>NC_138309.1:29958333-31424166 GCF_965601325.2 Salmo salar
ACCCGTTCGGCAATTTCATTGGTCTAATGAAAGCTTCATGCCGCCAAAAAACTGAGCACGTCACAGAATGTGTTTTTTTTGAGAAAAACAATTTGAAAGCGGGAAAAATCCATATATTAGCCGCGTCATTGTTTAAGCCGCGAGGTTCAAAGCGCGGGAAAAAAGTTGCGGCTTATAGTCCGGAAATTACGGTAATCCATTTTAGAACAAAGCTTTAACATAACAAAATATGGAAAAAGTCAAGGGGTCTGAATAGTTTCCAAATGCACTGTATAATGTCTGCCTCCCAAATGACTCCCTATTTATTGCACTATTTTTGACAAAGGCCCATAGTTCTGGTCAAGAGTAATATGAGGAATAGGGTGCCATTTGGGATACAGGCAGTGTAAGGTCCTACTAGTGGTCAATCCTTGATGAGAAAACATGTAATGAACAATAACATGATGGGTGTTTGAGGATCACTCAAGTGATTTGTGCTTACCTTTCAAACACTCATTACAGAGAAATGTGATGAGAGGAGTGGTGCTCACTGGAAGTGTGTGTGGACAGAGACAAGGTACAGTTAGCTGATTGTATTACGAGACAAAGTATATGGTATAAGGGTGACAACATTCGCAGAGTACGACCCTGCCTCACACAGGAAGCGGCGCAGGTCCTAATCCAGGCACTTGTCATCTCCCGTCTGGATTACTGCAACTCGCTGTTGGCTGGGCTCCCTGCCTGTGCCATTAAACCCCTACAACTCATCCAGAACGCCGCAGCCCGTCTGGTGTTCAACCTTCCCAAGTTCTCTCACGCCACCCCGCTCCTCCGCTCTCTCCACTGGCTTCCAGTCGAAGCTCGCATCCGCTACAAGACCATGGTGCTTGCCTACGGAGCTGTTAGGGGAACGGCACCTCCGTACCTTCAGGCTCTGATCAGGCCCTACACCCAAACAAGGGCACTCCGTTCATCCACCTCTGGCCTGCTCGCCTCCCTACCTCTGAGGAAGCACAGTTCCCGCTCAGCCCAGTCAAAACTGTTCGCTGCTCTGGCACCCCAATGGTGGAACAAGCTCCCTCACGACGCCAGGACAGCGGAGTCAATCACCACCTTCCGGAGACACCTGAAACCCCACCTCTTCAAGGAATACCTGGGTTAGGATAAGGTAATCCTTCGAACCCCCCCCCTTAAAAGATTTAGATGCACTATTGTAAAGTGGTTGTTCCACTGGATATTATAGGTGAATGCACCAATTTGTAAGTCGCTCTGGATAAGAGCGTCTGCTAAATGGCTAAAATGTAAATGTAAATGTATAAAGCAGCTGGGTTGTCAAGCTCAAGTCCTCAAGGGCACACATCTGCAGTATCAACACACCCTTTTGCAAAGGTATAAATGAGACAAATCAGCAGGGGTGCAGTCCTCAAGGAGTTGAGTTTGACTCCCTAGTGCATGGGTGTCAAACTCTGGCCCGCCCGCGAGACAATACCAAATTACTACTAGAGCTGGCCCGCCGGTATTATACAGCACATTCACCGCTAATACTACGAATCCCATAATGCTCTGCTGTTGTTTTCGCGCGCCAATCAGGACAGGACCCAGAAACGCCCTCTCCTCTGTGACAGTAGTCATAGCAACATAGACGCTACAACTGTCAGCGCGCTATCCCTTCCCAAAAATGGCGAAAAGAAAGGCAGAAAACAGGAGCTTTCTGGACAAGTGGGAGGCAGAATATCTGTTTACATATGTAAAAGACAAACCTGTTTGTCTTGTTTGTGGAGTCAACGTGGCTGTAAGTAAAGAGTACAACATTAGACGACACTATGAAACGAAACACCATGACAAATACAAGGACCTGGACATGACTCAAAGGAGCCAGAAAGTAGAGGAGATGAAAAGAAGTTTGGTTTCACAATATGTTAAAAAAAGCCACATCACAAAGTGAGGCTGCTGTAAAGGCTAGTTATATAGTGGCAGCAGAGATCGCAAAATCAGCCCGGCCCTTTAATGAGGGAGAGTTCGTGAAAAAGTGCATGATGAAAGTTTGTGACCTCGTATGCCCAGAGAAAAAGCAAGCATTTTCAAACGTGAGCCTGAGCAGGAACACAGTAGCTGATCGCACATGTGATCTTGCCACCAATCTGTATGACCAGCTGATGGAAAAGGGAAAAGATTTCATTGCGTTCTCCCTCGCTGTGGATGAGAGCTGCGACGCATCTGATACTGCTCAGCTGTCAGTCTTCATCCGTGGAGTGGACTCAAATCTGTGTGTTACGGAGGAGCTATTGGGATTCAAATCAATGCATGGCACAACCACAGGAAAGGAAATCTTTGAGGAGGTTTCCAAATGTGTAACTGAAATAAAGCTGCCGTGGGATAAACTCGTTGGATTAACGACAGATGGTGCGCCAGCGATGTGCGGTAAAAAGAGTGGACTGGTGGGCATGGTTCGGGAGAAGATGCGGGAAGAGAACTGTGCAGGTGAGCTAACTGTTTACCACTGCATCATACATCAGGAATCACTGTGTGCCAAAGCCCTAAAGATGGAACATGTTATGACCACAGTAACACAGGTAGTTAACTTTATAAGAGCAAAAGGTCTGAATCACCGCCAGTTTACATTTTTTCTAGAAGAGTGTGGTTCGGAATACGCAGACGTGCCGTATCACACAGAGGTGAGATGGCTAAGCAGAGGGAAAGTACTGAACAGATGTTTCGAGCTGCGTGAGGAAATATGTAAATTCCTGGAAACCAAAGGGAAGGATACAGCAGAGCTCCGGGAGCAAAAGTTTCTGTGTGAGCTGGCCTTTCTCTGTGACATCTCGAGCCATCTCGATGCGCTGAACTTGCAGCTTCAGGGGCGGGGGCGCATCATCACAGACATGTACGCTGCAGTGAGGGCCTTTAAAACTAAACTGTGCCTGTGGGAGAATCAGATGCTGCAAGGAAACCCTTGCCATTTTCCCTGCTGCCAAACCATAAAAGCGCAGATCTCTACCGCCATGTTCCCATGCGCACAGTTTGCTGAAAAACTCAGTTTTCTCGCCGCTGAGTTTAGCCGGCGATTTGCAGACTTCGATGTCCAGAAATGTAGGTTTGAACTGCTTAGTAATCCCTTCGCAGTTGATGTGGAAAATGCACCAACCAACATCCAAATGGAGCTGATTGAACTCCAGTGCAACGACACGCTGAAGTCAAAGTATGATGCTGTGGGCGCCGCACAGTTTCCACGGTTCATCCCTGACACAATGCCTCAGCTCCGCACCCAAGCTGCTCAGATGCTCTCCATGTTCGGCAGCACTTATCTATGCGAGCAACTTTTCTCCTCGATGAAGATGACCAAAACAACTCACAGGAGACGTCTGACTGATGAACACCTTCGCTCGATACTGAGGATTTCTTCAGCTCAGAGCCTGAGCCCAGACATTGATGAACTAGCATCCAAGAAGAGATGCCAGGTATCTGGCTTGGGCACATCAGATTAGATCAGTGTGCAATAATTAACGTTTTCTTTGTGCACTTTTTCTTGCCGTAAGGCATGGGCTTGAATGGTTGATTGATTTATTATAATTTTATTTGTAAAATTATTAGCCAGTGGAAAAAGTTTATTTTGGTATTTAAATCAGAAGGCTGCAAATAGAAAAGAGGCATACGATTTTTATTAAAATTTTATTTATTTAATAAATGAATGCCATTGATGTGTTTTTTCATTTGAAATTCGATTTTGCATGTCTCCACTATTAAATTATATATTGTATGGTAATAAGCGATGCTTGTTCCATATTCAATGTTAAAGCAAAACTTGTTTGGGTCCATATTAAAAGGTTCATTTGTTCAATGTTGGCCCGCGACTTTGTTCAGGTTTTACATTTTGGCCCACTGGGTATTTGAGTTTGACACCCCTGCACTAGTGTAAGGAGAGAAGTGTGTGTATGTTCCTGATAGATGCCTTCTTGGCCTTTGGAGACTAAATGACCAACAGACAATATAAGACAAGGGACCAGGAGTGAATGGTGAAAAGGAGACTGAAGAAGAGAGTGAAGAGTGGAGGGAGAGAACGGAGAATGAAGAATGGGGTGCCATAGAGAAGGAACAATGCAGTGAAAACAGAGGTGGTGAGGAAATACATGCTCCATTTTATTAGCCCTTCTCGTGGGACGGGACAGAGGAAGTGATTTCATAATCACTACTAAGTGTCAGGGAAAGTGATGTCATAATCAGAGGGTGTGGTGTCATAATTCAAGGAAGTGGAGTCATAATCACTACAGTGACAGAAGGAGTGATGTAATAACACTACTGAGTAATTTGAATTAACACAAACGGTCTAAGTACTTAAATTCATATTTTTTAGCTATAGCAACATCCCACTGGGCAGAGATGTCAATTTAATGTCTGTTCCATGTTGGTTCAACTTAATTTCATTGAAATGGTGTGGAAACATTGATTCAACCAGTGTGTGCCCAGTGGGATATTGTAATTAGGGCTGTCAAACGATGAAAAAATGTAATCGAGTTAATTCCAGGATTTGCTGTGATTAATCACAAATTCTGAATTTGCTCAAATTGAGCTGTATTTTAAGATTTTGTCTTTGATTTTGTCCAAAGTGACAGTAAGCAAAATCAAGTAGATGAATTAAGCACACTTTCTTTAACCTAATGTCAACTTGTTTTGCTGTATAGGTGATGTTTTCAGTGTATTTTGAACGCTTTCAGACAATGCGATTAGTGTGCACTAAAATTACAAAACGTTAACTCGAGTTAGCTGATTAACTCTGACAGCCTTAATTGTAATACATGGGGAAAATGCTATGACTGTATAACTGTTTCAGTGCCTGAGGTCATAGTTGTGTCAAGATAAAGGACGATTGGACCTTTAGTATAGTATATGTTTTTTTTGTAATTCTGAAAGATAAAATGCTGAAACAGCTCTTCTCTGATTTCTTTCTGAACCTTTGGACATTTCATGCTCAGAGTAAAACGATACACCTTTTCAAACTGTTAAATACTATGTATAGTACCATAAAAACCATCTCAAACCAATGCTCAGGACTCAATCTGTTTTTTTACACATGATATTTACGCAAAGATTGAGGTCTCCCTTATTTCTTGCCGGCCTTCTTCCTTTCTCCCTTATTTCTTGCTGTCGGGGCTGAAGACACTTATGGTGAAGTCTGCGCTCTCTGTGCCGTACTTGTTCTTCACCAGGATGCTGTACTTGCCCGAGTCTGTCGTGTTCACCGTGGTGATGGTGAAGCTGGCGTACTTGCCCGACTCGAACTTCATGATGTAGTGGTCGTCTGACACAATCTCCCTCTCGTTCTTCAGCCAGACGACCTCAGGCACTGGGTCGCCTGAAATGTTACAGGTCAGGTTCAGGGCCTGGTGAGAGAGAGAGAGTGAGAGAGAGAGAGAGAGAGAGAGAGAGAGAGAGAGAGAGAGAGAGAGAGAGAGAGAGAGAGAGAGAGAGAGAGAGAGAGAGAGAGAGAGAGAGAGAGAGAGAGAGAGAGAGAGAGAGAGAGAGAGAGAGAGAGACGGGATCACACCTTATGTTCTATGGCTCAAATACATATACAGTAGGGTACGTCCGAAATGGCACCCTATTCCCTCTATAGTGCACTACTTTTGACAAGAGCTCTGATCAAATGTAGTGCACTATGTAGGGAATACTAGGGTACTGTAATGGGAAATGATTTGAGTTATCCTTTTCCTGTATTTGATATGTAATAAACATGATTGTGTGTGCGGGGAGATGCACACCGATGCATTCCCTTGGGGAATGGAAAGAAAAGTTAACCATGCATCTTTAAGTACCATATTTAATGAAGTAGTTTTGCGCCCAGGGGTGGAAAGAGTACTGAAATATCCTACTCAAGTAGAAGTACTGTTACTTTAATGACATTTTCCTCAAAAAGTAAATCATAAAAATAAAATAAAACTTTAAAAAAGGCATATCTGAATGTAAAAAAAACCAAACGATTTGTCAAAAATATACTGTGTTCTTTTGCCCATCTTAATCTTTTCTTTTTATTGGCCAGCCTGAGATATGGCTTTTTTTTCAGTTTAGGACTTGTGAGACGTCTGTTTCTCAAACTAGACACTCTAATGTACTTATCCTCTTGCTCAGTTGTGCACCGGGGCCTCCCACTCCTCTTCATTTCTGGTTAGAGACGTTTTGCGCTGTCCTGTGAAGGGAGTAGTACCCAGCGTTGTACGACATCTTCAGTTTCTTGGCAATTTCTCGCATGGAATAGCCTTCATTTCTCAGAACAATAGACTCACGAATTTCAGAAGGGCTTTGTTTCTGGCCATTTTGAGCCTGAAATCGAACCCACAAATGCAGATGCTCCAGATACTCAACTAGTCTAAAGAAGGCCAGTTATATTGCTTCCTTCATCAGCACAACAGTTTTCAGCTGTGCTAACATAATTGCAAAAGGGTTTTCTAATGATCAATTAGCCTTTCAAAATTATAAACTTGGATTAGCTAACACAACGTGCCATTGGAACACAGTAGAGATGGTTGCTGATAATGGGCCTCTGTACGCCTATGTAGATATTCCATTATAAAATCTGCCGTTTCCAGCTACAATAGTCATTTACAACATTAACAATATGTACACTGTATTTCTGATCAATTTGATGTTATTTTAAATGGACAAAAATGTGCTTTTTCAAAAACAAGGACATTTCTAAGTGACCCCAAACTTTTGAACAGTAGTGTAGGTGTTCCTTTTGTCCAAGTGGGAAAGGACAGTGTGGAGTGCGATTGAGATTGCGTCATCTGTGGATCTGTTGGGGCTGTATGTGAATTGGAGTGGGTCTAGGGTTTCCGGGATGATGGTGTTGATGTGAGCCATGTCATGACGTTGGCCTCTTTTGGTACAGGGAGGACAGTTGACCCCCCCTCCCTTTTGCACCACCACCCAACCTACCTTCCCCCCAATCCACCCTGTGTGTAAAGGGTTGTAAAAACTCTAAAATTCCAGGAGAGTCTCTGGCCACATGGCCCATAGAGAGACACAGGAAATTCTTCCAACTCATAGAATTGGAGAGCCAAGCGACATTTTGTGTTCTGGAGAAGGTATGGAAGATTGGTGAAGAATCCAGCTACGAACTGATCCGCTTGGTACAATTTTGTGATACTCAGAAGAGACAATATAGCCATATTACCATAAAACTGTTTATATAATAGACTCAGCTTGAGACTTGCATTATAATGGGTGTATAGAATGTATTAATAAGGATGAAGCTTTTATAATACACATGAGATGCTATTGTACTGATGTAATGTGATAGATTTGGTTACAGAAATACAATTCTAACTCAGTCATAGGCACGCCCCAGGGACACATACAGGACCAGGCGTCATTTGACAAGCCTGTTCGATGGGCACTATAAAACACCCCATGATTTACATTTCTTCAGACCAGGCCTACACTCCATGGCCACATACCATCTAATTCCTCTACTGAAAGTGAACCATACCATGTGGTTAACTTTTAGACTATTGATACCGACAGAATAAGAATAAGTCTTTGATATTAATTATTAGTCTGCAGCTAAGTAAATTATATCATTGAACGCGAAGACCAACGAAACAACCATTCTATGACGACATTAATGAATGTCGCTTTGAAAGATCCATTCTAACCGAGAGAGAGAGACTCTCCAACAGAACCGAACTCTCCAACAAAGAACGACGACACACTGAGCGTAAATATATATTGATTGCAATTGTTCCCGAATGAGTGAGCCTTCAATTGTCAATTGTTAATATTAATGAACTCTGTAACTTCTCAGCTGACCGTTTATGACCCATTGTCTAACAGACCAGCCATGCTTGTTAGCCATTAGGGCACATTACTATACCAATCCTTTGTGACGATAATTACTGTTTGTATGTGTTCTGTTAATTACTTAGTGTAGTAAATAAATGATTTTAAGACAATTGATGTATGGATGATTTTAGTAAAGACTGGGTTCGTGCAGATACAACAATTTACGACGTTTGGAATGAGACTGGACTAGAGGTAAAATACACCATTTAAACCAGAAGATAATCGGCCTATACTATAATAGAATATAATATTATAGTACAGGAAAGTTATATTAGGAAAATTATAGCTTTGTAATCTGAATATTCTCCTTGGTGCCCCGATCTCCTAGTTAATTACAATTAAACGACTAATCAATTTAGTCGCGTGATAATAATTACAGGGAGCTAATTGATAAACATATCTTCAGTTTAATGGTACCCCCAAAGACACGACAGCCATGACCGGCCTTTCAAAGCACTTCATGGCTACCGACGTGAGTGCTATGGGGCATTAGTCATCTAGGCAGGTTACTTGGGCACTATGGTGGTCTGCTTGAAACATGTAGGTATTACAGACTGGGTCAGGGAGAGGTTGAAAATGTTAGGGAAGACACTTGCCAGCTGGTCAGCACATGCTCCGAGTATGCGTCCTGGTAATCCGTCTTACTCACATCTGCTACTGCGAGCGTGATCACACAGTCGTCTGGAACAGCTGGTGTTCTCATGTATGGTATTCCGCTCATCTGGTAGGCTTGTGTCACTGGGCAACTCGCGGCTAGTTTTTCCCTTTGTAATGATAGTTTGCAAGCCCTGCCACATCTGACGAGCGTAAGAGCCAGTGTAGTAGGATTCAATCTTAGTCCTGTATTGATGTTTGATGGTTCGTCAGAGGGTTTTCCTTGAAAGAGGCAGCTCTAGCCTTTAGCTCAGTGCAGATTTTGCCTGTAATCCATGGCTTTTGTTTGGGATATGTGCACCATGGGGACAATGTCGTCGATGCACTTATTAAATGAATGTGGTAAACTCCTAAATGCCATCGGATGAGTCACAGAACATATTTCAGTCTGTGTTAGCGAAACAGTCCTGTTGCTTAGCATCCACTTCATCAGACCACATCCGTATTGAGCGTATCACTGGTACTTCCTGTTTGAGTTTTTGCTTGTATGCAGGAATCATGAGGATAGAATTATGGTCAGATTTACCAAATGGAGGACGAGGGAGAGCTTTGTATGTGTGTCTGGAGTAAAGGAGTTTTTTCCGCCACTAGTTGCGCTGGTGACATGCCAGTAGAAACGAGTTGACAGATTTCAGTTCTTCTGCATTAAAATCACTGGCCACTAGGAGTGCTGCCTCTGGATTAGCATTTTCTTGTTTGCTTATATACAGCTCGTTGAGTGCGGTCTTAATGCCAGCATCGGTTTGTGTTGGTAAAAAGACAGCTACGAAAAATATGGATGAAAACTCTTAGTAAATAGTATGGTCTACAGCTTATCATGAGGCATTCTAACTCAGGCGAACTGAACCTCGAGACTTCCTTAATATTAAATATTGTGCACCAGCTGTTGTTAACAAAGAGACCCACACCACTCCCCTTGAGCTTACCCGACGCTGCCGTTCTACCCTGCCGATGCATAGAATAACCAGCTAGAATATTATCCATGTTTTTAATTCAGCCAAATATCAGAGAAACATAGGATATTACAGTTCTTCAGGTCACATTGTTAGGATAGTCTCGAACGGAGCTCGTCCAGTTTGTTCTCCAGTGATTGTACATTCACCAATAGAACAGAGGGTAGAGGTGGATTATTTACTCGCCAGCGTAGTTTCATCAAGATAAATGCTATTCAATTACAGTAACGACAGTAGTTATAATTCGTTACTTTACACCCGTTAGTATCAACAGATAATTATAGACTAAGTATTGACCCGTTTAACTGCCAGTATCAAATGTCTGCCAGTGTTGAAAGTTATGTTTAAAGTTTGACACCAGACTAGATTCGAGGACACACTGATAATGTATCTGTGACACTGTGTGATTCTGTATCAGCTGATGTTATGATTTCCTACAAGCCTGACAGGCTGGTGTTTACAGAACATTCGGTTCTGTGTGATTAATATATAAGGGCCTTCTCAGAGAGGGCCCGCTAGACATTTTCTCTGCTTCTGTTCTGGAGGTGCCTCCCTATTGCAACTTGTATTAAACCAGATTGACTATCTGTGATTGTTCTGCTCTTTTATTCACTTTGAAAATCCCCATTACAGGTACCATTTCAGATGCAGCCATAGTAGTGTCATTCACTATCAAGCCTGCATGGCCAGTTTGGGACTGTGGACATGCATAGACAGATACAGATCCATCCAGACATGGTTACCTTGAGCTCCTGTATGGTGACAACATCAGGCAGGCCTCCCGCCACACGAGCACGATCTGAAAAAAGGAGCACCAAATTAGGCCACTGAGCTCAGATCAGTTTAAAAATATCAGTACCCACTAAAATACAGTGAGCAGTCCTCTCATCCCCATCTTATAATAACGTTTTTAAAAGTTGAAGTGTGTGTGTGTGTGTGTGTGTGTGTGTGTGACAGAGAGAGTGAGAACTTACTTCTCTCTGCAATTGCGGCCGCTCTGACAATGGAAGAGACAGAACAAATTGAAGAACAAAGATAAGAGAAACGAATGCAGAGAATGTGTTTGGAGCCAGGAAGCGTGTCTAAGTAAAGACTTCATCTGTCTACCCACTTCCCTTCCTCAAGTCCTGTCAGAGACTGCCTGCTATTTAAACAGTACATGCAAAGAGAGAGTGGCTGGGAAAACAGGGAGGAACACCAAAAATAGCAATGACATGAAAAGAAGGACAGTACTTACTGACACATCCACAACATGTAGATAGGCTTACACAATGTGTATTTTTTAATTTTTTTTATGTACAAAAATCCACACATTTTAAGTCACTTACTTGAGTCTCTGGAACTCAGCATATGCGTCATCAAATGCTGCAATAAAACAAAAAGAGGTTAGTAAGCCTATCAAAGCATTGGTGTAGTGGGAAGCTGCCTAATTCAAACTTAGGTGTAGGCCGTATCCCAAATGGCACCCTTTTCCCAACATAGTGTACTACTTTTGAACACAGCCTTATGGGCCCTTGTCAAAATTAGAGCACTATATAGGGAACATAGGGTGCAATTTGGGAAGCAGATGTAGTCTCACCCTGGCCGGCCAACTCCACAGTCCTCTTCAGACCACCCTTCCCATCATGGAACTCAATGGCATATTTGCCCTTGTCTTTCTCTGTGGGCTCTGTGATCTGTAGCCACAGCTGCTCTCCTACCACACCACTCTTAATGCGGTCTGTGAAGGCTATCGCTGAATCCCTACGAGAGAGGAAAACAGATCATTGACTTACACACATATAGGCTGCATCAGACAACACACACCTGACAGTTAAATTTACTTGCAAATATACTCACAAATGCAGACACATGCGTGTAACGGACTTCACGCTGTTTGCTTAGCAAGTACTGCTTCCTCCTGATTTCAGCTCACACCGAGGCTCAAACCCAGGACCTCTGCCTTGCTTGCACACGTGACCGGCCTCTCGAAGCGTTTTAGCGGTCAGCACCACCGAAAAGCTAGCTATTCTGCAGCGCTAGTGGGGACACTTCAGGCTGAGGAGTACGTTTCAAAATGCACTACATTCACCCCCCAAACTTACAACACAGCGGCCCCAGTGTTGAGCTGAGCACAACTGCAGATCCAGGTCACGGCACCATCTGTAACTGACATCACGCTGCTTGCTTAACGAGTACCATTTCCTCCTGATTCACCTCACACCAAGGCTCGAAACCCAGGACCTCTGCCTTGCTAAAACACGTGACCGACATCCCAAAGCGTCTTACCAAGTCGGCGCCACCGAAAAGCTAGCTATATGGCAGTGCAAGTGGGGACACTTCAGGCTGAGTAGTAAGTCTTCATGTGCTACATGCGCACACACCAGAGGCTGGTGGGTTGAGCTATAGGAGGTCGGGCTCATTGTAATGGCTGGAATGGAATTAATGGAACAGAATCAAACATACGGGAACCACGTTGGACTCCGTTTCAATGAATCCATTCCAGACATTAAAATGAGGCCATCCTCATATAGCTCCTCCCACCAGCCTCCAATGACACACATAAACACAGAGAAGTAAGGAGAGTACACACTTGTGGTGCCAGGTGACCTGGAGTGCTTCGTTGTAGTAGCTGACAAAGGAGTACAATCTGATGCCCTCTTCTGTGCTCTGGATCTTCAGTGCGGTGGAGGACTTGGCTAGCGGAGGTTACAAAGACGTTACACAGTGCAACATTATAGAGAAGTTACAAAGTGCAACATTATAGAAATGTTACAGTGCAACATTAAAGACTTTACACAGCAAAATGTTTCACAGCTCAACTTTACAGAGGGACACTTTAGGTATGTTTTGAACACAAGTAAAACTTAATATGACGTTTCTACTATAGTGAAACATGTACTTACCGATATGACTGAACATTTCATTCATCAAGTCTCTGAAACCTGGAAAACAGAAATGTGACAATAATATAACTTTTAAAAAATGACAGACTTCTTGCGTTACTGTACACACAATGAGGTATGGCTTTGAGGGTTTAGTCACCTTGTTCTGTCAGATTCAACGTAGATGTGTCCTTCCCTCTGTCATCCTTCATAACAATCTCATAGACACCGGCATCCTTCTTTGAGATCTATAAGAGAAGGCAAGGTTTGAGACACACCTCTAAAAAAATGCACAGCCACCATTTTGTAAAGGAAGAAAATAAAAATCTCAAGAGAAAAGACAATCTTTTCTCCCCTGCTATGGGTGCTGCAGGACACACATTTATAGGATGCGAAAGCAAAAAAAGCATTCTCAAAACAAAAAAAAACAAGAAGATGGCAGAATGACCCCTTTTGGCAGGGCTGGGCAATTATTTTCCATGGAAGACCACAGAATATATTTTTGCCATCGCGGGCCAGAATCATATTACATGATTATACATAATGTGCATGACTGTGTTGACAGATATATCTACTGTAAATCATGTCCAGATATGCTACATATTTTACTTTTTTAACATGCACAGAAATAAACCACATCCATGTTCTCCTTTTGGTAGGTATTTTCATTATTAAACATGTAATGAACTACACGGAGGGAAAAGTACACTGTGCATTCAGCACCACGGACAGAACTCTTGTTAATAACGGGTATACACAAAAACACAAGAAAGAGAGCTCAACATTACATTTAAACTACTCAATCAGTGTGAGGAGTGAAGTCTCTGATGGGTATTGACTAGAGCAGTGAAGTCAGGTATAGTCTCTGATGGGTATTGACTAGAGCAGTGAAGTCAGGTATAGTCTCTGATGGGTATTGACTAGAGCAGTGAAGTCAGGTATAGTTTCTGACGTTGCTATGCGCAGGATTGCTGAGAGGTGAGAGTCAGTTAGAGATGATCTGTGCCTTGATTTATATTTCATTACTGAAAATGTCTGTTCACATACATAGGTTGGTGCAAACATCTGAGCATGACTCAATCTTTAGAAAGTTTTGTTCATCGAGAGATGCATAGAACCTCGTCAGTGACATTTGTTTGAATAGTTCTCCAATCACTGAAACAGACTGAAGATCGATAAGCTCGAGTCGTAGGTCATTGGGAGCATTATCCAACACTTCGAAATCCTCAAAACGATGAGAAAACTCACCGTTCAAAGCACGCAGCAGCGATGTATACTTCTCCCGCTGGTCATCTGATAGGGAACAGACTAGTGGTGTCGGAAGGTGGGTGAGATTGTTGGCTTCTACTTGGCGGGTCAGGAGGAGTAATTCGCTCTTGAAGGCTTTGACAAGGCTGTACATCTGAAGTACAAAAAGGCCCTTCCCTTGTAGTTTCGAATTCAGTTTATTCATGAGGGCCATGATGGCCACAGTGGAGGCAAAATCAGCCATTTATCTTGCAGTTGAGGGAAATCCACATATTTTCCTTTCATTTGCAAAACTCCTACACCCTTTTAAGCACCTTCCCCAAACTCAGCCATCTAACATTTCTGTGGTAGGGTTGATCTGCATGGCCCGACTGTCTCTTCCAACAGAGAGACAAACTGCCTGTGGTTCAAAGATTTTGCCACTTTAGTGACTGTATCCACAACATGGAGAGCACAGAGCACTTCCAGATGAATAATGCAATGCAGGAAAATACTTTTCTCATCTGGGTTCAGCTCAGCTACTTGATCTTGCATCCTTTTCAAAAAGGCCAATGTTTTTTTCCTGTCAAGTTTGAGCACCCGTTAGTGGTCACACTGGATAACTTTTCAAAACTCAGTCCCAGCTTTGCCACACACTAACTAACCTCCTCCAATAAATCTTTCCCTGTGGTTGTGCTCTTCATTGACTGCACTGAAGCAAGCTCCTCTGTAATTTCAAAGTCTGGGGTTTTGCCTCGAGAGAATATCAACAACTGCGCCGTGTCACGTGCTTCACTGCTCTCATCCAGGACCAAGGAGAAATAGATTAAATCCTTTACCTTGTCTTTCAACTGCTGTTCCATATTCTCTGCGATGTCCTCAACACGCTGTGTCACTGTTCATCTTGACAGGGAAACATTTTCAAACAGCTCTTTCTTGTCGGGGCAAAGTATTGCTGCCGAGTCAATTAAAAACATTCTTTAATGAATTCGCCCTCAGCGAATGGCTTGATATGTTTAGCAATTTTGTGGGACAGTACATAGCTAGCTCTTGCAATTCCATCGTTTGCTGAATGCAGTTTTGTGAAAAGTCCTTGCCGCTTTTGCGTGCGCAAGCGTTGCAAAATAAATGTACACATACACGTTATTCAATCATTGCACCCACATTGCTCGAGCGCGCCAACGAGCGTCTGTGTTGCCAAGCGCTAAAATAGAAGTCAGTTCTATTTGTGACGCTGAACACCGTGAAAGTCCTGCCTCTCCCATCTCCTCATTGGCTTTTAGAAGCACACAGTCAAAAGTTTCAGAACGCATACTCATTCCAGGGTTTGTCTTTATTTTTACTATTTTCTACATTGTATAATAATAGTGAAGACATCAAAACTATGAAATAACACACATGGAATCATAAAGTAACAAAAAAGTGTTAAATGGAAATATAAGTAGCCACCCTTTGCCTTGATGACAGCTTTACACTCTTGGCATTCTCACAACCAGCTTCATGAGGTAGTCACCTGGAATGCATTTCAATTAACAGGGTTGCCTTGTTAAAAGTTAATTTGTGGAATTTCTTTCCTTCTTAATGCGTTTGAGCCAATCAGTTGTGTTGTGACAAGGTAGGGGTGGTATAAGGAAGATAGCCCTATTTGGTAAAAGATCTCATCCATATTATGGCAAGAACAGCTCAAATAAGCAAAGAGAAATGATAGATAGTCCTTTGTTAATTTAAGACATGAAGGTCAGTCAATTGGGAAAATTAAGAACTTTGAAAGTTTCTTCAAATGCAGTCGCAAAAACCATCAAGCCACAGGAAAGCAAGACCTCTGCTGCAGAGGATAAGTTCATTAGAGTTACTGTAACTACACCTCAGATTGCAGCCCAAATAAATGCTTCAGAGTTCAAGTAACAGAACATCAACTGTTCAGAGGAGACTGCGTGAATGAGGCCTTCATGGTCGATTTGCTGTAAGGAAACCACTACTAAAGGACACCAATAATAAGAAGAGACTTGCTTGGGCCAAGAAACACGAGCAATGGACATTAGACCGGTGGAAATCTGTCCTTTAGTCTGATGAGTTCAAATTTGAGATTTTTGGTTCCAACCGCCGTGTCTTTGTGAGACTCAGAGTAGGTGAACGGATTATCTCCGCATGTGTGGTTCCCACCGTGAAGCATGGAGGTGGTCTGATGGTGTCATCAAGGCAAAGGGTGGCTACTTTGAAGAATGTCAAATATATTTAGATTTTTTTGGTTACTACGTGATTCCATATGTGTCATTTCAGTTTTGATGTCTTCACTATTATTCTACAATGTAGAAAATAGTAAAAATAAAGAAAAACCCTGGAATGAGTAGGTGTGTCCAAACTTTTGACTGGTACTGTATAAGGATGTTAAATTATTTACAGAAGTGTGATAAGAATGTGCCCCAAAAGCTGTCAGAATCACTGATTTCTGAAGATGTTATGATCAATAATTGTTATATTATAGCGTTGTATAATCAACTTGGGGCTCTATACGTTCTCTGGAAAATAATGGTTCACCATCCACGTCATGCATTATTCTCCATAGAACACATAGCTAGCCCCTCATAGGGTTCGGTTAGATGCTGGGACGGGAAATGAGAGAAATGTTGATAAATTCAGTTAAGAGTGACGTATTAGGCTATTGTATAAAGATATTTTTTAAGATTACTGTAAAATAACTTTTCACAGGGTCACAACCTCATTAGACCACCTTATGCTCAACTTATCACCAATGAATCTTGTAGCCAGAAGATAGTATCCATGACATGTAAGGAACAGTATTTATGATATATGAACATAGACAGAGATGTGCAATGATGATGCAGTTTCATAGTTACATACAGCATGCAAATGTACAACCCATAATAATGTTTGCATAACACATCACTAAACATTCAATACATGTGCCGTATAATCATTGAAATATGATATTTTCCAACCTTTATCTAGCCTATAATGTACACAAGAGCCATTCAAATAGTATACAGAAATCTGCAAAACAATACTCTCTAAGCTGTAAAGACAGGTGTTGTGCCGTATGGCCTTACAGTCCCTGTAATTTCTCATGTATGAGGTGCATGAAATAACTTTAGAATTCCTCTCACCTGAGCAATCTCCAGGTTGAGCACTCCCTCTGTGAAGGTGAGATTCCCGTCTCCCTTGACCTCACGCCCATCCTTGTACCACAATGCAACGGTCTCCTTCTTTATGTTTCCAACCTGCGGGAGGCGAAAGACACCTATAATGTTCAGGTTGTTGTCCAGATGTTGTCCGGCTGCACACTGGTAATACCAAATCATCTGGAAAGTTGAGAGCTGAGCTGATCTATTTTCATAAAAACCCATACTTCACATTGTGTGTTCTTTTCCTACCTTGCACTTCAGGAAAACACAGCATTCTGGGGTCACTTCATAACTCAAGTACTCAACAAAATGAGGACCTGAAAAAGAAAAACAAAGCAGGAACTATTCAGTAGTCTCCAATATTGTGTCATAACATACCACTATTCTATTTTCTTAATTAAAAAGAAATCCCATACCTTGCTTTCTGTGCCACTCTTTGCACATGAACTCAGACTCCTTCTGCAGCTGTTTGAACACTGGGAAAAGGAAACAAAACTGTATCTACAATCATATTAATCCTTCTTGTAAAATAGTTTCTATGATGTGTTATGTACATTGACGTGGATATTATTTTAACAAATACATTTTTCATTCATTTGTGTGTAGTTCATTCATAGTAATCTTTTACTGCCCCCTAGTGGAATATGTTAAGATCTAACTTCTGATCCATAGTGGGGCTTGTTTTTTTCTTTATAACAGAGGGTGATAGCCTGGTCCCAGATCTGTCTGTGCTATTGCCTACTACATTGCTGTACTTGTCAAGCCATGACAATGAGTGGCAAGGAGTTGGCATGATAGCACAAACTGGCATTCAGGCGAGAGTGAGAATGATGGAAGGTGATTGGAGGAGGAGAAAAGCACAGCTGGAGTTAATCCTACCTTCTCCAATCAGCACCAGGCTGGACTGGTTGGTGGCTTTGCCATCCTGCAGCTGGAAGGTGAAGGTTCCCTCGTCTTCTTGGAGCAGAGACTCCATGATCATCTCAATCACACCTGTTTCCTTGTTAAAGTTCATCTTGTATTTCTGAAAAGCAAAGGCCATAGACAGAGCATTTTCAGTATTGTCTAATATACTTTACCTGAACAACATCAATTACAGTAGTTTTATTCTATTTATTTATTCATCCAAGAAGTCTGAGGTCAGAAGACCTCTTTTACAAGCATGTCGGAGAGTATTTTTAATTCAGTCCCAAAGCGTGCCAACTTACCTCTCCCTGGGAGAGAGTGTTGTCGTTAAACACGTATTGTATTTTGCCATTAGCAGAGATCTTCTCAGCCTGCAGCCAGAAGCGAACTCTGCCCTTCTCCTGCAGCTCCACAGCCAGCTCAGTCTTCAAGGGAATAACTGGAGGGGGAAAAAGAAGGAAAGTGCAACAGTACGTGAGAGCAGGGACGGAGGAACATGTAATAATGAAGAAAATTGAGAACATCGGTAATAATATGTTACTTACTGGGGAATTTGTGGTCATGGCTGATCTCCAGCAGTTTTCTCAACTCTGTCAAAAAAGGACACAAAGATTAATCAGACATTAGAAAGTAGAAATGAAACCAGGAGCAATGGAGCTCTGCTAACCTCTTAGCCTGCTAAGTTAGCTTCCAAAGTGATAATGTGGACAGTGTTACAGTACCACGGACACAGAGTGGGACTCACCCTCTGCTGAGAGGGTGTAGCTGGAGGATTCGCCATTGGTGTGGGTGACAGCACAAGAGTAAATGCCGATGTCATCCTCAGCAGGCATGTTAAAGATGGCCTTGGACCTGAGGGGAGACAATTAACACAGGCTACTGTAGAAACGTTAGAGAACCTTATATTCTTTCACGCACGCACGCACACACACACACACACACACTTCTCCCCACTGGTCGCCACAGTAATGCGGGTTTCGTCAGTGATCTCTTTGTAGTTCTTGGACCACACGAATTTGGAGTCTGGAGTCAGGTTTGAGCAGGCAAAGTTCATGGAGATCACTCCATCATCATCAATGTCCACAACAATCTCCGTAGTGCCTGAGAGAGAACACAACAAGAGTCAAATATGGCTGGAGACTTAAAATACACAAATATGCAAAGGTGCAGGATAACTTAAAGGAATGACTTTACTGGTATAACAATGTCATTCTCTGTCCATCTCTCTCTCCCACCTGCTCTGTTGAGGGGTCTTTAACATGGTCTTACCTGGTTTGGTTTCAGCCAGGACTGGTTCTGTGGGCTCAGAGGCCTTTCCTACACCTGCCTTATTCTGAGCACGCACACGAAACACATAGGTCTCCCCCTCCTTTAGAATCTTAATCTGTTCATGAAAGAGTCACATTATAGACATGTTAGTCACATGCATCAAATATGTTACTACTGAGACAAACTTTCTCACATAGAAAAGCAGTAGTGTTGAAAATCCCTTTACACGGAGGACACCCTCTAACTGCCAAACACCACCAATCACATCCTATTTACAAGTAGACTATGTCACCATATTGCATCACACAATCTGGATTCAAATTTTTTATTAGAATGTCTGCTCAATGGTACGATTGACTAAGTGGACAGAAATGGTGTAGCTGCCCCTACACGCTGATCCGGGGTCAATTCTGCATTTTCAACGGTTAAGGTTAGTATTGGGGGAGGGGGAAGCTGATCCTAAATCTGTTACAGGGGAAACTTTACCCGGGAGCGATTGGAGTGGATAGGGTCCTGACCTTCATGTAGTTAGTGGAGATAGCCTTCTCATTGACTCCTCTCCAGGCCTCCTCCTCAGCATCAGCCTCCTTAATGTCAATGTAGAATCCATTTACTGGGTCACGGCCCTGGTACACTGGTGGCTTAAAGAGCAACACCAGAGTGTTGGCGCGCACCTCTGTCACCTGCAGATCATGGGGAGGTCCTGTGGGAAATTAGGGGTAATTCGTTTCAGAGTTCAAGAACACGGACATAACATAGGCTAGTGTCGCAACTCGCACCCTATTCCCTTTGTAGTGCACTACTTTTGACCAGGGGCCATAGGGCTGCCATTTGGGACACAGGCATAGACAAGGCAATGTACATAAATAATGTCCCTGTGCATGCAAGCTTCAACAGGCTATTACCACAAAAAGTTATAATACAAGTCAATTATTTCATTTTTTTTTATAAAAAAAAAATTATAATTTACACACATCTTTGAGGTATAACTTGTACTGTGATGTGTTATTAAATTGTTATATGTTAAAGTGTAATTATCATACTTGCTCAGGTTTGCGAGTGAATGTTATTGGCACTACCCACCTGGCACAGCAATGGTCCACTCCTCACAGATAAACGTCTCACTGGGCAGAGACGGGATGCCCACGCCTGCCATGTTGGCAGCGCGCACTTGGAACTGGTACTTCCTGTTCTCCTTCAAGTCGGACACCTGGACAGACAGTGAAAAATCATTCTCCCTTTTCTCCCGATATGACAAAAGGTGGCTGAAAATTCAGGTTAAAGAGGGTAGCGAAATCCCAAAGCAAAAATGGCTGACTCACTCGGTAGGCTCGGTCGCTAACAGCCTTGACATTGGCCTCGTGCCACTTCCCTGGCACCCCATTGATGACCTCACGGTAGTCCACGAAGTAGCCGGTGATGTCAGCACCACCGATGAAGGTGGGCTGCTTCCAAGCCAACACCATAGAGTCCCGCACGCACTCCAGAATGCTGATGCCATAGGGTGGAGTAGGGGACGCTGGAACAGCAGAGGACTCCAGTTAGCATCATGCTGTGTCAACTCTGACACTATGAAGTCATAGTGGTTGAGCTTCAGTCTTCCATCACTTAGACCTGCTAACATTCTCTTTTCTTAGAGCAAGTATTGGGCACTCATTCCCTTGTACATTTCTGAACATTCCAACGGGCACAGACGTCAATTCAACGTCTACTCCACGTTGGTTCGACATAATTTCATTGAAATGAAACAGCATTGATTCAACCAGTGTGAAGATAACCTTTCACCTTAAGCTATGGTTCAACTAGACACTATGTCATAACACATTGACAAAATTATGGGGACACACATTTCAGGGACCTGGACTGAATGGGACAAAATATTTTAGCCACAGGAGTTGTGAGGACACATATGACCTCAGTGGCTGGTCTTCGTGTGGGGGGGGCGTCTTCAATAGAGGGAGCGCATACAGCTGACTGGATAATATTACATATAATAAATTGACCTGTCACACAGTCGCATGGACATGGCGTTCTCCATAATTTGGGGGTGGGGGTATGGCGAAGAATCTGACTTGGAAGTACACTACCAAAAAGGTCTCAGGTCATAGGTGTCCATTTCTGTCTTGTGGTTGGCTGACCCACTTCAGAGACAAGCTGTGATAGGCTAGCTCCAGCTATGTCGAAGTGCCTGTGTGTGTTCATGTGCACTGATCTCCCAAGGTGACGGTGGGCCAAAAGAGCCCAGAGTGTGTGTGAGCCAGCCAGGCTACAGTAAGTTGAGAGGTGGTCAGCACAGTGCCTGAACACCGAGGGTGTGGAGGGAGGACCAAAAGCCCCCCTGTGTGTGTGTGTGTGGGGCAGCCCTGTGCTAGAGGTGGCCAGTAGATAGCCTGAAAGGCCGCATGACGGTGTAGTTAAATCTGTGAAAGCTGTTATAGAAACTTATCTTAGGATAAAAACAGAATTTTACCAGTTGAATACTTTCGCTATAAATATTGTTTTAATGATTTACCTGTGAATTTTACAGTAGAACCACATACGTTCAAACTGTGACCGCTATACTAATATTACAGTGGCTGATTATTTAAAAAAAAGTTTTCTACCTTCTCCCCAAAGTGATACAAATTATTCATATTTCAAGACAGATAAAAATTGCTTAAAACAGGAACAAAAATCCTTGGAGGGGAAAAGATGACATTTTATTTTGGATGATTTGATGATGTAAGGGTTGGCGTGGCCTGACTGAGTGTAGTCCTGTGTAGCTCAGTTGGTAGAGCATGGTGCTTGCAACGCCAGGGTTGTAGGTTTGATTCCCACGGGGAACCAGTACGAAAATGTATGCACTCACTACCTTAAAATCACTCTGGATAAAAGTGTCTACTAAAATGTACATGTTCTCACCTGAGTCTGTCCTGGGCTGATTCTTTCTCTGTCCCCTGTTTGGCTGAAGCATCTACAGAGGACTTATGTGTTTGCCTGGTCACTGGCACTTTAACCTCATCTGAGGTCTTGGCCTGGCTCTGTGACCAGGTCAGACTGCCTCCCTTGCTTTAAATTACTGCGGCCCCTGCCACAGGCACACTGTGAGTCTGAGCATTGAACTTCAGCGTAGTGTAAGGGGGGTACTGAACAGCCTCATGTCCAGTGTGGCGTGTGCTCGGTTAGTCCGCCCACGTTACCACCCGTTGGTAACTCCCCCTCCGGCAACACACCGTGAGGAGAAAAGCGAAAAGCGAAAGCCATTTTACACAGGCAAAGAAGAACAACCATTCACACTACCAAACAGCTCAAATCAGAACACTCAGAAGGTAGAGAGAGCAAGAAATGTTACCAATACCCTATCAAATGCAGTAAAATATCTTCATCTGACAGACTATGAAAAATGAAGACAAGATGACCAACAAGTGACATCTGCGTGAGGAAGCAATATGCAGAGTTAAAAGACAAAGCACGAGTGTGTGAGGGGAGAAAGTGAGTGTGTGCGGGCTTTGCGCCAACCCTTCATGAAAAAGCCACACTATATGCCAGTGGATTTCATTATATGCAGTACATGGCCTAAACTGATCAAGTGTATGTACTGGGAGACAACTATTGGAAATTGTTATGAGTAAGATCTATGGTACAGCTATTCTTTCCTAATATATTCTGATAACATGTGTGATAGGGAAATGTTCTAACAAAGGAAGGAAAGGAGAAACTTAGTCAGTTGCACAACTGAATACATTCAACCGAAAATATGTCTTCCGCATTTAACCCAACCCCTCTGAATCAGAGGTGAGGGGGGGCTGCCTTAATCGACGTGCACGTCGTCGGACCCGGGGAGCAGTTGTTATTGGGGGGGGGGTTAACAATACTAACCTCGCCTCAATTGTGAGTATTATTTACCTTTCATCGTGTAAGACACTACCACAAATGGGTCTAAGCCCTATGTCTACCAACTGCTATTGGTTGTAATGGACTGTGGAGAGAAATCCATTGACCTTGTCACTAAGTGTGTTTCATAAGGGAGAACAGAGCATGCTGCGCGGCACAAAGCTTGCCAGTGACTGAGTGACGTCTCACAGCTGGAAGCCTGGTTAGTCACAGCGCAAACTGACATTATGGGACAACTGTGTAATGGAGCAGTCAGGTTAGTATTCCTGTTCCCTAGCTCTGGTCCAGGGAATTAGTGCGCCTTGTAACACTGAGCCGCACTAATGCCCTGGACCAGAGCTAGTACTCCCAGATGAGAGTGAGTAGAATGGGCAGACACACAGCGCAAATCAGGGGTATTGGTGGTTGGGTGTGGGGGGTACCTTTAACAACAGGTGGGGTGGTGGTGGCTGACATCTCGTGCCCAGAACTGGTAAGGGGTGGGGATGGTTGGTTGGGTAGGGGGTGGATTACGCGTGACAGATTAACCAAGGTGGGCTGGTTTGTAATAACCGCTGAGTTGGATCGCACTGACCCAAGTTAGAGGAAGTCTACAACTCCTGACCCTGGACCCGCCTCAGGTTGTGCAGGGAGGGTGGGGATAGATTATGACTCAACAGGGTGGGGGGGACCATAGAAAATAACATGTGGAAGGAGTCTAATGCTGATGGTAGACAGAGCTGACAATGTGATGTCTCGATGGACAGAAGAAAAAAAAAAGAATGGTAGAACACATCAGCTCAACCCATGTTCAGTGTGGACACATCGCATTTCTTTCATCATGGACATATAAATTAAAAAGTAACAACGGTAAAGAATATGCATAAGACTCAATAATCAAATCTCCATAGAGCTAAGAGGCTTCCCTGGTCCTTCCATAATGCGATACCTTACCGTAGGTCCCTTCATAGTATTTCATCAAACATAAACAAAAATAGGTTCCTTGTATAGGCCTGTGGCTCTTCACATTCTTCCTATAAAACACTTCCCATCCTATCCTGTTGTGAGGGTGTGCCATGACACCTGTCTCACTCACCAATAGCAGCCTTCACCTCAATAGCTTCAGACTCCTGAGAACACTCGCTGAGCCCAGCGGCGTTCAGTGCCTTCACTCTGAACACGTAGCTCTCTCCTGTCACCAGACCGTGGCAGATAAACCTGTGAGTACCAGGACACAGAAACGCTTTGAGAAAGACATTTTTGGACATTTTCATTTGAGTGAGGAAATTGTTTTGTCAAACTTGAGCTCAACATAATTTATGGTTATGGCCAGCATTTCTGTAAAACAACAATTGAAACATCAGAGAAGACACTTAGAAGGACCATTGTACCTGGTGGTTTTGACAGGCTTGTTGTTGCAGGGCTCAAACTTTTTGCTGCCCACGATGCTGGCCTCGATGTAGTATCCCACCAGCTCCTTTGCATTCCTGGAAGCCTCCCAGGATACCACCACGGACGTGGCAGTGTTCCTGGTGGGAACTACACGGCCTGGGGCAGATGGGATATCTGGGGACAGGAGAGGTTTATTCAACTAAGATCAAATGAAAGCACATTAGGATTCCATTTTGAATGAGTGCGTGTCAAATTAGAATAATACTTTTTTGATAGCTTGCTAGAAACCAGTTAGAATGATAAGGAGGTGATTGCACATTAGGCGGAATCCTAATTTGAGGTATAGATGCATTGATCTAAATGCAGGATGTACAGGATGGTTTGAGTTACACGTATATATTTGACATTTTAGTCATTTAGCAGACGCTCTTATCCAGAGCGACTTACAGTATAGTAGTGAGTGGATACATTTCTGTACTTTTCCCGTACTGTATAGAATGTTAGGATTCAGTCCATAGGTATTCGTGTTACAGGGCTGGAGGTTGTGCCAGTGGCGTGTGAAGTGTGACCTGTGACCCCTCACCCAGCTTGTCCCCGACAGTGGTGGCCTCGGTGGCTTCTGAAGGCTCGCTCACACCAGCGGAGTTGCAGCAGCGCACACGGAATCTGTAGGCCTTCCCTTCAGCCAGGTCAAACAGGGCGTAGCGAGGAGACTTCACCGGGATCTCTGTGTTCACCCTCTGCCAGCTGTCTGTGCCGGACACACACTAACACACAATGCAACGCAAAGCAGTTAGAGTAGGGCTCCAACCCTCCAAACCTGCAGTACCACAGTATATAATACTCTATTTCCAGATAGAGACTCTGAAATAAAAAAATAGCAGAATTATGATTACTTAATGAATTATTTTGATATGGTGGTTGTTATGGATAACAGTGATGAAATGTTGGTTAAGTTGATCAGATGAGTCATGATACAGATAAGGTATATGATTTAGGTATTTATTTCTCACCTTCTCCACATAGTACATGATGCCCTCGTGGCCTCTCTCTCCAGGGGGTTTCCAGCTCAGAACCACATAGTTCTTGGTGGCCTCAGCGACCTCCAGTTCTTTGGGTCTGCCAGGCACTACACCCTCTAATAGGAAGTAATGTGAAAGAAAATGTATCAGGGGTTTGATCTCAAAGCCTGGTCCCAGATCAGTTTGTGCTCTTGCCTATTCCATTGTCATTGTTAAGCCAAATGTGACAATTCCACAAGGAGTTGGCAAGAGCAACAGACTGGCAACCAGGCTATTGATCTAGACTAGAGCTTTCATTATCCTTCCAATCAAAGAACACTGTAGGTATTTTTTAGAACTATAGCTGCATGAGAGTATTGATCATCATTGAAGAGTGCAAAAGCATTTCCTTCCTACCTGCAGGCTCCTCCTCAGTGACAATGATCTGGCCGGTCCAGGGTGCAGAGGTACCTGAAGGCCATGGGAAGAGGAGAATGTTACTGATGCATAGTTACTAGCAAGAAAAGATATGCATAATACTAAAGCCATTAGACATCTCAAAGTTACATACTCACAATATAAGAATTTAGCAGTACCATAAGACAATATCTGAGAAGACAGACAGGGAGGGGCAGATGCCAGATGGGGGTGCCCACCATACCTCTCATACGTGCGCGGTCGGCAGGATCCATAGCTGCCACCACCTCAGAGGTGCGGGATGGCCGACTCATGCCAGACTTGTTGACGGCACGCACACGGAAGGTGTAGGAGCGCCCCTCCACCAACCCCGTCACGGGGAACCGGGCAAACTTAATGGGGGTGTCATTACACTGGCTCCAGTGGGTGGTACCAACCTCACACCTGCACACAAGGCGCAAAGAGACAGAATTCATCCCATCAGCCATTCAATAACAAACTTGGTAAGGGCTTCTTGATAAGGCCCAGAGTTAGGTCTATTGGTAAGATTGGGAAAAACTCTGGGCCCTTGTCATAGCCCATAATGAGGTCATTTCACATGGTCACATGTTTTTTTTTATGTCAGGTCACATGATCAGGAAAAACTTCTGTCCCTCTTCTTCTAGGTTATCTGCAGTTGTAACTGAAGTGAATGGCAGTACAAGGGGTGCTAAAAGGGAGAGAAACATTTTCCTAGCTGTGTCATGATAAGCCTGTCATGATTTTTCCTTCGACTCCATTCTGAGGTCTCTCATCCGGGTGGCATTGTGGAGCCTAACCTTAAGGTTAGGGGCCCTACCAGAACTGGCATGTAGTGATGGGTGATGGTACTGACCTGTCCACAAAGTAGCCCAGGATGGAGTTGCCACCGTCCACAGCCGGCTGCTTCCAGGTCACGATGACGTAATCCTTATTAGCGTCCTGACACGTCACATCCAGTGGGGCACCAGGGGCTCCCTCCACCTCCGCATCGGCATCTGATACAGGAACATACACATTGTCAGTCAAATGTCCTTGTGTAGTATTTACTTCCTCCCTTCTCATTATTTCTCCCTCTCTCGCAAACACACACACACACACACTGTAACAATATCTTATCAGGCTAACACAAAACACACAACCAGAGTATGTACAGAACACAGTTAATGTACATGTCCTTAACTTTTTGTATTGAGTTATAAGGCATAGAATTACATATAGAATCCATGGTGCATTATAAGATCTCTATAGTGTACAGTATTTTGATTGAGGCTTGTTGTTTTGATACAGTGCCTACATATACAGTGCTGTACCCCCCTGTTGAACTACGTGGCTCCACAGCTAAGTGCCAGGAATGCTACTAGTCTTTAAGTTAAACGCATCCCAGTATTAGCAGCAGTGTGCCTCTCAGTTAAAGGGGTTAAGAGAGGTGATGCTTAAAAAGACAGAACACATGCTTTCAATAAAGTGAGAAACAAAATTAGCCACTTATGTCTATGTATATGTCTACGTTAGCTATATATACTGTAGGACTATTTTTGTGTGTGCGTGTGTGTGTAAGAGATCGAGAGTGAGAGAGACAGATGAAGATGGAGCGCGAGAGAGAGAGAACAAGAAAGCCCACTGGCTTATAAGGACACTCAGCAGGCAATTGTCTCTCCTGGAAGAAGAGATATATACAGTATCTACCTCTGTTCCCAGCCAAACTAATTCCATATCTGAGCTCACTGAGAATAGCCTAGCCTTGTCCGTCTCTCGACTGCAATGGGGTCTCTGTGTCCACAGAGAGCGACAGTACATGGCCTCTCCTTTACAGAACAACCCTGAACCGTGACAGAGAGAGCAAGGCCTATTTCCATCCACACTGTACAGAGCACGTTTCATCTGTTAGCAAGAGAATGAGTAACATGGAACAACAGAGGAGGTCAATACACTCTTAGAAAAAAGGGTTCCAAAAGGGTTCTTCGGCTGTCCCCAATAGGAGAACCCTTTTGGGTTCCATGTAGAACCCTCTAAAAAGGGTTCTACATCACAGGGGGTTGGTGGCACCTTAATTGGGGAGGATGGGCTTGTGGTAATGGCTGGAGCGGAATCGTTGGAATGGTATCAAATACGTCAAACACATGGTTTCCATGTGTTTGCAATTCCATTCGCTCCGTTCCAGACATGAGCCATCCTCCCCTCAGAAGACTCCACTGTTCTACATGGAACCAAAAAAGGGTTCTTATGGGGACACGGTTCTAGATAGAAAAAAAGGTGCTAAGAGTTTACCTTAATGAATAAGTTGGCGTTGTCTGTGTGCATCATTTGTTCCATGTTATACAAAACCAGGCCAGAGATTGTGACAGGAGTTGATTGACTCTACTATAGTCATAATGAGTGAGTTCCATTATATGTGGAGGTAAGTTTAACCAGAGACTGCTATGGTTCAACTCCAATGTATATTTAAGAACAAACACAAACAAACAAACACATGGACCATGATTACATTGTTATCTGGTGCCAGTTGAGATGTCTGTGTGACATTGACGATAAACTGTTAATCACACTACATATAGAACATGAGACAGGCCAATGGAAACAGAGAGGGGGTAAACAAGTGGCCATACTGTCTGCACTCAAACACACACACACTGTGAAAAATAAAATCAGTTAAACAAGGCATGTAATAGACTGAGGCGTGATAATGTGGCAGAGAGCAGTGGTGTGTAGTTTTGCTCATGGTATGCCCCCCACCTCTGACAAAGACGTAAGCAGAATATGTCTCATATTTAGTCTTGGTGGTAATGCGCAGGGTGTAGAGACCCTCGTCCTCCTTGTTCAGGTGTGTCAGGGTCAGCGTGGCCTTGTCTCCACTCCAGTGCATCTGACACCACTTGGAGGGCTGCAGAAGAACATCTGATAGACAAAGAAGCAAAGGAGAGAGATAAGGTTAAAATGGCTGCCCTGTCATCGTCAGAGGCCTTCCTCATCAAGGAGCATCTCAAATAAAATTCCATAGCCCAGGGGCGTATGTATCAACTAGCTCAGAATAGGTGTGCTGATCTAGGATCAGATCTTCCCTGTCCATGTAACCTTATTAAACCTCCACCAAGAGTTCCTAGAGCTCTGGGGCTTCACCTACCGTCTCTGTACCACTGCACCTCGGGCTGGTAGCGTGCCAGGTTGGGGGAAATGATGACCATGGCACCCAGGCTCATGGTCTCACCCTCCCGTCCGAATGACACGCCAAACCCGTCCACGATGTGGGTCTCGAAGGTGATGCCATACTCAGAGACGATGCCATCTGACAGGAAGGAGCATCAAGTAACATAAGGTTAGAGGTCAGGTTGCTATTTTGTTCCCATCATGCAACAGTATGCGTTGTGTGAGACCTCAAATTTAGGGAAAGTAAAGGGGGATACCTAGTCAGTTGTACAACTGAATGCATTCGACTGAAAATGTGTCTTCCGCATTTAATCCAACCCCTCTGAATCAGAGAGGTGCGGGGAGCTGCAATAATAGACACCTGTCTGCATTATTATTTAAATCAAAAGGGATGGACGAACAAAGAGCAAGTTACTGCTCTTAAAGGGATAGTTCACCCAAATTCCAAAATATTTTTTTTTTGTTGCACGTGTCCAAAAACCAAAGTCAGTATCTCCTATAGCAGTGTCCACAAGTACCCTCAACAGGACACTTTTTTGTAACCCTGGGAAAAATACACCTAATTTAACTAATTGAGGGCTTGATTAGTTTACTAATTGAATCAGGGTTGCTTGTCCAGGGCTATAACATAAATATGTACTGTTGGGGTACTGACTAGAGTTGGGAAACACTGGCCTATAGCATTTTCTCACATTCACGTCCATCTTATAGTAACTTTATTGAGCTACAAAATACATTTTAGACACTTTGGGATGATTGATGATGTAACTAAATATTATCCGGTAGCATTACATTTTACCCTTCCCATCCCAAGAACAAGTGAAATAACAAGAACCCTACACAGACTCTGGCCAAGATCTTCAAACAGACAGAGGCGTGTACAGGGAGACAATGTAAAGGAAGGACAACACAAAAACCACATTAAGTACAGTGTTCAGACACTAAAGAGTCACTACAGACTGTGTACAAACAGCACTGGGGAAACTGGGGGTCACATCATGCAGTAGCCAGTGATGCACATTTGACATATTAAACCCAGTAGGAGTTAAAGACTTCAAACCCACATGTGTCCGATTTTAGAATCTAAGTCCCATTTATGAATTAAAAAAGGGTAATGAATGTGACTAATAAACAACTACTAAGTGCAGTAATCTATAGTCTCAAATCAATGATCCAGGTTGTAAACTACAGTGTATATGTCTCGATATGACTTAATATATTCTCTATGTCACTCTAGTTTACAGTATTTAACTTTCAAGGCTCTATTGACTTGCATACAATTTCAAAAACCCCACACTTGCCAAAAATGTTCAGGTATTCTGTTGTTTATGACAAAAAAAGTGCCTCATTTGTCATGCTGAACCATCAGTGGGTCTTTCCCAGGCATTGGAAAGATTATCACAGGATCTTTCCAAACAGATGCACATAATAGGGATCATGCATACACATTGAGTGACACTCAGTGAATTCATCAAGTTGACCAAAACGTCATCAAAACAGCGCAGAGCTTTAGTGACCCTGTTACTTTCGTTGTCTGTTGACTTTCCTGCGCCCAGCGTCAAGGTAACGAAAAAGCTGTTCGTGCAACAGCACCCATAGCATCCCCAGGTCCCCCCCACCGCCTCCCTTTAGCCCCCTCCTCAAAACTCACCACAGTGTTCCAGCTTAGCATACTGTGAATAGGTTATGTTAATACTGTTTAGTAAGGTGGTATGCACACATCCATAAATACATATGGATGGATATTAATAAAATATATTATGAGTATTGAGTATATTTTTCCAATAAATGATATTCCTCTGACTTACGTCTGGGCATGGGGAGAGTCTCGTCTACCTCTCCTTTGAATCCTAGAGTAGAATGAACACAGGTACTTATTATTAGCATGTTATTGCTGTGTTGTAGTCAACAGAAATATGTGATCCTTTTACACAGAGGAGACTTGAAACTGGACCAAGATAAAGCAGCACTAAGAAAGATAGTAAACTAGGTTAATCACTGTGTATCTACTCAATGGGGTGTTATTGGGGAATATTGTCTCGTTTATTGTGGAAGCACCAGACTTTGAGAACTAGACTTTATAAACATACTCTTAACAACGACAGAGGCAAAGGTAGAGAGTTCTCCGCTGCTGTTCATGGCAGAAACACGATACTGTGCAGTATCATCAAAATCACATCTGAAATGAGAAGAGAGAGAGAGAAGACCAGCTGAATCAATGTCTCGTATACACACACACACGTTTCTGTCTCCTAATGGTTCACGTGTACATAAATACCCCACCCCTCCCAACTCAGCCATATAAATTATCACACAGCTATGTGAGCTGGGACTGTAAAATGCTCCAGAACTCCAGGCCGGGAATACTCTGGGAATAAATAGACACTGATGTCATAACGTGTCAGGTGGTATGGGTTTCTGTATGAAAGTTATGTGTGGTTAGATTCTGTCACGGAAACATGCAATCCAACTTTCCATAGCCGATTATACTGCTTAGTACACACAACATGTATGGTTGAGTTTGAGACTGAGAACTTAAAAAGCTGTTCTGTCTGAAACAGCTCGAGACACTTAAGTGTTTAGTCCTTTGTGAAATGACCTAAAACAAGCCACAACAGGATCCCTCTATCTCCAGAGAATTTATCTTTTGACGTCCTCATTGTTATCAAAAGGCAAGCTGCGAAAAGGCCCGGATAATGTATAGCCTTCACCAACAGCTTTCTGGTGTCTGTCTAGACCTAGCAGAGTTCAGGGCACTGACAGATGGACGGACAGACCAACAGATACAGTGTGAGTCAGAGAGAGGTTTTGATTTCACACATTTCAAATCATATTTCTAACAACTGTAATCCACTGTCCCATGAGTTCACAGTGTGAGCCCATCCAAGCATTCCCAGGGTTGTCAGTATGCCCACACACGCTGGCCTACCATGACCTTTCATGAGAGTGGTGATTGTATTACACCGTGAAGGGGTGAACTTCTACAGGATCGGTGGGTCCCTCGCAGGACGGTTGAGCTAAAGTAGGCTAATGTGATTAGCATGAAGTTGTAAGTAACAAGAACATTTCCCAGGACATAGACATATCTGATATTGTCAGAAAGCTTCAATTATTGTTAATTTCGGTGTTCCTCAAGGTTCCGTTTTAGGACCACTATTGTTTTCACTATATATTTTACCTCTTGGGGATGTCATTCGAAAACATAATGTTAAATTTCACTGCTATGCGGACGACACACAGCTGTACATTTCAATGAAACATGGTGAAGCCCCAAAATTGCCCTCGCTAGAAGCCTGTGTTTCAGACATAAAGAAGTGGATGGCTGCAAACTTTCTACTTTTAAACTCGGACAAAACAGAGATGCTTGTTCTAGGTCCCAAGAAACAAAGAGATCTTCTGTTGAATCTGACAATTAATCTGGATGGTTGTACAGTCGTCTCAAATAAAACTGTGAAAGACCTCGGCGTTACTCTGGACCCTGATCTCTCTTTTGAAGAACATATCAAGACTGTTTCAAGGACAGCTTTTTTCCATCTACGTAACATTGCAAAAATCAGAAATTTTCTGTCCAAAAATGACGCAGAAAAATTAATCCATGCTTTTGTTACTTCTAGGCTGGACTACTGCAATGCTCTACTTTCCGGCTACCCGGATAAAGCACTAAATAAACTTCAGTTAGTGCTAAATACGGCTGCTAGAATCCTGACTAGAACCAAAAAATGTGATCATATTACTCCAGTGCTAGCCTCCCTACACTGGCTTCCTGTTAAGGCAAGGGCTGATTTCAAGGTTTTACTGCTAACCTACAAAGCATTACATGGGCTTGCTCCTACCTATCTTTCCGATTTGGTTCTGCCGTACATACCTACACGTACGCTACGGTCACAAGACGCAGGCCTCCTAATTGTCCCTAGAATTTCTAAGCAAACGGCTGGAGGTAGGGCTTTCTCCTATAGAGCTCCATTTTTATGGAATGGTCTGCCTACCAATGTGAGAGACGCAGACTCAGTCTCAACCTTTAAGTCTTTACTGAAGACTTATCTCTTCAGTAGGTCCTATGATTAAGTATAGTCTGGCCCAGGAGTGTGAAGGTGAACGGAAAGGCTGGAGCAACGAACCGCCCTTGCTGTCTCTGCCTTGCCGGTTCCCCTCTTTCCACTGGGATTCTCTGCCTCTAACCCTTTTACAGGGGCTGAGTCACTGGCTTACTGGTGTTCTTCCATGCCGTCCATGGGAGGGGTGCGTTACTTGAGTGGGTTGAGTCACTGACGTGGTCTTCCTGTCTGGGTTGGCGCCCCCCCTTGGGTTGTGCCATGGCGGAGATCGTTGTGGGCTATACTCGGCCTTGTCTTAGGACGGTAAGTTGGTGGTTGGAGACATCCCTCTAGTGGTGTGGGGGCTGTGCTTTGGCAAAGTGGGTGGGGTTATATCCTGCCTGTTTGGCCCTGTCCGGGGGTATCATCGGACGGGGCCACAGTGTCTTCTGATCCCTCCTGTCTCAGCCTCCAGTATTTATGCTAAAGTAGTTTATGTGTCGGGGGGCTAGGGTCAGTCTGTTACATCTGGAGTATTTCTCCTGTCTTATCCGGTGTCCTGTGTGAATTTAAATATGCTCTCTCTAATTCTCTCTTTCTCTCTTTCTGTCTTTCTCTCGGAGGACCTGAGCCCTAGGACCATGCCTCAGGACTACCTGGTATGATGACTCCTTGCTGTCCCCAGTCCACCTGGCCGTGCTGCTGCTCCAGTTTCAACTGTTCTGCCTGCGGCTATGGAACCCTGACCTGTTCACCGGACGTGCTTGTTGCACCCTCGACAACTACTATGATTATTATTATTTGACCATGCTGGTCATTTATTAACATTTTAACATCTTGACCATGTTCTGTTATAATATCCACCCTGCACAGCCAGAAGAGGACTGGCCACCCCTCATAGCCTGGTTCCTCTCTAGGTTTCTTCCTAGGTTTTTGGCCTTTCTAGGGAGTTTTTCCTAGCCACCGTGCTTCTTTCACATGCTTTGCTTGCTGTTTGGGGTTTTAGGCTGGGTTTCTGTACAGCACTTTGAGATATCAGCTGATGTACGCAGGGCTATATAAATAAATTTGATTTGATTTGATTATGTATGAAGTGTCAAGGTGTTTCCACATATATTCTTCGTTAAAATAACTGATCTCAGTCCTCTTTAAAGTGAACTCTAGGGTAAAAAGAAAATAAGCAAAATAACTCAGTTCTTTGTATTCACACTGCCCTTACCTTTGAATGAGGACTCAACTCTTTTGCTAGTTAACTTCACCTATTTTGTGGTCCGAGTCCTGTTTGCATTGCCATTGCTATGTTTAGAAAGGAAACAAGATATTTTTCCAACATTCACTCAATGCCCCTCATTTTGGGGCGCCAGGTAGCCTAGTGGTTAGAGCATTGGGCCAGTAACCGAAAGGTTGCTAGATTGAATACCTGAGCTGACAAAGTAAAAATCTGTCTTTCTGCCCCTAAACAAGGCAGTTAACCCACTGTTTCTAGGCCGTCATTGTAGATAAGATTTTTTTCTTAATTGACTTGCCTAGTTAAATAAAAAGGTGAAATAAAAGGTTAAATAAATCAATAATAAAAAAAATGCACTCTGGGTAAATACAGTGCACGACAAGCCATTTTACATTTACATTTAAGTCATTTAGCAGACGCTCTTATCCAGAGCGACTTACAAATTGGTGCATTCACCTTATGATATCCAGTGGAACAACCACTTTACAATAGTGCATCTAAATCTTTTAGGGGGGGGGGTAGAAGGATTACTTTAAGGTATTCCTTAAAGAGGTGGGGTTTCAGAACCTGTTAACGGACAGACAGATGTACCTATATATTTGCATTCAGTTAAAAAAAATAATACAATTTATAATCAAATGTAATATTTACATGTAAAAATGACTGGTAACAGGATAAATGTCAGAAGAATAATTGCTGATTAAATAATGCTTTAATTGAAAATTGTGTACTCCAAATTGTACTGCCAACCTGCACATTTGTTTTTGGCACCAATGTGAGGGGCTATAGCAGGGGAAACTGTGTTGCAGTAGCCTAGTGCTAGGTGTGAGAATAATAATAAGTGAACCTGGTAAGCTTTGTGTTCACATTCTACTAAAAAAGGGAACCAAACCAGAGACTTTAAGTGAACCGAACTCAGACCAGCTCTCGAGATGGTCTCAGTTTGGTTCGCTTTGGGGTTGTTTTGAGGGGTCTGAGTTCCTTTGGAGCATTCACACTGCACATAAACTTAAGCAAACCACACCCAGTACACAACAATTGGCTGAAAGGAACCAAGTGTGAAAGCACCCTTAGAGTATGAACGCTGATCTAGGATCAGAGCTCCACTGTCCGTGTAATCTAATTAATTGTGATCTAAAACTAAAAACTGATCCTAAATCAGCACTCCTACTCTGGGACGATTGAGACATACTGAAAGACCCTGTGGCTTTGGGGGGGGGTGCCTACCTGTCGATCTGCAGTGAATGCACGTTGTAGCTGCTTTGTAGCTTATACTTGCCGGGGCGAGCCATTGGATCGATTGTCACATTGTTTTTGTACCTTGTTGTGAAACGAGGACAGGAGGAGAGAAGAGAAGGCAAGGGAAGCAGAAAGAAAGATGAAAAGGAGGAAAATAGAGTTTAAAAAGTACAGATCAGAATCAGGAGAAACAAGAAAGGGAAGCTAGGTAGACACCAGAGATGTATAGTGTGTTTTATAGTGTTTTAGTGCAATGACATGAGGATAGGATTGAGAGGACAACAATTGCTGATGCTCTATCCATAAGGGATTGATTTGGTGTGTATTGTGTTAGTGATCAGTTGGTCATGTCAAGGTTTATCCAGGGTGGTGTGTGTGTGCGTGCGTAAGTGTGTATGTGTGCAGTACTCACCAGACAACCCGTGGGTCAGGCCATCCAGAGACGGTGCAGTGCAGCCTGACACACTGCTTCTCCCACACCGTGTGGGAACGAGGCTTAATCACGAACTCCGGGGCATGCATCAGGCTATCCTCATTCATACACTTGTGGTACTCCTCGTTCTCATAGATCTGGGGATCAGTGTGTTCAATTAACCTTTATAGAGCCTTTGTATGGCATTTATAGAGCCTTTACAATAACACATTCTCAGGTGCAACTGTAAAACACTATACCTCCAGAAGCCTGTAGAAAACATTTGAGGCATTCCCCATGAATTCATAAAACATTTGCGATGCATCCTTGAAGCAAACACAAAGCATTTACAAGGCATTTGCTTGGCAATTCATGTTTTAGAGCAGAATCCAATAACCCTTAACACATAATCCTATAATGCTCTCTGAACACTGAATGTATCACCCAGTGGCATGACGTGCTGGCAGAAAGGTGATAGTCTGAGTGTGTGCCCCAATCAAGGGACACTGTAGCTTTTATGATCCTCCTGAGTGAATGGGGCAGGATATTCCTTGACATAAACATTTGAATGAGGGACACAAATAACCTTCCAAGGGAAGGGGAAGCAGAGTAGAATGAATCCATGGAAAGAAACATTGCTCTTATGGCAATACATTTCCTGTGATACTTTGCTAATAGATTTCTTACGGTATTCCCATCTATGATAGCAATTTAGTGATTATTCTCCTCTGTGATGTCACAAACGTGAATATTCTTCTCTGTGATGTCATAAAGGTGAAAAGGTCTTTATCAATAACATGTTACAGTGTAAAACGTGCAGAGCGTTTGATTTGGCTGCTGGGGGCCAAGGAGACCCCAGCTCGGCTAAAACTATTGATAACTACGTGCCGTTTAAGGGATTGTTAAATAAATGTTATAACTATTTGGTTTTAATATCATCACCTTGAAGAAGAGTATAGTCAGAACTACACATTTACGATTATTCCACATTTAGCTCTATCAGAGTTATACAGCAAGTAACTGCATGCTTTTCATGACCAGTAAACAATCATTTATTTTCTATTTTAGAAGCCTTTTAAAACCTTGAATAAATTACAAGTTTGCATTTACTGCTGTCTAATAAACAAAATGTTGATCAAATTAAGATCATATATCTGTACTCTTCTCTTTGTCAATGAGGGAAATAATGTCGCTCTGTGGTGTAACAAGAGAAAGTATTGTTCAGTCAGAAGTCATCAAACTACCCCATTATGATGTTACGAGGGAGAGCATTATCCAGCATTCCCCAAAGGAATTCCGGCATCTACTGTAGGGCTGCACGATATGGGCCAAAAAATCTAATTTCGATTTGTTTATCAAATATTGAGATTGGAATGATATCGCATGTCCAAACACTTCGGTGAACTGTTGGAATTCTAGAAATACAATTATTTATATTTAAAGAAGCAAAGTTCATGTTTGGAAAAATAGGGGGGTTTGATTAATCTCACCTGGTACCTGTGTAGGCGTGATTTGCACCGGGCAATAGTTGATTGCATTCGTTTTGGAACTGGTCTGCCTCCCGGGCGTGAGCCAGGTGCCCCGTTCAAAACACACCATGAAATCGTCTCAAAACAAAGTGACGTAGAAGCACGTGGAGTAATGAGTAGGATTCACTCAAAGTCTAAGAATGTTGTGTTTCCTCATGCAAAAGTGATTGCTTTCAAGCTTTATCTCCCTTCCAAATGAAGACGAGTTCGAAAATTCTAACATTTATTTTTTGGAAAAGAGATGGTGTATGTTTCTGGACGATGCGCCATGCTGCCTTGTTGACAAAATGTCCGAGCGGCACAGATCTGTTTGATTTGAGATTGGCGCTCCTCCCTCCCCGCTTTCGCCCGAGCATAATCTAATCCGCCCAATGTGTTGACTGCATTTGACCTAACAAAACAGCATGCAATTTTAGAGTGAATCTAACAACCAGGAGGAGGAACTGCACTGCTTGAGTGACAGGAGGTGGGGTTTTGTGTGACGCAGCTACAAGAGGGAGGAGTGGGTAGCTGCAGTACAATATTGCAACGGAGTATGGGCGAGTGGGTGTGTCGAAAGGAAAGTAGTGGGCGTGTGGAAAGGAGTGGGTGTGTTTGATTGAGTTGTGTTTTTTGTTCTAACGTTTCTTACCATAAACAACCTTACATTGATCTACCATACCACGAGACTTTGTACTTCTGTTTCGAAGCCAGAGGATGAGTCGGACTTCACTGTTAGTTTAACACAAATAATTGTGCATTTTCAGTTATAAAACTTTCAATTGTTTATTTTTTTATTAAAAGTACTGATGGGTGTACTGTTGCTTCATGGGTTTGCATACTTTGACTGTTCCCTTGATTTAGGCTATTAGGTAGCTACTTCCCACGCCACTGCCAGCGAAGGGCACCGTGTCCCATTTATTAGTAGGCTGTATGTATCAAGGTGACATCTAGATGGTTATCAATATTAGTTATTTCTTGTGTAGGCTGCTATTTTACTTGACATAAATAATGTGAGAGAAAAAAATTGGCATGTTAGCTACCGCCGGCAACACGATCGTGATACCCAGTAAGAAGCAACTCAGTTCGCTCTGCAGCCTAATCGAACCCATAAAACAGTCTTGAGTGGCAACAAATATGCCCTATTAGCTGATTCGCATTCCATACACCCACTCCTTTCGACACACCCACTCGCCAATACTCCGGTCACCAAATTGGACTGCAGCTAGAGGAGAGCCTGTTACATGCGGCTGAGTGGCATTTCAAAAGATTGAATGCTTCTGCAAAATGGATTATGCACATGTTAATATTGCGATTTTGATGTGAATTCGATTAATTGCGCAGCCCTACTGACATCTATGACATGACAAAGACCCAATATTCCCATTATGACGTCATGAAGGAGCGCATTATGCCGTATTCCTCAATGTGATGGGATAAAGGAAAACTTCCCTCTATGACATCAAAGACTCCTGCACTAACCCTCTTGCTCAGGGAGATGTGCTCGGCTGATTGGCGCATGGACACCTTCCTAGACGTCTGCTCCGTCCTCTCCATCTCTAACCCACTGGTGAACAGATTCCTCCGGGCCATGTATCCAGCACTCTCCTTCATCCGGGCCTCCTCCGTATCTGAAAGCCCACTGGCATACTCCTGACTAAGGTGGCGGAGCAAAGCCAGGGAGGAAAGTGGGCAGTGGGGTCATTTTCATGGTCATTGGTCAGAATCACTCACTGAAAACAAAATGTCCCTGACTTCTCCACATCACTAAGGTTCATAGGTCGTTGACTCGTTTACCTGCCCCTGAAGATGGGCACTACATAGCCGATGATCTGGTTCTCTTTGTCCATAGCCAGGTGGGTGGGCTTGGCTCTCTTGGGGATTGGGCTCAGTCTGCTCTCCTCCAGCCCAGAGTACGATGCACTAAGTCTAAGACACAGGATAATGTCAATACAGCAGTGTCAACCTAACACAGTGTAATAACATCAAGTCATGTCATTGTAATCTGAAGGGCTGGATGAGGAGGAGAAAGGTTGTATTATTGGGTATATTAATCATCAACAAGGAGGGTGGCTTGGATGGGTTTAGCTGTGTTTCTAATAAATATCTCAAACTGTGCAAAGAGAGAGAAAACCCATTGCACAGCAGAGCAATGACTACCAACAAACCTGGTCTAGCTATAAGGGATATGCATTGCTTGTTCATGCTGTGTAATGACATGTCTGCAATGACAAAATAAAAGATATAATTAAGACAGGGTCGGTCGTCTGTCGTCACCAGTGTGCAGTTTTGATACATCAAACTCTTTAAACATAAGACCAACGAACATTTAAAATATTTTAAAAAGGACCAATGAGATGGAATGAAACGAAACATTGTGGTCATAGGAGAGTAGGTGTCCTGTCCTGTGAATAAAAAACTGGTGGCGATCATGACCAAATTTGCCCTGATGTACTGAACAAGCTTTTGAATGTTAATCTCCTTGATGTCCCTCACTTGAGGATACTAACATCCCCCCAAAAAATAAACTCAGCAAAAAAAGAAATGTCCCTTTTTCAGGACCCTGTCTTTCAAAGATAATTCGAAAAAATCCAAATAACTTCACAGATCTTCATTGTAAAGGGTTTAAACACTGTTTCCCAAGCTTGTTCAATGAACCATAAACAACGTCCGTACTGTGAGATGCCTAAGACAGCGCTACAGGGAGACAGGACTGACAGTTGATCGTATTCACAGTGGCAGACCACGTGTAACAACACCTGCACAGGTACATCCAAACATCACACCTGCGGGTCAGGTACAGGATGGCAACAACAACTGCCCGAGTTACATCAGGAACGCACAATCCCTCCATCAGTGCTCAGACTGTCCGCAATAGGCTGAGAGAGGCTTGACTGAGGGCTTGTAGGCCTGTTGTAAGGCAGGTCCTCACCAGACATCACCGGCAAAAACATTGCCTATGGTCACAAGCACACTGTCGCTGGACCAGACAGGACTGGCATAAAGTGCTCTTCACTAACGAGTCGCGGTTTTGTCTCACCAGGGGTGATGGTCGGATTCGCGTTTATTGTTGAAGGAATGAGTGTTACACCGAGGCCTGTACTCTGGAGCGGGATCGATTTGGAGGTGGAGGGTCCGTCATGGTCTGGGGCGGTGTGTCACAGCATCATCGGACTGAGCTTGTTGTCATTGCAGGCAATCTCAACGCTGTGCATTACAGGGAAGACATCCTCCTCCCTCATGTGGTACCCATCCTGCAGGCTCATTCTGTCATGACCCTCCAGCATGACAATGCCACCAGCCATACTGCTCGTTCTGTGCGTGATTTCCTGCAAGACAGGAATGTCAGTGTTCTGCCATGGACAGCGAAGAGCCCGGATCTCAATCCCATTGAGCACGTCTGGGACCTGTTGGATCGGAGGGTGACGGCTAGGGCCATTTCCCCCCAGAAATGTCCAGGAACTTGCAGGTGCTTAGTGGAAGAGTGGGGTAACATCTCACAGCAAGAACTGGCAAATCTGGTCCAGTCCATGAGGAGGAGATGCACGGCAGTGCTTAATGCAGCTGGTGGCCACATCTGATACTGACAGTCACTTTTCATTTTGATCCCCCCTTTGTTCAGGGACACATTATTCAATTTCTGTTAGTCACATGTTTGTGGAACTTGTTCAGTTTATGTCTCAGTTGTTGAATCTTATGTTCATACAAATATTAACACATGTTAAGTTTGCTGAAAATAAAACGCAGTTGACAGTGAGAGGACGTTTCTTTTTTTGCTGAGTTTACAAAGGATCTCAGCTGAAAACCCACACACCTGACAATACAAACCAAACATCCAACACAACCATTATTTAGGTTACACCAAATTGATTCACACAAGTAAATCAACACGTTATTAACAGTACAGTGCCTTATAGGCAACAACAACAAAAAACTAGACAATATGAAACAGTGCCATATGTATCTCCTATGTGTGCATACAATGTACACTGAGTGAACAAAACTTGCTCTTTTCATGACAGACTGACCAGGTGAATTCTATGATCCATTATTGATGTCACTTGTTAAATCCACTTCAAACCAGTGTAGGTAAAGGGGAGGAGACATGTTAAAGGTTCTTATTCTTACTCATAATTTTTTTAACTGCATTATTGGCTAGGGGCTCGTAAAGTAAGCATTTCACTCTAAGGTCTACCACCTGTTGCATTTGGCACATGTGACTAATAAAAGTTGATTTGAAATTCCAAATCTGTCCCTCATACCATCATGGCTACCTAATCACCACCAGCTTCCTACTGACTCATTTATCCCTTCTCCTACCCCTGTAAATCTTCTCCAGGTCATTGCGGTAAAAGAAAATAAGTAATCTTACCTGGTAAAATAAGGACCAATAAATAAATACATGTAGATAGATTACGATAAGAATGACTGAGAATAGAAATGCAGGCAAGGCAATCCACATTCAATGAATATTCATAATGGAACAATTGGTATGTCCGCACAATACCAGGAGAATCTCCATAACTTCTGTTATGTCACCATCAGACTATATTAAGAGCAAAAGGCTATTCAATTCAAACATCAACAGGGGAGAAAATGTCACTTACTGAGGCATTTTGGTATGATTTGAATCCGTTTTGTCAATACACAATTTCTATTCCCTATGCCATAAGTACATTTCTTTGCGACAAGGTAGAGTACTATGGTTCAACCAATGGTGTCACTAACCCTAAGGCAGGGAAAGCTGGGTAAATTCCTGACAGCATGAGGTTCAACCATAAAGGCCCAAATGAGGGACCATTAGCTCCATAGACACCCTTTGACCTACTATGCACACTGTCAAGGCCAGTGTATTTAGAGATGCCAGGTGTTCATAAGAGTGAGACCGCCAACATTTCAACACGTAATTCAATATAGTCACAACCACTGTTAGGCCGGCCATAGATTGCCAGAATAGTCTCGTAAATACTCCTGTATGTCATCAATAATTCCTTAAATAAAATAATTCAAACAGCAAATAACAAACCACTGAAAGAGATTAATGACCACTGAATTCAATAGTTCTGGGAAAGAACCCCCCCCCCCCCAAGGTGCAGTGAAATGTGGTGTTTTACAGTCTCAGCCATAGTAACTTCACAGATCTTCATTGTAAAGGGTTTAAACACTGTTTCCCCTGGAGAAAATGTGGGTTAAGTGCCTTGCGAAAGGGCACATTAACAGATTTTTCACCTTGTTGGCTCGGGTATTCAAACCATCGACCATTCAGTTACTGGCCCAACACTCTAACCACTAGGCCACCTGCTGCTGACCCCAAATACGACCTTAACTCATAGCCAACTTCAAACCATGTCTCCAGATCACAACGCAGTAGAAGGTTCTAAGAGAAGCATGCTAAAAAGCCTTATGCACTCACTCAAAATAGCATCTTTGTTTAGTGCGAGAGGAAGCCCCCAATGGATGTACTGGCTGAACAATGATCCAAGGTCGTCGATGATCCAAGATGGCGTAGCAGTCGGACGTCTGTTTTGTCTTGTCCCGTGTATATATCGTTTTCTGCGTATATATTATTTATATTTTTAATCTCAATTTCCATCTACGGACTGAACAGAGGTAACCCGCCTCTCCCAACGTGGTGTGGATCTGCTCCTTTTTTATACTTTAGAACTTGAACCCCCAACAGAAGCTAGCCAGCTAACTAGCTACTAGCTAGGAGTCAGTTAGCCACTGCTAGCGGTCATCACCGTTTACTCAGACATCAGCCAGCCTCAGCCTGGTCAATTCCTGCCAGTCTGCACTGCGTGATATCAACCCAGAGCATATCTGGACTGCCTTTTGTCTACCACATCTCCGGATTCCTACAGCAAGCTCTGAACCTTTACACCAGATCATAACTGTTAGCAAGCTGCTATCCGAGCGGTTACTCCTGGCTAAAGTTTCTGTCCCGAAGCAAGCGCCAGTTAGCCTGGAGCTAGCCTTGAGCTAGGCCCATCTCCCGGCTAGCCGAAGAGATCCTTAAGCCAATTCCTGGGCTACAATACCTCCTTTGCCAATTGACCTGGACCCTTTACTCCCGACACGGAGCCCCGCCGATCCATCACAACTGGTCTGCCGACATAACCGTCCAAGGGGGTTTCAACAGGCTCTTCCGTTGCGAAGTCACCCGGAGGCCCATCTGCTAGCCTGCTAGCCCCGGCCTGCTAACTGTATGAATCGACGTGTCTCCAGCTCGCCTAGCTACTCACTGGACCCTACGATCACTCGGCTACACATGCCTCTCCCTAATGTCAATATGCCTAGTCTATTGCTGTTTTGGTTAGGGATTGTCTTATTTCCCTGTAGATCCTCCAGCCCTGCTCAATATGCCTTAGCTAGCCCTTTTGTTCCACCCCCTAAACATGCGGTGACCTCACCTGGCTTAAATGATGCCTCCATCGTCACGCAATGCCTAGGTTTACCTAAACTGTACTCACATCCTACCATATCCTTGTCTCTCCATTATGCCTTGAATCTTTTCTTCTGCGCCCATAAATCTGCTCCTTTTACTCTCGTTCCGAATGCACTAGACGAACAGTTCTTAGCCTTTAGCCGTACCCCTATCCTACTCCTCTGTTCCTCTGGTGATGTAGAGGCTAACCCAGACCCTGCAGCCCCCAGCATCACTCCCATTCCCCAGGCGCTCTCATTTGTTGACTTCTGTAACCATAAAAGCCTTGGTTTCATGCATATTAACATTATAAGCCTCCTCCCTAAGTTTGTTTTATTCACTGCTTTAGCACACTCCGCCAACCCGGATGTCCTAGCCGTGTCTGAATCCTGACTTAAGAAGGCCACCAAAAATCCTGACATTTCCATCCCTAACTATAACATTTTCCGACAAGATAGAACTGCCAAAGGGAGCGAAGTGGCAATCTACTGCAGAGATAGCCTGCAGAGTTCTGCCATACTATCCAGGTCTGTGCCCAAACAAATTGAGCTTCTACTTTTAAAAATTCACCTTTCCAGAAACAAGTCTCTCACCATTGCCACTTGCTATAGACCCCCTTCAGCCCCCAGCTGTGCCATGGACTCCATATGTGAATTGATCGACCCCCCATCTATCTTCAGAGTTGGTACTGTTAGGTGACCTAAACTGGGACATGCTTAACACCCCGGACATCCTAAATATCTAAGCTAGATGCCCTCAATCTCACACAAATTATCAAGGAACCTACCAGGTACAACCCCAAATCCGTAAACACGGGCACCCTCATAGATATAATCCTGACCAATTGCCCTCTATTTACACCTCTGCTGTCTTCAACCAGGATCTCAGCGATCACTGCCTCATTGCCTGCGTGCGTAATGGTTCCGCGGTCAAACGACCTCCCCTCATCACTGTCAAACGCTCTCTAAAACAATATACTCAGTCAGTTAGGAAAGCTAAGGCTAGCTTTTTCAAACAGAAATTTGCATCCTGTAGCACTAATTCCAAAAAGTTTTGGGACACTGTAAAGTCCATGGAGATTAAGAGCACCTCCTCCCAGTGGCCCACTGCAATGAGGATAGGAAACACTGTCACCACCGATAAATCTACAGTAATCAATCATTTCAATAAGCATTTTTCTTCGGCTGGCCATGCTTTCCACCTGGCTATCCCTACCCCAGCCAATATCTCAGCACCCCCTGCAGAAACTTGCCCAAGCCCCCCCCCCCCCCCCCTTCACCCAAATCCAGACAGCTGATGTTCTGAAAGAGCTGCAAAATCTGGATCCCTACAAATCAGCTGGGATAGACAATCTGGACCCTCTCTTTCTAAAACTATCCACCAAAATTGTTGCAACCCCTATTACTAGCCTATTCAACCTCTCTTTCGAATCATCTGAGATCCCCAAAGATTGAAAAGCTGCCGCGGTCATCCCCCTCTTCAAAGGGGGAGACACTCTAGACCCAAACTGTTATAGACCTATATCCATCCTGCCCTGCCTTTCTAAAATCTTCAAAAGCCAAGTTAATAAACAGATCACCGAACATTTGGAATCCCACCGTACCTTCTCCACTATGCAATCTGGTTTCCGAGCTGGTCATGGGTGCACCTCGGCCACGGTCAAGGTCCTAAACGATATCATAACCGCCATCGATAAAAGACAGTACTGTGCAGTCTTCTTCATTGACCTGGCCAAGGCTTTCGACTTTGTCAATCACCGCATTCTTATCGGCAGACTCAATAGCCTTGGCTTCTCAAATGACTGCCTCGCCTGGTTCACCAACTCCTTCTCAGATAGAGTTCAGTGTGTAAAATCAGAGGGCCTGTTGTCCAGACCTCTGGCAGTCTCTATGGGGGTGCCACAGGGTTCAATTCTCGGGCCGACTCTTTTCTCTGTAAATATCAATGATGTCGCTCTTGCTGCTGGTGATTCTCTGATCCACCTCTATGCAGACGACACCATTCTGTATACATCTGTCCCTTCTTTGGACACTGTGCTAACAAACCTCCAAACGAGCGTCAACGCCATACAACACTCCTTCTGTGGTCTCCAACTGCTTTTAAATGCTAGTAAAACTAAGTGCATGCTCTTCAACCGATTGCTGCCCGCACCATCCCGCCCGACTAGCATCACTACTCTGGACGGTTCTGACTTAGAATATGTGGACAACTACAAATACCTAGATGTCTGGCTAGACTGTAAACTCTCCTTCCAGACTCACATTAAACATCTCCAATCCAAAATTAAATCTAGAATCGGCTTCCTATTTCGCAACAAAGCCTCCTTCACTCACGCTGCCAAATACACCCTAGTAAACTGACTATCCTACCGATTCTTGATATCAGCGATGTCATTTACAAAATAGCCTCCAACACTCTACTCAGCAAACTGAATGTAGTTCATCACAGTGCCATGCGTTTTGTCACCAAAGCCCCATATACTATCCACCACTGCGACCTGTATGCTCTCGTTGGCTGGCCCTCACTACATAAACGTCTCCAAATCCACTGGCTCCAGGTCATCTATAAGTCTTTGCTAGGTAAAGCCCCGCCTTATCTCTGATCACTGGTCACCATAGCAACACCAACCAGTAGGACACGCTCCAGCAGGTATATTTCACTCGTCACCCCCAAAGCCCATACTTCCTTTGGCCGCCTTTCCTTTCAGTTCTCTGCTGCCAATGACAGGAACGAATTGCAATTTTGTTTTTTATAAAATCACTGAAGCTGGATTCTTATATCTCCCTCTTTAACTTTAAGCATCAGCTGTCAGAGCAGCTTACCGATCTGTGTACCTGTACACAGCCAATCTGTAAATAACACACCCAACTACCTCATCCCCATATTATTACTTACCCTCTTGCTCTTTTGCACCCCAGTATCTCTACTTGCACATCATCATCTGCACATCTATCACTCCAGTGTTAATGCTAAATTGTAATTATTTCGCCTCTGTGGCCTATTTATTGCCTTACCTCCCTACATTTGCACACACTGTATATAGATTTTTCTATTGTGTTATCGACTGTACGTTTGTTTATGTGTAACTCTGTTGTTGTTTTTGTCATACCGCTTTGCTTTATCTTGACCAGGTCGCAGTTGTAAATGAGAACTTGTTCTCAACTGGCCTACCTGGTTAAATAAAGGTGAAATAAATAATAAATAAAATAAAAACAAAATATCTTAATAGGGAAACAAGACCAAGGAAGTAAACCATTAAAACTGGGGTTTAGACAACTAGAGCAGTGAATCTACACCACAGCTCACATTTCCAAAGACATGGTATGCATGGGTCAGGATGTTATTTCAGTCTATAGGCCATGGCAAAGGCCGATAACACTTCATTATGCAACACAGTGCAGTCCTTTAAAGCTTGATTATACCCAGCCTGCACCAAACATTTATGACGACTTAGCCGATGTGAATCTGAGATGTTCTATTTCTGGTTAACTGAGCTACAGTGGGAACTAGGAGAAGGTTGTCTTAAAAGAAAAAGTGCATTAGTTCAAAAGCAGACAGAGCAGTGTGCAACAGACAATGATATACACAGTATCCATGCAACGGGCTACTTGGAACTTCATGCAGGATTCACAGACATATTATATTTGTGGAATGGTTTTAGAGAAAACAGATAAGGTTGAAGAATGTTACTGGGAGTGGTCAAAAATTAATACCGCAGGTGTAGAAGCAGGAAGTAGAAGAATAATTATTTAACGCAGAGAAATGAGGGTTACTAAGCATGACCAACTGATGTGGAGGCCATGGATGGCATGGGAAAAGTTGCCAGAAGTATGAGATAGGAAGTAAGGTGGGTGGGGGTGATGGGGTTACAAGGGCAGCAGGGCCATCGTCTAACACCAGTATGGAGGGGATGCATGGATATGGGCCAGAGCTACTGTGCTGCAGGGCATCCTGCTCCTCCTTACCCCCTGCTGGCACTGCGACTGGCACTGGCTCTGCTGTGGATGGCATAGCTGCTGCTGCTGCTCGACTGGTATTGGCTAACAGCCGACCCCACCTCCTTGCTGCGGTAGCCACGGTCATAGTGGCGGTGCTGTTTCTGGTAGAAAGGTATTGATCCAGACATCCTTCACGGTGTTCCTGGCACGAGCACTGAATTCTCAGTCTCTTGTGGTCTGCCTGTCTGCTTAGCTAGTGTTTGAGAATGGTTTTGTTCAATACAGTTAAAGCATTGTTGCGAAATGTACTTTTGTAAGCTATTAGTTGTTTAATGTTTCAGTTTCATTTACAGTTTGTCTTGATGATATTTGTTGTTATTGTATTATGTTACTTGAAATAATCACAGAGGAAAGGTCATGACCTTCATTGTCTCTATTGGATTAGGGGGGAAATTATATTGATTGTGGCAGATCAATATCTTCATGCTCTGTACACAACTCAAGTGTAGCCTACTTATCAACATCAGTGGATAAGGAATAAAATGCACAAGTTTTTCCTGATAGTAAAATTTGCCAAATTGATTCAGTAGATGTAGAATTAAAATATTTTGAGGGTTTTTCCAAATAACTTGACTGATGTAGCCTAAGGCTATTTCCTGTTAATGGAAACCAATGGATTTCCAGATTCTTTGAAAATACTTTATGCCTGTTCTAAACGGCAATAGGCATAGTATGTTAACTGACATGAGTGGAGGGCAACAGGTGCACTGGTTCAGTAGTTGTTCAATCCAATAGGGCATGATTTTAATATGAGAAGAGCCTGTGAATCTGAAATTCCAAATTGCAGTGTGCGACTGAGGCTGGCATAGCACAGGATTCACATTGCAAACAATCACACCATCAAAATGCACACTAAACATAAAATAATATTCAACAACGAATTATGAAAAAATTACCTCTGGTTACTTCTATTTTGCTGATGAAGCAGAAATCGTAACAGTTACTCGTATCGCGATAACTTACCTAGGCCCAAAAGCCACCAACTGCTGAAAGCAAAGTAAAAAGTGATCCAACTGCAGGTGTAAGTCAACGAAGCTTGATATCCAGGCAAAGCCGCAGGTGTGTGCGGTAGCAGAGGACAGGGCAGCCGTCTACACAACAAAAATAATATTGGCACTCTATAGAATGGCCAAACCGCAGTTACGTCCTTTTATGGCGTGGAGGCCCGATAAATATAGACGAGTGCATAGCGGATTGAAGCTATCACAGCTCTAGGAAGAGAGCAGCAGACCCAACCTAGTTCCAGCGACGTTTGAATATGTTGGTCATTGACGAGTGTGACTATTTACAAAGCCAAAAATTACTCTCTCTACCTGTTGGCCTATATTTTAGACAAGGCCTACTGTACAAACAATGTGTAGCCTTTCATCATCAGTCAGTGTTACTGTATTTTTGACACCACTTATTGGAAAGAGTATAGCCTAACCCATCATCAGTGTCCCATTAATGGAATACTTTATACATTTGCTATTTAAACATGGGTATTTTCTCGTACAGAAGACCTTAGATGTATTAATGACTATCAAGGTTTTTGTCATTGTATCATATTCACGTTTAGAAAGGTCACTTTAGGCCTCACACCTGAACTTCTGGTTGCCTGGCAGCCCTATATACTACTCTGATCAATCTTATTGGGCTGACCCCATAACTTGGACTTTATCTTAAAAGGGAATAAATTGTGTAATTTTCGTCTCATATTGTGCCAATGATCAATATCCTACACTTCACACGGTTGTCTTGGCTCCTCACAATATCTAAGAGAGCTTCAGCTGTGTCTGTCACTAACTATAGCCATGCTATTGTTGCCTGTGTCACATATAACAAATGCCAGTTAGCATTGTGTGTGCTTGCATGAAAGAGAGAGAGCACATACCCATGTTTTATCATGTGGTTGGAGCCCTACTCATTGCAGTCAATAGCCTTTTGACCCTGCACATGAAACTGACAAATGTGACATCCTCTGAGTAGTGATTGAATACTAAGGCTCCTGCTTTGTTATGGCTCCTGCTTTGTTATGAGGCGATGAAGGATTTTACAGATTACACAAAACACTATAAGATCACTAGTCTGTGATTCTTTCTTTGCTTGAACAACTTTCCAAGACAGGTCATCCACTTTTAGCCTATGCCTTATTCCTTGCATCACTATACAAATGTCTTCATAATGCTATTTCCAGAATACAGATCATGAATGCATTTTTTTTGGTATCTTCAGTAGTTCCTACTGATAGAGAGAGCATTGACCAATCAGACACCTATGGAGGTACATTTACAATAGAATGTCATATTGAATCACATATCTCTATGGTACATACAACATAACAAAAGACCAGCTGTCTTTGTGTGACTGAACATCAAAGGAAATTGTGTTGCTTTTCAATAGGGTTTAAACTAAAACTACAGTAATTTACTCTAATCTAAAGATAACCCCCAATTACCTGACAGCACTGTATTTTTGACTCATATGGAGGATATTTTCCTCAAAGAATTCTTCACTCTTCCATTTAAAGCTCAAGTGCCTTCCCAACCAGGAATGTGATAAAATGGTGGGCTAATGACTTCATCCTATGACAACCTGCAGTTCCAAATTTATTTAACTAGGCAGTTAAGAACAAATTCTTATGTACAATGACAGCCTACTCCAGCCAAACTCTGATAACACAGGGCCAATTGTGCACCACCCTATGGGACTTCCAATCATAGCCAGATGTGATACAGCCTGGATTTGAACCAGGTACTAGAGTGACATCTCTTGCACTGAGATGCAGTGCCTTAGACCACTGCACCACTCGGGAGCCCAAATGGCATCCTATTTCCTATATAGTGCACTACTATTGACCAGTGGGTAGGAATGGGCGTGTTAGATCATGGAGAGTCAGAATAATTTCAGGTAAGTCTTCTGTGAAACTTCTACTGGAAGTTGATCGATTGTAATTATGAATGGAAACTTTGTTTTAGTCCCCCCCCCCCCCCCCATGAGACTAGTACCCTCAAGTGGTTGAATATGGGCAGTGCAATATGAGGTCATGTTTCCAGGCAAGATTCTTTGATTTTGGTCAGACAGGCACAACCCACTAAATTCACTAATCAATGGCTTATTAATGAACTGAATCAAGTGTGTTCGTATTGGTTTAATGGTCTAGAGATTTGCTATTATTTTATACATGTTAATGTTATTGTTTGTCTTCATGGATCCCAGAAATGCTTGAAAAAATGTATTGTTGTTACTTGTTTAGACATAGCCTAGAGCTTGTTTTTTGGTGAATATGAAACCATGTTAAGCTCTCCTCACCATCCCAGTTTGGAGCAGCGACCCGCTGTCTCCTTTCAGTAAACATGAACACATTATGTTCTCAAGATGAGTTCGCCATTGCTCATTCCTGCCATTGTAGTGGTTCCCATCTGCTGAACTTGCTGATGAAGAAAGTGTTATACTGTTCAACAGACTAAGAACCATTCCAGCTCTCTTGGGAACTGGCAGAATGCATTCCTTTTTCATTTAAAAGATGGTTATTGGATCATAGTAGTAAACTAGCAATAGCTCATACCGTGAACAACCAAACTATTAAGTAGTTAAATAGCACTATTAGGGATAATTCTGGTAATCTCTCTATACCCGTCGCAAGACCCACTAGTTGATGCTTATTTATAAATCCCTCTTAGGCCTTACTCCCTCCTATCTGAGATATCTACTGCAGCCCTCATCCTTCACATACAACACCCGTTCTGCCAGTCACATTCTGTTAAAGCACACACATCCCACATTCTGTTAAAGCACACACATCCCTGGGTCGCTCCTCTTTTCAATTCACTACTGCTAGCGACTGGAACGAGCTGCAACAAACACTCAAACTGGACTGTTTTATCTCAATCTCTTCATTCAAAGACTCAATTGTGGACACTCTTACTGACAGTTGTACCTGCTTTGAGTGATGTATTGTTGTCTCTATCTTCTTGCCCTTTGTTCTGTTGGCTGTGCCCAATAATGTTTGTACCATGTTTTGTGCTGCTACCATGTTGTGTTGCTACCATGTTTCTACCATGTTCTTGTCATGTGTGCTGCCTTGCTATGTTGTTATCTTAGGTCTCTCTTTATGTAGTGTTGTGTTGTCTCGTCGTGATGTGTGTTTTGTCCTATATTTATATAAACTCAGCAAAAAAAGAAAGGCCCCATTTTCAGGACCCTGTCTTTCAAAGATAATTCGTAAAAATCCAAATAACTTCACAGATCTTCACTGTAAAGGGTTTAAACACTGTTTCCCATGCTTGTTCAATGAACCATAAACAATGAATGAACATGCACCTGTGGAACGGTCGTTAAGACACTAACAGCTTACAGACGGTAGGCAATTAAGGTCATAGTTATGAAAACTTAGGACACTAAAGAGGCCTTTTACTGACTCTGAAAAACACCAAAAGAAAAATGCCCAGGGTCCCTGCTCATCTGCGTGAACGTGCCTTAGGCATGCTGCAAGGAGGCATGAGGACTGCAGATGTGGCCAGGGCAAAAAATTGCAATGTCTGTACTGTGAGACGCCTAAGACAGTGTTACACCGAGGCCTGTACTCTGGAGCGGGATCGATTTGGAGGTGGAGGGTCCGTCATGGTCTGGGGCGGTGTGTCACAGTATCATCGGACTGAGCTTGTTGTCATTGCAGGCAATCTCAACGCTGTGCATTACAGGGAAGACATCCTCCTTCCTCATGTGGTACTCTTCCTGCAGGCTCATCCTGACATGACCCTCCAGCATGACAATGCCACCAGCCATACTGCTCATTCTGTGCGTGATTTCCAGCAAGACAGGAATGTCAGTGTTCTGCCATGGCCAGCGAAGATCACGGCTCTCAATCCCATTGAGCACGTCTGGGACCTGTTGGATTGGAGGGTGGGGGCTAGGGCCATTCCCCCCATAAATGTCCGGGAACTTGCAGGTGCCTTGGTGGAAGAGTGGCGTAACAGCTCACAGCAAGAACTGGCAAATCTGGTGCAGTCCATGAGGAGATGCACTGCCGTACATAATGCAGCTGGTGGCCACACCAGATACTGACTCTTACTTTTGATTTTGACGCCCCCTTTGTTCAGGGGCACATTATTCCATTTCTGTTAGTCACATGTCTGTGGAACTTCTTTTGTCTCAGTTGTTGAATCTTGTTATGTTCATACACATATTTACACATCTTAAGTTTGCTGAAAATTAACGCAGTTGACAGTGAGAGGACGTTTCTTTTTTTGCTGAGTTTTTATATATATATATATTGTTAATCCCAGCCCCCGTCCCCGCAGGAGGCCTTTTGCCTTTTGGTAGGCCATCATTGTAAATAAGAATTTCTTCTTAACTGACTTGCCTGGTACAAATAAATCAATAATAATAATTACGTTTGCTGTTCCTTTGGCCTTTGACAAGGGGGTGGGGCTCAACTAAAATTGTAGTCCCGTGTGGCTCAGTTGGTAGAGCATGGTGTTTGCAACGCCAGGATTCTGGGTTCGATTCCCACGGGGGACCAGTACGGAGAATTTTTTTTTTTAAGTATGAAATGTATGCATTCGCTACTGTAAATCGCTCTGGATAAGAGCTTCTGCTAAATGACTAAAATGTAGAAGTGTTGAAAATGGCTTAACTATATTCATTCTGTTTTGTGAAATGAAGTAAATCCGAGTTTTAATATAATTCAAATGGTGTCACCAAAGCAACGTTATCTTACTCATGATTAGGCACAGGAAGATGCATTTATTTTCTCCGTATTTGGGCATATGTCAAGAATGTCTTTTGAGAAAACACCATTACCTCGTGGGGGTTTACCAAAGTAAAAATGAAATGATTTACGAGCATTTCCATAAACTATGTATAGTCGAAGCTAAAAGACATTAAAGACATATCTAAATATGTATTGTTTTATTGTACGGTGCAAAATATAATTGAATACAAATGATTTAGACATATTAAAGTCCTCCCCATTTCCCGAAGTTGGTTTGGCCTGCATTTCCTGTGCGAAACCATTATTAGGAAGTTAGGGCGGTGGTTGAGAGAGAGGGCAGCACGGGCTAACTAACTATCCATTTTTTTTTTCTCCCGGAATTAGGTAGGTCTTATATTTGCTTATTTGAACGTAAGAAGTATTATTTCACTTGTTAATTCCATGCTACGTTTGAACTGTCAGTTATATAGCTTAAAATGTCGAAGTTACACTCGTGTTAATATGAATGTATGTGTTTTCTGGCTGATTTAGTTAGCGGGGTTAGCAAGCTAGCTAAATCGTTTTGTTAGCTGCCAAAATGACAGTATTTCCTGCATGGGGATAAATAACATTTTGTTCTAACTAGCATATTTAACGTTTTAAATTACATATAACAGACCGTACGGTAGCTGGTTAAGTATTATAACGACGCAAATGTGTACCAACACAAAGTAACTAGCGTAGCGGACGTCCTGGGATTCGTAATGTTTTTATCTCAATGTCGCTAACGTCACCAGTGTGTTGCGACCGGCGTGAACAACAGTGGAATCGGTGGTGTACCTTCAGAATAAAAGTTCCCCATTGAAACTGATGCAAACGGATAAAAATGGTGGAATCATGACACAATTGGACTAGATCATCCTAAACAAGGTTGGCATGTTAGAAGTTCAACAAAATACCGTTAGTTTGACCCCATAAAATTAAATCTGAAATCAGCTCTGTATTTTAATTCAGAGTTGAATTGAGGTCATACTTCTATGCACTAGTCTGTTGTGCACCTATGAAATGAGTTATCAGCCTACTCAGTGACACTCAAAGAACACAACTGTAGAGTTTACACATGTTAGCGTCTTTGCTCTTATAGCTGGACTTTGACTGTGGAATACACATTGGTTGACTGAGCTTAATTTTGCTCCTTTCACTCCCACAATAAGAGTTATGATGCTAATACTTGTGGAAACTCTACATAGTAATGTTCTGTGAGTGTCTTGAGTAGGGTGATAACCAATTTCATGGGTGCACATAGGTCATGATGTACATTACAATATTAATGTTCCATACACATAGGTTGACTGGGATACTTCAGGATTTTGGCAATGAGTCAGATTAACTTGTGGATTCTATTTGTCTGTCCAGTATGAAGGAAGTTGGCATTGGCTCACAAAACTACCTCTAACTAGTGTTACCCATGGACTTCCAGTCATTGCGCTATCTGCTAGCATGACTTCCAGTGTTTGTTTCAGAGTCCCACAATAAGAGCTAAGATGCTAATATTTGTTTTAACTCTACCAAGTTGTGTTCTGTGAGTCACTGGGTAGGCTGATACCCCATTTCATTGGAGAACAATTCATAGGTTAGTCTGTAGAGTGCTTATTTATAAGTATGCCCCCAATGAAATTCTGAATTCAAATGCATACAGTGCAACTAGATCATAATTTATTTTTTTGTCAAATTATAACTATTTGTATAACGTTCAAACCTTGTTTAGCGTTATCTAGTCCAATTGTGGCATGGTTACACTTTTGTATTGGTTTGCATCCGTTTCAATGGGTGTCTTTTTTATTTTGAAGGCTAACTGCAGATTCCATTATTGTTGCTCATGCTAATGTTTTTCAGAACACAAGTCCTAATGTCAGCTGTCTATCTGGTTTATTTCTGTCATTCTAAATTTGTGCAAATTGATATTTGTGCTTCATGTTAATTTCTACGATACTATCTACATTACTTTCGGTTATGCAAGTATTAACAGCTGGCAGCAGTTTATAGGCCCCGTTCATGAGATTCCCCCCCTAAATTCTTTCTTGAAATATTATTATAGAATGTTAATGATGCCTAGACTGTCACTAGATTTCTCACCTACCTTCAATAGAAAATGATGTGGTCTTGGAAAGAACTTAAGTCTGAATTCAGTCCCCTATCATTGTTCAACCTCAAATTAGGTCACTGAATCAGTCTTATCCAGCCGTGTTGCCATAATAGTGAATCAATGGCGTGGACCACTGGCTCCCTCTTACTTGCTAGGAAGGAAGGCATATTAGAGGCAGTGGCCCTCTTCCTCTTTGAATAAGACGTTGAACTTGCCTGAAAAGGGAATTTATTCTCACATCTGTAGTTTATCCTATCCTGTGCAAAGGAAACAGCTAGAAACGACCTTCACAGCAGTAGAACATTTCCATTTATAGCACAGTGAGGACACATCCCTGGGGAATAATTTGCCAGAGTCTGAATTAGATTAGCCCATAGCCACAGAAAGCTGGGCATGACTAGTCAAATCTTATTTTGGGTAATGACATGAGCCAGGTTACCTGCTTGTTTTCGTAGACCCTTATGTATCCTCAAATGTTATTGTCCCTAGATTTAAACTTAATTGACATCATCAAAACACTATTTCTAAGTCTGATTGAAATGGTAAGGGTAAGTAACTTTTTAGGATATTACAAATCTGGTGCTGTGGTCTTATTCAGGAATGTTCTCTTTTCAGCCTTGCAGGTAAACGCACAAAACAGCCAAAATGTCAAGCAAAAGGGCCAAGGGAAAGACCACCAAGAAGCGTCCCCAGCGCGCTACCAGCAATGTGTTCGCCATGTTTGACCAGTCTCAGATCCAGGAGTTCAAAGAGGCCTTCAACATGATCGACCAGAACCGCGACGGGTTTGTTGACAAGGAGGATCTGCATGACATGCTTGCCTCACTAGGTGTGTATCTGAAGCCCCCCCTTAGCTGAGCTGAAATCTGTCCATGGTTTTCTCTTGGACATTGATTCACTCGATGTGAAACTGAGGCACTGGATGATTTGTGATATCTTTGAGTGTGCTTGTGTTGGTCTCCCTTTTAAATGATTGCATATATTTTGTTCAATGCTTAGTGTTAAACTTTGTAGTGTTTGTGGACCCAGTCTGTCTTGCTGAAGGGTTTAGGTTTGTTATGTAAGGTGATTCAGTATATTTACCCCCAGGCTAAGGTTGGGTTTGTCTCCCAGCTGGTAAGTTGGCGTTAGGAGAGAGGCATTCCATTGAAACAGTCATGCATTCACAAAGAACATGCATTTGTCCAACATTCCCTACCACCCTGTTACCATTGTTTTATATGATTGAAACCATTTATGCCGATACTATTGTAAAACTAGGTTGCTGTTGACAGGGAGTTGAATGCAATCTGTTCTAATGTGGCACTGTTTGTCTTTTTTTTTAGGGAAGAACCCGACTGATGATTACCTGGAGGCTATGATGACTGAAGCGCCTGGGCCCATCAACTTCACCATGTTCCTCACCATGTTCGGAGAGAAGCTCAACGGCACAGATCCTGAGGATGTCATCAGAAACGCTTTTGCCTGCTTTGACGAAGAAGGCACAGGTAAGCCTATAACAAATCATTGGGTTTTTCTTAAGGAATTATTCCAAGTGGAAAGGAGTGTTGGCCTGTATAAATTCATACTGTTATAGAGACTGATAATGAATGCTGTAGTTGTGTAGAGAAGTTTCAAGTTTTATTAGTCCTATGCATGGTCCAACGAAATGCTTAGTTGCAAGTTCCTTCTCGACAATGCAACAACGACAATAATTAAATACGAACAAAGTAAATGGCAGTAGAATAGAATAAACATAGTGTAAGTTATACAGGAAGGCACAATTTAGTCCATTTCCACATGTAGTGGGGGGCAAGTGTATAAATGGAGCTGTATAATTAGTCTGGTGGCAGCAGTTGTGGTGTGTGTGCTCAGTCCGGTTCAACTGCTCAGCAGTCGATGGCTTGTGGCTAGAAACTCACTGAGCCTGTTGGTATCAGACCTCATTCTTAGATTCCATCTGCCTGACCGGTAAGTGTGTGTGTGGGGTTCTTGATGAAGATACAATTCCTGAGGAGTCTCTCTTAGCTGCATAGACTGGGTGTTTGGGCTGTCCCAGTAACATTGGGTCCGGTGGGTTAAACCATGGCTTCCAGGGGTTTAGTCCCAAAATGATGAAACCAGAGTGGTATACTATGAAGCAAGCTAGATCTACTCAGGCTTTTATAAAGCTAACCAGCTTCAGTTAGCTACACATTCCAGGTCAAATCAAATTTATTTATATAGCCCTTCTTACATCAGCTGATATCTCAAAGTGCTGTACAGAAACCCAGCCTAAAACGCCAAACAGCAAGCAATGCAGTTGTAGAAGCACGGTGGCAGGAAACTCCCTAGAAAGGCCTAAACCTAGGAAGAAACCTAGAGAGGAACCAGGTTATGAGGGGTGGCCAGTCCACTTCTGGCTGTGCTGGGTGGAGATTATAACAGAACATGGCCAAGATGTTCATAAATGACCAGCATGGTCAAATAATAATCACTGAACAGGTCAGGGTTCCATAGCCGCATGCAGAACAGTTGATACTGGAGCAGCAGCACGGCCAGGTGGACTGGGGACAACAAGGAGTCATCATGCCGGCTAGTCCTGAGGCATGGTCCTAGGGCTCAGGTCCTCTGAGAGAGCGTACTTAAATGCTCAGACTTCATCTGTACTACGTTGGATATTGCGCATCCATTGTAGTACAGCTGAAGCCTGACCTGGAATGCTTGTATTTCTAGCAGGCTTGTAATTAATTGAGGGTGCTTGTTGCACATGGCTAGTCGTACGCCAAACTCTTAGACAATGTTGAAACATCAATCCATGGGCCACTTTGTCATATTAATTTGTGCTGGTTTCAAAATGTCAGAAGGCTATGGTGTTAAATGGGCTTGTAGAATTGCTGTGTTTTTATTTCTTATCGTAAATGCTCTTTCGTGTGCTTTTTCCCACTCCTATCACTCCTCTCTGTGGAACACGTTGTTGCGGTCATAGACATATCTATAGAAGGGTTTGGAACCTCCAACCCTGGCAATTTTAATAAAACTAGCAATGGCTGCCAGTCTTGATTTGAAAGGGTACTGCCATCGATGGTTTGTCAATGGTTGGTTGGCTGTCAGTTTGCCTTTTGCACATTTCTAAATACAATAGTGTGAAAACAGTTTGGAATGCAAATGCTGCCATTCAATGTGTAATGTGATAGGTATTTTAACATTACCATTTTTTTACGCAAAAAATATTTCATATTTTATCAGGTGTCTTCCTCAAATGAAGGGGATGACGACCATCTTTGCGAGAGGGAGGGTATCTGATTTCATTGGTCCTTAACTTGTGGCTAAGATAAACCGGCCGTTTATTCAGGATAAAGGGAGTTGGCCTGCCCCAGGATTTGTCATAGAAATTTACCAGGCTAAAAGGTGAGGGCTCTGGTCCATATGGGAAATTCATTCTTACAAATGCACATTGGGCATTTTGTTTTATTTCCTTAAGTATACCTACCCCCAAAACTTAATTTCAAAATATCACCCTTGAGAGGGCTGTGGATTGTAAATACAGAAATATGCTTTCTGTCAACTTTGATAATGTTTTTGTTTCATATTGGGTTGGCCAGATGCTTGGCGTTTTAAAAAAACAAAATAAAAATGCTGATGGGTTGGTTGTGAGTCAACAAATGAATAACCCATGCATCATCACAAGAGCGGAGTAACCATGACATGGGCATTTTCGCATACCTGTCTCACTGTCACCCTGTCTGTCCTCAGGTGTCATCCAGGAGGAATACCTCAGAGAGCTGCTGACCACAATGGGTGACCGCTTCACAGACGAGGAGGTGGACGAGCTCTTCAGGGAGGCCCCCATTGACAAAAAGAGCAACTTCAACTATGTGGAGTTCACACGCATCCTAAAACACGGAGCCAAGGATAAGGACGATTAAGGCCACAGCCATGCCAGTTGTATTTTGGTTTCTCTCTGACCCCTCTACTCTTTTACCCCCAGCTAGACCATCTTGCTGCATGTCTCAGCTCTAATAAATCCATGTTTAGTAAGGTGAAACAATGGCTTTGACATATCTGTGAGCTCCCATTTCAATACTGGCAGATTTGCACATCTGTATTAAGAAATGTAGCGGGTGATGGTGAATTTGCAAAACAATGTACTAGTCTGTGACGTGAAATGGAAAATGCAACTCTGGAAGCAAGCTCCTATGCTACTCAAATGGTCTGGTCTAGCTGAATTTTTACATTTATAATAAATATAAGCTTTAAATAAATGACTCTATCAACTTGTATTTTGCTCCATTCTTTACCCTATTTAAATCATGACTTAACTGTTGAAATAATATGCTGACTTGTCTAGTAAGCTGATGGTTCCCTTCTTCCTGTGCTGGTATGTTATGTCCTAACAAGGACTTTTCTCAGTCATTACCCTTTCCACCTAGCGTGTGTGGACGTGTCAAAGAGAGCTACGGTGACGGGGTTAGTTTGAAATTGGTAGAACACTAAAATTGATTAAATCTTTATACAGTCATCTTAAAGATGGCAACAACACATTTCAGAGGAATACCTAGCAAAAAGGATTGGCCAAAGATCTGAATTAGACTAACTGTGTAAATGCAGCCTGAGACATTATCTAGATGCTAAACTAATGTATCAGATCCTTGTCCTCAGTTTATTTTTAATAAATTCCCAAAAGATGCATATAGCAGCTGTCAATCATCTGGCACAGTTACAGCAAAAAATACCAAACCATACTGTAACAGATTGTCAATTTACTGAATCAATTACCACTCACTTAACTGGTTTTTGTTAACAATTCTCTTGTTCCCATATTTACACTGAAATATACATTCTAACTTTCTCTAACTTCAGTAAGTCTATTTTGGTAACTCCTGGCATTGTAGTGCCCCCTAGTGGCTTAGTGAAAAATATTAACCCAGCCCATTGACTTAACGGGGCCAGCCACTACTGAGCACCTTCGTTACAGAACCACGCTTGACCGGTGGCTGGATCTTTAACGTGTTTTGTGGCATCCCCTGTTAGATTATGGGTTGCACTGTATTAGTTGGCCAAAAGCTGACATTTGCATGAATTTTCTAACTGTATGGCTAGGTCATGGTATGTTTAGTGTGTGTGGTTTGATAACCGCAAGCAAGGGTTAATTAACATCAAAATTAATGGGGCATTCCATGAACCTGTGTTTATGGTGAACACTTGAATCCGATGTAAATATTCCACAGCACGTAATCTTTTACTGTAGTGGTTCTGGTAACTAAACTATAAAAAGACTTGCACTCTCCATATAACCTCCCAGTAATTTATTGGGTAAAAGAACAACATTTTGGCATCACTGTGCCTTCAGTGTTTTTTGGTAACTAACAGAGCTTTGAAAGTTAATCTGTTCTCATGCTCATACAGGTTGGAACCACCCGGTGAGTCCTGGAACTGAACCATGGCTTTAAAGGTGATCGAGGCTTCAGCTACTCGGGCAGACAAGGGCACACCTTAGTCCTCCAGGCGGGCTGGGTCGCATCTCCAGACTTCTGTGCGCTCCGGTAGGGGAGCCCCTGTGTGTGGCGTACCTTTGGACCTCAGTGGACCGCTGTATCCAGAGACCGCTGTCGGAGACTCAGTCAGCCAGCTTGTATGAGTTTGTCCAGTCTTCCCTGTGGCACAGTTGGTAGAGCATGGTGTGTGCAACGCCAGGGTTGTGGGTTCAATTCCCACGGGGGGCCAGTACAAAAAAAAAATCTATTAATTAAATGTATGAAATGTATGCATTCACTACTGTAAGTCTGCTAAATGACTAGAATGTAAAATGTCCAAGGACTCTTTCTACGTCAGTCGGCCAGCTGCACCGACCCACTGTTGCAGAAGAGAAAGCCTTCCTGGACCGCCCCGGAGTTGCTCTCCCTCCAGACAGGTCCTGCACACCTCCACACTGTGGAGATCACGTCTGACACTATGGCAGCGGCAGCCTTGCACCGCGTGGCTGACCCTGAAGGACCCCTCAGTGTGCTGTGCTGCCAGCTAGAGCAGGACTCTAGCCGTCTGACGGAGACTGGGCTGGTTTCTGCCCTGCTGGCCTGCACACACCTCTACGTGGACCCCTGGGGCACGCTGGTGTCGGAGTGCCAGGAGCGGCTGGATGGGAGCCAGATGAGCGTGGACAGCTGTGCACCTTCGGCCAGGCCCTGTTGGCCCTGGAGGGCTCGGGCTGTGGGATGCTGGAGCAGGTGATAGAGCAGGAGCCAGGCCTGTGGAGCCTAGCAGAGCTCACTGCTGTATACGGACTGCTGCAGGCAGGAGTAGGGGAGGAGGGCAGCTACCAGGACCTCCTAAACGCTATGCACACTCCTTGGTGGAGGTCATGGTGCAAGTGCTAAAGATGGCTTTCACTTCCCACCCAGAGACAGTTACCAAGGTGATGCAGTACTTTGGGCGCCTGAACATCCTGTCGCTACCGGTGTTTGACGCTGTGGCGGAGAGCTTAGTCTCCCGGGCGGACATCTAGAGCACCAGCCAAGTGGCCAGGCAGATCATCCCGTTTGGGAAGCTGGGCTACCTGTCGCCCAACGCTGGGGAGGTCTTCCGGGAATGTGGAGGCCATCCTGTACGCACGCTTCTCTCATTTCCAGCCCAGAACACTCCTCAACCTGCTGCACTCCTGCGTCCTGGTTGATAAGCCCACAGGGCAAATCCATAGTAACGGAATTATGCTGAGACTCACTACCAAACAAAAACCATTAATTTCAAAGTTTAACAAACAATACTACTCTATGCACAATGACTGCTTCGAACAATTTACACATTAAATAAAATAAAAAAAGACAAAGTTTGATAACAGAATTACGGTAAAATCTATTTTATTCTGTTACCGAACTTTGTATCTGCACAGTTCTTCCTGTAAATGTGTTTTTGTAAAATTGTCTGTGGAAATTGTTAAAAGCTAATCATTGTGCATAGTTCTATGGTTTGTTAAACTTTAAATAAATGTTTTTGTTTGGTATGTTTTTTGTGTTTTACCCCCTTTTTCCCAATTTCAATTACAATTTTGTCTCATTGCTGCAACTCCTCATTGGGCTGGGGAGAGGCGAAAGTCGAGTCATGCGTGCTCCGAAACATGACCCGTCAAACCGCGCTCCTTAACACCCGCTTAACCCGGGAGCCAGCTGCGCCAATGTGTCGGAGGAAAAACCGAAGTCAGCCTGCAGGCACACAGCCCGCCACAAGGAGTCGCTAGAGCGTGATGAGTCAAGTAAAACCTTCCCCTAACCCGGATAACGCTGGGCCAATTGTGCGCCGCCCTATAGGACTCCTAGTCATGGCTGGTTGTGACACAGCCTGGGATTGAACCCGGGTCTGTAGTGACACCTCAAGCACTGCGATGCAGTGCCTTAGACTGCTGCGCCATTTGGGAGACTTGTTTGGTATATTTTAAACTGAAAAATCTCCATTACCATGGAATTTCCCCACATTTACTTTACTCTTCTTCATAATTGCAATTGTTGCAGTATCTTTGGTTTAACAATTGTAAATTAATTTGTGTTCCACAACAAGGCATGGGGGTTGACCGGATTGTACTGGCCCAACTCTACATGACTGTGAAGCTTGAATGCCCTTTCTATGAGGTAAGGAGTTACTACAAATCAAAATCAATTACAGTTGAAGTTGGAAGTTTACATACACTTAGGTTGGAGTTATTAAAACTCGTTTTTCAACCACTCCACAAATTTCTTGTAAACAAACTGTAGTTTTGGCAAGTCGGTTAGGAAATCTACTTTGTGCAAGACACAAGGAATTTTTCCAACAATTGTTTACAGAGAGATTATTTCACTTATAATTCACTGTATCACAATTCCAGTGGGTCAGAAGTTTACATACACTAAATTGACTGTGCCTTTAAACAGCTTCGAAAATTCCAGAAAATGATGTCATGGCTTCAGAAGCTTCTGATAGGCTAATTGACATAATTTGAGTCAATCGGAGGTGTACCTGTGGATGTATTTCAAGGCCTACCTTCAAGCTCAGTGCCTCTTTGCTTGACATCATGAAAATCAAAAGAAATCAGCCAAGAATCAGCCCAAATATTGTAGACCTTCACAAGTCTGGTTCATCCTTGGGAGCAATTTCCAAATGCCTGAAGGTACCACGTTCATCTGTACAAACAATAGTACGTAAGTATAAACGCCATGGGACCACGCAGCCGTCATACCGCTCAGGAATAAGACGTGTTCTGTCTCATAGAGATGAACGTACTTTGGTGCGAAAAGTGCAAATCAATCCCAGAACAACAGCAAAGGACCTTGTGAAGATGCTGGAGGAAATAGGTAAAAAAGTATCTATATCCACAGTAAAACGAGTCCTATATCGACATAACCTGAAAGGCCGCTCAGCAAGGAAGAAGCCACTGCTCCAAAACCTCCATAAAAAAGCCAGACTACAGTTTGCAACTGCACATGGGGACAAAGATCATACTTTTTTGCGAAATGTCCTTTGGTCTGATGAAACAAAAATAGAACTGTTTGGGCTTCCTGTTAAGGCAAGGGCTGATTTCAAGGTTTTACTGCTAACCTACAAAGCATTACATGGGCTTGCTCCTACCTATCTTTCCGATTTGGTCCTGCCGTACATACCTACACGTACGCTACGGTCACAAGACGCAGGCCTCCTAATTGTCCCTAGAATTTCTAAGCAAACGGCTGGAGGTAGGGCTTTCTCCTATAGAGCTCCATTTTTATGGAATGGTCTGCCTACCAATGTGAGAGACGCAGACTCAGTCTCAACCTTTAAGTCTTTACTGAAGACTTATCTCTTCAGTAGGTCCTATGATTAAGTATAGTCTGGCCCAGGAGTGTGAAGGTGAACGGAAAGGCTGGAGCAACGAACCGCCCTTGCTGTCTCTGCCTTGCCGGTTCCCCTCTTTCCACTGGGATTCTCTGCCTCTAACCCTTTTACAGGGGCTGAGTCACTGGCTTACTGGTGTTCTTCCATGCCGTCCATGGGAGGGGTGCGTCACTTGAGTGGGTTGAGTCACTGACGTGGTCTTCCTGTCTGGGTTGGCGCCCCCCCTTGGGTTGTGCCATGGCGGAGATCGTTGTGGGCTATACTCGGCCTTGTCTTAGGACGGTAAGTTGGTGGTTGGAGACATCCCTCTAGTGGTGTGGGGGCTGTGCTTTGGCAAAGTGGGTGGGGTTATATCCTGCCTGTTTGGCCCTGTCCGGGGGTATCATCGGATGGGGCCACAGTGTCTTCTGATCCCTCCTGTCTCAGCCTCCAGTATTTATGCTGCAGTAGTTTATGTGTCGGGGGGCTAGGGTCAGTCTGTTACATCTGGAGTATTTCTCTTGTCTTATCCGGTGTCCTGTGTGAATTTAAATATGCTCTCTCTAATTCTCTCTTTCTCTCTTTCTGTCTTTCTCTCGGAGGACCTGAGCCGTAGGACCATGCCTCAGGACTACCTGGTATGATGACTCCTTGCTGTCCCCAGTCCACCTGGCCGTGCTGCTGCTCCAGTTTCAACTGTTCTGCCTGCGGCTATGGAACCCTGACCTGTTCACCGGACGTGCTTGTTGCACCCTCGACAACTACTATGATTATTATTATTTGACCATGCTGGTCATTTATGAACATTTTAACATCTTGACCATGTTCTGTTATAATATCCACCCTGCACAGCCAGAAGAGGACTGGCCACCGCCCATAGCCTGGTTCCTCTCTAGGTTTCTTCCTAGGTTTTTGGCCTTTCTAGGGAGTTTTTCCTAGGGAGTTTTTCCTAGCCACCGTGCTTCTTTCACATGCTTTGCTTGCTGTTTGGGGTTTTAGGCTGGGTTTCTGTACAGCACTTTGAGATATCAGCTGATGTACGAAGGGCTATATAAATACATTTGATTTGATTTGATCGTTATGCTTGGAGGAAAAAGGGGGAGGCTTGCAAGCCGAAGAACACCGTCCCAACCGTGAAGCACGGTGGTGGCAGCATCATGTTGTGGGGGTGCTTTGCTGAAGGATTGACAGGTGCAATTCACAAAATAGTTGACATCATGAGGAAGGAAAATTATGTGGACATATTGAAGTAACATCTCAAGACATCAGTCAGGAAGTTAAAAGCTTGGTCGCAAATGGTTCTTCCAAATGGACATTTGAGTGTATGTAAACTTCTGACCCACTGGGAATGTGATGAAAGAAATAAAAGCTGAAATAAATCATTCTCTCTACGATTATTCTGACATTTCACATTATTAAAATAAAGTGGTGATCCTAACTGACCTAAAACAGGGAATTCTTACTTGGATTAAATGTCAGGAATTGTGAAAAACTGAGTTTAAATGTATTTGGCTAAGGTATATGTAAACTTCCGACTTCAACTGTATATGATAGCTTTGCCACTTCTGCTCAACTGCAGTGTTGCAATCCTAGCACACTATCCTCTGATTCACCTCTAACACCCTGTTTTAATCCCAGGGCCCAAGGCTCCATCCTATGTACCATGTCAAGTTTTTCCTCACTCCTGGTCGGTCTCTGGAGACGCCGGTTGACGGACACCTCTACAACTATGTGAAAACTGGACTGGTGGATCTACTAGGGGCCCGTGCTTACTTCACTTTGAGTCCTCACTCCATACTGCTACACACTAAGTAATGCAGGCAGCACATTTTAAGATACAACACATGTAACCTTTAATTCAATGCTTCAGACAATGTTATGGTTATACCTATACTGAAAATAAAGGTGCAAAGACAAATCCGGCCCCTATGTTTGTTTCAGATGTGGAAATAAAGCTGGATGAGGATGGATATGTATTGCCTGTCAGTGAAATCGACGATATCTTCAAGAGGTAAAAACAATGACATTTTCCACAGTTTGTTACATTAAAGTCTTATTCTAAAATGTATTATATCGTTTTCTTCTTTTATCAATCTACACACAATACCCCATAATGACAAAGCAGTACGTTGTTGAAGCACCTTTGGCAGCGATTACAGCCTCAAGTCTTCTTGGGTATGACGCTACAAGCTTGGCAGACATGTATTTGGGGAGTTTATTCCATTCGTCACTGCAGATCCTCTCAAGCTCTGTCAGGTTGGATGGGGAGCGTCACTGCACAGCTATTTTCAGGTCTCTCCAGAGATGTTTGATCGGGTTCAAGTCCGGGCTCTGGCTGGGCCACTCAAACACATTCAGAGACTTGTCCTGAAGCCACTCATGCGTTCTCTTGGCTGTTTGCTTAGGGTCATTGTCCTGTTGGAAGGTGAACCTTCACCCTAGTCTGAGGTTCTGAGCGCTCTGGAGCATGTTTTCATCAAGGATCTCTCTATACTTTGCTTCAGCTCTAGGAAGAGTCTTGGTGGTTCCAAACGTCTTCCATTTAAGAATTATTGATGCCACTGTGCTCTTGGGGACCTTCAATGCTGCAGAAATGTTTTGCTTCCCTTCCTCAGATCTGTGCCTCGACACAATCCTGTCTCGGAGCTCTAGGACAATTCCTTCGACCTCATGGCTCCGTTAAGGATGATCAATGGAAAGAGGATGCACCTGAGCTCAATGTCAAGTCTCATAGCAAAGGGTCTGAATACTTATGTGAATAAAGTATGTTTTTTATATTTAATATATTTGCAAAAAAATCTGAAACCCTGTTTTTGCTTTGTCATTATGGGGTATTGTGTGTAGATTGATGAGAAAAAAATTATTTAATCAATTTTAGAATAAGGCTGTAACTTAACAAAAGGTGGAAAAAGTCAAGGGGTCTGAATACTTTCCGAATGCACTGTAGGTGATAAAATTGTTGTACTATAGCTATTTTATTCAGGCCCATGCGCTCTGTTAGTTTGTTGTGTACTTGCAGTTTGCATTGATGGCCACAAGAGGTTTACTGGGAAAAGAGGCCATGAGGCTTCTGGGATATGAAGTTCAGGTCGGAAATGCATGCCGCAACCCTCAATACCCCGTTTCACTGGATGATTTGACCTTTTTGGGTATTCTGTCTGCTGTAAATTCTGATTTCAGCATCTTTGCTAGTGTTCTGCCTGTCTCTAGGCATCTACTCTGTCAAAAAAGAGCATGTCTGTATTCATTTGGATCTACTCTTTGCTCTCAGTGCTCCATCTGTAACTAATAAAGTCTTTTGTTTTTGTAGATTCCTTACTATGAATTTGAGAAGCTTCGGAACAAGACCGAGGTTGTTGAATATCTTCCCCCTCAGCTACAGGCTCAGTTGGTGATAACTGGCTCAAATAAGGCCTTTGTTGCTGTCATACAACTATAACACTGTGCGCTATACAGTTTGGGCACTGTTTTTGTCATCTCAAAATGCCACATTGTCCAACATTTCTACCTGAAGAGAAAGCATAAAGTCAAGAAATCATGTATTTATAGCTTTTGATTAATTGTAAATTCTACACACTACTAGTGTTCTATTGTATAGTGAAACTACTTATTTAGTCTTCTCTACTTTAATCCACCATGATGGACCACCACAATTTGAAATATATAATACATGTATATTTATTGGTAGTTGGCAATACAGTGCTGCAGTAGAAAGTTAGAACATCCAAATACCAAGAATCACCTTGGAGGGGAAAAAAAGTACATTTGTTCATACAAAGAACAATCATTTTGAACATAGCCAAGCATCACTATCGATTTTTGATTTACATTTTTGACATGATCAATTATTCAATTCAAGGTAACCTAATTAAGGCAAGTTGTTTTTCTCTTTCCACCACCATGTAATGCATGTCAGTCAGATATACACTGAGTATACAAAGCATTAAGAACACCCTCTTTCCATGACAGACTGACCAGGTGAATCCAGGATCCCTTATTGATCTGTGTAGATGAAGGGGAGGAGACGGGTTGAATAATTATTTTGGTGGAGGGGGTGCTCAATTCAATATTAGGATGGTGTTCCTAATATTTGGTATACTCAGTGTATATGTTGTAAAAAGGCTATGATACATTAAAAAAAAGGGTTGGGAGTGTTGCCATTGGTTTCTGCCTGCTGTCCATCCATTATGTAGCCGGGATCTGTGGCAGGCCAAATTCATCCACCAGAACTCCATCCTGTAGAACAGACAATAAATTACAATTTTGTAGGAAACTCCAGTTATGTCTAAATGGGTGCAGAATGTGTCTTCATCCAATGTAATGTCCTAAAAACAAAACTGAACCCGTTGAACAATGCATCCGTCTTCTGTATTGACAACAGTGTCAGTTGTGATTGCATTTTTAACATAATGCCCCAGTGAATTATTCAAGACTAAACATGAATACAGTGGTCAGAGAGAGAGAGAGAGAGAGAGAGAGAGAGAGATGTACCCGGTTTGGTGCCCTGTCACTGGGTATTCCCTCTGGGATGGAGGGGGCAGTGCTGGCCTCATCCAGGTAGGAGCTGTCATCATCAAGCAGGAGCTCATCTCCCAGGGCATCCAGCTCTGGGATCACACGCACACAGCCATTGATGCGCAGTTATTACATGCAGTCTATTAACATAAGGACTGCATTGACTGCTGTTGTATCACTGTGCTGAAGTAAACAACACTTTATCTTGGCCAGGTCGCAGTTGTAAATGAGAACTTGTTCTCAACTAGCCTACCTGGTTAAATAAAGGTGAAATAAAACAAAACTCTGTAGTGCGGCGGGAAATGATGCCATCTATTGACCTACAGCAATGTTCTAATATAGACCTATCCTGTACTGGAGCAACACCAACCGTGTTGGAACACAATACAGTTATGTACTGCATTTCGGTGTACTGTCTCCGTGGCTGTGTCATACTCTTACAGCACTGACCTGCTTCCAGGTCATCATCATCGATCTCTGGTGTCCCGTAGCTTCTGCTCATCGCCTCCTGCACCTCGTTGGCGTCCTCCATCATGTCCTCCAGCTGGTCTTGGAGATCCTGCATCAGAAAAACATGACACTCTTAACCCAAACATCTCTCAATTACAATAGGCCATTCACGTTACCTGGATGAATATGACCCAGATCAGATGGCTGAAATCTGTTGAGTCTTTGAAGATAAGGGTCTGTAGTAAAACTACTGCACTTCTACGTTAGACCACCAAATGGTGTTGTAGTGCATCAGGACTCGAAGAAGACAAATACCTCAATCTGATCAATCTTCACGTTCTTGTATGCCGCCTTCATCTCTTTGGCTCCAATTTTCATGGCATCAACCTATAATGCAAGATTTTTAACCCAGAGAACAGCCTGGCATGACAACTACAGTAAATTGTGACTGCGTGCTACAGTCAGTACATTACTGTGGCCCCTTACTGTTGTTTTTGTGTCTTTGAGAGTTTGGATTGTGTAGTTGGCCTGTTCCATATTGAAGGACTGCTGTGTGAGGTTGTCTCTCTGGCCCTCGTACCTGAAAAACAAGATTGAAATGATCAATACAGATGTTTTTATGCGCTCATATCCTGACTATGGTGACGGTTTACTGCTACTTGATGTGGTTCATTAGGTTACTGTGATATGTGTCCTGATTGATTTGTGGTTATTGATGCGTTGACAGACTCCATAAGTTACTCACATTCTTTTCTGCTTCAGTACCCTCATCGCCTTCTGCTTGACCATGTTCTGATGAAAACATTAACAGGAAACAATTCACATGACATCAGACCTAGCTAGATACTGCTGAGAACAAGTGGGACCATACTTGTGTATTGTTTTGTTCAAGAACAGCATTAGCCAACATGTGTAATAGAATGACTTAGGTAAACATATGTCTAATATCACAGCTCATCATCTGCTTCACTCAGGGTAGGGTTAAATATTACTTTTGAAGGGCCATCTCTCATCTTCTTCATCTGATCCTTGTACTTGACCAGTTCAACATCTAGTCTGGCAATCTTCTTGTCAACAGATTCCGCTCGCGAGTCAACCTTAAGAGAGAAAGAACGGGCACGAGTTAACCATGCCGACTGTTTTCATTGATCTTGTAAGAGTCGGAAATGTTTAATGAACTTGTGGTATCAAAAAAAGTTATTTGAATACATGTATTAGTTATTATAATGATCAAATAATCAATGTTACATTTCCTTCAATACATTTTTACAGTCAATAGCACTAGCTTAACACCTTATTTGGTCAAACATAAAACTGGTTGGAACAACACCTTTTAGTCTACATTGGAAACCAACATCACCCTACTGAACTCCCTATTGACGATTGGTCATCTAGCTAATTTGCTAGCTAAGTCAATAGGACACTATTACAACGCTAATCAAACTAACTTTCAAGATAACATTAAGTAGCTAAAGAGTATTTTATGAGCTAGAGGTCTTCAATGGGCTGTCACAACTTTCTTCCATTGTTGCTAGAACAATCAGCTGTCATCCAGTTAGCTAGTTAGCCAGCCAGCAAGCCAAGTTATTTTGTTTGTCATAGACACTACTCTGTAAGTTATTTCCATAGATACTTACATTCCCTATGCAGTCTGTGAGGTTTGGTGGTGGTCCCTTCGGTTTTCCTCGACCGAAAATACGGTTCATTTTGAAATAAATATCTAATAACTCAAAACAACAAAGAATCTACCTGACCGCCAGGGAAAATAAAGCAAACCCGGAAGCAACATAGAGCTGACGTCACATACTTCTTCGATGAAGTTTCACGGCGGTTGGCATCCAATAAATGTTGCATTACCGCCACCTACTAAACTGGTGTATAACGCCCTTATACTGCAGAATACGACAATTGATGCACTACTCTAACCCTGGAAACCTAAACCTGCCTCTCTCGCACCGGACATTTCTGATTCCCACAATAGGAGGAAACAACGCTTTTTTAATGATAAAAACTAGTTCGTTGCACGCTCACATTTCGCCTGGATACACGTTATTGTGACCCGCAGCTTTATCGATGGCTAACCTATACCCATCAAACATTAAACATTTTATGGTCATGGTTAACCATGTGTTTTTCAGAAAAAGGTCTAAACCTGAACAAAATGCATGTCCCTGTCCTTTTTTTCAAGACGTGGCCAATTTAAACAACCAGAAGACATTTTTTAATTAAGACATAACATTTTTTTTTTACGATTTGTTGTTTCTAAATGGCTGCTGGATAAAATGTCAAAATTTGATGTTTGTTCGTAGGCATCAAATTGAGCGAATGCTGCGCAGGTTCACTGAGTTGCAAACCAAATGTATAGGTCTAGTTCCTTGATCTAGAAAGATCTGACGCAGTTGCTACCTCAGATTTTAAACCTAACAAGTGTCACGAATGGGTTATGTAGTACCCACAGAGGGCCACAGGGCGGAGCAAGAGAGCTATAAACCCATACTGTTTTTTTGCCTTGAAACCCCTAACCCTAGGTATAACCTATTATAGCCCTAACCCTAACCCTAGGTATAACCTATTTTAGCCCTAACCCTAAACCCCAACCCTGACTTGTAACACAATGCACCTATTACTTTACACATACATACATACATACATACATACATACATACATACATACATACATACATACATACCGTATTAGGCCTGTGTTGGTTTTGGGAGAACAAAAAATATATATAGCAGGTATTGAACCCTGGCCAAATAATCACTAATCAGATGCGCAAACCTCAACTCTAGTATGCATGCATTATGTACGTATCTTAATATCTCATATAACCGTAATAGAAAACACAAAAGACAGCCCTCGAAAAAAGTACATCATGCAACCCTCGCAGAAAACAAATTTACTTCAACATGCACTTCGCTTGCGCGAGAAGGCAGAGGTGATCGCTGCTGCTGACAGCACGAGTTTTTGGTAGGGCTTGTTGAGCTGGCTTCTTGTGCGAGAAGGCCGACCAGAGTTGACTGAATTAATGTTCAGGATTATTGATAAGTTATTTAAATATTAATCAAGTATAATTTCAAAACATGAGCATGAAAATAGATAATGAACATCATAGTAATTCACAGGTATCTGTTTCAGTCCTTCGTCTTGCATAGCAGTGTGGAAAGGGCCAGAAAAAAGCGCGCGGGGGAGTTTTTCCGTGAGAACGAAAGGGTGGGGAAGCTGGGGGGCTGTCAGCTATAGTGTGTAGTCAATAGCCGATTGGCCCGGGGCATTCGTTTTGCATAATGTAAGGTATATAGGGTAGCCGTACCAGTCGCAATATTACACTTCAAACAGACAATTTATAGAATGCAAAACCAGAGATACGCCCCGCACGTTCCTATTGGCTTTAGAGAGGCCTGGCGCTGGCGCGTTGTCTCCAGAGGTGCCGGTGCAGGTATGTAGCCTAGTATTTGTTTTGTCATCTCAACCTAGCCGAACTCTGTTCCTTTTGAATGACCTTAATGTTTTCCCTAACAGGACTCAGTGTTTGTATCCTTGCAGATTCTATGCTTCGAAACATGCTTTGCCCGATGCACACTGCTGGGTGCACCCTGGCACAACTCTGGAGTGAGCAACACATCAACAGTTGTACCATTTGCGTACGGTCAGTGGTCCACTGCTATTGATTGTACACATTGGAACAAACAACGTAGCTCAAGGGGATTCTCCTCACGACATTATCAGGAGGATGCGGGAACTGATCATCAGTTAGGGAGTATCGGTATGAAGTAAGGTTTGCCGTTTGCTCCATTCTTCCCCGGCCGAAGGACGATGCTACCACTAAACATGTAGTTAAGGAAACAAATCGGCTTTTGGAGCATCTGTCACATGAAATTTTAGGAGAAATATATTATTTCTGAGGCACTCACAACCTAATCACACACTTTAAAGCAGTGACCGGTTCATCTTAATTGTCACGGCAAGGCTAGGCTTTTTGATTATTTGCAGCGCTTTTTTTTCATTGCATGAGGTAGGGTAGACAGGCCAGGTTTAGTTTATTTCTGTTATTTTCTTAGCATTTATTTTCTAAGTTGCCTCAGATTTTTTATTTTACCTTCTATTGATTTTTAGGTTTTATGGTGCTACCCGGTGTTCATGTTCCTTGTTGTTTTCCAAACATTAAAATGCACCAAATCTCTTCGTTCATGTGTCATTCACTTGAATATGAGAACTCATGCAACACTTTGTCAATTTATGAAATGTTCACAAACACTGTATTGGCTTCTGCTGTGTATTTTCGGAACGTTGAAAGGCACCGATTCCTCCCAACCATGAACATGAATAAATATGCCTGTATATGTCTTGCTAAGAATGAACGAGGCGCCCTGACTATATGATAGATTGCAGATATCTTTGGATGGTTGTAAAGCCCTATATCTAAGCTACTCGGGATATGGTCGACCGTCAATTCTACACCATGGGAAAGTTTTGTTATATTGCTATATAAGTTGGTTATATTGCATGCTAATGGGATGGCTAATAAAATGCATCATTATTTTCGACTCGAGCAAACCAAATGCATGTATCTAATTTGCTACGGTTCCCGGGCGGGAAATTCCCGTGTAAGTGCCCTTTGGTCCTTGCTATTCGGGATCCTTGGGACGTCCCTATCCGTTGAATTTGAGGGTTAATGTTAGTTAAGACAGTAGGTTTAGATAGGGGCGTCCCACGTAAGTGTCAATATGAGGTGACTGCATTAATGTTCAGGATTTATTTGCAGTCATGTTTGCAGTCCTCTTAGTCAGTTTTTCCTCTTGCGTTAGCAGGGTGGAAAGGGACAGACCTGGGAGTGGTGTATCCAGGGAGTACTAATCTTCAGAAAATGTCATTCGTGGTCTTATGCTGGAAATATTTAGCAGTACCATAAACAATGTCACCGAATACGTGTAAAGTAATCCTTACTGAAGTAGTAATTACTCAGACTTGTTAAATATAAAATATTTGTTAGTTCATTTTATCACTTACAACCATAAAAAAGCCATTTACAGCATGACAATGAACAATGGTCCATATACCCCTAAACCAAATACACCATACATTTAGTTAATTATTAAAAAACACTTTCTTAAGATGGGTAGCATGATCTGCCACAGTAACACCCCCCTTAAAGCGCCAATCAGCAGTTGAAACAAAACAAAGTAGACTCCCGACACTGTTTTGGTAAAAAAAAAAAAAAAAGATGGGATGGGGCTGGAGAAATGTAACCACTAAAATGTATAGACAGTATGGATGCAAGGACTGACCATCCATGGTACAAAAATTATAGTTTTACCCATGTTTAGAGGCTTTACAGTTAGCATTTCTAAGTTATATTTTCTGAATCAATGGGTAGATATCATTAATAGGTTAAAAAAAATGGATGTGGATCCAAAAATGGATGTAGTAACTTTTTGATTCACCTTTGACATAAACCTAGACACAGACACTGGAAATTAGATTGAAATATATAAATCTGGTAGATCTTTAGAGCCTTTGCTTTCCTGCCTGCCTGCCATGATATCAGATAATTAGACATGTGAATAATGAAAAGTGAAGTTACAAAATGTTGAACACAAAAAAGGCAAATGGTAGCAGATAAATAGTAAGCTGGTTAAATAAAAGACTGCACTTTTTAGACATCCCTATTTCCCCAATACAATGGCAATGTCTGTATTTCGCCAAATAACTCAGAATTGATGTCGAGCTCTGTGGTCTTCAAACGCTAGCCTTTCAAATATCAGATATTACACATTACTGTTGGAACTCTGAGAATGCCCCATTGTTTTCCTATGGGGAAATTCTACACGGACATGTCTGTCTATTTCACCAAATATCTCACAATGTGTATATTTAGATTTTTTTCAAGTCAGACACCATTTTAAATCAGGAGAATCTCCTCGTTCTAATGATGTAAGTCTGGGCTGCGAGCTCGGTTGTCATCAAACGCTAGCCCTAAAATACTTTTTGCCCTTGGAACCCTGAGCTCCGCCCATTGTTTTTTATGGAGAGGCATGCCGGTCTATTTCGCCAAATATCTCACAATGTGTATATTTCAATTTTTTCAAGTCGGACACCATTTGTAATTATGTAAGTCTGGGCAGCGAGTACGGTTGTCATCGATCACTAGAAAATAAATAGAAGTTTTCATTTTTTCCCTACTTACTCATTACGCAGACATAAGCACAGTTGACACCATCGAGGTGCAGATGTTTACTTTCTACACGAGTAGTTTTTTTTCTGTTTCGTCCTAAGAACAGATTGTAGTGGTAAAATAAAAAGGGCAACATTTTTTTGTGCCATTTAGGTGAAATGGAATTCTAAGCATCACTCCAGTCAGAAGAGGCTCAGCGAAGGTTCGTTTCAATTCATTTGCTATGGCCTCGCGTTAGTTCAATTCATCGTGCTATGGCCTCAGCCTTGTGTGAATTTTGACTCGTTCTATTGTCCAGCCTACCTACAATTAACACATACCACTGCTTTCCCCAATGCTACACATTCCTTTGTCTCATGCCAGTGGCAACCCGTCATTCAGGGCCTGTGAGGCAGACTTTGGAGCCCCACCTTTTATTTATTTATTTAGCCTATTTTGCATGTTATTTTGGTAGTATGTGTCACATATCAGTTAGGAAACAATGTAAAATAAATAATTAAGGTTAATAAAGCCGCATACAACTTGGTCTCTTTTACTTCCTTGAGTAAGGCAGCTCCAAAATGCAGGTGTTTCAGCTTAGCTCAGTGCTTTCTGTGGAGGTGGGGCAGTCAGCAGAAAATACGTAGTGTATGGGTTGGTAATGTTCTCTAGTTGCACCTTGATTGGCTCAGTGTTCTGTCACTCATGGAGACACTACGTCACCACAAAATCTACGGGTAGAGCTTGCAAGTTCAAGCCCCTTGGGTGCTGCCATAGAGTTACATTAGAAGTGCCCGTCCAAGAAGGCTCAAGGTCATTGGCCACAGATAATATGACGTCAAATCACATATCTACAGTAGCTTTGGTTCGACTGACCATGTCAACATCGTACTTTCAAAATCTTAGCTAGAAAGCTACTGGCAAATCCTTTTCAATCCTTGTTACATGAAGATAAATAATTAAGAGAAATTATAGATAAAATGTATCGGTGCTCATTGGCCATAAACATTATATAAGTTGTAAATCACAAATTCAACAATGAGTGTTTTTGGAAGGAATCAGTGGCTAACTGCAAGCATTGCAAAGCAATCACTAGCCTGCTATTCAGTGGATTGGGTGTGTGGTCCAAGTTTGGATTTAAGGGTCTCTTTTCCAAGCTTGAAAGGATAAACATTCAACAGTGGCCATGCTGTCAATCCAGCATGACTTCTGCTGTGCTCAAAACAACTGGGAACTCGACTGGGAAAATACGTTTTGAATGGTCATCCAACTCAGAATTGCAAGTCGGGAACTCAGGCCTCTTTCTAGAGCTCTGACCTGAAGATCACTGACGTCATCATGATTCGACCTTGTTTTTTCCCCCCCCAGAGTTCCCAGTTGTCTTGAAAGCACATTCAATCTAGAGAATGCCAGACTTTGATGTCAAAATTTTCCCACGAAAGACCGCCGCAGCTGTTCAAGTGAGCACAGCACAACAAGGTGAATACAAAAGTGTCTTGTATACGGCTGCATAAATTATGTAATATGCCAGGGAGATATGTATACTGTAGCTAAGAAAGTAATACTAAGTGTATGCTGTGTAGTAAGCTGTTAGTAGCTCATGTGCCTCACCCTAATAATTTGGTCCCTTTTCCCCTCATAATTTTGCCTACTGTTCTGACTTGGTGGTGCACACTGTTTTAGAGAAATGTAATCATCGAATATTGTAATAGCTTTCATTGTCTGCTTATATGCCTCCTTTATTTATCCTATGGTTCTGACTTGGTGTACAGGGAGAATACTGTATGAACGGCCCATGTTCTGAATCCTGTCGCTGTACATTTCAAAAGTGCTGAACAAATAGTTATATTGACTACGTCCGTCCTAGCTCTCTCATTAATGTTTTAATCGAAATAACGGATTGCCTCTTATCCGCTTGTCGTTCCCTTATGCCATAGTTTGTACATCTCAATTGTCAGTAGAAACCACATTTGTTTAAGCAAGTCAGCCATATTGGCTATGTTTTTTTTTAAAGGCAGTAAATGAGTCTGAATTAACTGTTTCGCTGCTGACAAGGCTCCGCAGATAGCCATGTGTAGCAGTGGTAAGGTGTTGGGACTGCTGTTGGAACTCGGTTGTTGGGACAGCTTTATGTAGGCCCTAACAGTTTGTGGGCACCGTTTGTCACTGTTATAGTGCAAGTAATGTATTGTTTAGTGTTGTGTAGTGGCTTTGCTGGCATACATAAAACATTTTTTGGGGGAAGTTTGCCCCTCCAAGATTTACATGCTAAAATCATCACTGCATCATGCCCTTCTGCACACTTCTCACACCTAGGAACCTCCATTCTACATACTGCTGTGACATGCCCATAAGCTTGACACCTGTAACAACGTAATGTATTCAGCACAAAAGCTCGTACAGGATAACTTATATATCCTAACATCACTTTGTCGGACAAAGACTCAACATCAAAACTCAAAAGAACAAACAACGATTCTTCTGTTTCAGTACTCACGCCGCCCTGTCTGCGTCGCACCAAACGACGAGCATCACAAACATTGGGAATCTTCCCCTTCAGTTGGTCGAGTTTCACATTTACTGCTACCCCAGTATTCAGTCCTTTCAATGGCACCCTTTTCTTGAGAGCAAAACTATTCACATCTATTGTTCCTATTTGTTTAACGCAGAGCACTTGCTCACTCTGTCCAGCAGAAAAAAAACATTTATCACCAGACCATTTCTGGTTACCTTCACCGATTCCACAGGACCCAACTCTGTTTTCACCCACCGAAATGTTAAAACATTTTTTTTTCCATATATAAATAAAATAAATTATATGTGGGCTACTGAGCTTGTCTGATGCTAAGCACACTGTGATTAAATATTTAAAGACACACAAATGACTCAAGAGGGAGCCAGAGATCAAGATCACCTAACCAGAATAAGAAAACATTTCCCAAACCTCCTCCTCCCGCTGCTGCTGGCTTTCAGATTCTGCCATTAAGCTCCCGAAGTTGCCAGTAATAGGCTACACCGGGGGGTCGGCAACCTTTTCCATTTGCCGTGCCAATTCGTCTTCCCATTTCTACTGATCTGCGTGCCAGTTATTATTTTCATATGCACATTTTCGTGGAAAGGTTTATTTATTTTATAATAAAGTCTTCGTATCTCAAAATCATTTATGTAATTAATACAAATTATATCTAAATGAAAATTATAAATATCTAAGTAAGTAACTTTATTGCCATCTATGTGAAAATAGCCTACATAAAGCCAACAAATAAAAACATTGCAGCCTGCAGGTTGAAAATGTCCTGATAAAAAATAAATCACATTGGCTACACATGGCCTGTCTGCAAGGAACTTGAAACATTGTATCAACTTGGTCCAGCCTGAAGCATGTGCTAACAAACTTGCAACATTTTATAAAATTGAGCTCTGGACAGACACAAATGTAGGTTATTTGCGCATGGGGTAAGAAGTAATAATTGTTCTTCCCCTTTCATGCCCAGTGGTTATCAAAAGGGAGAGAGCTGGAAAATAAGCTACATTGAGGAACTATTGTCATTCTGAATGGATGTAAAAACAGATTTAGTTTACTTTCTGTTTGAGGTGAAGAAAAAAATATCTTTAGAAGCTCCACAGCCCATTAGTGGTGGTGAGTTAAGTCAATCAGAAATACTATCAGATACCCAAATGGGCCCATTTATAAGCCTACATACAGTACCAGTCAAAAGTTTGGACACACCTACTCATTTCAGGGTTTTTCTGCATTTTTACTATTTTCTACATTATAGAATAATATTGAAGACATCAAAACTATGAAATAACACATATGGAATCATGTAGTAACCAAAAAAGTGTTAAACAAATCAAAATACATTTTATATTTGAGTTTTGCACACTGTTAATACAGGGTTCTACTGCTCTAATCATAAAAAGGCCTAGAATCATAAAAGGTCCAACCGAAACAAGTCGAAGAACCCTTTATGGTTGTAGTTAGAACCCTTTTTTGTCTGAGTGTAGTCCCTCTCTAACTGGGAGCTCAGACAGCCCTAAGTGCTTTTAGCAATGTGGGTGTATTTACATACAGTGCTTTCAGAAAGTAATCACACCCCATGACTTTTTCCACATGTTGTTCTGTTACAGCCTGCATTTAAAATAGATTACATTGAGATTGTGTCACTGGCCTACACAAAATACCCCATAATGTCAAAGTGGAATAATGTTTTTTTGACATTTTTGCAAATTAATAAAAAATGAAAAGCTGAAATGTTTTGAGTCAATAAGTATAACACCTTTGTTATGGCAAGCCTAAATAAGTCAGGAATAAAAATGTGTTAACAAGTCACATGATAAGTTGCATGGACTCACTCTGTGTGCAATAGAGTTTAACATGATTTTTTAAATGACTGTACCCAACACATACCTGTAAGGTGAACTCAGAATCAACCACAAAGACCAGGTTTTTTCCCCCAGTGCCTCGCAAAGAAGGGCACCTATTGGTAGATGGGTTAAAAAAGTAGGTGAAGTTCTTAATTACACTTTGGACGATGTATCAATACACCCAGTCACTACAAAGATACAGGTGTCCTTTCTAGCTCAGTTGCTGGAGAGGAGGGAAACCGCTCAGAGATTTCACCATGAGGCCAATGGTGACTTTAAAACAGTTTCTGAGTTTAATGGCTGTGATAGGAGAAAACTGAGGATGGATCAACAACATTGTAGTTATGCCACAATACTAACCTAAATGACAGAACGAAAAGAAGGAAGCCTGTACAGAATACAAAATATTCCAAAATATGCATCCTGTTTGCAACAAGTAACTAAAGTAAAACTGCAAAACATTTGGCAAAGAAATTAACTTTATGTCCTGAATACAAAGTGTTATGTTTAGGGCAAATCCAACACAACACATCACTGAGTACCACTCTTCATACTTTCAAGCATGGTAGTGGCTGCATCATTTTAATTTCATTTATTTTTAATCCCAGCCCCCGTCTCCACAGGAGACTTTTTGCCTTTTGGTAGGCCGTCATTGTAAATACAAATGTGTTCTTAACTGACTTGCCTAGTTAAATAAAGGTTACATTAAAAAATCATGTTTTGGGTATACTTGTCATCGGCAAGGACTAGAGAGTTTTTTTTATTATAAAAAGAAACGAAGCACAGGCAAAATCCTAAAGGGAAACCTGGTATAGTCTGCTTTCCAACAGACACTGGGAGACAAATTCACCTTTCAGCAGAACAATAACCTAAAACACAAGGCCAAATATACGCTGGAGTTGCTTACCAAGACGACGTTGAATGTTTTGACTTAAATCGGCTTAAAATGTATGGCAAGACTCAAATGGCTTTCTAGCAATGATCAACAACCAACTTGACAGTGCTTGAAGAATTAAAATAATAATAATGTGCAATCCAGGTGTGCAAAGCTCTTAGAAAATGACCTTGAATCGCATCCAAAGGTGATTCTAACATGTATGACTTGGGGGTGTGAATACTTACTCCAGCCAAGCCCTGACGGCACTGGGCGCCGCCCTATGGGACTCCCAATTAAGGCTGGATGTGATACAGCCTGGACTTGAACCAGGGACTGTAATGACACTTCCTACACTGAGATGGAGTGTCTTAGACCGCTGCGCCACTCGGGAGCCCGTATTTCTGTATTTCATTTTCAATAAATGTGCAAACATTTCTAAAAACATGTTTTCACTTTGTCATTATGGAGTATTGTGCGTAAAAACAACAATTTAATACATTTTGAATTCAGGCTGTAACAACAAAATGTGTAATAAGTCAAGGGGTATGAATACTTTCTGAAGGCACTGTTGCAAAAAAACAGTTTGTGGGAAGCCATAAGTTAAATACAATTCCATTTCAACTTACTGTGCTGGTGGGCAGGAAGGTTGGTCATTATGACAGGGGGAATTTCACACAAAATATCAAAAGGATCGTATTATTAAACAGACTTTCCAACTATGGCGCACATGCTGCACTTTTATTTTGACATTAGGTAAGCAGAGAGGATGGGGTTCTACAATAGACCCACCTTTGGAAAGTTGACACTGCAACTGCTCTCAAGGAACTTGACTGTACTATATGCAAACTGGAAACAGCATATTCTGAGGCCGCATTTATTGTAGCTGTGGACTTTAATAAAGGAAATCTGAGGAAATTGCTACCGAAATTCTATCAACACATCTGTGCTACATGCACAGTACGGACCCCAGCTCATTGCTACTCTCCCTTCCGGGACGACTACAAGGCCCTTCTCGACCCTACCTTCTGCAAATCAGATCACGTCTACATTCTGCTCATCCCCGCCTATAGGCAGAAACTTAAGCAGGAAGCTCCTATGGTAAGGACTGTTCAATGTTGGTCTGACCAATAGGAGTCTATGCTTCAAGATTTTTTGATCACGACTTTAAATAAGTTAATTTATCTTACCCCCACTTGTATCAATACTTTTTGTTGTTGTCACATTTGCTGGATGTCCTTTGGGTGGTAAACCATTCTTGAAACACATGGGAAACTGTTGAGCATGGAAAACCAAGCAGCGTTGCAGTTCTTGAAACAAACTTGGCCCCTACTACCATACCCACGTTCAAAGGGACTTCAATATTTTGTCTTGCCCATTCACCCTCTGAATAAAACACATACACAATCCACTAGGCAGGTAGCCTAGTGGTCAGCGTGTTGGGCCAGTAACCAAAAGGTAGCTGGATCAAATCCCTGAGCTGACTAGGTAAAAATCTGTAGTTCTGCTCCTGAGCAAGGCAGTTAACCCACTGTCCCACAGTAGGCTGTCATTGTAAATAAGAATTTGTTCTTAACTGACTTGCCTAGTTAAATAAAAAAATAATTGTCTTATGCTTAAAAATACTTGATAAGAGCGTCTGCTAAATGATGTAAATGTAAGTATGTTCATCTCGAGGAGACAGAACACGTCTCCTTCCTGAGCGGTATGACGGCTGCGTGGTCCCATGGTGTCTATACTTGCGTACTATTGTTTGTACAGATGAACGTGGTACCTTCAGGCGTTGGGAAATTGCTCCCAAGGATGAACCAGACTTCTGTTTCTGAGGTCTTGGTTGATTTCTTTTGATTTTCCCATGATGTCAAGCAAAGAGGCACTGAGTTTGAAGGTAGGCCATGAAATACATCCACAGGTACACCTCCAATTGACTCAAATAATGTCAATTAGCCTATCAGAAGCTTCTAAAGCCATGACATAATTTTCTGGAATTTTCCAAGCTGTTTAAAGGCACAGTCAACGTTGTGTATGTAAACTTCTGGAATTGTGATAGAGTGAATTATAAGTGAAATAATCTGTCTTCAAACAATTGTTGGAAAAAGTCCTTGTGTTATGCACAAAGTAGATGTCCTAACCGACTTGCCAAAACGAAAGTTTGTTTAACAAGACATTTGTGGAGTGGTTGAAAAACGACTCCAACCTAAGTGTATGTAAACTTCCAACTTCAACTGTATGTTTGTATAATGTAAAGCCGGATACTCCGGCTAACGTCAAACATGTAGCTAAAACAATTAAAATGAAAAAGAAAATAATGGAATTATCACTGAGCCCATTGTTTACAACCCCACTGTTTGATAACCTTGATCTATTCAACACCAACACAGGGTCAATGATGGTTTTGGTAGAAAGACCCTGGTGGGCTCATTTACCTAGCTAGTGCCAGGCAAACAGATGGTAAAAATTCTTAGTGAGCTTTAAAAGTAGCATTGTCCTTTTTGAGCATGACTGCATTAAAATCAGCAGTAACAAAAACTGCTGATTTTGGGACTGCAAGGCCTGGCACACTTCACAATCATTTTGGTAGCTCATGTTGACCAGTAGGCAAGAAGCCTGTAGGGATGATCCATGGCCCGGAGCCTCCAGTGATGATCCATGGCCCGGAGCCTCCAGTGATGATCCAGGGCTGGAGCCTCCAGTGATGATCCATGGCCCGGAGCCTCCAGTGATGATCCATGGCCCGGAGCCTCCAGTGATGATCCATGGCCCGGAGCCTGTAGTGACGATCCACGGCACGGAGCCTCCGTGACGGCCCGCAGTCCGGAACCTCCTGAGACGGCCCGCAGCCCAGAGTCTCCAGCGGCGGCCCGCAGCCCAGAGTCTCCAGCGGCGGCCCGCAGCCCAGGATCTCCAGCGGTGGCCCGCAGCTCAGAGTCTCCAGTGATGGCCCACAGCCCAGAGTCTCCAGCGGCGGCCCGCAGCCCAGAGTCTCCAGCGATGATCTACAGTCCGGTTCCTCCTCCGACGATCCACGGTCCGAAGGTACTAAAGCAGAGGGATCAGCGGGTGGAGTGGGGATTACGCCCCGAACCGGAGCCGCCTCCTCTGCTGGAGGTTAAGGTTATGTGGACTGCATTTGAGCCGCCATAGACAATTATCACCCTCCCTACCCTCCCTTTTGTTTTGTGGTTTATTTTGTTTTATGTTGCATTCGGAGTCTGCACCTTTGGGGGGGGGGGGGGGGGGGGTACTGTCACATCCTGACCCTAGTAAGATGTCATTTTCTATAGTAGAGTAGGTCAGGGCATGACGGGGGTGTTTTGTGTTTTTCTAGGTTTTGTATTTCTAGGTTTATGTTTCTATGTTGTTTTTTTTATGTTCTAGGTTTCTATTTCTATGTTGTTTTTTGGGGTTGATCTCCAATTGGAGGCAGCTGGTCCTCGTTGTCTCTGATTGGAGATCATATTTAAGTAGGTGTTTTTCTTCCTGGGGTTTGTGGGTTATTATATTTTGAGTAGTGTTTGTTTCTCTCTGCGTCACGGTTTGTTGTTTTGTCTATTCAGTTTATATATGTATTGCAAAGTTTCACAGATTTAATAAAATGTGGAACTACAACCACGCTGCACTTGGTCTGCTCCTTTCGACAGCCGTGACAAGAACAAACATCACATCAGGATGGGCAACCGAAATGAATAATTAATGCAAGTGTGTTATATTAAACATAGAGGAGGGAGTAAAATGTAGGCAAGCAAAACTGGCAAACACCAACATTTCAGAACAACTACTAGTTGAATAAGACATGGGAGAGATTACGAATTTTGGCAAAGAGATTTATTTATAGACTAAAACACTTGAGACAAATAGCCAAACCAAAAACTGCAGACATTACTAGTGCCTCCCCGGCGATCAAACCAACATAAAAAATAAAATGAAACGCAGCCTAACGTGATCAGAAATCTGAACTAGCCAGCAAGTCGCAGCAATGAAGAATTGAGTGTGTGCGTGTTCACATGGGGGGGGGGGGATTCTGGCAGGGGGGAGCTTTTCGGCACAACACCGACTACCACCCGATACACTACCCTCTAACTTAGAGATTGCTGCCCTATGTACAGTACCAGTCAAATGTATGTTTGGGACACACCTACTCATTCATGGGTTTTTCTTTATTTATACTGTTGTCTACATTGTAGAATAATAGTGAAGGCATCAAAACTATGAAATAACACATATGGAATCATGCAGTAACCAAAGAACTGTTAAACAAATCAAAATATATTTTAGATTCTTAAAAGTAGCTACCCTTTTCCTTGATGACAGCTTTACACACGCTTGGCATTCTCTCAACCAGCTTCATGAGGTAGTCACCAGGAATGCATTTCAATTAACAGGTGTGCCATGTTAAAAGTTCAGTTAATTCTATTGTGAACACCCAAGGGGTATAAGGGTGGGAAAGGCAGAAATCACATGCCACATCTCCAGGTCCAGCATAGCACGGAGCAGCTTGGAGTCCTGTCTTCTTCAATAGGTGTGTCTGCACTGAGGACAGCTGCAGACCTCCTTCGGATCATCCTGATCCCATCAGCCCTCAATGTAGCTCCTACAGTAACTGTGCCCACAGGGGATAGCCACTGGCTCCTTCAGTAGATCCAGATAGACAGAACAACAGAACTGGTCCAGCAGAATTCCCTGCTGAGCCATTTGGACTGTTGTTCACTCTCACACGGACATAGAAACAGAGACTCTTAAGTTTTAGAAAGTGTGTAGGAGGGGGAGGGACTTCCTGGTTCTGCCAGGAGGTGGAGTTTGTTAGAGGGAGGGAGAGTGAGCAATGTAATCCAACAGAAAAATGAATATCCTGTGGCCTACGGGTCTAAACCGCTTCTTCACATACAGTTTATACCTCTCCAAATGGGTTCGAATCCGGCCCACCGCTATTTCAGCACACACTTCTATCTTTCCTCCAGAGCTACACTACACTCTTAAAAGAAAAGGTTCCTGGAGTATCCTTTAAGGGTTCTTCAAATTTAAACTGTGGGGGAACCCCTATAAGTTCCTCAAAGAACCCCTTTTAATGGATCCTCGAAGAACCTTTTGGGGTAAATTGTTTTGAACTACTAATGATAATATGGATAACAATAACAACAATAACACAATATTTTAGTTGTCAGTGTTTATGAGTTTTGTGGCAAAGCAGAGTAAAAAAAATGGAAATATGAGGTTAACTCCCAGTAGAGCCCCAAGTCACATGGTATATCCTCTGGCATGTTGATGTTAATGTGTTGATGTTCTCCGTATCCATAGCCAGAATGATTTTGCAGTGCATGGTGATCGAACAGGTTTCCTGTTATATTCATCAGTGTATGGAGGGTGAAGTCTGTGAATCCCCAAACATTTTTATTATACAGATGTTTAACAAAACATGCACATGACAGTATGTATACCTGCAGACAGAGACACACAAGTGAGCAGTTCAGTCATCTGCACCCAATTCAGCTAGCCTTCAACATATTCTTATAGCTTACTTATTCTTACCTGTTTTTTGTTTGGTATCCATTGAATTTTGTCAATTTTCTGTTTTAGAAAGATTTGCAGAAGACTGGAGGCTGTTATAGCAGAAAAGGGGAATGAACTCCTTATTAATGCCCATGATTTTGGAATGAGATGTTCGATGAGCAGGTGTCTACATACTTTTAAGAGAGTAACATTTGTTTTCCAACAGGTGACGCTCCAGTATCACGCATTATGTGATCCAGAACTATTACAGCACCCTATTCACATAATACGTTTTGGCTCAAAGTGTAATTTAAATAAGTTATCCATACCTGAACTACATAATAGCCAGAAATAAATATACTGGATATTGAAACAATGCGAATGACTGAATGACTGATTGGCCTCTGTGTGCAGAATGTTTTGTATAATCTACCCGATTGTGATCAACCACTTGAACATTGTTAGCCTACATAAAATGGATCATATCTACATACATTGTACACCCAGATTTGGCATGTCATTTTGCTGATGTCTACATTGTTGGAGTCTACTAGACAAACAAATGGACTCTAATGCATTATGATAAATCCAATACTATTTCAATTTCAGTTCTCTGGAGTCTTGATAAATCTATCCTTTATTCAAAACTAGTGGGAATATAGCCTTTTCCTATAAGTAAAAAAAAATGAATGTAGCTATTCTGAGCCATTTAGAAGGCCTCTTGAACGTTATGGCAAAATGTAGATTTCCTCCTAAATACACATATGCAAAAGTAATTATTTTTAGAGATGGCCATAAACAATAACTAGTCATGCTGCATAGTTCCAGAAAGGTCTGGAATTCACCTTTCTGGTAAAAAGAGTTATAAATTGCTGAGGTGTACTCACTTTTGAGAACACAAACTAAAATATTATAAAAATATAAAAAATACATATTTTTTCCCTATTTAACAAAGTAGGGGAATAGGGCTTGAAATTGCAGCTTTTCTTTATATAGTAACAATCAAATGATAAACGACTAACTAAGATTTCACCTTTCTTTTAACGGTAAAAATAAATATGATCATATTTAGTGACGAATTTCATATCACTGACGACAGGGCATTTTCTGCCACGCGTCCTCTGAGCGAGGCAGAGACACCATTCTGCAGACTCGTTACAACTTCAGCTTTACACACAGTGATTTTGTCCCTCTGTGACCAAGAGAAGGTGTTCGTGTTCAATTCTACTAACTTATTTTGTATTTTTTTCATGTTGAGAGCTCTAGATCCGTCTGGGAATATCACAATATCAATATCAGCAAGTTGAAGCCATGATTGCTGGATTTGCTAGACTGTTTCTTTTAATGTGCCATCTCCCAGGCCAGGCTCCGTCGCTCAGAGGCAGAGGAAATCCATTATTTGTGTGGATTTACCAAGAAATGTGACATATCATTCCATATGCAAATGTCGGGTTTGAAACCTGACACTTCAAGTCAGATCCATTGACAGTGGTAGTGGAAAGCAGACAGATGGGGCTTTCTGGCACTATAAGATACTGGACCCTGCGATGTTCACAGAGCGCTTTGTACACCAAAATATCAGTCGGCACCGGTCCAGAACCGCTCAAAGTCCCCTTAATATGGGACTTAACGCCTCAGAGTTAAAAGGTTAGTTAAATGTCCACATGCAAATAGCCCTTGATATCTATGATATATTTGTAATAGTAAAAGGGAGAAGTTAATTGAGAGATAAATATGATTAAACGCTCGTCCCAGTCAATGCGATGTACTGTAGTAGTGAGATGACATTGTTTTTATTTCATTAACTTTGTACACACACACACACACACACACACACACACACCACACACACACACACACACACACACACACACACACACACACACACACACACACACACAACGTGTTGGCCTAGTTGCTCTCCTTCAGCTCCTTAGATATAGCAGACATATCCCCACAGGACATTTTAAAATGTTTGTTCTTCTGTGTTTTCACAGATAGAGAGGCACTTATATAACTGTATGCGTTTGCCTTTGTGATGACTAAAAGGTGATGGGGGATGATCGCTGAACTAAGCTCATTCATAAGCTATATTCTTCAAGAATCAATGGTTATATATAATTCATATAATAGACCAAAAATGGATGTACCAATCCCAGATTGCACTTTTAAAACTGAAGAGGAATGTACTTATGTATTGTATAGCTCTGAGAATTAATCACGTGTTATATCACATGTTATATGAATGCTATGGCTCTAAGAATGAATGACATGTAAGATACACAGTACATCTTAAAGTCATTGAATATACTGTACATTCCAAAGGAGAACAGGTGGGAATTAGAACAGTTACAAAAGGAGTTGACTATCAAGCATTTACTTCGCTAACGTTGCTTGATCGAACAATTAAACTCTTATGATTTAGTTTAATTTATGTCCTGTTTGCAATGCTTATTGACATGCTTGAAAATACTGGTACATTTGATTGTAAAAATGATGTCTGTGCAAAAATATATACATGTACCAGACATACAGTATTTATTTATTTAGATTTTATCATACAGTATTCTGAATATTCAACCACGTGCATGACAAATTCATATAAACCAGTCTTTATTTTCTTAGATTGCATTGATATACTTACGTTTCTCTACTGTAAGAATATGAATATCCAAATATGAATATATGCATCCAGGCGCAAGCTATATAAACAGCACATGTGATTGTTATCATAAAATTAGCAACTTGACATACAGGAGATAGCTCCAGATGTCAAAGTTGATGTAAGCCCTCTGTCAATAAATAAAATGAAAAACATTCAAATCCAGGATTTCCACAAGAGCCTGTCTCAAGTCACCTACAGTAAAGGTGTCCACATACATAGGTTTGGTGTTCGTCTAGCAGAACTCAGCTAGGCGAAATGAACGTCTGTACTCGCATACTCCCTAAAGACCTGCGCTTGAAAAACAACAAAAAAAGCATCAATATTACTGTTGTTTGTCCCTCTTGGGCCACCGTAGCAACAACATACCGAGTAACACTTTCTCAAAATAGAGAACTCAAGAAATCTGTCATTCATTTTGACATTTTTGCAGAGGAGGTCTTAGTCGGGCAATTTTTAATCTAACTAAGATGTTTGATGCAGTATTTCTCAAGTGAAACAATGTGCATGAAATCTAGTTGTCTCTCGTTGAATGACAACAAACACTTAATTGAAGAATTCCGCCCATAGTTCCCACTCCTACTAGGAGTAGTACTGTTGACCAATCACTGACGAAGGGGTGTAGACTTCGGGTACCAAACTTCGACTTGCATGAAGAAAATGTTTTGTTTGCACGAATTGGCAAACAAAAACCTGTCAAAAGACCAAAACGAACAAAAACTTCAAAGAATGTCGTCATAATATATGCACAAACTGTTTCGATTGGGAAGCATGCGGTAAGCTTAACCCTTAATTTTCTTAACGACCATGTTCCCAGTAGGCAAAATCAGTTGAATTCATATTTCCAACATCTTTTCAAACCAAAATATATATTTTCAACACATTTAGCTCAAGGGGAAGTTAGTTGACACCAGTTTCCATGTTGTAGTATCAAATCTTTACTTTTGCCTGTAGCTCAGTTGGTAGAGCATGGTGTTTGCAATGCCAGGGTTGTGGGTTCGTTTCCCACGGGGGGCCAGCACAGAAAACATTTTTATGAAATGTATGAAATTGTACTGTAAGTCGCTCTGGATAAGAGCGTCTGCTAAATGACTAAAATGTCAAATGTAAAAATATGTATCCCACTGTCTCCTGGACTATAAAAGGCACATATGGCCTAGAAGCATACAGAATGACAAATCTGCATCCAAAATAGCAACCTATTCTCCAGTGGTGGAAAAAGTACCCAATTGTCATACTTGATAACATAATAGAAAGTTACTCTAGTAAAAGTAAAATTCCCCCAGTAAAATACTACTTGAGTAAAAGTCTAGAAGTATTTGGCACTAAATATACTTAAGTATCAAAAGTAAAAGTATAAATAATTTCAAATTCCTTCTATTAAGCAAAGCAAGCGGCACCATTTTCTTGTTTTTTTATTTATTTATGGCCAGCCATGGGCAGGCTCCAACACTCAGACATAATTTACAAACGAAGCATGTGTTTAGTGAGCCTGCCAGGTCAGAGGCAGCAGGGATGACCAGGGATGTGCTCTTCATAAGTGTGTGAATTAGACCATTGTCCTGTCCTGCTAAGCATTCAAAATGTAACGAGTACTTTTAGGTGTCAGGTAAAATGTATGGAGTAAAAAGTATATTATTTTCCTTAGGAACGTAGTGAAGTAAAAGTTGTCAAAAAATTTAAATAGTAAAGTAATGTACAGATACACAAAAAAACTACTTAAGTAGTACTTTAAAGTATTTTTACTTATGTACTTTACACCACTGATATTCCCTATATACTGTAGTGTACTACCTTTGACATACTGTACTTTCGTCAAAAGTAGTGCACTATATAGGGAGTAGGATGCCATTTGGAATTCAAAGAAAGAGACAGAAAAATATGTAGATACAATATAGATAAATATATATATTATTAATGGACAAAAAATAAACAGTCAATAAGATATGTAAATAAATAGAGTACTACTACATATATTTATAGAAATAGCAAATAAAACTTGTAGCACTTGACATATTTTAGAGTGAATTCTCACCAGTATCTATATTACAAGGTAAAAATGTTTAACCCATTCTATGTCCCTGAGGATTTCACCTTTAAACATTTATAAACAATATTCTGGCTGAGGCCTGTGGCTCAACTCCATAGAATACGCCAGTCGTCACCAACCGGTCAATCGGTTGATCTCCAAGGCATTTGTAGTTGATCGCTAAACATTTCTGTAAAATAGTTTTTTTAAAGCCTTGCGTTCTTATATTCTTTTCCTGTTTAGCGCTGTTGGCGGTAGGTGCACTTGATTCAGCAGCCCTAGCGCCGGGAAGGCAAAGTGTTCACATTTTGAACCATTTTATGTGTCTGAAGTAGAACTCCACATACCCGGCAGGCCCAGAGAGCAAATCAAGTGCACCTATAGGCCTACCGCTGGCCAATCAGATAGCTCAGATCACCGTGTCCGCACAGTTTTCTCAAGCCATAGGCTGTAAAAAGAAGCCTTGTGTGCACAGCAAAGTTGATACTGTGAGATTTAAAAGCTTTTAAAACCAAGACTAGAGAAAGACTCAATGAATACAGCAAAGAGCTGCTGTTTTTAGAAGAAAGTTCATCTTTAAGTTGTTAATCAGCACTGTCAACACAGCAATGTTCCATACTTTTATAAGCCATAAAATGCGCGTTCTCCCTAATTGCACTCACGCTACAACTAGCACTGCAGCTGCAATGAATGAGTATAGCAATGTGTTTTGATAAGCTTGCGTTGTTGTTATTAGATCTTATTAGTAGATCTTGGCTTGCTTTTGGACTCTAAAGTGATCTTGACTCAGAAAAGGTTGGTGACCACTGGAATACAACCTTTCAACTATCCTCAAATCCTAAGGTTTTTGTGTGCTCATCCCAAAAGGGTGTTGAAATCCCACAGGAGGTAATAGATCTCTGCACATGCACATTTTGGTTGGTGGAGACAGACATGACAAAATCGAATAGCCCAAAAATGGATGTACCAAACCCAGAATGCCCCTTTAAAGCTTTTCTCCAATCATTATTGATGTTTTGTCAAAAACACATCTCAAGATAACTATTTAATTAACATGTCAAACTCATTCCATGGAGGGCCGAGTGTCTGTGGGTTTTTGCTCCTTCTTGTATTTAAATGATGAATTAAGGTCACTAATTAGTAAGGAACTCCCCTCACCTGGTTGTCAATAAAAACAAAAAAACACCCACAGACACTTGGCCCTCCATGGAATGAGTTTGGCACCCCTGATTTAATTGAATGGCAGGGGTAGAAGAGGGATGTTGCAACTTGCAATCCATTCAGAACTGTGCAGGAGTAGAGTCCTGCAAGGAGCATAGGACAATGGAAAACAGAGTCTAGGAAGGATACAATCTGCTTAGTCATACCACTTCTCCAAGAAAAAGGCAACAACTGTAAAACAGAGAGCATGCATAAGGTGCTGGCACTCCTTTCCAAAGATAGAGAATTGCTTTGTTCACTAGGGTATATACCCTGCATGACGATAGCTGTCAGGACTGGTCGTAAGCAGGGTGTAACTGCTGACCGGAAAGGCACTGGCCATCGAGGGGCTCGAAGATGAGGGGAAGGCCCTATTCCCTTTCTCCGTGTAGACGGAAGAGGGAAGGATAGGTAACATAGCCAGGAAAGCATACGGCATCACCCAATTATTCCTGGGTGTGTCAGCTGAGCTCTTCCACCCCAAATGGTGTGTCACTGTTTTTGGGGGATGGGGTCTCCCAGGGCCCCTCACATGGTCGTTGCTTCTACCAGGTTGCAACAAGTCAGTCTGGATAGATACGGGAAGCGGGCTTTCTCGGGGGAGGACAGCCAGCACCATGACATAAGACGTCATGCAGTATAGCAGGAGGAGGAAGGAAACAACTGCAGGGCAACGCTCCTAATCCTGGGCAGTAGGACAGCTACGTAATAAATATGTCTTGGCCCTGCTCCATGGAGGAGTGTTGTCAAGAGCGAAGATATATCCTCAGCCGCTCGCTCTGGTAAGATTGGGAGGCAAAGCAGATAGTGGCCCGGCTGCGTGAACCAATTGCTGTAAAAAATGGGATAAGGAAAAAGCTAAAGCTTTGTGTAAGCGCCAGATAGCTCTGATGCCTGCACAGAGAATAAGGTTTTGTCTTAACGGAGGCATGCCTTCCCACTGCTGCGAAAACTTCAAAGAGGGAAAGGAGTGGCAAATGTTAAACCTGAAGATAGAGGGTAGGGCAGGGAGCCCTAGGTTGGCCGACCCTTCTTACCTCCAGTAGGAGGGTTAGAGGTGTATCCTTGCTGCGGCTGCAGCATAGGACTGCTTCCCTAAAGATTTGGCCTGGTTCAGGTGCCTAGCCTGAGTCTTGGTAGACTGACCCTCTTCCGAAAACATCTGAAACCTACCTTCAAAGAGTATCTTAAATGATCCCTCAGCACCCCCTTTCTCCTTCTTTCTTGCATACAGTACCAGTCAAAAGTTTGGACACACCTATTCATTCAAGGGTTTTAATTTATTTTGACTATTTTCTACATTGTAGAATAATAGAAGACATTACAACTATGAAATAACACATATGGAATCACGTAGTAACCAAAAAAGTGTGAAACAAATTAAAACATATTTTACATTTGAGATTCTTCAAAGTAGCCACCCTTTGCCTTGATGACAGCTTTGCACACTCATGACACTCAACCAGCTTCATGAGGTAGTCACCTGGAATGCATTTCAATTAACAGGTGTGCCTTGTTAAAAGTTAATTTGTGGAATTTCTTTCGTTCTTAATGCGTTTGAGTCAATCAGTCGTGTTGTGACAAGGTAGGGGTGGTATACAGAATTTCAAGAACTTTAAAGGTTTCTTCATGTGCAGTTGAAAAAACCATCAAGTGCTCTGAGGAAACTGGCTCTCATGAGGACCGCCACAGGAATGGAAGACCCAGAGTTACCTCTGCTGCAGAGAATAAGTTAATCAGAGTTACCATCCTCAGAAATTGCAGTCCAAATAAATGCTTCACAGAGTTCAAGTAACAGACACATCTCAACATCAGCTGTTCAGAGGAGACTGCGTGAATCAGGCCTTCATGGTCAAATTGCTGCAAAGAAACCACTACTAAAAGACGAGTCCAAATTAGAGATTTTTGGTTCCAACCGCCGTGTCTTTGTGAGACGCAGAGTAGGTGAACGGATGATCTCTGCATGTGTGGTTCCCACCGTGAAGCACGGAGGAGGAGGTGTGATGGTGTGGGTGTGCTTCGCTGATGACACTGTCTGTGATTTATTTAGAATTCAAGACACACTGAACCAGCATGGCTACCACAGAATTCTGCAGCGAAACCCCATCCCATCTGGTTTGTGCTTAGTCCCACTATCATTTGTTTTTCAACAGGACAATGCCCCAACTCGCCTCCAGGCTGTGTAAGGGCTATTTTACCAAGAAGGAGAGGGATGGAGTGCTGCATCAGATGACCTGGCCTCCACAATCACCCAACCTCAACCCAATTGAGATGGTTTGGGATGAGTTGGACCGCAGAGTGAAGGAAAAGCAGCCAACAAGTGCTCAGCATATGTGGGAACTCCTTCAAGACCGTTGGAAAAGCATTCCTCATGAAGCTGGTTGAGAGAATGCCAAGTGTGTGCAAAGCTGTCATCAAGGCAAAGGGTTGCTACTTTTAAGAATCTAAAATCTAAAATATATTTTGATTTGTTTTACACTTTTTTGGTTCCTACAGTTGAAGTCGGAAGTTTACAAACACTTAGGTTGAAGTCATTAAAACTCATTTTTCAACCACTCCACAAATTTCTTGTTAAGAAACTATAGTTTTGGCAAGTCGGTTAAGGACATCCACTTTGTGCATGACACAAGTAATTTTTTCAACAGTTGTTTACAGATTATTTCACTTATAATTCACTGTATCACAATTCCAGTGGGTCAGAAGTTTACATACACTACGTTGACTGTGACTTTAAACAACTTGGAAAATTACAGAAAAGGAAGTCATGGCTTTAGAAGCTTCTGATAGGCTAATTGACATAATTTGAGTCAATTGGAGGTGTACCTGTGGATGTATTTCAAGGCCTACCTTCAAAATCAGTGCCTCTCTGCTTGACATCATGGGATTTTTTTTTTTTTTTTAAATCAGCCAAGACCTCAGAAAACAAATGTAGACCTCATCAAGTCTGGTTCATCATTGGGAGCAATTTCCAAACGCCTGAAGGTACCACATTCATCTGTACAAACAATAGTACGCAAGTATAAACACCATGGGACCACGCAGCTGTCATACCACTCAGGAAGGAGACGCATTCAGTCTCCTAGAGATAAACATACTTTGGTCCGAAAATTGCAAATCAATCCCAGAACAACAGCAAAGGACCTTGTGAAGATGCTGGAGGAAACAGGTACAAAAGTATCTATAACCACAGTAAAACAAGTCCTATATCGACATAACCTGAAAGGCCGCTCAGCAAGGAAGAAGCCACTGCTCCAAAACCGCCATAAAAAAGACAGACTACGGTTTGCAACTGCACATGGGGACAAAGATCGTACTTTTTTGAGAAATGTCCTCTGGTCTGATGAAACAAAAATAGAACTGTTTGGCCATAATGACCATCATTATGTTTGGAGGAAAAAAGGTGAGGCTTGCAAGCCGAAGAACACCATCCCAACCATGAAGCACGGGGGTGGCAGCATCATGTTGTGGGGGTGCTTTGCTGCAGGAGGGACTGGTACACTTCACAAAATAGATGGCATCATGAGGGAGGAAAATGATGTGGATATATTGAAGCAACATCTCAAGACATCAGTCAGGAAGTTAAAGCTTGCTCGCAAATGGGTCTTCCAAATGGACAACGACCCCAAGCATACTTCCAAAGTTGTGGCAAAATGGCTTAAGGACAACGAAGTCACGGTATTGGAGTGGCCATCACAAAGCCCTGACCTCAATCCTTTAGAAAGTGTGTGGGCAGAACTGAAAAAGTGTGCGTGAGCAAGGAGGCCTACAAACCTGACTCAGTTACACCAGCTCTGTCAGGAGGAATGAGCCAAAATTCACCCAACTTATTGTGGGAAGCTTGTGGAAGGCTACCCGAAACGTTTGACCCAAGTTAAAAACAATTTAAAGGCAATGCTACCAAATACTATTTGAGTGTATGTAAACTTCTGACCCATTCGGAATGTGATGGAAGAAATAAAAGCTGAAATAAATCATTCTCTCTACTATTATTCGGACATTTCACATTCTTAAAATAAAGTGGTGATCCTAACTAATCTAAGACAGGGAATTTTTTTCTAGGATTAAATGTCAGGAATTGTGAAAAATTGAGTTTAAATGTATTTGGCTATGGTGTATGTAAACTTCTGACTTCAACTGTATATATATATATATATATATATATATATATATATATATATATATATATATATATATATATATATATATATATATTTAATTTTTTTTAAATTTATTTATTTCAGACTTCTGATATTGCTTGTTCTGATATTTCGTATCTTAAAAACCTTTTTTTTTTTTCTTTTTGGAACTTGCTAGGGTTGGCTAGGGGGACAAAGCAACACCTTTTGTAAGAACAACGTGTAGATGGCATAGGCTAGCTAATTAAAAGCCTTCCAGCTGGTGGCTAGGAAATAGTAGCTCATGTAAACAGCGTAATAAGCTAACTAGTTAGAAGCCTTGTGGCTAACAGCTAGCAATAATAAGCACAGTAGTACGCATAGCCAAGGCTAGTGGGGTGTTAGCTAGCAGCTACCTCTTGGTGAAAGTGTGGTGTGGCTAGCTCAGTGCTGGCTGAAGGAAACCAAGTGGGGGCACTAGACGAGAGAAGGGAGCTAGCAATGCTATCGTGTTGCAGGTAGGATCTGCTATTGAGGTTAGCTTGGCTCTCAGCGAGATAGCCAAGTTAGCCTTGCAGCGTTGGCTAACCAAGTTTCAATAGCTAGCCATGAAGCTAGCTACCAACAGAGACAGAGAAGTAGAAAACACATTTCTGCACAAAACAAAAACCTTCCGGTCAGTACTCAACCTCTTGACAGAGTCTGAAGACCTACGCTCAGCAGCGATATCCTTCACAGTTCACTTGAGCCGTTAAGCAGGAAAACAGAGATCCTGTTGATCTGAGGTGAGCTAGAGAGTAATACTCTTCGTGTGGAAGAGAGGCGAGAATAACCAGAGGGCGGGAGAGTGGCTCCTTTAAAGGAGGTGAGGTGCTCACTTCATTCACCACTCTATGGCTCGGTCTCCAACAACCGCTTTTGATAGGTTCTTCCGAGAGTAGGTGATCCTAGCGAATCTCCATTGTGAGATAGAAACAAATAACTGAAAGTGAAACAATGGAACACCAGTCATCTAGTCTGAGCTATTTACAGAGGAACAGTAGCACTGCTGTGCTCACATTCCTGATATCGCTTGGGTTAGGCCCAGATCATTAGAGTCTTCCTTTCCAACTTGAGAAATGAAAGACACTTCCATGGCTAGTCATGCCGGCTTTCTAGTCCCGTGTGGGTTCACCAGTGGAACTGGGGCCTCTGCGGACCTTACAGTGTCGTTTTTACCCGACCCCTTGTCCCCCTTCTTCAGCTTTGTCGGGATGCAGAAGTCCCTGAAGCACCTCTTGAAGTTCTCATCCAGGAATGCATAGAGGACGGGGTTGAGACTGCTGTTGGTGTAGCCCAGTGCAACGCAGAAGAAGTAGGCAGCCATAACGGCGGTGGTCTCTGGAACGCTCACCAGTGCCTTGACCAGGATGAAGATGTGGATGGGCGTCCAGCACACTACAAATACCACCACCACCACCACGACCAGGCGGGTGATGCGTCGCAGGTTGCGGTCCTTCTCCCGGGAGCCCGAGAGGAGACGCACGCTCTTGAGTCGTAGCACCATCAGGGAGTAGCACACGGTGATGATGAGCACGGGCACCACGAAGGCAAACACAAATACACAGATCTTCATCAGGGTGTCCCAGTACACGTATGGCTCCGGGAATTGTAAGGCACACTCCGTGGTGCCTAGAGGGTGAGAGATTGGAGAAGAGAAAGAGAGAGGAGAGGAGAGAGGAGGTCAAGAAAGAGAGAGCACTGATGAAATGTACCTAGGCTCATACAAAGTGTTCTGAGAACACATACATTTCCCTTTGTGTCTGGTTCATCTCTCACTCTGCGGTGCCAGCAAGCTAGCAAGTCAGCCAGCTAGCAAGTCAAACTCAAAAGGGAACATCCACTTTTTCCCACTTATTCACAGCTTAATCTGTATTTAGAAACAATAATATATGGTTTTAAGATAATGGCAAGCCCATAGCTTAGATTGATAATTCTTCCCCTCTACAAAATAGGTCTGAAATGGGGGTGTATTAGGCCTCTATGTTCTGAGATTAGATGGGCACTTCTGCACTTTGATTCACTCAAACAGAGACATAAAATGAACCAGCTTAAACTGTGCATCAAATTTTCATGATGTTCTCTTCGGAAATGTGTGCGTGTGTGGATCCATGCGCATGCATTCTTTTGTGTGCGTGCTTCATGACTGTGTGTGTGTCTGCGTGCGTTCTCACCATTGTTGGTCTGGGTGCCCCCCAGTAGCAGTGCTGGTATCCCGGCTGCCGACGACAGCATCCAGATACACACGTTGATCATCTTGGCATTGATGGGTGTCCGGAAATCCAGGGCTTTGACCGGGTGGCACACGGCCACATAGCGGTCCACACTCATCATGGTCAGGGTGAAGATGCTGGTGAACATGTTGTAGTAGTCGATGGATATGAACACCTTACACACCACCTCGCCAAACGGCCACGAGTTCAACAGGTAGTCGGTGCTCTGGAAAGGCATTGTCGTGGTGACCAGGGCGTCGGCCAGAGCCAGGTTGAATATGTAAATGTTGGTTGCCGTCTTCATCTTTGTATACCTGTTTCAAAAACAGCATAGAGTAAAGAATGTAGGGTAGAATGTGTAAGGTCCATACCTGAGTTTAAATACTTTTTGAAATCATCTTAAATACTCTATCTGGGCTTGATTGAGCTTGCCTGCATGGCACAGTGGAAAGAATAGAATAGTGACGAGTGCTAACCTCGTCCATCTAGCAGACTAGAGAAGTCTTTTTCAAATCTCTCCTCAGGGACCCCCAGACATTTGACTCATGGGTAACTGGAAGTCAACATGGCTGCCGGAACATGCGTGTGTCAACATATACAGGCGTATCAACACAAGAGGGTGTATGGAAAGCGAACAACTAAATGGCCAGAATTTAGAGACCGTTTTGCGTGACTGCAACTGTCCTGACAAACCATCAGTATCACCACACAGGAACTGACCAATGAAATCACATTTAGAAACTAAAAACAAGACCGCTCAATCAAAACAGTCTAACCAATCAAAGAGCGTTGATGTTACACCCATCGCCGATGATCCACCCACTTATTTCGCCACGCCCACTTTATTCACACCCCTTGAATTTGATTGTTTACAGCCTGTATTTCATTTTTATTAAATTGAGATTTTGTGCAAGTGGCCTACACACAATACCCCATAATGTCAAAGTGGAGTTATGTTTTACAAATTAATAAAAAATGTGAAGCTGTAATGTCTTGAGTCAGTAGGTACTCAACCCCTTTGTTATGGCAATCCTAAATAAGTACCAGTAGTAAAAAAAATGTGCATGTCAAATAATAAGTTGCATGGACTCACTCTTTGTGCAATAATAGTTTAACATGATTTTTGAATGACTACCTCATCTCTGTACCCCACACATACAATTATCTGTAAGGTCCCTTAGTCGAACAGTGAATTTCAAACGCAGTTTCAACCACAAAGACAGGGTAGGTTTTCCAATGCCTCGCAAAGAAGGGCACCTATTGGTAGATGGGTAATACAAAAACAGACATTGAATATCCCTTTGAGCATGGTGAAGTTATTAATTACACTTTGGATGGTGTATCAATAAACCCAGTCACTGCAAAGATACACGCGTCCTTCCTAACTCAGTTGCCGGAGAGGAAGGAAACTGCTCAAGGATTGCACCATGAAGCCAATGGTGACCTTTCAGCAGAACAATAACCTAAAACACAAGGCCAAATATACACCGGAGTTGCTTACCAAGACGACATTGAATGTTCAAGAGTGGCCTAGTTACAGTTTTGACTTAGATCGGCTTGAATATCAATGGCAAGACTTGAAAATGGCTTTCTGGCAATGACCAACAACCAACTTGACAGAACTTGAGGAATTAATTAAATGATGTGCAAATATTGTACAATCCAGGTGTGCAACGCTCTTAGACTTACCCTGAAAGACTCAGCAGTAATCGCTGCCAAAAGTGATTCTAAAATGCATTGACTCAGTGGTGTGAATACTTATGTAAATGAGATACTGTATTTCTGTATTTCATTTTCAATAAATTAGCAAACACTTCTGAAAACATGTTTTCACTTTATCATTATGGAGTATTGTGTGTAGATAAAAAATATATTTCAACCATTTTGAACTCAGGCTGTAACACAACAAAATGTGGTATAAGTCAAGGTGTATGAATACTTTCTGAAGGCACTGTACATAGAATGGCTGGGGGTTCCCGTGGAGAGGTTTGAAGAAGGCTAGACTAGAGCAAATGCCAAAAGTATTTGAAAGATTTCAAATAGTTTTTGAACCCAGGCGATTATTGTTATCGACAGCTGATGAAAAAACGAAATGAAACCCAATGGAAAACTTTTCCATCTGTTAAAACCTTTTACTGCAGTGGGCTAAATCAGAGTCACACAGAGGGTTTCTTGGTAGTCTTAAACAGATCTACATTGAAACAAAAGTATACACCTCACACACAAGGTTATGGTCTTAAAAAAAGAATACACATGTACCATATTAGAGTTGAAATGTATTACATTTTGAGTTTTCATCCCAATATTACACTTTATATACATCACAAAAGACTGAAATATAACCAAACCGTTTGACAGAGAAATACTGGATTTTCTGCATTTAAAAAAGAAATCATGTTTATTAATTATGAAAAATATGAATAACGTTCCATCCATGAAGCCACTAGAGGGCAATTTTGTCATTCGACCGCAGGAAAAGGGTCTGTCTTGCCATCATCTGAGCTGGTGATTTTTATTTCTATTGATAATCCCAACAACACGAGGCAGACTAAAAGTAATACAAAATTATCATACAAGTTCTTTTGATATCTCTTAAAAACTATATCTGTAACTAGGGGAGAAAATGACACTTGGCAGGGCTAGCTTAGCAGCTGTCATACTTTTAAATTGTGTCCCAAACACGTAAGTGATCTACTTTAAACGGTTTATACTTTAAAGTGGCAATCTGGGATTGGTAAATACATGTTTTGACTTTTAAATACATTATACACTGAGTGTACAAACATGCTCTTTCCATGACATAGACTGACCAAGTGAATCCAGGTGAAAGCAATGATCCTTTATTGATGTCACCTATTTAATCCACTTCAAAAAGTGTAGATGAAGGGAGGAGACAATAATGATGTTTAAGCCTTGAGACAGTTGAGACGTGGATTGTGTATGTGTGCCATTCAGAGGGTGAATGGGCAAGACAAATCATTTTAAGTGCCTTTAAATTGGGTATGGTAGTAGGTGCCAGGCGCACTGGTTTGAGTGTGTCAAGAACTGCAACGCTGCTGGGTTTTTCACATATCAAGAATGGTCCACCACCCAAAGGACATCCAGCCAACTTCACACAACTGTGGGAAGCATTGGAGTCAACATGGGCCAGCATCCCTGTGGAACTCTTCAGACACCTTTGAGGCTATTCTGAGGGCAAAAGGGGGTGCAACTCAATATTAGGAAGGTGTCCCTAGTGTTTTATACACTCGGTGAATATAGCCATTGATTCTTGAAGAAAATAAGATAACTTATAAATGTCTCAAAAGTTTAATTCAACTGTCAGTAGGTGTCTCAACTTCAAAACAAAAATGCTGATCTCATGGATGGTCATCCATCACTCTGTTTCATATGAGTGTGGTTACATTTCTCGAGCCCTATTCCTCAGCTGTTTACCCCAAAAAGGGGTGGGGTGGCCCTTTGTTGTTGTTTGAATCCCAGATTGTCCCTTTAAAGAACTTAATCTTTAAGATCTGAAATGGCTATAGCCATATATACAGTGCATTCGGAAGGTATTCAGACCCCTTGACTTTTTCCACATTTTGTTACGTTACAGCCTTATTCTAAAATGGATTGAATAGATTTTTTTTCCTGTTCAATCTACACACAACACCCCACAATGACAAAGCAAAAACGGGTTTAAGAAATGTTAGCAAATGTATATTAAAAAAAAAACGGATATGATATTTACATAAGTATTCAGACCCTTTACTCTGTACTTTGTTGAAGCACCTTTGGCAGCAATTACAGCCAAGTCTTCTTAGGTATGATGCTACAAGCTTGGCACACCTGTATTTGGGGAGTTTCTCCCATTCTTCTCTAAAGATTGCCAGGAGTGCGTAACTGGTGGCAGGGAAGTCAAGCACAGGAGAGCAGAACTTGGTATATAGCCGGAGCCGTTTAATATTCATAACTACCGGTATACAAAAACAACAAATACGTGGGCACAAAACCAGTAACGCACCAGTCACACAAAGGCACACAAACTTACAATAAACAATTCCCGACAAGGACATGGGGGAAACAGAGGGAACATATACAACATGTAATTAGGGAAATGAAACCAGGTGAGTGTGACAACCAGACAAAACAAATGGAACATGAATAATCGATCGGCGATGGCTAGAAGACTGGTGACGTCGACCGCCGAACACCACCCGAACAAGGAGAGGAACCGACTTCGGCAGAAGTCGTGACAAAGATCCTCTCAAGCTCTGTCAGGTTGGATAGGGAGCGTTGCTACACAGCTATTTTCAGGTCTCTCCAGAGATGTTTGATTGTGTTCAAGTCTGAGCTCTGGCTGGGCCACTCAAGGACATTCAAAGACTTGTCCTGAAGCCACTCCTGCGTTGTCTTGGCTGTGTGCTTAGGGTCATTGTCCTGTTGGACAGTAAACCTTCACCTTAGTATGAGGTCCTGAGTGTCCTGGAGCAGGTTTCTTTTATTTTTATATATATATATATTTTATTTTTGCATTTTCCAATTAAGAACATTCAAAACAAAAGTGAAAAGATATTAGACAACAATATGACAAAGTGACAGTAACAGACAAGTGTAAAAAAAAAAGTTAAATAAAAAATAATAATAATGAGACATTGATTCATATGTTCACCTGCCGTATTCTACATATTATACATTACGTGTGAAACATTATGTGAGGATTATATAGAGATTCAATCAATGTGATGTGAGAGGAGATTCTCCATATAGTCAATAAAAGGTTGCCAAATTCTGTAAAATGTCTCTAATTTATTCCTCAAGCAGTAAGTGATTTTCTCCAGTGGGATACAACTATTAACTTCCGATAGCCACATTGCAAATGGCAGGAAGGAATCCGATTTGTATTTCAAGGCAATACATTTCTTGGCAATCGCTAGCAATATTTCTGTTAGCTTTATAGTATGACTTTGCCTAAGATTGGTGTTAGTATAGTTACCCAGTAGACAGACCTCCGGGTCTAAAGGGAAAGCAACCCCGTGAATTGAGGATATGGTATCGCATACCCCCTGCTAGAAACCGTGTAGTTTTGAACACTGCCAAGTGGAATGGAGGAATGTTCCTTCATCTGAGCCACATCTAAAACATAGGGAGGAGATATCAGGATTGAACTTGTGCAGTCTAGATGGGGTGATATAGAGCTGATGGAGGAAATTAAACTGGATCAGTCTGTATCTGGAGTTCAATGTGGAAGTAACACCATCCCTGCATAGGTCACTCCATAGACCCTCATCAAGATTAATACCCAGATCATTTTCCCATCTAAGTCGGGGTTTATCTAGCTCAGGCAGTGTTAGTCCTGACATAAGAGCATCGTAAACACAGGAAATGGTATTGAACAGTGGTTGGTCTGTGTGGCAGAGTTGTTCAATAGGTGACATCTTAGGTAGGTTCCATTGTCCCTTGAGAGTCACCCTGATAAAGTCTCGTAGTTGTAGGTAGCTAAAGAAGTCCCTGTTAGACAAGCGGTATTTCTGTTTCAGCTGTTCAAAAGACCTCCCTCCTCATAACAGTGTTCCAGAAGAGTGATCCCCTTATCAGACCATGGTCTAAAGTTACTTTTCTGGAAAAACATAGGGATCAATCTATTGTTCCATAGAGGGGTTTTAGGGGAAAGAAATCCCTCTCGTCTGAACAGCTCATGCAGTTTGCACCATGCCAGGACAGAATGTATAATTAAAGGGTTGTCTGTGATGGTTTTTATAGATTTTCTGTCCCATTTGTAAAACAATTCTGCCCCCGTGTCATCATTCACCTCAAGCTTTTCAATGTTCAACCATGAGGGAGAGGGACCATTGTCAAACCTCTGAGCCAGAAACCTAGACTGTGCAACCCAGTAGTACATTCTAAAATTGGGGAGGTTGAAGCCCCCTTGACCGTAATCAAGTGTCAGTTTATACAGGCCAACCCTAGGGGTTTTGCCGTGCCAGATAAACCGTCTGGTCAGCTTGTCGAGAGAGGAACAGAATGCTGCGGGAACAGGGATAGGGAGAGATTACAACAAATATAGAAATCTGGGCAGGACATTCATTTTAATTACATTGATTCTACCCAGTAGAGTGAGAGGCAAGTCCATCCCCATTTACACAGGTTACCCTCCACCTTTTGCAACAAGCTGGCCAGATTGAGTTTATAGAGGTTCTTCAGGTTACCATCCACCATTATGCCCAAATATGTGAAGCCCATAGGTGACCATCTAAAAGGAAACTTGTGCTTGATGGTATGGTGGTCAAAGACAGACAACGGTAAGATTTAGCTTTTATCAAAATTGACCTTATATCCAGAGAAAGAACTATAACATTGTAGTAGGATCTGCAAGTGAGAGAGGGAATGTTCTGGGTTCGTTAGAAATAAGATAAGGTCATCCGCAAAGAGTGATAACTTATCGGTATGGGGGCCCACCTCAAAGCCATGTTTGTCAGGGCACGTTCTAATAGTCTCAGCCAACGGGTCGATGGCGAGGGCAAAGAGGTGGGGGCTAAATGGGCAACCTTGTTTGTTCCCCTTATAGAGAGGGAAAGATGAGGAAGTAATCCCATTGGTAGCAATCCTAGCTTTAGGAGATTTGTAGAGTGATTTTATTAAATTTACAAACACGGTACCTAAACCAAACTTTTCCAAGACGCGAAAGAGGTATGGCCATTCAACCCTATCAAAGGCCTTTTCAGCGTCGAGGGAGACTGCGACACCAGGTATTTTGTTTTGTTAGCAAGGTGAATTATATCAAAGAACCTTCTGAGATTATTGGAGGACAATCTATTAATTATGAAGCCAGTCTGATCCGGGTTGACCAACAGGAGAAGACAAGACTCAGTCTCTTAGATAGCATCTTGGTGACCAGTTTACAATCTGTGTTAAGGAGAGAGATTGGTCTATAGGAGGCGCACTTTAGCGGGTTTTTCCCTTTCTTGTGAATTACAGTAATCACTGCTTGAGAGAAAGACTCTGGAAAGCAGTTGTCCTCCCTGGCTTTTTTAAGTACCTCCATAAGGTAGGGGACCAACAGCTCCCTAAATTCTTTATAGAACTCTGGAGTGCTGCCATCCTCCCCAGGAGAGTTATTAGAAGGTAAGGATTTAATGGCCTCCATCAATTCAGGAACTGAGAACTGTTCCCTCAGGCGCTCTCTGTCTTCCTATGACAGGCATGGGAGGTTGAGAGGGGAGAGAAAGGAGTTGATCTCTGATAGATAATCGCTTGATTGGGAAGTGTAGAGGTCTTCGTAGTATTTCTTAAAAGTATCATTCATTTCAGTAGGGTCGAAAGATATCTTATTAGTAAGAGTTTCTATAGCATTAATTGTCCTCTTACTTTCCTCTGCTTTCAGTTGCCATGCCAATACTTTGTGAGCTTTCTCTCCAAGCTCGTAGTAATGCTGTTTTGATTTAGTGATGGCCCTCTCAGCCTGATATGTGTTCAGAGTATTATATTTAAGTTTTTCATTTATCAAAAGCCTGTATAGGTCTTTAGTCAGGCCTCTTGGTAGGTTCTCTCTAGCTCAGAGATTTCCGATTCAAGGACATTCAGTGCCGCACCGTGTTTTCTCTTCAACCTTTACTTATAGGAAATGATCTGTCCCCTCAGATAGGCTTTCAATGTGTCCCAAAGAATGAAACTGTCAGGAGCGGAGGGTTTGTTTTAGAGGTCGACCGATTATGATTTTTCCACGCCGATACCGATTATTGGGGGCCCAGAAAAGCCGATACCGATTAATCGGCCGATGTTTTTAATGTATTTGTAATAATGACAATTACAACAATACTGAATGAACACTTATTTTAACTTAATATAATATATCAATAAAATCAATTTAGCCTCAAATAAATAATGAAACATGTTCAATTTGGTTTAAATAATGCAAAAACAGTGTTGGAGAAGAAAGTAAAAGTGCAATATGTGCCATGTAAAAAAGCTAACATTTAAGTTCCTTGCTCAGAACATGAGAACATATGAAAGCTGGTGGTTCCTTTTAACATGAGTCTTCAATATTCCCAGGTAAGAAGTTTTAGGTTGTAGTTATTATAGGAATTATAGGACTATTTCTCTCTATACAATTTGTATTTCATATACCTTTGACTATCGGATGTTCTTATAGGCACTTTAGTATTGCCAGTGTAACAGTATAGCTTCCGTCCCTCTCCTCGCTCCTACCTGGGTTCGAACCAGGAACACATCGACAACAGCCACCCTCGAAGCAGCGTTACACATGCAGAGCAAGGGGAACAACTACTCCAAGTCTCAGACCGAGTGACGTGTGAAACGCTATTAGCGCGCACCCCGCTAACTAGCTAGCCATTTCACATCGGTTACACCAGCCTAATCTCGGGAGTTGATAGGCTTGAAGTCATAAACAGCACAATGCTTGAAGCATTGCGAAGAGCTGCTGGCAAACGCACGAAGGTGCTGTTTGAATGAATGCTTACGAGCCTGCTGGTGCCTACCATCGCTCAGTCAGACTGCTCTATCAAATCATAGACTTAATTATAACATAATAACACACAGAAATACGAGCCTTCGGTCATTAAAATGGTCGAATCTGGAAACTATAATTTCGAAAACAAAACATTTATTCTTTCAGTGAAATACGGAACCGTTCCGTATTTTATCTAACGGATGGCATCCCTAAGTCTAAATATTGCTGTTACATTGTACAACCTTCAATGTTATGTCATAATTAATTACGGCCTTTGTTAGGAATAAATGGACTTCACACAGTTCGCAATGAGCCAGGCGGCCCAAACTGCTGCATATACCCTGACTGCTTGCACGGAACGCAAGAGAAGTGACACAATTTCCCTAGTTATAAGAAATTCATGTTAGCAGGCAATATTAACTAAATATGCAGGTTAAAAAATATATACTTGTGTATTGATTTTAAAGAAAGGCATTGATGTTTATGGTTAGGTACATTGGTGCAACGTTAGTGTTTTTTTTGCAAATGCGCTTGTTAAATCATCACCCGTTTGTTGAAGTAGGCTGTGATTCAATGAGAAATTAACCGGCACCGCATCGATTATATGCAACGCAGGACACGCTAGATAAACTAGTAATATCATCAACCATGTGTAGTTAACTAGTGATTATGTTAAGATTGACTGTTTTTTATAAGATAAGTTTAATGCTAGCTAGCAACTTACCTTGGCTTCTTGCTGCCCTCGTGTAACAGGTAGTCAGCCTGCCATGCAGGCTCCTCGTGGAGTGCAATGTAAGGCAGGTGGTTAGAGCGTTGGACTAGTAACCGGAAGGTTGCAAAAACGAATCCCCGAGGTAAAAATCTGTCGTTCTGCCCCTGAACAAGGCAGTTAAAAATAAAATAAAATCGACAAATCGGTGTCCCAAAATGCAGATTACCGATTGTTATGAAAACTTGAAATCGGCCCTAATTAATTGGCCATTCCGATTAATCGGTCGACCTCTAGTTTGTTTGTCAAAGTAAAAATATTGATCTGCTCCTTGATGAATGCACAAAATTCAGGTTGCTTCAGGAGTGTAGAATTTAGTCTCCATCTATATGCTCCATTTACCTTGGTAGGAATGGAGATTGATAATACCACAGGAGAATGGTCACTAAGCAATCTGGGGAGATACTCGATATCTAACACTCTATGAAACAGTTGGGTCGATAGTAAAAAGTTATCTATGCGTGTGTGTGTGTTGTGTGGGTGTGAATAAAAAGAGTAGTCCCTATCCTGTGGGTGCAACTGTTTCCAGATGTCTAGCAAATTAAGATCTTTCATGAATGACATGGTGAGCTTGCCGGCTTTGGTAAGAAGTGAGGGTTTATCAGAGGACCTATCAAGAACTGTATCTAAAAAAAATGTAAATCTCCTCCAGCCAGTAGCCATCCTGGTGGTGCTTGAGCAACCTGAAGGAAAACATTCTGAATTAACATATGGTCATCGAAGTTAGGAGCATAAATATTCAATAAGGTCCAAGATTCCGAAAACATATGCCCCTGCACCAAAACAAACCTGCCCGACTCAGAAGGGGATGTGTCTACTTATCACAATTGCAGTTCCTCTTGCTTTGGAGTTAAAAGAGGATGCAAAAACTTGTCCTACACGTTCCCTCTTCAATTTCTTGTGTTCACTGGCTGTAAGATGTGTTTCTTGTAAAGACACAATGTCAGCCTTTCATTTCTTAAGGTATGTATAGACTCTTTTCCTCTTAATCGTGCTGTTAAGACCTTTTACGTTGAATGTGACATATTTTAGTGGATTAAGCATAGGTTGGGTTTCAAATATATAGCCAAATGGAAATCTCTCATATGTAAATAGTCAGGTAATATTTCAACTTTAGTTTGAACACTGAAGTGACCTATGTGTCTCTTAAGGAAGGAAACAACAATAAACATAGAAAAAGAAAAAAAAACAGAAATCCCACCCACCCCGATTGTCAGACTAAAACAACAATCCCAACAATCAAACGTGAATACACTTGTAGAGATACGTTGCTGCGCGCTTTCCACCTTACTCTTACTAGCTAAACCTGGGCGTAAACTAAAACCTGAGAGCTCTCTAAGTTGAAAACAAACTTTGTGAATAGACATTTATGGCTGAAAATTTACTGACCACAGTAAGGGCTGCTTGAGTCTCTTTTCAGGAGAGGAGAAACATAAATGGGGGGGAAAGCAGTGGGCCTAAGCCCACTAATTTTCTTCGCCCAGTGGATATTGACTAAATCAAAATATTTTCTCCTGTAAATGTAATAGGACTCACCCGGGAAAAAACGGTTCGTTGAAAATGTACAAATCAAATACAGCGACCGGATAGTGGGGTAAACAGATCCAAATTCCAAGAAGATATCAGCAGTTCAGTCCCAGGACAGCACGCAAAAGAAAAAACAAACAAACTGTATCTTATCCCCCAGAGAGACCCTCCTGATTCAGACGTGGTTCAGTTCTTTGAGAAAAGTGAGCACTTCTTCCGGTGTGTTGAAGAGATGGCTTCGGCCATTGTACTGAACTTTCATCCGCGCAGGGTGGATGAGGTATCCGGTGATGTTCTTCTCCTTCAGTGCTTTGGCGGCAGGTCTGAACTGCTTGCGACATCTGGCGAGATCCGCGCTCATATCCGGGAAAAGGCTGACCCTCTTGCCATCGATGGTGATGTCCCCTTCAGGCTCTTGCGAGTTGCAGTATCTTCTCTCTGTCCTGGAAACAGAGGAACCTGATCAGGACGGCCCGTGGGGGCTCATCTGGCCGGGGTTTCGTAGCTGATGTTCTGTGGGCGCGTTCGATTTCCAATGGCTTGGTGAAGTTGATTATGCCTAGGACATCCGGGATCCATTGAGTGAAGAAATGGACCGGGTCACGGCCCTCGCTGTCTTCTTTCAATCCCACCACACGGATATTGCTACGTCTGCTCTTTGTTACCATCCTGAATTTCCCGGAGGAGAGTAGCAAGCATGTCGGCAGGCTCGCAAGAGGCTGCCGAGAGCAACAGTCTGGAACTGTCGTCTGAGTTATGAGGGCCAATGCTAATCTTGCTAGCTGTAGCGTTATCTTGTGAATCAACGACGTTTAGGTCGTCCTTCTTGCCTCTCGGCCGGAGGTCCATGGCTCTTTGGGAAGGTAAATACTTGACAATTTATCAGCCAATGTTAGAGTATTGTTTCAACGTTTTTATTTAGGTAATAATGGAATAACTTTGAAGAGCTCGGTTTGTCAACGTCTGCTCAGCTCCACAGCTTCACGTGCTCATCAAGGATCACTTTGTACTTTGCACCATTCATCTTTACCTCTAACCCTGACCAGTCTCCCAGTCCCTGAAATACATCCCCACAGCATGATGCTGCCACCACCATGCTTCACCGTAGGGATGGTGCAAGGTTTCCTCCAGACGTGATGCTTGGCATTCAGGCCAAAGAGTTCAATCTTGGTTTCATCAGACCAGAGAATCTTGTTTCTCATGGTCTGAGAGTCCTTTAGGTGCCTTTTGGCAAACTCCAAGCGGGCTGTCATGTGCCTTTTACTGAGGAATGGATTCCATCTGGCCACTCTACCATAAAGGCCTGATTGGTGGAGTGCTGCAGAGATGGTTGTCCTTCTGGAAGGTTCTCCCATCTCCACAGAACTCTGGAGCTCTGTCAGCGTGACCATCGGGTTCTTGGTCACCTCCCTGACCAAGGCCCTTCTCCCCCGATTGTTCAGTTTGGCTGGGGTCCAGCTATAGGAAGAGTCTTGGTGGTTCCAAACTTCTTCCATTGAAGAATGATGGAGGCCACTGTGTTCTTTGGGACCTTCAATGCTGCAGACATGTTTGGTACCCTTCCCCAGATCTGCGCCTCAACACAATCCCGTCTCGGAGCTCTTCGGACAATTCCCTCGACCTCATGGCTTCGGTTTTGCTCTGACATGCGCCGTCAACTGTGGGACCCTGTATAGGCAGGTGTGTGCCTTTCCAAATCATGTCCAATGAATTGAATTTAACACAGGTGGACTCCAATCAAGCTGTAGAAACATCTGAAGGATGATCAATGGAAACAGGATGCACCTGAGCTCAATTTTGTCTCATAGAAAAGGGTCTGAATACTTATTTAAATAAGGTTTTTCTGTTTTTTATTTTTAATGAATTTGCAAACATTTCTAAAAACCTGTTTTCGCTTTGTCATCACGGGGTATTTTGTGTACATTGATGAGGAAATGTATTTAATCCATTTTAGAATAAGGTTGTAACGTAGAATTGTAGAATAAGAGAAGGGGTCTGAATACTTTCCGAAAGCATTGTACATACAGTATAGTGTTATAGACTATTGGTCAGTTACCATACACATGATCCACTAGAAGTTTGTTGAGCCTGTTGCTTTTTTGGATCAATACCTTGGACATGCTCCCATTTCACAGTCATTATTCCTATCTTCGATAGATTACCCCCTAGATTACCCTACATTTACCATTGCCGTTTTGAAAATACAACGCGGTAGGGAAAATAAGGAAGGGAGTGGTTTGTGACAAACAAAAGCAGCCACTCATCGATATGTCAGCTCCAACACAGCCAAAACATCTGCTATGCGGATGTCGGCCAATGCTGATTATCAATGGTTAACGCTCGATCTGATTGAATCTAGGCCTGCACTACAATAAATCACAGCTCTGATAGCTGTGGATGACAGCCCAATGAGCATGTTCTGACGCGGACGTCCATCTAAAATACGGAATTCTGCTCACCGGAAGATAATGTGCAATCAATCTAATTTGAGGTAATTGTCTCTAGTCTGGGGTACTTTGTGAGGCGTTGGTGCACTGCGCATGACACTAGAAGTATTTTATCTGTTTTACACACCATAAATAAAACCCAACGAGGTGCAAGCAACCCTATTAACATGATAGAGCGCCACTGGTTTTAAATGCAATTAAAACGCTTTCTCTCTGCCCAAAGAACACTATTTCTCATAGGCTTGACACATTTAATTTACACATTTAGAACACCTTTAAACATTGCCCCAACAGATGTCGCGTTCCAATTGTAAAAAGGCCCAAAAGTCAACAAGGATTTTCCCTCCAATAGAACTGTACAGTATGTTATGATTGAAACAAAAATAATCAATCCTAACAAATCATATAGTGATTGTAAATGTACTATTAGGTTTAAACATGCACCTGCCACTGGGTGGCTCACAAGTGTTGCAAATGTTTAAAAAATCTTCACTTTTTAGTTGAATTTTGTGTGCGAAAATGTAGGTGTATGCATGGGCATTTTACTGAAATGTTGTATTTTTAGCATACTTGGTGTAACCCTTCATTTGCCTAAACTCTTTAGCAATAGCCTATATATTGACAATTGATATCAATGCAATATTGAGATGAGTGTGCAATCAATTATAATAAACCTTACCTGATGATAACATACATGACGAGGCAGTTGCCCACCAAGCCCACCACAAACACCACGGAGTACACAGCTGTGATAATGGGGATTATTGGGGACATTGACTCATCTTCCCCGTCAGAGTCCAAAGTCAGATTGTGACCTGCTGCAAATCCAGACTGCGCAGTAGAATTCATATAACAGTCCTCGGCGAGCGCCAAGAGGCACTTATCGTCTTTGAAAATTTCAACCGGGGTGGCTTCCATTTTTGGTTACGTTTGACCACCTAACGAAAAGGGGAAAAGGGCATATGCGTTTGACTGGCTGTTGGCTATGCGTGAAGTAAGCCCGTAAGAAGAAGAAAAAATAACAGTAAGAAAGTTGAAGATATGCGTCAAAAGATTATAGTTTGTAAATTAAACCAACTTTTTATTATATGCCGTTCAAATGCATATATATATACAGGTTAAATCAATCCTGTTTTTAATGTGATATTAACAATTAAACCGTAATGCATAATGCGTAATTTCACCCATCAGGGCCCTCGGTAACTTACCCTCTGGATATTAGTTCCTTCTGTTCCTTTTTTGTGTTTGTAGAATATGGAATTTTTGCTGAACGAAAATATATTTGCTGTTGGATTGCAGAAGGTTATGGCTCGCCAAACTTTGTAGAGTGGAGTATGTGAGCAACAATCACAGCACTGCGGCTCGGCGGAGACTCGAGCCACTCCCACTCAGTGGCATACCCAACAACCGCCCCCAGCACTGTGAACAATCATATGCTGTGCCATATGAATATGACGTATAGCGATATATTGCCTACCCTCTATCCTGTAATGTAGGTAAATATAGGCTACTCTGTGTATGTCCTGAAATGCATGTACAAGCTGTAACTGATGTGAGTGGAAATGCTGGGTCTCAGTCTCGGTTTGTAGTCTTCTGGGTAGCCTGAGGGATGTCAAGGATCTATGAGCTCTAAACACTAATTACAGCTAATCAGAGGAGAAAGCAAAGGAGAAGTCAAACCTTGTTAATACAGCCCAAAATGTTTCCACAGTGATTTACATAGTGGATATGATGCATGATAGGTCCTCGGTTCAAATAAGTTCAACAGATACACAAACAACAGGAAGCCGATTGAAGCACAGGTCTTTCAACTGTTTAGCAGTCATCATATCCATAGATGTCTATAATTGATTGGTGCACTTTTATTCTGTATTGCTTCATTACTGATGATTACTGAGTCATACTCTGACTTGACTTAATCCTCTTGGCCCCCTTGGGAGCATAGGGCATCCACCATGGCTCCCAACCTCACTCTCTTCTGTCCAAGAGCTTTTAGTCATACTCTAAAGTGTCGTATTTGCAAGGCCCCTTTCTCTCAAAAAATAAATTCCTTTGGTTGAACAGATGTATTTTCAGTGAGGATCATCTCATATTTTGTTCAAAGACTAGTACAGCAAAATGCTTTCCTGGAAGTTACGTTTTATCTGCTGGGATAGGGGGTCATCCTAACGCATTTCTCAGAATTTTTTGAAAGGGTAAACTAGTTTGTAGCTTGTAAAAATAATGGTAATATGTCACGGCATTTCAGCAACACTATGTATTACATACAGGAATAGCATTATTCAAGGATTCAGCCTTGTGTTAATTACGTTTTTTGAGAAAATATATGAAGAGAACACATAAGTCCTCAATTACTACATGCATTGAGGTTACCAGTCAGTTCCAGGTACTCACATAACGTATTCTACTGCAATGGCTGAAATGAATAAGGGTTATTTTGAAATGTAATATAGTTCTTGGAAATGACAGTGTCATTTATTTTCCCACTGTATCAATTGTCAATGTGGATGTCTTGTCATTTCAATATCATTTTCATCCTCCGCTGCGTATTGGTCCACCTTTTCTGACGATGACTTCTCTGTTTCATCTGACGACGAAGACAGCCCTTACACTCTGAAATCTTCCTGACCTTAAGGAAACTGTATTTCACAGCTTCCATCACAAATGGCTCTCACAACGCCAGGCAAATCAGACACATGAAAATAAATGATCGTGTCACCTGGCGGAGTCTACTTGAATTTGTGACAGTGGACATTTGATAAAGATATCCCCAAAAGTAAGCCAGGAGAAGAAGCCTGGATCGCTGTCTCTTAGGGTGCATTCCAAATGGCACCCTATTCCCGATAGTGCACTACTTTTGACCAGAGCCCTATGGGGAGCCCTATAGGGAATGGGCTGCCATTCGTGACGTAGACTTACTCTGCATAAGCAGCTTTCTTGATTAGAGGTATCAGGGACAATGGCGGTAGTACATTTGGATATTACATTTTCATATGTGGAATGAGAAACTTTTTGATTCGAAGGAGAGGGATTGAGGCACACACTGTTCCTCTGCTGCAAAATGCATTGAGTTCATTTGACCTGTGACACCATCTTCATCCAACACAACGGCCTCATCAAGATAGTATCAGTGGCTCCAGACACCATCAACAACCGTGTGAAGACCTGCAGAAAGGAACAGAAAAACCTGCGCTTCTTCACCCCTGAATATGGAACTGTTGTAGATGTCACCACTGCAGTGGATATCTACTCCTTTGGGATGTGTGCCTTGGAGATGGCAGTGTTGGAGATCCAGGGAAACTGAGAATCTTCCAATTTCAGGAGGGCATCAACAATGTCATACAGTCACTGGAAGATCCCCTACAGAGGGAGTTTATTCAGAAGTTTCTCGAGGCTGACCTGTTTAAGAGGCCTACAGCCAGAGAGCTGCTTTTCCACCAGGCTCTGTTTTAGGTGCCCCTGTTGAAGCTGCTAGCTGCACACTGTGTCGTTAGCCACCAGCATATGATCCCTGAGAATGCCTTAGAGGAGATCACTAAGAACATGAACCCCAACCTCATCATCTTTGCGATAAAGGCGGGCGTGCAGGTCAAGCTGTTTCAGTTTCCTGACTTGGAACTGGAGAAGTTCCTGGAGGATGTCGGGAATGGTATCTACAACCTAGCGTTCGGTCTGCCCTCTCGCGTTCGGTCTGCCCTTTAGTAACCTTCTGTCTTATGTAACCATACCAAACACAACATATCATACTAATTTTAGTGTCCTGGATTTACATTTACTATGTTACGTCTAGTCTGTGAGACCAGGCTGGCTAAACTACAGACATGCAAGGTTGTTCAGATGCAGTGTAATATTGAGCCGGTGGAGGAGAGTGCAAAACATCATCTGACACTACTGTGGAAGCTGGAGGACAAACTGAACAGACACCTACAGTGCCTTCAGAAAGTATTCATACCCCTTTACTCATTCCACATTTTGTTGTGTTACAGCATGAATTCAAAATTGATTAAATAGATTGTTTTATCACCCATTTACAAACAATAACCCATAATGACAGAGTGAAAACATGTTTTTAGACATTTTAGCACATAAAAAAAAAAAAAGAAATACAAAAATATTTCATTCACAGAAGTATTCACACCCCTGTGTCAATACATGTTAGAATCACCTTTGGCAGCGATTACAGGGTAAGTCTCTAAAAGCTTTGTACACCTGGATTGTACAATATTTGCACTTTTTTAAAAAATGTTATTCTTCAAGCTCTGTCATGTTGGCTGTTGATCATTACTAGACAGCCATTTTCAAGTCTTGCCATACATATTCAAGACGATTGAAGTCAAAACTGTAACTCGGACACTCAGGAACATTCAACGTCATCTTGGTAAGCAACTCCAGTGTATATTTGGCCTTGTGTTTTCGGTTATTGAATTTGTCTCCCAGTGTCTGTTGGAAAGCAGACTGAACTAGGTTTTCCTCTATGATTTTGCCTGTGCTTAGCTCTATTCCATTTCTTTTAATCCTAAAAAAAACTCCCTAGTCCTTGCCAGACAAGCATACCTATAACATTGTGCAGCCACCACCATGCTTGAAAATATGAAGAGTGGTACTCAGAGATGTGTTGTGTTTGCTCCAAACATAACGCTGTGTATTCAGGACATAAAGTTAATTTCTTTGCCACATTTTTTGCAGTTTTACTTTAGTGTCTTATTGCAAACAGGATGCGTGTTTTGGAATATTTTTATTCTGTGAAAGCTTCCTTCTTTTCACTCTGTCAATTAGGTTAGTATTGTGGAGTAGCTACAATGTTGTTGATCCATCCTCAGTTTTCTCTTATCACAGCCATTAAACTCTGCAAATGTTTTAAAGTCACCATTGGCCTCACCATTACTCCCTCACGTTATACAAGCATTTTGCTACACCCACAATAATATCTGCTAAACATATGTATACCACCAATAACATTTAATTTGATTAAAACTTTATTTGATTTCCTCGCCAGCAACTGAGTTAGGAAAGACACCTGTATATTTGTAGTGACTGGGTGTATTGATACACCATCCCAAAGTGTAATTCATAACTTCACCATGCTCAAAGGGATATTCAATGTCTGCTTTTTATTTTTACCCATCTACCAATAAGTTCCCTTCTTCGCGAGGCATTGGAAAACCTCCCTGGTCTTTGTAGTTGAATCTGTGTTTGAAATTCACTGCTCAACTGAGGGACCTGACAGATAATTGTGTGGGGTACAGAGATTATGTTAAACACTATTATTGACAAAAGGTTGAAAACTTATTGACTCAAGACATTTCAGCTTTTCATTTTTTATTAATTTGTAAACATTTCTAAAAACATGGTTCCCCTTTGACATTATGGGGTACAGTGTGTAGGCCAGTGCCACAACATCTTAATGTAATCCATTTTAAATTCAGGCTGTAACACAACAAAATGTGGAAAAAGTCAAGGTGTGAATACTTTCTGAATGCACTGTAAGCTGTGATTTGTTACCCATGAGAATATACAGGAACTGTCTGTTGAGCTGGTCCAACTGGGCTTTATCAGCGAGGTGGGCCAGAGCAGGATGTACTAGAAGAGGCCTTCACCAAGTTCTTCAGCAGGAACGGTTCCCTCAACCCTGTCACTGGGCTGCCCGAGTCTGTCCCTTTCTTTTTAGTTCCTTCTATACAGTAGCAACTTCTTTTGGGAAGGAAGCCAACACAGTTATCCTATGTCAGTATTACTTGTTAGGGCGGCAGGTAGTCCAGTGGTTAAGAGTGTTGGGCCTATAACCGAAAGGTCGCTGATTCCAATCCCTGAATTGACTTGGTACAATTGTGGCCCTGTGGCCTTGAGCAAGGCACTTAACTCAAATTGCTCCTATAAGTTGCTCTGAACAAGAGCTTCTGCTGTCACGGCTTCCGCCGAAGTCGGTCCCTCTTCTTGTTCGGGCGGCGTTCGGGCGTTCAACGTCACCGGCCTTCTAGCCATCGCCGATTCATTTTCCATTTGTTTTGTCTTTGTCTTACACACCTGGTTTCAATTCCCCAATTACTTGTTCATTATTTAAACCTCTGTTCCCCCATGTTTGTTTGTGAGTAATTGTTTGTATGTAATACGGTCCGTTATTGTGGGCTCGCATTATTGCGTTGAATTTGTTTGTATTTTGAGTAAATACATTTTTTACTCATATCTGCTGTCCTGCGCCTGACTCCTCCACAAAGCTCACACAGACTTTATTACATCTGCTAAATGGTTAAATTGTAAATGAAAAAAATGTACAAATCACTTGTTTAGAATATATATCCAGAACTGTATCAGGGAGTAGGTCAGAGATCTGGCAATGTAGTGACACGACAACAACCTCTCCCTCAACTTGAGATAGACAAAGGAGTTGATCGTGGACTACTGAAAAAGGAAAGCAGAGCACATCCCCATTCACATTGACACGGCTGTAGCGCAGCGGATCGAGAGCTTCAAGTTCCTTGGTGTCCACATCACTAAGGACCTATCATAGTCAAAACACACCAAGATAGGTGTCACGGTTGTCGTCGGGAAAGGAGGACCAAAACGCAGCAGGGATGTGGATGCTCATCTTGATATTTATTTATAAAAATAAAGTGAACACCAAAATAATAAACACGGAAAAACACACAAACAACCAAACAGTCTTGTAAGGCTCACACACGCAAAACAAGAGACAATCTCCCACAAACACTTAACCAAACACATACCCATATATAGGACTCTCAATCAGAGGCAACAAGAAAGCACCTGCCTCCAATTGAGAGTCCGACCCCATTAACCTAAACATAGAAATACCACTAACTAGACTAAACATAGAAATACATTACAAGGAACAGTGCCCAAAAACCCCGGAATACCTAAATCAAATACCCTTCTACAAAAAACACCACCCCGAACCACATAAAACAAATACCCTCTGCCACGTCCTGACCAAACTACAATAACAAATAACCCTTTTACTGGTCAGGACATGACAATACCCCCCCCCCAAAGGTGCAGACCCCGGATGCACCTCATAAATAAACAAAACCCAAAACAACAAAAAAATCCCCCTAAACTAAAGGGAGGGAAGGGAGGGTGGCTGCCGTCACCGACGGCACTTGTGCTATACCCACCCTCCCCAACCCACCTATACAGGTGGTGGTTCAGGCTCCGGCCTACTGTCCTCCAGAATGCAGACAGACTTAATTCGTTTCGGGCCGTAGGCAGACTCCCCTCGTTCCGGATCTTGGGCAGACCTCTTCCATTCCACACTGTCGGCAGACTCATTTGAAACACAGTTACTTATATTTAGTTCTGGATCATTAATAGACTTACTCAGTTCCGGGTTGCTGCTAGACTTCTTTGGTTCCGGGTCACAGGCAGACCCCCTCGGTTCCGGGTCACAGGCAGACCCCCTCGGTTCCGGGTCGGCGGGCCACTCTGGCAGCTTCGGGCAGGCGGGCCACTCTGGCAGATCCGGCGCGGCGGGCCACTCTGGCAGATCCGGCGCGGCGGGCCACTCTGGCAGATCCGGCGCGGCGGGCCACTCTGGCAGATCCGGCGCGGCGGGCCACTCTGGCAGATCCGGCGCGGCGGGCCACTCTGGCAGATCCGGCGCGGCGGGCCACTCTGGCAGATCCGGCGCGACGGGCCACTCTGGCTGATCCGGGCAGACGGGCCACTCTGGCTGATCCGGGCAGACGGGCCACTCTGGCTGATCCGGGCAGACGGGCCACTCTGGCTGATCCGGGCAGACGGGCCACTCTGGCTGATCCTGACTGGCGGGCGGCTCTGGCGGCTCCTGACTGGCGGGCGGCTCTGGCGGCTCCTGACTGGCGGGCGGCTCCTGACTGGCGGGCGGCTCTGGCGGCTCCTGACTGGCGGGCGGCTCTGGCGGCTCCTGACTGGCGGGCGGCTCTGGCGGCTCCTGACTGGCGGGCGGCTCTGGCGGCTCCTGACTGGCGGGCGGCTCTGGCGGCTCCTGACTGGCGGGCGGCTCTGGCGGCTCCTGACTGGCGGGCGGCTCTGGCGGCTCCTGACTGGCGGGCGGCTCTGGCGACTCCTGACTGGCGGGCGGCTCTGGCGACTCCTGACTGGCGGGCGGCTCTGGCGACTCCTGACTGGCGGGCTGCTCTGGCGACTCCTGACTGGCGGGCGGCTCTGGCGACTCCTGACTGGCGGGCGGCTCTGGCGACTCCTGACTGGCGGGCGGCTCTGGCGACTCCTGACTGGACACTGTTGCCGGATACTCTGGACTGCACACTGTTGCCGGATTCTCGAGGCTGGGCTGACGCACTGGAAGCCTGATGCGTGGTGCTGGTACTGGAGGTATCAGCCTGGGGACACGCACCTCAGGGCTAGTGCGGGGAGCGGGAACAGGCCGAGTCGGACTGGGTTGACACACTGGAAGCCTGGTGCGTGGTGCTGGTACGGGACGTGCCAGACTGGGGACACGCACCTCAGGGCTAGTGCGGGGAGCGGGAACAGGCAGAGTCGGACTGGGTTGACACACTGGAAGCCTGGTGCGTGGTGCTGGTACTGGACGTGCCAGACTGGGGACACGCACCTCAGGGCTAGTGCGGGGAGCGGGAACAGGACAAGTCAGACTGGGCTGACGCACTGGAAGCCTGGTGCATGGTGCTGGTACTGGACGTGCCAGACTGGGGACACGCACCTCAGGGCTAGTGCGGGGAGCGGGAACAGGATGAGTCGGACTGGGCTGACGCACTGGAAGCCTGGTGCGTGGTGCTGGTACTGGACGTGCCAGACTGGGGTTTCGCACTTCCGGGTCCGCATGAAAGACAGGAACTGGAAACACCAGGCCATGGAGGCGCACAGGCGGTCTTGATCTCACCTCCTGCACAACCCGTCCTGGCTGGATGGAACTAGTAGCCCTGTACGAGCAGGGTGCTAGTACAGGGCGAACTGGGCTGTGCATGCGTATGGGCGAGATTGTGCGCCCTTCAGCAAAACACGGCGCCCTCCACTCCATAGGGTCCTCCATATAAACACGGGTAGCTGGCTTATGGCTCGTCCTTGGCCCAGCCAAACTACCCGTGTGCCCCCCCAATTTTTTTTATTGGGGGTGTCTCTCGTGCTTCTCCCTCTGCGCGTACAAGGCCTCGTACATCCGCCTCTCCGCCTTGGCTGCCTCGATTTCCTCCCTTGGGCGACGGTATTCCCCAGCCTGGTGCCCAGGTCCAGCCCCGTCCAGAATTTCCTCCCAGGTCCATTTCTCCCGCCAGTCCATCTCGAAATCCCTTTGCTCCTTAAAGTCCACCTGTTGCTCCTTCCTCCGCTGCTTGGTCCGTTTGTGGTGGGAGATTCTGTCACGGTTGTCGTCGGGAAAGGAGGACCAAAACGCAGCAGGGATGTGGATGCTCATCTTGATATTTATTTATAAAAATAAAGTGAACACCAAAATAATAAACACGGAAAAACACACAAACAACCAAACAGTCTTGTAAGGCTCACACACGCAAAACAAGAGACAATCTCCCACAAACACTAAACCAAACACATACCCATATATAGGACTCTCAATCAGAGGCAACGAGAAAGCACCTGCCTCCAATTGACAGTCCAACCCCCCATTAACCTAAACATAGAAATACCACTAACTAGACTAAACATAGAAATACATTACAAGGAACAGTGCCCAAAAACCCCGGAATACCTAAATCAAATACCCTTCTACAAAAAACACCACCCCGAACCACATAAAACAAATACCCTCTGCCACGTCCTGACCAAACTACAATAACAAATAACCCTTATACTGGTCAGGACGTGACAATAGGAGGCTGAAAAGATTTGGCTTGGGACCTCAGATCCTCAAAAAGTTCTACAGCTGCACCATCGAGAGCATCCTGACTGGTTGCATCACCGCTTGGTATGGCAACTGCTCGGCATCTGACCACAAGGCGCTACAGAGGGTAGTGTGTAGGGCCCAGAACATCACTGGGACCTCTATACCAGGCGGTGTCAGAGGAAGGCCCAAAAATTGTCAAAGACTCCAGCCACCCAAGTCTTAGACTGTTCTCTCAGCTACCGCACCGGAAGCAGTACCGGAGCACCAAGTCTGGGAACAAAGGCTCCTTAACAGCTTCTACCCCCAAGCCAAAAGACTGCTAAACAGTTAATGAAATGGCTACCCAGACTACTTTCATTAACTCCCTTATTTTATTTGTATTCATTTTTTGCATATGCTCGATGTACACTCACTGGACTCTAACCACACATTCACATATACTACACTGACACACACATGGACACAAAGAGAAAACACACACACACACACACACACACACACACACACACACACACATGCATATTGACGCCACACACACACGCACATACATTCACATACATTCACATTCCTTTACTCTTCACATGCGCAGCTGCTACTCTCTGTTTATTATCTATGCGTATTCACTTTACCCCTACCTAAATGTACATATTACCTCAACTACCTTGACTAACCCGTACCCCTATACATTGACTTGGTACCAGTAGCCCTTGTATTTAGCCTCGTTATTGATATTTGATTGTGTTACTATTTTTCCTTTAGTTTATTTAGCAAATTTTTCTTACTTAAAAAAAAATTGCATTGTTGGATAAGTGCTCATAAGTAAGCATTTCAAACACCTGTTGTATTTGGCGAATGTGCCAATGATTAATATATGTTTGTACAATTCATTTGCAAACACCTTCGATTGTACTATAAAATAATGAAGGGTTCTTCTTACAGATGATAAGAATGTGCTACTGCTGCAGTGTTTCACATGTCATGATTCATGACTTATGGCTGTCTTCCAACAGTCCTCATGTTGGTGTGTTTGATGAAGATTAAGGAAGATTGACAAGTATATCTGAACAGAAAAACAAATATGTTCCTGTGAGCATTGTGAGCTGCATTACCAAGGCTATGGATTAAATGAACAAAGACCAAAAGGCTGAACAATACATAGATTATAAAGAGGTTTTAAGAAATACAGTGAAGAGCTTCTGTTTTTCTAAATAGAAAGCGTTATATTCTCAGTGAACTAAAATCGTATTGCTTGTCATTGTCATGTAATTGATCGATCCATGGAACATAAAATGATGAATTGACATTAAATATGTCAACTAACTATTTAGCCTAGCTAAGATGATTCCATTGTATTTGTTGATGTTTAAATGCCAGGTTGCCCCTTTAATCTTTCAAACCGTATTTACATCTCTTGCACAAATATTGTAATATTTGCTGACTAGTTGGTATAGTCCACTGACTGTGGGTTTCAATCTCATCCCACTGGGCACGACTGGTTGAATTAACGTTATTTCCACGTCATTTCAATTAAATAACATTGAGCCAACGTGGAATAGACATTGAAATGATGTTTGTTACTAGTGGGCTGGAGTACTCTGCCAGTGTGAATTCAGTAATCCAATTTGGAGAGCAGCTTACGTTTTTATCCTCCCACAAATCTACTGCTGCTGGAAATTAATGTATGATCTTGATGTTTATTGAAACAGTGTGGGTCAAAGATCAATCTCTATCTGCTCCAGTCATTTGATGATTGTATCTCGTCCATGGAAGAATTGCAGTGAGATCCCAAATTGAGATGTAAATGTTGTGTGTGCGGCGTGTGTGTGGGAGTGTGTGTGTGTGTTGAGTTCTGTCTTGATTTCTTTTGGGAATATGTTTAGGGTCTTGGTATCAATGCCATTCTCCTGGATTTATGGACATGAATGGATTGTTGAGACAAAAACAAACAAGTTGAATAAAGCCATTTGCCAGCAGGAATATAAAATGTAGCTTGATTGAAAAAGAAGAGCATCTCAATGTGAACCATTGAACCTTGAGCTCTCTGAGGTCTCTCTCTCTTGCTCTCTCTCTCTCTCTCACACACACACACACACACACACACACACACACACTTTTTAACCCTCTTTAAGTGTCTCTCTAGCTCTACATCTGTCCCTTTCTAATTCACACACACAAGCACACTCGCACACACACATGCTCACACACTGACACGCATGCATGTGTGAATGCACACACGCATGGAATTTTGCAATCCTCTGGGCTGGTATTTTGACAGTCTATTCACTCACTTTCATGCATGACAAATGCTACTACTCAGTAATTTTCATGCAAAATAGTTGTACATAACTCATTCTAATCCACTGGGACACCTTTCCAATTCTGTGTCATTAACCTGGAAGTGAGAAGGGAATAACAACCAGAGTATAGGCCTAATTACATACTTAGAGAACCTTCAGAAAAATCCCCACTGCCTCTCTCAGAAGTGTATTACATTGATGGTCTCTGGGGTCATTACAGGTAATAATCAACTGCTTTACTATCTCCTCTAAGTCTCCATGAGAACACATACATCTGTCTGCCTGTCTAGTACTCACCTGGAAAATCAATGCTGCTTCAGCTCAAGTCAAACCCCAAATATATTTACTTTAACCAAATAAATGTTTTATTTGTTTTTGACTTTTTGGGTGAAAATAGTTTGAGGTTGTGAGCAGTTCAGTATCGCTTGGCCAGACATAGTCCTATAGCTGTGGATGGTATAGCAAGACTGAACAGTTCTAATTCATCAATATTTTCATCAGATTTCTTTCGCTTTAGTATCGGTATGGCGGAAGTTAAGATGTCGCTGGCTAGTTTTTGCTATGGTTTGAATCACTGGAGACAGCTGTCAACAAATCAGTGTCAAATTGCCTCGATTAAATATGGAACTCACTGCTGTTTTCTGTGTGGAGTTACATCCAACAACGATATCGTTTGGCTATTTTCCAATTCAATGCTTATTGGAAAATGCTGGCATGTCTTCTAGCCATTAGGCCTGAATGAGTCTTCGCAACAGGAATGGTTGGTTGACATGAGGAATAAACTACAGGGATAAGCTCTACCAACCAGTCTCCCACGTAGTATGGAGTAGAGTAAGAAAATCTTAAGCATCATCCACTCTTGAAGAATGACTCTAAAGACAAAGACACAACAGGAGGAGAAGCTTGACTTGCATTACGACACATTTTACAGGTTGGATAAAATAAAACAGCTGAGCATGTCACCAAGACATTCATAAGTACAGTATGGAGGCATATTTCACATTTACCAACCTGTAAAATGCACTACCTTACAGTACACTGTATATTGAAAATCCATAACAAATCCATGTCTAAACTAAAAACGACAAAATGCCCAGTAAACAAAGCAATATGTGTGGTTGTGGCCGTCGCCCGGGTCAGTTTAGCCTTAGTGCAGCCAGTCAGCAGGGCTTCTTGTTTGATATGTGGCCCTGAAGAACAGGTGATCATCTCTCCAAAACGCTGACGGTGCATTATGGGATGCCTGGACGTTTATGGCCGGTGCTAGAGGCAATCGGACCATAGAGTGCATACCCACTGCACAGCACACAATACATCAACAATTGAGGGAGAGAGAAAAGGATGGATGGGGAGGGAGGAGAGCAAAAGTTAGTGTGGGACCAGAAAATGATGAGCAAGGGGACAGGCCTTGGGGTAGATCTAGCAGAACTGCAGATCAAAGATAGAGGGAGAAAATGAGAAGGGGAAGAGGGAGAGGGAGAGAGAAAGACAAACCATGGGGCATCATTTACCATTTTCAGATCACGGTATGTTTTCCTCCCAAAAACCTCAACATTATGTTTTTCTCCCCAGGACATTACCCATCTCTTCTCATCCATTTTCTAAATTGGTTTACAGTTCTGGAGGCTGGGAATTACAGGTGGCTTTTACCCTGACAGATGAAAATAACTCCTTCTCCGTGATCTATTTGTACTGCAAAAGGTTCCCCAAGTGTAAATACATAACACATTTTCTTCGACACAAATGGCATTCAGTGTCGAGAAGAAAACGTTTCGAAGTTAGTCTAAGTGTTTTCTATCTTAGTCAACGCAGTGATGAAATACACAGGGTTGTATTCATTTGGCACCAAACAAAAGAAAATGTACTGAAACAGGGAGAGACTATGTAAACCAATAACAAACCCTTTTTTCGTTTCTGTTGTAAAATGTTTTGCTACGATGTGCCCTATTGAATACGGACCTCGTTTTCATATGCCATACCGGCCTAATGGTTAACAGTAACTGTCCTAGGCTGCAGTCAAACTCAAAGTAGACAGCCCTCTGCCCTAAACCCTCAGTCCTTGAATGACGTTTTTCATCGTCACATCCGAGTGTACCTTAAATGTCACTTGAACAAGTGAGAGAGAGTGATGATCGGAGAGGCAACATCCTTGGTGGAAATCTTGAAGTTGAGCTTAAAAACAATTAACCTAAAGCTATTAATGTACCTAGCACGCTAACGTAGCGAGCTAGCACTCCTGTCAGGTAGCTAATTACCCATAGCTGGCAAGCTAGTTTTATAGTTTGGTCATTTATTCAAAAATATTTCAGAATTCCCAAAAATATGTTTATGAAGCTATCAGGGCGAGACCCAGACCCAGACCCTGGAGGCAGATGGTTAGAGTCCAAGATGTTTATTAACAATCCAAAAGGGGTAGGCAAGAGAATGGTCGTGGACAGGCAAAAGGTCAAAACCAGTTCAGAGTTCCAGAGGTACAGAATGGCAGGCAGGCTGGAGGTCAGGGCAGACAGAATGGTCAGGCAGGTGGGAATGGAGTCCAGAAAACAGGCAAAGGTCAAAACCGGGAGGACTAGTAGAAGACAATAGAAAAGCAGGAGCACGGGAAAAACACGCTGGTTGACTTGAACATACAAGACGAACTGGCACAGAGAGACAGGAAACACAGGGAAAAATACACCAGGGAAAATAAGCGACACCTGGAGGGGGTGGAGACAATCATAAGGACAGGTGAAACAGATCAAGGTGTGACAGTACCCCCCCCCCCCCCCGCCACACCTGGCGTCTTACCTGGGCACATACCTGGTTTACCGGGGTGTTGGCGGTGGAAGTCGTGAACAATTGGTTCTCCAGGAGGCGCTGAAGGATCTGCCTGACATGAAGAACATGTTCTTGGGCAGACTGGGAAAGAAACAGGATGTTGTCAAGGTAGACAAACACAAAACGGTTTAACATGTCCCGGAGAACATCGTTTACCAAAGCCTGGAAGACAGCGGGGGCATTGGTGCGTCCAAACGGTATGACCTGGTACTCATAATGTCCGCTGGCTGTGTTAAAGGCTGTCTTCCACTCATCCCCTTTGCGTATCCGAATCAGGTGGTAGACAATCCGAAGGTCCAGCTTGGAAAAAATGGTGGCCCCTGGAGAGGTTCAAAAGCCGAGGAGAGGAGTGGTAGGTGGTAACGATTTTTAACAGCAATGGCATTCAGTCCCTGGTAGTCAATGCACGGACGCAGGGTCTTGTCCTTCTTCTTCACAAATAAAAACCCTGCGCTGGCAGGAGATGCAGACGGATGGCCCCAGTAAGCCAGAGACTCCTCTATGTACTCCTCCATAGCCTTGGTCTCCGGCCCGGATAGAGAATATAGCCGACCCCGAGGTGGTGTGGTGCCTGGGAGAAGGTCAATGGCACAATCATAAGGACTGTGCGGGGAAAGGGAAGTAGCATGTGCCTTACTGAAAACTTCAAGGAGGTCATGGTATTCAGTGGGAATGGCAGAAACATCCGAAGCCTTGCTAACGTCCTGAGGAAGACGTCTCGGGGAAGGCTGTGCTGCTTGAAGACAGTGGGAATGGCAAAATGGGCTCCAACCCAGGATGAAGCTCGTGGTCCAGTCAATAACACGTTTGTGATTGAGGCAGGACAATCCCAAGACAACAGGAACATGGGGAGATTCAATGAGGAGGAACTGTATGGTCTCACTGTGGATACCTGAAACCCGTATATGAACGGGCACAGTACTATGGGTGACTCCACCTATTTAGCGGCCGTCCAGTGCCCTAGCATCCATGGGAACCGAGAGAGGTAGAGTGGGAATACCAAACTCAAACATTTGTCATAAGAAACTAGCTCCCTGGTATACAGAAAATATCCGAGCTCTGAACCAAGCTTCCAGAAAATTGGAACGGAAATGGCGCCACAAACTGGATGTCTTCCGACTACCTTGGAAAGACAGTACCATGCAGTATCGAACAGCCCTCACTGCTGCTCGATCATCCTATTTTTCCAACTTAATTGAGGAAAATAAGAACAATCCGAAATTTATTTTTGATACTGTCGCAAAGCTACCTAAAAAGCAGCATTCCCCAAGAGAGGATGGCTTTCACTTCAGCAGTAATAAATTCATGAACTTCTTTGAGGAAAAGATCATGATCATTAGAAAGCAAATTACGGGCTCCTCTAAAAATCTGCGAATTCCTCCAAAGCTCCGTTGTCCTGAGTCTGCACAACTTTGCCAGGACCTAGGATCAAGGGAGACACTCAAGTGTTTCAGTACTATATCTCTTGACACAATGATGAAAATAATCATGGCCTCTAAACCCTCAAGCTGCATACTGGACCCTATTCCAACTAAACTACTGAAAGAGCTGCTTCCTGTGCTTGGCCCTCCTATGTTGAACATAATAAATGGCTCTTTATCCACCGGATGTGTACCAAACTCACTAAAAGTGGCAGTAATAAAGCCTCTCTTGAAAAAGCCATACATTGACCCAGAAAATATAAAAAACTAATTGGCCTATATCGAATCTCCCATTCCTCTCAACATTTTTAGAAAAAGCTGTTGCGCAGCAACTCACTGCCTTCCTGAAGACAAACAATGTATACGAAATGATTCGGTCTGGTTTTAGTCCCCATCATAGCACTGAGTCTGCACTTGTGAAGGTGGTAAATGACCTTTTAATGGCGTCAGACCGAGGCTCTGCATCTGTCCTCGTGCTCCTAGACCTTAGTGCTGCTTTTCACACCATCGATCACCACATTCTTTTGGAGAGATTGGAAACCCAAATTGGTCTACACGGACAAGTTCTGGCCTGGTTTAGATCTTATCTGTCGGGAAGATATCAGTTTGTGTCTGTGAATGGTTTGTCCTCTGACAAATCAACTGTAAATGTTGGTGTTCCTCAAGGTTCCGTTTTAGGACCACTATTGTTTTCACTATATATTTTACCTCTTGGGGATGTCATTCAAAAACATAATGTTAACTTTCACTGCTATGCGGATGACACAGCTGTACATTTCAATGAAACATGGTGAAACCCCAAAATTGCCCTCACTGGAAGCCTGTGTTTCAGACATAAGGAAGTGGATGGATGCAAACTTTCTACTTTTAAACTCGGACAAAACAGAGATGCTTGTTCTAGGTCCCAAGAAACAAAGAGATCTTCTGTTGAATCTGACAATTAATCTTGATGGTTGTACAGTCGTCTCAAATAAAACTGTGAAGGACCTCGGCGTTACTCTGGACCCTGATCTCTCTTTTGGCGAACATATCAAGATTGTTTCAAGGACTGCTTTTTTCCATCTGCGTAACATTGCAAAAATCAAACATTTTCTGTCCAAAAGTGATGCAGAAAAATTAATCCATGTTTTTGTTACTTCTAGGTTAGACTACTGCAATGCTCTACTTTCCGGCTACCCGGATAAAGCACTAAATAAACTTCAGTTAGTGCTAAATACGGCTGCTAGAATCCTGACTAGAACCAAAAAATGTGGTTAGCCTGCTAGCCTCCCTACACTGGCTTCCTGTTAAGGCAAGGGCTGATTTCAAGGTTTAACTGCTAACCTACAAAACATTACATGGGCTTGCTCCTACCTATCCTTCCGATTTGGTCCTGCCGTACATACCTACATGTACGCTACGGTCACAAGACGCAGGCCTCCTAATTGTCCCTATAATTTCTAAGCAAACAGCTGGAGGCAGGGCTTTCTCCTATAGAGCTCCATTTTTATGGAATGGTCTGCCTACCCATGTGAGAGACGCAGATTCGGTCTCAACCTTTAAGTCTTTATTGAAGACTCATCTCTTCAGTAGGTCCTATGATTGAGTGTAGTCTGGCCCAGGAGTGTGAAGGTGAACGGAAAGGCACTGGAGGAACGAACCGCCCTTGCTGTCTCTGCCTGGCCAGTTCCCCTCTCTCCACTGGGATTCTCTGCCTCTAACCCTATTACAGGGGCCAAGTCACTGGCTTACTGGTGCTCTTCCATGCCGTCCCTAGGAGGGGTGCGTCACTTGAGTGGGTTGAGTCACTGACGTGGTCTTCCTGTCTGGGTTGGTGCCCCCCTTGGGTTGTGCCGTGGCGGAGATCTTTGTGGGCTATACTCGGCCTCGTCTCAGGATGGTAAGTTGGTAGTTGAAGATATCCCTCTAGTGGTGTGGGGGCTGTGCTTTGGCAAAGTGGGTGGGGTTATATCCTGCCTGTTTGGCCCTGTCCGGGGGTATCATCGGATGGGGCCACAGTGTCTCCTGACCCCTCCTGTCTCAGCCTCCAGTATTTATGCTGCAGTAGTTTATGTGTCGGGGGCTAGCGACAGTCTTATATCTGGAATATTTCTCCAGTGTCCTGTGTGAATTTAAGTATGCTCTCTAATTCTCTTTCTTTCTCTCTCTCGGAGGACCTGAGCCCTAGGACCATGCCTCAGGACTACCTGGCATGATGACTGCTTGCTGTCCCCAGTCCCCCTGGCCGTGTTGCTGCTCCAGTTTCAACTGTTCTGCCTGCGGCTATGGAACCCTGACCTGTTCACCGGACATGCTACCTTTCCCAGACCTGCTGTTTTCAACTCTCTAGAGACAGCAGGAGCGGTAGAGACACTCTCAATGATCGTCTATGAAAAGCCAACTGACATTTACTCCTGAAGTGCTGACCTGTTGCACCCTCAACAACTACTGTGATTATTATTATTTGACCATGCTGGTCATTTATGAACATTTGAAGATCTTAGCCATGTTCTGTTATAATCTCCACCCGGCACAGCCAGAAGAGGACTTTCATCAGCCCCAGAGTCAATGAGCACTCGGAGAGACTTAGATTGGTCTCCCCACAGCAAAAGCACAAAAAAAATGTGTGCAGTGATGGGAATTAGGGAACTTCCAGTCTGGCTCACCAGAGTACTTGTACCCACCAGAGACAAAGGTTTCCTAACAGGGCAGGTAGCTATATAATGTCCTGCCCCTCCACAGTACAGACAGCAGTTAGAACTCAGCCTACGTGAGCGTTCCCCAACCAAGAACCTAGCTCTTCCCAATTGCATAGGCTCAGGAATATCCAACTCACCCGTCATTAATGATTCACGAGGGAACTCGGGTGGCTTCAGATCCTCTCGGGAAAACTGCCTTCGGGAACTTCCGGATTACTTTGAAGGTGAGCGAGCCATAGCGGATGAACGAGTGTGCCGGAGGCCAGACCTCCTCTCACTCCTGCGTTCCCTTAAGTGTCCATCAATTCTAAATGGCTAGGGCAATTACCACCTCAGATAATCCGTGAAGAAAGGTATCGAAAAGAGACTCCAGATTCCAGGCACTCTCGGTGGCCAACATGCGAAAATCAACCACGTAGTCTGCCAAACTACGGGAGTTTTGACATAATTCAAGAAGTTTACTGGCTGCCTCTCTCCCGGATACCGGAGACTTGAATACCTTCCTCTCCTCTGCCATGAAATCCTCCAGATGACAACAAATGGCGGATTGTTGCTCCCAAACTGCCGTAGCCCAGGAGAAGAGTAGGCAAGAGAATGGTCGTGGACAGGCAAAAGGTCAAAACCAGGGCAGAGGTACAGAATGGCAGGCAGACTGGAGGTCAGGGCAGGCAGAATGGTCAGGCAGGCGGGAATGGATTCCAGAAAACAGGCAAAGGTCAAAACCGGGAGGACAAGTAGAAGGCAATAGAAAAGCAGGAGCATGGGAAAAACATGCTGGTTGACTTGAACATACGTCACGATTTCCGCCGAAGTCGGTCCCTCTCCTTGTTCGGATGGCGTTCGACGTCACCGGTCTTCTAACCATCGCCGTTCCACCTTTCATTTTCCATTTGTTTTGTCTTGTCTTTCCACACACCTGGTTTCAATTCCATCATTACATGTTGTGTATTTAACCCTCTGTTCCCCCCATGTCCTTGTCTGGAATTGTTTATTGTAGTGCTTGTGCACGTTATGCTGGTGTATGACAGGTTTTACCCATTGATTTACTGTACTGTTAACAGTGGTTTTATTTATTAAACTGCGCCGTTGTAAATCAGTTTTTGCTCTCCAGTGCCTGACTTCTCTGCCGCCAGTACACACCCCTTACAGAATTCCGGACCAAACTTATGGAGTCAGCAGGAGCAGGTACCCCGGGTATAGGGGTGGAGGAGCGCGTCCGGGAGCACGCAGCAATGCTCCACCATCTTGGCACCGCCATGGGCCACGATGTCCAGACAATGGACCGCTGGGAGAGACAGGGAGTTCTACCAGCGCCTGCACCAGTACAACCGTGGTCTCCACTACGCTCCCCTCCTTCTCCTGGTCCCAGTGGGATTCGTCTCTCCCTTCCCCAGGATTACGATGGGACAGCTGCGAACTGCCAGGGGTTCCTGTTGCAGCTAGACTTATACCTGGCAACCGTCCACCTGGCTCCTTCAGGCCGTGAGAGGGTGTCCGCCCTCGTCTCATGCCTCACCGGGAAAGCCCTTAGTGGGCCAACGCCGTGTGGCGTTGGACCAGTTTGAGGAGTTCACCTGCCGCTTCCGGGAAGTCTTCGACCACCTGCTCGAGGGTAGAGCAGCAGGTGAACGCCTCTTTCATCTGAGGCAGGGGACGAGGAATGCCCAGGAGTTCGCCCTGGAGTTTCGGACCCTGGCTGCTGGCGCGGGATGGAACGACAGGGCCCTGATCGACCATTATCGCTGCAGTCTGCGTGAGGACGTCCGTCGGGAGTTGGCCTGCAGAGACACCACCCTCACATTTGACCAGCTGGTGGACCTGTCCATCCGGCTGGATAACCTGTAGGCTACCCGCGGACGTTCAGATCGGGGTCTGTTGGTTCCATCCCCCCGCACCACCTCTCCGATACCCATGGAGCTGGGAGGGGCGGTGCGCAGGGAGACCGGAGGGGGTTCCAGCTCATGCACCATCTGTGGCCGCAGAGGTCACACTGCCAGTCGGTGCCGGGTTGGTTCCTCTGGGTATCGAGGCAGCAGGCAGGGCGCTCTGGCGTCATCCCAGGTGAACTGGAACCATTCTCACCCAGAGCCCTCTGTTGCGCATATGTTTTTGTATGTAATTTTTCCTGAGTTTTCCTCACATTCCCAGCATAAGGTGCTCGTCGATTCAGGCGTGGCGATTCAGGCGCGATTCAGGCGACTCAATTACCACCCCATCCACGGGGCGATTGTGCGATAAATCTCCTGGTAGACGTTACACTTCCCAGGAGTCACGTGTATCCCCTCTCACAGGCGGAGACAGAGGCTATGGAAACATATGTCTCCGAATCCCTGCGTCAGGGGTACATTCGGTCCTCCACTTCACCCTCCTCTTCGAGTTTCTTTTTTGTGAAGAAGGAGGTAGGTCTGCGCCCGTGTATTGACTATCGAGGTCCGAACCAGATCACTGTGAGGTATAGTTACCTGCTACCGCTCATAGCCACAGCGATTGAGTCAATGCACAAGGTGCGCTTCTTCACCAAACTAGATCTCAGGAGCGCTTACAACCTGGTGCATATCCGTGAGGGAGACGAGTGGAAGTGTTTATTAGTTTACTCCAATTGGGGGATCGGTGGTAGGGTTTGCGGGGAATAATAATAAAGGTCTATTCTTTTAAAAAGTATGTATGTCTATATAGGTATGTGTATATGTATGCATGCGTGTATGGATATATATATTTACCCAAAAAAATATATGGGGGATTGGAAATTATGCAGACAATTACGTTGATGGAAGCAATATTCTTTCCGCAATATTAAGCTGATCCATCCCTAAAAATGTTTTTTTATTTTTTATTTAAAAACACAGGGATAAATACACCAGGGAAAATAAGCAACACTTGGAGGGGGTGGCGACAATCACAAGGACAGGTGAAACAGATCAGGGTGTGACAGAAGCCAGCTACGTTTTATAGGCTCCTCACTATGTGATATACCTAGGGTGGCAGGTAGCCTAGTGGTTAGAGTGTTGGACTAGTAACTGAAATTTTGCAAGATCGAATCCCCGAGCTGACAAGATAAAAATCGTTCTGCCCCTGAACCAGGCAGTTAACCCACTGTTCCTAGGCCGTCATTGAAAATAAGTATTTGTTCTGAACTGACTTTCCTAGGTAAATAAAGGTAAAATAAAATAAATACCTTAAGAATTGCATTTGGCGAAAGGCCTGGCACACACATATTCAGGCTGACTGGGTCTTGATCAGGCAAATAAGAAAGTTCGAATGCGACTAGCCCCAACGCTTCTCCCTCTGTTTCCCCTGCCACACTATAAAGTTTCTCCCTGCAGGCGGTCACTGAGTCCGAGGTGCTAGAGGAGCTCCTTAAACTTCTGGGTCAGATGGTTTAGACCCTTTCTTCTTTAAGGTTGCTGCCCCTATCATCGACAAGCCTATCGCTGACCTTTTTAACCTGTCTCTCCTCTCTGGGGAGGTTCCAATTATTTGGAAGGCAGCCATGGTTCATTCTTTAAAGGAGGAGATCAAGCTGATTCTAACTGTTATAGGCCTATTTCTATTTTGCCCTATTTATCAAAAGTGTTGGAAAAACTTGTCAATAATCAACATTCTGGCTTTCTTGGTGTTTATAGTATTCTATCTGGTTTCTGCTTATTTACTTGGCCAAAGCTTTTGATACGGTATACCATTCCATTCTTGTGGGTCGGCTAAGGACTATTGGTGTCTCTGAGGGGTCTTTGGCCTGGTTTCCTAACTACCTCTCTCAAAGAGTGCAGTGTATAAAGTCAGAACATCAGCCACTGCCTGTCACCAAGGGAGTACCCCGAGGCTCGATCCTATGCCCCACACTCTTCTCAATTTACATCAACAACATAACTCAGGCAGTAGGAAGCTGTCTTATACATTTATATGAAGATGATACTGCTGTATCTAGCTTAGCTGTCAAAGAATGCACATCTGCACAGTTTCACATTGTACATCACTCTGTCGTTTAATGACATCTGCCACTCATTCTGACACCCCATTCATCCATAAAGCAGCACACTGTCGTAAACCATAACAACGTGCAGTACGACGAACAGCACGTCGCACCATACATAACAGATACAGTCTTATACTCAGCTGGCCCCTCTCCGGATTTTGTGTTAAACGCTCTACAACAAAGCTTTCTTAGTGTCCAACAAGCTTTCTCTACCCTTAAAACCTGTTGGGGATAGGGGGCAGTATTGAGAATTTTGATAAAAATATGTGCCCATTTTGAACTGCCTCCTACACCAACTCAGAAGCTAGGATATGCATATTATTAACATATTTGGATAGAAAACACTCAGAATTTTCTAAAACTGTTTGAATGGTGTCTGTAAGTATAACAGAACTCATATGACAGTCAAAACCCTGAGACAAATTCTGACAGGAAGTGGATACCTGAAGTGTTGAATTACTTTTAAGCCTATGCCATTGAAACACACAGGGACGTATTAATCATTGAGCACTTCCTACGCCATCCACTAGATGTCACCAGTCTTTACAAAGTGGTTTGAGTCTTCTACTGTGAAAACTGACCGAACAAGAGACTTGGAACGTTGGTCATAAGCGGATGGCCGATACGACTCTGACGCGCGAGTGCATGTTTGGGTACTCTCGTTCCAATACATTTTAAAAGAGAATGCAATCGTCCGCCTTGAATATTATTGAAGTTCTGATTGAAAAAGGCCCTAATGATTTATGCTATACAACGTTTGTCCGGCGGGCGTCGTTCATGTTTTTGAGTAGCCTACAGGACGCGCTAACAACACGGAGCTTTTTGGACATAAATTATGAGCTTTTTCGAACAAAACTACATTTGTTATGGACCTGGGATTCCTGGAAGTGCCTTCTGATGAAGATAATCAAAGGTAAGGGATTATTTGCATAGTATTTTTGATTTTAGATCTCTCCAACATGGCGCTTAGTCTGTATCGCAAAGCCTATTTTTCTGGGCGCAGTACTCAGATTATTGCAAAGTGTGATTTCCCAGTAAAGTTATTTTTAAATCTGGCAATGCGGTTGCGTTCAAGAGATGTTAATCTATAATTCTTTGAATGACAATATAATATTTTACCAATGTTTTCGAATAGTAATTATTTAATTTGTTGTGCTGATTGACTGGCTTTATTGGAGGGAAAATATTTCCTCAACATCAACGCCATAGTAAAACGCTGTTTTGGATATAAATATGAACTTGATAGAACAAAAAAATGCATGTATTGTCTAACAAATGTCCTAGGAGTGTCATCTGATGAAGATTGTCAAAGGTTGGTGCATAATTTTAGCTGGTTTTCTGCTTTTGGTGACGCCTGTCTTTGCATTGACAAAACATTACACACAGCTATTTTCAATGTACTGTCCTAACATAATCTAACTTTATGCTTTCGCCGTAAAGCCTTTTTGAAATCGGACTACGTGGTTAGATTAAGGAGATGTTTATCTTTCAAAGGGTGTAAGATAGTTGTATGTTTGAGAAATTTGAATTATGACATTTAATTGTTTTCAAATTTGGCGCCCTTGATATTTCACCTGCTGTTGATAGGGTGTACCAGGGGTGGGACGCTTGCGTCCCACGTTCCCAGACAGGTTAACCTTGTTCTGAACACCTCCAAAACAAAGGTCATGTGGTTTGGTAAGAAGAGTTCCCCTCTCCCCACAGGTGTGATTACTACCTCTGAGGGTTTAGAGCTTAAGGTGGTCACCTCATACAAGTACTTGGGAGTATGGCTAGACAGTACACTATCCTTCTCTCAGCACATATCAAAGCTGCAGGCTGAAGTTAAATCTAGACTTGGTTTCCTCTATCACCCCAGCTGCTAAACTAACCCTGATTCAGATGACTTCCTACCCATACTAGATTATGGAGACATAATTTATAGATCAGCAGGTAAGGATGCTCTCGGGTGGCTAGATGTTCTTTACCATTCGGCCATCAGATTTGCCACCAATGCTCCTTATAGGACACATCACTGCACTCTATAATCCTCTGTAAACTGGTCAACTCTCTATACACATCGCAAGACCCACTGGTTGATGCTTATTTATAAAACCCTCTTAGGCCTCACTCCCCCCTATCTGAGATATCTACTGCAGCCCTCATCCTTCACATACAACACCCGTTCTGCCAGTCACATTCTGTTAAAGGTCCTCAAAGCACACACATCCCTGGGTCGCTCCTCTTTTCAGTTCGCTGCAGCTAGCGCCTGGAACGAGCTGCAACAAACACTCAAACTGGACAGACTTCTCAATCTCTTCAAAGACTCAATCATGGACACTCTTACTGACAGTTGTGGCTGCTTTGTGTGATATTGTTGCGTTCTTGCTCTTTGTGCTGTTGTCTGTGCCCAATAATATTTGTACTATACCCTGTTTTGTGCTGCTACCATGTTGTGCTGCTGCCATGTTGTTGTCATTTTGTGTTGCCACAGTACCATGCTGTGTTGTCATGTGTTGTCACCTTTCTATGTTGTTGTCTTTGGTCTCTCTTTATGTAGTGTTGTCTCTCTTGTTGGGATGTGTGTTTTGTACTATATTTATGTATTTTTTATCCCTGCAAGAGGCCTATTGCCTTTTGGCAGGCCGTCATTGTAAATAAGAATTTATTCTTAACTGACTTGCCTAGTTAAATAAAATATAAAAATGCCGAAAATGCAGCCATGTTGATTCAATTTCACACTTCGCGGCCACCAGAGTTTGACACTTGACTACAGTTTGCATTGAATTGTGGGACATATCAACCCCACAAGTGATCAAAGTTCTTCTCTCGCTCCCTTGAGCTAAATTGAGGGCTGAGGGCGCAGCGTTTGTGAATTGGACCTCCAATAAAACTGCATCCGATTTTGACAGGGATTCCCCTGAGCACGAGGGCAGAGTGGGTAAAAATAACATGTTTGGACTGCAGTCCTAGTTAGAAGAGTTGTTGACTCCAGTCAGACATTTGATGACTTGAGACTCGACTTGATAGAAATAAAATAACTTCAGACTTGACTTGAAGGCTCAACACTCGGGCCTCGACATTGACTTAAGACTGATAACTTGAATTTATCTGGACAGGTTTTGTAATGTTTGGTCACTCATTTTGTGGCACAGAGTCTACATGGATTACGCAGCTAGAGACAATTACTAACAAAGGCCTACTGGTATGTAACAATTGCTTGAAAGTGATCATTTACTTATGAAGCTTGCATTTGGAATTTGTTTAAAATGAATTATTACAGTGGCGAAGAAGCACCATAGGCGCGGCTCTTCACACTCACGCCAGTGGAGAGTGCTTTTTTTTCTCTTGTTGAAATTTTGATCTTGCTTACACACATTTAAATGCATATGCCCAGCGTCACAACTTATGGATGAGCCCCCACTTGTCACAGGCCGGCTCATAGCCTGTGGCAAAAATGAGAGGACATCAACAACCGGTATAGGTCAATTCAAAAAGTTCTTTATTACAAAACAAAACTATTAACTCTAAACAAAGGAAAAGGAATGAGGTGTGGAAATGTCATAATGTAAGGTGCGTGAATATGTGTGTGTAAACATGACTGAATGGAAACTAACTAAACCAACAAAGTCACAAACGAAACCAGATCATACCTGAAGGAGCAGGGAGCGAGAGAGCAAGCCCAGAAGCTCAGCGAGGAGACAGACAGGTTAGTGGAACAGTTTGTTAAATACCCTGAGCCCAGGTGGCTCCAATCACACCAGCTGCAATCACTAACGATCCTCCTCTGCCTGCAGGGGGAACCACCCCTGCACTGCAGAGGAGGAGCCGTGACACCAGTGTGGTAAATCTGAATTCCATCTAATACCACAAGAGGCGATTTATGCTTGTATATCTTGGTGGGGCAAACTCCCCCCAAAATTTGTAGATGAATGCCAGCAAAGCCACTACACATCACAACACTAAACAATACATTAATTGCACTATAACGATGACAAACGGTGCCCACAAACTGTTAGGGCCTACATAAAGCTGTCCCAACAGTAGAGCTTTCTTTTCAACATCATGGATATAATCCTTACCACTGCTACACATGGCTATCAGCGGAACCTCGTCTGGCAGCAAAACAGTTCATTCATCCTCATTTACTGCCTTTTAAAAAAACATAGCTGAAATGGTTGACTTGCTTAAACAAATGTGGTTTCTACTGACAACTGAGATGTACAAACTGTGGCATAAGGGAACGGCGAGCGAATAAGAGGCAATCCGTAATTTCGATATAGACATTAATGAGCGAGCTAGGACGGACGTAGTCAATATAACTATTTGTTCAGCACTTTTGAAATGTACAGCAACAGAATTCAAAACATGGGCCGTTCTTACAGCATTCTCCCTGTACACCAAGTGAGAACTGTAGGATAAATAAAGGGGGCATATAAGCAGACGATGAAAGCTTTTACAATAATAAATAATTACATTTCTCTAAAACAGGCTATAGGCTACATGTGCACCACCAAGTCAGAACAGCGGGTTAAGTTATGAGGGAAAAAGGGACCAAATTGTTAGGGTGAGGCACATGGGCTACTAACACAGCATACTGTACACTTAGTATTACTTTCTTAGCTACAGTATACATATCTCCCTGGCATATTACATCATTTATGCAGCAGTATACAATACATTTTTGGACTCACCTTGTTGTTCTGTGCTCACTTGAATCGGAAGGTGGCGGTCCTTCTTGTGGGCAAATTTTGTCATTTAACTTTGTCATCAAAGTCTGGCATTCTCTGGATTTAAAGGTGCTTTCAAGACAACTGGGAACTCAGAATCATGACGTCAGTGGGCTTCAGGTCCGAACTCTAGAAAGAGGCCAGAGTTCCCGACTTGGAATTCAGAGATGAATGACCATTCAAAACGTATTTTCCCAGTCGGAGCTCGTTTTTGACTTGAACTCACTGAAATTGGAGATTTCCCAGTTCCGAGTTTTCAGTTGTTTTGAACGCGGCAGAAGTCATGCTGGATTGACAGCATAGCCAATGTATTCAACCTTTTCTGGCCCATGGTGTTGCATGTGAATGCTTATCCTTTTAAGCTTGGAAAACAGACCCTTAAACTCAGACTTGGACCACACACCCACTCCACTGAATAGCAGGTTAGTGATTGCTTTGCAATGCTTGCAGTTAGCCACTGATTCCTTCCAAACCCCTCATTGTTGAATTTGCAATTTCCAACTTGTTAATGTAATGTTCATGTCCAATGGCTGATGAGCACCGATACGTTTTATCTATTCTTTCTCTTCATATGACAAGGAATGAAAAGGATTTGCCAGCAGATTGTCGATGAGATTCATAACTATGACTGCTTGTCTAGCTTGCTAGCTAAGATTTTGTAAGTATGATGTTGACATGATCAGTCCAATCAAAGCTACGGTAGATATAACGTGATTTGACGTCATTTTATCTGTGGCCAATGACCTTGAGTCTTCTTGGATGGACACTTCTAAAGTAACTCTATGGCAGCACCCAAGGGGCTTCAATTTTCGAGCTCTACCTGTAGATTTTGCAGTGACGTAGTGTCCCCATGAGTGACAGAACACTGAACCAATCACAGCGCAACTAGAGAACATTACCAACCCCTACACTCCGTATTTTCTGCTAGCTCCCCCACCAACACAGAAAGCACTGACCTAAGCTGAAACACCTGCATTTTGGAGCTGCTTTACTCAAGAAAGCAAAAAAGAGACCATGTTTGTATGAAACTTTATTAACTCCAAAAATGTTTTTACATTGTTTGCAAACTGATATGTGGCACGAATGAATGCCAAAATAACATGCAAAACAGGCAACAACGGCAACCCCCAAAAATATATACAGTGTATTCGGAAAGTATCCAGACCCCTTGACTTTTTCCACATTTTGTTATGTTACAACCTTCTCTAAAATGTATTAAATGTTTTTATTTTCTCATCAATCTACACACAATACCCCATAATGACAAAGCAAAAGCAAGTTTTTAGAAATGTTTGCAAATGTATATAATAATAACTGAAATATCACATTTACATAAGTATTCAGACCCTTTACTCAGTACTTTGTTGAAGCACCTTTGGCAGCGATTACAGCCTCAAGTCTTCTTGGGTATGACACTACAAGCTTGGCACACCTGTATTTGGAGAGTTTCTCCCATTCTTCTCTGCAGATCCTCTCAAGCTCTGTCAGGTTGGATGGGAAGCATCGCTGCACAGCTATTGTCAGGTCTCTCCAGACTTGTTCGATTGAGTTCAAGTCCGGGCTCTGGCTGGGCCAATTAAGGTCATTCAGAGACTTGTCCCGAAGCCACCCCTGTGTTGTCTTGGCTGTGTGATTAGGGTCGTTGTCCTGTTGGAAGGTGAACCTTCTCCCCAGTCTGAGGTCCTGAGCACTCTTGAGAGGATTTTCATAAAGGAGCTCTATGTACTTTCCTCCGTTCATCTTTCCCTCGATCCTGAGTAGTATCCCAGTCCTGGCTGATGAAAAACATCACCACTGCATGATGCTGCTACACTGTAGGGAGGGGGCCAGGTATCCTCCAGTTGTGACGCTTGGCGTTCGGCCAAAGAGTTCAATCATGTTTCTTATGGTCTGAGAGTCCTTTAGGTGCGATTTTGCAAACTCCAAGCGGGCTGTCATGTGCCTTTTACTGAGGAGTGGCTTCCGTCTGGCCACTCTACCACTAAAGCCTGATTGGTGGAGTGCTGCAAAGATGGTTGTCCTTCTGGAAGGTTCTCCCATCTCCACAGAGGAACTCTGGAGCTCTGTCAGAGTGACCATCGGGTTCTTGGTCACCTCCCTGACTAAAGCCCTTCCCCCTCGATTGCTCAGTTTGGCCAGGCGTCCAACTGTAGGAAGAGTCTTGGTGGTTCCAAACTTTTTCCATTTAAGAATGATGGAGGCCACTTTGTTCTTGGGGACCTTCAGTGGAGCTCTATGGACAATTCCTTCAACCTCATGGCTTGGTTGGGCGCTTATATAGACAGGTGTGTGCTTTTCCAAATCATGTCCAATCAATTTAATTGACTACAGGTGGACTCCAATCAAGTTGTAGAAACATCTCAAGGATGAACAATGGAAACAGGATGCACCTAAGCTCAATTTCGAGTCTCATAGCAATGGGTCTGAATACTTACATAAATAAGGTATTTCTGCCCAACCTGCCCTGAATGACGGGTCGCCACCATACTACAATAATTGCTAGCGTTTCATCATTCCATCCCTCTACTGTTTATTTACAACAAGTAGACATGTCTGTTTCATGTTTGATAGGCCTATGATACATTTTAATTTAGACAACCATTTCCTACACGCTGAGTGGTCGTGATGTTTGTTGTGCACATGAACGTTCACGAGACTCATGAGGTAGAAGTTATGTTTATTTAATTCAATGTATGGTTTCCTTTGTTCATATTTCCCAGGTTAAGTCGGAGTTCCCTGTGTCTGTGTCCTAGGTCTGTCATTCTGGTTGTGCATAAGAGGAGCATGCAAGCCTCAGTCCGCATATGGGCCTTCCTTGTGGCTCAGTTGGTAGAGCATGGTGTTTGTAACGCCAGCATGGTGTGTGCAATGCCAGGGTTGTAGGTTCGATTCCCACGGGGAATACAAAAAAAAAAATGCATGAAATGTATGCATTCACTACTGTAAGTCGCTCTGGATAAGAGCGTCTGCTAAATGACTAAAATGTAAATATAAATAGGCTATGTGGCCTGCCCTCCACGCCTTGGAGTCAGAACTTTGAATAAGATAAAATTATTGAGTCTGATTATTAAGTCTGATTAAGACAAAGGTAACAATGGATGTGGAAATTGCCTTTTACATTGTAAAACCAGATTATTAGTTGTAATTGCCAATTGGGTAATTGTATTGTCCTGGGGGCCAAGTGATTATTATGTAGGCCTACCTGTTTGAGCTTTAGTTAGACAGATTCGATTTGGTTTGTCAAGGAGAGGCTGTACAGTCTTGCCCTCTACCTTTGTCCGTTTAGATAGGAGTGGTTAAGCCTGATACAGAGGCTATTTCATTTGGGCTATTGCCTGTGTATACTATTTGGTCAATATACTTGTATATTTTGTATGATATAGCGCTTTGGATCACCAAGACCTGTAAATAAATCTACACGCTGAGCACGTCAACCTGCATTGCATTCTGATGATTTCCTGCCCTTATGACTGTTACAAGGTCCCTATTTTACTATTACATAGACTAATCAAAATGTTTTAGACAAAATAATAAATAGCAAAGATTTTTAGTTGAACAAGTCGTTGCATGTTTATATATTTTACTGACTTGACTTGAGGCTTGACTTAAACATGTGACTCGACTTGACTTGCTCTTAGAATGCACAACTTGGACTTGATAAACTATATTTTCAGAGTAGCTTCCCCAACACTGTCTATATCACGGGTCTACTCTACTGCATCATGGTCTATTCCATGCAAAAGGGGACCAACATGTGAAGTTTATAGAAGCATATCAAATTTGGTGTTAAATGAAAGCTAGGAGTCTATATTTTTGGGAAATTAAGACAGATACATTTTTTAAAACACTTCCCATCTCCAAAATTAGGAATAAGCAAAGGCTTTGATTTCTGGTCACACAGATGGAAAAGGGTTCTTAAAAAACATATTCTAGAAAAATACATAAAAGGTATTAGAAATACATCAACACACAATAATGTTGAAGTAAAGACCCCTGCCAACTAATACCAACATTTATATTACATTTTTCAGAGATATTTCCCTTCTGTAAGTTTAATAAATATTGTCTAGTGTCTTGTCATTCTATTACCAAAACACCATGTCATAAATATATTTTCTAATCTCTCTTCCTCATGAAAAGAAAGGATTATTAAAGTTCATAGAAGTAACAAGTAAAGGTAGAACTATCAAAAAGGTAACAGAGTGACCGAGAAATCTGTAACAGAATGGATGCAATTGAATTGGTCACAAAGGGAAATCATAGTAGACACAAACCACAGTTGCAGTTTTTTGGAGTACAGGAAGGGGCTCAGTTGGTAGAACATGGTGCTTGCAACGCTAGGGTTGTGGGTTTGAGTCCCATGGGAGACCAGGACGGAAAAAGGTAAAACAATTTATAAGAGTGTCGGCTGGATGACTAAAATGTATTCATTTGAAAAATGAATATTTTTGAGGAAACCAATATATAGTACCTGTGATCCTCCCAGACCCATGTTGCCCAGGGGGACCCCTGGGGAGGAACTGCAGGGGGTCTGCGGCCGGGCCAGATAAAAATAAAAGAAAACATTTCATTTAATTTTGTATTAATGAATATTACTAACAACAACAGGTTAAACACATTTTGGCCAAGGCATCTGTGTAATACGTTTAGAGTGTGTAATACAATAAAATGTAATATTATTAATCTACAATTTATGTTCTTAACCCTAATAAACATCGGCCTGGGAGGCTCACAGGGATGTTGGTATCCACAGTACTCCACCAATTATATAGAGTTGAAGTCGGAAGTTTACATACACTTAGGTTTGAGTCATTAAAACTAATTTTTCAACCACTCCACAAATTTCTTGTTAACAAACTATAGTTTTGGCAAGTCGATTAGGACATCTACTTTGTGCATGACACAAGTCATTTTTCCAACAATTGTTTACAGACAGATTATTTCACTTATAATTCACTGTATCACAATTCCAATTCACTGTATCACAATTTATCACAAATCAGCCAAGACCTCAGAAAAAAAAGTAGTCTGGTTCATCCTTGGGAGCAATTTCCAAACGCCTGAAGGTACCACGTTCATCTGTACAAACAATAGTACGCAAGTATGAACACCATGGGACCACGCAGCCATCATACCGCTCAGGAAGGAGAAGCGTTCTGTCTCCTAGAGATGAACATACTTTGGTGCGAAAGGTCCAAATCAATCCCAGAACAACAGGAAAGGACCTTGTGAAGATGCTGGAGGAAACAGTTACAAAAGTATCTATATCCACAGTAAAACGAGTCCTATATCGAAATAACCTGAAAGGCCGCTCAGCAAGGAAGAAGCCACTGCTCCAAAACCACCATAAAAAGCCAGACTACGGTTTGCCAGACTACGGAGAAATGTCTTCTGGTCTGAAAAAGGGGGAGGCTTGCAAGCCCGAAGAACACCATCCCAAGCGTGAAGCACGAGGGTGGCAGGATCATGTTGTGGGGGTGCTTTGTTGCAGGAGGGACTGGTACACTTCACAAAATAGATAGCATCATGAGGGAGGAAAATTATGTGGATATATTGAAGCAACATCTCAAGACATCAGTCACGAAGTTAAAGCTTGGTCGCAAATGGGTCTTCCAAATGAACAATGACCCCAAGCATACTTCCAAAGTTGTGGCAAAATGGCTTCAGGACAACAAAGTCAAGGTATTGGAGTGGCCATCACAAAGCCCTGACCTCAATCATATAGAAGATTTGTGGGCAGAACTGAAAAGCGTGTGCGAGCAAGGAGGCCTACACACCTGACTCAGTTACAACAGCTCTGTCAGGAGGAATGGCCCACAATTCACCCAACGTATTGTGGGAAGCTTGTGGGAGGCTACCCGAAAACATTTGACCCAAGTTAAACAATTTAAAGTCAATGCCACAAAATACTAATTGAGTGTATGTAAACTTCTGACCAACTGGGAATGTTATGAGAAATAAAAGATGAAAGAAATCGTTCTCTCTACTATTATTCTGACATTTCACATTGTTAAAATAAAGTGTTGATGCTAACTGACCTAAGACAGGGAATTGTTACTAGGATTAAATGTCAGGAATTATAAAAAACTGAGTTTAGCCTATCAGAAGCTTCTAAAGCCATGACATAATTTTACAAGCTGTTTAAAGGCACAGTCATCTTAGTGTATGTAAACTTCTGACCCACTGGAATTGTGATAAGTGAAATAATCTGTCCGTAAATAATTGTTGGAAAAATTACTTGTGTCATGCACAAAGTAGATGTCCTAAGCAACTTGCTAAAACTATAGTTTGTTAACAAGATATAGTGGTTGAAAAACAAGTTTTAATGACTCCAACCTAATTGTATGAAAACTTCCTACTGTATGTAACAATGCTGTTCATTGACTATAGCTCAGCATTCAACACCATATTACCCTCCAAGCTCATCATTAAGCTCGGGGCCTAGGTCTGAACCCCGCCCTGTGCATCTGGGGTTCAGACGGGCCGCACCCAGGGGGTGAAGGTAGGAAACAACACCTCCACTTTGCTGATCCTCAACACAGGGGCCCCACAAGGGTGCGTGCTCAGCCCCCTCCTGTAATCCCTGTTCACTCATGACTGCGTGGCCACGCATACCTCCAACTCAATCACCAAGTTTGCAGACGACAAAACAGAAGTAGGCTTGATTACCAACAATGACGAGACAGCTTACAGGGAGGAGGTGAGGGCCCTGGGAGAGTGGTGCCAGGAAAATAAAATCTCGCTCAACATCAACAAAACAAAGGAGCTGATCGTGGACTTCAGGGAACAACAGAGGGAGCACGCCCCTATAGACATCGACGGGACTGCAGTGGAGCAGGTGGAACGCTTCAAGTTCCTCGGTGTACACATCACTGACGAACTGAAATGGTCCACGCACACAGATCTCAGGCTGAAGAAGGCTGAAGAAATTTGGCTCGGGCCCCTAAAACCCTCACAAACTTTTATAGACGCACAATTGAGAGCAACTGCAGGGCTCTCCAGAGGGTGGTGCGGTCTGCCCAATACATCACCAGGGGCAAACTACCTGCTCTCCAGGACACATACAGCACGTGATGTCACAGGAAGGCCAAAAAGATTATCAAGGACATCAACCACCTGAGCCACGGCTTGTTCACCCCACTATAATCCAGAAGGCAAGGTCAGGAAAGCTTCTATCCAGAAAGCTTCTATCTCAAGGTCATCAGACTGTTAAATAGCTATCACTAGCCAGCTTCCACCTGGTTACGCAACCATGCACCTTAGATGCTGCTGCCCTATGTACATAGACATGGAATCACTGGACACTTTAACAATGGAACACTAGTCACTTTAATAATGTTTAAATCATGTTTACATACTGCTTTACTCATCTCATATGTATATACTGTATTCTATTTTACTGCATTTTATTCAATGCCACTACGACATTGCTCAATCTAATGTTTATATATTTCTTAATTCCATTCTTTTACTTTTAGATTTGTTTGTATTGTTGTGAATTGTTAGATACTACTGCACTGTTGGAGCTAGGAACACAAGCATTTCGCTACACACGCAATAACATCTGCTAAATATGTGTATGTGACCAATAAAATGTTATTTGATTCTATCCCCATAACGCAACACACTGAAATGCGGTGTCCAATGATTGTCAAGTCGGTGACTAAGGGATCAGCTTGAATGTGCCGAAAATGTGTACAGGGATATTTCTGTCATGGTGTTTCTTGGGCCGGCCAAACAATGGGATTTTCAGGATGGAAAATGCTTTCAGTGTAACAACGTGTGCTGAGAGTCGGGAAGCAAGATCAGGGAGTGAGTGTTTTAATAATTAAAAGGACCATAATACAAAACAAGAAACTCGAACAGCACACAGACATGAAACAGAAACAATGACACTTGGGGAAGGAACCAAATGGAGTGACATATTTAGGGAAGGTAATAAGGGAAGTGATTGAGTCCATGTGAGTCTGACGACACGCAGGTGAGCGTAACAGTGGCGACAGATGTGCGCCATAATGAGCAGCCTGGTGACCTAGAGGCCGGAGAGGGAGCACACGTGACATTCAGTGTAAATTTAAATGACTAAAACCAGATATAAAGTATGTAGAAAAGACAATAGATCACCAAAATAAAAGCTAGACAGTCAAGGAGAATTTAAAATTCCAAAAACAATGAATTTAGCAGTAACGATTTGTTATTATATTTGAGCAAAATAACTTAGCATTACCATGTCAAAATGCATACAATTGCAGGAAATTTGCTTTAAAACTGCACAATGGTCTCTCAGTTCCATGCCAGAATATGTATAATCGCATAGAATTAACTTTAAAATGGCAACATTTCCTTTCAGCTCTATGGCAAAATGTGTAGAATTGCAGGAAATTTGCTTTAAAACTCACAAACAAATTTACTTGGAAACAAAATGTTCTCTCCGATGCTGGCAGCTTTGAAAATGTTCCTTCCCAGGGCCTGAGACTTGGTTTGTCTGGCCATGCACTGCCGAAATCATGGTAAAACTCGGTGTATGCTGTTTGTATCTCACTGGAGTTGTGTTCTGATTATGAAGGGGTCCCTGATGAATTTGCTATCACAAAAGAGGTGATAGCAAAAAGTTTGAGAACCCCTGCACTAATTGTCCACACCTGATCTTAATGAGGACTTGTTTCCTTTGAAATGGTTGCTGCGTTCTAAGTAAAGTTGGGAGTTATTTTACTGCTTACCCTGATGGTATCATGTTTCTATAACTAAATAGACTACAAATATAAAAAATACGGAGATCTTTTTCGAACTGTCACCAGCTGTGTTTAGTATGTTAGGTACGGAGAATGTGATTGGCAGGTCGTTTCACTGAGAAGCCATTACGAACATAGGCTGTAAAACAGTGATCACTAAGGTCATTACAGAAAACACTAGACTGATACCTTTCAGGATTATTTGTGAGGATAACATTGAGGAGAGTAGCTTTTTCTGGGTGTTTGGAGTCATACCTTGTGGGATTGGTAATAATCTGAGAAATATTTCGGGAGTCCCATTGCTTTAGGACTTGGTCAGGTGGTTTAAGCATGTCCCAGTGTAGGTCACCTAGCAGGACAAATTCAGACTTAGTGTAAGGGGCCAGGAGCGAGCTTAGGGCAGGTAGGGTACAGGCCGGTGCTGATGGAGGACGATAGCACCCAGCAACAGTCAACAAAGTGCTATTTGAAAGTGTAATGCTTAAAACCAGCAAATCAAATTGTTTGGGGACAGACTGGGTGGAGACAACTGAGCACTGAAGGTTATCCTTCTTAAAGACAATGGATCAGACAGTTACACATTTTAGGAGATGCATATCTTGTTTCCAAATTAGAAAACACACTCACACATCTGAGTTTGCTTGTTGTGGGTGGGAATAATTTGATGATATCTTCAACTGCTCTAGCCAGAAAATCCCAAAAGCTCTGATAAAGGCCAACAGGACGATACGCATGCTTAAATAAATTAAGTGATACTGGCAAGAGTCTGTAATCACAGTTCACAGAAAGCCTCACCACTGCAAGCCTAGCTTCTGTCCAATCATTTTGGCTTATAATGCTTTGTTTTCTCATCCACCCTTCTCTGTACATTTTAGTGTAAATTGTGATTACATTTCCTACAGTACATGACATTTTAAGAACATGATTACAGGGGACATCTTGAGGAAACACCATTTGCGGGCCCGTCTCTGTGTGTACTGGTCAAAGAAATATTATTAGTTAAATAGTAATTTTATTTCAATGGGACTGGCTGCTCCTATAGTCTCATCATAATCCCCCGGGCATTCAGCTCATTATATAGCATGAATAAATAAAGCCGGATAGCTGATACATACAGAGACCAGTGTGAAAGCTAAACAGACAGGAGCCAAGACGAGATGAACCAATGATAAATATCCACAACAACCCTGACTTTCCCCTGACCTCTCGGTGCTTTGGTGGTTCCAGTTGGGCTGCATCCCAATTAATAGCCCTCTATTCCCTATATAGTGCATTACATTTGACTAGAGCCCTATGGGTTACCATATGAGCCCTGGTCAAAATAAGTGCACTAAATAGTGAATAGGGGGCCATTTGGGACGGAGCCTGCTCTGTAACAATAAAAATGCACTATCTTGAGTTCATATGCATGATAAATCAAATGGAAGAAATACTCTGCATATCATCATTTGAATGGGGTATGTTGAGCCCGGCTGGTGACCGGCGATGGTTGCGCCCGGCTGGCGGGCGACCCTGGCTGCGCCCGGCTGGCGGGCGTCCCTAGCTGCGCCCGGCTGGCGGGCGTCCCTGGCGGCTCCGACGGCACTGACCCAGGATTCACCAGGCTGGGGAGACATGATGGATGCCTGGCCCTGGGCACAGGCACAGGACTCACCAGGCTGGGGAGACATGACAGAGGCCTGGCCCTAGGCGTAGGCACAGGACTCACTGGGCTGGCGGGCTTCCCTGACCACTCTGGCAGTTCAGGGCAGTCTGGCCACTCTGGCAGTTCAGCGCAGTCTGGCCACTCCGGCAGTTCAGAGCAGTCTGGCCACTCTGGCGACTGTTGACTGGCGGGCAGCTCTGGCGACTGTTGACTGGCGGGCAGCTCTGGCGACTGTTGACTGGCGGGCAGCTCTGGCGACTGTTGACTGGCGGGCAGCTCTGGCGACTGTTGACTGGCGGGCAGCTCTGGCGACTGTTGACTGGCGGGCAGCTCTGACTGCTCTGGACAGGTGAGACCCACTGGAGGCCTAGTCCTGGGAGGTGGCACAGGACGGACCAGGATGGGGAGACCCACTGGAGGCCTGGTCCTGGGAGGTGGCACAGGATGGACCAGGATGGGGAGACCCACTGGAGGCCTGGTCCTGGGAGGTGGCACAGGATGGACCAGGATGGGGAGACCCACTGGAGGCCTGGTCCGAGGAGGAGGCACAGGATAAACCGGGCTGTGGGGGAGCACTGGAGTTCTGGTACGGACACTCTTTACTGACACTCCAGGCTGAATGCCCACTTTGGCCCGGCACGGGCGGAGAGCAGGTATTGGGCGAACTGGACCCTCCCAGCGCTCTGGAGACACAGTGCGCAACGCCGGCGCAGGATAACCTGGACCGAGGAGGCGCACTGGAGACCAGACGCGCTGAGCTGGCACCATCTGCCCTGGCTCGATGCCTGCACTCGCATGGCACTTGTGGGGGGCTGGTATGTAGCGCACCGGGCTTTGAACGCGCACTGGGGACACCGTGCGCTCCACAGCATAACACGGTGTCTTACCAGTACCACGCTGCTTCCGGTAAGCACGGGGAGTTGGCTTAGGTCTACCACCTGACTCCGCCAATCTCCCCGTGTGCTCCCCCCCAAAAATTGTGGGGCTGCCTCCCGTGTCCGTTGCGCTCCCTCTCCTCATACCAGCGCCTCTCAGCTCTCGCCGCCTCGATCTCCCACTGCGGGTGGCGATACTCCCCAGCTTGAGCCCATGGTTCACCTTCGTCCAGTAATTCCTCCCATCTCCAGGAATCCTGAACGATCCTCTCCATCTTCTCCAAAGTCCATGAGTCCTTCTCCTGGTGCCTCTCCTTCCTCTGCTGCTTGGTCCGTTTTTGGTGGGTAATTCTGTAACGGCTGTCTGTAAGAGGGAACCAAGGTGCAGCAGAGGATGTGTTCATCATTAGAATTTTAATTCAAAAAAGCAAGAGAACACTACAAAATGAACAAAAACGACAGCAAAACAGTCCTGTTAGGAAAATACTCTAAACAGAAACAATTACCCACAAAACCCAAAGGAAAAACATGCTCCTTATGTGTGACTCCCAATCAGCAGCAACGAGCTTCAGCTGTGCCTGATTGGGAGCCACACACATGGCCCAAAACAAAGAAATACCAAAACATAGAAAAAGGAACATAGAACGCCCACCCAATGTAACACCCTGGCCTAACCAAAATAAAGAACAAAAAAACCCTCTCTATGGCCAGGGCGTTACAGTCACAGTATTAATTTTGTCTATGTTCCTAGAAACAAGGGGTGGCTCAACTAACCCTTTGGTACGGAATACCCCACTCTCCCCTACTCTCTTAAAGGGATAGTTCACCCAAATTACAAAATATGATATTGCTTTCCGTACTCTGTAAACAGTCTATGGAAAAGGCAAGACAGCAATCAAATCAAATCAAATCAAATTTATTTATATAGCCCTTCGTACATCAGCTGATATCTCAAAGTGCTGTACAGAAACCCAGCCTAAAACCCCAAACAGCAAGCAATGCATGTGAAAGAAGCACGGTGGCTAGGAAAAACTCCCTAGGAAAAACTCCCTAGAAAGGCCAAAAACCTAGGAAGAAACCTAGAGAGGAACCAGGCTATGAGGGGTGGCCAGTCCTCTTCTGGCTGTGCTGGGTGGATATTATAACAGAACATGGTCAAGATGTTAAAATGTTCATAAATGACCAGCATGGTCAAATAATAATAATCATAGTAGTTGTCGAGGGTGCAACAAGCACGTCCGGTGAACAGGTCAGGGTTCCATAGCCGCAGGCAGAACAGTTGAAACTGGAGCAGCAGCATGGCCAGGTGGACTGGGGACAGCAAGGAGTCATCATGCCAGGTATTCCTGAGGCATGGTCCTAGGGCTCAGGTCCTCCGAGAGAAAGAAAGAAAGAGAGAAAGAGAGAATTAGAGAGAGCATATTTAAATTCACACAGGACACCGGATAAGACAAGAGAAATACTCCAGATGTAACAGACTGACCCTAGCCCCCCGACACATAAACTACTGCAGCATAAATACTGGAGGCTGAGACAGGAGGGATCAGAAGACATTGTGGCCCCATCCGATGATACCCCCGGACAGGGCCAAACAGGCAGGATATATAGCAATCCATGCTTTGGTTTTGTTTACCTTGCCACTGTCTCCAAGTGCTAACCAATATGTAATTTTTTTATTTGGGTGAACTATCCCTTTAATGGTGTTCCTTGAATTAGACAGAGAGAGGCAGGTAATGTGAAGAGGAGTCACAGGACTGTATATGCAGTTCCTCCCTATCTAATGTATTGTTATAGCATGAAGACAAACAAGTCAAGTTAAGAATATTAAAACTTATTTAAATGGACACTCTTTCACACATCCAGCAATGATTAAAATGTAAAAAGGCGAAGGTGTGGGAGGTAACAGTTATAGGCCTAAATCATTCATGCCCTGTTTAGCGCTCTCAGATATGTATAACGTAATGTGCGCATCTACTACTATACACAGATGGATGTAGGCAGAGGCTCAGTGTATAACAAATGTCGAAGTGTTATAAATGTAGAATTGGCTATGTTTTTTTAATGGTGGATGGAGGGGAGATGCAACACCTCCAGTATAGTCAAATATAGTAATCTATACTGTATTCAGTAGAGTATGTTATTTCACTGACATTATGTCAAGACGATGTATAATTATGATGATAAATAGGTGTAAATTGAATAAAGTCATACTATATGCACAGGTGAGTCTCTTTTGAATCATGTATCAAATTAATGGCCATGGAGTAATCATCTAGTTTTGCTTTGGTTACAAATGATGTTGGATAAATACCTCCCCTCCCCAAACTGATTTTGATACGGGAGGGGTGACGGCATTTGGAAACGCTATAAACCATTTTTTATCTTTCATTTCTTTTACAACAATTACAGCTGCAAGTCTCTTGGGTATGTTTCTATAAGCTTGGCACATCTAGCCACTGGGATTTTTGCCCATTCTTCAAGGTAAAACTGCTCCAGCTCCTTCAAGTTGGATGGGTTCTGCTGGTGTACAGCAACCTCATACCACAGATTCTCAATTGGATTGAGGTCTGGGCTTTGACTAGGCCATTCCAAGACATTAAAATGTCTTCCCTTAAACCACTAAAGTGTTGCGTTAGCAGTATGCTTAGGGTCATTGTCCTGCTGGAAGGTGAACCTCTGTCCCAGTCTCAAATCTCTGGAAGACTGAAACAGGTTTCCCTCAAGAATTTCCCTGTATTTAGCGCCATCCATCATTCCTTCAATTCTGACCAGTTTCCCAGTCCCTGCCGATGAAAAACATCCCCACAGTATGATGCTGCCACCACCATGCTTCACTGTGAGGATGGTGTTCACGGGGTGATGAGAAGTGTTGGGTTTGCGCCAGACATAGCATTTTTATTTTTGGCCAAAAAGCTCAATTTTAGTCTCATCTGACCAGAGCACCTTCTTCCATATGTTTGGGGTGTGGCTTATTCTTTTATTTAACCTTTTGGGGGTAGGGGGCAGTATTTGCACGGCCGGATAAAAAACGTACCCGATTTAATCTGGTTATTACTACTGCCCAGAAACTAGAATATGCATATAATTATTGGCTTTGGATAGAAAACACCCTAAAGTTTCTAAAACTGTTTGAATGGTGTCTGTGAGTATAACAGAACTCATATGGCAGGCAAAAACCTGAGAAGATTCCTTACAGGAAGTGACCTGTCTGAAAAGTTCTTGTTCTTCTTGGATCTCTTTAATGAAAACTGAGGATCTTTGCTGTAACGTGACACTTCCTACGGCTCCCATAGGCTCTCAGAAGGCGGGAAAAAGCTGAATGATGTAATTCCAGCCCCAGCCTGAAAAACATTAGCGCTTTTGGTAAGTGCTCTATAAGAGGACAATGGGACGGAGGCGCGTGCACGAGTCGACCCCATGTTTTTATTTTCTCTCTCTTTGAACCTAAACACGCTTTCCCGGTCGGAATATTATCGCTTTTTTACGAGAAAAATGGCATAACAATTTATTTTAAACAGCGGTTGACATGCTTCGAAGTACGGTAATGTAATATTTTGAATTTTTTTGTCACGAAATGCGTCGTGCGCGTCACCCTTCTTTACCATTCGGATAGTGTCTTGAACGCACGAACAAAACAGAGGATATTTGAACATAACTATGGATTATTTTGAACCAAACCAACATTTGTTATTGAAGTAGAAGTCCTGGGAGTGCATTCTGATGAAGAACAGCAAAGGTAATAACATTTTTCTTATAGTAAATCTGACTTTGGTGAGGGCTAAACTTGGTGGGTGTCTAAATAGCTAGCCCTGTGATGCCGGGCTATCTACTTAGAATATTGCAAAATGTGCTTTCACCGAAAAGCTATTTTAAAATCGGACATAGCGAGTGCATAAAGGAGTTCTGTATCTATAATTCTTAAAATAATTGTTATGTTTTTTGTGAACGTTTATCGTGAGTAATTTAGTAAATTCACCGGAAGTTTGCGGGGGGTATGCTAGTTCTGAACGTCACATGCTAATGTAAAAAGCTGGTTTTTGATATAAATATGAACTTGATTGAACAAAACATGCATGTATTGTATAACATAATGTCCTAGGGTTGTCATCTGATGAAGATCATCAAAGGTTAGTGCTGCGTTTAGCTGTGGTTTGGGTTTATGTGACATTATATGCTAGCTTGAAAAATGGGTGTCTGATTATTTCTGGCTGGGTACTCTGCTGACATAATGTAATGTTTTGCTTTCGTTGTAAAGCCTTTTTGAAATCGGACAGTGTGGTTAGATTAACGAGAGTCTTGTCTTTAAAATGGTGTAAAATAGTCATATGTTTGAGAAATGGAAGTAATAGCATTTCTAAGGTATTTGAATAACGCGCCACGGGATTCAACTGGCTGTTGAGTAGGTGGGACGATTTCGTCCCGCCGACCCTAGAGAGGTTAAGCAATGGCTTTTTTCTGGCCACTCTTCCGTAAAGCCCAGCTATGTGGAGTGTACGGCTTAAACTGGTCCTATGGACAGATACTCCAATCTCCACTGTGGAGCTCTGCAGATCCTTCAGGGTTATCTTTGGTCTCTTTGTTGCCTCTCTGATTAATGCCCTCCTTGCATGGTCTGTGAGTTTTGATGGGGGGCCCTCTCTTGGCAGGTTTGTTGTGGTGGACTTGGTCTTTTACCAAATAGGGCTATCTTCTGTATACCACCCATATCTTGTCACAACACAACTGATTGGCTCAAATGCATCAAGAAGGAAAGAAATTCCACAAATTAACTTTTGTCAAGGCACACCTATTAATTGAAATGCATTCCAGGTGACCACCTCATGAAGCTGGTTGAGAGAATGCCAAGTGTGTGCAAAGCTGTCTTCAAGGCAAAGGGTGGCTATTTGAAGAATGTCAAATATAAAATATATTTTTATTTGCTTAACACATTTTTTGGTTACTGCATGATTCCATATGTGTTATTTCATAGTTAAGCTGATCTACCTCCTAAAAAATAAGTGCAAAATAAATAAATATACATTTGTGTGTGTCCCACTTCTAAAACCAAAGTTGCGTCCCTGGATGTCACCATAAGGCCAATGGCGACTTTAAAACAATTACAGTGTTTAATGGCTGTGATAGAATAAAACTGAGGATGGAATTACTCCACAATACTAACGTAATTTACAGATTGAAAAAAAGGAATCCAGTACAAAATACAAATATTTCAAAACATGCATCCTGTTTGCAACAAGGCACTAAAGTAATACTGCAAAACAAAATGACACATAACTTCTTGTCCTGAATACAAAGTGTTATGTTTGGGGCAAATCCAATACAACACACTACTGAGTCCAACTCTCCGTATTTTCAATCATAGAGGTGGCTGATTCATGCTAAGGGGTATGCTTGTAACCCTTAAAACCTGTTGGGGCTAGGGGGCAGTATTTGCACGGCCGGATAAAAAACGTACCCGATTTAATCTGATTACTACTCCTGCCCAGTAACTAGAATATGCATATAATTAGTAGGTGTGGATAGAAAACACTCCAAAGTTTCTAAAACTGTTTGAATGGTGTCTGTGAGTATAACAGAACTCATATGGCAGGCCAAAACCTGAGAAGATTCCATGCAGGAAGTGGAAATCTGATTTGTGGAATCACTTTCAACACTTTGCCTATGAAACACACCGTGAGTTAGGATTTATTTAGCACTTCCTAAGGCTTCCACTAGATGTCAAGAGTCTTTACAAAGTGGTTTGAGTCTTCTCCGGTAAAAACTGACCGAACGAGAGGCCTGGAAAGTTGGTCATAGGGGGAGGGCCATTACTACTATGACGAGGGCGCCCATGGGTACCCTCTCGTTCCGAAACGTTTAGTAAGACAATGCAATCGTCCGCCTTGAATATTATTGAAGCTCTGATTGAAAAAGGCCCTAAAGATTTATGTTATACAACATTTGACATGTTTGAACGAACGTAAATATATATTTTTTGCACATTCGTGACGACAAGTCCCGCGCGCCTCGTACATTATGAGTAGCCTTCGGAACGCGCTAACAAGAAGGAGCTATTGGAACATAAATTATTAACTTTTTCAAACAAAACTACATTTGTTGTGGACCTGGGATTCCGGGAAGTGTCTTCTGATGAAGATAATCAAAGGTAAGGGAATATTTACAATAGTATATTTGATTTTAGATGGTTCCAAGATGGCGCTAACCTTTATCGCCTAGCCTATTTTTCTGAGCATAGCACCTCGTTTATTGCAAAGTGTGATTTCCCAGTAAAGTTATTTTTAAATCTGGCAATGCGGTTGCATTCACGAGATGTTAATCTATAATTCTTTGAATGACAATATTACATTTTAACAATGTTTTCGAATAGTAATTTTGTAAATTGTCGCGCTGATTCACCGGAAGCATTTGAGGGAAAATATTTTCTGAACGTCACGCGCCGATGTAATATGCTGTTTTTATATATAATTATGAACTTTATCGAACAAAAAATGCATGTATTGTGTAACATGATGTCCTAGGAGTGTCATCTGATGAAGATTGTCAAAGGTTAGTGCTGCATTTAGCTGTGTTTTGGGTATTTGTGATGCATTGTAGTTGCTTTGAAAATGGCAGTGTGATTATTTTTGGCAGGGTACTCTCCTAATATAATCTAATGTTTTGCTTTTGCTGTAAAGCCTTTTTGAAATCGGACAACGTGGTTCGGTTCAGGAGAGGTGTATCTATAAAATGTTGTAAATTAGTCATATGTTTGAGAAATTGAAGTTATAGCATTTATGAGGTATTTGTATTTCGCGCGACGCGATTCCACTGGCTGTTGACTAGGGTGGGATGCAAACGTCCCAGGTTCTCAGACAGGTTAAGTACTGGGGAGTTTTTCACCATAATAAAAAATAAACAAAATGAACCTAAGCACAGGCAAAATCCTAGAGGAAAACCTGTTTCAGTCTGCTTTCCACCAGACACAGGAAGATGAATTCACCATTCAGCAGGACAATAACCTAAAACACAATGCCAAATCTACACACTGGAGTTGCTTACCAATAAGACAGTGAATGTTCCTGAGGGGCTTAGTTACCGTTTTCACTTAAATCTGCTTGAAAATGTAGCAATGATCAACAATCAATTTGACAGAGCTTGAAGAATTTTGAAAAGAATAATGGACAAATATTGTACAATCTAGACGTGCAAAGCTCTTAGAGATTTACCCAGAAAGACTGACGGCTGTAATCCCACAACCTCCCTCCCAGGCAGCTGTAATCCCACAACCTCCCTCTTTGATTACCCTCCCTACTCCCATCCCCAGGACTGGCCTGGGACACTCCTGCCCCTCATGGCAGCCCCAACCCTGCAACAGGAGCCACACCAAGGCTTCCTGTGCACACCCAGAATGGAGCATTGGTTGGCCAGTGACCTTGGCAAAGTCTCAGCTCACTCAAAAAATAGCTGCAGATGACCCTATGCCTGGTAGCTCTGATGGGAATGAGCTAAATACCCCTCTGACTTTAAATCTCGTATGGGTCTTGGGCTAATGCACCTAAATATGCGAAGTATGATAAACATTTTGGACACAATTGACATTTGGGTACAGGACTCGTTTCCTGACATTCTGGAAACATGGTTAAATGGTTCTGTATCTGATAAATACATTGAAGTAAATTATTATGATGTATTTAGATGACAGATTACAGGAAAAGGGAGAAGTGACCATATGTGTAAAATCTAATTTCATGGCATCCCAATCTTTAATTTCATGATTTTGTACGTTTGCCCACTGACAAAGAAATGATCAGTCTAGAATTTTAATGGTAGGTTTATTTGAACAGTGAGAGACAGAATAACAACAACAAAATCCAGAAAAACGCATGTCAAAAATGTTTTAAAATGATTTGCATTTTAATGAGGGAAATAAGTATTTGACTCCTCTGCAAAACATGACTTAGTACTTGGTGGCAAAACCCTTGTTGGCAATCACAGAGGTCAGACGTTTCTTGTAGTTGGCCACCAGGTTTGCACACATCTCAGGAAGGATTTTGTCCCACTCCTCTTTGCAGATCGTCATTAAGGTTTCGAGGCTGACGTTTGGCAACTCAAACCTTCAGCTATCTCCACAGATTTTCTATGGGATTAAGGTCTGGAGACTGGCTAGGCCACTCCAGGACCTTAATGTGCTTCTTCTTGAACCACTCCTTTGTTGCCTTGGCCGTGTGTTTTGGGTCATTGTCATGCTGGAATACCCCTCCACGACCCATTTTCAATGCCCTGACTGAGGGAAGGAGGTTCTCACCCAAGATTTGACGGTACATGGCCCCGTCCATCGTCCCTTTGATGCGGTGAAGTTGTCCTGTCCCCTTAGCAGAAAAACACCCCCAAAGCATAATGTTTCCACCTGCATGTTTGACGGTGGAGATGGTGTTCTTGGGGTCATAGGCAGCATTCCTCCTCCTCCAAACACGGCGAGATGAGTTGATGTCAAAGAGCTCCATTTTGGTCTCATCTGACCACAACACTTTCACCAGTTGTCCTCTGAGTCATTCAGATGTTCATTGGCAAACTTCAGACGGGCATGTATATGTATTCTTGAGCAGGGGGACCTTGCGGGCGCTGCAGGATTTCAGTCCTTCACGGCGAAGTGTGTCACCAATTGTTTTCTTGGTGACTATGGTCCCAGCTGCCTTGAGATCATTGACAAGATCCTCCCGTGTAGTTCTGGGCCGATTCCTCACCATTCTCATGATCATTGCAACTCCACGAGGTGAGATCTTGCATGGAGACTCAGGCAGAGGGATATTGACAGTTCTTTTGTGTTTCTTCCATTTGCGAAAAATCGCACCAAATGTTGTCACCTTCTCACCAAGCTGCTTGGTGATGGTCTTGTATCCCATTCCAGCCTTGTGTAGGTCTACAATCTTGTCCCTGACATCCTTGGAGAGCTCTTTGGTCTTGGCCATGGTGGAGAGTTTGGAATCTGATTGATTGATTGCTTCTGTGGACAGGTGTCTTTTATACAGGTAACAAACTGAGATTAGGAGCACTCCCTTTAAGAGTTTGCTCCTAATCTCAGCTCGTTACCTGTATAAAAGACACCTGGGAGCCAGAAATCTTTCTGATTGAGAGGGGGTCAAATACTTATTTCCCTCATTAAAATGCAAATCATTTTATAACATTTTTGACATGCGTTTTTCTGGATTTGTTGTTGTTATTCTGTCTCTCACTGTTCAAATACACCTACCATTAAAATTCTAGACTTATAATTTCTTTGTCAGTGGGCAAACGTACAAAATCAGCAGGGGATCAAATACTTTTTTCCCTCACTGTACGCTTCAGTGCATTTACTGTTTTGAAGAATCACAAGCCGAGTGAGAGAGAGAGCTTTAAAAAAAAGCTTGATTTATCTTTCTTAATCAAGATAGTACATCTGTTTCCTCTTCTTCCCTGCATAAGCAAGTTCTGTCTGACTCTGGCATCATAACTGAGAAGAATGAAAGGCTTTTTATTTGAGAGAGACTGTGGTTTAATTGACACTGGTCAGTCAATCGGCTGCTCTTCCCTCTGCCAACCTCTAGCTGACTAGACGGTTAACCCGTCAACTTCTAGTGAAACTTTGTTTTCATTTCAACAATTTACTATCTCTGATGTGCTAGATGCCTTGCTTAATATTTATGTTAAACAAAATCCACTGGGGCTGATATGCTTGATCCATTTTTTGCTGCAGCTCTCTACCCCCTTGATTGCTGAATCATTAACCCATATGTTTAACCTGACGATTATATCTGGTACTAAGGTTTGGAAGGTGGCCCATCTACTCCCCCTTCAGAAAGGTGGTGACCCTTGTAACCTAAATAATTATAACTCTATTTCTTAACTTTCTTGCCTAGCTAAAATATTAGAATCCTTTATTAATTCTCAGCCAAGATCTTTCTTATTTTTCAATTATTTTAAATCAGTACATCAGTCGTGTTTTAGACCAGGACATAGCATTTTCTCTTCTGCATCCCTAGTTATAAATGATGTGGTTAACTGTATGGTTAACTGTAATAAATAACTGAAATATTACATTTAGATAAGTATTCAGACCCTTTACTCAGTACTTTTTTGAAACACATTTGGCAGCGATTACAGCCAAGAGTCTTCTTGGGTATGATGCTACAAGCATGGCACACCTTTATTTGGGGAGTTTCTCCAATTCTTCTCTTCTTTTTTCCTTATCGATTCACCTGCGTTTCTAGTGGTGCTGGGAGTGCCTTGGCTGGCCAGTCACAATCCCAAGATTTTGTTGAAACAGGGGGTTCTCCAGGGGTGGTCAGAGGAGTGTTCGGGTAGGTGTCTGGGAGTTTCCATCGGTGCCACGTCGGTGGAGAGTCGAGACCAGGTTTCCACTGTGCGCATTCCCCCTGAGTATGCCGATTTGGCTCTCGCCTTCTGTAAGAAGAAGGCGACTAAATTACCACCCCATTGACAGGGGGATTGTGTGATAAACCTCCTGGCAAACGCTGCGCTTCCCAAGAGTCACGTGTACCCCTTGTCTCAGGAGGAGACGTTGGCTATGGAGACATATGTCACGGAATCTCTGAGACAGGGGTTCATTCGGCCCTCCATCTCACCCGTCTCCTCGAGTTTCTTTTTCGTGAAGAAAAAGGGGGGAGGTCTGCGTCCGTGCATTGATTACAGAGGTCTCAATTACATCACAGTGGGGTTTAGTTACCCACTACCTCTCATCGCTACGGCGGTGGAATCATTTCACGGAGCGCGTTTTTTCACGAAACTGGATCTCAGGAGCGCGTATAATCTGGTGCGTATTCGGGAGGGAGACGAGTGGAAAACCGCATTTAGTACCACATCAGGACACTATGAGTACCTCGTCATGCCGTATGGGTTAAAGAATGCTCCAGCCGTCTTTCAATCCTTTGTAGACGAGATTCTCAGGGACCTGCATGGGCAGGGTGTGATAGTGTATATCGATGACATCCTGATTTACTCCACCACCCGCGCCGAGCATGTGTCGCTGGTGCGCAGGGTGCTTGGGAGGTTGCTGGAGCATGACCTATATGTCAAGGCTGAGAAGTGTGAGTTCTCCAAACGAGCCATCTCCTTCCTGGGTTATCGCATTTCCACCTCGGGGGTGGTGATAGAGTGTGACCGCGTCAAGGCCGTGCGTAATTGGCCGACTCCAGCCACGGTGAAGGAAGTGCAGCGGTTTTTGGGTTTTGCCAATTACTACCGGAGGTTTATCCGGGGTTTTGGCCAGGTAGCGGCTCCCATTACCTCACTGCTGAAGGGGGGACCGGTGCGTTTGCGTTGGTCGACAGAGGCGGACAGGGCTTTCACCCAGTTGAAGGCACTGTTCACTGATGCACCTGTGTTGGCGCACCCGGACCCTTCTTTACCATTCATAGTGGAGGTGGACGCGTCCGAGGCTGGGGTGGGTGCCGTGCTATCTCAGCGCTCGGGTACGCCACCGAAACTCCGCCCCTGTGCCTTCTTTTCTCGGAAGCTCAGTCCGGCGGAGCGTAACTATGATGTCGGGGACCGGGAACTGTTGGCTGTGGTCAAGGGATTGACCGTGTGGAGACACTGGCTTGAGGGGGCTAGACACCCTTTTCTCATCTGGACTGACCACCGGAACCTGGAGTATATCCGGGCAGCTAGGAGACTGAACCCGCGTCAGGCACGGTGGGCCATGTTCTTCACCCGGTTCCAGTTCACTATTTCATATCGACCAGGTTCCATGAACACGAAGGCCGACGCACTGTCCCGTCTTTATGATACTGAGGATCGGCCCATCGATCCTACTCCCATCCTTCCAGCCTCTAAGCTGGTCGCACCGGTGGTATGGGAGGTGGACGCGGACATCGAGCGGGCACTACAGCTGGAGCCTGCGCCTTCCAACTGTCCAGCAGGGCGTAAGTACGTGCCGCTTGGTGTCCGTGATCAATTGATTCGATGGGCTCATACGTTACCCTCGTCGGGTCATCCTGGGGTGGCGAGGACAGTGCTAGGCCTTAAGGGGAAGTACTGGTGGCCCACCTTGGCTAAGGACGTGAGGTTTTATGTCTCTTCCTGTTCGGTGTGCGCCCAGAGTAAGGCTCCTAGGCACCTTCCTTGAGGGAAGTTACAACCCCTCCCCGTTCCACAGAGGCCGTGGTCCCACCTGTCGGTGGACTTTCTCACCGATCTTCCCCCGTCGACGGGAAATACCACAGTCCTGGTAGTTGTGGATCGGTTCTCTAAGTCCTGCCATCTCCTCCCGTTGCCCGGTTTCCCTACGGCCCTACAGACTGCGGAAGCTCTATTCACCCATTTTTGCCGGAGGACATCATTTCTGATTGGGGTCCCCAGTTCACGTCCCGTGTATGGAGGGCATTTATGGAGTGCCTGGGGGTCTCGGTCAGCTTGACCTCCGGTTATCACCCCGAGAGCAATGGGCAGGTGGAGAGAGTTAACCAGGAGGTGGGTAGGTTTCTGCGGTCGTACTGCCAGGACCGGCCAGGGGAGTGGTCCAGGTACATACCTTGAGCCGAACTGGCCCAAAACTCACTCCGCCACTCCTCCACTAACATTTCACCCTTTCAGTGTGTGTTAGGCTACCAGCCGGTCCTGGCACCGTGGCATCAGAGCAAGACCGAGGCTCCTGCGGTGGAGGATTGGGTGCAGCGCTCCAAGGAGACCTGGAGGGCTGTCCAGGAGGCCCTTAAGGAAGCAGGGGGACGACAGAAGAGGAGCGCTGACCGCCACCGCAGTGAGGCCCCCGTATTCCAACCAGGGGACAGGGTCTGGCTCTCGACCCGAAACCTGCCCCTTTGCCTGCCCTGCCGGAAGCTGGGTCCGCAGCGTGTAGGGCCCTTCAAAGTCCTGAGGAGGATAAACAAGGTGTGTTACCGATTACAACTCCCTTCGTATTATCGTATTAACCCCTCATTTCATGTGTCTCTCCTCAGGCCGGTGGTAGCTGGTCCCTTACAAGACGGTGAGAAGCCGGAGGTCCCACTGCCCCCTCTGGACATCGAGGGGCCCCCGGTGTATACAGTACGTGCCATTCTGGACTCTAGACGCCGGGTGAGGGGCCTGCAGTACCTCGTGGACTGGGAGGGGTACGGTCCGGAGGAGAGGTGCTGGGTGCCGGTGGGGGACATACTGGACCCAACACTATTGAGGGATTTCCATCGTCTCCACCCGGATCGCCCTGCGCCTCGCCCTCCGGGTCGTCCCCGAGGCCGGTGTCGGCGCGCTGCGGGAGCCGCGCGTCAGGGGGGGGGTACTGTCACGACTCCTGCCGAGGGTGACTCCTCTCCCTGTTCGGGTGGCGCTCGGCGGTCGTCGTCACCGGCCTACTAGCTGCCACTGATCCCTTTTTCCCTTTTCTGTTGGTTTTGTCTTGATTGTTTGCACCTGTATATGATTGGTGTTTGTTTAGTATTTAAGCCCGTTTCCCCACTTGTTCTGTGTGCGGGCTTACTTTCTGTTGTCGTCTGCTGTTTATGCAGTGGTACGTGTTATCGGATCCTTGTGTGTTTTGGATCAAACCCAGTTGTGTTTTCGTGGGTGTACTTTTCTTTTACGGTGCAATTCATTAAAAGCCCGTTAGCAAATACTCCTGTTTCCTGCGCCTGACTCCACACCCACTACTGCAGACGTTACAAATTCATTTTAGTATAAGGCTGTAACGTAACCATATGTGTAAAAAGGGTAGTGGTCTGTATACTTTCTGAATGCACTGTATGCCGATGATAGTGTTGTGTATGCTATTGCATTCATGGTTGACAAGGCTCTATCTGAACTACAGTCTGCCTTCATTGTATTAGAGAAAAACTTTTTTGACCTGAAATTAGTATTGAATGCAGGTAAAACTAAGGATACGTTGTTCTCTAGAGCGCATAAAAATAACTATATTGATCGTGTCCCTGCTTACAAATATCTGAGCATCTGGATAGATAAAAAGCTTTTCTTTTAAAAAGCATATTGATGAGTTAGTAGAAAAGCTGAGAATAAAAATAGGCTTCTTCTATAGAAATAGGTCCTACCTCTCACTAGAAAGCAGATTATTCAGTCTATGTTCCTATCTGTCCTAGACTATGGGGATATCATCTATATGAACACAGCTGCCACTTCAGTAAAGCCATTAGACACAGTTTTTCATAGCGCACTGCGCTTTATTACCGGCAACAATTTTAGAATTCTTCACTGCATTCTCTACCAGAAAGTTGATTGGCCCTCTTTGATGTCCCATAGGTTGATACATTGCTATGGTTTCATTTATAAAGCCCTTTTACAAAACGTCCCACTAACATCATTACTAAACTTTGGACATACGAGTTACCACACCCGGGCTCAGGGATGGCTAATTCTGGATATTCCTTTGGTCTCTACAGAGTTAGGTAAATCAGCTTTTAGTTTTCTTGCACCTTTTTTTGTGGAACAATCTTCAAAATGTTGTTAAATGTGATGTTCTGGTGCCTTTAAGGTAATTCAGAAGGCTGATTGAGGACCTTATTACTGATGAATGTGTTTGTTTTTTATGACCATGTTTCTTTCTGCTTGCATTTCGTATTTATATTGATGTGTGTATTTTCTGTAATTTATGTAATTCAGGGCTCATCTGTAAAAGAGCCCTTGGTCCCAGTATGACTCCCTGATTAAATAAATGTTAAATATATATATATTTTAATATTGCTGCCAAAGGTGATTCTAACATGTTTTGACTCAGGGGTGTGAGTACTTATGCAAAGGAGATATTTCTGTATTTCATTTTCAAGAAAATTGCAGAAAAATGTCAACAAAAATATATTCACTTTGTCATTATGGGCTATTGTTTGTAGATGGGTGAGAAAAAATGATATTTAATCCATTTTGAATTCAGGCTGTAACACAACAAAATGTGTAATACGTCATGGGGTACGAATACATTCTGATGGCACTGTATGTAATTTACTGTCATAAAGAATTACATTTTAAAGGCTAATAAGGTTGGTGGAACCGTTCATAAGAGGGTTCTAGGAGGAACACTCCAAAGATAAAAGCTTCATAGAGGGTTCTAGGAAGGACCTTTTGAAGGATAAAAGGGTTATTGGTAGATCACTTCAAAGAGGGTTCTAGGTAGAACCATACAGGTGGTTCTTTGAAAAACCCTACATAGAGGGTACTAGGTGGAATCCTCTGCAAAGGGTTCTTCCTAGCATCAACAAAGATTGCCCTATGGGGACAAACCAAAGAACCCTGTATAGTTTTACTTAGCACCTTTCTTTCTAAGAAAGTTGTGTATAGTGTATAGTGATGTGAATATTGTATATTGATGTGTATATTGATGTGTATTGATGTGTATGCAGGGCTCATCTGTGAAAGAGACCTTGGTCTCATCATGACTGCCTGCTGAAAAAAATGGGTCTTAGAAAGTTTCTGTGACAACACTGTAAATCAAATAGACTTGGGAAGGTGAACCTTAAACAGGGCTGGAGAGAAAGTGGCCACATTTTTTAATCTGAGTGGTGATGAGAAGCCAGTCTACGGTTATGTACCAAAATTGTACCGTATTCCCTATATATTGCACTACTTTTGACCAGGAGTAACTGGTGTGAGTAACCAGAGTAACTGGTTACCAGAGTAACTGAGAGTTACTGGTATCAATGCTTTTCTACTGAGACACACTCACACTAAGACCACTTCACTTCACCCTGGCCACTGTCATTTAACAGCAGGCGGCCACAAATGAAGACCGACAAGGTGGTCCAAAGCACATCTGAGAGTGGGTTGAAAAAGGCCAGGGGTCCAGGGGGGCCAGGAGGGTGGGCTTCCCTGGGAGAGTGAGTAGTGGCCTCGTGCTTGAGGAAGCGTCCATGAACGACAGGGCTGGAGTCATCTCAACTAACTAGAGCCAATCTCAAGGGCAAGACTGTCACATCCACATGTCTTTCTGGAACGTATATCGAATTAAATGTGGCAGAGTGTTCATTTAGACTCAATTACACAAATGTAAAAAGACGCAGCTGCTGAAAATGAATCCAAAGCTAAAAGAGATCCAGAGAGCATAAGTATTTGAGCAGCAGGAAGGGAAGCAGTAGAGCATGCTAAAAGACCAGAGAGCGCTTATGGAGCTATAATATAAGGATAGCTTTTGATTGTGAATAGGAAGACAGCCTTTCCACTAAGTGCTCGACTGAAAAAGAAAGGGAAGAAAGGAAGATCAAAGAGAAAGTAGAATTGATCATAGATGCAGACTGAGAAACACAGTCCTCCTGGGGAGAAACTGACAGGTGTCCAAGACACTGTGGTTTTATCTATAGACTCTACAATTCAGGAGTAGCTACCTGGAGGGAGAGGACATTTTGGATTCCATTTTGGAATGCAGAACACTCAATTTTTCACAAAAATACTTTTGTTCATGGCTATAATAAAGTATTTCAGCTGTCTAAAACCTGCAATTACCTATTCTTGTTTCTGTCTCAACGTATCTTATTTTCACCCACTGAAAAGTCTCAAGGACAAGGAGAGGGTGTGTGTGTGTGAGTGTGTGTGTGTGTGTGTATGTGAGAGAGAGAGAGAGAGAGAGCAACAGACAGAAAGCGAGAGAGAGTGATAGAGAGTTTGTGTGTACTTCATGTAGCCTACACCCCCATTATCATAATAACCATGTAGGCAGATCAGGCTCTCAAAAATGCACATTAAAGAAGTAGCCTTAAAGTCAACGCTTCATAACAAGAGGAGAAGACCTTGGTGACTGAGTAATCCTGAACAATCAGTATGCCAGTAGAGACAGAGAGACTCTTCCCTCAATATAATACCCTGTCAGTAAATTAGTGACTGGCTCATATTGTCACCAACTGATTTTTCCCTAAATTGAATGAATCTTTAAGCCTCTCACTGGATCAATCAATTCTGAGACAGTCTTAGTGTGGTGATATCTCATTCTGCAAGTTGATATTGCCAGTAGTGAATGGGAGACTGCAAAGAGAGACCCTGACTGTTTGACTTCCCTGTCTATCCCTAAGCCCTGTTCAATAATGACAACCCCAAACTAATCAGGCTCTGGGCAGCCGCATACAACACAGATGGGCCCTCTTCATCACAGACCGCGTCAGATTAAGGCTGAGATAATGTATAGTCTCCCCCTCTCTCGCTGCCTCATCTATGGGTCCTGGTCAAAGTAGTGCAATATACAGTATAGGGAATAGGGTGCCATTTGGAATGCAAGCAGGGCCTTTGGAGTGATTCTGGTGAATGACGTTACCATAGCAACGTGCATTACTGTGTACTGTTTCAATGTTATTTTTATTTATTTATTTCACCTTTATTTAACCAGGTAGGCTAGTTGAGAACAAGTTCTCATTTACAACTGCAACCTGGCCAAGATAAAGCAAAGCAGTTAGACACATATGACAACACAGAGTTAAGCATGGAATAAACAAACATACAGTCAATAATACAGTAGAAAAAGTGTGTGCAAATGAGGTAGGATAAGGGAGGTAAGGCAATAAATAAGCCATGGTGGCGAAGTAATTACAATATAGCAATTGAACACTGGAATGGTAGATGTGCAGAAGATGAATGTGCAAGTAGAGATACTGGGGTGCAAAGGAGCAAGATAAATAAATAAATACAGTATGGGGATGAGGGAGTTGGATGGGCTATTTACAGATGGGCTATGTACAGGTGCAGTGAGCTGCTCTGACAGCTGGTGCTTAAAGCTAGTGAGGGAGATATGAGTCTCCAGGTTCAGTGATTTTTGCAGTTCGTTCCAGTCATGGGCAGCAGAGAACTGGAAGGAAAGGCGGCCAAAGGAAGAATTGGCTTTGGGGGTGACCAGTGAGATATACCTGTTGGAGCGCGTGCTACGGGTGGGTGCTGCTATGGTATCCAGTGAGCTGAGATAAGGCGGGGCTTTACCTAGCAGAGACTTGTAGATGACCTGGAGCCAGTGGGTTTGAAACGAGTATGAAACGAGGGCCAGCCAGCGAGAGCGTACAGGTCGCAGTGCTGGGTAGTATATGGGGCTTTGGTGACAAAATGGATGGCACTGTGATAGACTGCATCCAATTTGTTGAGTAGAGTGGCTATTTTGTAAATGACATCGCCGAAGTCGAGGATCGGTAGGATGGTCAGTTTTACAGGGTATGGGTCAGGGTATGTTTGGCAGCATGAGTGAAGGATGCTTTGTTGCGAAATAGGAAGCCGATTCTAGATTTAATTTTGGATTGGAGATGCTTAATGTGAGTCTGGAAGGAGAGTTTACAGTCTAACCAAACACCTAGGTAATTGTAGTTGTCCACATATTCTAAGTCAGAACCGTCAATATACAGTAGGTAAGCAGAAACAGGAGTCATACAGAAAAAGGTGCATCATTCAAATCTTGAGGGCTTGAGGAAAGAATGTTTCTTCTTCAATTGCAAAGGTTTAGCTCAGGGAAGTATTCCATTGCATCTGAAGTACAACATTACCCCTCCTTCTTTGGCATTGACCTCTGTGTGTGCTGTCTTTTTAATTCAGACAAAGTGTGAATGTTTCCTCACAGAGTGTATGGGATTGAGAGGGAAGGTGGAGGGGTGTGAGGCTACTAAATAATACCCTGTTGCATTAATAATGTGTTTTAAAATCAATACCAGCTCTCCTTTCTTGGGTTTATATGAATTCAATCTCAGTCAACAGGAGAGCGCACCTGCAGAATGCCAAGTGATGTCTTGTCATATATGGCAAGTGAAACAGAAACACAGGCTATTAATGGCATCCATGTTGCCATCCTATCCAAACAGCTACACCATAGTCCTGTGCTGTTACCATGACAGCAAGGAAACAGACTTCGAGCAAGCTATACTGTAAGACCTTGTCAAATTGTAAAAGTGTGAGAAGAAACAGATACCAGTCAGTTAGGTATCTACTGTGGGTGATAGGGGATGGAGGATGGGGCAGCATGTTACTATGGATCAGTCGCCAGAGGAACCCACCATAAGCACCTCACCTTGGAAGTCCACCTCAGTATATATTCTTGGAAAAGAAGGTGCCACTTAGAACCATAAAGGGTCCTTAAATTGTCCCCAAAGGAGAACCTTCTGAAAATAACTATTTTTGATTTCAAGTGGAACCCTTTCACTAATACAAGGTTGTACGTGGAACCCTGATCAAATACAGAAGCTCCAGTGATATCTCTTCAGAGCTTGTCCAGACCGGTGCTTCCCCAGATGAGACGGTGTGCATGGATTGTGTGAAGGTCAAGGTTGATGACAGTATCTCGAGGCTTTAAAGTATCGCTCTACTCTACAGACATTTTTATTCAGCCTGCTGGGCATTGTATTTCATTTTTTGGTTGTTCACGCCATGTTGTGAAACAACAAGAAACTGAGCTATATATAAAAGCCAAGTGGGTCATGCTAAAAACACCCAGAGGCTTTTACAGGGACCTCGACGGTGCCACAAAAATCTCAGAAAGAACAAAATCGTGGTCATTGTGAAAAGATATTATGTTGTTTATACTTTGTCTGGATAGAGAATTGACTCTGTCTGTTACAGCTTGTCACAGCTCTACAGGAGGAAATCTACAGTACAATTACAACGACAGTTTCTCTCACCCTGCCGACACACTCAAACTGTATGTCTGTTTCCCCAGGCATGACCCGTTTGCCCTCCTCCCCAAAAGTAACGTCTCATCCCGCCATGCCAGGCAAATGCAATCAACTGGGGGCAGAGGTGGCGTCCTGACAGTGGGCATTACTCTTACTTTGTCGAAATGGGACAGCCAAAAGATCCATCCTCCCTCCTGCCTCAAGACATCGGTCCACTTTGAATGCCTAAAACAAGGATGATGTTGCCATGCTAATTGCCTCTGTAAGGACAGTCAAGATCACAGATCTGTCTGTTTTTTCCCCCATCAAAGTTAGAGGATTTATGAGGACATGATTGAGTTTTCATCGGCTGAGAAGGAGCTGATTAGAAGTTGGGAGAAAAATGGTCCTGTGAGACCTTGATACTTCATTGGGAATGCATAATTTGTGGACCAAAATCGAGTCAAATTGCCTTTGTTTCAGGGATAGAGGTGAGGACATGATTGAGTTTTCATCTCCCAAGTCAGAATTACAAGGGCATGTAATAATATTTTGGAGATTATATTTCTGCTCCCATTTCAAGCCCACCAAATGAATTCATTCTTCATTTCACTTGATTACCTGACAGAATCAGTCTTCATTGTTTTCCAAAGTTGCCAAACATCAAGAAACTATATAGGGGACAGTAGATAATAACATAGCAAAAATATGGATGTTCACCTTCAATTGGGAGTCTTTACATTCAGACTGCATCCCAATTGGCCCCCTCTTCCCTGTATAGTGCACTACTTTTGACCAGGACCCATAGGGTGCAATACTTTTGGGCTCATAGAGGGAACTACTAACAGGGCCAATAGAGGACTACTAGTGCATGTAGGGAATAGGGTGCCATTTGGGACCTGAGTTCAGTCTTTATGAATTATTCACCTGAAGGTCTCCATTGATCCAAAGCCACTATTCCTACAGAGCACCTCCATTGACCAGCCAAGAGCCCAAACTCACACTCTCCACAAATCCTTCATCCTCAGTGTTCCTTTCTCAGAGGATGTTTTCGGGGTCTGCATGGAGGAGGATGTGGGGCCTCGGCCCTTGAAGATGAGAGTGTTATGTCTATCCTCCAGTGGTGGCCCCTTGATTTGAGACAGGATGTCCCTAGCGACCTGACCATCGGCGTTACAGATCTCTACAGCTCTGATAGACTGGGACAGTGGCAGAATGGTCAATAAAGTATCCTTTAAACCTCCTGCCACATCTTGCTGTGGCATCCACCTCCACTAAAAAGCTACAGTTGCAGCCAATTATTCTGATCCACATAGTTGCAGAACTACACAACCCCATTTACAGCTTTTTATTGTAAAAAAACACCAAGGGTGAGCAACCTCCGCTCATTTAGAGTTGTCTGTGGTGCTGTCCACGGCGGTGGTAGGGGCTGCTGGTAGCCTGGCGGTTAAGAGCATTGGGTCAGTAACCGAAAGGGTGCTTGTTTGACTCCCCAAGAAGACTAGGTGAAAAATATGTTCATCCTAATTGCTCCTGTAAGTCGCCCTCGATAAGAGTGTCTGCTAAATTACTAAAATGTGGTGCTGAATCAGTCTCCAATCTTCATCAGTTAGCGCTAATCGTGGTGCTCTCCATGGTCTTGAATTGCTTATGTGTGCGTCAGTATAAGGACCCACTTCAGGTTTGATTGATTTTATTTGCCAGTTTAAAAAAAAACACACATATACACACAGTACCTACAAAAACGTGACAGGGATAACACAAAAAAGTTGAAATGATAGTTATAAGATGGAGAGTGAAGTAGTCTGTAGACAGATAGGAGTTGATTGGTTCGGACAGGCAGCATGGCTTGGGCAAAGGGAGGGAGCATCGATGGTGCAGGGCAGAGAGAAAAAAGTAACATCTAGACAGTTCAGGAGCTCTTCAGCAGGGCCAAAGCCATCAGCATGGGAGTTCACACGGATCACCTGGGTACAGAAGAAAACAACATTTCTGCATCACATCCAGTCAACACAGAGTGAATCTGTCAAGAGCAATTTATAATCAAGCCCAGTAGTTTATATCGCTCAAGTCCGCCTACTGGATCTATAAATGCATTCATCTGTGCTCCCCATGGGGGCAGTCAGATCATATTCTGAGCTCAATGGAGCTTAAACAGATGGACAAAGTCCTTCGTTTCCTTCGTATTTCCCTCAGAATTAGAGCTGTTTCTGTCTCTTGTGCCTTTGCACTGTGGTATTTCACCCTTTAACACAATGTTTGAGCCGGTAATGCCTCTGGATGATTCCAGCTCATTCATCAGCCCTTTTATTCGCCATTAAAAGGGCTGTGTAGCATGTCTGTGGCGGTAGAGGAGTAGAGAGTCGTGGAGACAGACAGGTTCAGAGGCTAATGGTGGCGGCGCTAGCAGCTAGCAGACACAGGCTGGATATTAATGGTGGTGGCACTAGCAGCTAGCAGACACTGGCTGGTCAGCGGGGCTGGCAGCTTGGCAGGCAGGCCACTAATGAGGGCTGTATACCTCTCCTCGATCTGACAGCAAAAGCTCTGGGTGCTATTAAATAAGCCCTTCTCAAAAACACCTCTGATAATCAACAGACCATTATCAATCTATCCAACCCACTTAAAAAAAAACATTTAACTTCTTGGGGCTAGGACCCTTTTTTCTCAATTTCCGCCTGAATGACGTGCCCAAAGTAAACTGGTTGTAGCTCCGGTCCTGAAGCCAGGATATGCATATAATTGGTACCATTGGAAAGAAAACACTTTGAAGTTTGTAGAAATGTTAAAATAATGTAGGAGAATATAACACAATAGATATGGTAGGAGAAAATCCAAAGACAAACCAACCAGAATTTTCTTTTTGAGAGACCATCCTCTTAGAAAGGCAAGTAAAAGGTCATATTGAAAATAAGCTCCCTGAATGCAATTCCTATGGCTTCCACAGGGTGTCAGCAGTCTATGTTCAAGGTTTCAGGCTTGTAACTTCAAAAACGAATAAGAAATATCAGTTTTAGTACAGGACACAGTTTTGGAGATTCGTGTTTGCACACGGCATGAAGACAGTACCCACCTGCTAAAATCAGTTTCCTATTGAACATACTTCTTTACGTAAGAAATATTATAGTTTGATTACATTTTAGGGTATCTGAGGAGTAAATAGAAACGTATATTGACATGTTGAAACAAAGTTTAGCGGGACACCCATCCCTATTAACACTTAACACAGCAAAGAAAGAGGGCTCAGTTAGAAGAGCATTGTGCTTGCAATGCCAGGGTTGTGGGTTCCATTCCCATGGGGGAGCAGTATGAAAATGCATGCACTCACTACTGTAAGTTGGTCTGGATAAGAGCATCTGCTAAATTATTTAAATGTACCCTCCAATGTGAGGGTAACAGACACATTTGCGTAAGTCTAATGCTTTAAAGAAAATACTTGCCCAGAGCTAAAAGAATAACAGACAATCAGCACTAATGTGTAAACATATACTAAACAAAACTGTTTGTTACATGCAATATGCTTTGTAGGCTACACCGGACAGATGTTGCTCTCCGGTTTTGTGATGAAACAAAGGTGTGATTGAATTTATTCTGCCACTGTGTCTTCCTTTTGTCTCGGCCTTAGGCCTATATATACTGCTCAAAAAAATAAAGGGAACACTTAAACAACACATCCTAGATCTGAATGAAAGAAATAATCTTATTAAATACTTTTTTCTTTACATAGTTGAATGTGCTGACAACAAAATCACACAAGAATAATCAATGGAAATCCAATTTATCAACCCATGGAGGTCTGGATTTGGAGTCACACTCAAAATTAAAGTAGAAAACCACACTACAGGCTGATCCAACTTTGATGTAATGTCCTTAAAACAAGTCAAAATGAGGCTCAGTAGTGTGTGTGGCCTCCACGTGCCTGTATGACCTCCCTACAACGCCTGGGCATGCTCCTGATGAGGTGGCGGATGGTCTCCTGAGGGATCTCCTCCCAGACCTGGACTAAAGCATCTGCCAACTCCTGGACAGTCTGTGGTGCAACGTGGCATTGGTGGATGGAGCGAGACATGATGTCCCAGATGTGCTCAATTGGATTCAGGTCTGGGGAACGGGCGGGCCAGTCCATAGCATCAATGCCTTCCTCTTACAAGAACTGCTGACACACTCCAGCCACATGAGGTCTAGCATTGTCTTGCATTAGGAGGAACCCAGGACCAACCGCACCAGCATATGGTCTCACAAGGGGTCTGAGGATCTCATCTCGGTACCTAATGGCAGTCAGGCTACCTCTGGCGAGCACATGGAGGGCTGTGCGGCCCCCCAAAGAAATGCCACCCCACACCATGACTGACCCACCGCCAAACCGGTCATGCTGGAGGATGTTGCAGGCAGCAGAACGTTCTCCACGGCGTTTCCACACTCTGTCACGTCTGTCACGTGCTCAGTGTGAACCTGCTTTCATCTGTGAAGAGCACAGGGCGCCAGTGGCGAATTTGCCAATCTTGATGTTCTCTGGCAAATGCCAAACGTCCTGCACGGTGTTGGGCTGTAAGCACAACCCCCACCTGTGGATGTCGGGCCCTCATACCACCCTTATGCAGTCTGTTTCTGACTGTTTGAGCAGACACATGCACATTTGTGGCCTGCTGGAGGTCATTTTGCAGGGCTCTGGCAGTGCTTCTCCTGCTCCTCCTTGCACAAAGGCAGAGGTAGCGGTCCTGCTGCTGGGTTGTTGCCCTCCTACGGCCTCCTCCACGTCTCCTGATGTACTGGCCTGTCTGCTGGTAGCGCCTCCATGCTCTGGACACTACGCTGACAGACACAGCAAACCTTCTTGCCACAGCTCGCATTGATGTGCCATCCTGGATGAGCTGCACTACCTGAGTCACTTGTGTGGGTTGTAGACTCATGCTACCACTAGAGTGAAAGCACCGCCAGCATTCGAAAGTGACCAAAACATCAGCCAGGAAGCATAGGAACTGAGAAGTGGTCTGTGGTCCCCACCTGCAGAACCACTCCTTTATTGGGGGTGTCTTGCTAATTGCCTATAATTTCCACCTGTTGTCTATTCCATTTGCACAACAGCATGTGAAATTTATTGTCAATCAGTGTTGCTTCCTAAGTGGACAGTTTGATTTCACAGAAGTGTGATTGACTTGGAGTTACATTGTGTTGTTTAAGTGTTCCCTTTATTTTTTGAGCAGTGTATATCATGGTGGCACGGCATATGAACTAACAGGTTCTAGAGCAAACAACGCAATTATTATTATATGGCATTTTTTCCCTGGCTTGGCTTCCACCAGTGATTTGACCCATGCACCGCTACTGCACACCGGTCGAGTGGCCAGTCTCTTCAAAAAGACCTTATCAGGCATGTCATAGACACTCATTAAAAACCATCTCACATGCATCGACAAAGGTTAATAAGTGCAATTGTTTTCTAATTGACTTTTATCGACGCTTTCAAGATTATCACTCAATTTTGTAGCCCTTTACTGCAGTCAATGACCAAAAACGCCCTCTTTGACCTCATGGGTGGAATGATATTAATATGTTTCATAATTTCATAATTAATAAAGATTTCTTAACACGAAAACCCGGTGTTTCTATGTCAAACAGTTTTGTTATATTTCAGTCTTCTGTGATGTATATAAAGTGTAATATTGGGATGCAAACTCAACATGTAATACATTTCAACTCTATATCTGACATAGTACAGGTGTCTTCTTTTTTTAAGGCCATAGCCTTGTGTGTGAGGTTTTCTTTTTTGTTTCATAGTAGATTTGTTTAAGACTATCAAGAATCACTCTGTGTGACCCTAATTTATCCCACAGCAGTAAAAGGCTAATCACCTCTGAGTGGCATCTTGGAGTACAATCTGACAACGTGTGTTGAGTCTTCAGGCTAGACCATACTACACCGGCTCCGACGCTCGTCTTATGTGGCAGGGCTTGCAAACTATTACAGACTACAAAGGGAAGCACAGTCACGAGCTGCCCAGTGACACGAGCCTACCAGACGAGCTAAACCACTTCTATGCTCGCTTCGAGGCAAGCAACACTGAGGCATGCATGAGAGCATCAGCTGTTCCGGACGACTGTGTGATCACGCTCTCCGTAGCCGATGTGAGTAAAACCTTTAAACAGGTCAACATACACAAGGCTGCGGGGCCAGATGGATTACCAGGACGTGTGCACCGGGCATGTGCTGACCAACTGGCAGGTGTCTTCACTGACATTTTCAACATGTCCCTGATTGAGTCTGTAATACCAACATGCTTCAAGCAGACCACCATAGTCCCTGTGCCCAAGAACACAAAGGCAACCTGCCTAAATGACTACAGACCCGTAGCACTCACGTCTGTAGCTATGAAGTGCTTTGAAAGGTTGGTGATGGCTCACTTCAACACCATTATCCCAGAAACCCTAGACCCACCTCAATTTGCATACCGCCCAAACAGATCCACAGATGATGCAATCTCTACTGCACTCCACACTGCCTTTCCCACCTGGACAAAAGGAACACCCACGTGAGAATGCTATTCATTGACTACAGCTCAGCGTTCAACACCATAGTACCCTCAAAGCTCATCACTAAGCTAAGGATCCTGGGACTAAACACCTCCCTCTGCAACTGGATCCTGGACTTCCTGACGGGCCGCCCCCAGGTGGTGAGGGTAGGTAGCAACACATCTGCCACATGGATCCTCAACATTGGAGCTCCCCAAGGGTGCGTGCTCAGTCCCCTCCTGTACTCCCTCTTCACCCACGACTGCATGGCCAGGCACGACTCCAACACCCTCATTAAGTTTGCAGACGACACAACAGTAGTAGGCCTGATCACTGACAATGATGAGACAGCATATAGGGAGGAGGTCAGAGACCAGATATCACAAAGTGCTTATACAGAAACCCAGCCTAAAACCCCAAAGAGCAAGCAATGCAGTTGTAGAAGCACGGTGGCTAGGAAAAACTCACTAGAAAGGCAGAAACCTAGAGAGTAACCAGGCTCTGATGGGTAGCCAGTCCAGGAGGGGAGAGAGAGTGAGAATGAAATGATGGGAGAATTAGAGGGAGCATACTTAAGATCACACAGTACACAAGATAAGACAGGAGAATTACACCAGATAGGACAGGTTGACCCTAGCCCCCTGGTACATAGACTATTGCAGCAGACAGGGGGGTCGGGAGACACTGTGGCCCTGTCCGACAATACCCCTGGACAGGGCCAACCAGGCAGGCTAAAATCCCACCCACTTTGCCAAAGCACAGCCCCCACATCACCATAGGGATATCAACAGACCACCAACTTACTACCCTGAGGCAGTTGTATCGTGAGTATATTGTGTGTCAGAGTAGTTTAGGGCAAGCTCAGATAGCAACCCTGGATACCAGGAAATTCTAGGGTTTCCTCTGAGTCTCGTGATTAAACGTCATTTGGCTAACTAGCAAAGCTAGCCCTCCCACTGCACTGAATACGGACCGTTCTCGCCTGCATTGGAACTCCCGCTCCCAGAACTCACACACACCCACACACAGAGAAGAGCATGGACCGCGCATGCTGTTGTTCATCTAGTGAGGGACGAAGCCCTGCAACATAAAAATAAACTTATTATAACCTGGATACACCAGGTTTTTAAAGATTACAACCGGTTTAACTTTATTGAATGTTTACCTTTTTCTGATGGTGAATTATTGAGTTTACTGTGAGTTTATGAATTCTAGTTCTCGTGCATGATACCATACTGTTTTGGTTTATTTTGAGTTGTATGTCTTGCATTTGATTCCATTCTAAAGACTTACATTTCTGTATATCCCTGAATAAAGCCCAAAGATAATGTGTACTGTCAAAATATAATTAATCTTCCTAATACGAGATAATTTATGCCAATTGCCTTCCTTTGGTTATTTTTGAGTATATGTGTTTACCCCTGTTTTACATCCTACAAAGCTCAGTTACAGTAGGGGCACAGTAGGGGGTTACAAATTTGGGACACTCCAATTAGTATGATATGTTACGTTTCGTATGGTATGAATTCATTTGTGGATGTCCATCATTAATTTTGTATGATATGTTACGAATTACAATTCAGATGGTATGTTACGAATTGCAATTTGTACGATATGTTGCGAATTTGCAAAATGTATGATATGTTACGAATTCCAATTTGTTGTGGCTAACGTTAGCTAGGTGGCTAATGCTAATGTTAGCTAGGTGGCTAACGTTAGCTAAGCTATGGGTTAAGGTTCAGGTTAAGGTTAGGTTTAGGAGTTAGGTTAAGGTTAGGTTTAGTGTTAGAGAAGGCCTAGCTAACATGGAAAGTAATTGCAAAGTAGCTAAAAAGTAGTAGTTGAAAAGTTGCTAATTAACTAAAATGCTAAAGTTGTCCATGATGAGATTTGAACACACAACCTTCGGGTTTGCGTTATACATCTACCCATCTGCCCCAACCAAACCACCCTACTTTAATTTTTGCCTTATGTAACCTTCTGTTTTATGTAGACATATTACAGCACTGTTGGAGCTAGGAACACAAGCATTTCGCTACACCCGCAATAACATCTGCTAAATATGTGTATGTGACTAATAAAATGTTATTTGATTTGATACCGAGCGTAACATATCATACTAATTTGTCCTGGATTTACATTTACTATGTTACATCTAGTCTATGAGACCAGGTTGTCATGCCGCCAGGACAAGTCTCCGCACAATGGAGACTGTGCCTTTTCCTCCCACGCACCACAGCTATGGAACTCCCTTCCTGATAATCTCAGGGCTGTTCAGACTGTTGGAGCTGTTTAAGCATGCCTTAAGACTTATCTCTATCGGCTGGCCTACCCTTTTGTCTCTAGACTTTGATTGTTGCTTTTATGATAGGGTTAGATATACAGTATATATTGTATATATTATTCTTTAACTATTTTTCGATTTAATTAGTTATTTTATGCACTTTGAGATTATTATTTTATAATAAAATGTGCTATACAAATGTAAGAAATTATTATTATTATTATTAGGGCAGAGGGAGGGATACATAATGAATAGGTTTTTGTTTATCATGCAGTTAGCAACAACCAGGTATTGACACTAGACTGAAAGCATTACAATTGTCTGTATGTATACTGTAATAATGTTTTCACACAAAATACATCTTATTTACAGTTTATGGCTACAACATCTTATTTAATGTTATGTTCTGTTGCTTCATGAATTGAACATGAGGTCAGACTTGGATCAGATCAGAAGAATTAGATATAATAGCAATCCTACGGGACTGAAACTCAGGTTATGGGGAATATTTTAGGCTAGTTGTTCTTGTGTCTCTGTTCCTGTTTGCTCCTCCACCTCTTCTGTGTCTGCAGGGGGAGAGCTGAACAGGTGGGGAGTCTGCAGTTTGCTGATTTATAACACTCTTAAAACTTCCCATCACTTAACTTGGTTGTCCTGCCTTCTCACGCACCAGTGGCACTCAGACACAGTATATGGGAGCCCTACCTCAAACTCTTTTACAACAGAGAAATGGCAGAATACACACAGACACACACACAGACACACAGGTGCTCTGCTCCCAGACCATGCCCATGACCTCCCATAGCAGCTCCAGTAGGCTGAGGAATGAGACAGATGAATGCAGTGCTGCCTGGGAGGAATTTCATTACATCGGTCAACCCTTTGCAACCAAGAGTCTGAAATGCACACCCTCTGTACATTTAAAATGAGCCACCAGAAACACTAGTGTTTGTTCTTTGAATTTGTTCATTTGTTCCATGTACTGTCCAAGTCCAAGAATGAGGACAATAAAAGTGTCCTTTTCATTGTACCTTTTGGCATTTCAAAATGAATATCTAACATTAATTTATGACTAGAGAACAATGTTGCATTACCCATAGCCCTGAATGTTGTAGGTAGTGTATGAAAACTGTAACAGTCAAATGAGAACAATGGGATATCAATATCCAGTGAGCTGACACTATGCCAATACCCATGCCTCGTTATCTTTCAAGAATCCAAACGTATTATTTTGTAAACAGGGTGTAATTAGGAACATGTAGAGAATTAAAACTTTGCCTGCAGGAGATGTTTGACTTGAATAGTTGTATGTTCTCTATCATACCGCGAGCCTGATAAAATTATAATGAAAACATAGCATTAAAGCATGAAGAAGTGCAGACAGACATGACGAGCGAGAGATAGAGACAGACAGACTGAGAGAGAGAGCGAGAGAGAGAGAGAAGGGGGAGACAGGTTGAAATAAAGTATGAGAGATACTGAGAGAAAAAGAGTGACAGGGTGTGAAGACTGTTCTATGATATGATCCAGACAGACACGAAGACATCAGGGACATAAGCCTATCAGAAATAGTGTTGTCTGATACGATTCAAAACACAAAATCAAAGACGGCCGCAATTTCATCACGAGTCTGATAAGGCTATCTTACTCTCAGATTGTATCTAAAGCCCTATTCGAACGGGATTAGTGTAGATTCTATTTTTGACATCTACATTTCAGGAAATGGATGAGCAGAGAGAGGAAATAGAATTTAATATTTCACAAATAAATTATAAACAGTGCTTCAGTTCAAAAATAAATTGAGTAGATGGAATCATGATGAAGATATGTGGAAGAGGGTATTGGAATTAACATTTAATATCAATGTGAGTGTGAATCAATATGAATGTTCCTTTAGCATGGAGCTGTATGGGGAATTAATTAGTCATTTTTGTGTTGTTCTGCTAATCCCGTTTCCAACCAAACAGGCTCATTGAGCTGCATACATAATTCAGAGGATAAGCATACTTTTGAAGACGCCATGACTCCAGATGGGCCGGAGATTCTGTGTTCTTGGCCAAATCACAGCAGGCCCCACAACCCAGCAGCATTATCAAACTTTCTAGTTTCAGGAAACACACACACGAATGCACACAGGCAGGCAAATATGCATGCATGCACGCACGCACACATGCAAACACACACACACACACACAACACACACACACGACTGTTTTCAAGCAGCTAAAACATCAAAACAATTCTACCTGGGTAGAAGAAAGGCAGTGAGTATCAGTCTCCGTATTTTATAGTACTGTCTCCAATTAGAATTGAAGGTATTAATTAAGTACAGTGAGGGAAAAAAGTATTTGATCCCCTGCTGATTTTGTACGTTTGCCCACTGACAAAGAAATGATCAGTCTATAATTTTAATGATAGGTTTATTTGAACAGTGAGAGACAGAATAACAACAAAAAAATCCAGAAAAACGCATGTCAAAAATGTTATAAATTGATTTGCATTTTAATGAGGGAAATAAGTATTTGACCCCTCCGCAAAACATGACTTAGTACTTGGTGGCAAAACCCTTGTTGGCAATCACAGAGGTCAGACGTTTCTTGTAGTTGGCCACCAGGTTTGCACACATCTCAGGACTGATTTTGTCCCACTCCTCTTTGCAGATCTTCTCCAAGTCATTAAGGCTTTGAGGCTGACGTTTGGCAACTCGAACCTTCAGTTGCCTCCACAGATTTTCTATGGGATTAAGGTCTGGAGACTGGCTAGGCCACTCCAGGACCTTAATGTGCTTCTTCTTGAACCACTCCTTTGTTGCCTTGGCCGTGTGTTTTTGGGTCATTGTCATGCTGGAATACCCATCCACGACCCATTTTCAATGCCCTGACTGAGGGAAGGAGGTTCTCACCCAAGATTTGACGGTACATGGCCCCGTCCATCATCCCTTTGATGCATAATGTTTCCACCTCTATGTTTGACGGTGGGGATGGTGTTCTTGGGGTCATAGGCAGCATTCCTCCTCCTCCAAACACGGTGAGTTGAGTTAATGCCAAAGAGCTTCATTTTGGTCTCATCTGACCACAACACTTTCACCCAGTTGTCCTCTGCATCATTCAGATGTTCATTGGCAAACTTCAGACGGGCATGTATATGTGCTTTCTTGAGCAGGGGGACCTTGTGTGCGCTGCACGATTTTAGTCCTTCATGGCGTAGTGTGTTACCAATTGTTTTCTTGGTGACTATGGTCCCAGCTGCCTTGAGATCATTGACAAGATCTTCCCGTGTAGTTTTGGGCTGATTCCTCACCGTTCTCATGATCATTGCAACTCCACGAGGTGAGATCTTGCATGGAGCCCCAGGCCGAGGGAGATTGACAGTTCTTTTGTGTTTCTTCCATTTGCGAATAATCGCACCAACTGTTGTCACCTTCTCACCAAGCTGCTTGGCGATGGTCTTGTAGCCCATTCCAGCCTTGTGTAGGTCTACAATCTTGTCCCTGACATCCTTGGAAAGCTCTTTTGTCTTGGCCATGGTGGAGAGTTTGGAATCCGATTGATTGATTGCTTCTGTGGACAGGTGTCTTTTATACAGGTAACAAGCTGAGATTAGGAGCACTCCCTTTAAGAGTGTGCTCCTAATCTTAGCTCGTTACCTGGATAAAAGACACCTGCGAGACAGAAATCTTTCTGATTGAGAGGGGGTCAAATACTTATTTCCATCATTAAAATGCAAATCAATTTATAACATTTTTGACATGCGTTTTCCTAGATTTTTTGGTTGTTATTCTGTCTCTCACTGTTCAAATAAACCTACCATTAAAATTATAGACTGATCATTTCTTTGTCAGTGGGCAAACGTACAAAATCAGCAGGGGATCAAATACTTTTTCCCTCACTGTATGTCTTTGTCCTTGAACCACTAAAACAATGCAACCAAGCCAATAAGGAACACAAGGCTCAAACTTCGCTCTAAACCAATGAAAATAAAGTGTGTACAATGAATGGCAAGAGACATAGCCAAGCAACGTAGCCACATTGATTTAGTTTGACATGCCAGATGTGGTTTCGATAGTGTGTAGACATTTTTACAGATTTGTTGTGGAACATGTCAGCCAGTAAGACCCATTCATCTGTGGTATCTGTCGCAGACCAGATGTGCAGTGACAGCAACTCACACTCTTAAGGGTATGTTGTTGTCGTCACTACAGAGATTTCACACACTGATATTTTCATGGCTATAAGAAACTGTTCTCCTGTGTACAAGGCATCTAAAGCAGTATAGTGACAGACAGTGCATTGGGATAATTCTGACAACTAGAACTCTTAGGATCAGGGAAATATATTCAAAGAAGAGCCATCTTGGAAAACTGGACAGAATTCAGAAGGCAGGATAAATCAAATGACTTTATATACACGACAATCTAGATATGTTTTGTGTGTCAGACAACTACCTTTATTTTGAACATGAGTCACCCAAATGACACGTTCAAAAAGAGAAAAATGAGTTCACTACGTTTAATAAATGATGCATAACGTTATACCACAAAGCAGGACATCAGTCTAGTAAGATGAAAAGCAGCTGATTTATTATTAAAAGAGGCCATTACACAGACACAGCAGCACACAAAATGTCACATCAATTAGCCCAATCTAGAAATAAACTCTGCTAGCTGGAGTCGTGTGAGATGAAGACCAGAACGTGATTGCCTCCCAAATGGCACTATAGTCCCTATATAGTGTGCTACTTTTGTCCAGAGCCCTAGGGGCCATGTTAAAAAATTGTGCACTATATAAGGAATAGAGTTCCATTTGGGATGTCTGCTTTTGTATTTATTACTGGAATCCTTTTTGTCTGTATTTGCTGTGGTTACTGTAGTCATCCTTTGATCCTGGTCGGTATGGTAACTGTGCATGCTCTTTGTGTTTGTGCTGCATGTCACAGTGCTGCCTCTGGTTAGTCTGAATACCATTCTCAATGAAAAATAGAGATCAGAGAGAGGTCTTCCGGTTCTGGAGGACTGCTGAAAGGCTGACTTTTCCGACCTTCCGACCAATTTGTTTTAATTTATTTTCATACTTTCCTGGAAGCCAAGCTAAAACGCTTGCTTAATGGTATTTATACAACAGGTGATTCTAATCCTGAATGCTGATTGGTTAAAAGCACATTCCAGCCGGTGTCTATTCCACAAGTTACCACCGGATAAATCTATGATGTTAAAATGCCTATTTACTCGACTCCATTGTCTCATCAGCCCAGCCTGGCAATTTATAAATCTAGACATTATCTCACATTTCTTTTAGGATAACATTTGGTTTTCAATAGCGGAGATTTGTATGAACATTGCTTTCTGTCTCTCCGAAATGTGCCACATTGTTTCAATATTCAAAATCGATATCCAGCTGTCCCATAGTAATGAACGCGTCAGGAGTTGGGATGAGACAGGCAGGCAGCGTTTCTCAGCCAGTCAAAATCATGAATCAGCTGGCATAATTTTCATGGATATATTCAAGGAAATGTAAATTGAAAAAGTCAAACGGAAGTGCAGCTAGTTTGCAGTCTTTCCAGATCCAGTCGAAATCATGAATCAGCTGGCATCATTTTCATGGATATATATAAAGAAATGTCAATTGAAAACAGTTTAAACTAATGCAAATTAAGCTACAATATTGTTATTCTTGCTGCACTGTTTGACGTGACTGTAAGTTAGCCGTAGGTATAAGAACGTTGCCTAGCCAGTATGGCAATGGAACATTTATGTCACGATTTCCGCCGAAGTTGGTCCCTCTCCTTGTTCGGGCAATGTTCGGCGGTCGAAGTCGCCGACCTTCTAGCCATTGCTGATCCTCTTTTCATTTTTCCTTTGGTTTTGCCTTGTCTTGTATCACACCTGGTTCCAATCCCGTTCATCACATGTTGTGTATTTAACCCTCTGTTCCCCCTCATTGTCCTTGTCGGTGATTGTTTGTTTGTAAGCATTGTGCAAGTTATGTTCTGGTGTGCGACGGGTTTTGTACCCACTTGTATTATTTTGTATATTTTGGTTTTCAGAGTTTTTGAGCACTTATTAAACTTCTCCGTTTTATACCAAGTTCGATCTCCTGTGCCTGACTTCCCTGCCACCAGCACGCACCCTTACAATTTAGAATGAACGACTGGGTTGCGTCCATAGATACAGAACAAAAAGACTGAACGACTGGGCCGTGTTTCTGGCAACCGAACCGATAGAATGAATGACCAGCCGGCTTGGGTAGTAACCCTAGATTTGTGTCGGGACTATATCTTGTGGAAGGATGAAATAGTATGAATAAATTCATAAAATTAAATGTTTTTATGAAAACATGTAAATCATTATTTGAATATTTTGGTAGCCCGTTGTATAAAAGTGATAATGCCTTCGAAGACGGTATTTGGAAGATATATTGGCACGGTTTGCCGGTCCTCGACTTCGTCTCCGGCCTTAAAACACCCGTGCCAATATGTGACCGACCACCTTGATTCGGTCTTATGTAGCAAAATTTGAAATGGTGTTTTTTACGTTGGATAAAAGCAGAGACAGAGAGCTACAAAATGGTATATCATACACTGCATTTTGAGGAACAATGGGGAGATAATTATGCTTTGAAAGTTGATAAACTTGCTGTTTTTATGTTATCCAGAGTGTTGGTGACTGTAAATGTGCTCCTGGCAACAATTTAATTACGATTTTTTGCCGACGTTTACTGACACCAGCCATATTGAGTGTTGAGTGTTTGTAAATGTATGAGTTATTCTGTGCTCTGGCACACAGATGAGAGTGCTCTGAAACTGTTTTTGCAGTGACATTCTATTGAAATGGATACTTGCATAGTGGAGTCTTTTGTTAAGTTTAACTACGAGACACATTTAAAAAAAGCTGCGTTAGACATGGTTTACCTACACATACTGACCAGTTCAAATATACAGATGTGTGCTATATGGCAGACCAATCCAAACTCATCTCTTGGCATGTCCAGCTCACTCATTATCTCAGCCAATCATGGCTAGCGGGAAGGTTGCTGGCATTTTCTGTGGCTTAACCAACTAGTGTCACAGGATCCAACGAAAGTGGCGCCCCTCCTCGGTCGGGCGGCGCTCGGCGGTCGTCGTCGCCGGCCTATTAGCTGCCACCGATCGTTGTTTCTGTGTCTTTTGGTTTTGTCTGTCTGTTCCGCACCTGTTTTGTGTCTGTCATTAGTGGGGCCTTATTTAGTGTGTGTTTTCTGTTGGGGTTTTGTGCGGGATTGTTTATTGTCCACTCAGGACGGTGGGCCGTGATTTATACATTTATACTGACAGTTTTCGTCAGAAGATTTACCGGGCTGCGCCCCTTGCTTTTGTGCCGTGTGAATATATTTTTTTAGTGTTTATGGGAATGTGTTTTTCCCAGGCAGACTGTATATAGCGCCCTGTGCCTCGCGGCTTTTTGTGTGTGTCAATTTATTAAAGACACTCACCTCCAGCACCTGTCTCCTGCATCTGATTCCGCCTCTACACCAGTCCAAGTCAACTGTGACAACTAGGCTTGTAATTTAACAATTTTATTAGAATTTACAGATGGCATACAAGTTTTCTAGTAAGGCACATACCAAAAAAACACATTTTCATAAAAATGTAATAAATTCAGTTCAACTGGCTCTCCTGTGAAGTAGTAACCTACGACATACGCCTAGTTTCCTGAAACGGGTCACATATATCCTCCAAACACCGGCTTCTCTGGCATTGTCACTTAAATACAATAGATCCTAGCATTCGAGAATTGCAAAAAAAACCTGACGAAACCTGACCTGAAATAACATGGAGGCCCAAGCAGCGGGCAAGCCTCTGACCCAAGATGACGTAGGCGACCAGAGAAACAGACTTTTCCTCACAACTTAATGGTGTCATGACAGCTATCAATGGTGTCAAGGAGGACATCAGCAGGTTCTTGGAAATAATCACAAAATCCAAGGATCGCATACAGGTGAGAGAGAGCATCTTTCCCTGGAGAGAAAACAAGCTTAACTTCACAGAAAGTATTCCTGAACTTTCTGGCAGAGAAAGTAAATTGCTTGAAGAGTTGTCGGGAGCGATCGGTTGGCTTGTCTCCAGTTTAAGCTGTGTGCTGATCTCAGTGGACTCCATCTTATTGACTCTAAATGACTTTGGTGTACAGAAGGCTACCCAAGCTCTCACACATAGCTCACACACTGGTGCTTTCAACGGTGTTTATACCTCTAAATCTGATATGGCTGAGAACATCTAAAGAATAGTCTCACCTCAGTGCCTATCATAGTTATTGTTATGATGGGGAGATAAGATGCAGTTACTCAGGGGATATTAAGCCTAATTAATGACTTCCAGCGTGTATATGGTGAATACATATATGGTGAATATACACACACACACACACACACATACACACACACACACACACACACACACACACACACACACACACACACACACACACACACACACACACACACACACACACACACACACACACACACACACCCATACAGCTTGGCAATAACAACACATATTTGCCAAAACAAATAAACACATGTCAGAGGGCATGTAGACAAACAAGAACATAATTGCTCTGAAAGTCCGGCCGTCAGGGTATGCTTCAGGTTGTGTTTGGGTGTTACGATCGTCTGAAGAACTGGACCAAGGTACAGCGTGGTAGGCGTACAGTTTACTTTTAATAAAAATGACACCGGAAAAAACAACAAAATACAAAAACGAACGGAAAGCTATATGCAGTGCCGAAAGCAACTACACACAAACAAGATCCCACAATCACAGGTGGGAAAAGGGCTGCCTAAGTATGATCCCCAATCAGAGACAATGATAAACTGATTGGGAACCATACTAGGCCAACAAAGAAATAGAAACCTAGATATGCCCACCCAAGTCACACCCTGACCTAACAAAATAGAGAATAAAAAAAGCTCTACGGTCAGGGTGTGACATAGGGGAAAATGTATATTATCATAACAATGAATCAGACACAACACTATCATTATGTGATCAATTTGGGACACAATAATGTATAGCCTACAAAGAATGGTTCCAAAGGGATTGCCTTAAATCCTTTTATCCCCCCGGCTTAAGTAACACAGCGTTTGATTTTCCTGCAGACTCCTGTTCACTTTGACCCAGCCAATGACCCCCCATTCCCCTGTGTTTTCATCTTGCTCACACCCACGTCAGAGGGATTACACCCAAATCATCCCTTCATCCTGCTGAATAACAATAAGCAATCTGACGGCCTCTTTGTAACAGCGAGAGGCAGAGAGAGCCGGAACTCTGGAGAATCAGACTTTAGAGTGTCTGTGGAACATAAAAACCTGTCTGTTCCAGAACATTCTCCAGCACCGGCTAAGATGAAATGACAAAATGTGGGGTAAAATTCTGAGAGGAAGCCTTAGAACATACTCCCTGTTTGTGCTTGTTGCTGTAAAGCTAGCATGACTGCATGCTGTTGTGGGTCCTGATAAATAAGTGGCCTTGTTTTCAGGATACATTCCTTTGATAACTCAGGGAGATGGAATATAGCAGGGAGCACCAGAGGGATGAACTTGATTCAGGTAAAATCCTATTCACCATATTCATCAAAAATAGATTTCTAAAGTATGCTCCAACCAGGGTTCAATGTCAGTTACTGAAACTGACAACAACCTTTGAAACTAAAGAGTAAAGGGCCCAGTGGCTTTTAGTGGAAATTCACCTTCAGCCGGTTATCATGATGATCTGATGAGGCAGCACCCCTGGCAGTAACAGCAGCATCGCTGTTAGAGAGTTTCTCTGCTGCTGAAACTATCGGGGATGAGAAAAAAGAAGACAGAAAAAGGTAGAGACAATCTGGGGGAAAGACAAATGCCTCAAGTTTTTGCAACGGGAAAAAGGATTGCATGTAATGGGTGTTCCTTTACCAAGCTTTATTTTTAAATCAATGACACTGTATTTCTAGTAATGTGGACTGGACCTAGTTGCTTACTATAAAGCTATAACTTACATCCTTTTATTTTCTTTGATGCCGATAACGGCATTGTCATCTAAAGCATAGCCAATATAAAAGAAAGTCCATTAGGTACTGTGACAGTGGAGAGCGGTAGTGAAGAGGAGGGGACACAACGTATGGGTTCTATTTTGGTTTCTAATAGAGGCAGTACATCTGCAGTCATTGTCATGGCCAATTATTTCTGAAGGTGCTCTCTTTTTCTTCTTAATTCGCCATAGAGTTCTAATTAGTCCCTGTACCTCCAAGGCTTCTGTAAGCTGCAGGTGAGTTAAGACAGAGAATAAAGTAATGTGGAGGATGGCTGTGACGCTAACAGTCTCTCTGACAGTTGCCAGTGAACCATTGACCTTATAATGATGGACTGTGGTGAGCGCCTAGTGGCCAGTGCCGTACAATGCCATTTTAAACCTTTCCTGGAAACAATATATCTAGAGCAGCACTTTCAAATGACAGAGAAAGAGAGTTTTGCCTTTGCATTTTAATGAGAAACATATCCACTCTTGAGAAACCATGAGTCTTCAACGCAGGTAGACCAGTTGAGTGCTAAGGAAAAGAAACGCCAACAGAATGCAATCGGGGCTGGACTTGTGCAAGCTTAATGTATTTCTTGGCATCCAGTCCTCAGGCATTTCTGTGCTCACCGTGTGGCTGTTTGACAGTGAATGAGGCGTGAATGCTGACTATGTCCGTCTCAAGCTGTCCATTACCATCATCCCTGTGCTTCTATTATCATCCCCTCAGAAAGGAATGTTAGGGTCGTGAGAAACATTAAGAGGTTTCTCTGAATGGTTTAACGAACAGCATCAAAACCCAATAAAAAATTACAAGACCGAGCAACCGTTCATCTTGCTGCTTGAGTGGTAGCCACCATTGAGGCCTGAGCTGCTCTAGCCATCGAGTCCTACATCTAAATCATGTATCATTTGGTCAATGTGTTGACCAAATTTCTATCTATAATATTCCAAACAAGATATTACGTAAAGCCTTCATAGTTCCTTCATAAGCTCTACATAAATGTGTTAAAGTATCTATAACCGTATTTCATGCTTTATAAAGGGTTCATAGATGTGACATAAATGTGAAATACTGTAACCCACTATGTCAAATATGATATAAATTTGTGCTTTATAAAGGGTGATATGTTGGGTCGAAAGATTGGAATACACTCTAAAGTGAAGTCATGTTTGTCACATTACACCTAATCTCGTTCCCAGACACTTCCACCCAAATGTGGCCTTCATTAGTTTAGAGTTAAGTTTAAAATCAAATTTTAAGAAGATAAATTGTGGAAATGGGCAGGGTTTAGCATCAACTACTACTTTGTTACTGTGTTAACTAGTGACAATGACAAATACTTTACTCAGTACGGTCATTCCTATTGAATTATATAGTCACTCCCACTAAGGCCAACTTTGAATGGTTGATATTCCAGGCTTATGCACTGTGTGCAATAGCCTGGGGACGATGTTACACCAAGAAACACTTACCTTGAAGAAAGCCCCCAACATAAAGAAATTGAAAGTGGCTTTCTTCTGGAACCAAGTTACATGTTCCTCAGTAAACAAACACGCACACAACAAAAACTAGCCATATTGTTCAGTGTTGGGCCAATCAGATCTTTGACACATTCACCCACTCCCCTGCTGAAAGATCAGCCACAAAAGATTGCCAGTATTGTAACAGGTTGTAATCAAGCCCTGGTCTCCAACATGGGAACAGAAGAGGAATACCTGGTGTGGGGGTCTCTGGTTGGACTACTCCAAATCATCTTGGCTCTGACACACACACAAGCTTTGCAGGTCCATCAACTCATTTAAATACCCCTTACACCCTACAGTGATCTGTGGATTATGAGAGGGCTGGATTTCATAAATCAACAGAACGTTAAATCCTATTTATTGACACTTTATGTAGTGTCCTGTAATACTTAGTTTGAAGTGAGACACCTGTCATTCATAACACATCTATAAAGAGTCTTTGAGAATTTGAAGTCAGACTCCTTTGGTCATTTATAACATATACATAAATGCCTTGGATCATATGACGCTGTACTTACTATAAAGTCAGACATCTTTGGTCATTCATAACACATACATTGCCTTGCAAAAGTATTCATCCCCGTTGGCATTCTACCTATTTAGTTGCATTAGAACCTGTAATTTAAATTGATTTTTATTTGGATTTAATGTAATGGACATACACAAAATAGTACAAATTAGTGAAGTGAAATTAAAAAAATTACTTGTTTCAAAAAATGCTAAAAAATTAAAAACAGAAAAGTGGTGGGTGTATATGCATTCACCCCCTCTGCTATGAAGTCCCTAAATAAGATCTGGTGCAACCAATTACCTTCAGAAGTCACATAATTAGTTTAATAAAGTCCACCTGTGTGCAATCTAAGTGTCACATGATCTGTCACATGATCTCAGTATATATACACCTGTTCTGAATGGCCCCAGAGTCTGCAACACCACCAAGCAAGCGGCACCATGAAGACCAAGAAGCTCTCCAAACAAGTCAGGGACAAAGTTGTGGAGAAGTACAGATAAGGGTTGGGTTATAAAAAAATATCAGAAACTTTGAACATCCCACGGAGCACCATTAAATCCATTATTAAAAAATGGAAAGAATATGGCACCACAACAAACCTGCCAAGAGAGGGCCGCCCACCAAAACTCACAGACCAGGCAAGGAGGGCATCAATCAGAGAGCCAACAAAGAGACCAAAGATGACCCTGAAGGAGCTACAAAGCTCCAAAACGGCGATTGGAGTATATGTCCATAGGACCACTTTAAGGCGTACACTCCACAGAGCTGGGCTTTACGGAAGAGTGGCCAGAAAAAAACAAGCAAACACGTTTGGTGTTCACCAAAAGGCATGTGGGAGACTCCCCAAACATATGGAAGAAGGTACTCTAGTCAGATTTGGCCATCAAGGAAAACGCTTTGTCTGGTGCAAACCCAACACCTCTCATCCCCCCGAGAACACCATCCCCACAGTGAAACATGGTGGTGGCAGCATCATACTGTGGGGATGTTTTTCATCGGCAGGGACTGGGAAACTGGTCAGAATTGAAGGAATGATGGATGGCGCTAAATACAGGGAAATTCTTGAGGGAAACCTGTTTCAGTCTTCCAGAGATTTGAGACTGGGACGGAGGTTCACCTTCCAGCAGGACAATGACCCTAAGCATACTGCTAAAGCAACACTCGAGTGGTTTAAGGGGAAACATTTAAATGTCTTGGAATGGTCAAGTCAAAGCCCAGACCTCAATCCAATTGAGAATCTGTGATATGATTAAAAGATTGCTGTACACCAGCGGAACCCATCCAACTTGAAGGAGCTGGAGCAGTTTTGCCTTGAAAAATGGGCAAAAATCTCAGTGGCTAGATGTGCCAAGCTTATAGAGACATACCCCAAGAGACTTGCAGCTGTAATTGCTGCAAAAGATGGTTCTACAAAGTATTGACTTTAGGGGGGGGGGGGAGGGGGTGAATAGTTATGCAGGCTCAAGTTTTCAGTTGTTTTGTCTTATTTCTTGTTTGTTTCGCAATAAAAAATATTTTGCACCTTCAAAGTGGTAGACATGTTGTGTAAATCAAATGATACAAACCCCAAAAAAATCCATTTTAATTTCAGGTTGTAAGGCAACAAAATAGGAAAAATGCCAAGGGGGGTGAATACTTACGCAAGCCACTGTATATAAAGGCTTAATGATGTAAACACAAATGTATTAACACTTAGGGAAGTATCACTAACAGCTAAAACAAATAAACATTAAAGACCTGTTTAAACCATACATTTCCTTTTATTTGTAATTGTTTTTAAACAATGCACACATATGAAGTTTCAAAAAGTCCAGCAATGCAATTACATTGAACATTACACTGTTACGCGGAGCGAAGGTGAACCCAAGAGCAGACTCAGATGATGAGATAAGGTAACCAAGGTATTTATTGAAAACAAGGGGAAAGATGTGGTGCAGGCTATGGAAAGCTTGGGCGTGTTGCAGGGAGCCAGGTGCTGAGACTGAGGCTGGAGAGAGGGGAGTTGGGGCTGGGTAAGCAGGTCCAGAGAGGAATCCAAGGAAGCAGTAGAGCAGGGGGTCCAGGACAGAGTAGCAGGACTGACGAGACGTGGGACTGGAGACAGGGACCAGAGTCAGAGAGGACAGAACTGTACCGGAGAGGAAAACAATCAGGCAAGGGAAAACAGGCACAACACGAAAACAGGATCTAATCAGGAACAAACGGCTAAAAACGCAGACTGACTGAGCAGAGGTTACGATCTGGCAGTGTGGAATTGGCAGGGCTGAGTATTTGTAGAGGTCTTGATTATGGAACAGGTTGCAGCTGGTGGGGATCTGCTCTGCCTCCAGCACACCTGTCTCTGCCCACACAATCCCACACACACACAGAGAGAAAGAGGGAGAGAGCACTGGGGGAGTGCCGGCAGGTTAGGGAGACACAGTATGAGCAGTAGAGGGCATTGCAGGTGCAGATATAACATACACAGGGCTGTGAATAGTGTACTGTAGCTTGTCCCTGAGCTGGCGGACGAATGGTTCATGCCTGCTGGAGGTACTGCATCTTGGTTCGAACCTTAAAAGTAACAACAAAGAAAGTTAGCAGGTCTGTTAGGAAATGTCTTTGTCAAACCCTCTGGATAAGGGCATTTCTGTGCTGTAACAGAAACTGTAAATGGGAGATGGGAAACGTTTTTTGATTCGTATTATTATATTCCCTTTTCATTTACAAATCTCATGACATGACCATGAGACAAAATTATTTGAAATAACAACTGAGGTTGTTACAGTATGTAATCCAACTCAACACTTAACTACTACAAACTGTCAACAACCTGCATTTATTAATGATATATTCAAAATAGTCTAAACATTAACAATGATTCATATTTGCTCATATTTAAGTGACATTTGCATAAAATGTGAGTTTTAAAACATGTTCCAAGGTCATATAAATGCCCCCAATGTATATGGAATACATTTATTGGCTTACAGAGCAAAAATTATTCTGGATGCCGCAGTAATGGTATTTTAGGGAGTACCAGGTAGGGTCTGTAGAATGTATATATGGTGTCATTTCATGGGGCTCTGAATAATGCATTTACATTTACATTACATTACATTACATTTAAGTCATTTAGCAGACGCTCTTATCCAGAGCGACTTACAAATTGGTGCATTCACCTTATGATATCCAGTGGAACAACCACTTTACAATAGTGCATCTAAATCTTTTAAGGGGGGGGGGGGGTTAGAAGGATTACTTTATCCTATCCTAGGTATTCCTTAAAGAGGTGGGGTTTCAGGTGTCTCCGGAAGGTGGTGATTGACTCCGCTGTCCTGGCGTCGTGAGGGAGCTTGTTCCACCATTGGGGTGCCAGAGCAGCGAACAGTTTTGACTGGGCTGAGCGGGAACTGTGCTTCCTCAGAGGTAGGGGGGCCAGCAGGCCAGAGGTGGATGAACGCAGTGCCCTTGTTTGGGTGTAGGGCCTGATCAGAGCCTGAAGGTATGGAGGTGCCGTTCCCTTCACAGCTCCGTAGGCAATCACCATGGTCTTGTAGCGGATGCGAGCTTCAACTGGAAGCCAGTGGAGAGAGCGGAGGAGCGGGGTGACGTGAGAGAACTTGGGAAGGTTGAACACCAGACGGGCTGCGGCGTTCTGGATGAGTTGTAGGGGTTTAATGGCACAGGCAGGGAGCCCAGCCAACAGCGAGTTGCAGTAATCCAGACGGGAGATGACAAGTGCCTGGATTAGGACCTGCGCCGCTTCCTGTGTGAGGCAGGGTCGTACTCTGCGAATGTTGTAGAGCATGAACCTACAGGATACATGTTGCTGGCCTTTTACTCCACCCATTACATTGGCGGCCACAATGCAAATCACTGTATATGCAATACATAATCATCACATGCAATTACTGCTCTACAGAAAACCCTAACCAAACAACATTGCAGGACATGCTCACTGAATTAGATTTTTCACAGACCTCAAAAGTCATCCCCCGATGTGGTTTAAGCATTGTTAAATGTTGTTGTTTTTCTATTAAAGAAGTGTGAAAGAAACTGGGGAAAACCTGAAAAAAAAAGATATCCTATCAGAACTCAGGATAAGACCCAGATGCAGACAGCTAGAATCACAGATGTTTATTGACCCAAACAAGGGGCAGGCAAAAGACAGTTCAAGGGCTGGCAGAGGTCCATAATCCAGGGCAGAGTCAATATGGTACAGAACAGCAGGCAGGCTCGGGGTCAGTGCAGGCAGAATGGTCAGAACCCGGGGAAACTAGGAAACGGATACTTGAGAAAGCAGGAAGACGGGAAAGCATGCTGGTAAGACCTGACAAGACAAGATGAACTGGCAACAGACAAACAGAGAACACAGGTATAAATACACAGGGAATAATGGGGAAGATAGGAAACACCTTGAGGGGGATGGAGACAAGCACGAAGACAGGTCAAACCGATCAGGGTGTGACATATCCGAAACCCGAAAAACAGAGCTGAGAAAAATTTATTTGGGAAATAAACAGAAATAGTCAAAAAATAAAAAATGATTTTAAAAGGCCTCACCAACATGTTTTGCTGTGCATGACTGCAGTTTTGAGTGTGTGTCATCCTGCAGGAAAGGATTTTGGGGAACGTTGAGGTCAGGTCCAATATTGACTATGCACCCAAGAGGGAAAGCAGTTAGGCCATCCTCAAAATATTTTTAAGTAATATAATATAGAAAACGTAGCCAACGCTTTTATCCAATGTGACTCATTGTCATATTTGACATAGTGGGTAATGTCACATTTGACATTGGTGGTTATGTCATACAGTTATGCCACATTTATGAACCCTTTATAAAGCATGACATACAGTTATAGATGATTTGTAACACATGTATATAGTGTTTAGGTAAGCTTTATGAAGTCTTTATGAAGCGTTTATAAGCTGCACGTAATTTATAGCGGGAACACTTCAGTCATCTACTGAGATCTGATGAACACAACTGACCGGCAACTGACCCTCATATACTGTATATTAAGAGGTTGTTTTGTTTACTCCTCCCTATTTTAAAGGTCAGTGGCAGTCGGTGACGTTTAAGATGAGCGAGGGTGATTTCTTTTAATGAGCATGGCCTTATTTCAGCATATTAGATGACTGTCATTCATATTCCATTCTCCAGCTAGCTCAATGTAACATTGATAGGTTTAGGCTACTACATGATACTAAATTTTTCCCTATACCCATCATGAGGTTTCTACAACCTAGCCTATGAATGAAAGTGTACAAAGTAGGTGCACAGCTCGAGAGAAAAATAAGAGTAATCAAGGTGACTGACAGTGACACATTCAATACTGCCTTGCACACTCTTGCACAGTCCAACAGTTGCAAACGAGAGTTTCTATTGGACAAATTAAGGTATGTTTATCACAGATTTTGTTCCGTTTGCTTAAGAAAAAAAATTCACCCCCACCCCCCACGCAAACACAGTTAACTTTCATGGCAGCTACATGATCATTTTTGTTGTTGTAGAGTTCCTTCTATGCGTTCTCCTCCTCTCACCTTTTTCATTTGCTTGTGGACTTCAGTGCACAACAAATCAGCTATCTCTGACCAGGCAAAAAAAACTTTCCAAGCCAAACCTTCATATCATAACTGCTAACTGCTACACACAGCCTACCGACATTGTCGTAGCTACTAGAACTAATGCGTTAGTAAACCCGCTACAATCATGCAGTAAAGTGTAGAGACAGCAAGCAGTTTAGCAGTTACACTGGGGGGCCCTGGTGGCAATAAAATGTATAAAACCAAAAGCTTATCTTGACTTTGAAGAGTTCCAGTGTTGGATAGCCATAGCCAGCTAGCTAACATAGCAACCCTCTCTGTTTGAGCTGGGCGTTTGAGTAGGCTAAACTAGATAGCTGCATTCAATGGCTGAAAGTGTAAAGTGAGAGTCCAAAAACAAATACAATGAAATATAGCTAGCCCTCCCTCTCTCTTTCTTCTCCTTCATTCGTTAAGAAATTAATTTGTTCAAAACTGTTCAACTATTGTCTTTCGCTCTTTTTGAGTAAACTGCTCACCAAATTGTGTGCACTTCAGTGCTAACTAGCTGTGCTTTCAGTACCAGATTCATTCTCTGATCCTTTCATAGTGTGGACAACATGTCAGTTCATGCTGCAAGAGCTCTGATAGGTTGAAAGATGTCCTCCGGAAGTTGTCATAATTACTGTGTAAGTCTATGGAAGGGGGTGAGAACCATGAGCCTCATAAGTTCTGTATTGAAGTCAATGTACCCAGAGGAGGACAGAAACTACCAGTGAAATTAAACTATCTAGTGTTCAGCGAAATAACAACACAATGTCAAATACAGGTAGCCTAGTCAAATAATTAACATCCAATCACATTAACTGTTACTCTCTCGTGGGAATTCCACTAACGGTTCGTATGTAGTCAAACGTAGCTGCTGCTCATGTTGGTATCTGTACTGAATGCGCAAAAGCCATGACAGGGAGACATAGTGGAGTGGTAACGAGCGCATGCAAGCAGTTGCTCCCGACACCACTTGGGTACACTGCAGCATCCACTGAGAGGCTCTTGCTGCCAAGGGAATGCCTGACAACTTGAAAGACGTTTTGGACACTACAGTGAAAATGGTTAACTTTGTGGAAGCAAGGCCCCTGAACTCTCGTATATTTTCTGCACTATGCAATGATATGGGCAGGAACCATGTACCGCTTTTACAACACACAGAAGTGCGCTGTTTATCAAGGGGCAAAGTACTGACACTTTTTTTAAATTGAGAGACGAGCTTAAAGTTTTCTTTACTGACCATAATTTTCACTTGTCTGACCGCTTGCATGATGACTAGTTTCTCACACGACTGGCCTATCTGGGTGATGTTTTTTCTCACCTGAATGATCTGAATCGCGGATTACAAGGACTCTCCGCAACTATATTCAATGTGCGGGACAAAATTGAGGCTATGATTAAGAAGTTGGAGCTCTTCTCTGTCTGCATTAACAAGGACAAAACACAGGTCTTTCCATTATTGTATGATTTTTTTGTGTGCAAATGAATTCAAGCTTGCAGACAATGTCAAATGTGATATAGCGAAGCACCTGAGTGAGTTGGGTGCACAATTACGCAGGTACTTTCCCGAAACGGATGACACAAACAACTGGATTCGTTATCCCGTTCATGCCCTACCTCCAGTCAACTTACTGATAACTGAACAAGAGAGCCTCATCAAAATTGCAACAAGCGGTTCTGTGAAAATTGAATTTAATCAGAAGCCACTGCCAGTTTTCTGGATTGGTGCTGAGCCTTTCGCCAAATGCAATTCTTGAGGTGGAGTAACTCTGCAAGATCACGGTTGAACCAGGGGCTGAACCTTTTTTTAATTCTCATTTTCTTTATTTGGGCGTGTTTGCTAACAATACCACTGAAAATATCAAAAAAGAAGGTCCAAGCGTCTTCGACAGAGGTGATCAAGCTGATTCTATACCATTTTACAGAGGCCAGCTCATGAAAGAAGGCTTGGTCATTAAAGATTTTTAGCAAGCGTCTATGACAAATCAGGACAGGTCATTTCACTGAGCAGCCATTACGAACACAGGCTGTAAAACAGTGATCACCTAGGTCATTACAGAAAACAACAGACTGATAACTATCAGGATTATGTGTGAGGATAACATTGAGGAGAGTAGCCTTTTCTGGGTGTTTGGAGTCATAACTTGTGGGATTGGTAATCTGAGAAAGATTTAGGGAGTCCCATTGCTTTAGGATTTGGTCAGGTGGTTTAAGCATGTCCAAATTTAGGTCACCTAGCAGGACAAATTCAGTCTTAGTGTAAGGGTCCAGGAGAGAGCTTAGGGCAGGTAGGGTATAGGCCGGTGCTGATGGAGGATGATGGTGCTGATGGAGTCAACAAAGAGCTATTTGAAAGTGTAATGCCAGCGAATCAAATTGTTTGGGGACAGACTTGGTGGAGACAACCGAACACTGAAGCTGATCCTTGGTAAAGATTGCCTACTCCCACACCTCTGGAAGATCTGTCTTGCCGTAAAAGGTTATAACCATTAAGGTTAACATCAGTATTCAAAACACTCTTCCTTAACCTTTTCACATGTACCAACACACGGGTGTGATCATTCTACAGTGGTCCCTGTAGTGTAAGATCATAGCGGTGTGATTGGAACACTTATTTAGAACGCTTATTTAGAACTGCCAGTTTCGGTATGACGCAAAAATCAGCATTTGAGCTGGCTCAGTTCCAGGTTGGATGGTGTCTCGCCTGCTCCCGTTCTCCCACTCTGGCGCTCAAGGGCATTACGTGCAGCAGCACTCATTGGACTCATGCTGTCCTGTTCCATGTCCGTTGTAATTAAATGTTCACTCCCTGTACCTGCTTCTCGTCTACCAGTGTCGATCCTTACAGAATGCTGACCACTAAAAGAAGCACCAGGTAGTTTTGTTTTTTTGTTTTGGTTGGTGACGTCGGGTCCGGATGCCATCGCAGAGGGAACCGGGGGTGCCTTAGCTAGCTCGTCAGGCTTCCACACCTTAGCTGGCGCGAGAGGTCTTCTTGCCTCGGTGGGCTCGGCAGGTGCCCTCCCCACGTCATGCTTCAGCTGGCCCATCAGGCTCCCACAATTAGCCGGATTGTCGGGTTTCTACGCCCCATCGGCTTGTCCAGCGCCCATGCCTCGGCTGGCCCGTCAGGCTCGCCCAGGTGGGACGCCGGGTGGCGCCCCTAGAGGGGGGGTACTGTCACACCTGCTACCGCTCTCCCTCTCTGGCGCTCGAGGTTGCCAGGCTGCCCTTCATTACGCACACCTGTCACCCTAATTACATGCAGCAGCGCTCATTGGACTCACCTGGACCCCTTCCCTTTGTTGATTTCCCTGTCTATAACTGTCTGCTCACCCGTTTGTTCCATGTGTCAGCATTAATGTCGTTATGTGTTCATGTCCAGACGCTGTCCTGTCCTGTTTCATGTTCGTTGTTAATTAAAAATGCAACTGCATGGTATTTGAAACTACAACGAGTCTGGATTATGATCAATTAAACCATATCAATGCAGTTAAACAGGTTCATGCAAAATAATGTATTTTGTTGGCTTACACTTATGGCACTTCCAAGGCTGTTTCATGATGATTATTATGGTCGTGTCAATCATGTTATATACTTAGGCTACTGTAACAAGGCATATGCCAGCATTATAGGCCTACTGCCTCTGCCCAGAGGCCTACTAGGCCTTCAGGGCAAAGGCCGTTAGAGCTCACTTTGCAACGTATGAGCCCTAGTTAGAGTCCCTGTTGCAGCTTTCAATTTCTTACTCTACATTGGTGGCAGCTTGGACCCAAAACAAACACATTCTAAACATTTACAAACTACCTGTTTAAAGTGTTATTAAATCCATGGTGTTCTTTTGTTACTGAAGCATATATCAAATAACCTGACAATCATCCACATCGTATTGGTAGACAAATAATGTAAAGTGTGTTATGCAGCAAAACACAACTATCCTTTTTTGAGGATGCAAACTAGTAATATGAATCACTGTTGATCCATCCTGTTCTGATCTAATGACATGGATGTAGGATTTCCTACGGCCTAGAATCGAGGCCTTTCACTCTCATGAAGGATGAAGGTAGGCCCCTCTTGGTTCTCATTGGCAAAGACTGAACTCAAGTCAGGGGTTATATGTCAGACTCTCCTATACCACTATTCCCAAACATTTTATACCCCAGAGGTTGTAAATAAACCCTTTTTATCAAGGCACAAGGCAAGACCCAGATGCAGACACAGGAGGCAGATGGTTGGAGTCTTACAATGTTTATTAATCCAAAGGGGTAGGCAAGAGAATGGTCGTGGACAGGAAAAAAGGTCAAAACCAGATCAGAGTCCAATAGAAGGACAGGCAGAATCAAGGTCAGGGCAGGCAGGATGATGATCAGGCAGGCAGGAAAGTAGTCCAGAGTCAGGCAGGGGTCAGAACCAGGAGGACTATAAAAAGAGAATAGAAAAGGAGTATGGGAAAAACACGCTGGTTGACTTGACTAAACATACAAGATGAACTGGCACAGAGAGACAGGAAACACAGGGATAAATACACTGGGGAAAATAAGTGACACCTGGAGGGGGTGGAGACAATCACAGGAACAGGTGAAACAGATCAGGGCGTGACACTTTCTAAGGTGATATAACTTGTATCATTATTATAGGGCTGTGAAACATATAGCCGAATGGCGGAGAGCTATTTGTATCTTATAACAGGTGCTGATGGCCTCTGTTTCAGTAGCGAAAGACTTCAGTGCGTCATCAACATAGAACTCACGTTCGACAAACGTTCTCACATCGCGGCCAAAGTCATCCTCTTCCTCCTTGGCAGCTTCTTAGGCCATAAATGGCAACAGCAGGGGACAATGTCATAGTTGGGATCGTTGTTGCGATACCACAGGAAGCGGTGGAAGTCTCTGGGATTCTCCCTCACCACGAAGCAGTGGAACATGTGCTGGATATCAGCAGTGATGCCATGGGTTCTTTCCTATACTCTTGTGTACCCCCAGCAGGCTTTTGTTGAAATCTGGGCCTGTGAGGAGTTCATCATTGAGGAAGACTCCGAACGAAGGGAGGTACCAGCATTCTTGACCTTCCTGAAGTGGTGGAGCTACCTCTGCATGGTCATTGACGAGCATTTTCTGCATGAACTCTAGGAAGTGCAACTTCATCTGAGTGAGTTGTCTTGCACATTTGGCTCGTTCAGGATCTGCTGCTGTGCTCCGTAACTGAGCTTCTCTTTCACCCTAACCTGACTGTTGCATGGGCTGAAGTAGGTTGGACAACCATTTTCCACGATGGATGTCTTGAACGAGCTCACCTGAGATGGTTTGTTGGCAGCTCTGAGACACACGTCCCTGACAACAACCCAACCTAGGTCTAGCTTCAGGGTGAATGGAGTGTCGTCTAAACTGTTGATTTGGTTCCTGGCTTTATGTACTCTCAAGACATCTCTGCCTAAGAGGAGAAGTATGTGTGCGTCAGGATCCAGAGGTGGGATCTTGTCTGCGATGCGTCTGAGGTGACTGTGGTGTCAAGCTGCATTTGGAGTGGGAATTTCTGAGTGGTTGTTAGGGACTTGGTTACATTCGATGAGTGTTGGAAGGCGGAGACTTGTCTTCTCATCGACTGACTCCACAATGTAACCACGGGCCTACCGGCTGTCTACCGGCTGTCTCTGTGAGTCCCGCACACGTCTTGAGTGTGTTTGAGTTTATTTAAAAAAATTTACAGGGACAGTGCACATTAATCAACGTTTTAGAAAAGTGCCGGTTTTAGCCAGCCGGCTAATTTTCAACCGCAATCCCTGGGCAGGTGTGTGCGATGAACTACCTTCGACCTTGAAGATGTCAAAGAACTCTGATCTTGCTAGAGACCGATTGCTTTGTTCATCCAGTATAGCGTACATCCTTTTGGATTCTTCACGACTTCCTTCGGGGAACACAATAACGAGGCATATCTTGGAGCATGCTCTCGCGCTCATTCTTTCTCCACATATCTTGGTGCACTTAGATGTGACCTCCTGATTGGCCGGTTCCTCTTCCTCCCTGCCATGCTCTGAAGAGGAAGGGGATGAGCTTAACTTTCATGGAGCTGGGCAATTACCTTACAGTTCTTGGTGAGATGGTTTGTGGAAGAGCAGCACTGAAAACACACAGAGTTCTCTTTGAGGAACTGTTTGCGATCTTCCAGGGACTTCTCTCTGAAACCTCTACACTTCTTTAACGGATGAGGATTGTTGTGGAGGGGCAGTGCTTATTCACATCCACTGATTTCCTCTGATCCCCCGTGTTCTCAGTTCAAGACACTTGTGTCTTGTGGACAGATATTGTCTTCCCATGTCTGTCTTCCTTGTCTCTTCTGACGGGGCTGCATGGGAGAAGAGGTTGAAGCTTGGGTCTGTCCTGACTTTGGCTTCTCTACGGATAAAGTTGGCGAACACCCAGAGGTGACGTTGTTTTCTAACTTGAATTTTGAACCGTATGATGCCCACTTTTCCTGCAGGCCATATGGGAGCATCTCTACAATAGGGCTCACCCCTCTGGATGTGTCCAGGTACGATAGGCCAGGTTGGTAGCCATCTTGCTTTGCAGCTTCGAGCTGTTTCTCATCAATGTTTTCAGCTTGCTGCGTAGCATTTTCCTTACTACTTTCTGCCATGATGATGTGAGGTAAGTGTGCCACGTAGGGTGAAGACTTAAGCTGGCGATGTCGTGATGGCTAGCTCTGAGCCGAGATGACAGCCCCTTAACTCTTGAATCCTTGCTGCCCCACATAGAAAAAAACTGTCAATGGCAATGTGAGAAAATTATGGTAACTAGTCTGGCCCTAATTCAGGTTAATATATATTTTTTTATGTAAGCCAGGGCGGGATCAGCCAACGGCGGCTTCCCGCATGCGCGATTCATTTGCAGTCTGGACGCGGATGGGTGAACATCGCCTGCTCTGACTGCAGCGCGAGCACTGGGCCGCCTGTGAGTGCTTTAGGACGAGGGTGGGACAGGGGTGGGGCCCACGGCCACCCGCTGCTCTTTGAGAAGAGTAAAAACGATAAGTGCTTTCACGTCAGAGTATCCAAAAGTCTCCAATAACACCAGAAAAAGTCGCTAGATTTTTCGCTAGGTGCTTGTTTGAAAATTTGTCGCTAGAGGGGTCTGAAGACTCGCTAAATATAGCAACAAAGTCGCTAAGTTGGCAACACTGCACATGGCTTCGCTTCTGAAACTGCTTCCTGTCACATGACACAAACAGGTCAATTCTACACTGCTCCACGAAATCTGAAATGCATTACGAAGAAAACCGTGTAGGCCTACACAAAAAAATAGTATTTCTGACTACAAGTGCACTAGTATCCCAAAGTATTAAGTAAAAACAAGCATAGAAAACAGTATTGGCATTAATAAAAAAAATGTAAAAACGTAAGGCTACTATTATATTATTTTGGTGACAACCTGGTTGATTAAATATATTGGGTTGTTAACACGTTTGCTTTTTATATAAATAAATGTGCAGTGTAGAACACTATTGCTCATCAAGCATTGCTCTAATAACTTTCAAAAGATTGTTTCCCGAAACTTGCCCCAAAAAATGTATTTTCTTATGAATGAAGTCGCACAATAATTTGTATTTTCCTCGAATTAAGTCGAACGCAATTGTGTGTATTTACACATGAATTAAGCTACACAAAAACGCATGAAATCTGCTGAAATGGTTTTTGTACATATTTGCATGAATTGAGTGTGAGACTGAGTTGGCATATTGGTAGAAATGGTAAGATAAATTGTCAGCTTCCCCAAAATTGAAACTCAGGAGCTGCCTATGGTCTTTACTATTACAGCCATTTAAAAAAATGTGAATGCACAAGCTTGTGCACACATAGGAGGTCCAGTGAAAAAACGTGTCCCCAGTCCAACTGATTCTGTCATGAACGTTGTTGTAATGATCGGACCGAGGCGCAGCGTGAGTAGCATTCCACATGTTTATTAGAAAGTGAAACTTAGCAAAATACAAAACAATAAAGAATAAACGAACCGTGATGACAATGCAGTGCTAACAGGCAACTAAACATAAACAATATCCCATAACCCCAGGTGGAAAAAATGCTACTTAACTATGATCCCCAATTAGAGACATCGATAACCAGCTGTCTCTAATTGGGAATCATACAAATCACCAACATAGAAAATAAACCTAGAACCCCACATAGAAAATATAAACTAGAACAACCCCCCAGTCACGCCCTGACCTACTCTACCATAGGAAATAAGAGCTCTATATGGTCAGGACGTGACAGGTTCGTTCTGCCGCTGGGTCTGGGAAGGCCGACATATGTGGATGCTTGGATTGAGAAGCAGCACATGCTAAAAAACAGAAATGTTAGTTTAAACGGACAGATTTTTATGGGGACTTTTTCCTTATGTTACTTAGATTGAAGCATGGGTGCGTCAACAGACGCTTAACATTGTGCACAATATGGGAATTGGGAAAGTGGCATTCGGTTGAACAAAGTTAATGTCATGTATACTCCCTCTCCGGCCTCTAGGTCATCAGGCTGCTGATTATCCCGCACACCTGTCACCATCGTCAAGCGCACCAGCGCCTCATGACACTCACCTGGACTCCATCACCTCCGTGATTATCTTCCCTACATCTGTCAGTCCCCTTGGTTCTTTCCTCAGGTGTTATTGACTCTGTTTTCATGTCGGTGTGGTGTTTGTGTTTCGTGGTTATTGTTTTGTTTTATTTATTTATTAAAACACTCACTCCCTGTACTTGCTTCCCGAATCTCAACGCACTCTTTGGTTAATCTTTAATCTACAGTTTATTATTAACATTGTGGTAAAAGGTTTGATATTGTTCCACGTATCTTTGAGATTTCTTCACATGGCGACAACAGAATACGCATCTAAATGCTAATACTTGTGTCTATTAACCTGGCCACTTCACGTGTCACATTATTTCACAACATCCTTGAGACACAGGCTACTTCCGGCATGCATACACTGGATATTGGATTTAAAAGGTATGGAGCAGAGGGTAATCCTGGTCTTACATTCTCTGACAACAAAATTACTCTATGGCCTGAGGGGCAGTCTTTCAGGGGCTGCCTGAGGTACTGCCTCCCATCCTTCGACTGCCTCCCCTCAGCATTGCACAGCTCAGGCCACCCTGATCTGTAACTGAAGCATGTACAAATGGAAATTACTGTCCAGGAGGAAAATGAAGAGGATCCATTAGAGAGAGATCTTCTGTTATTCTGAGATAGGAATTTGAATTTGCTTATGAATTTGCAACTTTTTCCCATTTTGAAAAGCAAATAATGTAGACCTTAAAGTTCCGGATTTTACAACTTGAATATTCGAACATTTGACAATTACACATAGCCAAAATCAATTGGGGTGATAGTGGCATATCTGTGAATTGAATTCCTCAAAGAACCATAAACTGCCAACGCCTGATTCATGCGTCAAACCATGAGGTCATAATGTCACATACAGAAATGCAGTTATAGTAATATATGGCCTCATTGGCCTGAACACAATAGCCTATAGCTGAGGTATATGCCATATTTTGCTGAACCACAAGACAATTATTGGATTTATCTAATGTGTATTTCAAGGCATTAGTGTCGTGGATTTTGTGGTTTATTGACAAATGAAATGATCAAATATGCATTTAAGTCAAATATATTACAGGCAGTTCACATATGCATAATAAAAACAACCCTCAATGCAGGGTTAAATCTTTACTGAGAGGGACTCAGATGTGCTGTCTCATAGTTTGATATGAAATATTACACACTCTCACATACACTGCTGTAACACATTTCTCAGAGGAGATATAACTTATATGGGCTCCAATGGCTTCGCCTATTAACCAGGCTATCAGTCTGAAAAGATTGCTATTTGGCCACACACACACACACACACACACACACACACACACACACACACAGAGAGAGACAGAGAAGGGACAGAGAGGGAGAGAGAGAGAGAGAGAGAGAGAGAGAGAGACCTGACACAGAGGTCTGTTAAATTGAAAGTATTTTATAGCCCAGTTGTCATATAAAGTAGAGGAGGATAGATATTCCCCCTCTGCAGATCTCCCAATAACCATATACCATATCTCCAGTGTCATATTTGCAACTTCAGCTTCAGGGAAGAGACCGACTGCACAGAGAGTGTTGTACCGTGAAATGAGGAAGCACGGATAAGATATTCTGTATGACAGATTTTCTTCTTCTTCTGAAACACACAGACAGACACACAACAGCTATTTTATCAACGATAAAGCCCACGTTTGACCTTCTAAATAGGAGCGAAGAGGAGAAAGTTGAGATGACAGTTAAAAAAATACCCTCCCAGCTCGGTCCTCACCAGTTCCAAGTGCTGTGTAATGTAACACAGTGGGGATTTCCTTCAGAACAGGTGCTTGTGCGTCAGAACATCTGTTCAACAGTTCAACCACATACAGTATCTGTCTTAGAAGAACCTTGTTACCCTATTACCCTATTACCAATTATTTTCCCCATAAAACCTAGACAATAGATGTCTGCAAATTGCAACACCAACTTTACAATTGTCAAGAAGTTCATGAGATGGACAAAGACATGTATGCACGCATTAATGCATGCACCTAAGCATGCACGCGCACACACACCCACTAACACACAAATTCAGTTACACCCACATGCACACAAACATTAGCATAAACACTCAAACTTGCAATAGGCTACTGGCAAGATAGTGATTGTTACAGTTCAGTGAACAGGCAGAGATGATTAACAAGTACAGTTGATTGATTGTTTCACTATAGAGTAGCCTTTGTCTATTCGCTTATGTATGTATAAAGCACAAGTCCTTTTTTTCTGCTGAATTTCAAGCTCAATAAACAGAGAAACCAATTTTCAATTCACATTAAAACCAGATCTGTTGGATAGAGATATGTAACAGATGGAGGCATCTATTCTTGCTGAGAGTCCCTGATGGTTTTTACTGTTTTCATCTCTCTGACAAAGTCAATTAAGGCTGAATTCAAAGGAACCCACACAGTTTAGTTGGTATTTGGTACTGCATGGGTGCCACCACTATACACCTACGTAGGCCTAAGCAGGCTATAACGTAGGCAGAGGCCTAATGGACATTGTCTTGGAGTTAAACCTACCCTAGTCTTCGATAAGACCATTCTCTACTTGGAAACGAAACACGTGTTGATAGATGTGTTTTAACATTAGTATTAGCAGCAAAGAGATCTGTTAGCTTCGCGCTCCATCGGTAACTAATGCTACACAGCATCCATCAAGTCCTATGAAAACTGCATTGTGCATTTTAACATAGATCGCTACTGCTCTCTTGTGGCTGTAGGCTCCTACTGCCGTTACGCAAAGAGAGACCAAATCCATGCGCTCCAAGGAGGTCCGATGGTTTTCCAGCTGTGAGTTGGCTGACATAGTTGGCCTTGTATCATGGAAGACATGGGTCACAAATTCAAACACCTCACATGTCAATGACCCACACCATTGCATAGGCATATTAGGGTACTAGGTGGTAACTACCCCCCCCCCCCCCCCCCTGAGAACAATGTCTAATTGCTGACACAAAAAAATAAATGTTTGGAGAAATAAAAAGGTATGTGGATGAAGGTCATGCTAAGGAAAACCAACCATAAAAGGAAGTAAATGGCTACATTTCAGACTTTTTTCAGATTTTTTTTCTTCATGAAATACATTTTTAGAAAAAGGCCATAACCAAGAGTGTGCCAGTTACCCCGGTTGTCACTCCCTGATCTGTTTCACCTGTCCTTGTGCTTGTTTCCACCCCCCTCCAGGTGTCGCCCATCTTCTCCATTATCTCCTGGGTACTTACAGTATACCAACGTTTTCTATCTGTCTGTGCCAGTTCCTCTTGTTTGTCAAGTCAACCAGCGTTCTGTCTTAGCGCCTGCTTTCCCCCCCAGTCTCTCTTTTTCTCGCCCTCCTGGTTTTGACCCTTGCCTGTCCTGTCTCTGAGCACGCCTGCCTGACCACCCTGCCTGACCCTGAGCCTGCCTGCTGTCCTGTACCATTGCACCACCTCTGGACTACCGACCCCTGCCTGCCTTGACCTGTTGTTTGCCTGCCCATGTTGCTGTAATAAACATTGTTACTTTGACACAGTCTGCATCTGGGTCTTACCTTCAAAACCTGACACCGGTAGAAGATTATGGCAAAGGGTTTCACCCAAGTGTGTTAAAATCCATTTACTCTGTTTTATTTAGAAATTCTTTAGTAAGTAATACCTAAAAGCTCATTCTAGTTGTCTTATTTTAATTATTTCAATAAAATATGGGGGGGAAATGGTGTTGCACATGTCACCATTACTATCCTCACTATGAGGAGATTTGATGTAAAGTCCCTCTTTTTTAATTTTCTTTGTTCTTTCTTTGTTGTTCCTTTCCCGTATATTCCATTATGTAAAATTGCACTAAATCTTATTTAAGTAATGCAAGATTTTAAATCCCAGCATTCTTTAAAATTACATTCATGAGCAAAAGGTTTTCAAAAGTTGTTTTTAATTCATAAAGAAATATATTTATTGGAATATAACTTCTAAAATTAAATAACATTGGAATATAACATTTAATAACAATAACTTAACTAATTAACTCAGTGTAACATTGGTGTGGCAACTCTCTTATGCTCTGCTATTGCACAATTCTAATTTGTACATAAATCACAAATAAAGCTATCCCCAGTCAAATTGGACCACAACTCATGAGCCCACCTCCTGCACTGCTCATACCTAATCCAGTCCCCACCTGTGACTGAAAACAGGGGGAGAGATGCCAATTGAAAAGCTCTGTCTTAAAAACGTAGCTAGCTATCCATCAAAATGACATAAAATGGTGTGTAAAATTGCTAAAAGGCTAGTTGCCCTCAACACACTCATCCAACATATTACTACTTTACTCAAAGTATCTACATTTTCTCTCTAAACAAGTGGATTATTAATTTTAAGGCTTTCCTACTTGCATATTTAAAAAAACAATTATAGATCTAACTTCATTGTAATATATCTACAAGTTTTTCAAATTTTCAAAAAATGCGATCAACTTCTCACAAAATCGTTTTCTTGAAATATCTCCAAAAGTTGTGACAACGCGGAGGAAATGTTTTGTTGAGCGTCAGCAGTGGCAGCCAGGGTACGTTTTGGGAAAATATTTTGGTGACATCTTGTGCTCTTTATGTGAATTACAGAGGGGGTATACTGTATCCTGATGATGAATTCATAGAATAAAATCTCTATCACTAACCAGGTTTCCATCCAACATTTTTATGCGCATAAAGTATATGTTGGGTAAAAACATGTCATGACAGGAATAATGGAAACATACAATGTATCGGTACACCTTACAAATGTCTACAAAACAATATATGCTTGACAAGGTGGGATCTATTTGTGTCGGTAAAATTAATGCGAGAAATGTAGGAGGAAACGCTTTCATGCGCAAATATTGATACAATAACCATCGTATCGAAGTACACATGGAGTCACGCGATTACATGTTGTGTGGTCCTCCCACTGCGACCTGTCAGGAAACCATGCAGTTTATCAGGCTACAGATGAAATAAATGATGATGAACTTCACAGGGTTGTGAAAGTGCAATGTGATGAGTTTGATGCTCTTTTCCAATAAATATCGATGGTCTTGTTCTGGAGACATGATGATCAGATCGATGCTTGACTGCTGTTTGACAAATACAAATATTATTATTATAATAAACTCATCATGTAGGCTAGCCTAACCGCACATCCTACCCGCACTGTATCTGTTGTTGCCTAGAACGCACGTGTCAAGACCAGAGAAGGCTATTGTTATTTAATGCAACAGTTTTGGAAAATGCGATGGACATTTGATTTGGTACAATGAAATATTAAGCGAAACAAATATGTTTGTGTGCACTATGTCATCATGCACTGATTTGTATCTGGAACAAGTCCGTTTGGTGACAATACTGGTGGTTATATTGCGCATATTTTCGACATGTGGATTTTACAATATTTTCATGAAAACCTGTCGCCAATTGGATGGAAACCTAGCTACTCATGGTGGGTGGATCATGTATAGGTTTCATTCAGTGGTTGTGAAGTAGGCTATGCTACAGATGAGCATATGAGAGCATCATCAAACATTGCTTGAAGCCTCCAGTAAAAGCTGGTCTACCCTTCAACGCTTCAGCTGCAAAACATTTTTTTTTTTTGCATCGAAACAAAACGCATGCGCATGGAGCAAACGAATTGCAACACAGTGCAGACGGATGTGATTGAGGCAAGAATCACCTGTATTCTGGCATTCATGGTGACACAGTGAGTACAGTTACATTGGAATTTCCTCTTTGAAATATAATTGAATGCTAAAATTTGAATTAGATTCAACATCAGCAATCTAAATGGAAAATGATGGACACTAGATAATTATTGCCAGCATGGTTTCTTGACAATCTCGTTCTATCTTTTGGAAATAGCTACCGAATTTAATGGTCAATTATTTATTTATTGCTGCTGTAGTCATAATTTGCATCAGATCATTAGATGCCATATTCTCCATCTTGAAAGAAAAATACAGCTTATGCGTTATTATACTGTATGTCAGCATACAGTATTTCGTTTAAAATATTGTCAATATTGATGAACCTAATAAATGGTAAAAAAAAAAAAAAAAGCGCTCTAACCCCCAAGTCTCCATCTGTGTTGTATCTGAGGATGCTTGGATAGAGGCAGCAACGCCTCGTCTTTCTCATCCCATGCATGTCTCATCCCAGAGCGCGTTAAAATGATTTGATCCTGCGAATGTTAAGCTTGGTAATAGGCGTTTAATAGCTTATATATAGTTTATATATGTTTATGTATTAATGTCAATGACGGTATTTTGCATAGCCAACTGGTACTACATTTCTCGCTATAATAACTTATAGCTTTGACAGTGAAAAGAAGTTCTCACAGCGATCATTCTGCTTTGTTGAAGTGGTCAGAGCATTCCGCAAGACATGCGCGCTATAGCTGATGTGACGACATGCCGTGGGGATTCCCTCAGTAGGCTACTATTTTTACGTCGTTTCGAGATGTTGTACAAGCAGTGGCGGTTCTAGCTTGTATGGCTCCCTGGGCGACGCCCCCCCCCCCCATAAAAAAAGCACCAATCTGCACTAACTGTAATTTTTATTCAGACATTTGGAACAACACAAATAAATAATCACTACATTTAAAACTATATAAATATATACAAAAATATGACTCATAAATATCAAAAAGAAGTATCAAAGACATAGAAACAAATTTGTGTTGATTTGACACTCGAGGATCAATACATGACCCATCCCCCAACACTGTCAACCAAGAGTCAAGACTAAACCAATTCACCTTGGTGGTGTGCAGACAGGTTTAATATTATTCCTAACGATTTTGCAAAAACCAGAAAAAATGCAACAATATGTCTGTGAAACTATATATTCACAGTATTATGAATGAATTGTGGTTTATTTGATAGCATTTCGTAGTGTGACTTTACTAATTGCATTAGTACTGTACAAAGTTAGAGGTGCGCTATTTGATAGATTCCCCCGCTACCCCTACCTCGGGCTTCCAGTGGGGAGACCTGATGTCAACCTACCCCCGCTCCCTTCCCCATCTCGTACTTCTGAGTGGGAGTGAGTGGGGGGGGTCTGCAGTATTGTGAGTCTGTCTCACCTACAACCTCAGCGTGGTGTTGTGTGTCTTGGTCTGCAGCGCATGGGGTCAGAGCGGCTGGAGATGCGCAAGAGACAGATGCAAGTACACCAGGAAGCCGCGGCCAGTGTCCTCCAATCACAGCACAGGATGGGGAACATGCCCACCAACGCCTCCAATGCCTGTTGTTTCTGTTGGTGTTGCTGCTGCAGCTGCTCCTGGTAGGTACCACTATACTATCCATAGTAAGTGTTCGTGTCCCAAATGGCACTCTATTCCTTATATGGCACACTACTTTTGACTAGGGCCCATAGGGTGCCATTTGAGACGTAACCCATAGCTACCTTACATTATATATACCATGCTTATACCAAAACTCTGCACTCCGGAGCAGGGGCGTCATGCACCCCAAAAATCTGAGGGGGCACCAAGTGTGTGAAGATGGCTGGGGAGTGGTCTGGACGGGGACTAAGCCCCCAGTCAGAAAGTTGGAGAATTTTGCATTTTTCAAACACCTGAAACGGTCTTTCCTGCAATCAAGAGCCATAATCATTATACTTAATTCTATGTCAAAAATATGTTTATTTTTCTGCATATCTAAGCATACCGCTTGAGCTGTCTGTATCCTCTGTAGTTATTTTGTTAAAGAAACTAAATATGCTCAAATCTGGGTATAAGATTGAAAGGAATGTGAGTCATATTCAGTGGATTTAGTAATTGCTTGTGTTTCGAAAGTCCACCGACAGCCGGCATGCCAGCTAAGATAGTTAGACAAGCTAGCTACTTGATTGATAGCCTGAAATGGCTTCTTGGTATGTAGTTATGAGGTTGGGAGATTGGGAACATATCTGGGCTAGCTAAAGCCAACTTCATAAAATTGCTAGGTGGATAGTAGTATTACAGAGAAACAACAAACAAAAAATTAAACACATTTTTATTATTTCTATTTTACAGGACATCTCTGAGGGGGCATGACGCCTCTAATCTGGAGCAACCTACATACAGTGCATTCAGAAAGTCTTCAGAACCCTTGACTTTTTCCACATTTTGTTATGTTACAGCCTTATTCTAAATGGATTACATTGTTTTTTCCTTCATCAATCTACACACAATACCCCTTAATGACAAAGCAAAACCATGTTTTTAGAAATTTTAGCAAATGTTTACAAAATAAAAAACTGAAATATGACATTTACATAAGTATTTAGACCCTTTACTCAGTACTTTGTTGAAGCACATTTGGCAGCTATTACAGCCTTGAGTCTTCTTGGGTATGATGCTACAAGCTTGGCACAGCTGTATTTGGGGAGTTTCTCCCATTCTTCTCTGCCATTCCTTTCTAGCTCTGTCAGGTTGGATGGGGAGCGTTGCTGCACAGCTATTTTCAGGTCACTCCAGAGATGTTCGATTGGGTTCAATTTGGGCTCTGGCTGGGCCACTCAAGGACATTCATAGACTTGTCCCGAAGCCACTACTGCGTTGTCTTGGCTGTGTGCTCAGGGTTGTTCTCCTGTTGGAAATTGAACCTTCACTTCAGTCTGAGGTCCTGAGCGCTCTGAAGCAGGTTTTCATCAAGGATCTCTCTGTACTTTGCTTCATTCATCTTTCCCTCAATCCTGACTAGTCTCCCAGTCCCTGCCACTAAAATAAATCCCACAGCATAATGCTGCCATCACCATGCTTCACCGTAGGGATGGTGCCAGGTTTCTTCCAGACGTGACACTTGGCATTCAGGCCAAAGACTTTAATTTTGGTTTCATCAGACCAGATAATCTTGTTTCTCACAGTCTGAGAGTCTTTAGGTGCCTTTTGGCAAACTTAAAGCGGGCTTTCATGTGCCTTTTACTGAGGAGTGGCTTCCGTCTGGCCACTACCACAAAGGCCTGATTGGTGGAGTGCTGCAGAGATGGTTGTCCTTCTGGAACATCCTCCCAACTCCACAGAGGAACTCTGGAGCCCTGTCAGAGAGTCCATCGGGTTCTTGGTCACCTCCCTGACCAAGGCCCTTCTCCCCCGATTGTTCAGTTTGGCCGGGCAGCCAGCTCTAGGAAGAGTCTTGGTGGTTCCAAACTTCTTCCATTTAAAAATGATGGAGGCCACTGTGTTCTTGGGGACCTTCAATGCTGCAGACATTTTTTGGTACCCTTCGCCAGATCTGTGCCTCGACACAATCCTGTCTCGGAGCTTTACGGACAATTCCTTCGACCTCATGGCTTGGTTTTTGCTCTGACATGCACTGTCAACTGTAGGCCCTTATATAGACAGGTGTGTGCCTTTCCAAATCATGTCCAATCAATTTAATTGTCCAATCAAGTTGTAGAACCATCTCAAGGATGACCAATGGAAACAGGATGCACCTGAGCTCAATTTCAAGTCACAGAGCACAAGGTTTGAATAAGGTATATTGTTTTTTTTATTTGTAATAAATTTAGAAAAAACAGTTTTGCTTTGTCATTATGTGATACTGTGTGTAAATTGATGAGGGAAAAAAAAGATTTTTAGAATAAGGCTGAAACGTAACAAAATGTGGAAAAGTCAAGGGTCTGAACACTTCCCGAATGAACTGTACAATATACTCTGCACAGGACACAAACAGAGGCATAAAAACGGAGCATCTGCCAGCTACACACGGTCTCTGTGGACAAAACCCACAGGGACATTTATGTTTTGAAGTCATAGATGTATACGTAAGCAAGAATTGTGCCTCTTCCTCTGACTGCTCTCTTAGGACAGCACTACCTGTTGTGTGCAGAATAAGAGCATGCTAATTCACACCTCAGGGAGTGGGAATAGTCTCTGTCTCCACATCAACCTCAATTAAGTTGTGCTAATTGTCGCAGAGCTGCAGTGTGTGGCTGGAGAGCCCAGATGTGGTGGATTCTCACCTGCTTTTAATTAGGCTACAGGTGACTGCTACACTAGGTGTTTAAATTAACTACAGCACATCTCTAAGGACTGGATGACAGTAGTGTTTACGCAAGACCTCCCTGCAGAACTCACGCATCCGGGACAAGTGCACCTACCACCACTGTTGTTCACAGTTTGGAACAAACAACATGCCTGCTACCCTCCACACCAATTGACAATAGCCGAAAACCCTACATTGTACATACAGTACATTTTCTATTTCTATTCCGTTTTTCACTGTTTTTCAGTCTGACTGTTATGACAGAGGATGAGAGGATTCAAAGAAGCACCTATGAGAGGAGGACAGAGGAAATCGCAAACTGTGATGACAGGTAACAGCACTACACAGTAAATATCCTCTATAGGGTTAGCTACATAGTTTAGGAAAAACAAGAAAAGGGGATATGGTTGAGACTGTTTAATAAAATCTCTAGACACAAATCTCTACTAAATTACTAATATGTAATGTAATGTTTTGAGTTCTATATGTAATTATATAGAGCTAGAGCTGAAACATCAACATTAAACATTCTCAACTACATCTATTGTATGAAATAAAGAGCATGGTCCCTTTTTTGAAGCCCCAAGCCTACTCTGGAGGATGCGACAATGTGGACCATGTCGTTTGAGAGGCTGATGAAGAGCCCCGCAGGGCGGGGCTGCTTCCGACAGTTCCTAAGGACAGAGTTTAGTGAAGAGAACATGATGTTCTGGTTGGCCTGTGAAGAGCTCAAAAAGGAGACCAACAAAACTGTGGTGGAGGAGAGAGTACGACAGATCTATGAGGACTTCATTTCTATCCTCTCCCCTAAAGAGGTGAGCTTACACTGCTTTGGCCTTTCTTGAGACTGAAGTATCCTATAATTGTGCTCATTTATAGCTGTAAGCCTAAAATGCTTTCTCCATAGAGTATTCTTATTAGTGTGACTTGCTTCAGCAAGACTACTCTAGATTTCACATAATTCCTACTTATTATAGTTATTCATTAGACCGCTACTGCTCTTATTCAACCTCTCTGGTTGTTAAATTACTTCTCCAGGTGAGTTTGGACTCACGTGTTCGAGATGTGATCAACAAGAACATGCTGGAGCCCACGTCCCACACGTTTGAGGACGCCCAGCAGCAGATCTACACGCTGATGCAGAGAGACTCATACCCACGCTACATGAATTCTACAGCGTATGCAGATTTACTGCAGGACCTGGAAGAACCACCACCTGCCACAGAGCCATAGACTCTCATTCTCCATCAATCACTCTACACATTGCTTTTAGATGACACTTGCGTATCTTAGGTCCAGCTTTCAGTTACAGTTCACATGTTGATTGATCAATAGGCTCTATTTACAAAAATGTCTACATTAAGGTGTAACTACTGTTTACTACCTTAAATATTGGCTTTCCAAAATCTTCAAAGCGAGCAAGAACATTCCATTTCAGATTGCAAGATGTTTCCAAATATATTTATATTTTTATATTGCCTAGCACTTGACATTGCACTTTTCTATAGTTTGATGAGGGGAAAGCATGTTGTATCTGTTAGCACTGCATTTGTGTAGTTCTATTGTCAGACTTAAAGCATTTTCAGTTATTTTTAATTAAATCTAATTTCACTTAATATTAAGAAGACATGGGAAAGTGCCTTGGCATTAAATCGTTTATCACTACACCTTTAACATACAGTACCAGTCAAAGGTTTGGGAACACCTACTCATTCCATGGTTTTTCTTTATTTTTACTATTTTCTACAGTGTAGAATAATAGTGAAGACATCAAAACTATGAAATAACACATATGGAATCATGTAGTAACCAAAAAAGTGTTTAATAAATCAAAATATATTTTCCATTTGAGATTCTTCAAAGTAGCCACCCTTTGCCTTGAGAACAGCTTTGCACACTCTTGGCTTTCTCTCAACCAGCTTCATGAGGTAGTCACCTGGAATGCATTTCAATTAACAGGTGTGCCTTGTTAAAAGTTAACTTAATGTGTTTGAGACAATCAGTTGTGTTGTGACAGGGTAGGGTTGGTATACAGAAGATAGCCCTATTTGGTAAAATACCAAGTCCATATTATGGCAAGAACAGCTCAAATAAGCAAAGAGAAACAACAGTCCATCATTACTTTAAGATATGAAGATCAGTCAATACGGAAAATATCAAGAACTTTGAAAGTTTCTTCAAGTGCTGTCGCAAAACCATCAAGTGCTATGATGAAACTGGCTCTCATGAGGACCGCTACAGGAAAGGAAGACCCAGAGGTATCTCTGCTGCATAGGATAAGTTCATTAGAGTTAGCAGCCTCAGAAATTGCAGCCCAAATAAATGCTTCACAGAGTTCAAGTAACAAACCCATCTCAACATCAACTGTTCAGAGGAGACTCCATGAATCAGGCCTTCATGGTGGAATTGCTACAAAGAAACCACTACTAAAGGACACCAATAAGAAGAAGATACTTGCTTGGGCCAAGAAACATGAGCAATGGACATTAGACCGGTGGAAATCTGTACATTGGTCTGATGAGTCCAAATTTGAGTTTTTGGTTCCAACCGCTGTGTCTTTGTGAGACGCAGAGGAGGGGAACGGATGATCTCTGCATGTGTGGTTCCCACCGTGAAGCATGGAGGAGGTGGTGTGATAGTGTGGGGGTGCTTTACGTGACACTGTCTGTGATTTATTTAGAATTCAGGGAACGCTTAACCAGCATGGTTACCACAGCATTCTGCAGCGATACGCCATCCCATCTGGTTTGGGCTTAGTGGGACTATCATTTGTTTTTCAACAGGACAATGACCCAAAATACACCTCCAGGCTGTCAGAGCTATTTGAGCAAGAAGGAAAGTGATGGAGTGCTGCATCAGATGACCTGGCCTCCACAATCACCCGACCTCAACCCAATTGTGATGATTTGGGATGAGTTGGACCGCAGAGTGAAGGAAAAGCAGCCAACAAGTGCTCAGCATATGTGGGAACTCCTTCAAGACTGTTGAAAGAACATTCCAGGTGAAGCTGGTTGAGAGAATGCCAAGAGTGTGCAAAGCTGTCATCAAGGCAAAGGGTGGCTACTTTGAAGAATCTAAAATAAAAAATATATTTTGATTTGTTTAGTAGTTTTTTGGTTACATGATTCCATGTGTTATTTCATAGTTTTGTTGTCTTCACTATTATTCTACAATGTAGAAAATAGTACAAATAAATAAAAATGAGTAGGTGAATGAGTAGGTGTGTCCAAACTTTTGACTGGTACTGTAGTTTGAATAAAATATCACAAAAATGGTGCAGCAGTTGAACACACTTGATATTAAATTGTGGTGCTTTCTGCTCTTCTCAAAGAATAGTAACTTTTTACGTACAGTGTGAGCTGATATCTGGAAAAAGATCTTGCCTGTGATATGAATACTGTGATGCTAATTTAGTCCTATTTCTTTCTCAGTCAAAACGTAAACAGGAACATACATGTACGAAATAAATAGTATGTGACCATTCATATACTGTATTTGTGTATTGAATTAACAGAAAATGGCTTTCAATTCTTACAAATCGAATAAAGCACAATCATTTTATGTTGTCGTCTTCTTTTACTATTGCATTATATTAGGGTTTTATTTCCCCATAACAAATCAACATTTTAAGATTCATATTTTCAAACCATACAATCAAAAAAATACTCCCTGGAAGAGATGGCTTTTCAATAGCAAATAATTACACTGACAACAGTACTGGCAACAGATTAAAATACTGAAGATTCCACCAGGCTCCAGCAGAGAATACAATTGTTTGAAGTTATGGTGTCCCTCTCCTTGGCTTGTCTCTAGCTAGCCCTAAGGCCTGTCCCTGACTATGTCTCTGATAGTCAGAGTTAGCAGCAGGTTATATTGAGTGAGATATGTGGTTCAGACAGTCTATGGAGCATCACAGGAGTCACCTTCAATGAGCTCTAATGGCAGTAGGTCTAAGCCTTAGATTGGAGGAAGCTGCTTTTCAATAAACTTCTTGATATCCATAATTTCCTGTTGGACGCAAGAGAGACAAGTATTACTACACAAAATATAATACATTTCATATAAACTCCATTATGCATGTTTAAAGACTTCAAAAAGTGCCAATCTTCTAAGTTGAACCATATTACAGAATTCACTCAGCTGCTGTACAAACCATACTAACCTCAGGGCAGGCACTGTGAGGCATTCTGGGATAAGTATTGTTAAAATAATTTGTATGTGTTAGGATGATGACTTAAGTGTTCCACTCTGAAATTGTAGGATAGGGGGAAAAGTTTGATAATTATGAGAAGATAAAACCAGGATGGGGGTAGATCTGTTAGCTGTGAAATACTATGATGTTATATGCTTTAGTAGGGATGTAAACAGAGTGTAGTTGTAGAGTAGGTAATAGAAAATCATTGGACTGTTTCAAACCAAGAGGGTCCCAACGGGGGGGGGGGGGGGGGGGGGGGGGGGGGGGGGAGGGGGGTGAAAGCCTTGAAGAATTTGACACATTTTATGGTTCTTTGTGGTTAGTGGAAAAGTACTGGTTGTTTGAGAAGGGAGTGGTCTAAAGATAGGAATGTATGTGTGTATTATAAAAGGACTGAGTCCTAATTTTTGACTTCAGAACATTCTCTGAATAAACTGTACAGACCTTTTGCAGAAAGCTGAGTCCTTGCCTAATTATTCTTAACCCAGTGTCTTACAAACCTTGGGGATTAGTCAAAGCTTATTGATTGTTAATTATTATCATTGGGATTCAAAATTCCCTTAACAGTATTAAAGGTGATGTTGGATGGATTGCAGAGGGTCTTCAGTTTCTCCATTGTGAGACATCTAAACATTATGGGCACCAGAGGGTCCGCCTCGCCATGGCACTGCAGGACATGCATCTCCTTGTTGGCAGAGTTGGCCGACGCCTGAGAAAGGACACCGTTAGGGTTATATTTAAAATCAACTATGACTTGCAACGTCTCTAGAATGATTTTGTCAATGTCTTGGAATTTACTTTGACCATTGTTGATTTGTGTGGTTTGGTAAAGTAACAAGCTAATAGACTGTTTACATTCCAAAACAATAGAATGGATCTTATTTATAGCCTAAGTCCACCACACAACACTTCTAATGCAGGATAGCCTATACCTGAGGGAAGGTGTGCTGTAGAGGGAGCCAGCAGCTGAGAGCAACCGCTCCCCCCAGCTTCTGTTGGGCCGTGAGAGCAGTGTAGAGAGACAACGCTCCACCCTGTATACACCAAAGCACACAAATAATTACTATCGCTATGTCTTACCACTGAGTTTCGTACATTTCAGTGTTGTTTTACAGGTTTTTGTTGTCATAGGCTAGTCTACCTGAGAAAACCCACCAAGAACAATTCTGTGGGATGTTATTCCATTCTTCACTTCTTGATCAATCAGCGTTTTAATTGAGAAGACAGGCAGCACTCAATGAAATCAAACTCAACTAGAATCCAGCTCAGGTTCATACAGTTTAAAACATGACCATACTGTATGCCCTAGTGCAGCTACATCCAAACGATGTAGACTCACTTTTCTCTGAAGCCTGTTTAATACCAGCTTTGTCTTCCTCTGCATCTGTTTGCAATCTGATGATGTCAAACCTATAACATAGAGTGATTAACCCAAATCGGCTACCGTTCTTCAATATTGCCTTCTTTTTATAAAATTAAATAAACTTGACTTCTTACCAGGAGGGCATGGACATGCCCACGTTTAATGTAACAGGCCTGATTGGACTGAACAATTAAAATAAAATGAAATAGTTTCACTGTCATTAATAAATGCATATACCATTAACACCATGTAATCAATAATCACTATCATCAACAATCTCCAAATACAGGAGCCTGCTTGTCCACAGAGGTAGTCACGCGTGAGTACACATGTATTTCACATATGGTGTCAGAATCCCAGCAAAGGCCTCTGCCCAGCCATGGCTATGAACAAAAGCAAAAGACATCTTATGAACTTAAGACTACAGTAAATGGAAAAAATATGACAGTTAACTCTTGGGTCAATGGTGAGTGGTAGAAGTAAAATGAGGGATGAAATGAATGAGCTGTTCTGCACATACCCAGTGTCACCCAGGCCATGAAGAAATATCACCTGTAATGCAAAAGAGATACATAAATGCACAATGTGGTTAGATTTATTGACAACACTTCAATGTCAATGGCTTGTAGGTCTAGGTTTGGGGTGTTCAACCCTCCACCTGCAAGCTACTGTACAGGCTTTTGTTACAGCCCTACACTAAGACAACTGATACTAGCAGCCCACGGTGGGGGCATTTACTGGGAATACAGACGTATGTGAGACAATAATGTGAGAGGAAGTTATTGTCTGCAACAACATGCCTGTTGCCTTCAATGCTCGCTGCCAAACATCCCTCACTCACCGCTGCAGTGGCTTTCCGAGCGGCAGGTACAATAGCAGGCAACGGCACTGACGTATTATTACCGCACATACAACCAGTGGCGGATTTAGGTATAGGCGACATGGGCAGCCGCCCAGGGCGGCATCTTGCCAGGGGCGGGACGGGGCGCCCGCACCAAAAAAAAAACGGAATGGTGACATTTACGTGATCGGTTTTCTGTCGCTCATTTGCACATTACGTCAATGATATCATGTCACTGTGTGGGACTGTGGGTCAATTAACCTTGTCGGAGTGGGTGCCCTGATTCTAGTTTGTGAGCTAGGCAGGCTACTGCCTGGGAAGGTCTCCCACTCAGAAGTACGAGATGGGGAGGGGGGTGGGGGTAGGTTGACCTCAGGTCTCCCCACTGGAAGCCCGAGGTAGGGAGAGCGGGGGAAATAGCGCACCTCTAACTTTGTACAGTACTGCACACCACCAAGGTGAATTGATTTAGTCTTGACTCTTGGTTTTCAGTGTTGGGGGATGGGTAATGTATTGATGCTCAAGTGCCAAATCAACACAAATTTGTTTCTATTTGTCTTTGTTACTTCTTTTTGATATTTATGAGTCTTATTTTTATAAATATTTTTTATATTTATATAGTTTTAAATGTTATGATTATTTATTTGTGTTGTTCCAAATGTCTGGAAAAAATGTGTTGGTGCAGGGGAGGGGGCGCTGAAGGGGGGTTCGCCCAGGGAACCATACAAGCTAGAACCGCCACTGCATACAACGTACGTAGCTGGCATTCAACAACAGAATTGACCATGTATGCTTGGATAGGAAGAAAGCGTTCAATTTGTATCGCCCTTGGCCCTATGATTTGCGATAGTAATGAGGGTACAGTTTGTTTACGTAGTCGCGGGCATCAGTTTGGCAGAGAGCGAGCGCAGTACACATTCATTAACTGGTAAACACAATGGATAGGACAATATTAAAATCCAATCAAGCTGTAGGAAATTTAGATGTTCCAAAAATCAGTGAAACAATGGTACTTCCGCTTCCGGCATGGGGATTGTGTCACGTCACGTGAGCCACATCCATGGTTCCTGATTTTGTCCTTGGCATGTGGAGAGGACAATGTCTTTTACCAAAAAACCTGGTGGGAAGGCATTAGATATTTTGCAGAATTTGCCTCGTATTACATTAGCAAACTTGCGACCGGAACCGGGGACAAAGAAAGCTGTAAGTATGCGTTTATTAGCTAGCCAAAAGTTGCTGAAAAGCTAGCAAGCTAGCTATCATGGCTAGACTAGCCAGAGATGAAGAGGAAAAGAGGGCCCAACTCGGCGTAAAATCTGTCTCCCTCCAACAGGTGGCGTTTTTTCGCCCACCAAGCAAGGAGTTCTTGCTGTCGAATTTGGTCAACAACAAAAAATAATGGCTTATTTGCTACTTGAGGTTTATTTGATCAAATAGATGTTTCCTAATGCTTGAGTTGTTACGAGTGTACTGGTATAAATAGGAGATGTGACAGCCCAGCAACTTTGAGAAAAAAACACTTTACATCGGAGTTGTCTCGAGATGGCTATGCATGTTCATGTCATAGCATCTTTATTTGTATTATTATTTTTAAATCCTTTTTTATTATTATTACATTTCAAATGACAATACAGTAACAACAAAAACATAGGATATCACTACACGTATATTTGCTCTGAAGAAACATAAAATAACATTAAAGTAAAAATAAGAAATCACTACACATGAATTGAGTTTCAAAAGTTAAAGTACCTAAAATAAAATAAGGTCAAGGGTTACAAATGTACAAACCTATGATAGAGTTGTAAGAATAGTGGTGTTTTTTTTGTTATTGACTAATTCTAGAGATTTTATTAAATATTGGATTTGAAGTAGAAATATATTGCATTTGGGGACAGATTTAAAATATTTGTTTGTGTGTATATAAAATTTACCAGAGAGAATGAAGAAATTAACAACTAATTCAGAAGTTTTGTTTTCATTTGAATAGATGGGTCTTATTAATAAAATAAAACATGTAAATCCTTAACTCTTAAATACTTAAAATAACTTCACAGAGTCACACATAAAAAATGTGTGTAATAGTTTCCCCTTCTTTATCACAGAAAAGTCATATGTCCTCTAAGTCAGTGGTCCTCAACTGGTTTTGCTTGGGGACCCAAATTTGACAATGACAATTGAGTCGCGACCCAATATTATGGACTGTTGATGATTACATTTTGTAATGTTGGATTGCAGCTGCCTTCTTGGGCAGGCTTTACTTGCAAAATAGACTGTCTCACTGTCTACTATTATGCTATTAAAAAAGTAATTAAAATATTTTTCAAAATCATTTAAATGTAACCTTTATTTAACTAGGCAAGTCAGTTAAGAACACATTTTTATTTACAATGACGGCCTACCCCGGCCAAACCTGGACCACGCTGGGCCAATTGTGTGCTGCCCTATGGGACTCCCAATCACGGCCGGATGTGATGCAGCCTGGATTAACTGAGAAGACATGTATTATCAGTTCAAGAGAATAAGCCATTTAATTAGCCGACCAGTTCACCTGTGGGGTGTAATAAATGATCAGACTCAGAACATGACATCAAAACCAGCCCAATAATGTTAATGAACAGTAACACATACCAGTGCTTAAAATAGAAAAAACAGCAATCATTAGGAATTCTTAATCATCAATTACCATGTGAATAGTTTCACAGCTTTGAAAAGTTTTTTTTAAAGGTGTACGTTTTTAACCAGTTCAATAAAATGTAATATAAATGTCAGAATTAATGAACAATAAAAATTAACATAGTGAACAATAACTCATTAACCTATTTATTTATTGTGTGTGTGTGTGTGTGTGTGTGTGTGTGTGTGTGTGTGTGTGTGTGTGTGTGTGTGTGTGTGTGTGTGTGTGTGTGTGTGTGTGTGTGTGTGTGTGTGTGTGTGTGTGTGTGTGTGTGTGTGGCCTATCAGTGGGAAAGCTGGGGGTTTCTTCAGATTGATAAGTTTATTGAAGTCTGGGGTGATGGTTGACAGGTCAACTCGGAGGTCGTGCTGGCTGTCCAGTCTGTTTCTGCTTTTAGTTTTCAGCACAGCCATAGCAGAGAAGCCACTTTCACACAGATAGGCAGTGCTGAACGGTAGCATGCTTCACTACAGGCGAGACCAGGATACTCTCCCATTACTCTGCATTAGAACTGTGGCTGTGTCCGCGATCAAATGACAGCTCCACCAACAGATCCTTTTCGTTGCTTGGCAATGTGACGCTTCCCATCGCCACTCGAAAGGGGGTCCGGTGTCCAGTCGTCTAGTCTCCTGTTCTCCACCGGGAAGTAGTTGCTCTCCTCCGGGAATTAGTCGCAAAACTTTCCCTGCAGCTTGACAAGATGCTGTTTAAGTTTTTTTTTCAGTGTATCACAATGTGCTATGTTGATCAGATTCTGAATCTCAAAATCAGCATTGGGAAACATGTCAATTCTCTAGTTAGAAACTTGCCCAAACTGCAAATCCATGTTGTCCCTTTGTTCAAATCGATTGTGCCCCCTCCCTCCCTTGCATTGACACATTGAGTGAATTCAGATGATCAAAAATATCTGCCAGGTAGGCAACCTGCGTGAGCCATTCCTCTCAATCGAAATGTTCGAAGCTCATAAAAGCGACCCACACATTACCCCTGGAAAGCCAGCGGACCTCTGCATGATAAAGCACCTGTTGGCGCTCGCTCCCCATATCCCTGCAGAAGGCCTGGAAACACCTGCTTTTCATCAAACTCTTTTGTATATAGTTGACACACTTGATCACATTCTGGAGAGTGGCGTGGAGCTCAGGCACGATGTCCTTCGCTGCCAATGCCTCCCTGTGTCGGAAGCAGTGGTTCCACGTCGCACTCGGTGGTCTCTCCAGGATCTGCTGTAATACTTCAGAGGGCTTTCCCATGATGACAGCTTCCCCATCAGTGGTCACACCAATGCACCCACCCCAGGCAAGTCCCACGGAGCCCAGGTACATATCCATTGTGTTAAAGACAGCCTCTGCGGTGGTGGTGGGCAAATCAGCATTAAAAAGGACCCGCTCCTCGAAGTTATTATCCCAGACGTGTCTGACATCGACCATTAGAATTGCATGGTTAGCCACATCTGTGGATTCATCAAGCTGCAGTGCATAATGGACGTTTGCACTCTGATGTCTGGTGCGTTATGTCCTCAGACATGTGCTGGATTCTCCTCATGGTGTCATTGGATAGGGGTATGGCTTTAAGTTTGTTGGCGGCTGACTCCCACGATTTTAGTGCACATGTCAATGCAGCAGGTTGCACTTAACAATACGCTGGGCCACAAGGTATGATGTGCGAAGTGCCTTTTCTTGTACCGTGCATACATTGTTAAATTAATCTTGTGAGGCCTCCAGATATTGACATTTCCTTTTAAAAAAAGTCAGCTGTCTTATCTTTGTGGCTTGGATGCTTGGTGACCAGATGCCTTTTCATTTTGGAGGGTATCATGCTCTCATTAGCTAGCTCATTGCATAGGACCCATTGCGGTCTATTCTCACCCTGCCTCTCTTCTATACATGTTATGTAAAACCATATTTGATGAAGTCGGGGAGGTATTTTCTCTTCTTGACATGGACCAGGTTGTTTGCCTTGTTGACATTGGAAGCAGCAGTAAATGAAGAATGAAGCTGCACGTTTTAAGAACTTGTCCATGATTTTACTCAGACAGCTATAGCTACATGAGTTAAATGACAGCCAACTATCCACATGTGCAATGCCTGCAGAACACATCTGCATAGTTAGCTATCAATCAAGCTGGCTGTCAGAAGAATATCTGTATTATCTGATTGGACGTGTCACATTTAAAACAAAACAATGTTGCAGAATGACATTTTTATTGGATCAGTGTGTCATATCAAATGTTTATTGTTCACATACACAAATTTAGCAGATGCTATTGCGGGTGTAGCGAAATGTGTGTGCGGGGGCGAGAACGTTATTGTATTGGGTCAGTGAGTGAGTGCAGGGCGAAAACCATCGGAGTCTGAACGTAGCTAGCCATTTCACCGGACGCACTGCTTATGTTAAGTTAGCAACAATAAGTGGTGCAGCGGTATCCTTTCAAAATAAAAGTTTCGGTGCGGCGGTTACCTTTCAAAATAATATTTTTCTATTTGTTTTTATATTCTTGCACATTCCCGCGACCCCTTAATTTTGTGCAAGATTTTGAAGTTAATTTATTTTACTTTATTTGATATACAAAATTTGTGAGGGAGCAACCACGCTTTCTTCCATTTAATTTGAGTAATAAATGCATTCCAGAAGAATTTCCCCGTAGGAGAGATCTTGTTCTTGGAGTTTCTACATTTACTAAATTTCTAATCCAACAGGGGGAAACCTTCTAACATACAGTGTATTCTGAAAGTCTTCAGACCCCTTGACTTTTTCCACATTTTGTTACCTTACAGCCTTATTCTAAATGGATTACATTGTTTTTTCCCCCCTCATCAATCTACAAACAATACCCCATAATGAAAAAGCAAAACAGGTTTTTTGACATTTTTGCAAATGTATTAAAAAATAAAAACGGATCACATTTACGTAAGTATTCAGATCCTTTACTCAGTACTTTGTTGAAGCACCTTTGGCTGTCAAGTCTTCTTGGGTATGACACTACAAGCTTGGCACACCTGTATTTGGGGAGATTCTCCCATTCTCTGCAGATCCTCTCAAGCTTTGTCAGTTTGGATGAGGACCGTCGCTGCACAGCTATTTTCAGGTCTCCAGAGATGTTCGATCGGTTTCAAGTCCGGGAAGCCCCGAAGCCACGCCTGCGTTGTCTTGGCCGTGTGCTTAGGGTCGTTGTCCTGCTGGAAGGTGAACATTCGCCCCAGTCTGAGGTCCTGAGCGCTCTGGAGCAGGTTTTCATCAAGGATCTCTCTGTACTTTGCTCCGTTCATTTTTTCCCTCAAACCTGACTAGTCTCCCAGTCCCTGCCGCTGAAAAACATCCCCGCAGCATGATGCTGCCACCACCATGCTTCACCGTAGGGGTGGTGCCAGGTTTCCTCCAGACGTGACACTTGGCATTCAGGCCAAAGAGTTCCGTCTTGGTTTCATCAGACCAGAGAATCTTGTCTGGCAAACTCCAAGTGCGCTGTTATGTGCTTTTTACTGAGGAGTGGCGTCCATCTGGACACTACCATAAAGGCCTGATTGGTGGAGTGCTGCAGAGATGTTTGGCCTTCTGGAATGTTTTCCCATTTCCACAGAAGAACTCTGGAGCTCTGTCAGATTGACCATCGGGTTCTTGGTGGTTCCAAACTTCTTCCATTAAATAATTAAGGAGGCCACTGTGTTCTTGGGGACCTTCAATCCTGCAGAAATGTTTTGGTACCCTTCCCCATATCTGTGCCTCGACACAATCCTGCCTCGGAGCTCTACGGACAATTCCTTCAACATGGCTTGGTTTTTGCTCTGAAATTACTGTTGACTGTGTGACCTTATATAGACAGGTGCGTGCCTTTCCAAATAATGTCCAATCAATTGAATTTACCACAGGTGGACTCCCAATGAAGTTGTAGAAACATCTCAAGGATGATCAATGGAAACAGGATGCACCTGAGCTCAATTTCAAGTCTCATAGCAAAGAGTCTGAATACTTATATTATTATTATAAGGTCATTTAGTTTTTTTTATAGATTTGCAAAAGTGTCTAAACCTGTTTTCGCTTTGTCATTATGGAGTATTGTGTGTAGATTGATGAGGGGAAAGAAATATTGAATCAATTGTAGAATAGGGCTGTAACATAACAAAAGTTGGAAAAGGGGAAGGGGTCTGAATGCGCTGTAAGTTGTGCATCTATCTTGACATGTTCATACTAAACACAAATTACATTTCATTAAGGCCTGAAGGTATTGCTTTGCATATAGAATGAAATTATTTGATGTATTTGGAAGTTGTATGTTTCTAAGAACTTTCTATTAGAGAGAATAATTCCTTTTTTATCAAATAAATCAAGCACAAATATAATATTTCTTTCAAACCACTTGGGGAAGAACAAATACTTGTTTTTAACAACAGTATCTTTGTTGTTCCACGAAAGTGCCTTGTGTGGGGAGAAGTTGTGGACATAACTTATTTTCCAGGCTGAAAGGGCTTTTTCATGAAACTTGGACAGTTTGATGGGTAATTTTGCTGGAGAATAGTTGCATTTCCACAAAAATGTAAGACCACCCAATTTCATACAAATATGACAGGGAATGAAGTACCATATAAATTCAGAGCTAAGCATACATCTTTTTATCCAGTTTACTTTAAAGAAATTGTTGATATCAATCAAATCTAGTACTTCGAGCCCACCATCAGCTCTTTGGTTTGATATTACAGACTTCTTAAGTTTGCATTGTTTGTTTTTCCATATAAAGTCTAGGAAAGTTTTGTTCATATCCTTGCTGGTTTGATCCACTACAAATAGGGAATGCGCATGGTAGACAAAACGTGACAGATCCTCTGCTTTGGACAATAAAACCTTCCAATAATAGAGAGGCCACGCTGGGGCCAGTTATTAAAGATGGATTTTGTTTTCTATAATCTCTGAGAGAAATTGAGATGTTGATGGACAATATGTTTTTTTTTGCTATGTGCAGCCCTAAATATTTCACATTATCTTTCACTGGAATATTCTCAACAGATTGGTAATTTGACTTATGTACGGATAATATTTCGCATTTATTTAAATTAAGTTCCAGACCAGAAGCAGAAGAGAATGATTTGATAATATTAAATGCAGTAGTAACTTGATCTTTGTCTTTTAGAAATAGCTGTATCGTCTGCTAATTGAGATATTTAAATGTATTTTCCAAATATTGAAATACCTTTTAATTCAGGGTTGTTTAAAATGCTAATAGATAGTAATTCTACAACTAAAAGGAATAAGAAAGCTGAAATAGGGCAACCCTGGCGTACACTACGGTGAATATTAAATATTTTAGATGTGTTACGATTAATCATAATAGAACTTTTCATATCTTTATAAAATATATTAATAACAGAGACAAAGCTAGTTCCGAAACCAATAGTGTACAACGAATGTATTAGGAATTTGTGTTAAATTGTATCAAATGCTTACAAAAGTCAAGGAATAGAATAATAGCCTCTGATTCAACTGAATCAGCGTAATCAATCAAGTCTAAAACTAACCTAATGTTATAGCTGATGTGGTGACCTTTCATGAAACCATTTTGGGTTTCATTAACAAGGTGGTGTTTTTTTAAAGTCTATCAGCATATGCCAAAGTTATGAATTTATAATCTGTATTTAATAATGTAATAGGTCTCCAATTATCTATGAAAAGGGGATCTTTATCAGGTTTTGGTATTAAGGAAATAAGCCCTTGTTTCATGGTGCTAATCATCTCACCCTTAGCTAGGCATTCTTGGAACATGTTGAATACTGGTCCCTCTAAATGTTCCCAAAAGTGTAAATAGAATTCCACAGAAAGATCATCTGTTCCAGGTGCTTTGCCCTTCTTCATAGATTTAAGAGCATCTCTAATCTCAACAATAGAAAACTCCTCTTCACATATGGACTTGAACTCTTCAGAAATAATTGGAACGTGGCCATGGATGTGTTTCATAAATGGTTCACATTCAATCCCATTAATTTGATTTATACAGATTTTCATAGAAAGATTACACAAAGCTCGAGATGATCGTAGGGTCTTTACTAGAGGTCGGCTTTACTAGAGCCGATTTTTTTTTTAATATATTTTATTTTAAATATATATATATCTGTAATAATGACAATTACAACAATACTGAATGATCACTTATTTTAACTTAATATAATACATCAATAAAATCAATTTAGTCTCAAATAAATAATTGAACATGTTCAATGAAACATGTTCAATTTGGTTTAAATAATGCAAAAACAAAGTGTTGAAGAATGTAAAGTGCAATATGTGCCATGTAAAAAAAAGCTAACGTTTAAGTTCCTTGCTCAGAACATGAGAATATATGAAAGCTGTCAGTTCCTTTTAACATCAGTCTTCAATATTCCCAGGTAAGGAGTTTTAGGTTGTTATTATAGGACTATTTCTCTCTATACCATTTGTATTTCATATACCTTTGACTATTGGATGTTCTAATTGGTACTTTAGTATTGCCAGCCTAATCTCGGGAGTTGATAGGCTTGAAGTCATAAACAGCGCAATGCTTGAAGCACAGCGAAGAGCTGCTGGCAAATGCACGAAAGTGCGGTTTGAATGAATGCTTACGAGCCTGCTGCTGCTTATCACCGCTCAGTCAGACTGCTCTATGAAATCATAGACTTAATTATAATATAATCAGAAATACGAGCCATAGGTCATTAATATGGTCAAATCCGGAGACTATCATTTAGGGAAAAAAATGTTTATTCTTTCAGTGAAATACGGAACCGTTCCGTATTTTATCTAACGGGTGGCATCCATAAGTCTAAATATTCCTGTTACATTGCACAACCTTCAATGTTATGTCATAATTACGTAAAATTCTGGCAAATTAGTTCGCAACGAGCCAGGCGGCCCAAACTGTTGCATATACCCAGACTGCGTGCAATGAACGCAAGAGAAGTGACACAATTTCCCTAGTTTAATATTGCCTGCTAACCTGGATTTCTTGTAGCTAAATATGCAGGTTTAAAAAAATATTCTTCTGTGTATTGATTTTAAGAAGGCATTGATGTTTATGGTTAGGTACATTCGTGCAACGATTGTGCTTTTTTCGCAAATGCGCTTTTGTTAAATCATTCCCCGTTTGGCGAAGTTGGCTGTCTTTGTTAGGAAGAAATGGTCTTCACACAGTTCTCAACGAGCCAGGCAGCCCAAACTGCTGCATATACCCTGACTCTGTTGCACAGAACGCAAGAGATGTGACACAAATTCCCTAGTTAAAAGAAATTCATGTTAGCAGGCAATATTAACTAAATATGCAGGTTTAAAAATATATACTTGTGTATTGATTTTAAGAAAGGCGTTGATGTTTATGGTTAGGTACGCATTGGTGCAACGACAGTGCTTTTTTCGCGAATGCGCTATCACCCATTTGGCGAAGTAGGCTGTGATTCAATGATAAATTAACAGGCACTGCATCGATTATATGCAATGCAGGACAAGCTAGATAAACTAGTAAAATCATCAACCATGTGTAGTTAAGATTGTTTTTTATAAGATACGTTTAATGCTAGCTAGCACCTTACCTTGGCTCCTTGCTGCACTCGCATAACAGGTAGTCAGCCTGCCACGCAGTCTCCTCGCGGAGTGCAATGTAATCGGCCATGATCGGTGTCCAAAAATGCCGATTACCGATTATGATAACTTGAAATCGGCCCTAATTAATTGGCCATTCCGATTAATCGGTCGACCTCTAGTCTTTACACAAGGTATTGTCAATATTTACGGCAGAAAGAGATTTGCTCTTATAGTTCCTTTTTTCAAGAGCAAAAAAATTGCTTGTGTTTTTCTCACCCTCCTCAACCCATTTTGCTCTAGATCTAATAAAGGGCCCTTTAGCTAAATCCATGTACATTTGATCTAGTTCTACTCCAGAGATTTGAATACAGAGACATTGTATTCAAATCTCATTCTTCCTTTGCTGAAAGGGTATCCTTCTTTCAAAAATGTTTGCTTCTTTAGTTCCTTACTGCGTGTAATGGGGATAGATCTCACTTTGAATTTAAATATTTCCCACTTCCATGCTTTGATTCTAAATCATTTGAATTAAACAAGTCTATGATCAAGTTCTTTATGTTCTTGTTGAGGACTGGATCATTTAGGAGTGAATTATTACATTTCCAGTATCCTCGAATGCCACTGGATTTTTCAGAACATTCTAACTTCAACAAAATAATTGTATGATCAGTCAAAGGAGCATGTTTATGACTTACTTATTGTACATACTGTAAAAGTGGGGGATAAATGAGAAACAGATCAATTCTGGATCTGACCATCATTGACCTATTACACCAGGTGTATTTGTTTAAGCTTGTATTAAAGAAACACCATGTATCAACCACTGTCAGTTTACTGCAAAATGAGGTGATAATGTCACTATTCTGAGATCTCAGAACTATTCTAGGTGGAAATCTATCTAAAGAGTTATCAGGTGTTTCATTGAAGTCTCCAGCTATTATAAGCCATGCATTTGTATACTTGTTTTGCAGCTCAGTAAGCCTATCAGCAAGATCCAAAAAATAAAGTCTTATTTGTGGTGTGAGAATTGTACCCATTCACATTGCATATAATAAAACAAGCATTATCTTGTACCCATGTCCCATCTTTGGACACACCAAACTCTGAAGTATCACCTGTAAACTTATGAAGCAACATCATAGTACCAGCTGAGTGGTTAGACCCGTGACTCTAATAAACAGTATTTCCCCATTGTAATTTCCAAAAGCTAGAATCTGAATCACAGGAGTGAGTGTCCTGGAGTAGAATTAAATCTGAATTACAGTATTTACAAAATAAAAACGGTGCTTTTCTTTTAGTTATGTTTTGTAAACCCCTGGCATTTTGAGATACAAGGAGGTCAAGTGAATGTCATGAAAGTACTGAATGTTTTGAAAACACTGCTCGGGTATATAGCTACATTGACTTGGAAGTTGATGGCGTCCTATTCTTTCTAAATCAAATGATAATGTTAAGAATTAGCTAAATTACTCTTGAGTAATAAGTCGATTTGTGATTTTTACGTTCACCCCGATTTATATCACCAGGTTTGTAAATGTGAATACGGGTTCATCATATTGATCACAACCTCTTCGGTTTAGGGTAGTCCAGTTCTTTCTTTAAGCTCAGGTTTCCTTACTAGCTACCTAGCTTACTGGTTCCACTAGTTAACCAGATATTCATATCACTACACTGTATTTTTTTTTTTAAATTTAAATTACATTTTGTCAGGTTAGATAACGTTTTGAATTCAATGCACTAAATATGTCATAGCATCTCTCTCCGTTAAATACCAGCTGTTGACGTCATCGAATATAAAAACATATTACAATAATGAGATGTATCCACCGATCCTCCGAAACACAACCCTGCCAAGCCGCACTACTTCTTGACACACTGCTCGCTTAACCCGGAAGCCAGCTGCACCAATATGTCAGAGGACAACTGGAGACCGAAGTCAGCTTGTAGGTGCCCTGCCCGCCACAAGCAGTCGCTAGAGTGCGATGGGACAAGGAAATCCTGGCTGGCCAAACCCTCCCCTAACCCGGACAATGCTGGGCCATTTGTGCGCCGACTCATGGATCTCCCGCTCACGGCTGGCTATGACACAGCTTGCAATCGAACCTGGGGCTGTAGTGATGCCTCAAGCGCTGCGATGCAGTGCCTTAGACCGCTGCATCTCTCGGGAGGCCCCATTATGGGGTATTGTGTGTAGATTGATGAGGGAAACAACAATTTAATACATTTTAGTATAAGGCTGTAACGTAACAAAGTGTTGAAAAAGTGAAGGGGTCAGAATACTTTCCGAGTGCACTGTACATTTCAATCACATTAAAATAAATGTTATGTTCAATCAAATGACTTCTATTATACTGTTTGTAGATTTTGGCTAAATATATGTAATGATGTATAACATGTGCGCAATGATGTGCCAAATCTTAATTTAGTGCATTAATATAGGGTAAGCATTTAGAATAACCCGCCTCAATTTTTCCAGCCATTGGTCGTAATATCACTCTAGAAACTGATCCGTCGTCAATATTGTGGAGTAATTATAATGCTAAGGAAAGATTTGAATAGTGAAAGCTGATCCGAGAGCAGCACTGCTTTTCATTTGATCCTACCGGTAGCAACACATGGTCTAACTACACACTTAGCAAACGTTCTCTCCATGTGCTTGTTTGGGAAAAACACTTGCATCATTATTTAAGAGACAACTCTTTATCTGGTACAATCATTGTAATGCTTAAGTTACATCACAACTGGGAAGCATGGCCCTTGTACCGCCAAATAATGGACATAAAAAAATCTTTGGTAAAATCACATTATCTGGCATACAATCTGTAGCTAATTCATTGCATGAATTCATTGTGACAATGACAAATAATTAACTTTTGATTACTATGTAATATGTCAATTGTTACACATGTAATATATTATGAAACCTTAATAGTTAAGAAAGAATGATGATGTGATTCATATTCTGTCTCATCTATCATTTTGTAGGAGAAGAAGCGCGGCAGAGGCCAACATGGAGGAAACAGAAGTGGCCGGGGTCACAAAGGGGAGAGGCAGCGAGGCAACCGACCTCGCCTGGGGTTCGAGGGGGGTCAGACTCCCTTCTATCTAGCCATCCCCAAATACGGCTACAATGAGGGACACAGGTTAATACATTGTTGTCCCATGTGCATTGTTGAACACGCCATGTTCTGTCGGTCATACTATCAAACGGTCATAACGTTACAACACCGAGATGCAGTCTGAGAAGCAACAAAGTAAGGCTTTGTAGCTTTTCATACTGTATCTCTGTACTGTAGTTGTTATTGCCTTGATGTCAATCACATTTTCTATACGTTATAGCCGTTTGTTTAGGGACAGATTATGCTCACAAATTTGTGCTTTTCTTCCTAGTCGGCGGGCTCAGTACCAGCCACTGACCCTGAACAGGCTGCAGTATCTGATTGACCTGGGCCGGATTGACCCCACTCAGCCCATTGACCTGACACAGCTGGTCAACGGCAGGGGAGTGACCATCCAGCCCCAGAAGAGAGACTATGGTGTTCAGCTTGTTGGCGAGGTATTTACATTGGCTACATTTACACCTATGAGCTGTCGTGACTGTGTATCCGCTTGATTTGGGGGTGAATTCATTGTTACGGAAGCTTGGGGATGAAGCACGATCCCAGCAAGGCAGTTGATTACTTATGTTTATGTAAAGCAAGGAAGATCTGTTATTTAGTGCACATATCTTTTGCCAGTAAGGGGCAGTATTTAGCTAATTAGATTGTAGTGTGATTATGCTAGACCAGAGGCAGTTTTTTTTCTGTTCTGTAGGTTTGTTCTGTATTGATTGAAAATGTATTTTCTCTATTCTTGCATCCAATTATGTGTGTTATCAGGGTGCTGGTATCTTTGCAGCAAAAGTCAACATAGAAGTTCAGATGGCGTCTGAGGAGGCCATTGCTGCCATTGAGAGAAACGGAGGGATCGTCACTACAGGTTTCTATGACCCTAGAAGTCTCGGTGAGTAGTAGTGATGGTAAGGTCGTAGTGGGTAACACTTTACAATAAGGATCCATTTGTAAAGTGTTTATAAAGGGGTTATAATTATGTTATTTAATCATTTGAAAATGTATTAAACTAATAATAAATCGTCATCGCATTGGTCAAAATAGTGCAATAACTGGTCAGTGTTTGCCAAATAGTGAGACAATATTTACCTACAGTTATTAACCATTTACAAATGCTTATAAGATTAACCCTTATGAAACCTTATTGTCAATAGTTACATAGTTGAACAATAGTTATTTTCTCACTTTTGGGTGTGATGCATTGGTGCTCTGTCCCAGGAACAGAAGAGCTTTGTTTTCATGATGTGTCTTGGCCCACGTTTGAAACCCTGATGCCCTGGCCAAATTTACATCCAGGACATAACTAAATTATTCCCCCTTACCAGATTATATCAACACACACTTACCACTTCTCTGTGATAGTCCAAGTATGGTGAACGCTCTGGTGTGAAATGGTAACCCTAATACCTTTGGTTGGTAAAACAGTGGAGGTATCCTCTACAACGTTGAATGTTTTGGTCTTCATAACCAGCATTCATTGGCTGAACATGTTTAACAAAGTGTTAAATCTTCTCTCATGTATGTGGTGATGAGTATCCAATACTGTCCTATAAGTATGTCTAAACTCTGAGTGAACTCTCAAATCTATAAATGATTTACCCACATGTATAACTGCTAAAAGTATACCTTATTTTAAGTAATAGATCTATGAACATTTATAACTTCTCAAATGATACCTTATTTTAAAGTGGCAATCCACTGACCATTAACAAATTAGTTACCAATATTTACTGCTGAAAAGATTCCTTTAAACGTCCAATATGCAGAAATTGCTCTGCCATTTCCTGGTTGCCTAATTTCAGTTTTGTGACAAAACAAGCAGTCATTGTGTAGACAATCATTGAACCATCTAAACCACTTTTCCCATAACCCAGAATATTGTATTTTTAGCTGTGTGAAGCTGGTGTACAAAACTGATGGTAAAAACAGGAAGCATAGAAATAGCGCACATAGAACAGATCTACCACTTATTAGACTTGCTTTCAATGAAAATGACAGATCTAGAACCTTTAAAGAAAATGGAACCCTACTGACCATTTATTAATGAGCTAGGCCTACCAATATTTATAGCTTCAAAAAAATATACCTTAAAAGAAAGTGGAAACCTTCTGGCCAGGGGGTGTCTTTTTCCAGCTAGCCAGCAAACGTTTTCCAGCTAGCCAGCTAACTTATTTAGTTAGCTATATCATGCCAAAGATTATCTTGTGTTAAATCGTCTAGCAGAATGTCTATATTCAAAAAATACATTTCAGGTTTTATCTACTGCTAGCTAGCGGGCTAGCTAACGTTTCCTAGCTATGTAGGCAGGACAGATGTGCTAGCAAACATTAGCTAGCTGAGCAGCATGCTAAATCATCCAGGAGAACTTCTGTATTCAAAACTGAAAGAAAATGCAAGAGAATTTACCCTTTCTCCGCTGTCAACATTTGTATCTTGTGAACAACATTTATTTTGCGCAATCTCTTTGGTCTTCGCACATTTCTCATAGCCACGTCCATCATGATTCTTCACGACGCACTGTCACATGATGTCAGTGCCAACACAACATTTTGTGCACCTTCCAGGTCGTCTTTATTTTAAGCGCGTTTCACAGATCTCCCAAAGTTGGGGAAGTTTTTCAGAAACCAGCAAACTGCACCAATAATGTGGCTTGTGATCTTGAGATGAAGCTTTCATTCCTGGAATAAATAAGTGTACCAATTGTATTTTTCTATTTAAAGTGCGGGGGGGCTGCCTTAGATTTTTACCTTGTCAGCTCTGGGATTCAATCCAGCAACCTTTCGGTTACTGGCCCAATGCTCTAACCATTAAGCTACCCCAAAATATATTTGCGTCATCAGGGTTTCAAACATGGGGCGAGACACATCATTGGGGTTTAGGGGAAAATATATTTTTAAGAAAAAAATATATTTTATATATATTGACAAAAAAATATATATGGGGGTTGGAAATGATGCTGACAATTACATTGATGGAAGCTACAATCTATCTGTAATATTAAAGCTGATCTGCCCCCCCCCCCCCCACACACACACAAAAAAAAAGACACATCATTGGAGTTGACCATTGGTCTGAAAAACAATAATTTCTATTCCTGGGAAAGAACAAGAATGCATCATACCCAAAAGTGAGAAAAAAACTATTGTTTAACTTTGCAACCGTTGAAAATAAGGTTGCATGATTATGCAACGCATTTGTAAGTGCATTTATAAATGGTTAATAGCTGGAGGTATTTTGTTTTGTTATAACCTATTAATGATTTATAATGCATTTACGTGATAATAAGTCCTTTTATAAACCCTTTACAAATAGAACCTTATTGTAAAGTGTTACTCCATAGAAACACATTAAGCCAAAACTTGAATCATCTTGCTATGACACCACTTACATTTTACACTTGGAAGGGTAGTAACTCTCTACTTTGTTCTGTCTGTAGCAGTCCTGTGTAAGCCTGTGCCGTTCTTCTTAAGTGGACAGCCCATTCCAAAGAGAATGTTGCCTGGGGAGGACATGGTCCCGTACTACACAGATGCTGCCAACCGTGGTTACCTGGCAGACCCAGAGAAGATTCAAAAAGCACGGATAGCCTTGGCCCAGAAGTATGGCTACGTTTTACCGGACATTTCCAAAGACGAGTTGTTCCACATGCTGTTTATGAGGAAGGACCCCAGACAGATCTTCTTTGGCCTCTCGCCAGGCTGGGTGGTCAACATGGCAGAGAAAAAGATTCTGAAACCGACTGACGACAAACTACTCCAATATTACAATTCTTAAAAATGATTAAAATAAACATGCTCTGTTTATGTACATAAATGTCATGATGGGTGATTTAAAATAAACGTCTCTTAGCACAACTTTTTCAACACAACTGATGTACTGTGTATACTGTATTAAATGTATTTAATTTAATGCCATGGTTCTCTCATTCGTCTTAGGGGCGTTTCAGCCAAAATCTGAAAATAATGTATTTCTATTGTACATCTCTGTAAGAAAGGCACCATGCTTTATGATCAATGCTTATAGTGAATGGAGGAGTAGATGGAGGTTAGGTAACGCACACTACTTGACCAAAAGTATGTGGACGACTGCTCATCGAACATCTCATTCCAAAATCATGGGCATTAATATGGAGTTGGTCCCCCCTTTGCAACTATAACAGCCTCCTCTCTTCTGAGAAGGCTTTCCACTAGATGTTGGAACATTGCTGGGGGGGCTTGCTTCTATTCAGCCACGAGGGTTAGTGAGGTCGGGTACTGATGTTGGGTTATTAGGCCTGGCTCGCAGTCGGCGTTCCAATTCATTCCAAAGTTGTTTGATGGGGTTGAGGTCAGGGCTCTGCAGGCCAGTGAAGTTGTTCCACACCGATCTTGACAAACCATTTCTTATATGGACCTTGCTTTGTGCACGGGGGCATTGTCATGTTGAAACAGGAAAGGCCCTTCCCCAAACTGTTACCACAAAGTTGGAAGCACAGAATTGTCTAGAATGTCATTGTATGCTGTAGCGTTAAGATTTTCCTTCGCTGGAACTAAGGGGCCTAGGCCGAACCATGGAAAAAAAAGCCACAGACCGTTATTCCTCCTCCACCAAACGTTACAGTTGGCACTGCATTGGGGCAGGCAGCATTCTCCTGGCATCCACCAAACCCAGAGTTGTCCGTCGGACTGCCAGATGGTGAAGCATGATTCATCACTCCAGATAACGTGTTTCCACTGCTCCAAAGTTCAATGGCGGTGAGCTTTACACCACTTTAGCCGACGCTTGGCATTGCGCATGGTGATCTTAGGCTTGTGTGCGGCTGCGCGGCCATGGAAACCCATTTCATGAAGCTCCCGACGAACAGTTAATGTGCTGATGTTGCTTCCAGAGGCAGTTTGGAACTCGGCAGTGAGTGTTGCAACCGAGGACAGACAATTTTTACACGCTTCAGCACTCGGCGGCCCCGATCTGTGAGCTTGTGTGGCCTACCACTTCGCGGCTGAGCCATTGTTGCTCCTAGATGTTTCCACTTCACAATAACAACACTTACAGTTGACGGGCTGCTGTAGCAGGGCAGAAATTTGACAAACTGACTTGTTGGAAAGGTGGCATCCTATGACGGTGCCACGTTGAAAGTCACTGAGCTCTTCAGTAAGGCCGTTGTTTTTTTATTTTCCGAATTTTTTTACCCCTTTTTCTCCCCAATTTCATGGTATCCAATTGGTAGTTACAGTCTTGTCCATCGCTGAAACTCCCGTACGGACTCGGGAGAGGCGAAGGTCGAGAGCCATGCATCCTCTGAAACACGACCCAGCCAAGCCGCACTGCTTCTTGACACAATGCCCACTTAACCCGGAAGCCAGCCGCGCCACAATGTGTCGGAGGAAACACCGTACATCTGGCGTCCGTATCAGCGTGCATGCGCCCGGCCCGCCACAGGAGTCGCTAGAGCGCGATGGGCAATTGTGCGCCGCCTCATGGGTCTCCCGGTCGCGGCCAGCTGCGACAGCCTGGACTCTAGTGGCACAGCTAGCACTGCGATGCAGTGCCTTAGGCCACTGCACCAGTCAGGAGGCATTAAGGCCATTCTACTGCCAACGTTTGTCTATGGAGATTGCATGGCGGTGTGCTCGATTTTATGCACCTGTCAGCAATGGGTGTGGCTGAAATAGCCGAATCCACTCATTTGAAGGGGGGTCCACATACTTTTGTATATGCAGTACCAGTCAAAAAGTTGGACACACCTTCTCATTCAATGATTTTTCTTTATTTGTACTATTTTCTACATTGAAGAATAATAGTGAAGACATCAAAACTATGAAATAACACCTATGAAATCATGTAGTAACAAAAAAAGTGTTAAACAAATCAATCTGTTTTATTATTTAAATTCTTCAAAGTAGCCACCCTTTGCCTTGATGATAGCATTCTCTCAACCAGCTTCACCTGGAATGCTTTTACAACAGTCTTGAAGGAGTTCCCACATACACTGAGCACTTGTTGGCTGCTTTTCCTTCACTCTGCTGTCCAACTCAACCCAATCCATCTCCATTGGACTGAGGTCGGGTGATTGTGGAGGCCAGGTCATCTGATACAGCACTCCCATCACTCTCCTTCTTGGTAAAATATCCCTTACACAGCCTTGAGGTGTGTTGTGTCATTGTCCTATTGAAAAACAAATGAGAGTCCCACTAAGCGCAAACCAGATGAGATGGTGTATCGCTGCAGAATGCTGTGGTAGCCATGTTGGTTAAGTGTGACTTGAATTCTAAATAAGTCACAGACAGTGTCACCAGCAAAGCACATTTTCTCCTCCATGCTTCACGGTGGGAACCACACATGCAGAGATCATCCGTTCACCTACTCTGCATCTCACACAGACGGCGGTTGGAACCAAAAATCTCAAATTTGGACTCATCATACCAAAGGACAGATTTCCACCGGTCTAATGTCCATTGCTTGTGTTTCTTGGCCCAAGCAAGTCTCTTCTTATTATTGGTGTCCTTTTAGTAGTGGTTTCTTTGCAGCAATTCGTCCATGAAGGCCTGATTCACGCAGTCTCCTCTGAACAGTTGATGTTGAGATGTGTTTGTTACTTGAACTCTGTGAAGCATTTATTTGGGCTTCAACTTCTGAGGTTGGTAACTCATGAACTTATCCTCTGCAGCAGAGGTAACTCTGGGTCTTAATTTCCTGTGGCGGTCCTCATGAAAGCCAGTTCAATCAAAGCGCTTGATGGTTTTTGCAATTGCACTTGAAAAACATTCAAAGTTCTTGATATTTTTCAGATTGACTGACCTTCATGTCTCCGAGTAATGATGGATTGACGTTTCTCTTTGCTTATTTGTGCTCTTCTTGCCATAATATGGACATGGTCTTTTACCAAATAGGGCTGTCTTCTGTATACCACCCGTACCTTGTCACATCACAACTGATTGGCTCAAACGCATTAAGAAGGAAAGAAATTCCACAAATTAACTTTTTAACAAGTCACACCTGTTAATTGAAATGCATTCCAGGTGACTACCTAATGAAGCTGGTTGAGAGAATGCCAAGAGTGTGCAAAGCTGTCATCAAGGCAAAGGTTGGCTACTTTGAAGAATCTCAAATATAAAATATGTTTTGATTTAACTCTTTTTTTTGGTTACTACATGATTCCATATGTGTTATTTCATAGTTTTGATGTCTTCACTATTATTCTACAATATAGAAAATAGTAAAAATAAAGAAAAAACATTTAATGAGTAGCTGTGTCCATACTTTTAACTGGTACTGTATATATGGTATACACTGAAGAGGGATAGCCTTGGGATACCTCACACTTTGACTAATGTATTGACTTTGATTAACGACCGCACGGCAGTCTCAGATGAAAGTGCTGTAATGATCACATCTGCTGGCGGTGCTTTAGGTCCTCTTACTGAGAAACACCAATAATCAACATGATGGAAGGAACGTAGACCCCAACAGGTGAGGGGGAAATAAGGAAAATAAAAACTCTGAATGGAAACAGGAAACAGATGCCTGCTGTGTGTTACATGTGAAAAGGCTTGCCTTAGATTGAGAAGGGGTTTTAAATTAGTCATAGGCAGCTGTATCCTGCCTGGACGTTGGAATGATTCTACACCCCCTGTTTGTAACACAATCTGAGGCACACACTTGCAGTTTTGCCCCTGTTATGCTCTAAAGCTGACTGAAATGTAAAAGGTATTTAAAAAATGTCATGATGTTAATGTAATGCTCCAAAAACACTTCCTGATTGTTATCTAAATGATCACCCTTTCAGACAGGAAGAGGACAAGGTATTCCACATCACATTTCTGGAATTCCACCATTAGAGTGCACCCCCAGTTCAGAAAACATGCATCTGACTAAAGGGCTTCTTTGATGCAATCGCTAATATGTGCACATGCAAAACAACATCCATATAGTTAATCACCTTTCATTTCTTCATCATTCCAAATGATTTTAATTTGATCAGATACATTTTTTTAAGCAACGCATATTTATGCTGTGTAGTCATCTATACATATTCTTCCCAACAGAGGTAAGCTATTGAATTTACAACATACTGCCCCATTGGCATTCCAGAATAAATGGCATCAGAAAAGTCATACTCCCCGGCCTCTTCTATATGTGTTCTCCATAAATAACTTAATATTTATTTGTATTATTTTATCTGTATTATCTTCGGTGTTTAAATCAAATAGCTTGGGTGTATTGTAATATCAATTGCCAAAGGTGGAATAGATCTGAACATCCTTTTAGACTTTTACAATTGCAATATTGGGGGAATTTTAGTGTACAACTGTTAATTTCTTAAATGTAAATGTCCTAATCTTACTACGCGTATAGTTATAACATTTGTAAATGTCTTATGCTATTTCTGTATACACTGCACAAATGTCACATTCGAAGGCCATCATGAGTGTTTTTCTGGGTGTGTGGATGTGGGGGGTAGGATCTCAGGATTGGCATCTTGTTGCCAATAATAAACTCCATACACACGTAGTAGATACTGTACACACATGGCAGGCCCTGCCAGGGAAACAAGTCTGAAACCTTACAGCATAATACTTTAAATAAATCACACCACAGGAAAGAAACTACACAATTACTGTTTATGGCAGAGCTGCAGTCCTTATCTTCAAAGCAACAGAAATCCTTTTTAATCTGGATCAGGTCTGAACATTTAAAAAAAGAAGAGACTGTTTAAACTTTTGAGAGGTTTCTCTGAAATCCCTGCTCTGGAGTTAATGTTGAATTTAAAGTATCTACGCAGAAAGCATCCACATTTGTATAGTAGTAGACTTAAGTGTTTTAGACTAAACTAAATTACACTTTAACCAGACTAAACATTTGTTCGAAACTTCATTCACATGGCCTGTCAATCGAGTGGTCTAAGCATTTCTCCTACTTAAGACTAAAAAGATTTGCCGGGAGTGGATCAAGCATTTACCATGGCTTGTGCTACAAATAACCTAATGCCTGAGTCTGATAGTCTGCCCAGTTCACACTATCTAATTAAACATTCAAATATTGTCATTGTCCGAGCAGACCAGATCAGAGCATTGATTACTTATCTGCTATCTCTGAGTAGGCCATCTAGGACAGACACAGATATCATGGTATCTCAGAGGTCTAGTGAGGGCTATACATTGATACTGATTCTAGACCAGTTAATAATTAGAGACAATTACAATAAGATGGAGCTCTATCTGTCTGTCTGCCAGGGGACCTGGGCTATGGGCAGATCACACAGACAAGACTGGGGACAGGACAGGGAGGAGCAGTGGGTCAAATCAAGGGGCTATACACTCACTAGGGGACAAGTCTTTACCTTTGGGTAAAATATGAGAATCTGGCACATTGCGTAGGATCATGATGAGATACAGTTTCCATGACAGCAGTGCTTGGGTAGAACGGCAGAGAGGCTCAGTGACTGAGACTTGCTGTATTGGATGTAGTGCAATAGCCTGCTGTGGCAATACAATACTTCATCAAATGCCAAAGCTCAACAGTCCGCACAATAAACAAACCCCTCAATTCAACAGATAAGGGTCTTATCAGAGAGCCAGGTCCAGAATACAATTCCTAATTTGCAAAGAATAGAATTGATTCGAAAGGGTTTGATGCCTCCTTCAACAGTGTATTTCAGAGCTGCTGAGCAATGCACTTTACAATGAAAGACATTTATGGATAACTCACTAGGGAGGAATAAAGTTTGAATGGGTTTATGGGATATGAACACTGATGTTTTTTCTGCGTCATGACACAGTAGGCTGACACAATGGACAGAGTCATCATTGGTTCCTATTGAATCTCTAGAGGTGTCTTTTCTTTTTTTAAACCAGCTGTGTTGTGCTCTTGCAAAGGTGCTGGTTATACTGTTTAGATGTACTTCCTCATCACTGAATGTATTACAACACTGTAATATAAATACCTTGATATTGTTATTATTTTGTCTTATTTCAGTTACCAAGATGTGGATGTAAACTTCATGTTGAAAACCAAACTTAAGGAAAAGCAGATGTGCTATTTAGAATGTACGTAAAAGCACAAATCACCCTAATAAAGAAGTAATCATGATGACATTATCCCAAAAATGATGTGGTGGTCTGAGGATGTGGTTGTACCATTGTAAATTCTGTTTGGGGTCTGGTGTGTTATCTGCTCTGAGAGGTGGGGACATCATTGTGTTCAGCTAATGAGACTACATTAAGCCCAGCCACCCCAGGGGGCGTGTAATCGTCTCAGCTATCCCCACGTAGGACAGGGCAGGGCACTGTTTACAAGTGCTGGGGCTAGCACCCAGGGCTGAGGCCAGGGTCTATGTGGTGTGTGCTCAGACACATGATTAGTACTGACTGGGTGCAGGAATAGAGGAGGGGGCAAGCCTGCTGAATAGAATTGGGAGAGGAGGGGAACACGGCTGTTACATAGAATAGTGTCTTAGCCTGACAGTGTATCTGATGGCAGCCTGCTGAGCCCATACAATACACTAGGAGTCTGAACAAAAGTCACCAGATTTCCACTCCACTCCCTCTCACACAGTTTTACGAAACAATGCAGCTCACAGCTCAAACCTCATCACAAGTTCCTATGATGAACCACTGTGAGGAAACTCACCTGTATCTCCACATGGGACTGTTTTATAAGAGCTTCGTCAACAAACATCCTCTTGTTAGAAATATTCTTTCTTATGTCTCCTTTTTGCAGTGACACATTTGTCATTGGAATTACTTGAATACACAGAGCTTCAAAGTATAGTTGGTGAAGATCATCCTAGGATGGGAACATTTTACTTTCAGTTCCACCACATACAAACGTAAGCCCTGCATGCAAACCACACTGACACAATACAAGATGGTCCCATTGGTGGTGATGATGATTATATCCAGGCATGGCTATCAGCCTCATGTCACTCCATCCAATGAGCTTCCTCTTTCTACTGTACTGTATGTCCTTGGTCCATTGAGGGACAGCATAGGCTCCAGCATATCCAACACGGGTTACAAAAGGGTTCTTCAGCTGTCCCATAAGAGAACCCTACTGAATTCCATGTAGAACCCTCTGTGGAAAGAGTTCTACATTGAACCCAAGCGAGTTCTACCTGGACCTTAAAGGGTTCTACCTGGAATCAAACAGGTTTCTTCAAGGGTTATCTTATGGGGACAGCTGAAGAACCTTTCTAGGTTGTAGATAGTGTACATCCACATCGAAGACAGTGTCATAGCAAGAATCTTTGTTCTGACCTATCCAATGAGCTTCCTCTTCCTACTGTACTGTACATCCTTGGTCCATCAAGGGACTGCATTGGCTCCAGCATGTCCTAGGTTCATCCACATCCAATACACTGTCATAGCGGGAATCCTTGTTCTTACATCCATGAAGAAGGTGACCCATTCCAGAGAAGGTGCTCTTCGGGTGAAGAGACTGTAGGGGAGACCCCTGGAGACCTCCAATGCTGATCTCTCCACCTGGGCCAATCCTGGCTCACTCCAAATCATACTGAAGACAGAGAGTGTCTCAGGAGTCTCTCAATATATGACTTCTGTCCAATACAATGGAACATTGTGATGGGGAATCTTCAGAGAACAATCCCCATTCAAACATTATAGTGACCATTCAGCAACATCACTGTCCCTAGCTGTTTGGATTTCAACACTCACAATGGCATGCATGAAACAATGCAATGATAGGCCTACTGTGTGTCAACTGCCATCCATTCATTTATTAAGAAACCAATGAGATTACACACATCTACCTGCAATTCATAACAAAATAATGGTTAAGAATATAATGAACATTTGGAACAACTATAAAAATAAATCACGTTTTTATTTTCTGACCAGTAAATGCCAAAGGTAAATAGATACCAGAGTTAAGGGGGGAAATAAGATACCTACTTTGAATGTCAAACATTATTTACAGAAATGTCAACCGAAACTAATATTTAAATGGTTTATGTGTTTTATTAGGCTAATATTAGGCTTCTAAAGTACGCTAATAAAAAATGTTTTTTTATTTTTATCATTTTGTATTTTTATTGGGCTAAATAACTTAATTTGATTCGTTTCATATGCAATGTCAAGCGCATAATCTTGATTAACGAATCCTGTGAGAGATCATGAATGCAGTATGTGACAAAATATTATTAACTTCTTTAACTATAGGGTTAGAGCAATTCGAACAAATAGGGCTATAGTCTACTAACACATATTTCGTGTTGCTATCAGCCTATGCTTTAATTGGAGCGCCTAAATTCGATTACTTCGTTCTGCTATCATTCGACTGTCTAATAAGCAAACATACGTTATATCGATTCACAAACATACACCTCAGGGCTCAAAGTTTTGTTGCGCCGACGCCCAGACTGATCTTTGACTTTGAAAAGTCTAAAAGAGGATCATCTAGAAGAAAAAGAAACCTTGATCACCCCGTTGTTGACTGAACCGAGGGAACATCAGAACTGACTCGTCTGTTTGATCAAGGTGTCAACTTCCATTACCTTTTTTTTTTTTTTACGGGGCCTGAAGACATATTCAGCAATTCATCTGTCACTGCAAAACACTGCAGGTGAAGGCCTAAATGAATGAAGACACTGCTGTGTCGTGTGTATTTTCACAATGCCTAGCCACAACAAAACATGACAGGTGGTGCAAACCAGAATGGATGACAGGCGTTCGCCTGTGTCTTGTTGATTCTACATCTGCATAAACTGCTGTAATGACACTAGCCTCTTGTTGAAGTTGATGGGATGTATAATCAGATGTGTAATCAACGAAAATAGAGTGGGATTATCATATGAAACCATGAGGAATTCTATAATGTTAGGCCTTTTTTGTAATAGACTGGTCATGCAAATTGCAAATCAAAAGGAATACACTGACTGAATTCAAAGGCTGCGCTTCACAGCCAGGGTTTGTTGACGCACTGAGGTCATTTTAATATCTACATTTGTGAGTTCATGAACAATATCACGAGTTGTGAAAATGAATGTTTATATGAAAACCAGCTCGCCCTAGCTCCCTGGGGGGTTGTACTGTCCCACACAACTCCAATAGATTTTCCTTCTTGACCTTTTAGGACTTCCTGTGCAAATCTTATCACTCTGAAAAACCTGACAAGGCAAAGGCAACACGAACATGGCCAAGATGTCAAAAAGGCCTGTTTAAAATAGGCTTCATATTTTTCTTACGTATATATTTTTACATACTGGATATTTCTTTGTGCTAACCAATGAAAACCCACAGAATGTCCAAGATGGCTTTAGCTCCATAGACTATTGTATTATAGGCCTACTGATGAATCGACTTGAAATAGGCCACTGTCACACACAAAGATAAGCTTGTCATGCGCCCTTATCAAACGTTTAGATATCTCTTTTGTTGGGGGTAAATATGTGTGTACATAATCCTATAATAAACCTGCCTTGATCACGTTTGTTTCAGTGTCCCCATAGGTGTAAAACGTGCTTTGAGAGAGACAGTGGACCTGATAAGTGAGGCTGCTGCCTACATACAGACTTGAAATCATTGGCCACTTTAATAAATGGATTACTAGTCACTTTAATAATGTTTACATATCTTGCAATATTCATCTCATATGTATATACTATATTTTATACCATGTATTGCTTCTTGCCTTTCCTGCCCGGTCTTCGCTCATCCATATATTTATATGTATATATTCTTAGTCCATCCCTTTACTTAGATTTGTGTGTATTAAGTAGTTGTCGTGGAAATGTTAGATTACTGTTAGATATTACTGCACTGTCGGAACTGGAAGCACAAGCATTTCGCTACACTCGCAATAACATCTGCTAACCAGGTGTATATAAGACCAATACAATTTGATTTGATTTGATTTGAGGGGCGGGCAATTGGCACGTGACTTAATGAGTAATAAATAACTAAATAATGAATAACGAAAGTTCTGCCAGAGAACTTTGATAGAGGATGGATGTCCAATTGATTTAATTGTATTTATAACACACAGAGGAAAGTGAAGTAAGGCCTCAATAGAAAAACGGAAAGATATTTGAAAAGGGGAATAAAGTAGGCATCCGATTCATTTGGCATAGGGCTAGGCATAGGAATTTGCCAGCTTCATGAAAGGTAAATCCATAATGGATACGTTGTTATTATTAGCCTTCAACTTCAAAGGGAAATACGGCCTATGTCACATTTGCCAAGATTGTCGTGATCCAATCGAGCAGTCATTGTACCGAATCATGAGAACATTTATCACGAATCATAAAAAAAAAAATATATATATATATATAAATATTTTTGTTCTTCGATAGGCAAATAATAGACCTACATGTATTATTTTTATTTAACATTAAATGGCCATTTGATTGATTGATGATGGATTGAGCGAAGCATCAAGAACTATCACGGACTTGAGAGAACACCTTGATTTGACACCTTAAATCCACTCCTCCTGACCTACTATTGGTGGATAGACACCCGGGAACGCATATAGCCAATGTCCATCACTAGTGGAGTAGGAGAGTAACCTCAAAGCTACATCAAAGGTAAAAAAGATGCATAACTATGTACTTTGATCGGATCCCCCCACATTCCGATCTTTGCACAACGAAAGCCATGCTTGAAAGCGACGAGTTCTGCGGTACGTCTTCCCAGAGTGAGCAGATGTCCGAGGTGCAGTCCCTCGGCTCTGTCCCATCCTGTCATCTCTCGGTCAACTCCGACTCCAGCTGCTCTAGTCCTGAGCCGAAACCACTGGCAGAGCCACGGGTCAGAAGGCCGCTGAACGCCTTTATTATCTGGACCAAGGAGGAGCGCAGACGCCTTGCCAAACTCAACCCTGAACTAGAGAACAAAGAACTCAGCAAAATGCTCGGTAAGTTTTATTCACATAATTTCCATTTGAATTAAAACCATTATGAGACTATTCATATTTCAACTATTACCAAAATCATTATTAGCCTATTAACCATTTGATGAGGGTAGACATGACAAGTTAGCTGAATGTAGCATGCATATTGTGTGTTTTGTGGTGTTTCTATACTAATAACTAATATGATTGTGTTGCTGCAGGTAAAACTTGGAAGGCCATGTCTCTGGCAGAGAAGCGGCCCTACATGCAGGAAGCAGAGTGCCTGAGAGTACAGCACACCATCGACCACCCCAAGTACAAGTACCGGCCCCGCAGGAAGAAGCAGCTGAAGAAGGGCCCCAAAGCCCTACCTGTGGAGGCCCTGGTCCCTCTCAACTACCTAATCCAGAACCAGTGCCATCAGCAGCAAGCCTACCCAAACCCAGCCATCTACCCAAACTCCCAGGCATACTTCTCCCATATGCCCGGGACCTACCCAAACAGGTCCAATTACCCAGACCCATCATCCACATTCCCTAACGAGCCTCAAGAATACTCTAACACAGGGACATACCCAGCAGAGCCTCATCCATACTACTCTACCCAGCATGGGCTGCAGCAGTGTGAGGCCCCCAGCCCAGCTTATGCTGTGTCTCATTGGGAGCAGGGGGACTTCATGGCCCAGGGCCTCCAGCTGTTCTCCTCCACTGACCTCTCTCTGGAGTTCTATCTGGAGCAGATTCACCTAGATATGCTGTATGATCTGGACCGCAGTGAGTTTGAACAGTACCTGAGCCCGCCCCCATGCAGGCCTGAGCCAATGGAGTACAGTTATCACCAGCAAGGCAGCCTACGGGAGGCCTGAATTATGTAATTTGCCATATATGGCAAAGATTTTAGCTATTTTTGTGTGTACAGTATAGATGGGTTGGCTGACAACGTCATGAAAATGAGGCACTCTCATCGATGAGGCAGAAGGCTGTGTTGTGTTATGATTCTGAACGATCAGATAGCTAGGAACCATGACAAGAAGCTGCCATGTGGGGAATCGTAGGTGGCTCGTTTCAGCTCGTTGTATCTTGTTATTGATACCATTTATTGTTTTGAGGGGTTTGGACTCATGTCATGTCTATGCTAATATGGCAAAAATTCTCTAGCTAGCTAACCATGTATTTGAGAGATAACAAGTGCTCATTGTGCAAAGGTTTTATGTTTTCAATAAACATTTGGAGACTAAATATAGTTTACATGTTGTCAGCAATCTAAGCCAACCCTGTCTGTTTTGCCCCATAGTTGTGCACGCTTCGGTTTAGTTGCTAAACAACCAACCTGTCTATGTCAACTCCAAAATGTATTCATTTAAATGATAGTTTTTTCCCAACTTATTTGATACTATTTAGAAGTATGGAAATGTTATTACATGTTTTAAAGATTACATTTTTTAGCATTGTTATTTATATTTTATATTTTGTTTTTGTCAAAATGTATTCTTATTGATGAATGTTTCCAACCCAGTATTTCTTATAAATAAATACATCTAAAATAACCTTACATTTGGATATCCTTACTCTTAAGTGAATGCTATACAATTAACAGATTAAAATGTGTGGGGCACTAAATTATACAACATTTCAACAGATTCATTTATAAAGAAAGCTATATTTTGATGGATGACTGGCAACAAATGATCTGGAATATTTATTACTTATGTCAACAAACTGGAGTGGACTGAGAGGCTGTTGGGTTTATTGCTTGCCCAGCCGTTGGCAGAAGCCAGGCTGTTGACATACTGTTTTATCTCTGGGCCTATGTCTTTCTTGACTGGGCGAGGGGAGGAAAATAGGGTGGGCGCCAGGGGCATAAACCTCCACACTTCCTGTTTCATTTTAAAACATCTCACAAAGGCTCTAAATTTATGCCAAATATCCACACATCTCCCGAATCATATGCCTCTGGCTGCCAAATGTTTATCCATTTATGAAAATGTTTCTCTCACTCTGCCCCAACCTGACTGGGCATAGGGCCAGGCAGGTTAGCTCCATCAGCCAATCAACGAATGCTACAATAAAACACATCACAAGTCCCCACTCCACACTCAAATTTACCAACACATATTTTTTTATGCATCCTTTATTGAGGGTTCACATGAGGAAGCATTGAATAATGACAGGGATGGTTATTAATTGTGGGGAAGGGGGAACCGCAAGATGGAGGCCAGGGGACTGAGGTCCAGCGACCTGCCCAGGGAGAGAGGGCTGATTAGGGGCCTAAAGAGCTGCTCCGCTCAGCACTTCCAGGCTATAACCCACAGATCCCTGAATGAATGGAAGAAATCTGACGTCAGGTCCATTCCCATGATACTCATGTAAAACCGCCAGACAGTGTGTGTTTATGTGTGACTGAGAGACACTATCTCTCTCACACATAAATACAACAACAAGCTCAATACACAGGATATTTTGAAGGTTTGAAATCTCTACTTTCCTCTCTCAATTCAATTCAATTCAAAGGGCTTTATTGGCATGGGAAACATATGTTTACATTGCCAAAGCAAGTGAAGTAGACAATAGACAAAAGTGAAATACACGATAAAAAATGAACAGTAAACATTACACTCATAAAAGTTTCAAAGGAATAGAGACATTTCAAATGTCATATTATGGCTATATACAGTATTGAAACAATGTGCAAGTACAAAAGGGAAAATAAATAAACATACATATGGGTTGTATTTACAGTGGTGTTTGTTCTTCAATGGTTAACCTCTTCTTGTGGCAACAGGTCACAAATCGTGCTGCTGGGATGGTACACTGTAGTATTTCACCCAAAGATATGGGAGTTTATCAAAATTGGATTTGTTTTCGAATTCTTTGTGGGTCTGTGTGATCTGAGGGAAATATGTGTCTCTAAAATGGTAATGCATTTGGCAGGAGGTTAGGAAGTGCAGCTCAGTTTCCACCTAATTTTGTGGGCAGTGTGCACATAGCCTGTCTTCTCTTGGCAGCCAGGTCTGCCTACGGTGGCCTCACTCAATAGCGAGGCTATGCTCACTGAGTCTGTACATAGTCAAAGCTTTCCTTACTTTTGGGTCAGTCACAGTGGTCAGGTATTCTGCCACTGTGGCCCCTCCGGCCAAATAGCTTTCTAGTTTGCTCAGTTTTTTTGTTCATTCTTTGCAATGTGTCGTAATTAGTAGAAATAGGAGAAAGGGAAGCGCTACTAAGGTACACAATAGTAAATGCTGGTAGACAGAAGGTGCTCTTTGGTAAAAGGGGTGAGTTGGTCATCAAAAAGAAAGGAGGACCAAGGCACTCTTCATATAATTGATTAAAATGCCTTTATTAGTATGGCATGTTCAATAGAAACAATGTTTTTAAAAATCCGACGCGTTTCGGCTGCATGGCCTTCGTCAGGGAGTACAAAGAAATAAATTATCTTTTTGTTTTCTCATGATTTGGTTGGGTCTAATTGTGTTGCTGTCCTGGGGCTTTGTGGGGTCTGTTTGTGTTTGTGAACAGAGCCCCAGGACCAGCTTGCCATCGGTCACTTCTCCAGGTTCATCTCTCTATAGGTGATGGCTTTGTTATGGAAGGTTTGGGAATCGCTTCCTTTTAGAAGCTCTCTCTCAATCTCTCTCTCTCCCTCTTCCTCTCTCTTTCTCTTACTCTCTCTCTCTCTCTCTCTCATGCACAATTTGTTGATCCCTTCTCTAAACTAATCCTACATTTCTCTACTGTGTATCTCTGTTGTAATTTGGTCTATTAGCAACAATCAATATTCCGTTTCAGGAATTTCCTGAAGGACCAACAGAGACAGTGTCAATGATAGCAGTGAAAGGATTCATATGATCAACAGTAAACAGCAGACACCAGTAGGACAATTGGAAACAATTCATTCCATTTCTAAGATTTATAATGAGTGAATCTACTTGTGAAGTAGGAAATATTATGAATTATCCATCCTTGTGCACTATTGTGCTGATGCATAAATATATCGTGCCTTCAAAAATTATTCATACCACTTGACTTTTTCCACGTTTTGTTGTGTTACAGCATGAATTTAAAGTGGATCACATGTCAATTCAGATTTTTTTGTCACTGATCTACACACAATACCCCATAATGTCAAAGTGGAATTATGTTTTTTATTTTTTTATTTGTATAAATTAGCTAAAAACTAAATGTTGAAATGTCAGTATTCAACCTTTAGTTATGGCGAGTCTAAATAAGTTCAGGAGTACAAATGTGGTTAACAATCACATAATAATTTGCATGGAGTCAATCTGTGTGCAATAATAGTGTTTAACGTGATTATTAAATGACCACCCCATCCATCTCTGTACCCTACACATACAATTATCTGTATGGTCCCTCAGTCGAGCAGTGAATTTCAAGCACAGGTTCAACCACAAAGACCAGGAAGGTATTCCAATGGTTAGCAAAGAAGGGCATTTTGGATGGTGTATCAATACATCCAGTCACTACTAAGATATAGGCGCCCTTACTAACTCAGTTGCCGGAAAAGAAGGAAACCACTCAGGGATTCCACCGTGAGGCCAATGGCGATTTTAAAACAGTTACAGTGTTTAATGGCTATGATAGGAGATAACTAAGGATGGATCAACAACATTGTAGTTACTCCACAATACTGACATAAATGACAGAGTGAAAAGAAGGAAGCATGTGGAAGCATTGGGAGGCATTGGGGCGGCAGGTAGCCTAGTTTTTAATGTGTTGGACCAGTAACCGAAAGGTTGGGGACTGAGCACGCACCCCGGAGGGGCCCCCGTGTTGAGGATCAGCGTGGCAGATTTGTTGTTACCTACCCTTACCCCCTGGGGGCGGCCCGTTAGGAAGTCCAGGATCCAGTTGCAGAGGGAGGTGTTTAGTCCCAGGGTCCTTAGCTTAGTGATGAGCTTTGAGGGCACGATGGTGTTGAACGCTGAACTATAGTCAATGAATAGCATTCTCACATAGGTGTTCCTTTTGTCCAGGTGGGAAAGGGCAGTGTGGAGTGCAATAGAGATTGCATCATCTGTGGATCTGTTGGTGCTGTATGCAAATTGGAGTGGATCTAGGGTTTCTAGGATAATGGTGTTGATGTGAGCCATGACTGGGCCTTTCAAAACATTTCATGGCTACAGACGTGAGTGCTACGGGTCGGTAGTCATTTAGGCAGATTACCTTAGTGTTCTTGGGCACAGGGACTATGGTGGTCTGCTTGACACATGGTGGTATTACAGACTGAGACAGGGAGAGGTTGAAAATGTCAGTGAAGACACTTGCCAGTTATCAGTACATTTTTGGAGTACACGTCCTGGTAATCCGTCTGGCTCAGCGGCCTTGTGAATATTGACCTGTTTAAAGATCTTACTCATGTCGGCTGCGGAGAGCGTGATCACACAGTCGTCCGGAACAGCTGATGCTCTCATGCGTGTTTCAGTGTTACTTGCCTCGAAGCGAGCAAAGAAGTTATTGAGCTCTTCTGGTAGGCTCGTGTCTCTGGGCAGCTCTCGACTGTGCTTCCCTTTATAGTCTCTAGTAGTTTGTAAGCCCTGCCACATTCACCGAGCGTCGGAGTCAGTGTAGTACAATTCGATCTCTTTGCCTGTTTGATGGTTCGTCGGAGGGCATAGCGGGATTTCTTAGAAGCATCCGGGTTAGAGTCCCGCTCTTTGAAAGCGGCAGCTCTACCCTTTAGCTCAGTGTAAATGTTGCCTGTAATCCATGGCTTCTGGTTGGGGTATGTACGTACAGTCACTGTGGGGACGATGTCCTCGATGCACTTATTGATAAAGCCAGTGACTGACGTGGTGTACTCCTCAATGCCATCGGAAGAATCCCGGAACATATTCCTGTCCGGGGGTATCATCGGATGGGGCCACAGTGTCTCCTGACCCCTCCTGTCTCAGCCTCCAGTATTTATGCTCCAGTAGTTTATGTGTTGCGGGGCTAGGGTCAGTCTGTTATATCTGGAGTATTTCTCCTGTCTTATCCGGTGTCCTGTGTGAATTTAAGTATGCTCTCTCTAATTCGCTCTTTCTTTCTTTCTCTCTCTCGGAGGACCTGAGCCCTAGGACCATGCCTCAGGACAACCTGGCATGATGATTCCTTGTTGTCCCCAGTCCACCTGGCCGTGCTGCTGCTCCAGTTTCAACTGTTCTGCCTGCGGCTATGGAACCCTGACCTGTTCACTGTGATTACTATTATTTGACCATGCTGGTCATTTATGAACATTTGAATATCTTGGCCATGTTCTGTTATAATCTCCACCTGGCACAGCCAGAAGAGGACTGGCCACCCCTCATAGCCTGGTTCCTCTCTTCCTAGGTTTTGGCCTTTCTAGGGAGTTTTTCCTAGCCACCGTGCTTCTACACCTGCATTGTTTGCTGTTTGGGGATTTAGGCTGGGTTTCTGTACAGCACTTTGATATATCAGCTGATGTAAGAAGGGCTATATAAATACATTTGATTTGATTTGATTTGTGCTAGCAGAACAGTCCTGTAGTTTAGCATCTGCTTCATCTGACCACTTTTTTATAGACCGAGTCACTGGTGCTTCCTTCTTTAATTTTTGCTTGTAAGCAGGAATCAGGTGGATAGAGTTATTGTCAGATTTGCCAAATGGAGGGTGAGGGAGAGCTTTGTACACGTCTCTGTGTGTGGAGTAAAGGTTGTTTAGAATTTTTTTCCCTCTGGTTGCACATTTAACATGCTGATAGAAATTAGGTTAAAACTGATTTAAGTCTCCCTGCATTAAAGTTCCCGGCCACTAGGAGCGCCACCTCTGGATGAGCGTTTTCCTGTTTGCTTATGGCAGAATACAGCTCATTGAGTGTGGTTTTAGTGCCATCTTTGGTCTGTGGTGGTATGTAAACAGCTACGAAAAATACAGGTGAAAACTCTCTAGGTAGATAGTGTGGTCTACAGCTTATCATTAGATACTCTACCTCAGGCGGGCAAAACCCTGAGACTTCCTTAGATATCATGCACCAGCTATTGTTTACAAATATGCATAAGCCCCGCCACGTGTCTTACCAGAGGCTGCTGTTCTGTCCTGCCGATAGAGTGTATAACCCACCAGCTGTATGTTCTTAATGTCATCGTTCAGCCACAACTCAGTGAAACACAAGATATTACAGTTTTTAATATCGATTGAACGTTAGCGATTGAACGTTAGCTAGCAAAACGGAAGGCAAGGGCAGATTAGCCACTCGTCGCCTGATCCTCACAAGGCAGCCTGATCTCTTTCCACGAAACCTACATTTCCTTTTCTTGTGAATCACGGGAATCTGGGCCTGGTCGGGGGTCCATAGTATATCCCTCATGTCTGACTCATTGAAGAAGAACTCCTCGTCCAATTTGAGGTGAGTAATCCCAGTTCTGATGTCCAGAAGCTCTTTTCGGTCATAAGAGACGGTAGCAGCAACATTATGTACAAACAACGCAAAAAAACTAGTAATGTAGCATGGTTGGTCAAGAGCCGATAAGACGGTAGCCCTACCCTCCCTCCATCATGTGGAATCATGTAGTAACCAAAAAAGTTTTAAACAAATCAAAATATATTTCAAAGTAGCCACCCTTTGCCTTGATGATAGCTTTGCACATTCTTGGCATTCTCTCAACCAGCTTCACCTGGTATGCATTTCCAACATTCTATTGTCCAACTCATCCCAAACCATCTCAACTGGGTTGAGGTCGGGTGATTGTGGAGGCCAGGTCATCTGATGCAGCACTCCATCACGCTCCTTCTTGGTCAAAAAGCCCTTACACAGCCTGGCGGTGTCCTGTTGAAAAAAAATAGATATTCCCACTAAGTGCAAACCAGATGAGATGGCGTATCGCTGCAGAATGCTGTGGTAGCCATGCTGGTTAGGTGTGCCTTGAATTCTAAATAAATCACAGACAGTGTCATCAGCAAAGCACCCCCAAATCATCACACCTCCTCCTCCATGCTTCACGGTAGGAACCACACATGCAGAGATCATCCGTTCACCTACTCTGCGTCTCACAAAGACACGGCGGTTAGAACCAAAAACCTCACATTTGGACTCATAAGACCAATGGACAGATTTCCACCGGTCTAATGTCCATTGGTCATGTTTCTTGGCCCAAGCAAGTCTCTTCTTCTTATTGGTGTCCTTTAGTAGTGGTTTCTTTGCAGCAATTAGACCATGAAGGCCTGATTCACGCAGTCTCCTCTGAACAGTTGATGTTGAGAAGTGTCTGTTACTTGAACTCTGTGAAGCATTTATTTGGGCTACAATGTGAGGTGCAGTTAACTCTAATGAACTTATCCTCTGCAGCAGAGGTAACTCTGGGTCTTCATTTCCTGTGGCGGTCCTCATGAGAGACAGTTTCATCAAAGCGCTTGGTTTTTGCAACTGCACTTGAAGAAACTTTCAAACACATACGTAGCAAAGATGATAACACATAATCACTCCAGACAGACACAAGCAAAAACTCATTACATAAATGTTGCAGCAGCCTAGGCTACATCTAAACATTCGAGATCTGACATGCTGTATGGGATGAAAACGAGACAATTGTAGACTACTAATGTGCGCTGTCCATTTGGTCAGGTAAACTAATTGGTAACGTTACGTATTTATAGTCCATTTGTGTGTCAGGAGAAAATGTAAATGTGATCAAAATTGGTTTATATTCCAAATTTGGCTGGCTGTGCTACCTATACGTTTTCAATCCAAAATTATTAACTGGAAGGAATCAATCGTCATAATAGTGATGACAGATGTGAGTAATTATTTGCGTAGGCCTACATGATCCAAACATGCATAAAGCCAGCTCAGCCCTGTGAGTTCTATTGTCTATCACTTGTTGTCTATGTGTCTGGGTAGAGGAAATCCCCCTCTAATCTAGTCTAAATATAATTCATATGAACAAGTATAAGGTTGCTAGTTTGACAGGGTTTTCTTCCCCCCAGTTTTTTAAAACCATGTGACCTGATTAGGAAAAACTGGTCCCATCATAGCCCTTATAAAAGCTTTTTACAACTGATTAATCGCTGTCATACCTTATAAGGGTCTAGAGTTTTCCTGGTTAGGTTAACAGATAAGGAAAAACACTGGACCCCAGGAGACAAAAATTGCCCCACTGCTCTGGGACCTATGGTGGCACCAGTCTGCTTGAAGTTGTCACTTATTGTCAGGTATGTGGTTGATCAGGGCTTTATTCAGGAACGTTTCTTGGGCTTTGATGGGTCAAGTGGGCGAGATGTGCTGTCGGTTTGACTTTGTGAATTTTGAGATGTCTGAGTTTAACTTCACGAGGCCTACTGAATGATGTCGGTGCCTATAAATAAAAAACAACTACTATGCATGGGAGATCTACCTAGAATCTTTACAGGTTGTTTTTAGGTTTATTATTGATATCTTTTTGTTAGATGGTAATAAGATTCACATGGAGCGGCTGCTATTCCACTTGAAATAAAATCATGGTAGGAAATATTGCTACGTTAACTACCGCCGTTAATACCTTGATACAGCTGCCCAGTGGGAAGCACCTCAGGTTGGCAGGCACCTCCATACAACACCAGTACTCTAGTCATCGGCTTATCAACTCGCCGTGCAGCCCAATCAGCCATACAAAACAGTCTTGAGTGGCAAGAAATCTGCCCAATTAGCTGATTCACTTTCTATACACCCACTTCCTTCGACACAACCACTTGCTCATAGTCTGGTTACCATATTGGGCTGCAGCTACACATACTCGCTCTCTACTGATAGTGCTCATTCGTGAATTCTCCTTCAGGAATGTCTCTCTGTCTACGGACGAGAAGAAAAGTCAAACAGGAAACAGGAAAGTCTGATTTGAGACTCTCAGCAGCTGTCACGTCCTGACCAGTAAAAGGGTTGTTTGTTATTATAGTTTGGTCAGGGCGTGGCAGGGGGTGTTTGTTTAGTGTGTTTCGTTTTTTTGGGGCAATGTTCTATGTTAGTCTATTTCTATGTCTGTGTCTATTTATTCTATTTCTATGCTTAGTTTATTGGGTTGACCTTCAGTTAGAAGCAGCTGTTCCTCGTTGCCTCTAATTGAAGGTCCTATTTAATAGGGGTGTTTGTTCATTGGGATTTGTGGGTAGTTGTTTCTCCGTATAGTCATTTGTCCTTACGGGACTGTTTTTCGTTGTTGTTTTTGTTCAAGTGTTTTGTTTTGTTTCTTTAATAAATAAGAAGATGAGCATACACATTCCCGCTGTGTTTTGGTCTACTCCATATGACGAACGTGACAGCAGCTTCTTGACTAGAAACACATGTTATTTCGCTCTATAATTTAATAGAGAGGCTGTTTGATAGACGTGTCACTGGAATGGACAACATAAAGAGCTTGGAAAATAATTGAATTAATAAATAGGCAAGGTGATTCACTAAGGAGACATGTCAAGGCATTTCTGACTCCAGCTTAAAATGACCACCCTCCACTCTAGGTGTGCAGTGTGCTTGAAATGAAATGAAAAGCTTAAAAACCAACCAGTCCTATTAAAACCCATTAATTAGTCTCTGATTAAAATCTAAGTGCAGAACAGTTAATTATGAGTCTATCTGGGGCAACTCCAATCAAGCCCTTGTTTGGACAATCAGATTACAATAACCTCATCAGGGCACTCTCAGTCTCAGTCCAACAGTTTCAATGGGCTTCCACCTCTGAGTCTCACAGGCTAACTTGGGGTAGAGGGGTGGGAGAAAATAGAGAGTAGAGGAGAAAAAAGAGGGGATAGGGGAAGAATGGAGAGTAGAGCAGAGAGGAGAGGACACAAGAGAGGGGAGGAGAATTAATGTTGTAGAGGAGATATAGTAGAGTGAAAAGGAGAGAAGAGAAGAGATGGGTAAATGGGACCTCCGGTCTCCAGGGGGGAACACAGTGGGGACCCTTCTATTGAGTGGAGTGGGTGCCTTTGGAGCAGGGAGACACCACCAGAAAACCAGACAGCTGATTACAGTAATGGGGTTTTAGTCTGACAGATAGACTGAATAGAATGGGGCGTCTAGGTGTGGCCCCTGTGACCTGCTGAGAAGATACAATACTCTATTAGAGGCTCCTGAGCCCAGAGCTTGTCAACAAACACATATAGGAACTGATTACACACACAATCCTCAATCTAAGCGTAGTCGTATGTACTGTGTGTGTGTTTTTATTGTGTGTGTGTGTGTTCTTTTTTTATAATCACCTGGACGCTTAGATCAGTGTATGTACTATGAGTTGCTCACAGGAAGCTACCCGCACTGTGATCATCTGGAGTTTGTTTAGCAAGCCCATTACCCTACCCTACTACACTACGTCCTCTGGAAATAACGTCAGGGCTCTTCCTGAATGTCTCAGAGTACACTATGACTCAGCGTTTGAGTATGTACTGTGTATGAATGTTGTGCAGTTGTGTTTTTATGATTTGATGAGACTGATTTAATGAGCCTTCCAGATGGTGTGTCGCCGTGTCCACACGTCACAGGAAAAGATTCCCCCTGCTTTCTCCGTACCTCAATACACCTGGGACATCACTTCATTAGCAAAATAGTTTGAGGTCACTTGAATTTTATCAGGATATAACCTCATAGGTATATGTAATAACCTATAAGTGCTTTACAAATGTAATACATTATACTTATTCATTATTATTATTACTAGTATGTATTCATCAACTATTACATGCTAACATTTGGTAATGGGTAATTATTTGATATTTACTGATATGTGTAACTGTGTTTTTCTAGTGATGGTTTGTGCTACCATTTTCAATGAATACCAAAGGAATAAAAACATATTTATTAGGTAATAAAAATGTTGCTTTTACTATGTTGTTTCTAAATATCAGGTAAATAGTGGACTGTTAAAACAAAGCATAACCTTCCTCTACACTTAAACTCTAAATCCCAATAACAAGCGCTTATAAAATGTAAGACTTGTCATTCCCAGTTCTTCTTCAATGGGCTTTGATGTGTCTGTGGAATGTGCACTCTCTGGATGACCTTCTATTCTCAAAGGTAAAGGGATCTGTTAGCGATGTATGAAGGTCAGGGACAAGAACAATACCTGCGCATGTGTGTGTGTGTGTGTGTGTGTGTGTGTGTGTGTGTGTGTGTGTGTGTGTGTGTGCGTGCGTGTGTGTGTGTGTGAGTGTGTGCTTGCATGTGTGTGACTACATACAATCTCCATACAATGACAATTCCAGTAGCAACTCCAACAACATCTCTCGTTGGGGGCACAATCTGTCTGTCCCCTAACACCTTCTTCTTCCTCCTCCTCCTCCTGTTTCCCCTCCATGGTGGGCACCTGTTAGCTTGTATTGACATGAGAATCTGTAGTAATTGGCTGAGCAGAGTAAGCTTGAGTGATACAGCCCCAGCCTCACAGCAGCAGGGTAGCTGGTTCTCAGCTGCAGTCACAATGCTGACCGGAGCACCACTGTATGGCAATGAGCCATATCTTCTACCTACATGATAGCCACCAAGTAAACCTGAACTGACTGAGCAAACAGGGCCACCACATAAAGCTCACTGACACCTGATTAACCAGTCATGAGCTTGATGTTGTTATTTCACATAGTCTATATGTTGATTTCTGGTTTAAGGTGTGTGGTTTGACATGGCATTATACTGTAGTGATAAAAATGTCACCTGGAGGTAATTTGGGGGTCTCAGAATGTTTTTAGGATGTGTTTGGAAGCATTTGGAGGTGGCATAGTGTGGTGATTCGGGGTGGCACTGCTTTTGTAAACACTGTGTGGGTTTGAGTGGCAGGGTGTTTTGAGGCAGGGGGTGTTAAGGGAGATTGGACTCTCATAGGATATGGCCTCACTTCCCCCTCTCTCTGAGGCTCTCAGGAGGAGAGCAGTGCAGCTTTCAACTTTTATTTTTGCTCTGTTTATAAACACCACTTTCTGGGAGCCTGGCTGCAACCTCTGTTATTCTTCCTGTGCTGTTTGCCCACTCGCAGCTGGAGAGACAGGAAAACCAATCTGGAAAACTACTCCAAGTATGTCATCTGTGATTACGGGACGGAGCTGCAGTGACCGCCGCCTGTGCCTGGCATAGGCAGGCCTGGGCAGCTCTCCTTGGCTTGAAGCATTGACAGGCCTGAGTAATGTGCCCCTCCTGGGGGCCTCTCTGGGTCTGAGTACCTATAGCTCAAGGCCTCAAGGTCTCCTAGCGCATTCTTCCAGGGAACACTGGCTGTCCGCCTTTTTCCTGCGGAGACACAGCAGAGGAAGCCACCCACCCTAAGATGGCCACCAAGCCTCCCAACTTTCAGTTTTTACTTGGGTTTATCCTCCCAGAGGTAACACACCCTGCGAGGACAAAACAACAAGCCTAGGGCTAGAGTTGTTTTCTCCTCTGAAAGTTTTATAATAACGTGACCCAAAGAGTGCCATATAAGATAACTCAAAATCATATCAACAGTAATGCAACCCTGTTGGAATCTGACCCATTTATATTTACTGTAAACATCACTGTGGAAGCTGTAAAAATTGTGAGATGCCTGTTTTGTCATACATATGCGGGCTGTCTCCATATAAAACCTAATTTAGGAACCTAATTTCTCCTTTCCTCCGCAGCCACTTTCCCATGGTGAGGAGAGTTGGAGCGGGGATCCAGGGTGATGGCAAATGACACAGCAGCCCGGCCTCCCATTGTATGTGTGCGTTTACTCAGCACGAGAGAGCAAGGACAGTTAGGCTGCAGGAATACAATAGCCTCATATTTATTTACTGCTTAGTGGCAGCCGGGGAGGCCCCTGTACCTGATAGTGTTTACAGCAAGGGAGAAACCCCCACTTAGTAGGATACTACACCCACTTAATTATTACAAGGCTGTGTACGTCTCAAATGGCACCCTTTTCCCTATGTAGTGCACTACTTTTGACCAGGACCCATGGGGTTCCGGTCAAAAGTAGTGCACTATCTCATTCCGCCAGATGAAGCCTTTCAATAAAGAAGGAGTGAATTCAAGGACATTAGGTCTCAAATGTAGGAATGTATTATTATTTGATGAGCATACTGTATATTTGTATACATGGGGCGGTAAAATTAAAAAGGCCTACAAGCTCAGAATAGTTAGGCCTGCATGTATAAGTTTAAATGGAATATGAATACAATTTGTGTGTGGAACTTTTATGTTGTTGATGGTCTACTGAATCAATAATAGGTATGTTATGTCAATAAGTAGAAGAATGGATAGAAGGGAGCCCTGAGTGCCTTGGCAGAGTGTTGTTATACCAGTTAGCTCCAGGGGAAGGCACATTCTAGTTTGCAACACCACAATCTAACCTGTATTTTTCCCCATCCATAGGCCTACTAGACTATATTGCTCTGACAACTGCTCTTTATATAGTCAAACCTAGTGCACATACAATTTAATTCAGTTCAATTTCCAGTTAAGTTTTGGTTAACAGGAATTGCTTTTTCCAAGTTCCCAAACATGCATTCATATGAGGGGAAAATAAACAAAAGCGGCAGCGACTATTGACCTACATGACCATACCCGTTTCCCGTGAAATGAATTTCCAGAGAGGCATTATGAGAGCTTTATTTATTGGTCGCCTTAAATCCTTTTTAGATGAACAGACTGATTAAAAAGAGGGAATTCAGAAAAAAACGAGAGATGTGTGGTAGAGCTGAGATTCTGAGATTCTCTCCGGTTACTGTGACAACCCAAATAGTTCAGGTGTGTCAAGTGACAGGGCTTCACTGCTGCTATTAGCACTTTTTATATAACAAGGATGGGTGGGGGATTTCCCCGAAAGCATTCATCTTTTGCTGTCATAGGGATGCATGTTATTAAGGAGGAGCCATTTGAATGTATTTTGCTGTATATGTTTTCTGTAGGAGCGACTTAAGGTCTGTGTCACTGTATCTAGGGCTGCCTTCACATTTGATCTCTACTAATACCACTATATGGCGTTATGCTAACTAATGTCCATACATGTCATTTCGTGCATATATTATGATGACAACTTGTGAAGTTTTTGTTAGTTTTGGTCTTCGTTCAAGGGTTCGTGCACACGTAACATTTTATTGAGGCAAGCCTAAATTCGGTAGGCAAAGTCTACGCACCTTCATCTGTGATTAGTCAACAGTAGGGATTCTTCAATTAAGTGTTTGTTGTCATTTAACAAGAGACGACTCTTTTTCATGCAAAAAAATTCACCTGAGAAATACTGCACCAAACATCTTAGTTAGATGTAAAATTGCGCGACTAAGATCTCCTCAGCAAAAACGTCAAAATTAATGACAGCTTTCTTGAGTCATCTAAGATTAATTCTGACTATTTTAAGGAAGAGTATACTGGCTACGGTGTCTCGAGATCGACAAATACTATTGCCTCTGTTTTCTTGTTTCTCAAGCGAAGGTTTTATAAGGGAATATGCGAGGCATAGACATTCACTTCGCCTAGTTGAGTTCTGCTAGGAGCAAACCGAATCTAGTATGAGGACGCTGTGGAAAACAGGTGTATGTACCAGTGTTTCCTGCACAAACACGCCGGCCTCTCTGACCAAATATAGTAATTCACCCACTTCCCCTCTGAAGTCCAGGAATGCATCCCAATTGACACCCTATTGCCTATATAGTGCACTACTTTTACCAGAGCCCTATGGGCCTTTGTTAAAGGTGGAGCAGTACATAGAGAAAAGAGTGCTATTTGGGACACAGACCCGGTTCACTCTGTGGCCAAAAGGCTGTCCTTCACACCTGTCTAAACCTGCGGTTTCCTGTCTAAACCTAATTGCTCCTGTAAGTCGCTCTGGATACGAGAGTCTGCTAAAAGACTAAAATGTAAATGTAAAATGTTTCATTAGACAGACAGTGAGATTTCACTAACCATTGGGTTGGACTACAGTTAACTAATCAACTGAATTTCTTACTCAGCTTTGCTTTCTCTCCCTTCTCCTCTCACTTACTCCATCTCTCCTCTTGCTACTCTCCTTGCCTTCTCATATATATATATTCTCTCTCTACCCTCAGTCTCCTTCTCCCTGTTCCCCTCTCTCTCTCCCTCTCTCACACCTTCCAGGCAGCTTAAGCGCTCTTCCTTCCTGCCCTAGCATGGCTTCCTGCTCCTGCTCTTATCACTAGAGAAAACGTGACAGGGCCTCAGCCTAGTCAGCCCGCCACTACCCAGCACCCCCCTTCCTAGGCCACGACCGCCTTAAATGGAAGAATTCTGCCCTGGGCCTGGAGGCATAGGTGCCTGGGGTGGGCATAGCGGGATATCCCGGGGCCCCTGTCACCCACCTGGCCCAAAACTGCTAATGGACTTATTTATTATAAACAATATGGTTCCTACTTCACAGCCTGAAAGAGGAACAATAAATGTTAAGTGGTCGGACATGTTTTTATTTATGTTTTTATTTATCTTTAAGGAAGCCCCAGGCACTCGGCATTATAAAGTCATTCTCTGTAAAGGGGGTTTCCTCAGCACAGGAAACCAGTAGCTTTGATTTTCTCTGCAAATCTGTGCTTCAACACACAATGGGAGTAGATCTGCACCTCATCATAAACGGTCCATCAAATCTGTGCTTCATCACACAATGGGAGTAGATCTGCACCTCATCATAAACGGTCCATCAAATCTGTGCTTCATCACACAATGGGAGTAGATCTGCACCTCATCATAAACGGTCCATCAAATCTGTGCTTCATCACACAATGGGAGTAGATCTGCACCTCATCATAAACGGTCCATCAAATCTGTGCTTCATCACACAATGGGAGTAGATCTGCACCTCATCATAAACGGTCCATCAAATCTGTGCTTCATCACACAATGGGAGTAGATCTGCACCTCATCATAAACGGTCCATCAAATCTGTGATTGACCTCATAGCTAATAAAGTGAAATTCAAACTGTGCATCACCCACCGTAGAATATTGTAGCATCAGAGATACGTTCCACTACGTCACAATTCTGCTGCAATTTATTTTATTGCACCACACTGGTGAATCAAAAAATGTCATCTACTACTAGTGCCTTGCATTATATTAATGTGGTAGTTGATGTGGCAGCAGGTTTTGAAATGTGAAATTTGCTTTCAGCAATTCATCAGCATATCCCACTAGGCACAGACGTCAGTTCAACTTCTTGTTTAGATTTACGTTTGAGCTAACGTGGTTGAGATAGCATGGTGAGCTAACGTCAATGCAACAAAAAAAATTCACCATGTAAGTGGATTTAAGTTAAAAGTTGGGTGAAGAAAACTAAGAAATTCCCTTACGTTGATAACTTTTTGCAAATCCATTCAGTTTTCCACATTGATTCAACATCATCACATTGCATTTTTTTGTTGAAATGACATGGAAACAACATTGATTCAACCAGTTTTTCCCCCAGTGGGATATTGTCTCTTCTTCATTCAAATGACGTTCCTCCTCAGGTAGAGTGGGATTGTTCTCCTCATTGGCCAGAGGCAGTATGTATCAAGAGACTAGGAAAATCAGCATCCTAATGATACATATGGCCCCAGATAGTGACCATGCCCAGCACTGTCATGGTCAGTCTATTATCATTCCCATGTTTTAGTGAGTGCACACACACACACACATACACCCCAGGTTGGGAGCATCTTGAGTGTGTGTGTGTTGCTCACATGCTGTATTTATTGTTGTTGTAGGGCAGCGTTGCCAGATAGGGGTCTGCCCAGCTCTGATAGAGCCAATGTTATTGTAAGGCCACAAGGCCATCTGATAAGGGCCCAAACTCCACAGCCCCCAGCAATAAGACAATGTTTTGGATGGTACCCAGCCAGAAAGCTTTATAACCTGCTGCACAAATGTAACAATAACTACAAAGTTCAAGGTCCACTTGCTGTGCATCGACCACAATGTCGGGAAAGATATGTTTTACATTCAGAAGTGGTCAAGTTCCTCTGAGGTCTCCATATATACCTTTGACTGTTTCCCAAATGGCACATACCCTATTCCCATGCATTGCACTACTTTTGACCATAGTCCTATGGATCCTAGTCAAAAGTAGTGCACTAAATAGGGAATAGGGTACAATTTGGGACGCTACCTATGTCAGTGTATGAATGTTGTTTAGTGTATTTGTGTATACTGATGGCAGTGGATAGTATTCCGTTTCTCTCTGACTGTGTTGCTCTCTTTGAGTTTTCCCTCTTATCTTGTGAGTATATCACATAGGGGAAGTTGGTCTGCTGACTCTGGTCATTGAGGTTAGGTGGAAAAGTCAAAAGTTAAGTGTGAGGCTAAGTTTAATGCCTATATCCAGACACTGTCCTGTTGATCATTCTAGTAATCAACACTAACATTGCTGTTGGTCCCCAGTATGGTATCCCTATTAGGACCTCCTGCTGAGACTGAGGCTGTCCTAACATGTCCTAATATGTACACAGTACCTGTAAATCATAATCAATGGAATTAGACTCCTCCACTGTTTAGTTATTTAATGTTGACTTTGAAAGGGTTTAGGATCTAGGTTTAGGTGCTCATGAAGGAAACTGTTATTGCTCTTTATATTCGGATTGAGGCGACTCAGATTGAGGCCTTCAAGGCACATTGACTTGGCGAGGGTACTGAGTTGTTACTGAGTTGATATGGATGCTCAACACCATTGTGTGTAAATGACCTGTCAAGAGAATATCTCTGACAGGTCATTTAACATCAGGTGAACTCAGACACTGAGAGGTTAACCTGAGCAGTGTCCCCTTGATGTCGAAAAGATATCCAACCTTAAGTAAACCTGAAAATAAACATCATAGACAACTGCATACTTTCATTTAACTGTCATCTTTTTTTCAATTATCTTATCTTAATTCAATTACATTTCTGCACTGAAAAGTTAAATAAAATCCACAAAAAGTTGTCATCAAAAGAAGAAAAGAAATATGATTTTCACAGGTCAGACATAATTTGTTCGGCATTATTATTGGCAAGAACCATCTGGTTTGATATATGACTGCACTGAAGGCATATTTTAGGCTATGAATTTGATAGAAGCTACATGTGAGAGTTAAGTGAATGGTACGGCTTCCTTACATTGTGAGTGATGAGAACATGTGTGGGTGTGTAGGTGTGCAGCCAATTAAAATGCAATATAAAGTAGGATCTTCCTGTCAGTAATATGTGTTTCTATATACCGTTAGTATAAAGGGAACAGCTCAGAGGAAGCACTCACACACAGTGCATTTCCTCCATAAAACCACAGCTGTGTGAAAACAACACATTGCACATTACTCAGCTTTTTCTGTCATTTAAGAACCATATAGGACAACATAATGCCCATGGAGAGGAGCTGCATGTACAGTAGCCATTGTTTTAAATGGAATAAATCTGTAAGTTGATTAGACTGTATTTGAAAAGGTAAGCCTACATTTAGGCTGTTGTTTATATGTGTATTTCACATTATGTTGAGGTGAAAATCTGAGTATCATCGTCACCAATCAACTGCATTACAGTTAAAAACAACTGACTACCGCCACCAATTTCTGTATGCTAGCTATGCTAACCAGCTTATACGAACAGGAGTTAGCATTTAGAAGTCACTTCTTCTAAACTTGAAAAGGGACATCTTCTAAATGTTATGCAGCGAAAACAGCCAAATATATCCAAATCAGACTTGAGTAACTACATTGTGGGCCTGTTACATTACATAAATCATGACGGATTTGACAAATATCCACTTTATTAAATCAGATTTCTTTTAAAGGTGCGCCAATCTGGTCAATGGAACGCAGAGACCCCTTTAACACATTTATTAAAGAATCCCCATAATTAAAGGCGTTCTTATATTGTAAAACATGTAAGGATACAGGTATAGCTGGATAAAGTTACAGTGTTGTGAAGATGTATTTGCCTCCTTTCTAATTTTCTCTACTTTAGCATATTTTTGAAACTGAATGTTATCAAATCTTCAACCAAAACCTAATATTAGATAAAGGGAACCTGTGTGAACAAATAACACAACAATGACATATACTTAATTGCCCTCTTACGCTCAATAACTGATTGTGCCACCTTTAGTTGCAATTACTCCAACCAAACGCAAGCCTGTAGTTGTTGATCAGTCTCTCACGTCGCTGTGAATACATTTTTACCCACTCTTCCATGCAGAACTGCTTTAACTCAGCGTCATTTGTGGGTTTTCAAGCATGAGCTGCTTGTTTCAAGTTTATTTATTTAAAAAAAAAATTATCTCACCTTTATTTAACCAGGTAGGCCAGTTGAGAACAAGTTCTCATTTACAACTGCGACCTGGCCAAGTTAAAGCAAAGCAGTACGACACAAACAACAACATAGAGTTACACATGGAATAAACAAACGTACAGTCAATAACAAAATAGAAAAAAATCTATATACAGTGTGTGCAAATGAGGTAAGATTGGGGAGATAAGACAATAAATAGGTCGTAGTGGTGAAGTAATTACATTTTAGCAATTAACACTGGAGTGATAGGTGTGCAGAAGATGAATGTGCAAGTCAAGATACTGGGGTGCAAGAAGCAACAACAAAAAAATAACAATATGGGGATGAGGTAGTTGGATGGGCTATTTACAGATGGGCTATGTACAGGTGCAATGATCTGTGAGCTGCTCTGACAGCTGATGCTTAAAGTTAGTGAGGGAGATATGAGTCTCCAGCTTCAGTGATTTTTGCAATTTGTTCCAGTCATTGGCAGCAGAGAACTGGAAGGAAAGAGCCAAAGGAGGAATTGGCTTTGGAGGTGATCAAAGGTCTGCCACAACATCTCAATTGGGATTAGGTCTGGATGTTGACTAGGCCATTCAAAAAGTTAGAATTTGTTGCTTTTTAGCCATTTTAATGTAGACTTGATTGTGTGTATTGGATTATTGTCTTGCTGCATTACCCAGCAGCGCTTCAGCTCCAGCTCACAGCAGGATGGCCTGACATTCTCATACAGAGCAGAATTCATAATTCATTGTATTAAGGCAAGTCGTCCAGGTGCTGAGGCAGCAAAGCATCCCAAAACCTTCACAATACCAACACCATACTTGACTGTTGGTATAAGGTTCTTACTGTGGAATGCAGTGTTTGGTTTTCACCAGGCATAATGTAACCCATCATCCAAAAAGTTATACTTTTGACTTATCTGTCCATAGAACATTCTTCCAAGAGTCTTGATGATCATCCAGGTGCTTCCAGATGCTTTTGGCAAACTTCAGTCAACTTTTTAGGTGAGATGTGTCCCATTATGTTTGGTGAAAACCATACACTGCATTCCACAGTAAGAACCTCATAATTATGGAAATTAAGATAAACAGGATAAAAAAAAAAGAAATGCTAATAAATATATTGTAATCAGTGAAGCTAATGTTTGTTTACAGACTTCAATCCATTTATTTAAAGTGTTTTTCATGAAAGGGTTGTTTATGAGACCTAACAAAGCTTTAGGTGGGCTAATATAAGGTATAGATGCCAATGTAGCAGGGGTCAGACACTCCTCCCCTATCTGTCTCCAAGAGGGTGAACTTGTTGTATCTTGCCATACCCCCACAGCCTTTAACTGAGATGCCCAATAATACAACTGGAAGTCAGGTAGAGTAAGTCCTCCTTCTTAGTATGGTTTGCATAAAGTTGTGAGTTTCACTCTTGGGGGTTTTCCTTTCCACAGAAATGAAGAAACCTTCCTATTAAGATGTTTGAAAAAAACTTTGGGAATAGGAAAGGGCAAGGTTTGAAAAAGGTACAAGAATTTTGGTAATATATTGATTTTTACACAATTGACCCACCCAGTAAGAGAAATAGGTAAATCCCACCATCTATCCAATTCTTCCCCGACCTTTTTGAGAAGTGGAGTATAGTTCAGTTGATATGTCTTAATAATTTCCCGAAGGAATTTGCAACCCAGATATGTCATTTTCGGTGGTTTCAAACAAAACGGCTGGTCTAAGATTGGGTTCTGCATAGCTGCCCTGTTAAAAGGCATAATTATACTCTTCGATAGGTTTATTTTATATCCTGAAAACGTCCCATATTCTTTCAGGATGTCAACTAATGTTCAGAGTGAAATTTCTGGTTTAGTGAGGTAAAGCAAAATTTCATCGGCTATTTAGCGAGACCAGATGTTCACGCCCACCTATACGAACACTATGGATGGATGGATGAGATCTAAAAGCTTCTGCCAGTGGCTCTATAGCCAAAGAAAAAAGGAGCGGACTAGCGGGACAACCCTGTCTTGTGCCACGTGATAGGGAGAACTGTGAGGAAATGTTTCCATTAGTCAGGAACTGACCTACCGGACATTTGTACAGTAATCTAATCAGACCAACATACTTAGGTCCAATATTCATCCTCTGTAAAACTTCAAACAGGTAGTTCCATTCTATGCGGTCAAAAGCTTTTTCCGCATCTAATGAAGCCGCCACTACAGATTATTGGTCATTCTCTACATAATGCATAATATTAAATAATCTTCTGATATTATCATTAGATGAGCGGTTTCTTGCAAAGCCTGTTTGGTCCATATCAACCAAGTCCGGAAGAACCTTATCCAGTCTAAGAACTATGAGTTTCGCAAGAATCAATAGTGTTCAATAGAGATGTTGATCTATACGACCCACAAAGCAGAGGATCTTTCCCAGGTTTTAACAAAGCTGTGATCAGTGCCTGTTCAAGTGTGTCTGGGAACTTTTCTGTCTCTACGGCATAATTAAACATACTGCAAAGAGGCTCAATTAGTTTGGGTAAAAATAATCAATAGGGAATTGGTCTAACCTTGGTTATTTTCCCCCAGCGGTGTTGAAAATGGATTCCCTAATTTCCTCTGATGTAATCTCTTTCTCCAAGTGCTCTCTATCCTCATCAGTTAAAGTTTGTAAATTGAGTTTGTTCAAAAACTCATGCATTGTGGCAGGGGCATCCCCTTCAGACTTGTACAATGTTTCATAAAACTCCCTGAAGACTAGATTAATTTCCTCAGGACTGTGAACAATTGTGTTATTGGGTAGCTTAATAGAGCTAATAACTCTACTAGCAGCCCCTCGTCTTATCTGCTAAGCAAGCAACTTTCCTGCTTTATCTCCATGTTTGTAGTAGTTTTGTTTTGTTCTCCTAAGAGCATTTTCCGCTTTATGGGTTGTCCAGGTGTTATATTCCAATCACTTTGAGTCAAATTTTTGTAGAGTTGAGTCGTCAAATGTTACACTATGTTCATTTTCCAGATCTCTAATTTCATTCTCCACAAATCTACTTGAGCCTTATACATCTTACGAGCACCTGAACTAAGGGATATGTTTTCCCCCTCAGATACGCAAGGAGAGCTTCCATAAAATTAGGGGGGGATGCAGAGTTGTTATTGGTGCTAAACAATATGTCTATATGAGTGTTCAGAAATGTTACAAATGTGGGATTATTTAGTAAGTATGTGCCAAACCTGTGCCACACGGCGACAAAAGCGATGACCACAAACGCACCCCAGCAGGTCAGGAAAAAAGACATCAAGCTATGATCTATAAATGAAAACATTTACCAGATGATAACTATCGTCTCTCAAATATACAATAGGGACAAGTAGTTAAACAATCACCATCCTCCTGAGTTCACCCTCCCCCCCAAAATATTATATATACACACATGTACGCACATACACAAGTGTAAAGCTATCAGCTAGCTGGCAATTAGGCGGCCAGCCAGTGTGTAGCTTATCCCTGCCTCGGTATCACTAACGCTAGCATACACCTCTAACAATAAACAAGTCAGCAAACGTAATAGTAGCTAAAATTCCCTGAAGTAATATAAACAACATAGTTAGGCTTGAAACCCAGTCAAAAACCACATAACTATTTAACCAAACCCGACTGGACCTCTCTGCGTAAAATAAAGGTATACAGCAAAAATGTAACTACCTGGCATAGCGTGGATGTATAGTAGCTATAGCTACACCCTTGTAAACTTAGCGAGCTGGCTAAATAGGAGGGTGGGACTAATAACAACAAGATAACAAATGTAAAACATACAGGGTCTGTATAATGTATATAGGTTCAGAACTTTTGTGAAATAGCACAGTTACAAACGTTTCGGGTAGCCTTCCACAAGCTTCCCATAATAAGTTGGGTGAATTTTGGCCCATTTCTCCTGAAAGAGCTGGTGTTACTGAGCCAGGTTTGTAGGCCTCTTTGCTCGCACACGCTTTTTCAGTTCTGCCCACAAATTTTCTATAGGATTGAGGTTAGGGATTGTGATGGTCACTCCAAAACCTTGTCCTTAAGCCATTTTGCAACAACTTTGGAAGTATGCTTGGGGTCATTGTCCATTTGGAAGACTCATTTGCAACCAAGCCTTAACTTCCTGACTGATGTCTTGAGATGTTGCTTAAATATATCCACATCATTTCCCTTCCTCATGATGCCATCTATTTTGTGAAGTGCACCAGTCCCTCCTGCAGCAAAGCACCCCCACAACATGATGCTGCCACCCCCGTGTTTCACGGTTGGGATGGTGTTCTTCGGCTTGCAAGCCTTCATCCATTATGGCCAAACAGTTCTATTTTTGTTTCATCAGAACAGAGGACATTTCTCCAAAAAGTACAATCTTTGTCCCCATGTGCTGTTGCAAACCGTAGTCTGGCTTTTTTATGGTGGTTTTGGAGCAGTGGCTTCTTCCTTGCTGAGCAGCCTTTCAGCTTATGTCGATATAGGACTCGTTTTACTGTGGATATAAATACTTTTGTACCTATTTCCTCCCGCATCTTCCCAAGCTCCTTTGCGGTTGTACTGGGATTGATTTGCACTTTTCGCACCAAAGTACGTTCATCTTTAGGAGATAGAACGCGTCTCCTTCCTGAGTGGTATGACGACTGCGTGGTCTCATGGTGTTTATAATTGCGTACTTTTGTTTGTACAGATGAACGTGGTACCTTCAGGCATTTGGAAATTGCTCCCAAGGATGAACCAGACTTGTGGAGGCACTGAGTTTGAAGGTAGTCCTTGAAATACATCCACAGTACACCTCCAAATGACTCAAATGATGTCAATTAGCCTATCAGTGTAACGTTTGTCGTATGTAGTAGACCAAGGTGCAGCGGGTTGAGTGCTCATTTTAACTTTTATTAGAACACTGAAAAAACAAAATAAGAACACGAACACAAACACAAACGAACAGTAATGCAGGCTATACACAGCTATGCAAAAAAACAAAACAACTTCCCACAAAACCCATTACAAAAACACCCCTCTATATAGGACCTTCAATCAGAGGCAATGAAGAACAGCTGCCTCCAATTGAAGGTCAAACCAATAACCCTAAACATAGAACTAGAAAGACTAGACCAGAACATAGAAATATACTAACATAGAACATAACCAAAAACCCCGGAAGACTCTAAACAAACACCCCTCTACATAAACACATAGCCCAACAAAACCCGAAACACTCTAAACAAATACCCCCTGCCACGTTCTGACCAAACTACAATAACAAATAACCCCTTATACTGGTCAGGACGTGACAATCAGAAGCTTCTAAAGCCATGACATAATTTTCTGGAATTTTCCAAGCTGTTTAAAGTCAAGGTCAACTCAATGTATGTAAACTCTGACCCACTGGAATTGTGATACAGTGAATGAGTGAACACAAAGTAGATGTCCTAACCAACTTGCCAAAACTATAACAAGAAATTCGTGGAGTGGTTGAAAAACGAGTTTTAATGACGCCAACCTAAGTGTATATAAACTTCCGACTTCAACTGTATAGGCTGGAAGTAGAAGGGGGATTGGACATGATGCAGTACATTTACATTGATGGAAGCAACAATCTATCCGCAATTTTAAAGCTGATCCACCCCCTAAAGAAATGTGTGTTTTGGGTAGAGAGATGAGGTAGTTAAACACTATTATTGCACACAGAGTGAATCCATGCAATTTATTATGTGACTTGTTAAGCACATTTTTACTCCTGAACTTATTTAGGCTTGCCATAACAAAGGGGTTGAATATTTATTGACTCAAGACATTTCAGCTTTTCATTTTGAATTCATTTGTTTAAGAAAATGAAAAACATAATTCCACTTTGACATTATGGGCCAGTGACCAAAAACATCTCTATTTAATCTAATTCAGGTGTGAATACTTTCTGAAGGCACTGTATATTTATTATGTCAGTATCATTATGACGGTGCAGTGATCATTGTACATGAAGGGGATATGAGAGTTGTGAGGAGCATGTCACCCCAAACCATCAAAGGAGAAGTCACTACGTCTGTGAGGAAGTTCTGGAAATTACCAATGATGTCAAAAAATCCCAATTGCAATCCCTTTATAACTAATGTATGACATTAAATATCTGCAACATACACAATGATCCACAACAATCAACAAACCACACATAACCATAATATACAGTACTGGCATGATTGCAATAGCATACAGTTTTTCATAAGGCACTGTATTGAATAAGTCTAAAAGTCCAATGAAACCAGATCAGTGTGTGTTAAACACAAGTGTTTCTATATAGCTGGATGCAATGGTGTCTCTCTTATCTTCAGTCTGAGAGTTAACTCTTCTTCTCCAGCTCACGCGCTTCACCATACTGATCCACAGATTCGCTGTCTGTGCCTAGAGAGAGAGAGAACGAGAGAGAGCGAGGCAGTAGACCACTGATCACAGGCTATTGATCGGTATTGGTCGCTCCAGTCGTCAACATGGTGTTCAGTTAGCACCTTTGAGGGTATCAGCGTTTTGTTCTGCAGTGACGCTTTAGCACCTCGACCAGGCAAAGGCCACACATCAAAGAGTGAGGAGTGTTTGACCGCCTGATGAATCGATTCACACCCTGATTGTCACATACAAAGGCCCCACTGTCTTTCTCCTCCCATTCACAGATATGGGCCACAGTGCCCCGATTAGGAATTAACTCATATTCAGCACTCACAAGTTTGTTAAAAGGTACACAAACTTGGATGCATAGGCATCTAAATGTGTTGCAATATAGGAATGGAAATAGGAAGGTGTTATTATGCATCATCTGCATGTATGACAGATGAGATGAATTGAGGGACTTCTTCTCAGGGCAGAATGGTCAAATGCAGGTGAAGTTGTGGAGAGTACTACTTATGTGGCGGCTAGTTGTCAGGGGAACAATGCCACCGTTTAAATACAATCTATGATCCTCTCACCAGCAGTCATCAATATCATCTCACAACACAAATCTGAGAGATTTTTAGCTACTGTTCAGGCTGTCCCAAAGTGTCTCTATAGGTGTCTGCACATGAAGACTTTTTTTCCTGAATCACACCAATCATGTGTGAGGGACAAATCACTCTCTGCGCAAAACCCAAAATCGATAGGGTCTTATCAGTTTGTGAACATTATTACACTGCCGAAAACAATACAGTTTGAAGAAGGGGCGTCAAATGTTGACCCTAATAATGTGACTGGTCTAAAAAGGAGCCTGGAGAGTCAGGAAGTCGGCCATACCTCTGTCTTTGCGGATAAAGTCATAAATATGATAAACTTCAGTCACAATTAGCCCGGGGCCAAAACAATGCAGTGGTCACTGGTGGAAATTTAGTCAGGTCAGGGCAGTAAAAGTGGTCAAGATGAAAGAGATTGGTTACAACCGAAATGGCACCTAATTTTCTATATAGTGCACTGCTTTTCACAGGGCCCTGGTCAAAAGTAGTGCGCTATATATGGAATAGGGTGCCATTTGGGATGAAACCATTGTCTCCCTTTAGGGACTGACCTCTGTTCATTTGAATAAGGAAACAAGGGTTTTCCCTTTCCCTGGTTCACTAATGGTCACCCCTGTAATTCCACTATCCATTCTAGTGCTTCTATTTTTATATTGTGATTTATGAGTGAGTGAGACTTTTATCCCTTTGATCATAGAATGGCGAGGATGACTTATCAATCACAATGACTTATCAATCACAGGTCATGTCACTGTAACAGACAGGTGGGGGTCACTATAATCAGACCGTACCTTAATTGAAGTCTGGATTCATTTGGTTTCAGACACACACTTCCTCCATCACATCACATCACAGACTGCAGTAGTGACCTAAAGTGACTCATCGTCTAATCTTACTGTAAGTCTTATCTTACTTTTAGTCCTTCTAATCACATCCCTGGTGATTTGCCATTTCAACATTTTGAGTGTTTGTTTTGACATTAGTTTCATTGTATCAGTCAGTACATCCTTTCTCTATTCCAGTAATGAAGAGAAATGGTTTTAAATCCTATGAAGCCATACACTACATGAGTGAAGAAACCTACCATAGACGTCCTGTATTCAGGAAAGGGACTTTGATTATTTTACTTTGCGTTTCCGTCTTATTGTTGCTCGACCCCTCGCAGTCCACAAATCCAGAGGTTACCACAACTTTGGGCGAAAGGTTTCCAAACATCCTCCTGTTAGCATGACTAAAGGAATATTGAACATTTGTCTTGGACCCAGGACTGGGTTTAATCAAACAGACAGAAAGTGAAGGCGAGGCGGGGAGATGAGGCGGATACACACATCTCTAAACTAACCTGTGGAGATAAACAAGATATTGTTTTTATCATAACTACATGCAGGCCATAGTGATGGAGTGTTCTATGTGTGTGTGTGTGTGTGGGGTGGGGGGGGGTATCAGAATGAGTCCTCTGGTCCCTGTGGGACAGACAATAACAATGACAAGTTATACCCAAGGAGATTCCCACCTGATTCCCTGCAGATCTCTGACAGATTAAAGCCTCCAGAACAATGGAAGAGGTTTTCCTCTGTGTTGCTGGTCTGAGGCACACACATCCTCATGCACCCCTTTCCCCTGACCCAGGGAATGTTCCCAGCATTCCCCTGAGGAAGAGAATCTACTAACCCCCCAAACACATACACTCACTATCACACACACGCACAGCCATTTTGCCAAGAGAGGCCGGTGTATTCAGTGACATTATTATTTGCCTTTATTTAATCATGACAACACATTCTCTTATGCTGTAACAACATTGACTGGCAGGTATGTCAGTTGAGGACAGAAAAGAAAGCGAGATCTTGCCCTGGTTAATTTTCTGATCTGCTTCACACGAGGGATTGTGGGATTGTGGACTCCAAACGGCGAGGTCACATACTCTCACACAGGGAAGTAGGAAATGAACACGACCACACTCAACCACCACACAACCTTTCACATCAGCAATCTGAACATAACCTGACCATTCAACCTGAGCACAACATTTCATATCTGCTATCGGTCTCATGAAGCACATTAGTCATGAGATAATAAGAAAAAAGAATATATAATTTGTTTTTAAAGTTATAAATATTATTGTCAAACATACATTCATCGCTTTGATTACGCAATAAAAAGGAATGATACTGAATAGCCGGATTATTACAGCTTTAGAGAGCTAGCTATGTTTCTATATTCTACGGGGCTTCAAAAAATGAAGGGTCTATAGTGCAAGTGATCTTAACAAGCTGTTGCTTCACAGCTCAGCTTGCTTAAATGGAGGTTGAGGGTCTGATGGTATCTCATATCATATCAATTAGAAAGTGACATTAATCATCTTAAGAAATGTGTGATTTCTATTTACGGTGATTTACATTTACGTCATTTAGCAGACGCTCTTATCCAGAGCGACTTACAAATTGGTGCATTCACCTTATGTGATGGAAGATGGAGAGAGGTGGAAGGTGTATGTCTGAGAACACCTGTTACAGTACATGCTACCTCCTCTTCACTCCTCCCCCTCCCCCTTAAAACACCTCTCCCTCCCTCCCCTCCATTTCCCCCTCAGACAGGTGCTAGTCATAATCAGACCTAGACTAAACATTCATAAAATCACACAGATTATCACACACGTGTATTGTATTCACTTCCTGTAGGTCCTATAGGTCAGTGAATGCACTGTGTGTGTTTTAGCATTCATTCGGTTGTTCGTTTGTATATTCATTCATTCATTTGTGTAAGTTTTCATGTCAGATTTTTTCTTCTTTTTTGGGGGGGGACTTGAAATGTGAAAAATGAATATGCAAGTTCATGTAAGAGTATCGAAGACATTTATCAAAAAATAGTATGGTGGAATATCCATAATAGTATTTTTTCCAATGAATTAACCATAATGTTTAAACTTGAGTAGTAAGTAAATTGGTAACCCTTTGCCCTTCTATGGCTTTGACCAAGTTCAGGCTCTAATAGCCTGTGTGTGTGTCTGGGGATCTGAGTGCTAACATATATACGCCTTCCGTACCAGTGATTTAAACTAACACCACTGCCTCACAACTCAACACAAAGGACTCTGCAGTCGCATTGTGCAATTCCCAAGAAAGCCGCCCACAGACATTTATACAGCGAGTCTGGCGACCAGCAGCTCTACAGTGTGTTAGAACTTGCTTGGAAGGCGGACAGTTTGTGCTACTATGCCAAGGACAGGAAGTGCTCGCAGAGGGACAGGAAGTGCTCACCGCTGCAGTAGCCGAGGCTGGAACTGAGATAATGCCATTGTGTAAGCAAGCCAAGTGACCTCTCCCTGAGCGCGGAGCCCAGAGGCTGGCGTCGAGAGCCCTGGCCCCCACCCAGCTCCAGACTCCCCAGGCACGGGGTGTGGGACACGGGATAAGGGGGGATGGGCACGGGGAGTATCACCTCCCCTTATTGCCCCCTCCCCTCCTCTGGATGGAATCTGAACCTCACCTTGTAGAGGAAATGTGGCCGCAACTCCAGACTTTATGACTTCTTCCATCAAAAGAGTGTATTTTTCTTTCCCACACACCAGGAGAGAGCCAAGGCATACACACACGCGGGTGCATGCACAAACTCTCACACACGCATGCTTTGGCCGCACGCACTCACATATGCATGCACTCACGTTCGTGCACACACATGCACACACACTCATAGCAAATACACACTCGCACACACATCCCTTATGGAAAAAAACATGATTTCACATGTGAAATTTCCACGTTTTTATCACATACATTTTAATTTCACATGTGAAATTTCACACATGAAATCATATGTGATGATATTTGAAGTTTCACGTGAATATTTTTCACATGAGATTTTGCAGGTGATGCCCTGTGAACAAAAATGACATAGTACGCTCCAGCAATATTAAACAACTATACCGAAAACCCTCAAATTGCTGAAATAATTAAATTAAATCAATGATGAGCGAATAGTCAGATTTACTGAAAACTAAAATAACAGTGCAGATGGCACTCTTTTGCTAAGTGCAGCGATGTATTATAGGTAATGAATCTGTAGGAGACTTCTAAGTAAGCCAAAGACTTTGTGGCACAGCAGAAAGCTCAGCTGTACTCCAAATCCATAGGTTGTGACTTCAAATCCCAGCAGGGTCATATTTAAAAGTCGGCACTAAGTGATCATGTCAAATGTAATCATGTTGATTAAAGATGTTTACAGTCTTTTAGCTGAACAACATACAACTTACCTTAAAACCCCCGTACCATTTCATTACTTCCCATACAAAAAATCATGTTAAATGTGTAGTTTCACATGTGAAAATCGCATTTCCACATGTGAAAATTGCATTTCCACGTGAAAATCGCATTTCCACATGTGAAATTGCATTTTCACATGCGAAATCCTATTTTTACATGTGAAATTGCTGTTTTCACATCTTTAGCTGAAATTTTAAAACAAAAGAGACACATGAGGTCAGTTGTTCACATGCGAAACCAAATGTTGACAATTTAGATTTCAACACCACCTTTTCACGTGAGGAGAATAACATGTTTTCAACTCACATGTCGAATTTGCATTTTTACACTCACATGTGGAATTGCACTTTCACATGTGAAAAACTTTCACAAGTAAAAATGTAAATCTCACATGTGGAAGGCAAATGTTGTCAGGTGTAGTTTCATGGCATCACATGTTGAAATTTTGCATCCCCATGTCATCACATTTATTTCACGAGGTCATGTTTTCACGTGCTCAAATGTTTTCACGTGTAGTTTCATATGATGCTTTTACATGGTCACATATTATCACATTAGCTTCACATAAGATCACATGTGATCACATTAGCTCACATGTGAAATTAATGTGTTTTTTACATAAGGGATACACACACACACACACACACACACACACACACACACACACACACACACACACACACACACACACACACACACACACACACACACACACACACACACACACACACACACTCAAACTCGTGCGGTTTCTGTCCAGTCTCATGGGACTAGAGGGAGAAAACCGTATCAGGTCATCAGTGGTAAAATAGATGATGACAGTATCATAGCACCAGATCCTGCCCAGTGCTGGGCTGGGACAGAGCAAGACCCCTCTAACCCCCCCAGTACGCTCTGGAGCCTCTGCTAGCATCGGGACGGGACACGATAGGGTTGTATAAGCATCTCTCATATTTCTGTCAGCCCTCTTTGACCTGTGAGAGGAAAAGCTAAAGCCTGACATGTTGTATCTGACTGTATATACACAGCGTGATGGGAACGGCCTGCGGACAGACGAAGAAAAGACAGAGCTGACAGGTTAAGCCCTGCCGACACTGATAAGGACCCCTGCAGTCTCTGGCTGGTGTTTGTATTCCTGACCACTATGGGCACGGCTTGGATCTCGACTGCTTCTTAAAACATTCAAATGGTGTTAGGTGTGTGGGTGCACTAATACTCTGCATGGCTATTTGGCTGCAGCTGATTCAATCAACAGTAGGTCTCTCCCCTCTCCTTGTTCTCCTGTCTTATCTAGGCCGATGACTCAGTACCGGCTTGTAGACACTACAAGGGGTAAGGTATAATGTTCTAACACAAACATTTTGTGAGCAGTGGAAAGATGGTCATATCTGGGTTAACTAAAAATAAGTGATTTTTCGGACATTTTAAATACTTCCTTTATTGCCATGTTCAAGACATTGTACTTCTTTTATTCCGAATTTTTTATGCAAATCTTTATTTCTTCTATGACTAAGTAAATACACTTTCTCACTCTAGGCCTATGTCTCATTCACACATATTACTTTTATGGAGGAGCGTGTTGTGAACTTGTCCAGGACCTGCGACAGAGCTCACCTGTAAAAGGCCATTAGAAAGACTTTGGTGTATTAGTGACCCCTTGCTGGTACTGTGCCAGTACATGAAGCACTCACATCTGTAGCCATGAAATGCTTTGAAAGGCTGGTCATGGCTCACATCAACACCATTATCCCAGAAACCCTAGACCCAATTCAATTTGCATACCGCACCAACAGATCCACAGATGATGCAATCTCTATTGCACTCCACACTGCCCTTTCACACCTGGACAAAAGGAACACCTATGTGAGAATGCTATTCATTGACTACAGCCCAGCGTTCAACACTATAGTGCCCTCAAAGCTCATCAATAAGCTAAGGACCCTGGGACTAAACACCTCCCTCTGCAACTGGATCCTGGACTTCCTGACTGGCCGCCCCCAGGTGGTAAGGGTAGGTAGCAACACATACGCCACGCTGATCCTCAACAAGGGGGCCCCTCAGGGGTGCGTGCTCAGTCCCCTCCTATACTCCCTGCTCACTCATTACTGCACTGCCAGGCACGACTCCAACACCATAATTAAGTTTGCTGATGACACAACAGTGGTAGGCCTGATCACCGACAACGATGAGACAGCCTATAGGGAGGAGGTCAGAGACCTGACCGTGTTGTGCAAGGACAACAACCTCTCCCTCAAAGTGATCAAGACAAAGGAGATGATTGTGGACTACAGGAGGAGGAGGAACGAGGATGCCCCCATTCTCATCAACGGGGCTGTAGTGGAGCAGGTTGAGAGCTTCAAGTTCCTTGGAATCCACATCATCAACAAACTAACATGGTCCAAGCACACCAAGACAGTCGTGAAGAGGGCACGACAAAACTTATTCCCCCTCAGAAGACTTTAAAGACTTGCATGGGTCCTCAGATCCTCAAAAGGTTTTACAGCTGCACCATCGAGAGCATCCTGACGGGTTGCATCACTGCCTGGTATGGCAACTGCTTGGCCTCCGACCGCAAGGCACTACAGAGGGTAGTGCATACGGCCCAGTATGTCACCGGGGCCAAGCTTCCTGCCATCCAGGACCTCTATACCAGGCGGTGTCAGAGGAAGGCCCTAAAAATTGTCAAAGACTCCAGCCACCCTAGTCATAGACTGTTCTTTTTGCTACCTCACGGCAAGCGGTACCGAGTGCCAAGTCTAGGTCCACTTCTAAACAGCTTCTACCCCCAAGCCATAAGACTCCTGAACAGCTAATCAAATGGCTACCCAGACTATTTGCATTGCCCCCCCCCCCCCTTCTATGCTGCTGCTACTCTCTGTTATTATCTATGCATAGTCACTTTAATAACTCTACCTACATGTACATATTACCTCAATTACTTCGAGACTGCACATTGACTCTGTACCAGTATGTCCTGTATATAGCCCCTCTATTGTTATTTACTGCTGCTCTTTAATTATTTGTTATTCTTATCTCTTTCTTTTTTTAGGTATTTTCTTGAAACTGCATTGTTTGTTTAGGGCTTGTACATAAGCATTTCACTGTAAGGTATAGACTTGTTGTATTCAGCGCATGTGCCAAATAATGTTTTATTTATTTCATTTGCTCGGTCTTGAAGAGTGAGAACCAATTTTCACCACTATAGACGGCCCTGGTGTCCCCTAGCTGTGGCCCGGGTCCGGCGACTCTCTTCAGACAACAAAGGCCGATAGATGGGTGTTTATTTAATCTCGACTGTTTGCAAATGTGTATTCAACAGCACCCCATCAAATAATTTTTATGAACGCTTTTTGTTATTAACATCATTTACATCCAGCCTCAGTCAATTTCTGTGAACGCTGGCAGACTGTCAAAATGATGCGTAAACCTGCGCTTTAGAACTTCCAGTTACCCAATCCATCATCCCAATAGGCCTACACAGATGAGATAGTCCATGTGCATTAGGCTTACATCTGACTAACAGTGAGAATAAAATATACTTTAAGGCAGAGTTAAAACTTAAGAGGTGGGAAGTGATATAAAACTGTCTAAAACTGGAAAACAAGATTTGAAAGTGATGGTGCATGAGCAATGGAGCAAGTGTCTCTCACCAAAGCAGCATTTCAGTTGAATTCAAACGTTTGTGTGCATTAACGTTGACTTTTTCGGATATTCATTATTTGATATTTGCTCAATTTGATAGGCTGTAGGACAAATTATTTTCCCATATCCTTTTAAAATGATGTATCCCAAATTATGTTCTGGTGTTTCTTTCACGAACGCAAGATGTTCTTATTTAATCATAACCCCAAAATGCACAATAGCAATATTCCGTCTGTTTAATCTTGAACTGTGTTTGGGCACCTAATGTGTTGCTTGTATTATGCATAGACGACAGTGCTTGTCTCCATGGGTGGTATCGCGCTCCCAATAAGGCTGGAAGGCGGTTACTTCAAACTTTTTGCGCCTCAGGGGTGGGCACTCACACCTTATGTTGATTGGTTGCCTGTGCTCTTATAGTATCCCCACCTCAGGGTAAAATAGTCAGCTCTAGTTTAGTCTGCTCCTGGCTATTATCTAACAGTGACGGATATTTCCCATTCAGTTTGGAATCGTTACTCTTGCGTTAACATTCATTTTTATATCAGTACAGCTAGGGCCACTTCTGTTTTTTTGTGCGAGTTGCTGCGGTTGGTGTAGATAGAACAGAGATGAGTAGTCCGGATGCGGGTTACGCCAGTGACGATCAGACCCAGGCTAGGTGCGCGATGTCAGTCATGATGCCTGGAATGGGACACTGTCAGTGGGCAGACCCCCTGAGCCCTCTCGGGGACACCAAAGTGAAGAGCGAGTCGTGCGCTACCAGCTCCGGGAACCAGAACCGTGGAAAGACTGAGCCGCGGATCCGGCGACCCATGAATGCGTTCATGGTGTGGGCAAAGGATGAGCGCAAGCGACTGGCACAACAAAATCCGGACCTGCACAATGCGGAGTTGAGCAAAATGTTGGGTAAGACAATACAATTATAAAGTAGGCTTAATTGATTTTGTGAGCCTGTTATTCCATGATATTTATAAAGATCAATGTGTATTTCTTTCGTATTTCATTTTTTTTAAATATACATGACGAAATCCTTAGTGAATTATTGTTATTCTAAACAGTGTGTTGTTGTCACGTGAAAGCATAATGAATTTATTTTACAATAGATATGATAAATATTATTGTAGCCTACTTCAATGATTTTGGTTTGCAGTATTTGTGTAGTGACACATTTTCATGAAAAAGCACATTATGGAAACTATCTGCCCTTACTTTGGCCATTCAAATATAGAGTAAGTAACTAATATTTCCAAATGAACTAATTACAACAATTACTGCTTTTGATCAATAATAATAGTGATATTATCATGTTATGAAATCAGTGTTCTCCTGTTGTTACTAAATTGGCAATTAGCTATTTTGGAGCTCCACCAGTCTGCATGCCTGATGCCGCCATATAACTCATATGAGCTCTGTTCTTGATCTGTAGGGAAGTCGTGGAAAGCCCTTCCTGTGTCCGAGAAGCGCCCCTTTGTAGAGGAGGCTGAAAGGCTCCGGGTCCAGCACATGCAGGACCACCCCAACTACAAATACCGACCCCGGCGGAGGAAGCAGGTGAAGAGGATTAAGCGTCTGGACTCAGGGTTCCTGGTTCATGGCGTGTCCGACCACCAGAGCACCTCCGTGGGTGGGGACGGCCGAGTGTGTATGGAGGGCCTGGGGATGGGTTACCACCACGAGCATGGCTACCAGATGTCGACTCAGTCCCTCGGCCACTACCGCGACGCCCAGGGCCTCGGGGTGGCTTCCTACGAACCCTACAGCCTGCCTACCCCCGACACCTCCCCACTGGATGCCGTGGAATCAGACTCCATGTTCTTCCACTCTCAGGAGGAGTGCCACATGATGCCTGCGTACGCCTACCACTCCCAGGGGGCAGAGTACACGCCTCAGGACCCTCACTCCAACCAGCACGCCAACCACATGCTCCACAGACACCTCTCCTCCCCCACTGAGCAGCAGCAAGGCCACCAGGCTGGCCCCATGCCCCCCTCTTTCAACCAATTGGCTATGTACTACAGCCAGCATTGTAGCCCCCGTCACCCCAAGCGACACCCAGGACATGGGACAGGACAGCGCTCCCCTCCCCCAGACTCCCACCCAGCAGACCAGGTGGAGCAGATGCATCCATCAGAGCTGATAGGTGAGGTGGACCGGAGTGAGTTTGAACAGTACCTGAACTCCTCCAGACCTGGAGACATGACAGGCCTGTCTTATGGGTCACATGAGGCCAACATGCAGGGACCTGAGAGCCTGATATCCTCTGTGCTCTCTGATGCGAGCACAGTGTTCTACTGTAACTATACCTCCTAACCTCCTGGTCCTCCCTGTCTCTATCTACTACTGAAGCTATTACAGCACATAACCTGACCTCAAATGTCTCTTTCTGTCTCCTGTCACTATTTCTGTCTTCTCTCTTTCTCTCTCTCTCTCTCTCTCTCTCTTTCTCTCTCCCTCTCCCCTCTCTGTCTCTCAATGTCTTTCTCTTTCATTCTGTTACAATTGAAGACCAGTGGGAAAAGTGGGATCTCTTTAATTTGAGGGTTCAAATTCAGTATGTTATTTTCTTTTTGTGTGAAGGGCGTTCAATGTGTATCACTGTATGAGCTAAGAAGCCATAGTATGACATCTGAATTGTAATGATGATTGTTCACACATTGGTTTGTATTTTCTTTTTGTTCTGAAGAGGAATATAAATACATTTTCTGATAATAAATAATGTACAGTTACTATTTGAACGTTGTATGTATAGCTGTTTTATACTTTTGCACTTTTGAAAAATAAAGTTTTGAACCAAAATACATGTTCCCTTACTTGTTCCCTTGTTCCCTTTTTTGTTTTTTAATTACTTTACCCTACCTTTTCATTGTTGAAATACAGCATTACACCAATTATTATATCAATGCACCTTGGTAATAAGTAACCATATAGTTATTAATACAATGTTTTCATTGTTTATTTGAATCAATGTTTACATCAAGAAGAGGTTGAAGAGGTTATAGACCATTTAGCCTACACCTGTGTTTTATGTTATTAATTATCACATTTGTTGAAACTGCTTTTTATCCATAAAATAGATCACTTATTTCTATACTGTATAGACATTAGTGGTAGCCTAGATTAATTTCACAACAATATTAGAAACATGTATCTGATCATTTTTACATTTAACAAATCCTCCACAGGCCTACAACTCTCAGCCATCTGCTCACATTTGATAGATAATACATATTATATTTGAATGCTTTGTCTATTCTCAAGAAAACACATACATGGTGAATAAGCTGATGGTAGCGTTGTGGAACATTGTGGAACGGCTCACCGGGCAACAGAGTTAATCCACAGTGGAAGGCTCTGGTCTGGCTTCCTGCCCCGGTTAGAATAGCGGTGATCTCAGGGTTTGACTTACAAATGACGCCTTGTTTTCGCAGCATGGAAGCACAGTTTATGTCCCGGATATCCTGTCTCTAAATGACTTAGTCTCCCCTGACTAATGGCAGAGAGAATTCAATATTTGTGTATTTACTACACCTATGCTAAATAATGGAGAGTCGTACAATAGGACTAAACATATTTATACAAATATATTTTTTATAGCCAAATAAGAGGTATACTGTATGTTTTTCATAGCATGGATTAATTCAGAAAACAGATAAAGTATATGGACATTTGATGTGGAATGGATGAGGAAGGTGTTAAGCACATCAAGACTACGATAGCTATATATTTATAGTTGTATGTACCGTTTTATAAATAAAGATGTTCCTTTTGAAAGGAAGAGGTTCTTCTTCGAGGTGTCAAGCACCCTGACCCCAGAATCCATTTTTAGTTCTTCAGAGGAAGCATGTTCCAGAAGCGTATATTCCTCCACTTTGTTCATGTCCAGTGTTTTGATATTTCTCCTATGTAACACAAGCAGAGGTTGGATCTCAAGGTAAATATTCCCTGTCCTTCCCACAGACATAATGATGATGTCATTTTAGAGATTGGAAATATTCAAGAAAAATAAAAGGTGCATTATAATTCTACAGATTAATCAGATCCTAGTTTGGGTAAATTGCTCTGTCCAGTCCAATTTAATTAATCTCAACGTATTGTATTTTTTTCTCACATAAAACACGCAAGATGGTCATTAATCGAGCATTGCATATGACTGGGATTATTTTCTGTTTATTGTATTATTGTAACATAAGATAATCCCCTAACCACCCCAAACACACACAAAACGCAGATAGGCTTATCGCTTCCACCCCAAAAGAAACATGCCCTACAGATGAAACATTTGCAACCCCACCCGCAACCCGGACTCCGGGGTAGACGTAACTTAGTAAGTACAAATCCGGGACACCCCAATTGGTGTAATATGTTATGTTTCATACGGTATGTATTCATTTGTGGATGTCCATCATCCATTTTGTATGTTACAAATTCAAATTTGTATGAAATGTTACGAATTGCAATTTGGACAAAATGTAACGAATTCGCAAAATGTATGATATGTTACAAATTCCAATTTCTTGTTGCTAACGTTAGCTAAATGACTAGGTGGCTAACTATAGCTAGGTAGCTAATGTTAACTAGGCTAGGGGTTAGGGGTAAAGGTTAGAGTTAAGGTTAGGGTTAAGGTTAAGGTTAAGGTTGGGATTAGGTTAGGTTAAAAGTTGCAAAGTAGCTACAAAGTACTAAGTAGTTGCAAAGTTGCTAATTAGCTAAAATTCAAAAGTTGTCTGTGATCATTCGTACAAAACACCTTTGGGGTTGCTAGACTTACACGTTATACGCCCACCCTTCCACCCCGACCAATCACCCTACTTTTGTTTTTGCCTTAACCATTTCATGAGTATGATCACATAATGTATCATCATTGTTGACTGGTCCCTGCAGCGTACCATCACAAATATGGGATTGGAATAGTAGCAACAGAACGTATAGGGGGTAGAAATCGGGGAAGGTATCATTATCACATTTTAGGGAAGACCCAGATGCAGACAGTGTCAAAGCAACAAAAGTTTATTACTGGAACAGGGGGCAGGAAAAATGAAAGGTCAAGGGCAGGCAGAGGTCAGTAATCCAGATTAGAGTCCAAAAGGTACAGAACGACAGGCAGTCTCAGGGTCAGGGCAGGCAGAGGTCAATAATCCAGTGTGGTGGGGCAAGGTACAGGATGGCAGGCAGGCTCAGGGTCAGGGCAGGCAGAATGGTCAAAACTGGGAAAACTAGAAAACAGGAACTATAGAAAAAACAGGAGCAAGGGGAAAACGCTTGGAGGCTTGACGAACAAAATGAACTGGCAACAGACAAACAGAGAATACAGGTATAAATACACAGGGGATAATGAGGGGAGATGGGAGACACCTGGTGGGGGGTGGAGACAAGCACAAGACAGCTGAAACAGATCAGGGTGTGACAGAAATATTACTTTTATGGGGGATTTATCAATAAATGGGGGGCAAACACAGGATAAGTTTATATGCTGGAAAATAGCTTAGCATTAGCTGATCATAATCAGTACAACCTTCAAAAAAGTATTTTAAACACATCATATGTGTCCATTACAATCTATGCAAGAATCTGTTTGAATGATTTGTCACCAGTACTTGAAAACATGTGAATAAAACAGTAAATACATTATGCTCCATACATACATACGGTATGCTACAGTAGAAATGACAACACGATATTTATAGAAAATAATGCACTTACTTCAATAGGAACGCACACATGACCAAAGTTATTATTTGTAAGGAAAACAACAATGAAGGCAATACGCGTCACCAGCCAGAAAATGTGCCAGGGGGAATATGTTTGTGCAAGGCCAGTTCTGACTAGAGATGCGCAATGTCTCCATACTTGATCTGGGGAAGCACTGGGGAAGTGCTTGGGCTCTCATTGAAGAGAGAAGTTTGTCCGACTCAGTAAAGCCTCAAACATAAATTGTCCGCAACAGTGAAATGGGCTACTTCTTATGTGAATTAATGGGAAGGTGGAAAACAGCTCAATTCAAAATGTTCTTACAAAATAAAAATAATTTGAAATTGACAAGTTGAAACATAGCCTATAGATAATTAGCAGGCAGCGTGCCTTGGTTTGAGGGCAGCGTGAGTTAACTGTCCTGCTGTGTAACAATCACATTTTGGATTCTGTTACAAAATTGCATTTTACAAGCATGGAAAAACTCACGCTGGTGCGACCGTTAGAGATATTTGGAACTCACACGTGAAATGGTTAAGTAACCTTCTGTTTTATGTAACCATACCAAACGTAACATATCATACTAATTTGAGTGTCTCGGATTTACATTTACTATGTTACGTCAAGTCTATGAGACCAGGCTGACCCCCTCTATAACAGGTGACACACTTTCCCTAGGGCTAGGCTGGGGAATCCCGTCTAATTGGTGTGAATCTGTGCAAATTCAGTCTGCAGCTGGGTTTAACTTTAGCCTCTCTGTTGTGATAGCTAATGGCTGGCATAAGGACAGGCTCAGACCACTATCACCACAGCAGCACTCAGGATCAGTGGCGTTGGTGGGTGGGGGTCACCTGTACAGACTGGGGTGGGGTGGGTGGGGAGGTAGAAGCTCCCTGTGAGAGCTAATGTTATCTCCCCCCACTAATTTGATACAAATGATGGGAGCAAACCGCTGAGTAAATTTGCTGTTTTAATATTCAGGCCAGAGAGAGGGGCAGCTGACTCGAAATATGTGTGCTCAAGAACTGTTGGAATTTCCACAGTGAATACAAATATGTTGAGCCGACTCAAATCTCAGAGACTGATCTACAGCTGATATTATCACAGATAAATGTATAGGAGATGACGGGCATTGTTTTGGTGTGGCAAATTGTCATTTTTAAAATACATGATAAAATACAGGGCAATAAAATGGATAACAAAAGATTATAGAGAGAGTGAGAGAGAGAGAAAGAGAGAAAGAAAGAACGAGAGAGAACAAGACGAGAGAGAGAGAGAGAGAGAACACACTGATAGACATAGTCTACAGCCCAGGAAACAGGTCCTTAATGTGTGTTCCTGTGTACTGTGCGAGGTGATGAGAGTCCTGAGGCCTGTCTGTCTGACAGCGAGTGGCCAGCCAGGCCGGGACGGGGTGGGAGGGGAACAGACAGGGAGATTACCACTAGGCTTGCCTGGGCGGCTCGCTACATTAACACAGAAGCACTTAATCACAGCATTGCACTAATCTCACCTCAGGTAGCTGCCTTTCACAAATACAGCTTTATTCAAACACAAATACAGTGACAAATACAGCTTTGGGGTAAATTTGGGCACAGTCATAGTAAAACAAGTGTCATTCACTCACAGATACTGTGAAGTCACGAACAGCTTTAGCCAGTACTGAACACAAAGAAATAGATACACCTCAATATATGTCACAACTAAACATTATTGAAAATGATATGTCCCTTATGAATGACACAGTCTCTGTGTTGTAATAGAAAGAGAAGACCCATTCTATGTCTTATGAATAGAATTTGTCTTGAAAAATCTGGCTTTGCCCCCGAGCCTCCAGCAGAGTATTTGTCAAGGGTTACTAGCCATATTCAGACGTGACTAGTATCACCTTAGAACATTGGTTATGTAATTATTGCCACAGCATGTGCTTTATTCCAGAGGACTTTTCGCACAGCATTAGTTTTTCCTAACTGCCCCCTGTAATTATTTGTTTATTTTATTCAATTAAGTCTTATCTGTTACATCTGGAGTATTTCTCTTGTCTTATCCGGTGTCCTGTGTGAATTTAAATATGCTCTCTCTAATTCACTCTTTCTCTCTTTCTTTCTTTCTCTCGGAGGACCTGAGCCCTAGGACCATGCCTCAGGACTACCTGGCATGATGACTCCTTGCTGTCCCCAGTCCACCTGGCCGTGCTGCTGCTCCAGTTTCAACTGTTCTGCCTGCGGCTATGGAACCCTGACCTGTTCACCGGACGTACTTGTTGCACCCTCGACAACTACTATGATTATTATTATTTGACTATGCTGGTCATTTATGAACATTTTAACATCTTGACCATGTTCTGTTATAATATCCACCCAGCACAGCCAGAAGAGGACTGGCCACCCCTCATAGCCTGGTTCCTCTCTAGGTTTCTTCCTAGGTTTTTGACCTTTCTAGGGAGCTTTTCCTAGGGAGTTTTTCCTAGCCACCGTGCTTCTTTCACATGCATTGCTTGCTGTTTGGGGTTTTAGGCTGGGTTTCTGTACAGCACTTTGAGATATCAGCTGATGTACGAAGGGCTATATAAATACATTTGATTTGATTTGATTTTATTTATGACATAGCCTGGATGCTTTTATTCTAGGCGTTAAGATATTTCAACAGATGATAAAAGACTAGACTGAGAACTTGAACTTCGCTGCCAAATGTATAGGAGTCCACTGTCACGCCCTGACCTTAGAGATCCCTTTTATTCTCTATTTGGTTAGGTCAGGGTGTGACTAGGATGGGAAATCTATGTTTCTATTTCTTTGTTGGCCTAGTATGGTTCCCAATCAGAGGCAGCTGTTTGTCGTTGTCTCTGATTGGGGATCATACTTAGGCAGCCCTTTTTCCCACCTTAGATTCTGGGATCTTGTTTTTGGGACTGTGCTGTATGCCCTACTGAACGTTACGTTTTCGTTTTGTATTTATTTTGGTTTTGTTTTGGTGTTCATCTAATAAAGAATGATGTACGCTTACCACGCTGCAACTTGGTCCGATCCTTCAATCAACGAACGTAACAGAAGATCCTACCACCAAAGGACCAAGCAGCATGGCCAGGAGGAGCAGGGATCCTGGGCCCGGGAGAAAAGGGAGTGGAGGACATCATGGACATGGGAAGAGGTTATGGCAGGGGACAAGACCCTGCCATGGAAGCAGGCGGAGGCAGCGAAGGAGGATCAACGGCGACTCCGAAGTTCACGACCACGATGGAAGCCCGAGAGGCAGCCCCCCCAAAATATTTTTTTTGGGGGGGGCACACGGGTTGATCGGCGAAGCCGAGGGGCAATTCTGAGAGCGAGGAGGGATATTGGGATAGACTGAGCGAGGAGAATTGTGAGATAGTTGAGGGGGGTGATGAGGTAGAGTGGATACATTGGTGTCTGGAGCAAGACAGTCGCCGTGAGGAGCGTGGGACCAGTCAGGCACCATGTTTTGCGGAGATACGCAATGTGTCTCCAGTGCACATCCACAGCCTGGTGCGTTCTGTGCCAGCTCCTTGCACTTGCCGTGTGAAAGTGAGCATTCAGCCAGGACGGGTTGTGCCGGCTCAGCACTCCTGGTCTCCAGTACGCCTCCTCGGTCCAGGATATCCTGCGCCAGCTCTACGCACTGTGTCGCCAGTGCGCCTTCACAGCCCAGTGCGTCCTGTGCCAGCGCCCCGCACTTGCTGTGCTAAAGTGAGTATCCAGCCAGGACGGGTTGTGCCAGCTCTACGCTCCAGACATCCAGTGCGCCTCCATGGTCCAGTATATCCTGCACGGGTTCTACGCACCAGGTCTCCAGTGCGCCTCCACAGCCCTGTACGTACTGTGCCTGCTCCTCGCACTCTTCCTGAAGTGCGTGTTCCCAGTCAGGCACATCCTGTGCCTGCTCCCCGCACTCGCCCTGAGGTGCGTGTCACCAGTCTGGTGTCACCTGTCCCAGCTCCACGCACCAGGCCTTCAGTGCGCCTTCCCAGTCCAGAGCTTCCGGCAACAGTTCCCAGTCCGGAGCTTCCGGCGACGTTTCACAGTCCGGAACCTCCTGAGATGGTCCATGGCCCGAAGCCTCCAGTGACGGTCCATGGCCCGAAGCCTCCAGTGACGGTCCATGGCCCGGAGCCTGCAGTGACGATCCATGGCCCGGAGCCTGCGGTGACGATCCATGGCCCGGAGCCTCTGGCGACGGTCGGCGGTCCGGAGCCCCTGGCGACGGTCCGCGGTCCGGAGCTTCCGGCGACAATCCCCGCACCAGAGTCGCCACCGAAGATGGCGGATCCGTGAGCGGAGCGGGGTCTACGTCCCGCACCGGAGCCGCCATCGAGGCTAGATGTCCACCCGGACCCTCCCCTATAGAGTCAGGTTTTGCGGGCGGAGTCCGCACCTTTTGGGGGGGGGGGGGGGGGTACTGTCACGCTCTGACCTTAGAGATCCCTTTTATTCTCTATTTAGTTAGGTCAGGGTGTGACTAGGGTGGGAAATCTATGTTTCTATTTCTTTGTTGGCCTAGTATGGTTCCCAATCAGAGGCAGCTGTTTGTCGTTGTCTCTGATTGGGGATCATACTTAGGCAGCCCTTTTCCCCACCTTAGATTGTGGGATCTTGTTTTTGGTACTGTGCTGTATGCCCCACTGAACGTTACGTTTTCGTTTTGTATTTATTTTGGTTTTGTTTCGGTGTTCATCTAATAAAGAATGATGTATGCTTACCACGCTGCACCTTGGTCCGATCCTTCAATCAACGAACGTAACATCCACACAATATTTATAAATTCGGTTTCACATCCACATCTGAACCAAAAATCTAAAGTGAAAGAATAGGACTAAATCAAATCAAAATGTAATGTGCATTTAAAGTTTGATTTGATGTAGTGCTATTCTTTAACTTAAATGTTTGGTTGAGATGGACATGTGAATCCAACATATCAATGTTCTTTTGTGCCATTGTCAGTGGCGCAAAAAATACATCTGCTTCAAATGTTGATATTTGGTTGAGTTGACAACCAAACACAATTCAATATCACTTTTACAATACAGTATATAGCCTACTAACTTGTCGACAAGTTAAGAAATTATGTTGGATTCACATATCCAACTAAACCCAAAATACAAGTGGAAGAAAAGGATTAAGCAAGTGGCTAAGATTTAACTAAGCATTAGTTACATCTCCTTTAAATGTTGATATTTGGTTGCGTCAACTACACACAATTCAATATAACTTTTGTAATATAGTAAATAGCCTAAAGTTAAGGCTATCTCACAAACTAATGTAACAGTATTTATTCAACCTTAAAATGAGTAACACATCCATGGCCACATTTTGAGGTTACTGTAACTACAAATGTATTTTTATGTAATCATAGAAAGCGTGCATGTTCAAGATAGCATGCAAAGGTTGCAGGTCTGTGGAAATCTTCACAAATGCTGTAATAATCTGCACAGAATCTCAAACAGCGTTGATCTCTTTCACTATGTACTTTTCATGTAATCTCAACTGCAATCCAGGTTATTTGGTTGTGCTATTAGATTAAACGTTGATAACACATTAACTCATTGTACAAATACAACATATTTGACATTGTATTACCATTTGAACTTTGTTGTGCTTTTAGATGGTTGAAAGCATAGTGATAACACATTGGGAATTCAACAAACTTCCGGCTGTCTTTTTGAGTAGGTGAATAAAAGATTAAATCTCATTGATCAACGTCTCAATCAATCATTACCCACATTTCTACACTGAAATGACGTTGTGTGCCCAGTGGGCTGGCTGTCAATTAAGTTATTGATAGCGGATTGCATACAGTATGTGAGACAGCTGCAGAAACAGAGGAGGGTGTGTCTGTTCCCTGTCTAAACCAGGGTTTGGATGGTTGTTCTATTGTATAATCCCAGGCAAATGCACTCCTTCTCTGGGCCTGATCAGTTTCATAGCCCCTGCCTGTCAGAACGACCAATGTCCATTTGTGTTGCCACTAAATATAGTCCACATCAAGTCAATATCTGCTCCATGCAGTGACACAATAGTTTATTTTTCCTCTGATTCGGGCCCTTGTCTTGTCTAATACGATTATAAATAGCTATCGCAGGAGTGGGTGTGGGTGGTGTAGAAAAATTATCTGGATCCCTTCATTTTGTCATAACCTCAGTTACGATATCAGTGATTCTCTAAGTAGGTCTACAGCACCATTTCCTGAGACATTAATATCAGCCTTACAAGACTCTTATGCAATATTACTACACAGCTTTTATAGATGTATGCTAAATTAGTACACTGTAATTTCTACCTGAAGGAAAAGGGGCAATGTAAACATGAACAAACTAATAAATACTAGTACTCAAATAAAAACAATCTTAACAGCAGAACAGACACTGTGAATGTATCTACATTAAAAGTTTATAGCTCTAGCCTTGGTCATAGGAAAAGGGGATTCAGTCAGAGAGGTAAATAAACTCCAGGGCTGTTTTGATCAGCTCTCTGTACTCTTGTTCTAAGTCCCTCATGGCATCTCCAGGCATTTTTAGCTTGTGTCCAGGCGGGTAGTGATTAGAAGATGACTACATCAGCAGTCAGTTTCCTCTCCGCTGTGTTTTCCTATGGAGGGCGGATAGGTGGGGGTATTGGGAAGCGAGGCCACAGTAGAGCTCGCACATACAGTGCCTTCAGAAAGTATTCACAGTATCCACATTTTGTTGTGTACAGCCTGAATTTAAAATGGATTGAATTTAGATTTTTTTGGTGTCACTGGCCTACGCACAATACCCCATAATGTCAAAGTGGAATTCTGTATTTAGTCAAAAACAGAAATGTGAAATGTCTTAAGTCAATAAGTATTCAACCCCTTTATTATGGCAAGCCTAAATAAGTTCAGGAGTAAAAATGTGCTCAACAAGTCACATAATACATTGCATGGATTTTTCAATGACTACCTTATCTCTGTACCCCACACATACAATTATCTGTAAGGTCCCTCAGTCGAACAGTGAATTTCAAACACAGATTCAACCACAAAGACCAAGGAGGTTTTCCAACGCTGCACAAAGAAGGGCACTTATTGGTAGTAGACATTGAATATCCCTTTGAGCATGGTGAAGTTAATAATTACAGTTTGGATGGTGTATCAATACACCCAGTCACTACAAAGATACAGGTGTCCTTCCTAACTCAATTGCCGGAGAGGAAGGAAACCGCTCAGGGATTTCACCATGAGGCCAATGGTGACTTTAAAACAGTTACAGAGTTTAATGGCTGTGATCAGAGAAAACGGAGGATGGATCAACAACATTGTAGTTACTTCACAATACTAACCTAATTGACAGAGTGAAAAGAAGGAAGCATGTAAAGAATTAAAATATTCCAAAACATGCATCCTGTTTGCAAATAGGAAATAAAGTAAAGATGAAAGTGTGGCAAAGAAATTCACTTTATGTCCTGAATACAAAGAGTTATGTTTGGGGCAAATCCAACACAACATATCACTGAGTACAACTCTTCAAATTTTCAAGCATGATGGTGGCTGCATCCTGTTATGTGTATGCTTGTCACCGGCAAGGACTAGGAAACTTTTTATGATAAAAAGAAACGGAATAGAGCTGCGCTAAACACAGGCAAAATCTTAGAGGAAAACTTGGTTCAGTCTGCTTTCCAACAGACACTTGGAGACAAATTCACCTTTCAGCAGAACAATAACATACAACACAAGGCCAAATATACACTGGAAATGCTTACCAAGATGACATTGAATGTTCCTGAGTAGCCTAGTTACAGTTGTGACTTAAAATGGCTTGAAAATCTATGTCAAGACTTGGAAATGGCTGTCTAGCAATGATCAACAACCAACTTGACAGAGCTTGAAGAATTTTTTTAATAATAATTTGCTAATATTGTACAATCCAGGGGTGCAAAGCTCTGAGAGACTTACCTGGTTAGACTCACAGCTGTAATCACTGCCAAAGGTGATTCTAACATGCATTGCCTCAGAGGGTTCAATACTTATCTAATCAAGATATATTAGTCTTTAATCTTTTTTTTATTTTATTATTTACAAATGTTAGAATTGCTCTTCCATTTTAACATTACATAGTATTTTCTGTAGTTGGTTGACAAAAAAAATAACAATTAAATCCATTTTACCTTTGTAACACAACAAAATATGTAAAAAGTCAAGGGGTGTGAATACTGGTAGTAGTGGTGGTGGTGGTGTTTGCGCCCAGTATCCCACGTACGTCAAGACCACTTAATTAAGGAAACCTCAGGAAATAGTCTCAACCTCCGCAGGTCTGTCACTGGACATTGTAGTTTACTCATTGACAAACAGTGACTAACTTTTACCAGTAATAACTAGGAATAAATCAACTAGGAATTATGAATAAATAAAAAATTGTGTTTTGAATAGAACCACCCATTAAAGAAAAGTTACACATGACTGAATGCTGACATTTTATTGCCAAATAAATAACTACATAAGTATATTTTTGTAAGTTTAGAATAATTGGAAACAAGGTATAATGAAGGTAATTTCTATTCACAAAACGATTTTGTCTGTGAATAAATTATACACAAAATATATTCATCGATATTACATAATATTTTAGAATACAAATTTCCTTTGATAATATGCCTACTAATATAACCAGAATTTTGTTTTAAAATTAAAAAAAAAAAAAATCCTATTGAAAAAATGTACTATTATCACTGGCAGTCATAATATGATAAATGTGGACCATTGTGTTTTATTTCTGTGGATTTTTGAATCTTTCCGAGAGCACCTGTCCACACTTCCTTGTCCCAATGACTCCTGTTTGCTCTATCCATGAAAGATTGGCTGGGAACATCCTCCATCCGGGAGGAAACCTTGCTCCATAAAATTCACACCGCTCTTCCCATTTTGGGATCACCGGTAGGATTTCCTAAAAAAAAAATGATACATGAAAATAAAATCTAAATAAAGTGAGAGAGGGCAGAGTGTCATGACCCGGGTCAGGCCCCTTTGTTGTGTGTGTGTGTGTGTGTGTGTGTGTGTGTGTGTGTGTGTGTGTGTGTGTGTGTGTGTGTGTGTGTGTGTGTGTGTGTGTGTGTGTGTGTCAGTTCAGGTGCAATTTTAAAAACACCGGCGTAGCATAAACAACAGGGATATAGCCTCACACCAAGTGCTGAGAACGCCAGTAACAGGACTTACCCACACGGGTGCATCTGCAACAACAGATAGTCCCTAGCTGCTATGATTCTGTTCTCATATTGACATCTATGGCGTAGGTAGGTGGCCTATACTTTAATGCTTGGTAGTCACTGTTGATAGTCTGTCTAACTAATAATAACTTATAGCAGGAGTATTCAAAGTTGAAGGATTGGAATTTAAATATAACATATTTATCTTAATTCATTAAATCAAAATGTGCCAATATGTTTACCCACAGTACTCAATTGATTAATAGTGGATCTAAAGTTAGGATTTCAGAGGTCTGTCCTGCTTTTTTAGATTGTGTCCTACACAGGAAAGTAAATGTCTCTGTTTAAGTTGGAGCTAATATGAACTTCAAATAAATTATTAACACATTGTATCATTAAAATAGCAAACAGTTTACTTCCAGTTCCCCAAGAAAGACGACGGGTTCTCCTCCTTTTTTCAAGTAGACCTACAGTCTCTTTTCCAGTCTCTAGGCCCAGTTTATTATTATCCATAAATTGACACCCATTCAAAAGGCACTAAACTACTGAAGGCTAACTCTCCTGCTTTCTCAGAAGTGTCTAGATGCAATTAGTTTTATGTTCATAGTTTTATGTTTATAGTTCTATATAATGAACGAATATAATATTATACCGTGTTTTTGTACCAGCAAATGAATGCCTTTAGAAAAAGTTAAGAGCTGAGCTGAAAAGATAAATAAGATTTCCCGCCAGAGGGCAGCCTCGCGCAGTTTGTCAGTGTAGCACGCTTTCAACTGAACATTTCCACAGGCACGTCGCGTGCTGCTGCTGCTAATTATTACATCGTTTTCCCGCGGTTTGGTACATGATTACAGTGTCACCAAACTATTCCTTTCTAGCAACATGGTTCATGTTGAAGTTGTAGCCTAACATCACATAACCACTTACAATTTGAAATGGTAAGGTTACACAGGGAACTACTCTTCTTATTTTCACTCAAAATGCACCAGTCTGCCTAAACTAATCAGACGTTTTCCTGATCCATATACTATGACGTTGAGCAATACTTTTGTTGTTTTCTCGACATAGACACGGATAGGGTGGGTCGGTATTTGACTAACTGGCTAATTGTATTACCGTGTTACTAATAATAGAAAAACAATGAGCACACAGGTCCTCACTCCCAATACATATCTTGGAGAAATAACTAAGATTACAGTTGTGTTCAGTACTATAGTAGCCCAGGAAAATAGGCTAAATTGTTGTTTTTGTTGTTGATGATGATGAGCGATTTGTCTTCAGGCCAGTTTATTTTATTTTTTATTTTACCTTTATTTAACTAGGCAAGTCAGTTAAGAACAAATTCTTATTTTGTGAGCCTATGTTTTGGCAAATTAGGCCAAATATTGTATTTGCTGTGTTTTTTGCAGACTTGTTCATTGGGCCAGAACAGAAGCAGTTTGACACTGACTGTGTTGAGACTCCAGTATGCCAATATAAAGTTAATGGGATGCCTACTGTGTGCCACATGGTCCGTGTGAGATGTCAGGGCCTGAGGTGTGCAGGTGATGTTGGGATTTGCAGATGGAGTTGTTGGTAGGTAAGAAGGAGGTAAGAAAGAGTACCATCACGTGAACAACAGTGTCCAATATGGAGCATACAGTAGAGGGATGGGTATCCTGGGCCCTAGTAACCCCATCACTGCTCACTGTTTGGTTACTCTACCACACAGGGTCACCGTTTAGTTTCAGACGTCTGCTTGTGTGCTCTATTTGCATAGATCTGAGAAGTGATTTTGTTTTTGAAAGTAATTCCTACAGAGTGATGTCATTATGTGCTGTTGTGTGCTTATGCTGTCTCATTTTAATGTTAGAACAGGGTTGTGTGTTAAACAAGAATTGCAAATTATATAGAGAGAGATACAGTGGGGAGGAGAGAAGGGCAGAGAAATAGCTGAGGGGTAGAGGAGAGGGGGTAGGGTGTTTTGTGTGTGAATGTGAACAATTTGATTGAGTGTTGTGGGCTATATGTAGGCAACAGTTTGAAGGGATAAAGCCTTGAATTACACATGTGGTCTTCTTAAATTAGGTCTATACAAGTAATCAGTGATATGTAATAATAACATTTCAGTCCGTTGCATTACAAAATTCCTATGTAGTCAGATTTTTCACCCAGACTACAGTTCTTTCCATTTACAGGAAGAACTGTGCAGATACACATTTTGGTAACAGAATAAAACTGAGGGAGATTTTACCATAATTCTGTCAATACACTTTGCTTCTGCACAGTTTTTCTTCCTTTTTTTTATTGTGTAAATTGTTCAAAGTAGTTATTGTGCATAAAGTTTGTTAAACTTTCAAATCAGTGGTTTTGGTATGTAATTTTTTTTAAAGTGAAGAATCGGAGTCTCAGTGTAGTTTCGTTACCATGTATCGAAAGAGGGCTGATAATCGCACAGAAATGGGCACTAAATGTCCTGCATGTACTCTGTATGAGATTTGTTTAGTATATTTCCAGGTTTTGCCAATCTGAAAAGGAAACCTAGTCAGTTGCACAACTGAATGCATTCAACCTAAATGTGTCTTCCGCATTTAACCCAACCCCTCTGAATCAGAGAGGTGCAGGAGACTGCCTTAATAGACATCCACGTCCGGGGAGCAGTTGTTGTTGGGGGTTAACTGCTAGCAGATTTTTCCACCTTGCCAGCTCTGCGATTCGATCCAGCGACATTTAGGTTACTGACCCAATGCTCTTAATCGCTGGGCTACCTGCCACCCTGTATACTGTAGAAGAGAACGTCAGATACAGATAGTGGTTATGGCTGTAAGAGTTATGAACAGTCTGGAAATAGTTGTGTAGATCGTTGTATTGTTTAGCGCTTTTAGTCTGTACTAATTAGCAGTCTTGAATGACTGGAAAATGACTTCTTCGTCATATGGTAGCGTATAACAATTATCTACAAAAAAACTGTGACGATAACATAATCGGACATTTATGAACAAACAAAGCAAAATTATGAAACGCTGATAATTGATGAAATACAGAATAATAGTTGTAACTGTGAAATTAAGATAAAAAATGACAGGAACTGAAGGGGTGTGCATTTATTTCATTTGAAGATATCGAAAGAGTCAGCTATTGCTAACAATGTTCATAAAATGCCTACAATGGACCCAGGGCCTCAGGGTTGGCAGTAACCTTCAAGTGAACCTTGAGCGTTAGGAAGACAGTGGTGTTTAATAGTCCACTGGGACAGGAGTTTAACAGTGGGGGACTGAGATTCACCACATCCTTTTGTTGTTGGGTTGAGGGAATGTCAAGGCCACGTCAGTTGAGTTGACTCCTGGCTCACTGATGTGTGTGTGTTTGGGGCAGCGTATGGAAACTCCATTTGTTTGGTGGTCAGTGTCTCGGTCGCGCTGGAGGCAGGCTGCCCATCTGGTCTGATCTGGTCTGCTTTGCTCGGTGGCTGGCTCTGGCTGAGACTGACCCCTAATCAGAGGAAGGTCGTCTGATTTAGACCCCGTCCAGAACACAGACGGATAAATCACTCCTCACCCCTGAATGCTATCTGGGGCGCTGACTGACCCTCCGCCCACCCGCGTCTCTCCAAAACTAACAGCCATGTGGCACTCAGCCCTGGGGTCAGTACTCGCACAGTGACCCCTGGGCACATACAGAGACACGTTTCTGCTTTTTATTACAATGTTATTGAATGATTGAGTGAGTTATTAAGTGATCATTGTAAACTGTATCTCCCAACCGACCCAAAAGAGAGGTCTACTCTGCACACTTCAAGATTGTAAAATGTAAAACATAACAATGGGATGTAGGGCTGTGACAGTCATGGAATTTTGGATGACAGTTATTGGCCAGCCAAATGACCGCAGTCACTGTAATAATATGTACAGTACGAGTCAAAAGTTTGGGCACACCTACTCATTCCAGGGTTTTCCTTTATTTTGACTATTTTCTACATTGTAGAATAATAGTAAAGACATCAAAACTGTGAAATAACACATATGGAATCATGTAGTAACCAAAAAAGCGTAAAAGTAGCCACCCTTTGCCTTGATGACAGTTTTGCACACTCTTGGCATTCTCTCAACCAGCTTCATGAGGTAGTCACCTGGAATGCATTTCAATTAACCTGTTATGGCTAGGGGGCAGTATTTTCACGGCTGGATAAAAAACGTACCCGATTTAATCTGGTTACTACTCCTGCCCAGTAACTAGAATATGCATATAATTATTGGCTTTGGATAGAAAACACCCTAAAGTTTCTAAAACTGTTTGAATGGTGTCTGTGAGTATAACAGAACTCATATGGAAGGCAAAAACCTGAGAAGATTTCATGCAGGAAGTGGCCTGTCTGACAAGGTGTCGTTCTTCTTGTCTCTGTTTATTGAAGAGTGAGGATCTTAGCTGTCCCGTGACACTTCCTACGGCTGCCATAGGCTCTCAGAAGGCGGCAAAACGCTGAATCGTGGCTTTGCAGGCTCTGGCTGAAACAAAGTAGCGCGTTTGGGTAGTGGCTGGTTACAGTACTGTGAGACTCAGGCTCGTGCCCGCGTCGACCGAAAGCTTTGTTTTCTTTCCTCTGTTTAGCTAAATGGACATTCCCGGTCGGAATATTATCGCTTTTTTACGAGAAAAATGGCATAAAAATGGATTTTAAACAGCGGTTGACATGCTTCGAAGTACGGTAATGGAATATTTAGATTTTTTTTGTCATGAATTGCGCCATGCGCACGACCCTGATTTACCATTTCGGATAGTGTCTGGGACGCACGAACAAAACGCCGCTATTCGGATATAACGATGGATTATTTTGGACCAAAACAACATTTGTTATTGAAGTAGCAGTCCTGGGAGTGCATTCTGACGAAGACAACAAAAGGTAATGAAACTTTTATAATAGTAAAGCTGATATTGGTGAGTGCTAAACTTGCCGGGTGTCTAAATAGCTAGCCCGTGATGGCTGGGCTATGTACTTAGAATATTGCAAAATGTGCTTTCACCAAAAAGCTATTTTAAAATCGGACATATCGAGTGCATAGAGGAGTTCTGTATCTATAATTCTTAAAATAATTGTTATGCTTTTTGTGAACGTTTATCGTGAGTAATTTAGTAAATTGTTAGCAAATTCCCCGGAAGTTTGCGGGGGGTATGCTAGTTCTGAACGTCACATGCTAATGTAAAAAGCTGTTTTTTGATATAAATATGAACTTGATTGAACAAAACATGCATGTATTGTATAACATAATGTCCTAGGTGTGTCATCTGATGAAGATCATCAAAGGTTAGTGCTGCATTTAGCTGTCTTCTGGGTTTTTGTGACATTATATGCTTGCTTGAAAAATGGGTGTCTGATTATTTCTGGCTTGGTACTCTGCTGACATAATCTAATGTTTTGCTTTCGCTGTAAAGCCTTTTTCAAATCGGACAGTGTGGTTAGATAAAGGAGAGTCTTGTCTTTAAAATGCTGTGAAATAGTCATTTGTTTGAAAAATTGAAGTTTTTGTATTTTTGAGGAATTTGTAATTCGCGCCACGCCTATCATTGGATATTGGAGCAGGTGTTCCGCTAGCGGAACGTCTAGATGTAAGAGGTTAACAGTTATGCCTTGTTAAAAGTTAATTTAGAGAATTTCTTTCCTTCTTATTGTGTTTGAGCCAATCAGTTGTGTTGACAAGGTAGGAGTGGTATACAGAAGATAGCGCTATTTGGTAAAAGATCAAGTCAATATTATGGCAAGGACAGCTCAAATAAGCAAAGAGAAACGACAGTCCTGCATTACTTTAAGACATGAAGGTCAGTCAATCTGGAAAATTTCAATGACTTTTAACGTTTCTTCAAGTGCAGTCGCAAAAACCATAAAACGCTATGCTGAAACTGGCTTTCATGAGCACTGCCACAGGAAAGGAAGACCCAGAGTTACCTCTGCTGCAGAGGATAAGTTCATTGGAGTTACCAACCTCAGAAATTGCAGCCCAAATTAATGTAAGTAACAGACACATCTCAACATCAACTGTTCAGTGGAGACTAAATGAATCAGGCCTTCATGGTCGAATTGCTGCAAAGAAGCCACTACTAAAGGACACCAATAATAAAAAGAAACTTGCTTGGGCCAAGAAACACGAGCAATGGATATTAGACTTGGTCTGATGAGTCCAAATTTTGATTTTTGGTTCCAACCTTCGTGTCTTTGTGAGATGCAGAGTAGGTGAATAGATGATCTCTGCATGTGTAGTTCCCACCATGAAGCATGGAGGAGGTGTGATGGTGTGGGGGTGCTTTGCTGATGACACTGTCAATGATTTATTTAGAATTTAAGGCACACTTAGCCAGCATGGCTACCACAGCATTCTGCAGCGATACGCCATCCCATCTGGTTTGCACTTAATGGGGCAATCATTTGTTTTTCAACAGGACAATGGCCCAACACACCTCCAGGCTGTGTAAGGGCTATTTGACCAAGAAGGAGAGTGATGGAGTGCTGCATCAGATGACCTGGCCTCCACAATCACCCGACCTCAACCCAATTGAGATGGTTTGGGATGAGTTGGACCGCAGAGTGAAGGAAAAACAGCCATCAAGTGCTCAGCATATGTGGTAACTCCTGGAAAAGTATTCCAGGTGAAGCTGGTTGAGAGAATGGCAAAAGTGTGCAAAGTTGTCATCAAGGCAAAGGGTGGCTACTTTGAAGAATCTAAAATCAAAAATATTTTTAGATATGTTTAACACTTTTTTGGTTACTACATGGTTCCATATGTGTTATTTCATAGTTTTTTATTTTGTAAAAATAAAGAAAAATCCTTGAAAGAGTAGCTGTGTCCAAGCTTTTGACTGGTACTGGCTAATTACTGTGTAGAAACTCTTTTGTTGTATTATTATAAAAGTCTGTTAGGGTATTGTAGCCACTGTGAGAGCAGGCTAATTGAATAGTAGTAAACAAGTGAATGAGTGGGTGTGTGGAGTGATTTACCGCACAGAGGAGTGTGCTTATTTCTCCCTCTGCCCCATAGCGGAAACACAGGGATGTCACCAGGCAGATTAAAAGCCTGGCACAGCTAGCTGAAAATGGAAGGGGTGGGGGACTTCTGAGTGTGTGTGTGTGTGTGTGTGTGTGTGTGTGTGTGTGTGTGTGTGTGTGTGTGTGTGTGTGTGTGTGTGTGTGTGTGTGTGTGTGTGTGTGTGTGTGTGTGTGTGTGTGTGTGTGTATGTGTGTGTGGATTGACCGCATGAGTCCTGTTTGGCAGACACTGCTCATTCAAAAGTTGGGAATTCCACTGAAAAGGGGAAGGGAATAAGGTCTAACCCTAAAACATGATGTCATCATGGAATTCTGAATAGCAGGCATATTTTGGGAAGTTAACAAATTTGTCTGGAAAGATTTTTTCACTTTACTCCACATTTCACTGTCCTCTACAAATGGAATTTTTACCATTACATACTGTGCTAAGAATTCTCCCAAAATATGAACATTTTTCCTTTGGTGTATGTTACAGAGTAAAGCTTAGATAAGAGCTTGATCAGCTGCTTGGTCTTTAATTGGAATGGCTAGTTGTAGTCGTGACTCTTGTTGGTGAGATTGCAGTTGAGTTACATATAATTGGTTGCCTGGCAGCTGCAATGGTTGGAATCTTAGCAGGAACCCACGTTGGCCATATAATCATATTTTAATTCAAAACAATGCATTCAATAAGCTTTTCCTTCTTGCCTCCCATAACTTCTTTAGAACACAGAGCAAAGCAAGGTGTTTATTTTTGTGAATGCTGGATGTTGTTGACCTGAAGAGCAGGAGTTGACCCCAACACTTGGTGTGTGACATACTGGAGGAGTGTGGCCATGGATTGAAGCATTACACCGGAGAGATGTGTCTGATGTGTGTACGGCCAGACAGATCTGCAGGAGCAGCTGCATAGAGAACACCAGGCCAAATATAGCAAGGGTACAAGGGCCAAAACATATCACACATTTTTTCCCATTAACAGCATAGGTTTGAATCTAACTTGGCGCCAATTAGTTATAGATGGTAAGGGTTAAAAATAGAGCATGGTACATTATGTGTGGCAATGCACATGGAATGTTGAAACAGATATCTGTTTAGGCAGTGTGTGATTTTAAGTGTAATCGGGACTTTGTGAAAAGAAGACAAAAAAACAAATTATCATATCAACAGCTGATTTAGTAGAATTTGACTGAGAAAATTAAAGAAACAGAACACTTGTGTTAACATTGAAGGGAGATGAAGCTTGAAGCGTGGGTGTATTTTCAGTATCAACAAGGCATAAAGCCCCAACCCAAGCCCCCTGCTTTAAAAACATTCCCCAGTCTCTTATCACTAGAGGAGAGGGTTGGAGTGAGGGGCATGCAGGCTCCAGGCTTACCTGTTTACTCTGAGACCTTACTCAATTGTTCATGCCAGCTTCCTTTTAAGGATTTTTCCAAATGTTTAGCTCTGTTTGGTTTTGGGAACAGGCCACACGGTGGATGCACGGGGAGCCCGCAGTGGCAGTTGTGAATTCTTCCAGGTCTGTCTGTTGGGGCTCAAACAAAATTATTTCCTGGAACATCATGCAAGCACACGTAAACTCACAGAAACACATGCTGCTCCCACACACACAAAATCAGCATTTTAAAATGGTATCTGCCTTGTGATGTGATGCATGTTTGCTGTTACATCATGTCACTCGGATATGTTTTGTTTTGAAACATTTGTTACTGTAAGTAGAACTGCCATTAGTATTTTCCTTGGGTCCCTTACTGTACTGATCAAGGCCTTACATAGCAGGAATGAATCCACCTCCTGAATAAATCCCTCTCTTGCTATAAATAGAGTCAGTACAGTTCAGATTTGGTCGCTGTTGCATAACTTCTGAGTGCTGATATACAGAACATAAACATGACTGGCTAATACCTACAGGTCAGATGTCATCGAGTGGCGCTGCGGTCTAAGGCTCTGCATCTCAGTGCTAGAGGCGCCACAACAGACATCCTGGTTCAAATCCAGGCAGTGTCACAACCAGCTGTGATTGGGAGTTCCATAGGGCGACGCACAATTGGCCCATGTAGGCCGTAATTATAAATACACATTTTTTTCTTAACTGACTTGCCTAGTTAAATAAAGGTTAAATTAAATTTAAGAAAAATACCTTTATACTGTAACTCTGTGGAAAGTTAGACCTATGTCAAAAAGGAAGTGTGTATTAATAGTAAATGTATTTACTATACGGCAGTGGTTCTCAAACTTTTATAGTCCCGTACCCCTTCAAACATTCAACCTCCAGCTGCGTACCCCCTCTAGCACCAGGGTCAGCGCACTCTCAAATGTTGTTTTTTGCCATCATTGTAAGCCTGCCACACACACACACTATACAATAAATGTATTAAACATAAGAATGAGGGTGAGTTTTTGTCACAACCCGGCTCGTGGGAAGTGACAAAGAGTTCTTATAGGACCAGGGCACAAATAGTGATATAATAATAATAATAATCATTTTGTTCTTTATTTAACCATCTTACATATAAAACCATATTTGTTCATTGAAAATTGTGAATAACTCACCACAGGTTAATGAGAAGTGTGTGCTTGAAAGGATGCACATAACTCTGCAATGTTGGGTTGTATTGGAGAGAGTCTCAGTCTTAAATCATTTTCCACACAGTCTGTGCCTGTATCTAGTTTTCATGCTAGTGAGGGCCGAGAATCCACTCTCACATAGGTACGTGGTTGCAAAGGGCATCAGTGTCATAACAGCGTGATTTGCCAAGGCAGGATACTCTGAGCGAAGACCAATCCAGAAATCTGGCAGTGGCTTCTGATTAAATTCAATTTTCGAAGAAGCGATTGTTGCAATTTCGATGAGGCTCTTTTGTTCAGATGTCGATAAGTGGACTGGAGGCAGGGCATGACAGAGATAACGAATCCAGTTGTTTGTGTCATTCGTTTCGGGAAAGTAGCTGCGTAATTGGGCACCCAACGCACTCAGGTGCTTCGTTATATCACATTGTCCGTAAGCTTGAGTTCATTTGCATACAAAAAAATCATACAATGATGGAAAGACCTGTGTGTTGTCCTTGTTAATGCAGACAGAGAAGAGCTCCAACTTCTTAATCATACCCTTAATTTTGTCCCGCACATTAAATATAGTCCCTGTAAACCTAGATTCAGATCATTCAGGCGAGAAAAAACATCACCCAGATAGGCCAGTCGTGTGAGAAACTCGTCATCATGCAAGCGGTCAGACAGGTGAAAATTATGGTCAGTAAAGAAAACTTTAGGCTCATCTCTCAATTCAAAAAAATGTGTCAATACTTTGTCCCTTGATAACCACAGCACTTCTGTGTGTTGTAAAAGCGTTACATGGTCGCTGCCCACATCATTGAATAGTGCTGAAAATACACGAGAGTTCAGGAGCCTTGCTTTAACAAAGTTAACCATTTTCACTGTAGTATCCAAAACGTCTTTCAAGCTGTCAGGCATTCCCTTGGCAGCAAGAGCCTCTCGGTGGATGCTGCAGTGTACCCAAGTGGCGTCGGGAGCAACTGCTTGCATGCGCATTACCACTCCACTGTCTCCCTGTCATGGCTTTTGCGCCATCAGTACAGATACCAACATGAGCAGCAGCTATGTTTGACTACATACGGACCGTTAGTGGAATTCCCGCGAGAGTAACGGTTAATGTGATTGGATGTTAATTATTTGACTAGGCTACCTGTATTTGACATTGTGTTGTTATTTCGCTGAACACTAGATTATTAAATTGTATTTTTGGCAGTGAAACGAGGCTACTCAGGTGAGAAAAAAAATCTCACCCAAATGTATAACCCCGTTGGAAAATATAAATGGACTGTTTGAAAATGTGAAGAAAAATAAAAGTAAAAAAAAAAAATATATATATATATATATATATATATATATATATACTTTTTTTATGTGAATCACATTTTTATTTGGCGTACACCCGACAGCATTGCGCGTACCCCTGTTTTTTCTCGCCTGAAGGATCTGAATCTATGATTACAGTTTGGGAATACCTGCTATAGGGAAATGTGGAATCACAAAAGTAGAACATTTAGAAGGTACAAGTATGTTTTTCTCGGAATAGAAACACCATAATATTAATCAAATTTATTAAGCCAAATCTCATAAAATCAATCCCATGTACTATGTTATTACAAAAAAGGTTTTAAATTCTCTAGTAATGCCAATATGGGAGACTATCAAATGCTTCTCAAAGATGCCGTCTGGTGGTCAAACTCGCACTAACTTGCATTAATGTAAAAAATGGCTGGCAATTAAATAACGTGACAGAATGCTGCAGCAGCCTGCACGGTGTGCTGCAGTATGACGCATCTTTTAAAGGAGGAACCAATGCACGGGTGAATGAAAGAAAATTGTTGTTAAATTGTATTTTAATATTTAAGGACTCTTGGAAGATTAGTCCAAATGGGGACTAAAAGAGATCCAAATAAAATAAAATCCCTCATTTTAGGCCTACTGCTGCCTGTCATAACCCACTGCTGTTGCTACAGGTAGGAGGAGTGGGAAGGTGGCCTAAACTTGAAGTAAAGGTTGTATCCCTGAATTGACAATGCCAAGGCAGAGCGTGATGTGCTGTGCACACCTCATATCACCTCATTGAGAATAAGCACACTCTCTGAGGGTCCTCTGATTGAAAGCCCCCTAATCCTTATTACCTAAAGAAGTCTCTCCAATGAGATTAGGCCTTGCCTTGCTGGAAAATTAGAATTGAGTAAACTACTATCTGCTCATCTGCTGGCCCTAGTGGTCAGAATGGACAAACCTGCAAATGTGCACTAATTTCACTTTCTATTATCAGTATTTCATGTTATTCTCACTGGTAGTGTAATATGGAAAGGGGTGTTGTACATTTGAATTATTAGGCTAACACTCAAAATTAAATGTTCAATGAGCCTAGATACAAATGTGATCATATTTCAATCACTGTCATGGTTTTGCAGAGAAATACACATTATCTCCTCAGGTGGGAATCTCTCTTAAATATATGTTCTAGAAACAATGAATGACAGCTGAATAAATGGTATTATTTGATCTGGGCAGGCCTATTACACACAGTCCCTCTCTTCTCCCACAACACTGTTGTAGGGGAGATTATTTTAGAGCAAAGATTAAGCAAATTAACCATGATGTTGCCTCCCAAAATAACCCTTAGCTCCCAGCACAGAGCTGGCCAACAGTAGCCAAAATGCAGAGCACGGGACAACATTTTGTGGATACATTTGTGGATACACCAACTGGGATTTCTGGGATTTTTAGGATGGGATATTAGGTAAGTTTACTCAATCTTTTTATGTTATTGAAATTTTCATTCACTTATGTATTTGTTTTATTGTGAATGAGAGGAGTTGTTGAGCTATCGCACATACCTGTGTTCAGGTTAATCTATGTTTAGCCTAGCTACCTTGTAGGTCTAACATAGATAACCTTGTAGGTAAAAGATAGATAACGGTATATATTTTTCTATATAACAGTGGCTTTAATGTTACTTTACAGTAATATTTTGTGATGGATACGAAAGGGACTGTGATAAATAGTTACCCTATATGAACACATTTTTATTTCTACAAATTCCTCATCAGAAATAGGATCAGACTATTTTCAACTACTTTGATATTACCCAATAGTCTGAAATAGCTAAAAATGATACATAATGCATTACAATGTTGTTTCATGGTTGTAGTTTATTGTTGTCAATAATAGCTTAACATGGGTAATTAAGTAATTGAAAATGTCAGTTACTTGGAAGGTTCCCGCTTCCTAGTAGTCTGTTAAACCTGATGTCACGGGGTCCCTTAAACAGCATATGCCCTCAAGACGTCACTCCATCTGCCACAAGTAAACAATTAGGCCTAACGAGGAAAATAGCTAGAGGTCAATGTTTTGACTGGGTTTTGTTTACATCCTTTATTCATAATGAGTATTGCTAATGGGACTTCCCGCTTGTGATAATTCTGTAATCATAATGATCATGTGTTCACAGATCCGAAATAATTGAAATAGTGTACCCATTCAAGTACATTAGGAAACACAATTGTTGCATTTCCCCCCAGACTCTTATGACCTATTTCCCATGTAGATATTTCTTTTACAGCACTGGTAAGAATAATATAATTTGAATTTAATATAATTGAATTGTTTTAACAGCACATAAGTTATCACAATTGCCTTCATTTTTCAGAATGATATACTATTGATATTAATAGTCTAATGACTGATGACACATGATTCTGCAGCCATAATGAGTGACGCCAACAAGGATCAAACCTGCCTAACAATGTTTACACAATGTGTTTATTTAGACAACTCCTAATTACATTTTTGACACTGGAAAATTCTATAAGAACCTTGAGGGGAGTCGACCTGCTAATTAACCACCGTCCAAAACTATTCTGTCGTTTTATTTGATGTAGAGAAAAAAACATTTTTTGTTAAGATACTACTGATACCACTGCAATGCAGGTTTGATTTGTATCCTTGAAAGTTGATCTGATATACTACAACAGATATCACAATCCCATAATAATCAAGTAATTAATGTTTAACATTTTTTCTTCATCCAACTCCCCTTTCTATCTGTAGCCTATTAACCAATCAAAATGAGTGTTGTGGGGCTCACAAAGCCCGCCCAGGACCAGTCCTCAGGGAGTGGGCACACAGTGACCACGTCACGCCACCCATATATCACAGATCCCATCGCCTCCAAGCGCATCTGCTTCTACAAGAGTGGTGACCCTCAGTTCAGTGGCCTGCGCATGGTCATCAACAATCGCACCTTCAAGACCTTCGATGCCCTCCTAGACAGCCTCTCCAAGAAGGTCCCGCTGCCATTCGGAGTAAGGAACATCACCACCCCCCGAGGGGTCCATGCAGTGCACACACTAGATGAACTGGAGGATGGGAAGGCCTACATCTGCTCTGACCAGCGGAAGGTCAAACCCATCAACATGGCAGTAGCCAATAAGAAGCTGCCACCCTGGTACAATACCCGCCCCATGAGCGCCCGGCATCGGGCCTTGCAGCTGGCCAAACAGAACCCTGGCAGGCCCATGCGCATAAATACCCCTGTCATTGTACGCACACCTAAGAGGTTGATGGTATTCCAGAATGGGGACCCCAGTGTCAAACATAATCTGATGCTACAGAAGAGAACCACACCCACATTTGAGGCTCTGCTGGATTACTTGTCCGAGTTGATGCACTTTCCTGTGCTAAAACTACACACACCAGATGGAAGAAGGGTAAGTGCTCTCCCCATGCCTATGGACACTAAAGTTACTGCTATTAGTAATTCAGATTTGCTTGATATTGTTTAAAAACACATATTTCATATGTTTAATCTCAAGCTCCAGTTAGACAGGAAACCAGTGCTGATACTGTAACCAAACACATGGAGGTTCAGGCACTCAACTCTTATCTCACACAACATGCATTGGCATTATTCTGTGATGGCCTCACCTCATGACTGGAGGTGACCTGGCCCTAACTGATTGGCCTTACTGATCCATAATAGTTGGACTCACATCAGGACCCATAAATAACTGACATAAAAAGGGAAAGTCTTAAGCTCCTCAATTGTTATATCCTTTTAACTGAGAAGGCATTTTGGGATAGTGTTGCTAAGGACCTCAGGATGTGCATCTTCTGCTGATGTGTCATGAGATCGATTTCATACATAGCCCTGGTGTCACATATTTATTGAATGATACATTTAATTGATGAATTGAATTGATAAATGTATGAAATCAATTAAATTGTAGTTCTGATTTAGGTACAAACATGATTTAAGTACATACCAGTGTTTAGGTACATATTTAGGTACATACAGTATGGAAATATTTTGGATACATACATTATTAGTCTTAAGTCATGATTCTAAAAGTAAGCTATTTTAATCATTAATAGATGCCGTTCACAACAACATTTTATTACACTATTACAGTTAAAATATTTCATTCTGTCTGCAGGTGGATGGGCTCCCAGCTCTGATTATATGCTCTGGGATTGTAGTAGCTGCTGGTCGGGAGGCCTTTAAATCTGGAAACTACAAGACACAAAAATCTTCTGCTTCAACATGGCTGCCTGCTAGACGAATGGCATCTAAAAGACTAAAGCAACCAGCATCCCGTAAGTCTCATTATGTTCACTCAACATTTTGTATGTATTTTGAAGCATGTTTTTGTCTTGATGTTTTAAAAATCATTTGGATAGCATCTGCCTATTAACTGGCATGTTTTGCATTACTTTGAGAATATTGAAAATGCATTGTTAAACATTCAGGTGTCACATCTACAGTGCTACTGTCTGTCCAGTAGTAATCTATCCCCTCCATGTCTACATGCTTGTACGGGATAAGCAGTGGGAAAGTGCAGAGACATTACTATCATCCATAATACCATGAATGACCTACAAAGGCCTACTCTCTTCATATGCGGCCAGTCATTATGCAGTATGAACTGTGTGGACTGTGGATCTGGTTTTCCTAACTATTGTTTTTGTTCTCTTTTTCTTTGCTGACATGCTGAACATTCTTGCCTCCCAAAAAATACCCATCCATCGTTCTACACTCTCTCTTTTGATCCACTCCAAAGGGAAAAAGAAACCTATATCTAGCGGCAAATCAAAACTTTTCTCCCCATCGTCAGAGAGATACTTTGTGAATCAGATAAACCACTGCATTGCAGGAAGTGAGTGTGACCTCCCCAGTAACAACGCAGAATCTGTAGAACTGGAGGCTGGCCATTTTCTGGAGTCAGTGGCCGAAACAGACGGCGACTCCTACCATGTAGATAGGGGTGAAGGGGCAGACAACTGCATGCCCGGTGACGATGACATTGAGAAGTCCTTTCGGGTGAACCAGGATGGCAGCATGACAGTGGAAATGAAGGTGCGACTAACCATCAGAGAGGAAGAAACCATCCACTGGACCACCACCCTGAGCAGGTCCAGTGTGGCCAACCAGCTCAGTGCGGCTGAGTCTGAGAACAGTTCTCCTGAGTCCAACATCCTACCACCAACACAACCCAACACCATGGGCACCATCAATGGGTACAATGTTAAAAAGGATGATCATGATGATAAGGATGATATGTCTCCAGAGACCAGCAGACTTACCAGTGTGGAAGTAGACAATGAGGATGATGCTAAAACACATGTGGGTGTGGTCTCTCCCAGGAGGGCTCCTACCCCAGGACCCAGGAGATATAGACAGAAGCAGGCCTCAGTGGAGAGCATCAAAACAATGTTGGGAGATGAGATTCAGGAGAACATGGTAGGTTCTAACTCCTACAGAGAGACAACTGAGAACGGAGAGGTAAAGGAGGAATACTGCATGGTCAGACAGTGCAGCAGCAAGCCAGTTCCTAAACCAAGGGGAGTTGGCTCTGTGGATATCAGCAATTACAATAAGACTCAATCCACTTTTAAATCAGGCATGGCTGAGATGTTGCAGTTCCAAAATGGCGGGGAGGAAGTCATAGAAAGTGTAATGCACATATACGAGCAGCAGACCTGTCAGGACAATTTCCTGCCTAACAGCCAGTACAATGTCCAGGGTGTGTCCATATATGGGATGATGTACGGAAGAACAGCCACCTCTGACACAGCCCACTTGTCCTCCAGTAATGAGCTGGAGCTGGGTAGACCCTCTACAGCCTCAAAGTCAATCAGCTTGTGGAGGGCTGACCAGTCTCTTTCATCTGAGTTCACCATCCCCAAATTTAAGGCTGGAGGATCTCTCCTACGCAACAGGGTACTAAATGTCCATAAAACCCCTCTCTCCATGCCCACCAAAGACAATGACACCCCAGAGTGGGTCTCTGAAGCAAGCAAAGAAAACTCCACCACTGGTGTAAAGAAAGTCAAGAAAATGTTCTCAAAGCCCAAAGTGAAAAAGAACCAGGTTCGTAAGGTTACAACACCAGACAAAAGACGTAAAGAGAGTAATGCAAATGCTCCTGAAAACAATAAAAGAGTGAAAACTGGGGGGTTTAGCAGGAATGTATCCATAAGGAAAATGTATGGACCAAAACCTGCCAGAAGTGTCATCAAAAACAAAAAGAAACTAAAAGGAAAGGAAATCAATTTAAATATTGAAAACCCAAAGGAATCGTCAGTGAAAGAACTAAATGTTACTGAAAATAGAAACAAGACTTCAGTTTCAGTAAAGAATCACGTATTGCATGTTTCATTTCCTACGGAGGCCCAGGTGGAGGGAACACTAAAAAGGCAGAGGTCTATGCACGAGGAGAGAAGGATTGATAAAGAGAGTCATGATCTGAGCTCTTCTAATATCAATGAATATGTTGAGAATTGGTTAGAGAAAGCCCTCCCAACTGTGTACCCAGACCCAGTGGAGGAAACTCAAAATGTGGAGACACCAACAATGTCTCCGGTAGAAACTGAGGGAGACATTGTTCCAGATGTATCAGAATTCAATTGTGAAATGGATACTGAAGACGATGAGCCTTCTTTGTTTAAGGAAAAAACACAAATACCAAGTAGTCCATCTTTGGAAATGACTGCATTTCCAAATAGAACATTTGAAAATGTAGCAACACAGACCAACCTGGCTTTGGAAATCACAACATTACCATGTCCTTCTGACCAATCATCGCAAAAGACTCCATTACACAGTGATACTACACAGGAAAGGTTGCCCATTAATCAATCAGTGGAAAAGACACCTTTCTCCAACGGTCTCTCAGTCTCTCCAACTGCAATAATCTCAGTAGAAAAGCCATCACCATCTGACAGTCATTCCTTGGAAGAAACATCAATGCCTAAAAATATCTCAGAAGAGAAGCCACCAATCACAAATGGTCTGTCATTGGAAAATAAATCAGTACCAAATAGCTCCTTAATAGAGAAGACCCCAGTCTCAAACAGTCTCTTGCCTGAGAAGACACAACTGCCTGCTAAAACGCAGATGGAGAAGACACCATTATCCAACAAAGACTTAGATGTGTCTTCCATAGCTAGCAGTCCTTCATATTTCATGTGTTCATCACCTAGTAGTCTAGGTGATGAAGAACAACCCTTATCAAGCAGTCCTTCATCAGATAAGGCTCCATCACATACTGGCCATGTATTTGAAAAGACAACATTGTTCAACCACTCCACTCTGAAAGAACCACCATCACCTAAACTCTCAACAAAAAAGACAAGATTGGTCAGTAATTTCACCCTGGAAAAGCAACTAACACTTAGAAAAGCTTCAGCTGAGAAGTCTTCAATATCCAGTGATCCTACTGTGGAAAAGGTGTTGATGGATAAGGCATCAATCTTCAATGGTCTCTCATCTGAGAAGACATCACTGCCTGCTAAAACCCAGATATCCAACATTGTCTTAGATGAGGCTCCATTAGCTAGTAGTCCCTCATGTTTCATGTCGACATCACCTACTAGTCTCACATCAGATGAAAGACCCATATCACCCACTGGCCATGTTTTGGAAAAAACAACACTGTTTAACCACTCCACTCTGAAAGGACCATCAACACCTAAACTCCCAATGAAGAAGACACGATTGATCAGTGATCTCTCCCTAGAAAAGCAGCTATCACTCAAAAGAGCGTCAGTGGAGAAGTCTTCAATACCCAGTAATACTACTTTGGAGAAGGCCCATCTATCAAATCCTGTTCAAATCACAGTAGAAAAAACACAATTACCTAACAGTCACTCATTGGAAGAGACATCACTACCAAATAAGTCCTTACCCAGTGATTCCACTTCGGAAAATACCCAATTATCTAGCAGTCCTCGACAAGGAAGGACACCACTACCAAGACATTTCTCTTTAAAAACATCATTACACAACGTCTCACCTGAAATTGCAACATTACCCACAACTCTTGTGATGAGAAATGCTCCCAGTAATCTCTCTTCAGAAAAGATACCAGTACCTAGTAATCGCACATTGAAAAATAGACTGTCACCGTATTCTCAGTCATTGGAAATAGTGTCACCACCTATGGGTCTCAAGGTTAAAAAGAAGCCAGTATCTAGAAATCAATCCCTGGAAAGCAAACCATCACCAGTAAGTCCCACTTTGAAAAATATACCTTTACCAAGAAAAAGCCACAAAACACCATTATCGCCCAAATCAACGCCAGTACACCTCAATTCCTCTTTGACGAAGCCAATACCTCCCAGTTCCGCTTTAGTGAATCACAAAGAGATGAACGGGGATGATAAGCTGAGCAATTCAGATCAGGGAGACAGCACCAAAGTAACAGCAGAGGAGCCCCTAACAAAAACACAGATACTGTCACACACAGACAAACTTCCTCCCCAGCCAGATATGAAACCTGTGCTAGAGAAGCTCTGTTTCTCAATTCAGTCAATTAGACAAATCACACACAACAATCGTCCATCTTGTCTTGAAAAGTCAAACAGCTTGCCTGATTTCTCCTCCCATGTGGCCTCTACATTTGGGTCATCTACTAAAGCTCTCCTTTCTTTCTTATCTGTTATTACTTTAAAGGAAAGCTTCACTAACTGGAACATACCTGAACTGAATGCAAACAGTGTAAGCTGTGCTGAGGCTTTGAAAATGATGGAGTCTCTGAGAGAAATTGCCAACATAGAGGGTGCAGAGGAGTTGAAAGCTAGTCTGTCAGAATTGCAAAAGTCAACTTCCACACAACTACTTCAAAGTTGGAAGGGTTTCCAGGAACTCAACAGCAAAGTCAGAAGTCGCAGCTCAACACTGAACAGTTCAGAGCACAATGTCTTGTTTGAGACATGCCCAGAAAAGGACTACATCATTGAAGAAAAGGCATTGGATATCGATGAGCTAATACATGAGCTTGACTTGCCTGAAAAGCTGAAGGAAGCATTGGCAGCCCTTCCAACCGGGGTGAGCGAAAGCATGGAGGGGGATGAAATAGAAATGTCTAAAGAAGCGAATGAAAAAGTGGAGTCATTCCCAGATGAAAGGGTAAATGCCAAATCAACTGCAGTCCCTAAAGAAGAGGCTTCAAATGATAATGTGCTTAATATTGATGCTAATGTTGATGTTAAATCCATCATTAAAAGATTTATAAATATTTACCATCCCAAAGAGGTGACTGAAAACAAGATGTCACCAATCCCAGAGAGCCAAAGCAGTAGGCAAGAGCAGCCCTTGTCCTCAGAAGAACACAACTTTAAAGAGGATTTTACTTGCCATAGAAGCAGACAGGCAGCAAATAAGGAAGGTTCTGAACTTGAGCAGGACAACTGGGAAGAAGAGGCTAAATGTAGCGACAAACAGATTGACCATGATGAAGAACAGACATACTCAGACATAGAGCGGGTTTACAGTTTAGCATTGCATGATGGCTATTTGGAACTGCAAGCGTGTCCCTTGGAGACCAAAGTGAAGGATGGGGACATACAGTCAAGCTATGTGGAGGAGGAGGAAAGCTTGGAGGAAGAGCAGGAATCCTATATTGAGAATGCACTTGTGGAGCAGGAGAACAAATGTATGGATCTGCAGCTTAGCAATGAGGACAGAGAGTACACTGCTGAACAAACCCAGGCTAGCTCAAACCAACATGAGGAGTCAGAGGTTACACTTGTTGAGTTGAGGTTTAGCAGGGAGGAGGAGGAAGGCTTGGAGGGAGGGCAGGAATACTACATTGAGAACCCACATGTGGAGCAGATCAAATGCATGGAGCTGCAGGTTAGCTGTAAGGAAAGCTTAGAAAAAGACCAAGCTAGCTCGGAGGAAGAACAGGAATGTCATGTTGAGGACCAACTAAGCTATGTGGTATCAGAAATTAGATGTATGGAGGATGTATGCTTGGAGGAAGAGCAGCAATGTCACATAGAGGATCAGCCAAGCTATGTGGGGCTGCAGGTTAGCTATGAGGAAAGAGTATCCACCCTCAAGGAGCAGGCTACCTCAGAGGAAGAATATGAGTGTCACATAGAGGATCAGCCAAACCATGAGGGGCCAGAGGTCAAATGCTTGGCGCTGCAGGATAGCTGTGAGGACGGAAAGTCGACCCCTGAAGAAGACCAGGCAATCTCAGATGAAGAGCTGGAACATTATGTTGAGAACCAACCAAACCATGAAGACACTGAGATTAAACGTATGGATGCAAAGGTTAGCAGTGAGGAAAGCACGTCTAATCTTGAAGAACAGCAGGCTAGCTCAGAGGAAGAGCTGGAATGTCACATTGAGAACCAGCTAAGTCATGAAGAGAAGGGGGTTAAATGTATGAAGATGCAGGTTAGTAGAGAAGAAATAGAGTTCACCCCTGAAGAAGACAAGGCTAGCTTAGGGGAGGAAGAGGAAAGCCATGAAGATGACTTGAGCTATGCAAATGCACACATTAGCGTGCAGGATGAGCAGACTCACTTATGGGTGGAGCAGACTACTCAAAAAGAAACTGAGTATGCTGTCAGAGAAACACTGCCTAGCTTGTTCAAGCAGCATTCTATTGCTGACAGGATGGATAAGGTTAGTGGGAAGAATAGTGCGCAGCATGTTAGCTTCGAACAACAAACTGATACTGCAGAAGAAGCAAACTTTGAGGATAATCAGTGTAGCTCAGAGGAGAAGCGAGTAAGCTATGAAGAGAAGCTGTCTGGCTCTGATGTAGAACATGTTAGTGTAGTGGATGAGCCATACCCAGAGGAGGAGTATCAGGAAACCTTAGAGGAAGAGCCTTCTGAGGAGGATAAACATTATGAAAAGACTGAAGCAAAAACAACCAACTGTTTTGAGGAACCATTACCATCTGTAGCAGAGCGAGTAAAAATACTGGATAAGAAGATTGCTGATGTAGAGCAAAGGAAAAGCATTACTATAGCGACAACTGGCATCAAACCGTTTGGCCAAATAGAGGTTTCTGCTGTCTCAGGCGGTGATGATGTCAAAGAGCAAGACAAAAATACGTCAGAGACTGTAGTCATGTCCCCCCCAGCTCCACGATCCTTGTTGGCATTTAGCTATGACGGTTGTATAACTAGAGAGCCTGACGGAAATAGGGTCAAGTCAATAAAGGAATTGTTTATTGCAAAAAGCGTTGTGGACATTCAGTATGGACAAACAAGACTACCCAGCCCAAACACCTCAGATCTGTCTGACAACAGACCGGAGACTTCTGACAGTGGTGGTCATCGATCACAGACATCAACTGAGACGTTCAGTGGTGAGGATGATTCAGTGAAGAAATCCATCATCAAATGCGTTGTCAGGAGAACAATTGATAGGCTTTATGGAAAGAAAGATACCAATGTCAAAGACCGTGCCAGTGAAAGTCAGCCCCCATCTTCCCTGAAACCAAAGTCCAGAGAATTTCCTGGTAAGATCAGCCTTTCCCCATTTCATAATGCACAGACCAAAGGGATGTCTGACTTATCATACTTCAATGCCACAAGCTCTGTAGGCACATACAGTGATCCAACACGGTGTATCGCCTTCAATGCACAGGTCGGGCCTGGAGACTGTTTCCTGATAGACAAAGACAGGTGGCTCCTCAGAGAGTGCGTGATCAGAAAGTCTGTCTCAGAGCCTATTGATATCAACAAGAACACATCTGCATCAACTGAAGATGTGTGCAAAGATACAAAAGAAGACGTCCCTTACTCCCTTTTCGGCCACACTGATTTGGAGGACATAGTGAAGTCTGTGAAGCCTTTGGTGCCAAAGTGCACCTATTTCAACCTGCCTCATGGCTGTGACTCAGACCCGCACCAGGATGACCTAAGCCCTGTCAGCAAGGGCAGTGCTAAGGGTGACGTCTCAAAGGACAGTAAAGACAAGACAGAGAAACCAAAATTGTGGGCTGAGAAGAATGGAATAGCTTTTGCCCCTACTGACTTCAAGATGCCAGATAATAAAGTGCACCCTCTAATAGAAGGCCCGGGAGGTGGAAAGGTTGTGGTGGTACAGCCTGGCAAAGGTCAGACAGGCAAAGGTCAGACAGATGTCATGAAAATCCCACAGGAACCAGATGCACTAGAGATGCTCTACTTCTCCTGTGGCCAGCACTGCCCCATCCTGTGACTGACACACTTAAATATGGACTTTTTTCCACAGGCAGCTTAGAATCTTATTGAGGGTATTCAAGGTACCAGGATATGTCATATACAGTGCCTATAGAAAGTCTACACCCCTTTAACGTTTTTCAAATCTTGCTGCCTTAAAATTCAATCTTAAAAAGGATTACATTAGATTTCCCCCCCCCTAAAGATCTACACAATCTTCTCAAAGGAGACACTGGACTGATCTTATGGCACATATTGTTAGTTGATCACATGCTCTAGAAATGTATTGTCAGTAAGTAACCCCCTGGTACTTAATGTTGTATTGTGTATTAGCTGTACAGTTCATTTATCTGTGTAAATGCATTTCTCTTGCATCATTACATAAGAGAGTGAACTCAGAAAGCTCCAGATTTGCATTTACAAACATAATAACCATGAACATAACTTGCAATAACAGATCAACTTTTATTACAGTAGTTTTATATAGATGTTTATGACCTTTCTACATTTCTGGCAGCTGTGATTTATTGTTCTGTTGAGTGTTTCTTCACTTTATTTTTTGTGATATGTCAATAAAACAAAACAGAATCTATACCTGTTTCGTCTACCCTGTGTTTGTCTAGTAAATGGATCATCTACTGTAGATGTTCCTTTTCTGTGAATATACTGATTTTGTGGGTGCCATGTTTAATGGCTCACCCAGCAGGCCCTGCATTTGAGGAAATAATTTCCTGATCAGTATCAGAGCAGCTCTGAGGATCAACGTAGCTCAGTGTTTTCTCACGCCCTCCGCCTGAGGAAGTATCCATGTTGTTCTAAGGTGCTTTTGTTTCTCTGAAGTAACCATGGAGCAGACCCGGTGTTGTGACAGGAGAGGCGAGAAATGCACTAACAGGAGAGTGTTTACATCAATCCATTTACAAAGTTACAGAATGACAGCATGGTGGCCAGATTTAAGATATACTAACATATTGATGTTAGACAAAATCCCTTTCAGTTGAGACTGTGGCCAGGTCAGATGCATTGAGTTGCTATGACTGGTGTCATAGCATCGATTATTTTCTGTACTAGCATCAGCCAGTCTCAGAGAGCTGATATGAAACTCACAGGGAAATGTGTGACTGACTACTATAATACATGGGATTGACAGTAATAGAACACCCATCTATTCATGCTGTGGCGGTAATGACTGTGGCTCTAATTAGAACATTCAACAGCAAGACGGACAGAAACCTGTCTGTCACAGAATGAATAATAAGAATGAATAATAAGAAAGATGCCAAACAACTCAACTTCATGGTAACATTGGGCTTTGTCTGTATTGGCCACCACTGGTACAAAGAAAATAGGTTGGAATGTCCACTAGGTGGTAGAAGAAGCCTTCATCACCCAACCAATTCAAAGTCGTGATATGTAACCATGAAGCTTAACTTGTGAAGGTTATCACATTATGAATGCTACATTCGTGCTCAAAACACTGAGCTGTGAGACACGTCAATTTAAATCAATTCAACCATAGCAGGGCAGGTTAGTTTTTATTTTTAAATAACTATTTACATGACAGCTCTTTATAAATCAAATGTGTTTTCTTACACGACCCACAATATTTCTAAAAGAAAATGTTTCAAAATGAAGGGGAATGTGATGAATAAATCATTGATACCAGAAAATGTACGACTCGCAACCCTTTTTGATGGCTGAGCAACTGACCCTTGGTTTGCTGTGATAATCACCTTTGACATGGATGGTGTTTTCAACTCCCTCAAAAAACCAAATAACCCTGAGCTTTTAAACCCTTTCAACGGCATTATTTATATTATTCATATTACGTGATTTACTTTTAACTCTTAATGTATTATCAATGAGGTCCTAAATGTGAATAACAACATTTTCTGCCAATAGAAGAAATGGTCAATTATAAAAAATTGTGATTTCAGGTGTGGTGGGGGGGGGGGGGGGGTCGGGCTCATATAAAGGCAGTTTGGACGAGAACATTTGTGGGAGTCTACAGTACGATCAGTCTGTCAGTGAAATCTAACAGTCAGGTTGAGGTTTATGATTCACGGTAGGCACAAACATACACAGGCAGAAACGAGCGAATGCTCACTGCCTTGCCAATTCACTTATAATCACAGCTCACATTTAACATTTCTGCAGTTAGATATATTTCTGAGGCAACTTGGGTAAAGAGCCTTGACTAGAAGCACTACAGAAAAATGCCCCGTACAGTAATCTAACCATTATTACCTCCGTTTTTCTTCCTGCTAGTCCATCCTACTTACTGCCTAAGGAGGATAACTATCCCAAATAGGACTCTCCATTTTAATAATGGACATGATTAGGACACATGGCAGCAAGACTGAGAACAATCATGAAGTGAAGAAAATGGTGAGTAAAAACTTCACTCAACAGAATCAAAACAACCACATTCTGATAAATTCTGTGAGAGTGACCTTAACAATAATGTACTCTGTATCACATAATGGAACCTCAGGTGGTCAACGCATCCCTTCGTTAAAAGTAAAGAGATGATGAACATGGAAGTGTGTAAGAACAACCCCTTGTGTACACATGACAACTCATCATAATATTAGCAACTTCTAACCATTTTAAGATGCTCAACGTGAATGAAAAGCATTATTAGAACAGGACAACATTGTTTTAGAACCGTTTGAGTAAAATTAAGTGCATCTTCAAAAACTATGAATTGTGAAATGCTCTTTGTTTTCTATTGCTGTCAAGCTTAATGCATGTCAACTCTTTAATACTGCCAATAAAAGCTTGTTTCTTATTTAAAAAACATAAATAAAAATATTATTTGTCTCAAAATACTATGCAGGGATTAAAGGGAGATTTTAAATCTTTTAAACAACACCTTGTTGTTTTCAACCTGAGATTAAAAACCAAGATTTCTCCTCAGAAGAGTCAGTACAGTAGTCTTTGATGAGTCTAAACGTTCAGTCTAAAAGAGCCACAATGTGCTTGTGACAGGATGTCCACGACAAGATTGGTTGGTGAGGAGTCACACTGGGCCTCAGCAAAAATCCACCTTGATGCGATTGTTTACACCAAATTTGGGCTTGGTTGGTCTGAACGAGTTCCACTGACAAAGTTATAAACCAGGAACTGCGAGGTGCCACAGTAGTGTGAAGCAAAGAGCTTCCCGTCGGGCGTGGGGTCGGAGAAAGCAATCTCCTCCTTGCTCAAGTAGGAGCCGTAGATGAAGTTGTTCCTGTGGGAGGGCAATGAGAGAAGAAATGAATGTTGGAAGTTCCAAAACTACATTTTTCAATTATATACCGTAATTTCCGGAATATTAAGCGCACCTGTATATAAGCCGCACCCACTGAATTAATTTTTTTTATTTATTTTGAACATAAATAAGCCGCACGTCTATAAGCCGCAGGTGCCTACCGGTACATTGAAACAAATTAACTTTACACAGGCTTTAACGAAACCCGACTTGTAACAAAAATAAACAGGCTTTAACGAAACACGGCTTGTAACAAAACATTTGCAGTAAGCTTTAGTTGTCTTTTTGCACTGAGTCAATTCCTCACGCTGCTGTTTCCAACGTCTTATCATCGACTCAGACCAAGCTCCCGTGCAGCAGCTCTATTTCCTTTTCCAACAGCCAGATCAATCGCCTTCAACTTGAAAGCTGCATCATATGCATTTCTCCGTGTCTTTGCCATGATGAGAGTGACAAAATGACTACCGTAATCAGAATGATGGGAAGTTTGAGAGCGCTTGATTTAATCTAAACAGTAAACAAAAAAGTTGTTTGACCTTAACCCGTTCGGCAATTTCATTGGTCTAATGAAAGCTTCATGCCGCCAAAAAACCGAGCACGTCACAGAATGTGTTTTTTTTTTAAGAAAAAAAATTGAAAGCGGGAAAAATCCATATATTAGCCGCGTCATTGTTTAAGCCGCGAGGTTCAAAGCGTGGTAAAAAAGTTGCGGCTTATAGTCCGGAATTTACAGTATACACCCCTTGACTTTCTCAAAAGAAAATTGTGTTACAGCCTACATTTTAAATGGATTCATTTTAGATTGCGTCACTGGCCTACATACAATACTCCATAATGTCAAAGTGGAATTATATGTTTTTACTCATTTTTTTTTATTACTAAGAAGTGTAAAGCTGTAAAGTCTTGAGTCAATAAGTATTCAACCCCTTTGTTATGGCAAGCCTAAATAAGTTGGGAGAAAACATTTGCTTAACAAGTCGCATAACAAGTTGCATGGACTCACTCTGAGTGCAATAATAGCATTCAACATGATTTTTTAAATGACAACCTCATCTCTGTACCCCACACATACAATTATCTGTAAGGTCCCACAGTCGAGCAGTGAATTTTAAAAACGGATTAAACCAAAGACCAGGGAGGTTTTCCAATGTCTCGCAAAGAAGGGAACCTATTGGTAGATGGGTACAAATAAAAGCTGACACTGAATATCCCTTTGAGCATGGTTAAGTTATTACTTACACTGGATAGTGTATCAATACACCCAGTCACTACAAATATACAAGCGTCCTTCCTAACTCAGTTGCCGGAGAATAAGGAAACCGCTCAGGGATTTCACCATGAGACCAATGGTGACTTTAAAACAATTAGAGTTTAATGGCTGTGATAGGACAAAACTGAAGATAGAGCAACATTGCTGTAGTTACTCCACAATACTAACCTAAATGACAGAGTGAAAAGGAAGCATGTACAGAATAAAAATATTCCCAAACATGCATCTTGTTTACAATAAGGCACTAATGTAAAAATAAATAAAAAAATGTGGCAAAGAAATGAACTATGTCCTGAATACAAAGCATTATGTTTGGGGCAAATCCAACAGCATCACTGAGTACCACTCTACATATTTTTCCAGGCACGGTGGTGGCTTCATCATGTTATGGGTATGCTTGTTGTCAGCAAGGACTAGGGAGTTTGTTAGGCTAAAAAGAAACAATAGAGCTAAGCACAGGGGAAACCCTACTGGGAGACAAATGCACCTTTCAGCAGGACAATAACCTAAAACAATTTGACAGAGGTTAAAGCATTTTTAAAAGAATGTTCAAATATTGTACAACCCAGGTATGCAAAGCTCTTAGACATTCCCAAAACTCACAGCTGTAATCGCTGCCAAAGCCGATTCTAATTTGTATTGACTCAGGGGTGTGAATACTTATGTTAATGAGATATTTCAGAATTTCACGTTTTCACTTTGTCATTATGGGGTATTGTGTGAAAAAAAAATAATCTGACTAACAGGAAAATGTGGAGTAAGTCAAGGGGTATGAATACTTTCTGAAGGCACTGATATATATAGTGCATGCATGCATGCATGCATGCATACGACATATTTTAGATTTTAAACATTTGGAAACAGAGGGGGAAACATGCAAGTGGAAGTACAGTAGGAAGGCTGAACGTGGGGATTGAACTAGTCTCCGGTGGGGAGCAGTATATACATTGTGTACAAAACATTAAGGACATCTGCTCTTTCCATGACAGACTGACCAGGTGAAAGCTTTGATCCCTTATTGATGTCACTTGTTAAAGCCACTTCAATACGTGTAGATGAAGGGGAGGAGGCAGGTTAAGTAACGATTTTTAGCCTTGAGACAATTGAGACATGGATTGTGTATGTGAGCCATTCAGAGGGTGAATGGGCAAGACAAAAGATGTACAGTGCTTTCGGAATGTATTCAGACCCCTTGACTTTTTCCACATTTTGTTACGTTACAGCCTTATTCTAAAATTTATTCAATTGTTTTTTCTTCCCATCAAATCGACACACAATACCCCATAATGACAAAGCAAAAACAGTTTTTTTTTTACATTTTTGTAAATGTATTAAAAATAAACTGAAATATATTTACATAAGTATTCAGACCCTTTAAATCAGTACTTTGTTCAAGAACCTTTGGCAGTGATTACAGCCTCAAGTCTTCTTGGGTATGACGCTACAAGCTTGGCACAACTGTATTTGGGGAGTTTCTCCCATTCATCTCTGCAGATCCTCTCAAGCTCTGTCAGGTTGGATGGGGAGCATCACTGTACAGCTATTTTTAGGTCTCTCCAGAGATGTTCGATCGGGTTTAAGTCCGGGCTCTGGCTGGGCCACTCATGGACATTCAGAGACTTGTCCCGAATCCACTCCTGCGTTGTCTTGGCTGTGTGCTTAGGGTCATTGTCCTGTTGGAAGTTAAACCTCCGCCCCAGTCTGAGGTGCTGAGTGCTCTGGAGTAGGTTTTCATTTTGGATCTCTGTACTTTGCTCCGTTCATCTTTCCCTCAATCCTGACTAGTCTCCCAATCCCTGCCGCTAACAAACATCCCCACAGCATGATACTGCCACCACCATGCTTCACCATAGGGATGGTGCCAGGTTTCCTCCAGACTTGACACTTGGCATTTTTACTGAGGAGTGGCTTCCATCTGACCACATCACCATAAAAGGCCTGATTGCTGGAGTGCTGCAGAGATGGTTGTCCTTCTGGAAGGTTCTCCCATCTCCACAGAGGAACTCTGAAGCTCTTTCAGAGTTGGTCACCTCTCTGACCAAGGCCCTTCTCCCCCAATTGCTCTAGGAAGAGACTTGGTGGTTCCAAACTTCTTCCATTTAAGAATTATGGAGGCCACTGTGTTATTGGAGACCTTCAATGCTGCAGACATTTTTTGGTACCCTTCCCCAGATCTGTGACTCAACACAATCCTGTCTCGGAGCTCTACGGACAATTCCTTCGACCTCATGGCTTGGTTTTTGCTCAGACATGTACTGTCAACTGTGGGACCTTCTACAGACAGGTGTGTGCCTTTCCAAATCATGTCCAATCAATTGAATTTACCACAGGTAGACTCCAAATCAAGTTGTAGAAACAACTCAAGGATGATCAATGAAAACAGGATGCACTTGAGCTCAATTTCGAGTCTCATAGCAAAGGGTCTGAATACTTACGTAAATAAGGTCTGTTTTTTATTTTTTATAAATTAGCAAACATTTCTAAAAACCTATTTTTGCTTTGTCAATATGTGGTATTGTGTGTAGATTGATGAGGGAAAAAATGAATGTAATACATTTTAGAATAAGGCTGTAATGTAACAAAATGTGGAAAAAGTCGAGGGGTCTGAATACTTTCCAAATACACTGTATGTGCCTTTGAACGGGGTATGCTAGTAAGTGCCAGGTGCACCGGTTTGTTACAAGAACTACAACGCTGCTGGGTTTTTCACGCTCAACATTTTCCCGTGTGTATCAAGAATGGTCCACCACCCAAAGGACATCCAGCCAACTTGGCACAACTGCGGGAAGCATTGGAGTCAACATGGGCCAGCATCCCTATGGAACCTTGTTGTCCATGACCTGATGAATTGAAGCTGTTATGGGGGCAAAAGGGGGTGCATCTCAATATAAGGAATGTGTTCCTATGTTTTGTACACTCAGCGTATGTGTCTGAATCAGGGGGCATTAAGGCGTCAGCATGCTTCTGTTAGGCTGGCACCTAGCTGAGCTTACCCCCTTAAAATATCTTTGCTTGAAAAATGAAGAACAAAAGTGGCAATAGCACTGTTTGTCCATTTTGGGACGCCGTTGCCATTATACACTTCCTCAAAATAGTCAGAATTAACTCAAGAAATCGGTCATTCATTTTGACATTTTTGTAGAGGAGCTCTTAGTCACGCAATTTTACATCTAAATAAGATGATTGGTGCAGTAATTCTCAATGGCAAATTTTCCATGAAAATGAGTCGTCTCTCGTTGAATGACAAAGACTTTATTGAAGAACACCTACTCTTGACCAATCACCAACAAAGGGATGTCGTCTTTGGCTGCCGACTTCGGCTTGCCTTGAGAAAAGAAATTGTGCACGAACAGCCGAAAAAAAACCTTACCGAAGTCCAAAACAAACAAAATGCCACAAAATATGCAAACACTCTTCTGAACTGTTTTGGCTGGGAAGCATGCGGACGCCTTTACCCCCTCCCCACGGAGCAAATGATGTTGATTTTTCTACCTTCTTCGATTCATGCCCAAGTAAGACTGACGGACTGACCTGAGACACTCGATCATGCGTGAGGCGATGCCCCTCCGTCTCATCATGCTGAAGACCCAGATGCGGCTGATGCCACAGAGGGCTGGCTCTGGGTTGGTGGAACAGCACCAGGCTCTCTGACGCTCAAACATCACCTTCTCTCCCTCCGAGCCCTCGGGCACCGCCTCCTCAATGACCCTGTAGCCCTGCACACGCACATACAATCACATACATGCAACAACAGCGAATACATCGTCACAATAAAGTCTCTTGACTTTGCATCTCAACCACCCTCCCAACAAACACACACATTCCCAGCCTTAACCCACACAGTCTTTCTCACCTCCTGAATGTGCTCAGCAATAAGGCACCCAGCTACCTTCTTGTCATTGGAGATAAACAGGAAGGTTTTAGTCTGGGAGGGACACTTGGTCTCAACCTGCTGGAAGCCCAGGTCATTGTCCACCATCTCTCTAATCTCCTCAACCTGACAAACCACCAATAAACAGGCTATGTAAGACTTCTTTGCAGGGTCGTATTCATCAGTGCACACCGTAGCAAAACCTTTTGCAACAGAAAACCAGTGTTTCTTATCCCTCCCTGTTAGTCAGTTTTCATTCTGTTTGATGCCTAGTGAATATGACCCTGGACTACAGGACAATTAAACTGTAGTGATGTACAGAGGATATTGGCACCCTTGATAAATATGAGCAAAAAAAATGCTGTATAAAATCAGCAATACAAACACAGATATATTGTATGCTAAAAATAATAATAATAATCTGACAATTATATTATTTTACACTAATACAATTGCTCAGAGAAATACATTTTGTTTAACCCATTACACTCACAGCACCCATCATCCCATATACGGGTTGAAAATGGCAGATTTTGTCATTGATAAGTGCCTAAATTGGAAAACAGTTGATATACAGTAACATGCTATACATGGCGTCAGAGCTCAGGTTCTCCGCTTCACAACGCTGTATGAGTTTTGACTGACAGAAGTTATAAACTTGAGCACTGTGCGTGACAAGAAGAAGCCCCCATACCTCCTGCTAATTGGGCAACTTTTGCAAATGTGTTGTTTAAGTGAGGGAAATCCTGTAAATCACGATTAGTTTGTGTTCTGAAAGATGAGATGTTGAGGATTATAATAATAGAAACCGCTTTGTCAAAGAAGCGAATCACCCACCTATGAGTTAAAATGTGCACTTCACATTTCAATATTTGAAAACTCGTAATTTACAGTATCAACGTTTCATAATCGGCATGTTGGATCCACAGTTACAAGGTTTTCAAAGCCGTGGGAAGTAGGGGTGCTGCGGCACCCTCTGATAGATAAACGGCATTGGCACTTGGATTGGAACCGATGCTATGAAAATAAGGCTCTTTGGCCACGCACACCAGTGGTGGGTTTAGCGTTGAAAAACAGAAGCATTTGCAGAAAAGTACCTAATATCTACAGTAAAATATGGTGGTGGATCTTTGATGTTATGGGGCTATTTTGCTTCCACTGGTCCTGGGGCCCTTGTTAAGGTCAACGGCATCATGAACTTTACCAAGTACCAGGACATTTTAGCCAAAAACCTGGATGCCTCTGCCAGGAGGCGGACACTTGGCTGCAAGTGGATCTCCCAGTAAGACAATAAGCACTGATCAAGATCCACAAAGAAAGAGTTAATTTACCACAAAAATCAACATTTTGCAATGGCCATCTCCGTCTACGGACTTGAACCCCATTGAAAACCTGTGGTTTGAATTGAAGAGGGCAGTCCATAAGCACAGAGAAAGGATATCAATGATCTGGAAAGATTTCATATGGAGGAATGGTCTAAGATCCCTCAACTTGTTTCCAATCTCAAAAAATATTTTTAGAAAAAGGCTTTGTCGTTATCCTCGCAAGGGGAGGGTGCTAGAGTACTGAAAAACAGGGGTGCCAATCAATGTTCCCTCTAAGCTGCGCTGCTGCGCAAGCTCCCCTGGGACTGCCTTGCGAGAAATATCAGCCCACGCAAAGCGGTACAAGATTGAACTTCAATTATCTAGAGTTTTCCCTGTTAGTTAACAGTATCAATGTTTCCCGTCACTGTGGGAATTGTGATCGAATCAACGGAATACTAGCCACTTTCAATGCAACATCCCGAAACAAAAACTATGCAATAGATTTTGTTGTGGGCAGAACGCATCCGAGTAGGATTCTATTGCATTGACAGGCTTGACTCAGGCCCGTACCACCCTACACAGACTATGTGCGCCACAACCAATTAGAGCTGCAGTAGGCCTTTATGCAAATAGACCTTTGCCATTCACTTTGCACTTGTTTTGAGTTCAAAGCGAGAGCTACATGTACTGTAGCGACATGTGCACATTTGTTCATATCCTTTGCTAGTTAGTTATTAGCCCAGTTATAAACAATTTGCAGTCAGCAATAGGGGAGTGATTGCTTCCTACAAGAGCACAAAATGGGTGCATTTCTAGACATCTTTGAAAAGTGAGTCAGATAAATCGTTTTTTTTTTTTAAAGGGGCAGTGTTGTATCTTGAAAAAAAGCTTGAATAAGCTAACTAGCCAATAGGTAGAGGGTATCATCATTTTCCTGATTCTCTGTAATAATGGTATGGGAATAATGATACATTTTAAGTATTTAAGTGTTTATATTTTTTATTACTTGTTAAACAAAATCTCTTTCTCTGTGCAATTGTATTAGTGTAAAATAATATAATTGTCCAATTTCTTTTTAGTATACCATATAGCTCAGTATTTGTATTATTTATCTTAGTCTTTTTTGCTCATATTTATCAAGGGTGACAAAAATTATGGACCCCACTGTATATCAGGGGCTTACAAAACCTCGACATATGTAGTGGTGTGTATCAGGGGGATTTAAAGTATACAGTAGTTTAGATTAATAATGGCCTTTTTTTATATCGTATTACAGTCAACGTTTTTCCATACGTGATAATGTGTACATTTGGAGCCTGAAGCACACATACCTTCTTCAGTGCATATTTGGGGTCATCTGGAAGGACAAGGATGATCTTACCATCGGGGTACTCCCCCAAAATCCTCTCCTTCTTCCACCCCTGTGGATGGCATGACAAATCAGTGGTTTATAGGTTAAGAGATGTGTGTGTGTGTGAGAAATGTTTGAGTCAGAGAAGATGAGTTGGCACACATAGTCTGCGTCCCAAACGGCTCCCTATTCCCTATATACAGTAGTGCATTACTTTTGACCAGAGTCCTATGGGACGCATTCATGTGTGGGAGACAGCTCATTCTCACCACATATCTGACAGCACTGGTGAACTGGTTGTGGAATAGCAAATGCTGGGATTCATCCTCTGGGTTGGCAGCGGAGTACAGCATCCCACACACACCGCAGGTTACTGGGCCAAAGTGCTTCTGCCCTGCATCCTAGGAAGTGACACACACAGACTCTAGGTCAGTTCTGACATACAGTTAATAGATTATATCTAAATATAGGAACTTACTGGCCTGAGTGCCAGTCTGTGCAATCATGCCAACTCCTTGTCATGCCAAACCTTTGGCTTGACAATTACAGCAAGTAAGAGGACAAACAGATTTGGGACCAAGCTAAGAACATGCATAGTCTTTGAATAACACCACTGTGTTACAAAGGATAACTCAAAGTACAGTAATACAGTAGGCAGTATTTGGCGAAGGACTGAAACACTCACAATAATGGCTTGATTTCCGTCTTTGTCGGTCTCCTTTAGTTTCTTGATTTCTTTCTGCAGACGTTCGTCAGAGAGGGGACTGCTATTACCTGCTGATTGAACGACCCCACTGCCATGGAAACACAGACATTGTTCGAATTGCTCCGGAAAATAGCTTTTGTGCAGAAAACTATTTGGTCATTGTAATTTGAGTGTAAATTCTTACGAGTCAGAGGCCTTCTCTGTTGTTGTCTTGTCCTCTGTCTTGACCTCTGGGGATGCGGGTTTAATCTCAGTAACTGATAAGTAAGAGACATTCTATAAGAAGCAAGTTACACAATGTATGATATGACAATGTGTTATAACACTGTTCAAACTGGTCATTTGGATGTTATCACACATGAGAGTACCAGCAGGCTTTTCTTCACACTGCTCTTGGTCAACATAATCTCTTGGGGGCTCTTCAGAGGGAGGGGAGGACACTGGTGCTATGGAATCCTGTGGAAAGACAAAAGGTTAAGAGGGATACATTTTGGCGCCAAATTCATTTTTACCATAAAAATGGCCGTATGATGATCCACACTGCTTCTAATGTGTCACTGAAGTGCCCTGTACAGTTATTGAATGGGATTTTAATATAATTTCTAAAACTAACCTACCATTCTTACATGCTAATAAAGAAATAACAGGTCCAAGGATGTTACCTCATCTTCGCCAGTTTTGGCCGTAGGTGGTGCTTCTGCTTTCTGCTCAGTTTTGGGGGAAGATATAGGTACCACCGCTGCCTTTGGTACACTGGGTCTAGGCATGTCTGCCTTCGGTACGGTAGGTACTACTGCATTCTGTACAGTAAGTTTGGAGTCCTGTGGAAGGAGGGGATATAAAGACAGTTACAGTACCACACAAGACAACATTTAAGAAATGATAAGGATGTGGGTAAGAGCGTTGCTAGTGCTACACTCTAGCAGGTCGTGGGTTCAAATCCTACAGGGATACAAAAAATGCATGGTTGCTTTCAATGTCTGCTGGCATTAAAAAAAAAGTAAAATATCAACCAAGAAAGTTACCTCAAGCAGCATAACAACCAAGAAAGTTATTTCAAGTAGCATAGTTCTATAGTTGCCATAGAGCTACCGTAATTTCCGGACTATTAAGCCGCACCCACTGATTTTTTTTTTTTACATAAATAAGCCGCACATGTCTATAAGCCGCAGGTGCCTACCGGTACATTGAAACAAATGAACTTTACACAGGCTTTAAAGAAGCACGGCTTGTAACAAAAATAAATAGGCTTTAACGAAACACGGATTGTAACAAAAATAAATAGGCTTTAACGAAACACGGCTTGTAACAAAAAATAAAACATTTGCAGTAAACAGTAGCCTACCAAGAAAGTCATTGGTCACCATCTTCCTCCTCCTGTGCACTGAAACCATCTCCTTCGGTGTCGGAGTTGAATAGCCTCAGAATTGCTTCATCCGATATTGGATCGTTTTCATTGTCGCTCTCGTGACTTTAATCCGGAGGCAAATCCCCCGCTGAGCCCTCTTCAACACGCAGCAGTCCAGCCTTTCGAAACCCGTTGATAGTGGATTTTTTGACAATGCTCCACGCTGTCAGGACCCACAAATTTGAAAGCGGAAAAAATACATATATTAGCCGCGTCATTGTTTAAGCCGCAAAGTTCAAAGCGTGTGAAAAAAGTTGCGGCTTATAGTCCGGAATTTACGGTACTGTAAATGTGTACATAGTAATTTTTTATTTCACCTGGCTGCCAATTCCAAAATCTCCTGAAACCAGAAGTAGACGGTTGGGTATGGGGGCTAGCAACCCCATCCCGTAAAACCTTTGAGCATTAATTCAAACAGCACTTTCGTGCGTTTGCCAGCAGCTCTTCGCTGTGCTTCAAGCATTGAGCCGTTTATGACTTCAAGCCTATCAACTCCCAAGATTAGGCTGGTGTAACCGATGTGAAATGGCTAGCTAGTTAGCGGGGTGCGCGCTAATAGCATTTCAATTGGTGACGTCACTCGCTCTGAGACCTTGAAGTAGTTGTTCCCCTTGCTCTGCAAGGGCCGCGGCTTTTGTGGAGCGATGGGTAACAATGCTTCGAGGGTGGCTGCTGTCGATGTGTTCCTGGTTCAAGCCCAGGTAGGGGTGAGGAAAGGGACGGAAGCTATACTGTTACACTGGCAATACTAAAGTGCCTATAAGAACATCCAATAGTCAAAAGGTATATGAAATACAAATGGTAGAGAGAGAAATAGTCCTATAATTCCTATAACTACAACCTAAAACTTCTTACCTGGGAATATTGAAGACTCATGTTAAAAGGACCCACCAGCTTTCATATGTTCTCATGTTCTGAGCAAGGAACTTAAATGTTAGCTTTTTTACATGGCACATATTGCACTTTTACTTTCTTCTCCAACACTGTTTTTGCATTATGGAAACCAAATTGAACAAGTTTCATTATTTATTTGAGGCTAAATTGATTTTATTGATGTATTATATTAAGTTAAAATAAGTGTTCATTCAGTATTGTTGTAATTGTCATTATTACAAATACATTAAAAAGGCCAATTAATCGGTATCGGCTTTTTTTGGGTCCTCCAATAATCGGTATCGGCGTTGAAAAATCATAATCGCTCGACCTCTAATGCTGAGGTAACAAACCATCAAGAAAACCTTAATAATGCAAGTTCGCAACAAGTATCAAGCCCTTTCAAACAACACAGAAGAAAAAGATGAGGCGGCAACTGAGGAAAATATTGACAGGAAGTGGGGGAAAGTGGTTAAAGCAGCAAGAAAACCATAGAACACAGAAGGCAACGCAAGGAATGGATCACCCCAGAAACATGGGAAATGATCGAGGAAAGAACAGACATTAAAATTGAAAGATGCCAAATTAAAGGCTAAAACTAAAATTGGAGGAGCAGTACAGAAAAATCGACACAAGTCAAAAGGCTAGTAAGAAGAAACAAAAGGGCCTACCTGAAAAAGCAGCAGCAAGCAACCAGCAAGGAAAAGTATACAAAATCACTAACCTAATCTGTGGCAGAAAATTCTAGTCAAATACTCAAATCTAAAAGACAAGCAAGGCAATCTCCTGACAACAGAAAATGAACAGGAAGCAAGATGGACAGAACACTTCAGAGAAGATCAACAGAGAACCTCGGGTGGATCCAATTAACACACCACACCTGAAGCTGCTCTAGAAGATCTAAACATAAACACCAACCCACCAACCAAAGAAGAAATAATCACTATCATCAAGTCACTAAAGAATGGGAAAGCTCCAGTTCCTGATAACCTTAATGCCGAGCTGTTCAAAATCGATCCAGTAGGGGCTGCAAACATCCTTTCACTTTTCACTGATATCTGGTTGAAGGGAAAGATACCTTCAGATTGGACCCAGGGGGTCATCATACGGGTACCTAAGGGCACTCTATCCGATTGCAACAACTGGAGGGGCATCGCACCTTTATCCGTTCCCAGCAAGATCTTTAACAAAATGATCGTACAACAGATGTCTTCAGCTGTAGACAAAGTGCTTAGGAACGAACATGGGAGGGAAGAAGGAGCTGTACATACCAGATCTTTGCTCTCAGAAACATCATTGAGCAATGTAGTGAGTGGCAACAAACTCAACAACTTTATTGACTTCCAGAAGGCTTTTGACAGCATTCACTGCAAAAGCCAAACGAAGATTTTAAGAATTGATGGAATCCCCAACCATGTTGTTAACATCATAAAACAGTTCTACAGCAACTTCTTCATGCACTGTGGTAACGAGCAACATGAGCTTTGCTGTGAAGCTGAGTTCGTCAAGGCTGTGTGATGTCAGCCTTACTCTTCAACCTGACAATAGATTGGGTCATGCGGCGAACCAAAGAAGATCAGGCAAGAGGAACACAATGGACCTGGTATTCTACTCTAGAAGACCTAGACTTCACCGATGACCTGGCTCTTTTATCACACACACACACACACACACACACACACACACACACACACACACACACACACACACACACACACACACACACACACACACACACACACACACACACACACACACACACACACACACGAGAAAACTGCCCAGTCCTTTGGCCAGCAAGTCGGCCTGGTTATCAACTGCAGCAAGACAAAGGTCATGTTCATCAACACAGCAAAATCAGTCAAAATCAAGGAACAGGACCTGGAGTTAAGCCACAGTTTTAGTTACCTTGGGAGCACCATATGCCATGATGGAGGCACCAGCAAAGACATCTGCACCAGAATCAATAAAGCAATCTTTATGAAGTTCAAGTTCTGGAAATACAGCAATAATACAGCACAAATACAAAACTCAAAATATTGCAGAGCTGTGTACTGGCAACTCTCCTTTATGGTTCAGATTGCTGGAAAATGACAGAAGCAGACCTGAAAAAACAGTCTACCTTCCACACAACTTCATGAACATCTTCTGGCCAAACACAATATCAAACAACAACTTCCTTATATAAACGAAGCAGGAAGCTTCGATCTAGTAATACAGCAGTGCTCAGGCAGAAGACTCGTAATGAGGACAACTGGCTATTATACTGAACTGCGTGATGAGCTTTTTGTTTCCCAGAGCATCACCTAAGTGGGTGCTACACAGAGTGGAAACGGAGAAGTCCAGTGGCAATAAGAGTCAGGCTGGTACCCAGACTTTCCCTATACAAGATCATCAGCAGACTCCATCATCTACCATCCTCTGAACAGCTCTCTCCGCTCAAGCTATTAAATTGTCCCTCCTCTCCATCTTTGGAGGATGCAGCTTTCAAAGATTTGGCCTCTATTGGTTGACCGGTCATGATATATTGCTTGTTTGTTTTTTGCTCTTGAAGCACTTTGACATTCTATGAAAAGCGCTATAGAAATGTAAATAATACATTTGTATTGTTACAACTAAGAAACTTACCTCATGTTTACCATTTTTGGACATAGGGGTTGGTATCTCTACGGCCTTCTGTACAGTTGGTACTGTATTCTGCGCGGTAGGTCCTACTGTTTTCTGTGTGATATGTCCTGTTTTCAGTGCAGTAGGTCCTAATGTTTTCTGACCCCTGTTTTCTGGCTTCTGCACGGTAGGTTTCGAGTCCTGTGGAAGGAGAAATTAAGAGGGTATGAATTAATTTCAATACCATTTTTGACACAAAAACTGCATTTTATCATTTTAGATCAATGTTTAAGAAAGTTACTTCATGTTTGCCATTTTCGGCCGCTGGTGTAGGTGTCACCGCTGCCCTCTGAATGGTGGTAGGTGGTCTCCCTGCTGCCCTCTGAACGGCGGTAGGTGGTCTCCCTGCTGCCCTCTGAACGGCGGTAGGTGTCCCTGCTGCCCTCTGAACGGCGGTAGGTGTCCCTGCTGCCCTCTGAACGGCGGTAGGTGTCCCTGCTGCCCTCTGAACGGCGGTAGGTGTCACTGCTGCCCTCTGAACGGCGGTAGGTGTCCCTGCTGCCCTCTGAACGGCGGTAGGTGTCACTGCTGCCCTCTGAACGGCGGTAGGTGTCACTGCTGCCCTCTGAACGGCGGTAGGTGGTCTCCCTGCTGCCCTCTGAACGGCGGTAGGTGTCACTGCTGCCCTCTGAACGGCGGTAGGTGTCACTGCTGCCCTCTGAACGGCGGTAGGTGTCACTGCTGCCCTCTGAACGGCGGTAGGTGTCACTGCTGCCCTCTGAACGGCGGTAGGTGTCACTGCTGCCCTCTGAATGGTGGTAGGTGGTCTCCCTGCTGCCCTCTGAACGGCGGTAGGTGTCACTGCTGCCCTCTGAACGGCGGTAGGTGTCCCTGCTGCCCTCTGAACGGCGGTAGGTGTCCCTGCTGCCCTCTGAACGGCGGTAGGTGTCCCTGCTGCCCTCTGAACGGCGGTAGGTGTCCCTGCTGCCCTCTGAACGGCGGTAGGTGTCACTGCTGCCCTCTGAACGGCGGTAGGTGTCACTGCTGCCCTCTGAATAGTGGTAGCTGTAGGTCTCACTGCTGCCTTCTGCACTGTGGGTTTCGGCTCGTCATCACATTCAAAGTCATCAAAGGAGTACTTGGGCCTGGATTTGTAAGGCTTATACTCCACCACAGGCTTGGCCTTCTGAGCTTTCAGCCCGTTGGGCATCGGTGGGGGTTCTGCTGGAAGCGTCCTCTTTCTCAGGGTGGGTCCCTTACTGGGGGTCACTTTGGGGAGCTCAACTTTTGGGGGCTCAACTTTTGGGGTTACTTCTGGAATGGTTGGGGAGAGTGCAGCTACTGTGGGTGCTGCTGGACTGGCTGAGGGGGGTGGGGGTGTGGTCACTTGGACAGGTACTGCTGCTGGAGGGGAAGGTTTAGTCTCAGTCTCTGGAATCATCTTCTGATCGGACTTGAGCTTCTTCACCATGGTCCAGGACATATTCTTCTCCCGCTGTAGCTCCACCTGCCGCAGCCTCTGGAACCTGGTAAGCTTCTTCTTCTCGTGGATTTTGAGGGGTACTGTCACTTGGCTGATGAAGAAACGCCTCTGAGGTGGCTCTGGAGCTGGGGGCTTGGCTGGAGCAGGCTCCTCAGCGGAGGGTTCTACTGCTGGAGAGGGTTCCTCGGGCCCGGCAGGAGTTGGAGGTATAGGAACAGTCTCAGCCTGTGTGACAGGCGGTGTGCATTCTGGCTCCTTGCTGGGTTCAGCCTTAACTGTTACAACCTGCTCCTCCTCCTCCTTCGTCTTTATTAACATTGTGTCAGTGGCGATATCATCTGCTATTTCTTCACATAGGGCCAGGAGGTTGAGCTGCCTGCTCGCTTTTTTGGAGGCGGCTGCCTTTTGCTCAGCTAGTGCTGCTAGTCGGGCTTTGGTCCGGGCCTGAGGGTTCATCTGCTGTTTCTTGGGTTTTTCCAGGCTACCCTGTGTTTTTTTAGTAGCTTCCTTCTTACCACTATTTGTGCGGTCTTGGTTAGAGGAACTTGTGCCTTTCTTTTCAATACCATCTTCACTTTTATCCACACTGCACTCTTCTTCAGACCCTTTGGTTAGCTCAAGTGTGTTCTCTGGCCTCTCAGAGATGTCTATGATTTCCAGATCACTGTCCACCTCATCTCCATTCTCTCCCACCACCTCCACAACACAGTGGCCGATCTCCATATCCTCGACAATAATCGGGGTCTCCAGGTCTAAAGTACACTCAATGCTCTCTGTTACACCAAACTCACAGTCTTTTTGTGTGATTTCTAAAGAATCCTCTACTCCCAGAAACTCTTTAACATTTGAGCGCATCGTATGAGACAGTGGATGTTTGCAAAGATTGGACTCCTTTAGAGCACTGAAAAGCACCTCTAGGGGTGGAGACTTTATTTTAGCACCCGACTTTGTTCCTAAACTTTCCCTAAGTTCATCTGTAGGGGTGGTCATGGAATCTTCCTGGACTTCCTGTGTCTCACTGCTCTGCAGCACCTGTTCTGAGACAGAGACCATGTCTGAATACTCCTCAGAGGATAGTACAACAGGTGGAGGAGAATTTACCTCGATATCAAGCTTGGTGTCTACACTCTCACTTACTTGATCTGCATGAGCTGGCGCGGAATCTCCCTGCATCTCCTGTGTCTCAGTGCTCTGCGTCACATGTTCAGGTGCAAGTTCTGAACACTTGGTCTCTACATTCTCACTAACTTCAAATGTATGGGTCTCCTCAGAGGATGCTTCTAAAGGTGGAAGGGACATTATTTCTGCATCAAGCGTGCCATCTAAACATTCACTTACTTCATCTGTTGGGGTGGTCATGGAATCTTCCTGCACCTTCTCTATTTCAATGTATATCTGATTCACCTGTTCAGGATTCACCTGTTCAGGGACAGGGTCTGAAGCCTCCTCTGAATATACTTCTATAGATGGAGGCTTTATATTTGCGTCAAGCTTGGCGTCTACACTCTCACTAGGGGTGGTCATGGAATCCTCGGTAACTTCTTGGTATGTAGGGGAGGCCATGGAATCCTCGGTAACTTCATATGTAGGGGTGGTCATGGAATCCTCCTGCATCTGCCTCGTCTCACTGCTCTCCTTCACCTGTTCAGAGACAGGGTCTGAAGCCTTCTCTGAAGATGCTTGAGTTTTCATCTTCACATCTATTGACTCTGTGACTCCCGTCCTGTCATTTCCCTCACTTTCACATTCAGAATCACTACTGCTACTATATGCTACTAAGCCTATGGCTGGAGGAGACAATATTTTTGCACCGATCTTAGTCTCTAAATGTTCATTAACTTGATCTGTATGGGTGGTCATGGAGTTTTCCTGCATAACCTGTGTCTCAGTGCTCTGTTTTAGTAGTTCAGGTATGGGGTCTGCAGACTTTTTATATGCATCAATCTTGCTCTCTACACTCTCACTAACTTGATATGTAGGGATGGTCATGGAATCGTTCTGCTCCTCATGTGTCTCACTACTCTGGTTCACCTGTTTATGGATGGGGTCTGAAGCTTTCTCAGGGGATGCTGGAGGATACATTTCTGTGTCAGTCTTGGTCTCAAAACTCTCACTAACTTCATCTGTTGGGGTAGTCATGGAATTATTCTGGTTCACCTGTTTATGGATGGGGTCTGAAGCTTTCTCAGGGGATGCTGGAGGAGACATTTCTGTGTCTGGCTTGGTATTGACACTCTCACTAAATTCATCTGTTGGGGTGGTAATGGAATTATCCTGCATCTCATGTGTCTCACTGCTCCGCTTCATCTGTCCAGATTGTTCAGGTAAGGGTTCTGAAGATATTTGAGTTTCCATCTTCACATCTCTCAGGGTCTCTGGGCCTCTGGTGGACTCTCTGACTCTTTTCCTTTTATTTTCCTCAATTTCAGAATGACTACCACAAGACGCAGAGGGTATACCATAATTGTGATCCCTCTGCACAGGGTCTGAGAGCAATACTTCTTCATTCAGGTTAGACTGTGACCCTTTACGCTTACCTCTATCCCCATTAGAGTATTTTCTGATGCAATGGGGTTTATGAGTTCTGATAAGCTCCTCATCAGACTCTGTGGAAGCAATTTTGAAGATCTTGGCTGGTCTTTTTAGGGTTCCTTTAGAGTTGGGATTCTTTGAGGAGGCACTTGTGGCTTTCAGCAGCTTGGTGTTCTTTACAGGTGGATTGAACTTGGTCCTAGTCCTGGCCTTTTGGGTTGATTTTGTCTTGGAGGAATGGCGGCTGGACCCTGCAGGTTTATTTCCCTCTTTTAGTTCTGCAGGGGCCTTTTTCTTATTCCTTCTCTGCAAAGGTGCTTCTCTTTGGGGGTTGCTTGACGTTGCAGAGGCTGGTGTCGTTTTGTTGGATGGCATGGCGACTTCATTCTGATCCATCTTTCTTCTCTTTGCTTGAGGATCCTGAAAAGACTTGTGTCTTTTAGGGGCAGGCATTCTATAAAGAAAAAGGAATGCAACATATGAATGGTAATAGGCACATGTGTTTGTTGTCATAGTTATTATTGAACATGTATAACAGTCAATCCCATTGAGGCTACAATAACCACTAAATGGGGTAAGTAAGCTTGTATGTGTGTCTGTCTGTCAGTATTAAGTCATTGCTAACTATCAGAGTAAGCCAGCCAATGACAGAGATAGAGCTACCATGCAAATAAATACTTACTCGAAGCGTGGGATATGGTTATTGTTCAACTATTTTACTGTAGCCTAATAGCTAGTAATTGAATTTGCGAGTTACCTAAGTAAACGAACTAGCTAGTTAACCTGCTGTAATGAGCGCAACAGCTTAATACTGACTGGCTAGACAGTTAGCTATGTTGTTAGTTAGCTGCAACAATGTAACAAGAAAACTACCTAGCTAGTTACTCCAATAATCAAACTCCCATCCATTCACGATGCAGCATAGCATTAGCACGCTAGTTGTTGTGGAATCGATTGCAAGCAAACCACTTTGCTTGCAGAAGATAAGACACTTGGGAATTACCGTTAAACGACAGCATAGCGTCGTTGCGAGTTAGCTAGCACATTTTGGCTAGCTACAAATGCGCAAGAAGCAAACTAAGATGCCAAACTAAATCACATCTTGTCATTTATTATGATACGTATTACTATAGTAAAACTATAAAATAATCACATTCGTCACTAAAACTCACTTTGCTGTTTTGTTTCCCAACAGCAGTTTTTTTTTCCTTTTCCTGTGAACCAAAAAAATTACTGTACTTCCGGAGCCAAAATGCCGGAACTGAGGAGGCGGGGCTATGACGAGTTGAGCGTTCCAAAATTAGTGACACGTTTAATGTATACACTTACAAAGTTTGTACTGATGCGATAATAAGCGATATCTCTTTTTCGATTAGGTTTAACGGCGGTTGGCATCCAATAAATGTTGCATTACCGCCACCTACTGGACTGGAGTATAACGCCCTTATACTTTGCTTTATGGTTGTTCTTTTTTTTTACACCCTTTAACAAATACCCAAACATATAACCCAACACTCACAAAACAACCACCACCATACTCCACTATTTAAATCCATTTAGTCCTTCCTCAGGCCAATAACATGAAAGGATGGGACACGACCACTTAACACACCCTGTAACTCTTCTGACATCAAGTCTCGCACACCCAAATACCTCTCTGCAGCTGTCACCACAACCTCAATTTTCTGTGACTTACGTTCCATCCCTGCAGTTTGATAACCATTGCTATAAATGCAAAAAAAATCAAATCTTACTGAAACATACCTAGGAACCTCCCTCCTACACACTGCTTCCACATGCCCATACGCTTGACACCTGTAACAACATAACGTATTCGGCACAAAAGCTTGTACGGGATAACTTATATATCCTAACATCCCTTTGTCGGGCAAAGACTCAACATCAAAACTCAAAAGGACAGACGACTCTTCTGTTTCACCATTCACTCCACCCTGTCTGCGTCGCACAAAACGATGAGCGTCACAAACACCAGAGTGAGCGTATAGCTCACTCCGCTTACACTTTCTACCATTCTTCTTTAACAAATCTCCCTTTTTTGCCATTATTAACCAAGTCAAGCTCACCCTCTTCCTCCCTCTCGCTCTTCAACCTCTTTTTCCCTCCATTACTCCTCCGTATTACAAGTATGTGTCTCTATGAGAATACTGCACTTCTCCTGACATTTAACCGGCTGTCACAATCAGTACGAACGCCTCAGGATGTAGCGCTCAACAGTGCATCCCACTTGTAAAACAGCTGCTTCGTCTTTGTTTTTCTTTGTCAGTTTTCAAAGCACTACTGATCAAATCTAAGAGATATTTATGAAAAATGCTATGAGGGTACTCATTTGACAAAGTCATTTGACAGATCTACAACAAAAGGATATCCAACTAAAATAATGTTTGAAGATGCTGTAGACGGGGCTGTGTTCTCTAAGCAGAGTGTAGTCCTTCTCAATAGAACAAGTGATACTTTCCAATAAATGTAGTCACTGAAGACCAAAAGTCTTGTTATTCTTGTAGAGAATTTGTAGGTCCATTACTAAATACAGTATATTATTTAATGAGCTACAGTGGAAATTATAGATCCCTTTTAACACACATTGAGATTTCAAAAGCCTTTTATTTGGAATCCTAAATTCATTGATCATTGAGGTTCAATGCAAATTGCAAGAAGTGAATTAAGAGGAAATAGTGCAGCATTTCTTATTTTATTTTAGTAACAGTTAAAGGTAGACTCAACGAAATGACGTGGCCACAGGAAGCACCACAAATATTGGGATGAGCGAGATGCAAGACTGCGCTCTCACAGTTTCTGCACAGGTTCGCTTCACACTGTTACAGCCTGGTAGCCAGGGAGCCAAAACAGCAGAGAAGTTGAGCCTCGTGCTTCAATGCTCTTAGTTGTTGCGGAAATGTACACACTATGCAGTTTACTTTCTGCCTCTACGTCATATCGCGGAGTCTACCTTCAACATTACAACATATTATGCATTTGATACAACAGAGCACACTGTGACAGAGGAATAAGCTAACTGCCATTCACTCCAACTGGGGAAAGATGAAGTGATGGCATGGGAAGGTGAGCATTTCCTGTTACTTCTTCATCTCCATTATCCCACTTCCTGGCCCTCTCCGCTTCGCACTGCAGATGTTGCAAAACTGGACCCCAGGAATCTGAAAGAAGAGAAAGGCAAAAGGCATATTAGGCATGAAATCTGCTGCTCTCATCTGAAAGTCCATACTCTATATGAAGTGAGAAAGAGAGGGGGATGAAAGGAGATGGGGTAGATACTTACCGTTCCAGGAGAAGGTAAACACTCCTTGTGGAACATGTGTCTGCAGTGGAAGACCACCACACTGAAGTTCTGGGCCATATCTACGCCAAAGGAGCAAAACATGAAAGCAGGTGTTTTGAATAGCTTCAAATGCAATGATGGTAAGAAGCATCCCAATTATAATACTGAAGTGTAGACACTATATATGAATATGCAACATTATACTGTATAATGCTAAATAAGGTAAGCCCACCTGATGGTAATATTGAAGCGTGACAGGATTCACAGATGTTCTCTTCTGAAAAAGAAATCAACAATTCAAACACAAACAATAAAAACACATTAAAACTAATGCTTAACAAAGTCATTATGTTCCAACTCCACAGTTTGCACATCCACACACAAAACAAAAAACTACCCACCATCCACCCTGACCCCTCTCATCTGAGTCCTATGCATCTTCTGGAGCAGTGACAGCGAGTCAGCCACTAAGATCTTCTTACAACCCTCCCGGAGCAAGATCTGAGAGACAGTGAAACAAAAACGTTTAAAGGCAAGGCTGTTGTTACAGTGATATTCTAGGTACACTATGTGATAGCAGATATTTTGACATATAATAATGATATATTTTTCCTATTTCATTGGAAATGTGTTTTTTGCATATCCCACTATCCCTTAGACACCCTCTGAGAGTGGGGTCATGGACTGGGTCATCCATTATCAACGGCGACCCTGGAGTAATTAGGGGTAAGTGCATTGCTCAAGGGCACATTGACAGATTTTTCACCTTGTCGGCTCAGGGATCCGAACTAGTGACCTTTCGGATACTGGCCCAACGCTCTAACCACTAGGCTACCTGCAGGTTGTAGTCTTGGAGGATCTTGACCAGTGAGTCTCTGAGGTTAGGAATCTCCATGCCCTCCTTTATGCGGTGGATGAGTAAAATGGGATCCACATGTGTCCCAATGTTATTGAGGAGACCAGTAATGAAGGCTTGAGAGAGGAAAAAGACAGAAACTTAAAATGACACCTGTGGAAACACTATGCAGTAGGCCTGATCATTTGAAAGTGCTTCTGTATTCACGTGACTTACGTGGCTTATCGATGGAATACGAGATGAGATCCTCCCACAGCTCAGCGTCATCCTGCTCCTTGGCAAACTCTATGGCCTTGTCCACATCCTCCAGTTCCTCCATGATCATCTGAAGAGCGCGTCTACAGTTCCCCATTCTGCCTATGAAGGACAAGTTACAGTGGGTCAGTTTCCTCAGACCAAATGCAATTAGTTACCTGACTGGCTGGAGGTTTAGTTCAGCTTGTCCTCATATCTAACAGCATTTCTAACAATTTATAAAGCACTTATGAGCATTTATAACCTGTTATAATGGCTTATTCATTAACGTTATTAATGTCACAGAAACTATAAGGGGACACTTACTGAGCAGGAAGACAGTTTCCTCCACAAAGTTTCTCTCCTGACAAATTTCTAGAGCCTAAAAAAAGATAGGGAAGGCAGTTGCAACACACTTGAGTTTCAGAAGTAAGATGATTCATTATTCTTCTAATGTAGTAATCTGACATACATGGTAAGATACTATACATCTAAATTCGAAGAAATGTACTTCATTCCATGTGTAACACTGTGTTGTTGTTTGTGTCGCACTGCTTTGCTTTATCTTGGCCAGGTCACAGTTGTAAATAAGAACTTGTTCTCAACTGGCCTACCTGGTTAAATAAAGGTGAAATATATATATTTTTTTAACAAAAATTGTATTTGAGCACAGTTTTGAAAGTGTCTCAGAACCTTTTCTAGTGGGCAGTGGATGCTGTCTCTCAGAAATGGCAGTAGGTTGGGCCGATCGTATTCAGCATACAGGCCAATTTGTCTCTCATGGTACCGCTGACCCTTGTGGTGGTCCCTCTTGAATAGTTTGTGGAGATACTGAGAGAAGAAGGTGAAATGCCATGTTAAACACAATTTTCAAATCAAGATAATCATAGGAAATTAAAAACGTATAATCACTAAAGAACTTGTAGTGTGACTCACAATGTGTAGCAGCTCAGGCCTGTTCCTGAGTTCCTCCACCACTCTGTCAATCTGTAGAACATTGAAGACAGAATCATCATTAGCGAACAGCATGTGCTTTCATTTCAAACTCCCCAAGAAAGATTAAGAGAAGCCAGTACACATACCGATATTTTGTCTTCGTTATCCAGGAGCATGTCGACAGCTTTCTGACAACACAAATGAAAAGGCCATTCTTCAGACAAGGAGACATACAAAGTGACTTATGACCTTTGTGGCCAGACAATCCAAATGCAATAAGAGCTGTGTGTATGAGGCACAAGGACTCAAGACAGGGTTTCCGTGACTTTTTCACAGTTTAAAGCACTCAAAGACTGACTTTCAAAAAGGCAAGTTGATATTACTATTCAAGTAAGGACAATTATACACATAACACAGCCTTAAACAGTAGCAAGGTCCTATGATACAGTAAGGAGTCTACTTAATAAAACAATTGTGCATGTGCTGGCGAACCACCTCTTTATCAAAGTCCATGAGGAGCACAATCTTGTCTTCTATGGAGGAGAAGAGGTTGTGTTTGTGGATCAGCTGGTAAACATCTTTATGCCTCAGTCTCAGGTAGATCTCCAGGGCTCGGTCATACCGCTGGTCATATGTATACCTGCATGGACAGAAGAAACACACAGCTTAGTGGTACTATACATCTCAGAGGAAAATAAGGATTGCAGCAATTGAGAGGTAATGAAGTCAATCAAAATGCTCAAACCAGTATAGAGTCACTCACAGTTCAGCCAGTGTGGTGAGCAGGGTGCTGTTCATGGGGTCCTTCTTGAGGTGGTCGGTGACTGCCTGAACAATGGTCATGTTATTGTAGAGCTCTCCTGGCCACTCACGGATCAACGTGGCAAAGCCCTTGGAGAAAGAGGTTGCAGAGAGAGGCTGGTTAATGCTATTCAATTTGGTTCTTCTTGAGTAATTGTTATAATACGAGTTATAATGTAAGGCAGTAAAAAGACCACCAGACCATCAGGAACAGACAGACATACCTCATAGTCTGACTTTAGAAACTCATGTAAGATCATCTCATAGATGGCAGGTCTGAGACGCAGGTCCCCTCTAGGCAAGTACTGACTGATGGCCTGAAGAGACAGAGACAGGAGGAGAGGTGGGAAAACAAAAGGAGAGAGATGGGAGGGAGTTATATGAGGGAAAGAAAACGATAGAGAATTACAACAACAGTTAATACTGAGGGCAATACTGAGAGTATTGTTAATTCCAAAACTTGCTCAAAGTCTCTAATGCCAGAATTTCCCACAAGTTGCAAGGTCACAATGTGGCCTGACTCACCTTCAACTGCCCAATGGTTTTAAACCTGTACACCTCATTCTCCCAGAGTTCCATGTTTTTTCCCAGCACCTTCTGACACTTCCTGGACTTAAAAGAACACGAGAGAGAGAGAGAGAAAGAACACGAGAGAGAGAACACGAGAGAGAGAGAGTGAGGCAGAGAGAAAATAATCACCACATCTACTCCTTACACTGGTATTTTGCAGAAGAAACACTAAACTGAAATAACTAAAAGGCTGTAGTACCTGGCAGCGGTGTCATAGTCACCTTTCTCCACCAGGTGATTGATGTAGGCCATCCCAATTTTCTGATTACAAAAGAAAAGACACTCCATGAGGGAACACAACATGAGTAATGGACTGTATCCTCTGTAATTTCATCAAATGTTGTTTCCAAAAATCTACTTCATTCTTTTCCTTGACCTCAACAGATCTGTAACTCATTATTAATGTCAAGAAATCCTGTAAAACCAAAGCCCCATCTAACTTAAAGTGAAGAAAGTAGAGGTCTTAGATTTTCATTAGAAAACTAAGGGATCGCAGTGTGTCAAGGCTTGAAGACATGCAGTGAACTCCAAAAGTATTGGGAAAGTGACCATTTTTTCCCCCAGCACTTTGGATTTGAAATGATAATGACTGAGGTTAAAGTGCAGAATGTCAGCTTTAATCCATATCAGGTGAATAGTTTACAAATTACAGCACTTTATATACATTGTCCCCCAAATTCACTTGTGTGTGTATTAAAGTAGTAAAACGTTACGTATTTGGTGGGTGCTACCATGCTTACGGATAATCCTGACTGAATCGTGAGTAATGTGAGAAAGTCAGATGCACAAATATCAAAACCCCAATGCCTATACAGTACCTGGACTTCATGGCGTTTAATGTTCTTGAAGCTGATCTCGGCAGCCATCAGAGCTTCCTGTGAGAGAGAAAATACGTTTTGGTAACACAGTAACAGCCGACAGTTATAATGCATTAGTACTGAACACAGAAGATATATCACAGCAAAATACGAAGTCCCCACATGAAGTCTGCTTGATTGGATGATTATAAACACCAACCTCATACTTCTTCTTGTCCAGCAGCCAGTCAATGTGGTCATCTTGGTCTCTCTCTTTGGCCACCACAATGTCTTTAGGGCTGATGATGTAGTAGAGGGATTCTCCCTGGGAATGTTCTGTTGACACATGAAGGTACAGGACAGAGAACGCTGGAATGATCTTTAGTACATGATATATCCTGCACAGTAGTTTATAGTAGCTAGAATAATCTGTAAATACAGAGTGTCACTGAGTAGTGTTTGCCGGGGCTTTTCTGATTGGCTCACCCAGTCGGTAGTCTCGACACTCGTTCTCCTGGAAGTTGCGGACGGTCAGGGCGTCTGATGAGATTTCCTCGTAGCCCTCTGGAAGAGGCTGAATGATGTCCAGACAAGGCCGCGCTCGGAACTCCTCCTCCTGATCTCCCCCCACACACACACACACACACACACACACACACACACACACACAAATGGTATATAAAAGTGCCTTCAGAAAGTATCCACACTAAACTTTATTTTTTTATTACAAAGTGGGATTGAAATGGATTTGTCATTTTTTGTTAACGATCTATTCAAAATACTCTAAATTGGACGAAAATGTAAAAAATTGTATCAATGAAAAATAAAACACTAATATATCCTGATTAGATAAGCATTCACCCCCGAGTCAATATTAGAAACGCTTTTGGCAGTGATTACAGCGGTGAGTTTTTGGGGGCAAATCTCTAATAGTTTTGCATACCTGGATTGTACAATATTTCCCCATTCTTTTTTTTCTTTTTTATTCTTCAAGCACTGTCAAGTTGGTTGTTGATAATAGCTAGGACAGTCATTTTCAAGTCAAGCCGACTTAAGTCAAAACTGTAACTCAGGAGCATTCAATGGCGTCTTGGTAAGCAACTTCAGTGTAGATTTGGCCTTGTGTTTAAGGTTTTGTCTTGTGGAAAGGTGGATTTGTCTTCCAGCATTCTGAACCAGGTTTTTCCTCTAGAATTTTGCCTGTGCTTAGCTCTTTTCCATTTATTTTTATCCTAAAAATCTCCCTTCTCCTTGCAGATGATAAGCATACCCATAACATTATGCAGCCACCACCGTGCTTGAAAATATGTCACAAACATAACGCTTTGTATTCAAGACAAAAAGTACATTTCTTTGCCATTTTTTTTGTTGCAGTATTACTTAAGTGTTGCAAACAGGATGCATATTTTATTTTCACTCTGTCATTTAAGTTAGTATCATGGAATAACTACAATGTTGTTGATCCATCCTCAATTCTCATATCACAATCATTAACTTCTTATGGATGGTGGCAGTATTGAGTAGCTTGGATGACTGACGTGCCCAGAGTAAACTGCCTGCTACTCACGCCCAGAAACTAAGATATGCATATTATTAGTAGATTTGGATAGAAAACACTCTGAAGTTTCTAAAACTGTTTGAATGATGTCTGTGAGTATAACAGAACTCATATGGCAGGCAAAAACCTGAGAAAAAATCCAAACAGGAAGTGGTTTGTAGTTTTTCAAGTGATTGCCTATCCAAACTACAGTGTCTGTGGGGTCATTTTGCACTTCCTAAGGCTTCCACTAGATGTCAACAGTCTTTTTAACCTTGTTTGAGGCTTCTACTGTGAAGTGGGGATGAATAAGAGCTCATTGAGTGAGAGGACTGCCAGCAGGACATGAGCCTTAGCCATGCGCGCTCATGTGAGAGGTAGCTCAGTTCCTTTGCATTTCTGAAGACAAAGGATTTCTCCGGTTGAAACTTTATTGCAGATTTATGATAAAAACATCCTAAAGATTGATTCTATACATCGTGTGACATGTTTCTACGAACTGTAATGGGATTTTTTTAGTTTTCGTCTGACCTGCGCGTCTTGAATTTGGATTTGTGAACTGAAGGCGCGAACAAAAAGGAGGTATTTGGACATAAAGGATGGACTTTATCGAACAAAACAAACATTTATTGTCGAACTGGGATTCCTGGGAGTGCATTCTGATGAAGATTATCAAAGGTAAGTGAATATTTATAATGCTATTTCTGACTATTGTTGACTCCAACATGGTGGATATATTGTATGGCATGTTTTTGTGTCTGAGCGCCGTACTCAGATTATTGTATGGTGTGCTTTTTCGGTAAAGCTTTTTTGAAATCTGACACAGCGGTTACATTAAGGAGAAGTGCATCTATAATCCAATGCATAACACTTGTATTTTCATCAATATTTATGAGTATTTCTGTAAATTGATGTGGCTCTCTGCAAAATCACCAGATGTTTTGGAGGCAAAACATTACTGAACATAACGCGCCAATGTAAGCTGAGATTTCTGGACATAAATATGAACTTTATCGAACAAAACATACATGTATTGTGTAACATGAAGTCATATGAGTGTCATCTGATGAAGATCAAAGGTTAGTGATTCATTTTCTCTCTATTTCTGCTTTTTGTGACTCCTCTCTTTGGCTGGAAAATGGCTGTGTTTTTTTGTGTATAGGCGCTGACCTAACATAATCATATGGTTTGCTTTCGCCGTAAAGCCTTTTTGAAATCAGACACTGTGGCTGGATTAACAAGAAGTAAAGCTTTAAAATGGTGTATAATACTTGTATGTTTGAAGAATTTGAATTATGAGATTTTTGTTTTGAATTTGGCGCCCTGCACTTTCACTGGCTGTTGTCATATCGATCCCGCTAACGGGATTCAAGCCATAAGAAGTTTTAAACTCTAACTGTTTTAAAATCACCATTGGCCTCATGGTGAAATCCCTGAGCGGTTTCCTTCCTCTCCGGTAACTGAGTTAGGAAGGATGCATGTATTGATAGACCATCCAAAGCCTAATTTATAACCATAACCATGCTCAAAGGGATATTCACTGTCTGCTTTATTTTCTTCTTTTTTTGACATCTACCAATCATTGCCCTTCTTTGCAAGGCATTGGAAAACCTCCCTGGTCTTTGTGGTTGAATCGGTGCTTGAAATTCTCTACTCGATTGAAGGACCTTACGTATGTGTGGGATACAGAGGTGGGGTAGTCATTAAAAAGTCATGTTAACCACTATTATTGAATACAGAATGTGTCAATGCAACTTATTATGTGATATTTACTCCTGAACTTAGTTAGGGCAGCCATAACAATGGGGATGAATACTTGACTGAAGACATTTGAGCTTTCCATGCCAAAATGTTTTTTCTCACTTTGACATTATGTGGTATTGTGTGTAGAACAGTGAATCCATTTTACATTCAAGCTGTAACACAACAAAATGTGGAAAAAGTAAAATGGGTGTGAATACTTTCACTTTAGACAAACGCATGCATGCACACACGCACGCACCAGCGAGCGCGCACAGACAGACGTAAACACACACATACAGAAAATATCAACATTTAAATACCATGGCTGTGACCACTTAAGCCATTCCATCATGCAACATATGTACTGTTTCTAACCAAACATTACCATGTGATCAGAGTTCTCCTTCACAAAATACAGGGTGACCAGCTGGTCTGCTAGAGGCGCCAGGCCACTGATGAAGAACTCCGTTTCAAACGCAGACACTACAAGAGAGAAGAAACCCACATTTCTTCAACTCTAAACTAATGCTCGTTACCCCCACATTATATTACATTACAGTTCTACAAAACATTTTGTTATCTACAATACATGTCCTCACCAATTTCCACATAACGGCTAGGAAGGTCTCTCAACTCTGTGTGGCCCCTCTCCTTCACAACACAGATCTTAATGGAGGAGCCCCAGCCGATGATGAGGGTGGAGTTGTCTTTCCAGCACAGACTGCAGGGGTACATATCAGGCCGCAGGCTGACGTTATCCCGCAGGACATTGGTGATTCGCTGTTTGGTGCTGATGTCATAAATCTTCACCCCCTGGAAGAGACCAAGACAAACAGAGCATGTTCACTATCTGTACGTCTAATGAACTAATCTATGTAAGTTGACATGCTATATGCTGCAATAAAAATCCTAACAGATACAATAAAGTAAATTATCATAATGTTTAAATACATAAATATATATTAAACCACATAAACTAATCACCATGTTTCTTGTTGCCACGTATCTGTAGCTTTGACGGTTATCCTTACTTACCATATTGTTGGCCCAGGCGATGAGATTTGCCCTCCATTGGACGTTAGTGATTGTGCCCTCCCCCTCGTGCAGAGTGGACGTCTTCCAGCGGTTCAGCCAGTTCTTCTCGTACAGCAGCAGCTTGGGAAGGTAACATAAAAAAAACTCACATCAGAATCACGTGTGTCATCAATGGTATCCAAATCAGCACCACTGTTTCAAAAACAGACAAACAATCGTGTCCTTGGAGCGGTGGTTTGTGGTTCTGTATTTCCACCACCAGAGGGCAGTAGAGCACAGGGACAGGAGGGTAGTCTGTCGTGTCAGTGGGCCTCCCAGAGCGGGAGGATTGTGTTTAACTTTATCATAAACGTTAAGTAAACAGACACTGTGTTTCCCAACTTACTTCAACTCTGTGAGCAGACATGATCTGTCTTCACATGATTCAACTAACCATTCAGTGTGTATGTATGGCATGATGTGACAAAAGAAGTGGAAGGGAAAACTAAAGATTGCATTAAAGATGTGGTCTTGAAACACGGATCACCTTCATAATAAAAAAGAGACAAAATCAATTCCTGATTACTTAATTACTTCAGTAGGTTGGACAGACAAAGCCTTCGCCATATTTCTCGAAATCACTTTGATTCTCGTCAACGGCTTTGAGACAACGATGGCTGTAGTCACTCTTTCCAGTCATTATGTAGACGGCGGAGGCGTCACCTCAAAGGCCATATACATAAAAAGCCTTTCAGGCCCTTTAAAAGCATCTCTCAGTGTCATACAGATGGATGTACAATACCATATAGGTATTATGTTCTGGGGAGTGAGATGAGAGAGAGCCCCGGCCTCTCTAATTCAAAAAGTCTGAAAATGTTAACAGTTCTCTACAAAGAGAGGATATAACACTGGCAGAACTGTGGAGACAGAATTGAATTGCCTTTGACAGGATGTGGCTCCAGTTGAGGCTTATTGATTTTCATCACAGGGCGCTTTATGGAGGGTCTTGAGAACAGGGAGAGGAAAGAAATCAGTACCAATTGAAAGAAAATGGTTACACTAACAATGAGTGTTTCATAAGAAAAGAAAGGTGGATTGGATGATTCCAGAAGCTTTCTCTCACCAGTGCTGTAGATATGTATACAGCTTGTTTTTTTCTCTCCAATGGTCATTGAAATACAGTACTGTATAGATTTTTGGTCTATTTTAATCATTTATACTAAGTGATGCTGCAGACTGCAGTCTTCGTAACTCAAAAGGGAACATTAATACCTAATATATATCAAGTGTTTTCTGAGTCTGAGACAAATTAGAGAAGAAACTGCTGTGTGCCTGCTGGTCCAGGACCCTAAGACTATGGGCCTTCCTGATAATGACATCTATTTGGTGTGCTTGTAAAGCATTGCCTTTCAAACATTGTTGAGCGAGCAGCACTTTGTGAAAATGGGCCGTTCTCCCCGGAGTGCACTCCAGAAGAGAGACAGGGGAAAGTAAGAGCCTTTCACACCACCCAGCAAAGGCCTACAGTATGTGTGCACAGCCATCAGCCAAACACAAGGGAGGAGGCTCACAAGAACAAAATCTAAATAAATTCATTTTGAAAAACAATGGCTAATATTCTATCCACATTAGCTAATGCTCAACAGTTTTCAACTACACCGCTAACACTGTTGAGATGGGCTATATACTTTAATCACATTGAAAAATACCTTTCAAATCTCACCTTGTTGCCTCCGGTGACAAATTGTTTGTAGTTTGAACTGCTGAACCGAGGGTGTAACGCCACCACCTGGAGAACATGGCAAGTGGATCCATTTAGAACGCATCGAGAGTTTAGAAGCAATGATGGGGCTATCTTGAGATGCACTCAATATATTAGTATACCACCTCGTACACATACTCTCAACTAAAAGTATGAAGTTAACAGAAGTACATGTATTTGACATCAGCTTACTTTGACAGGGCAGTCAAAGTTCTCATGGAAGCCCTCCCTTGTGTAGAGTCCAAACACTTGAACCTGCAATAGAGAAAGTGTAGAATGTCAGTATAAAAAAATAAATCTGTACTGTGTTTGCAGCTGTTTCTGAGGCACTCTTGTGTATGCAGGGGGAGTTCTGGACAGCAAGACTGATTGGATCACTGCTACCCTTCCACTGGGTCACCAATTAGTGGCCAGGTTGAATCTCTGAACCCTCTGGTGCTTTGATACGAGTGTCCTAATCTTTGGCTTTACCACAGCCGCAGTTACTATAGTTACCTCAACACCTTATGTAACAATTACACTGTACCACAGCCTGACTGTCTGGGAGTCAAAAAAGTCAAAAAATGTAAAAAAGACAAAAAGAAAGTTTCAAAAAGAAACATCAAGCCCTTTTCACTCTCCAATTTCAATCCCATAGATGATTCAGGATTATTTGAAGGGATTGACACAGATTAATGGCAAACTGAATTGGTCGAGGATGAACAACTGCAGCGGTGTCGATTTTAATTGTCAACGCCACTTTCTGTGCGACAAGATCTTGTTTTGCCGCTGGAGTGCGAGCGAGGAGGCGATATCAGAGAGCATATCTGGACTGCAGGATCCATGAAGGATGGTAATAATGATCAGGAGAGGAGCGATAACAAGAAGGTAGAGAGCACTGAGTGGGTATCCATAGAGACCTGATGACTGACAGCCAGGCAGACAGATGGGAGAGTCTTTCCCCTTAGAACATGAACATGTGCTTGTTCAAAACCCTATACATTTGTAGATGTATGAAAGTAAACAGGTATGAGGAAGATAAAGCTTCTGGTTTGTAAAACGTATATGGGAACTGAGGCACATACCATATTTCTAAATTCCCTTTCTCCAGGCAACAAGTTCCATTAAATTCTAAATATGAACAAGAATATCCTTTGCTTTTGGCATTGATGAAATGAGTTCAACACATTGTATAATTTCATGGTAAATGCAAAGTGATGTTCAACATATTACACCCTGCCACTTAATGGTGGTGCAGAGATCTAGGCTACATTCCAAATGGCACCCTATTCCCTAATTGAATCAACGTTGTTTGCACGTAATTTCAATGAATTTACGCTGAACTAACGCGGAATAGACGTTGAATTGACATCTGTGCCCAGTGGAGTGTCACTCGTTCTGTACTGCCACCAGTTTGGAGCAGAGAGATGATCTCACCTTGCCGTCTTCAGAGCAGATCCCCATATGCTCTCCACTCTCATCCAGACTGATCTGGTTGATCTTCACTGGACTCTGAGGAGAGACCACCACAACAACATTGACACTGAATGACTGGGAACGTTCTGAGAGCAGGTGATTATTTGGAATTGAGTTGAGTACTTACAATTTCAAACTTCTGAGTCAGATTTCCTTGGATGTCCAGAAGGAAAACCTTCCCAAAGTGAGTGCCCAGTGCAAGGAACTGAAATGGAATGAACCTGAGATTAATCTTTAGGACAATTCAAGATTTTTTAGCAAAAATGCGTACTACTGGTGAAAGCTGTGGCAAGAGGATTAAAAATGCACTGTCTAGCATAGCTGGGGGAGGCGAGTAGCGGGGTGGAATCAGTGGGCTCTGGGGCAAAAACTGTGAAATTACAGAGGGTGGGAAAACCCTGTTTATTAAAGCAGACAGTGTGAAATGGTATTGTCTCTCAAATTAAAACGCTTAAACATAATAAATGCGCTGTACATCTGGCTTCTCCTTGCGTCGCCAGCAACCCAACCACCGCCTCTCCTGCCCACCATAAAGCTATTATTTTCTACAGAGCAGCAACTGGTTTCCCACGTTTCCTGCTTCTGTACAGTATGTGAGTGTGTTGAAGTGTGTGTGTGTGTGTGTGTGTGCGAGAGAGTTTGTATGTGTAGGTCCGCTGGGACAAGAAATTATTAAAAAAACTGGGAGGCTTTTTGGCATTAGATTAAGTGTGCGTTCTTCCACACAGGCCCAGCTCGAGCCCCTCCCCCTAATCCCTCTCCCCTTCCTCCCGTGTGTGCGGTGAGCCCACCATGCTTCAGTGCAGCCTATAATGAAACGCGTATATTTACAGGCACAGCTGAGCATGTCAGACAGAGCCCCTGCAATCTCCCCAAATAAAATACCCCAAATAAATAAATAAAAGGGGTCAACCTTGCGAGGCGGAGTGACTTTTAAAAAGGATTTATTAGAATGGAATTGTTCAAATTAAATTCCAATTCAGGCACTGTAAATATGAGGCAACATCGGGCAATGCGGAGTGCTGGTGGTTTTAAAGGTGCTGGGGGTTGGCTGGGTAGGGGGTTTGTCACAGTACAGGTAGCAGAGCTGGCAGGCGGTAAACACAAGCACTAAAACACCGGCAAGAAGGAACGTTGGGTAAAATGTGGAATTTCTGCACAGCAATGTCTCTCACTCTGGCACGATTGCTTTTTTTATAGGATCAAAGAGAGGAGAGAAAAAATAAATAAGTGAAAATCAATAGTGGTTAATAAAACATCAGGTGAGCAGACATAACCAGGTATGACTCGTCCTCTGTTCAGACGTGCATGAGTGCACTCGGTGCCATAACGATTAGCCATCCAGCTCAGAGATGGCCCGGTGAAAAACAGAAACGTTCAAAAAGAGAACAGGGGAGCAAAAAGCTGAAAGAAACTGAATAAGAAAGGGATAAAGAAAATGGCCGGCGGCGGCTGATGTGTACCTCCCTGAGTGAAAGGGATGAGTGGAGGGTGAGAAAGAAATGGCCTGCCTCTCCATATTGTAGAAAGAAAATGCTAACCGACATTGAATATAGCAAACGTGCGTAAACAATGACATTTTAAATCTAGTGTAGTTTAGCCTGAAAAGCTCTGCTAGGTTAGGACCTGTACCTTATCATGGACAGTCATACAGCTGGCAGCATCCTTTTGGAGAATCTCAGTCACCCCATTGGCCAGTCGCTCATACTTCAGCTTAGGCTCCTCCTCGCTGTCCTCTTCCTAGTTTGAAAGAGGGATTCAGTTAAAACAATCCAGCATAACTCATCTATAATACACAGAATATTACACTGGCACCAATTCATGCATTCACCTTGCTGATAGGGAATCTGAATTTGGTATGGGAATTCCCTATCAGCAAGGTAGGAAATTCAATACAAAATTTCCATAGAAAATTCCCTTTCACTATCAGCAAGGTAAATGTTTCTAGATACACAAATAAATGTCCAAGGCCAGTCCACTCTCCATCTGTAACCAGATCATCCTTCCTCTCTCTACTGGCTGTGCCACACTGTCCCAGGAACATAAATTGATTACAACCCTCCTAGGAACCCCAAGCATGTGTGCTGCTGCCATATTCTCCTGTTGTACATTTGCTGTCACAGCCTGAATATTCCCCATAACCCAGTTTATAACCAATGCTGCATAGACTGAGGCCGTCTATATGGTGCATCAACACAAAACAAAGACTGCTATTATCAGCACTATGGGAGAAGGTGTGTGTGGGGGGGGGGGGGGGGGGTTCAGTGTGTGGAAAGAATATAATTTACAAGAACCATCCTTTCCCACTTTACACCAGCATGTCTATTTCCTGTTTATTCCCTTGTGAAATTTCTAATGCATGGGCATTTGTCACAGTTTTACAAAGCTTTAACACAGAACAACAAATTTACACCCCATAGAGGGTCTACAGGCACCGTTTTTCAGACGTTTGTTAGTGTGGTAAATTTCCTTTTTGTTAGGCTAATGAGACTTTGCCACAACACCACATTTCAATTAATATATATTAATAAAGGCTAAATGTTTAGAGGGCATGCTAAATCAAGGGTCTGATTGTTAAGTCATATTACAACAGCCCATGGGGGACACAATCAAGTGAACGTGAATCTGTCTAAAGAGCATGAACCAAGGGACTGGTGGGAGTATGTAACTTGGTTCCGATCTAGCCATTCTGGCAAAGCCTTCAGAACATAGGCTACACTCTCACTTCATTCATCAAGTCAGTCTACTGACAACCCACTCACAGAGACAGGTGCCTAGCGAATGGGCAAGCTACACCACAATAACTAAATAAGCGGGGGCTTGTAGCGATTCAGAGGGGACATACAATCATGCAGTCCCAGGTGCTTGTTTACCTGTGAGTGTTAGTGTGCAGAGAGGATTCTGTTTGTGAACTGGTGATAGGGGGCAGGCAGACTTTTCATTTACTGGTGAAGATTTTCTTTCTCCATTCGGAATGGTTTTTCTTTGGGGAGTAGGGGGTGGAATTGCTCAATGTACTGGCTATTTCTTACATTTCATTCTCTGTATCATTTAAAGACAGGCTGCTCCTCACCCTCCCTAGCAGTCTGACATGCTATATTTTATTTAGTGATTCCCAGACGCACAATTGCAGGAGCTGGATGATACAAACGTATGCAGAATCAAAAGGTGTGGTGCAACAGTGTACTTCACAACTGCATGCGTCTCTGACATGGTCAGACATTTTATCTTCTGCTGTTAATCCAGACAATTTTCACAACATCTGGAAAATTGCATAATAACATTTCTCTAAATCTGCCTTGCTTTTGCTGTAAAAAAAAACGTTGTTTGTTTACAGGTGGGAAGAGAATAAATGCACAGACAGCACATACATTTTCTCCAATTACTTCAGCCAAAATTAATCAAAATCTTCCACTTTATATTAGCGGGCCATATACATAGTTTGCACACAGTATCTTACCTCAGAGTCATCTGTGGATTCTTCACTTGGTTTTCTTCCCTAGAAGACATACAATCATGTTTATTAAAAGACAAGAGAGCTCTAAAGCAAAAATGACATTACATTATGGATGCAATGTTTGCTTTAGACCAGTTTGGTTTGAATTTTACTTGGCTAATTATCTGTCAAACTCAACTCCATGATGTACTTCACATCAACGGAGTTGAGCTGAGACGGGAGTGGGCGGGGTGTACCTCCGACTACATCGAGTCGCTCTCAGTTGATACGAGGAAACAGTCGGTGGTTGTATTTTATTATAGTTTTATTAAAAAGTATGGATTTCAGCAAACAAAGGAAGGCACACAACAGAGGACAAACATGGGTAGGCTACATGGTAAGGGTTTAAAAGGGCAACTGCACTTCCTGATTTGGCCTGGTTTTAGATTTGGTTCATTAAAGGGCAAATCCGCCACTTTTTAACCTCAAATTCATCATTTCCAGCACCAAACCAGTGTCTACATACAGATAACTGCCAAAATAAAGGAAACACCAACACATATTGTCTTAACATAGATTCTATAAGTGTCTGGAACTCTATTGAAGGGATGCGTCACCAATCTTCCGCAAGAAATTCCATCATTTGGTATTTGTTGATGGAAAACGCTGTCTCAGGCGCCGCTCCAGAATCTCCCCTAAGTATTCAATTGGGTTGAGATCTGGTGAATGAGACCGCCAAGGCATATGGTTTACATAGTTCATGCTCATCAAACCATTCAGTGGCCTGTGGATGGGGGCATAGCCCTGTGGATGGGGGCATAGCCCTCCTATGGAGGCACAGCCCTGTGGATGGGGGCACAGCCCTCCTATGGAGGCACAGCCCTGTGGATGGGGGCACAGCCCTGTGGATGGGGGCACAGCCCTCCTATGGAGGCACAGCCCTGTGGATGGGGGCATAGCCCTCCTATGGAGGCACAGCCCTGTGGATGGGGGCATAGCCCTCCTATGGGGACATAGCCCCGTGGATGGGGAGGGACATAGCCCCGTGGATGGGGAGGGACATAGCCCCGTGGATGGGGAGGGACATAGCCCCGTGGATGGGGAGGGACATAGCCCCGTGGATGGGGAGGGACATAGCCCCGTGGATGGGGAGGGACATAGCCCCGTGGATGGGGAGGGACATAGCCCCGTGGATGGGGAGGGACATAGCCCCGTGGATGGGGAGGGACATAGCCCCGTGGATGGGGAGGGACATTTGTCCTCCTATGGGGGCATAGCCATGGTAGGCAAAATAATGGCCTGCCCAATATTTTTTATACATGACCCTAAGCATGATGGGATATTAATTAAATCGTATTTTTTTTCTCCAAAACCTAGAAATGCACCATTTTCACATGTTGACACTGGTATTGTGCTGGACATAATGCAAATGTTCACGACTCCTACCGAAGGTAGCTCCCCTTCCTTCTCGGGTGGTGCTCGGCGGTTGTCGTCACCGGCCTATTAGCTGCCACAGATTCCCTTTTTTCCCCCTTTCTGTTTATTGGTTTCACCTGTTTTGTGTTAGGCTGATTAGTCTGGTTATTTTAGCAAGTAGGCCCGCCTGCTCTGTGTGCGGGATTGTTTGTGTGTTGCTACTGTGCACGCTTGTGTCCGACGTGTTTTCGGTCATGGGTTTACTCCGGACTGTTTCAGTCCCCAGTGTTTGGGCATTTGTTTTGTGTGCGCCCTGTATTTTCGTGGGGTGGCTTATGTTCGCTGTTTGTGCAAATAAAGCACTACCCTGTACTCTCTGCTTCCTGCGCCTGACTTCGCACCCACTACACCCAGAGCCTTACAGAATCCCGCACCTTCTGAATGGAGTCAGCAGGAGCAGCTGCCACCCCCCTTCCCTCGATGGAGGAACGCGTGCTCCATCATACCACCGTTCTCCATCGGATAGGATCGGCAATGGATCAGATGATGGAGAGAATGGACCGATGGGAGGAGTGGTCTCCTCTCTCTACCTCCAGTTCCTCCGACGAGTCCACCTCCTCCCCCTGCGTCTGGCTCCGGCGTGCTTCGTCTTGCGCTCCCGAGGGAGTACGATGGAGCGGTGGCTGGGTGCCAGGGATTTCTGCTCCAGCTCGAGCTGAACCTGGCTACCGTGAGACCTACTTCCTCGGGGGAGGAGAGTGTGAGTGTCCTCGTCTCCTGCCTGACGGGTCGAGCTCTGGAGTGGGCCAACGCGGTCTGGAATGGCCCAGACTCGGCGAGGGATCATTATCCAGAGTTCACCCGCCGCTTTCGGGCCGTATTTGACCACCCTCCGGAGGGCTGAGCGGTGGGTGAGCGACTATTCCATCTTAGGCAGGAGACGAGGAGCGCGCAGGACTTCGCGTTGGAGTTCCGGACCTTGGCCGCTGGGGCTGGGTGGAACGACAGGGCCCTGATAGACCACTACCGGTGTTGTCTCTGGGAGGACGTCCGCAGGGAGCTAGCGTGTCGGGACACCGCTCTCTCCCTCGACGAACTGATAGACATGTCTCTCCGGCCGGACAATCTGCTGGCTGCCCGTGGGCGTTCGGAAAGGGTCCTGTCTGTTCCACCTCCTAGCACTCCCGCCCCTATTCCTATGGAGTTAGGGGGGACCGTGCCGAGGGGTACCGGAGGCGGAGGCTCCTCCTGCACCAGCTGTGGTCGGAGAGGACACACGGCCGACCGGTGCCAGTTTGGGAGTCGAGAGGGCAGGCAGAACACTTCTCGGTCACCCCAGGTGAGTCAGCACCAAACTCACCCAGAACCCCCTGTTGGTCACATGTTTGTATTTATTTGTTTTCGTGACTTTTCTCCCTCTTCCCAGCATAAGGCGCTAGTCGATTCAGGCGCAGCTGGGAACTTTATGGATCGCGGACTCGCCATCAAGCTGGGAATTCCTCTAGTGCCGATAGATTTCCCCCCCCCCCTCACCGTGCACTCCTTAGATAGCCGGCCATTAGGGTCAGGGTTGGTCAGGGAGGCCACGGTTCCACTGGACATGGTAACGCAGGGGAATCATAAGGAACGGATTAGTCTCTTCCTTATCGATTCGCCTGCGTTTCCGGTGGGTTCCCTGGCTGGCTAGTCACAATCCCAGGATTTCGTGGAGACAGGGGGTTCTCCAGGGGTGGTCAGAGGAGTGTTCAGGGAGTTTCCATCGGTGCCACGTCGGTGGAGAGTCCAGACCAGGTTTCCACTGTGCGCATTCCCCCTGAATATGCCGATTTGGCTATCGCTTTCTGTAAGAAGAGGGCGACTAAATTACCACCTCATCGACAGGGGGATTGTGCGATAAATCTCCAGGTAAACGCTGCGCTTCCCAAGAGTCACGTGGACCCATTGTCACAGGAGGAGACGTTGGCAATGGAGACATATGTCACGGAATCTCTGGGACAGGGGTACATTCGGCCCTCCATTTCACCTGTCTCCTCGAGTTTCTTTTTTGTGAAAAAAAAGGAGGGAGGGAGGTCTGCATCCGTGCATTGATTATAGAGGCCTAAATGCCATCACGGTGGGGTTTAGTTACCCGCTACCTCTCATCGCTACGGCAAATCATTTCATGGAGCAAGGTTTTACACAAAACTGGACCTCAGGAGCGCGTATAATCTGGTGCGTATTCGGGATGGAGACGATCGGAAAACCGCGTTTAGTACCACATTGGGTCATTATGAGTACCTCGTCATGATGTATGGGTTAAAGAATGCTCCAGCCGTCTTTCAATCCTTTGTAGACAAGATTCTCATTGACCTGCACGGGCAGGGCGTGGTTGTCTATATCGATGATATTCTGATATATTCCGCCACCCGCGCATGTCTCTCTGGTGCGCAAGGTGCTTGGTAGACTGCTGGAGCATGACCTATACGTCAAGGCTGAGAAGTGTGTGTTCCGCAAACGAGCTGTCTCCTTCCTGGGTTATTGCATTTCCACCTCGGGGGTGGTGATGGAGTGTGACCGCGTTAAGGCCGTGCGTAATTGGCCGACTCCAACCACGGTGAAGGAAGTGCAGCGGTTCTTAGGGTTTGCCAATTACTACCGGAGGTTTATCCAGAGTTTTGGCCAGGTAGCGGCCCACAGTACCTCACTGCTGAAGGGGGGGCCAGTGCGTTTGCGGTGGTCGACAGAGGCTGACAGAGCCTTCAATACGTTGAAGGTGCTTTTCACCGATGCACCCGTGTTGGCGCACCCGGACCCCTCTCTAGCATTCATAGTGGAGGTGGACGCGTCCGAGGCTGGGATGGGTGCCGTGCTATCACAGCGCTCGGGTACACCACTGAAACTCTGCCCCTGCGCTTTCTTTTCGAAGAAGCTCGGTCCGGCGGAGCGTAACTATGATGTGTGGGACCGGGAGTTGTTAGCGGTGGTAAAGGCCCTGAAGGTGTGGAGACACTGGCTTGAGGGGGCTAGGCACCCTTTTCTCATCTGGACCAACCACCAGAATCTGGAGTATATCCGGGCAGCTAGGAGACTGAATCCGCGTCAGGCAAAGTAGGCCATGTTCTTCACCTGATTCAGGTTCACCATTTCTTATAGACCAGGCTCCCTGAACACGAAGGCCGACGCGCTGTCCCGTCTCTATGACACGGAGGACCGGCCCATCGATCTTACTCCCATCATTCCAGCCTCTAGGCTGGTGGCACCGGTGGTAAGGGAGGTGGACTCGGACATCGAGCCGGCATTACGGGTGGAACCTGCGCCTCCACAGTGTCCCACGGGTCGCAAGTACGTGCCACTTGGTGTTCGTGATCAATTGATTTGGTGGGCTCACACTACGGGGTGCCGGAGGACATCGTCTCTGATCGAGGTCCCCAGTTCACGTCCAGGGTATGGAGGGCGTTTATGGAGCGTCTGGGGGTCTCGGTCAGCTTGACCTCCGGTTATCACCCCGAGAGTAATGGGCAGGCGAAGAGAGTGAACCAGGAGGTGGGTAGGTTTCTGCGGTCGTACTGCCAGGACCAGCCAGGGGAGTGGTCTAGGTACATTCCATGGGCGGAGTTGGCCCAGAACTCACTCCGTCACTCCGTCACTCCTCTACAAACCTATCACCATTTCAGTGTGTCTTGGGCTACCAGCCGGTCCTGGCACGATGGCACCAGAGTCAGACCGAGGCCCCTGCGGTGGAGGAGTGGGTGCAGCGCTCCAAGGAGACCTGGAGAGCCGTCCAGGAATCCCTCAAGCAAGGCGGTGGACGGCAGAAGAGTGCTGACCGCCACCGCAGTGAGTCCCCCGTGTTCGTACCGGGGGACAGGGTCTGGCTCTCCACCCGAAACCTACCCCTCCGTTTGCCCTGCCGAAAGCTGGGGCCACAGCGCGTGGGGCCCTTCAAAGTCCTGAGGAGGATAAACGAGGTGTGTTATAGATTACAACTCCCTTCCTATTACCCCCTCGTTTCATGTGTCTCTCCTCAGGCCGGTGGTAGCTGGTCCCCTGCAAGAAGGTGAGGTGCCAGAGGTCCCTCCGCCCCCTCTGGACATCGGGGGTCCCCGGCGTACACTATACGGGCCATTCTGGACTCGAGACGCTGGCCGAGGGGCCTGCAGTACCTCGTGGACTGGGAGGGGTATGGCCCGGAGGAGAGGTGCTGGGTACCGGTGGGGGACATCTTGGACCCGTCACTGTTGAGGGATTTCCATCGCCTCCACCCGGATCGCCCTGCTCCTCACCCTCCGGGTCGCCCTCGAGGCCGGTGTCGGCGCATGTTGCGGGAGCCACACGTCGGGGGGGTACGGTCACGACTCCTACCGAAGGTAGCTCCCCTTCCTTCTCGGGTGGTGCTCGGCGGTTGTCGTCACCGGCCTATTAGCTGCCACAGATTCCCTTTTTTCCCCCTTTCTGTTTATTGGTTTCACCTGTTTTGTGTTAGGCTGATTAGTCGGGTTATTTTAGCCAGTAGGCCCACCTGCTCTGTGTGCGGGATTGTTTGTGTGTTGCTACTGTGCACACTTGTGTCTGACGTGTTTCGGTCATGGGTTTTCTCCGGACTGTTTCAGTCCCCAGTGTTTGGGGCATTTGTTTTGTGTGCGCCCTGTATTTTCGTGGGGTGGCTTATGTTCGCCGTGTGTGCAAATAAAGCACTATCGTGTACTCTCTGCTTCCTGCTTCCTTCGCACCCACTACACCCAGAGCCTTACAAAATGAGGATGAAAAGTGGTGAAATTGCCCTTTAAGAAATGCAAGCAGCCATGACTGTGGTTTGATTGAAGTGGGTGTCGTGTGTGTTCGCAGGTAGGAAGAGTTAGTCAAATGATTTCGCCAATTAGCTTCAACCGGCTGGTGTGCAACCGTGGCAAAGTTGGTTTGACTTGTCTTACAGAAAAAATATTTAAAGCATATGCATAACCATGGTAGCGATTGAAAGGGAACAGTTTGTAAATTATGGGGAAATTATTAGACCAAAAGGTTAAGATAACTAGATAGAATCCAAACATTACCCTATTGATTGTATGTGGATTCTACATATACTTTTTGTGAACGAAATCTTAAAATACTCTGGATACATTCAGTAACATGATAAGAATATTCCTGGAAGATATGTTGTAGGTGCAACATAAGACAAACATATGTAGTGGGTTTGAGTGAAAGGACTAACTAGTGTAGCCACTCTAAAGTGTTTCCTAAGTCATTTCAATGCACTTATGACTGAAAGAAGACTCTACAACTGTAAGGTGCTTTCTATTAGCTCTAATCAATGTGCCATTGAGGAATTAAAACAAGCAAACTTGTAATTGTTTTGTTTGGAACACAACCTTGCATCCCTGCCGTCATATAATTACTGTTGTGTCCATTATAAATCGCAATCTGGGTCAGGTGGGCACAATTTTGTTGTTACATCGCCAACATGACTAGCGAAGTTAGAAAATACGATATGACAGTGTTAGGCTTTCACAAGGCAATTCAGGGAAACAAATCGTAATTTTGGTGCACAAAAAAAAAAAGAGTCATGAGAAGTGGCGACCCGTCATTCAGGGCAGAGCGTGTCACATATCAGTTTGCAAGCAATGTAAAAAAATATATAATTCAGTTAATAAAGCTACATACACACGGTCTCTTTTTTGTTTTCTTGAGTAAGGCAGCTCCAAAATGCAGGTGTTTCAGCCTAGCTCAGTGCTTTCTGTGGTGGTGGGGCGAGCCAGCAGAAAATAGGAGCATTGCGCCGTGATTGACTCAGTGTTCTGTCACTAATGGGGACAGTACGTCGTCAGCAAGTTTAAGTCCTTAGCAAGGGTAGACATCCAAAATGTCAGTCCTTTGGGTCCTGCTATAGATTTATATTACAATTGCCCTTCCAAGAAGGCTCAAGGTCATTGGCCACAGATAAAATGAAGGTCAAATCACGTTAATTGGACTGATCATGTCAGCATCTTACTTCCAAAGTCTTAGCTAGCAGTCATCATCATGAATAAAGTTGACAATCTACTGGCAAATCCTTTTTAATCTTTGTCATATGAAGAGAAATAATGAAGAGAAATTGTAGATAAAATGAATTGGTGCTCATTGGCCATGAAGATTACACAAGTTGGAAATCGCAAATTGAACAATGAGTTGTTTTGAAGGAATCAATGGCTAACTGCAAGCATTGCAAAGCAACCACTAACCTGCTATTCAATGGAGTGGCTGTGTGTGTGTGTGTGTGTGTGTCGTCGTCGCCCCCCCCCCCCCCCAAGTTCCCACCATGAATCCAGAGAATGCCAGACCTTGATGACAAATTTTGCCCAAAAAGGAACGCTGCGCCACTTTCACAAGGTAAGTCCAAAAATGTCTTGCATGCTGCTGCATAAATAAATGTAATAAACAAGGGAGATACAGTTGAAGTCGGAAGTTTACATACACTTAGGTTGGACTCATTAAAACTCGTTTTTCAACCACTCCACAAATTTCTTGTTAACAAACCATAGTTTCGGTTAGGACATCTACTTTGTGCATGACAAGTAATATTTCCAACAATTGTTTACAGACAGATTATTTCACTTATAATTCACTGTATGACAATTCCAGTGGGTCAGAAGTTTACATACACTAAGTTGACTGTGCCTTCAAACAGCATGGAAAATTCCAGAAAATTATGTCATGGCTTTAGAAGCTTCTGATTAGCTAATTGACATAATTTGAGTCAATTGGAGGTGTACCTGTGGATGTATTTCAAGGCCTACCTTCAAACTCAGTGCCTCTTTGCTTGACATCATGGGAAAATAAAAGAAATCAGCCAAGACCTCAGAAAAAAAACTGGACACCTCCACAAGTCTGGTTCATCCTTGGGAGCAATTTCCAAACGCCTGAAGGTACCATGTTTATCTGTACAAACAATAGTATGCAAGTATAAACACCATGGGACTACACAGCCGTCATACCGCTCAGGAAGGAGACGCGTTTTGTCTCCTAGAGATGAAAGTACTTTGGATTCGAAAAGTGCAAATCAATCCCAGAACAACAGCAAAGGACCTTGTGAAGATGCTGGAGGAAACGGGTACAAAAGTATCTATATCCACAGTAAAACGAGTCCTATATCGACATAAGTTGAAAGGCCACTCAGCAAGGAAGAAGCCACTGCTCCAAAACCACCATATAAAAGCCTGACTACGGTTTGCAACTGCACATGGGGACAAAGATTGTACTTTCTCGAGAAATGTCCTCTGGTCTGATGAAACAAAAATAGAACTGTTTGGCCATAATGACCATCGTTATGTTTGGAGGAAAAAGGGGGAAGCTTGCAAGCCGAAGAACAAAATCCCAACCGTGAAGAATGGGGGTGGCAGCATCCTGTTGTGGGGGTGCTTTGCTGCAGGAGGGACTGGTACACTTCACAGGTGTATAAAGACTGATTGACAATCAATTTAGGTTATCTTTTCTTCTAAGTTACATTTTTCCCCATTCGTGGCCCGTTCGTGGCCCGGTGTGTGCTTGTTTGGCTACTTTTTTTGTACAACTTTGACAGTGCTACTGATAGTAGTGTTGGCGCTTGGCTTGCATGTGCAAATTCAGCACACACAACATACTATAATAGAATTGTGTTATTTGACGTGTTAAATTAAAAGCTGATTTAACACGTTAAATAGTGTTGTGTGACGTGTATCTTTTTTGACACGCAAATACCCAAACGGCGTTCAATGTGCCTCACCCTAATAATTTGGTATATTTTCACCTCTTAATTTTGCCTCCTGTTCTAACTTGGTGATGCACATGTAGCCTATAACCTGTTTTAGAGAAATGTAATCATCAAATATTGTAAGAGCTCTCATTGTCTGTTTATATGCCCCCTTTATTTATCCTACGGTTCTGACTTGTACAGGGAGCACACTGTAAGAACACACAACACTAAACAATACATTCATTTCACTATAATGGTGACAAACGGTGCCCACAAACTGTTAGGGCCTACATAAAGCTGTCCCAACAGCAGAGTCCCATCAGCAGTCCCAACACCTTACCACTGCTACACCTGGCTATCAGCGGAGCCTCGTCTGGCAGCCAAACAGTTCATTCAGCCTCATTTACTGCCTTAAAAAAAAAACATCGCTGACATGGCTGACTTGCTTCAACAAATGTGGTTTCTACTAACAATTGAGATGTACAAACTATGGCATAAGGGGATGATGATAAGAGGCAATCCGTTATTTAGATTAAGACATTAATGAGCGAGCTAAGATGGACGTAGTCATTATAACTATTTATTCAGCACTTTGAAATGAACAGCGACAGAATTCCGAACATGGGCCGATAAGAGGCAAGTCGTAATTTCGATTAAGACAATGAGCGAGCTAAGACGGACGTAGTCAATATAACGATTTGTTCAGCACTTTGAAACGTACAGCGACAGAATATCGAACATGGGCCGTTCTTACAGTATTCTCCCTGTATACCAAGTCAGAACCATAGGATAAATAAAGGGGGCATATAGGCAGACAGTGAAAGTGCTTAAAATATTCAATTATGATATTTCTATAAAACAGGCTATAGGCTACATGTACACCTCCAAGTCAGAACAGTAGGCTAAGTCAGAGCGGATGTCTGAGAATTCCCAGTTTCCAGTTGTTTTGAACACTGCAGAAGTCATACTGGATTGACAGCATGGCCAATGTATTCAACCTTTTCTGGCCCATGGTGTTGCGTGTGAATATTTATCCTTTAAGCTTGGAAGAGAGACCCATTCAGACAGATGTTTTAAATCCTAAAACCCAGGCATGGACCACACACCCTCTCCACCGGATAGCAAGCAGGGGAAGCAAAAAAGTGATTGCTTTGCAACGCCTGCAGTTAGCCACTGATTCTTTCCAAACCACTCATTGTTGAATTTGCAATTTCCGACTTGTTGTGATTTTACATAATCTTATCTGTGGCCAATGACCTTGAGCCTTCTTGGATGGGCACTTCAAATGTAAATCTTTGGCAATTTTTTTATTGTTTGCAAACTGTGACTCAAATTAATGACAAAATAACATGCAAAACAGGCAACAGCTCTGCCCCAGGTGCCCGGAAGATGCGTCACCACTGCAAGCATAGGCACATTTTCTTCAGAATAACCCAGGGTATGGCGCAATACAATTTTATGATATCGAAATGTGAAGTGCACATTTGGACTTACTAGTGCTTGGCTTGCTGGTATGACAAAGCAGTATTTATTATAATCCTCAACATCTCGTCTTTCAAAATACACCGAGTCCTCTTAATATACAGCATTTCCTTCACTGAATCAACAAAAATGTGCTAAAGCTGCCCATTTAGTGGGAGGGATGAGTGCAACTTCTTGTCGCACGCAGTGTTCAAGTTCAGAACGACTGTCAGTCAAAACCCATACAGCGCTGTGAAGTGCAGAGCCTGAGGTCATATACAGCATGTTACTGTACAGCCACTGGGTTCCAATTCAGGCATTTATCAGTGCCCAAATCTGCCATTTTCAACCTGTATGGAAAGAGTGTAAAGGGTTACATCATCGAAATTTGGAGCTATTGACCTTTTAAAATATTGTCCCATGTACATTGTGCAATTTACTGATGGTCTCTTAATATCCTTATTGTGCCAGTTAATGGTATTTTTTTTACCCCCTTATTTCTCCCCAATTTCGTGGTATCCAAATTGGTAGTCTTGTCTCATCGCTGAAACTCCCGTACGGACTCGGGAGAGGCGAAGTTCGAGAGCCATGCGTCCTCCGAAACACAACCCAACCAAGCCGCACTGCTTCTTGACACAATGCACATCCAACCCAGAAGCCAGCCGCACCAATGTGTCAGAGGAAACACCGTACACCTGGCGACCTGGTCAGCGTGCATTGCGCCAGGCCCGCCACAGGAGTCGCTAGTGCGCAATGAGACAAGGATATCCCTGCCAGCCAAACCCTCCCTAACACGGCCGACGCTGGGCCAATTGTGCGTCGCCCCATGGGCCTCCCGGTCGCGGCCGGCTGCGACAGAGCCTGGGCTCGAACCCAGAGTCTCTGGTGGCACAGCTAGCACTGCGATGCAGTACCTTAGACCACTGCGCCACCCGGGAGGCCTCGGGCCAGTTAATGTTACACCAAATTCACCATGGGCATTATTATCGCCGCGCATGTAGGTGCGCTGCGAATTGGCGATTACTTGGGCGCTGCCAGTTGTGGGCATGTGGGCAGGATTAAAATAAATCCAACCCACAGAAAACTGTAGGCACCTTCATTCCGTGACACAATTTTTTCCTATCATCTCGCAAATCTCTGTTTTGGACGAGACTGACTTTATGACCAAAATGATCCCGTTTACACTTTGTAGTCAATTTTGGCACTAGAATAAATGTTTGACTCATATCGATGCCACATAGGTCTAACGAGAAATTACTTTAGGGGCAGTCGCTCTAGAATTTAAAAAAATTAAGTATCAACTGCAAAGCGAATCAAAGGAGTCTGAAATTCCTTTCAAAAACGAGTCTGCTCTCAACTCCGTGGAGGAGTTGAGGTACTTGGCTAACAGGGGCTTATTCATTAGGCCTATTCTGTTGCAAAGCATTTCTTAAACGGAAACAATGCCCCCGTGCACAAAGCGAGGTCCAAACAGGAATGGTTTGTCGAGATCAGTGTGGAAGAACTTGACCAACCTGCACAAAACCCTGACCTCAACCCCATCGAACACCTTTGTGATGAATTGGAACGCCGACTGCGAGCCAGGCCTAATCACCCAACATCAGTGCCCGACTTCACTAATGCTCTTGTGGCTGAATGGAAGCAAGTCCCTGCAGCAATGTTCCAACATCTAGTGGAAAGCCTTCCCAGATGAGTGGAGGCTGTTATAATCAGCAAAAGGACCAACTCCATTTTAATTCCCATGATTTTGGAATGAGATGTTCAATAAGCAGGTGTCCACATACTTTTGATCATGTAGTGTACATAAATAAAATCAAAGATCCTATAAAAGACACCAGGAGTATGTTAAGAAACAAAAAGAAAGATATCTCAAGAGAAAAGAAAGTGGTGAACTGAAACCCACCTCACAACTTTCCCAGCTAGAAAAAAGGGAAAAAAGGAGGCAATGGAAAATAAACCAAAGAAACAGAACATCACCTATCCAGAAAAGAGTGGTTATGGTGTCATACCTGTCAAGGAACACACTGCCACACTCACCTTAAGTCTTACAACTACACAATGATGACCTACCCGCACCTCAAATGACTCCACTTCTATGTGATTATTGAATTATTACAGTCTGTGGGCCAAAACAGAGGCAGACAAAGCACAACCTTCTACGTTAACCTGCACAGCACCACAGCCATCTCCTAGCGCAATACAGCCCATTTCTGACATATCCGAAGGCCTGATTGGAAAGTGTTGTGAAATATGATTTATATATGACCCTTACCCTGGTATTATACAAGATGTTGATGCAGAGAGCTGCGCTCTAGTCAAGACGATGAGTCGTGTGGGAGCCAACCGATTATTTTGGCCAATGAGAGAGGACATTGTATGGTACCAACCAGAAAATGTGTTTGGGCTTGTCCCTGAGCCTCATCCAGTGACAAAACGGCATATGATCCTTGATGGCGCAGTCGGAGGAAATGTGCTCTCTCGTTGAGCAAAAGAGGGTATTAAGGGCAAAACCTAATATTGAGTGAGCACACACCTATCTCACGAGTCTGAATTAATAGACTGCAACCAGTGAACAATAATTTGTTTAATGTCAACCAGTGTTTCCAACTATGTATTTCTGCCTAATGCATTGAATCCCAAAATTGTGAGGTTTGAATGGTGTGTTCTATATCTTCAATGAAATTAAACATATGTGACATAAAAATATTTAATGCTATTTTCATCAGTTGTTTATATGTCATTTCCACCATGCTGTCATTACCACAACACTAAGTCATTACCATCACAGTACATATTTTTGAGGAAAAGGTGTATTAAATTACAATTGATATAGATGATTTTTCCCATATGTGAACATGTTCTTAAGATAAGTCCTAAAATAATGTAAAATATGACAATGTTGATGTGGTAAATACATGTTTTTGAGTATCACCAAGGCATATATGGATATCTAGACATGATGAATTCATATAATTAAGAAAACTTCCCAAAAAATAAATAATGTGAAATGTTATATAAAATACATTGGGCACAATTTCTGTAATTGCCTTTTCAACTAAAATAGCAATATTTATGACGTGGTGGTACTGACATTTCCCCTCGGGTATTTGGGGAAACCGATCAAAATCTTTATATTGTTAAATAGTATGGTCTCAGACGCTATTCAATCTTGTTTCCAGACAGAGTGAAGAAAATATTCTGATAGATAAAAAGCAGTTTCAAGAGGTTCCATTTTCCCCCAAAAAAGTACAAATAAAAGTGCCCGTATTTGCAAAATCAACCATAAATGCCGAAAATAAGGTCCGTGGTAAAGAAGGTTTCTAGATGATCATCAGGGAACATCACTTTGTGAATTTTTTAGAATTGATGTAACAAAAACACAAAGGGCTCATAATTCACAAAGGTCATGGTAACTCACTGCTATCATCTAATAGAACAAAATGTATAACCTCAGGCCTTATTTTCGGCGTGTATTCCAAAACCCTATTCTTTCCCCCATTTTTCACATGGGGTGGCTAAAGAAACAGAGCTAACTTATTTCCGGGTTTTAGGACTACACGCTGGCGTTATACGAATAACTAGCAAAATACTGTTGTCTTTGTTTACATTTTTCAGCAACGCACTGTCTTCATCACATGCATACTAGGTTACAAATGCAAATAAATAATTTTGTTAGAATAATATCCTAGAAAAGCCAATGCACGAAGATAAATTGATTTGATTGCAAAACAGATGAGACGATAGGCTACGCTTACCTTCTCTACTTCTGCCATGATGATTGGAAGCGATAGCAGAACAGCGTTCTGTTTTCAACTAACCATTAGTGGCTTTAAATATTTAGCTAGCTAATGGTACGCAAAAGAAAACTAAACGAATTCACTGAATTCTCCAGATACCAAAACGGTTTCTTGTTGACAAACGCACTATGCAAGTCATATAAAATCACATGACAGAAACCGGAAACGTGTGGTATTATGGTTCTCTGAGGTTTTCTTGTCAAATGGACTGCACCAAAGGGGATCTATTATTTTGCCAAGATGGTCGACTGAGCGCTCTACTAATGGAAATACATTGCGGGAGGAGGCACGATCAGGTGGGAACATTCTAGCCAATTATATTTTTGTAGAAGACATATCACTCTCATTATAACTTAAGTATTATGAAACTTATAAAATAAGCCTCGCCTATAAAAATAGCAATTCACCTTAATCTTGACCAAATTCGACACTCGGTCATTGTCCCAATGACTGTATATATGATGCATTGCCCCCTTAAGCATATTTTTTGTTTTTTTATTTCACCTTTATTTAACCAGGTAAACTAGTTGAGAACAAGTTCTCATTTACAACTGCGACCTGGCCAAGATAAAGCGACACAAACAACAACACAGCGTTACACATGGAATAAACAAGCGTACACTCAATAACACAATAGAAAAAAAGAAAGTCTAAATACAGTTTGTGCAAATGACGTGAGGAGGTAAGGCAATAAATAGGCCATAGTAGCAAAGTATTTACAATTTAGCAGATTAACACTGGAGTGATAGATGAGCAGATGATGATGTGCAAGTAGTGAAACTGGTGTGCAAAAGAGGAGAAAAGTAAATAAAAACAATATGGGGATGAGGTAGGTAGATTGGGTGGGCTATTTACAGATGGACTATGTACAGCTGCAGCGATTGGTTAGCTGCTCAGATAGCTGATGTTTAAAGTTAGCGAGGGAAGTGTAAATCTGCAATATGTAACCTTTTGGGCAACCTGACTAAATTCACATAGAAATTTTGTGTTATAGATCTGTCATTCTCATTGAACGCAAGTCTAAAAAGCAGTAGATCTGTTCTATGTGCATTATTTCTATGTTTCCCGTTCTTAAGTTTCGTTTTGCTGGCTTTTACTTTCGGTTTTATGCCAGCTTCAAACAGCAGAAAATACAATACAATATGAAAGTATATTTCACAGCATTTAGATGGTACAATGATTCTCTACACTATACTTGCTTGTTTTTTGACATAAATTGAAATTAGGCAAACTATTAGCATTTTAGCAACCAGGAAATGGAGGAGCGATTTCTGCATAGTGCGTCTTTAAACAGACCAAGTCTGCTTAATCTGCACAGACAGATTTTCGGGCGGAGTCAACTCTTTCACTTTGGCCTCTACCTCTTTGACTGCACCCAAAGATTATCTACAGTGTATAATTCACCACTGCAGAATCCATTCCTGCTGCTGCTATAATAATAAATATGTAGCAACCCTGGTTTATAAGTGGACATTCTTTTATTCATGACCTATTGAGGTCATTGCAGTAAAATTGTTATTATTAATCATTAATTATTATTCTACTAAACATAGCATGCATAGCCCCAACTGGGATTTCAACCCAGGTCCAACAACTGTCAAGCCAACACCTTAACCCTTACACCAAGATGTCTGAACCTCTTGATAATATCGCTAGTGACATCACTATATTACCCCCTTCCTTCAGGAGAGAGTATCCCGACACCTCTCTCCAGTCGTGGCCAAAAGTTTTGAGAATGACACAAATATTAATTTTCACAAATCTGCTGCCTCAGTGTCTTTAGATATTTTTGTCAGATGTTACTATGGAATACTGAAGTATAATTACAAGCATTTCGTAAGTGTCAAAGGCTTTTATTGATAATTACATGAAGTTGATGCAGAGTCAATATTTGCAGTGTTGACCCTTCTATTTCAAGACCTCTTCAATCCGCCCTGGCATGCTGTCAATTAACTTCTCGGCCACATCCTGACTGATGGCAGCCCATTCTTGCATAATCAATGCTTGGAGTTTGTCAGAATATGTGGGTTTTTGTTTGTCCACCCGCCTCTTGAGGATTGACCACAAGTTCTCAATAGGATTAAGGTCTGGGGAGTTTCCTGGCCATGGACCTAAAATATCGATGTTTTGTTCCCCGAGCCACTTAGTTGTCACTTTTGCCTTATGGCAAGGTGCTCCATCATGCTGGAAAAGGCATTGTTTGTCACCAAACTTTTCCTGGATGGTTGGGAGAAGTTGCTCTCGGAGGATGTGTTGGTACCATTCTTTATTCATGGCTGTGTTCTTAGGCAAAATTGTGAGTGAGCCCACTCTCTTGGCTGAGAAGCAACCCCACACATGAATGGTCTCAGGATGCTTTACTGTTGGCATGACACAGGACTGATGGTAGCGCTCACTTTGTCTTCTCCGGACAAGCTTTTTTCCCCGGAGGCCCCAAACAATCAGAAAGGGGATACATCAGAGAAAATGACTTTACCCCAGTCCTCAGCAGTCCAATCCCTGTACCTTTTGCAGAATATCAGTCTGTCCCTGATGTTTTTCCTGGAGAGAAGTGGCTTCTTTGCTGCCATTCTTGACACCAGGCCATCCTCCAAAAGTCTTCACCTCACTGTGCGTGCAGATGCACTCACACCTGCCTGCTGCCATTCCTGAGCAAGCTCTGTACTGGTGGTGCCCCGATCCCGCAGCTGAATCATCTTTAGGAGACGGTCCTGGCGCTTGCTGGACTTTCTTGGGTGCCCTGAAGCCTTCTTCACAAGAATTGAACCACTCTCCTTGAAGTTCTTGATGATCTGATAAATGGTTGATTTAGGTGCAATCTTACTGGCAGCAATATCCTTGCCTGTGAAGGGCTTTTTCTGCAAAGCAATGATGCCGGCACTTGTTTCCTAGCAGGTAACCATGGTTGACAGAGGAAGAACAATGATTCCAAGCACCACCCTCCTTTTGAAGCTTCCAGTCTGTTATTCGAACTCAATCAGCATGACAGAGTGATCTCCAGCCTTGTTCTCGTTAACACTCACACCTGTGTTAACGAGAGAATCACTGACATGATGTCAGCTGGTCCTTTTGTGGCAGGGCTGAAATGCAGTGGAAATGTTTTTTTGGGATTCAGTTCATTTGCATGGCAAAGAGGGACTTTGCAATTAATTGCAATTCATCTGATCACTCTTCATAACATTCTGGGGTATATGCAAATTGCCATCATACACACTAAGGCAGCAGACTTTGTGAAAATTAATATTTGTGTCATTCTAAAAACTTTTGGCGACAAGTGTATACCAAGTCCCTCACGCCATCCCACTTCTGACACCAATGCAGCTACTAAATATAGACACATGTTTTGAAAGACATTATCATTCTCCCAACAGTCTTTTGTCATTGCACTAACACTCCGGTGATCTGTTCTTGTCAATGTGATATCAAGACAGGAATAACAAAAAATGTAACTAGGCAAGTCAATTAAGAACAAATTCTTATTATCAATGACAGCCTAGGAACAGTGGGTTAACTGCCTTGTTCAGGGGCAGAATGACAGATTTTTACCTTGTCAGCTCAGGGATTCGATTTAGCAACATTTGCAGTTACTACTCCAACGCTCTGACCACTAGGCTACCTGCATATCCTTAGTCTTCAATCATACAAGGTGGGACGTGAAAAATGTACCTGTAGGTATATGCCGTTCTACCCGGTTCTATCTCACTATAGTAGTGTATTAGCCTAAACAATATATACTGACAAAAGCACATTATATTTAGCCAAAGCAACTAGGGTTAAGTGCCTTGCTCTAGGGAACATCAACAGATTTTCACCTAGTCGGCTCAGGGATTAGAACTAGCAACCTTTCACATACTGGCCCAATGCTCTTAGCCACATACCTATCACAGCATACTGCAGGTTTTGGAGGGTGTGAGAAGGTCAATTCTAGTGAGTTTTTAAAAGGACATTCTACTCTAAAGTGAATTAAAATAGAATGATGCTGACATCTAAAATGTAATTTCCCCCTCCAGAAATTAGCCCAATAACATTGGTCCATATTATCAGGCAGATGTTCTATTTAAGCATTATCACCCAATTTACCCCACCTGATGCAGCATAGTGGCTATAAATAAATAGGCTGAGAGTTGCCCGTCTGCATTTACCCAATTGGGCTAATTATTAGCTAGATCACAAACTTTAAAAACCAACATATTGATGACTTGAATGTCAAACAAAACATTCCAGTGGCACTCAGTCAACCAATGATCATGTACTGTGAATATAATGTAGGCCTACCTGTTACACCTGACCCGTGTTACATGTATCCCCTGTCTTTCCTATGCATTCAATGCCATTGACGCATAAACCAATGCCGCTGCTAAAAACTCAGGTTATAAAATTGTGCATTTTACACATTTCTTGGTTTTAAGAAATAAGTGTAACCTAGTAACACTAGAAAGCTCCTTGATCCTCCTCTTTTAACAGTGGTCATCAAAACTGGGGGGGGGGGGGGGGTATGGAATTGTTTTAAGAAGGTCATACCAAGGACCACTTAGCTATTTGATTTGATATTTAAAGACCCCTTGAAGTATCCCCAAAAAAATATATACAATTATTTGATGAAAAATTATTTTTGGACTGCTATTAGCCCATACAAACGTATTGAATGACAGATTCACTACATGGAACAACAGATAGTACCCCGGAAAATCTAAAGGAAGTTTGTTCTGAAGTGTCTGTCCTATATCTGAGAGATATATGAAAGATCAGTAAAAGAAAAAAAAATATGTATACATGTATTTAACCTCTTATTTTTGGCACAGTCTCCATACAGTATATACAGTACTTTCATACATTTTTTCAACTGGTACAGGGAGACTTTCAGACGAGTCTTGTGAGGCCTGCAGGCCTTCTAGAGCAACACAACTGACATGTACGTGTTCGTAAGAGTCTTATTAGTATGGAGCCCAAATTGTTCGGACACTACAGACAGAAGTTGGTAGATTGGCTGTACCGAATTCAGACGATTCCCAAGACGCTTATGGAGGTCGCAGTGCAAAACGGAGAACACCATCGTGTTCGTGAGAGTCTCATCTTTCCAGAGATATAATAGTTTGTAGGCCAAACCGATTGAAGTGTCAACTTTCTCCGCCAATGTGGAAGTGCGACAGCGGCGGATACGGCAGATGCGGTGGATGGAGATGCATCCAGTGCAAAACTGATATCTCTAGCTTAAACTGACAGATGTTTATGGGGATTGTTTATTACGCTAATTACATTTCCATGGGGGTGCAGACATCGACTCTAGGGTTTTTTAAAGAATGTTGTAGAATGACTGGGCATGAATATTTCTCTCCCTGTGTGGAGGGAGAGGAATATTATCGCCTGAAGAGGAATATTATTTTCTTGCATAGAATTTAACAAGCTGAACATTTAAATAGGTAAACATTCTACTATGGGGTTATCTGATTTTGCTGTTGCTTACTCGTATTGTTGGCTGTGGTAAATTGGACAACAATTTTTCATTAGTGAATTCCAATAACCAAAGGTACTGGGTCCCAGCTGTGCCTGGCTCTCATTTGGATTATAAACTCAGCAACAAAAAAAAGTCCTCTCACTGTCAACTGTGAGATAGGGATAGGATTAAGTAATCCTTCTAACCCCCCCCCCCAAAAAAAAAAAAAAATATATATATATATAGATGTACTATTGTAAAGTGGTTGTTCCACTGGATATCATGAGGTGAATGCACCAATTTGTACGTCGCTCTGGATAAGAGCGTCTGCTAAATGACGTAAATGTAAATGAACTGCGTTTATTTTCAGCAAACTTAACATGTGTAAATATTTGTATGACCATAACAAGATTCAACAACTGAGACATAAACTGAACAAGTTCCACAGACATGTGACTAACATAAATGGAATAATGTGTCCCTGAACAAAGGGGGGGTCAAAATCAAAAGTAACAGTCAATATCTGGTGTAACCACCAGCTGCATTAAGTACTGAAGTGTATCTCCTCCTCATGGACTGCACCAGATTTGCAAGTTCTTGCTGTGAGATGTTACCCCACTCTTCCACCAAGGCACCTGCAAGTTCCTGGACATTTCTGGGGGCAATGGCCCTAGCCCTCACCCTCCGATCCAACAGGTCCCAGATGTGCTCAATGGGATTGAGATCCGGGCTCTTCGCTGGCCATGGCAGAACACTGACATTCCTGTCTTGCAGGAAATCACGCACAGAACGAGCAGTATGGCTGGTGGCATTGTCATGCTGGAGGGTCATATCAGGATGAGCCTGCAGGAAGGATACCGCATGAGGACCTGCCTTACAACAGGCCTGCAAGCACTCAGTCCAGCCTCTCTCAGCCTATTGCGGACAGTCTGAACACTTATGGAGGGATTGTGCATTCCTGGTGTAACTCGGGCAGTTGTTGTTGCCATCCTGTACCTGTCCCGCAGGTGTGATGTTCAGATGTACCGATCGTGTGCAGGTGTTGTTTCACGTGGTCTGTCACTAAGGATGATCAGCTGTCCGTCCTGTCTCCCTGTAGTGCTGTCTTAGGCGTCTCACAGTACGGACATTGCAATTTATTGCCCTGGCCACATCTGCAGTCCTCATGCCTCCTTGCAGCATGCCTAAGGCACGTTCACGCAGATGAGCAGGGACCCTGGGCATCTTTCTTTTGGTGTTTTTCAGAGTCAGTAGAAAGGCCTCTTTAGTGTCCTAAGTTTTCATAACTGTGACCTTAATTGCCTACCGTCTGTAAGCTGTTAGTGTCTTAACGACCATTCCACAGGTGCATGTTCATTAATTGTTTATGGTTCATTGAACAAGCATGGGAAAGTGTTTAAACCCTTTACAATGAAGATCTGTGAAGTTATTTGGATTTTTACAAATTATCTTTGAAAGACAGGGTCCTGAAAAAGGGCCGTTTCTTTTTTTGCTGAGTTTAGGTGCCGGGTCTCGGACCCAGCTGGACCTGGCCCAATTTAACCCCTGCTTATTTGGTATTTTAGGTATTTTATTAGGATCCCCATGTTGCGAAAGCCGCAGCTACTCTTCCAAGCTACACTTATACCTCCCAAAATCGATGCAAGCAGAGCGCTGCATCTTAGCTAGAAATGGCTTTACCTCTTACCTCCTCTATCCCACCGGGCCACCGCATCACTAGAAGAAGGACCTGCTGGGAAACAATCAACTAACACATTTCTCTCAGATCTGAGTGATTCCAGCCAAATCAATACTCCATGCTGGTCTACTGTGAACACATGAGAGGCTTTGGCCCTGCAGGTATCAGAGAAGGTACATTTGTTGTAACCTTGTCTTAAAAGCACGTCATAAGCACACATTTCCCTTTTATATTTTATCCAGTTCTGGACATTTGTAGGATATCAAATATGTGTTCTCCAATTGTGGGCCTATCAGTGTTGTCTGAGTAAGTTTAGTCTATGCATTTTCTAGAAATAGGCTACAGTGCAACACAAAATAAACATATTTTAGTAATAGAAAAAACATCTAGCCTCATTATGTATTATAGACAGTATACTGTATAAATGTTTAGAATATTATAATAAGTGAACACATTCACAGTTGTTAGACAATGCAATTTGACATTACTGTCCGCACGTGACGTCAAAGAAAAAATATATATATACATTTTTTCCCGTTTTGTTGGGTTAAAATCAATCAAGGTAGCACGTGTAGCTGAGGAACGCTCAACTCTGTTCTATTACATAGAGGCAGAGTTGAGTTTTGTTAACTGGTCCCGGGATTGGCTAGCAATATTGAGTCACCATCAATCGATTAATTGTTGTATTTGTTATGCCACATGTTAGAAGCACGTAACTAGCTGTTTATGAGAAAATGTTTGCCATGTGGGACTACCTCCTGGGACTACCTCCTGTGAGTATTTTAGTGGTCAGCATTGCCACTTTCGGCTACTCAGATGAAAAAAGGGTAGCCTATTGTTAAAATAGTATGAAACACCTAGCTGCCTGTTGTGTCCAATAACAATAAGATATATTGTAATCCCTATAATCTCTATAGATTCATGACAGCAGTACATAGGCTAGGTGTATTTGGCTATGACCTAGGCCTAGGCCCTATCTACATTTGAGGGCCAATACTCCAGAATAGTGGCCAATAATAGATGCCCAGCTGTTTTGATTAGAAATAACTGAGGGTATTATATTAACATATTGCCTTTAGAAACACCTGCTATTGGCATTCCCTGTAACATATGAGCCTTGAGAGCAGCCATAGAGCATTTCTGGCCAATACAGCTTTGGGACCCAAAATCGAGAGTCTGTATTGGTTGGACACCCTGAGTTGTGATTAGTTCTGGTGGTTGGCGACGGAAAATAAACATACCACAATATAGCCGACTTCACCAAAAAAAAAGTGCTGCGGTTTGGACAAAAGTTGGATTCTGATGTTCATTTGATAACGAGGGACACATTTCACTTTATGTCTGGTAAGTACAGTTCCTAGAGATTATACATATGCTTTGGTTGACAGGAACGTTTTTTGTTGTTGAAGCCGGGCCATATTGAGGTATGCTTCTTTTCTGTCGCCAACCACCAGAACAATGCATAACTCCAACCAATACACAAAGCTAGCCAACACACCCAGTAACTTCATTAGTAGGCAGTGAAATAATAGTTATTCCAGTTTATCATTAATGTCAAACAAGGTATCAAGAGGAATGTAATGTGTTTCAGCAGAAAGATAATATTGTAAGTCATTTCCATGTAATTGCAGGCTGGGATTAGCTATTCATTTTCTCTCTGAGCAGGAATAAAATGTAATCTAGTTGACATTCAAAGTATTGCTTCTCCCCAAATTATGATCAACCAACAGTAGATACGACCCACTACCCCCTTCTGCAATTACTTTATATTAGATAGTTAATGACTAAGAATCTCTGGTGACATAAAAACCCAATGAGGTGATACATTCAAAGAGGTTCAAAAACTGTGCTATATGTGGAGGACAAGTTACTGCTGGCATCTGAGGCCGCTGTTGTCATGTGGGCTTGTCCTGAAAAACGTTACAGGCTATGATAGGCTCATATTGTATTTGTTGGTCAGGGCTTATGTAGTTTATGTAGCAAAATTTGAAATTGTGTTTTTTACATTGGCTAAAAGCAGAGACACAGAACTACAAAATGGTATATCATACACTGTATTTGAGGAACAATGGAAAGTAATTCTGCTTTGAAAGTTGATCAACTTGTAACTTCACTTTGAGAAAATGGCCTTTGAATGTTTTGGTACCACCTGTAGAGCTCTTCTTTGTCTACACCCATTCATACCCTCTTAAGCTTTAGCACCACCCATCTCTTTTTACCTTTATTTAACTAGGCAAGTCAGTTAAGAACAAACTCCTAATTTCAATGAGAGCCTAGGAACAGTGGGATATCTGCCTTGTTCAGGGGAAGAACGATAGATTTTTATATTGTTAGCTAGGGGATTTGATCTTACATCCTTTTGGTTATTAGTCCAACACTCTAACCACTAGGCTACCTGTTGCCCCTCTTCAAGAGTTGATCCGAGCGTTCTGTTCTAACAACAACAGTTAAGCACTCAAGCTAACTGGCTAATGTGAAAGAACCGTTCACTGACCATTTGACTCATCCTAGAAGCTGGTTAGGCTGTTTTCATGTTATCCAGAGCGTTGGTGACTACAACTGTGCTGCTGGCAACAATTTACGCTTTTTTTGCCAACCTTGACTGACACCGGCCATATCCAACAGGTGTTGAGCGTTCATAAATGTGTCAGTTATTCTGCACTCTGGCACACTCAGATGAGAGTGCTCTGAAATCGGAGTAGATAGCCAGAGCGAATTTACCAGCTACATCTATCTATTGAAATAGTTACTTGCATAGTTACTTGCATAGTGGTGTCTTTTGTTAAGACATGTAGCTAGCTAGCTAGGTAAAAAATGAACCATAATCCAAACTCATCATATTTCTACCCTGCATGAATCTGCAGGTAGCTAACCAACCGGGTTCAATGTTAGCTAGCTAACATTAGGCTATAACTAGCAAAGTAAATGGCTCTAAGATACAAATAATAAGATCATACATGTAACATTAGCTAGCGAGCCAGCCAGCTAACGTTAGCTAGCTAGCTAACATACACTAACTTGAAATGAAAATGACTTACTGTTCAAATTAGAAACGTGTAATGTCTGAAAATGTAGCTAGCTACACTATCTTACCCATATACACCATGGATGGACGCCTCTCCCTATCACAGATGCCGTGGTTGCCCTTAGTTCGAAGATGTAATCCGGAGACAGGTGTTTTTTCCTTCTCCTTAGCTATCATACTCTAATTCCACTGATTTCAAAACTCGGTCCTCCAGAAAGTGGAGAGCAACACTGTGCCTGTTCTACTACGCGATACATAAGAAAAAGCCACGTTAAACAGGATTACCTACACATACTGACCAGCTCAAATAGACAGAGGCGTGATGTATGGCAGAGAAATCCGAACTCGTCAGTCAGCATGTCCAGCCCACTCATTATCTCAGCCAATCATGGATAGCGGGAAGGTTTTTGTCTTTTTCTGTGACTAAACAAACTGGGCTCGTAACTTAACAATTTTATTCATATTTACAGATGGCATTTTGATAACGAAAAAAAGGTTTACGTTCAAATGGCTCTCCTGTGAAGTTGTGATCCGCGACATACACCTAGTTTCCTGAAACAAGTCACATTTTGGCGTCCTTCCTATCAAATCCCATTAGAGCAGTCATTGACAGAAAAACTTGAATTGTTGCATCTCATTGTGTTGTTGTCCTCTGGTGGCTAGCTAGCTAGCTAAAATTGGCCCTTTCCTTAATTAGCCATGGATGGAGATAGGGATTTGGACTTGTGGTTTTACTTAAATCTCCATACTGGCCAATGATTATAACAGCGATTCTGATCCAACCATTAATTCATACGTTTTTGTGCCACTGGTCTGAGAGGATGGACATTCAATATGTAGCTAGATGTAGAAGGCTAATGTTAACTAGCTAACGTTGCCCATGAATGGAAGTTAGGCTAGCGAGCAAGCATTTTAGCCAGGTAGCCTAGGACAGCAAAAATTAAAGCATGTACTGTGATAGATTATTTTGTCAACATGAAAGAGAGGAGGATGGCACTTGCCGTTTCTCTACAAGTAGAGTGAGTCAATATGTTTTACTACTGGTTTTCCTGCTTGTTTGGACTGGATATTTACCAACTAACCAGCCAGCTAGCTAGCTAGGTTGCAATGGAGCCAGATTCACCTGGAATAGCTAATGAACGTTTCCAGCGTTGTAGAAGTTGTGTTTATTACGCTCTTGTCCGTGACAATATTGCCAATCCGGAATTCCAATGTGGCAATTGTTTGCTTGCGGAGGATTACAGGAATGATGTGGCTATTCTTAGCAAAAAGCTCATTTAAATTCTGCATGAACGTATCCGGAAAATGCAAATTGGAACTTTCTTGTTCTCAACTCCTGTGGCTGAACGCCTCTCGGACTTGATGGATGTATCCCCGCCTTGTCATCTGTCCCTATCCGAATGCCCTGTGCTACCTGGAACTTTCCTGCCAAGGAAGTCATCTCCATCTGCTTCTCCTCCTCCATCTTGTAGTGGAGTAGACAAGGAACAGAAAGAAGATTGTTCCAATCAGCGCTGGTCCCATGTCACAAGTCGTGGAAACCGAAAGCAGTGGCATGCTGCTAAACAGACTAGAGTGTCTGCGAGAGGTCAAGAGCAGATTGACATGAAGAATACCTTCGCCGCCTTGGTGCCTGATCTACGTTTGCCTTAATCGCTGTAACTGTATGTGTCTGTGACAGCTGTGCTGACTCCAACTACGCTGAATCCAACAGCAACTTTGTCGTCGAGCTTGGCTCCTTTCCCTCTCTCTGGATCTGACGGGGCTCTGCCTGCTGTGAGGAGGTCTCGGCCTATCGCCGAGAGCTGTGGGTGTACGCTATCCTGCCTTTCATGGGCTCGTGAAAGGTTCCACAAATTTTGTGAAGGGTAGGAAGGGGCGGATTTATCAATCCCCTTCTCCGGCCGTTGTATTGGGCAGTTCAATGTCTGAGAAATGTCTCAGTCCCTGGAGCAAAAACGTTGCGCTATCCGGAAGCATGAGTACAGGACATCAATAAGCTGCTCCCAAACATTTTAAACTTGCATCTGGAAATGGAGTCTATCATAGTTCATGTGGGATTCAATGACATTATGAAGGGAAGCTCAGAGCAGCTGAAGATGAATTTTAAATAACTGATTGGGTCTCTGCTTGACACCAACAAACGCCCCATAATATCTGGCGCTGTGCCTTCCCTAAATCGTGGCATTGAACATTTCAGCAGACTTTTAGTTCTCCATAACTGGCTACGTGACTATTGCAGCTCTGTGGGTATAACATTCATTGCAATTTGGATACCTTCTGGAAACAAAGCTTGTTTTATAAGGAGTCATTTGGGTCCCTGAATCCTTTCACAGCATTATAAGGCTGCACTGAGACAATGATTTATCAATGACCCAGACCCAGCTGTCAGGCGGTGGGTAACTGGTGCAGTGAATCAGGCGCAGGAGAGCAGAAATGAGTGTACAGGGTATTTAATTCCACGACAGCACCAGTATACAGACAATACTCAAGGTGCGGAGAAATACCAGTCACTCGAAAATAACGGGCGTAAATACATAACCCGGCAAACATAACCAGCCGACAAGTACCGACATGAACAATCAATAAACACACACACAAACATGTGGGAAACAGAGGGTTAGGTGTGTAGAAAACAAAGACAAAACAAATGGAAAATTAAAAGTGGATCAGTGATGGCTAAAAGACCGGTGACGTCGACCGCCGAACGACGCCCGAACAAGGAGAGGGACCAACTTCGGTGGAAGTCATAACACCAGCTCAGTTAATCCCTACCATTGTGTCGCTGAATTGTCATAATGCTTCAGCAAATGTACAGTATCCCATGGGCGTTGGTAGACACAATATAAATAACCTAATTTATGTCCATCTAACTGCCATAATTGCCTCTGCTGATCCTACAGCTATTGTATGTAGTAATCATGTGCCTATGAACAAGAGTTATACTGTTAGCACTGAGGCTGTGTGCCCTAGTAGGAATTCCTCTCTGCAGCTCACCCTGCACTAACATAAATAGCATGTGCATGTCTACTTCTGCTAAGCTTCCCAGTAAAGCAATGAAAACAATCAAGCATCCCAGAAAAGTGCCAAAAATTGCCCACGTTAACATATGTAGCTTAAGAAACAATAATCTTCTAGTAACAGATTACATTCATATTCTGACAATCTCTGAAACTCACTTAGATAATACCTTTGATGATACAGTAATAGCAAAACATGTTTACAACATCTCCAGAAAAGACAGAAATGCCAATGGTGGAGGTGTTGCTGTTTATATTCAGAACCACATTCCTGTAAAGCTTAAAGCTCATGTTAAACACTGTTCAAGTAATATGGCTACAGGTTCATCTTCCTCACCTAAAGCCCATTCTTGTGGGAAGCTGCTATAGACCACCAAGTTCTAACAGTCAGTATCGGGATAACATGTGTGAAATGCTTGATAATGTATGTAATATGAACATAGAGGTATATTTTCTGGGTGATTGAAATATTGACTGGCTTTCATCAAGCTGCCAACTCAAGAAAAAGCTTCAAACTGTAACCAGTTATCTGTCAACCTACCAGGGTAGTTACAAACAGCACAAGAATGAAATCATCAACATGTATTGATCACATCTTTACTAATGCTGCAGAAATTTGTTATAAAGCAGTATCCAAATCCATTGGATGTAGTGATCACAATATAGTAGCTATATCTAGGAAAACCGAAGTTCCAAAAGCTGGGCCTAAGATATTGTATAAGAAGTCATACAATAAGTTTTGTAGTGATTCCTATGTTTTTGATGTAAATAATATTTGTTGGTCTGTGGTGTGTAATGAGGAGCAACCAGACGCTGCACTTGACACATTAATGAAATTGCTTACTCCATGAATTGAAAAATGTTATGGTTGAGAGGGATGAGACAAAAGGATTGGCAAATAACTCTGGCTGCAAAACCGACTGGCAAATGTACTGCAAATTCAGAAATAATGTGACTAAACTGAATAAGAAGAAACTATGCTATGAAACAAAGATAAATAATATAAAGAATGATACTAAACAGCTTTGGAGCACCTTAAAGGAAATTTGGGACAAAAAGGCAAACTCAGCTCCATCATTCATTGAAGCAGATGCTCATTCATCACAAACCCCATTGATATTGCCAACTACTTTAATGCTTTTTTTCATTGGCAAGATTAGCAAATTTAGGCATGACATGCCAGCAGCAAATGCTTACACTACACATCCCAGTATAACTGATCAAATTATGAAAGACAAGCATTGTCATTTTGAATTCTGTAAAGTGAGTGTGGAAGAGGTGAATTTTTTGTTGTTGTTGTCTATCAACAATGACAAGCCACCGGGGTCTGACAACTTGGATGGAAAATTCCTGAGGATATTAGCGGATGATATTGCCTCTCCTATTTGCCATATCTTCAATCTAAGCCTACTAGAAAGTGTGTGCCCTCAGGCCTGGAGGGAAGCAAAAGTAATTCCGCTACTGGTTTAAGTAGTAATCCGCCTGTTACCAACCCTTAGTAAACTTTTGGAAAAAATGGTGTTTGACCAAATACAATGATATTTTACTGTAAACAAATTGACAACAGACTTTCAGCACGCTTATAGGGAAGGACATTCAAGAAGCACGGCACTTACACAAATGACTGATGATTGGCTGAGAGAAATTGATGATAAATATATTCTGGGAGCTGTTTTGTTAGACTTCAGTGTGGCTATCAATCATAGTCTGCTGATGGAAAAATGTGTGTGTTATGGCTTTACACCCCCTGCTATATTGTGGATAAAGAATTACCTGTCTAACGGAACACAGAGGGTGTTCTTTAATGGAAGTCTCTCCAACATAATTCAGGTAGAATAAGGGCTTCCCCAGGGCAGCTGTCTAGGCCCCTTTCTTTTTTCAATCTTTACTAACGATATACATCTGGAAATGGAGTCTATCATAGTTCATGTGGGATTCAATGACATTATGAAGGGAAGCTCAGAGCAGCTGAAGATGAATTTTAAATAACTGATTGGGTCTCTGCTTGACACCAACAAACGCCCCATAATATCTGGCGCTGTGCCTTCCCTAAATCGTGGCATTGAACGTTTCAGCATATAACGATATGCCACTGGCTTTGAGTAAAGTCAGTGTGTCTATGTATGCGGATGAGTCAACACTATACATGTCAGCTACAGTTGAAGTCGGAAGTTTACATACACTTAGGTTGGAGTCATTAAAACTTGTTTTTCAACCACTCCACAAATCTCTTGTTAACAAACTATAGTTTTGGTAAGTCGGTTAGGACATCTACTTTGTGCATGACACAAGTCATTTTTACAACAATTGTTTACAGACAGATTATTTCACTTATAATTCACTGTATCACAATTCCAGTGGGTCAGAAGTTTACATACACTAAGTTGACAGTGCCTTTAAACAGCTTGGCAATTTCCAGAAAATTATGTCATGGCTTTAGAAGCTTCTGATAGGCTATTGACATAATTTGATTCAATTGGAGGTGTACCTGTGGATGTATTTCAAGGCCTACCTTCAAACTCAGTGCCTCTTTGCTTGACATCATGGGAAAATCAAAAGAAATCAGCCAAGAATTCAGAAAAAAAAATTGTAGACCTCCACAAGTCTGGTTCATCCTTGGGAGCAATTTCCAAATGCCTGAAGGAACCACGTTCATCTGTACAAACAATAGTACGCAAGTATAAACACCATGCAGCTGTCGTACTGCTCAGGAAGGAGACGCGTTCTGTCTCCTAGAGATGAATGTACTTTGGTGCAAAAGTGCAAATCAATCCCTGAACAACAGCAAAGGACCTTGTGAAGATGCTGGAGGAAACAGGTACAAAAGTATCTATATCCACAGTAAAACGAGTCCTATATCGACATAACTTGAAAGGCCACTCAGCAAGGAAGAAGCCACTGCTCCAAAACCGCCATAAAAAAGCCAGACTACGGTTTGCAACTGCACATGGGGGCAAAGATCGTACTTTTTGGAGAAATGTCCTCTGGTCTGATGAAACAAAAATAAAACTGTTTGGCCATAATGACCATCGTTATATTTGGTGGAAAAAGGGGGAGGCTTGCAAGCCGAAGAATACCATCCCAAACATGAAGCACGGGGGTGGCAGCATCATGTTGTGGGGGTGCTTTGCTGCAGGAGGAACTGGTGCAATTCACAAAATAGATGGCATCATGAGGTAGGAAAATTATGTGGATATACTGAAGCAACATCTCAAAACATCAGTCAGGAAGTTAAAGCTTGGTCGCAAATGGGTCTTTCAAATGGACAATGACGCAAGCATACTTCCAAAGTTGTGGCAAAATGGCTTAAAGACAACAAAGTCAAGGTATTGGTGTGGCCATCACAAAGCCCTGACCTCAATCCTATAGAAAATTTGTGGGCAGAACTGAAAAAGTGTGTGCGAGCAAGGAGGCCTACAAACCTGACACAGTTACACCAGCTCTGTCAGGAGGAACGGGCCATAATTCACCCAACTTATTGTGGGAAGCTTGTGGACGGCTACCCGAAACGTTTGACCCAAGTTAAACAATTTAAAGGCAATGCTACCAAATACTAATTGAGTGTATGTAAACTTCTGACCCACTGGGAATGTGATGAAAAAAATAAAAACTGAAATAAATCACTCTCTACTATTATTCTGACATTTCACATTCTTAAAATAAAGTGGTGATCCTAACTGACCTAAGACAGGGAATTTGTACTAGGTTTAAATGTCAGGAATTGTGAAAAACTGAGTTTAAATGTATTTGGCTAAGGTGTATATAAACTTACGACTTCAACTGTACTACAGTGAGTGAAATCCCTGCAACACTTAACAAATATCTGCAGTTAGTTTCAGAATGGCTGGCAAGGAATAAGTTAGTCCTAAATATTTCAAAATCTAAAAGCGTTGCATTTGGGACAAATCATTCACTAAACTCTAAACCTCAACTAAATTGTGTAATAAATAATGTGGAACTTGAGCAAGTTGAGGTGACTAAACTGCTTGGAGTAACCCTGGATTGTAAACTGTCATGGTCAAAACATGTTGATACAACAGTAGCTAAGATGGGGAGAAGTCTGTCCATAATGAAGCGCTGCTCTGCCTTTTTAACAACACTATCAACAAGGCAGGTCCTACAGGCCCTTGTTTTGTCACACCTGGACTACTGTTCAATTGTGTGGTCAGGTGCCACAAAGAGGGAGCTCAGAAAATTACAATTGGCTCAGAACAGGGCAGCACAGGTCGCCCATAAATGTACACGGAGAGCTTACATTAATAATATGCATGTAAATCTCTCATGGCTCAAAGTGGAGGAGAGATTGACTTCATCACTACTTGTTTTTGTAAGAAGTATTGACATGCTGAATGCACCAAGGTGTCTGTATAAACTACTAGCACACAGCTCAGACACCCATGCAAACCCCACAAGACAAGTCAAGAACAGATTATGGGAGGCGCACAGTACTACATAGAGCCATGGCTACATGGAACTCTATTCCACATCAGGTAACTGATGCAAGCAGTAGAATCTGATAGAAATACACCTTATGGAACAGCAGGGACAGTGAAGAGACACACACACACAAACACATGCATACACACATGATAAGACACACACTACACACACGTACACACGTTGCATTGTAGATATGTGATAGTAGAGTAGTGGCCTGAGGGAACACACTTAATGTGTTGTGAAAAGTGTTATGAAATGTAATGTCATGTAATATTTAAAATGGTATATAACTGCCTTAATGTTGCTGGACCCCAGGAAGAGTAGCTGCTGCCGTGGCAGGAACTATTGGAGATCCTTAATAAATACAAATACAAATACGCACACACGCATGCACAGGCACACATAAATCAGAACCATGGACAGCCATATCATATTTAGCATACGTTGATGGACTAAATTGTTTTGGTGTCTTTTAATTGTCACTGTATTAGACTAAGCAGAGGGGATTTGATCATGTTGAAATGGTGCTGGAATAGTGGAGGCAGCTCCTGTTTTCTTTGTGACTTGCTCTCTGTGGCTCTAAAACAATAGTTGTTTAGTGGTCCAAAAATGTGGGAAACATTAACTTGCTTGACTATGCTGCAGGTCATGTAACTGTCTGTTATTGTACATGCAATATGCTTTGTGAACTTCAATAGATAGAGGTTCAGTATCGGTGCGTGGGTAAAATCTGTGTGCGTGTGTGCATATGTATGTGTGTATGCGTGCGCATTTGTGCAAGTAGAAAAACATATTGACATATAGGACCTGCCTTGTTGATAGTGTTGCACGCTACTTGTAGAGAAACGCCAATGCATCCTTCTCTAGTTCATGTTGATGAAAAGGTCTATCAGTCTGTCATACAGTACATGCTTTAATTTTTTGTTGTCCTAGGCTACCTGGCTAAAATGCTTGCTCGCTAGCCTAACTTCCATTAATGCGCAACGTTAGCTAGTTAACATTAGCCTTCTACATCTAGCTACATATTGAATGTCCATCCTTTCAGGCCAGCGGCACAACAATGTATGAATTAATGGTTAGATCAGAATAGCCGTCATAATCATTGGCCAGTATGGAAATCCCTATCTCCGTCCATGGCTTTATCAAGGCAGGCTAAATGCTTGCTGGCTTCCCTTGCTTTCAATACTACGGGCAGCAACAATATCATACTCTTTTGGCCCAGACAGCATCAGATAGATGGGTTCCACGTAGAGAGACAGAGGGGCGCTGTTTCGCTCGCTCTGATGCTTTTTCCTGTGAGAAATATTCAGTCTCTGAAGGAACATTATGAAAGACAGAGAGGCTAAATATCTATTTTTATTGGTACATTTTTTGGGGAAGCCTGGCTTCCCTTGGCATCAATGAATACACGCCACTGCAGAGCTTGCTGTCCGGTTTTGTGATAAAACAAAAGTGTGGTTGAATTTATTCTGCCACTGTGTCTCGGCCTTTAGGCCTATATATCATGTTCGCAAGGCATATGAATTAACAGGTTATAGAGCAAACAACACAGTTATCAGAACACATAGGTTGTAATATGGCTTTTTTGGGGGTGGGGGTGAATTGGCTTCCCCAGTGATTTTACTCAACCACTGCTACTGCTGGAGACTAGTCTCTTTCTAGTTGCCTTTGGCAAAAATGTAATCATGTGCATCAGACAAAACACAAGCGTGGTAACCAGTGGAGGAAAACGTTTGTTCTCATTCTCCTGCCCCTCAAACTAGCATGATATTTATAAGGCTTTACTTTGCTGTTATAGTGGTGTGGCTTGGGTCCAGATGGGTGCTAAAGGCATGATTTGTCTCTGCTTTATTACACCTACCTTCTCCTCTTATCCATCCTCAGAAGAATCCTAATGCAGTGACACCAGCGGGGATACTTTTTTCTTTACAATCTACTTAGCAATGATTTATCGATCACTGCCTCTTCCCTCATTGAGAATTAGCAATCCTTTTTGGGAAATCAGATTTTCACACCTTTCATGAGAATGTGGATATGGTGCAGGTCCCGGGGGGGGGGGGGGGGCTTGGGGAAGTTGACTTTGAGGAGAAGTCCCAAGGATGCTGTGTGGTTCTGTGGGTGTGTCAATCATGATATTGGCGATAGCACAGGTTGCTGAGGGGAGGACAGCCCCAAATAAATTCTGGAACAGATGCAAACGGAATGGCAATAAACACATGGAAGCCAGTGTTTGACGTATTAGATACCATTCCACTGATTCTGCTCCAGCCATTACCACGAGCCCGTCCTCCCCAGTTAATGTGCCACCAACCTCCTGTGGGCGAAAGTAACGTTGGCCCAGTGACATCCATCTCTATTTCCCTCTCACTCTCTCTCTCTGACTGAATTATGCACTGCACAACTTTTTAAATGTTTTTTTTTGTATAATTGCAGAATAGATTGAGTTAAATGCTGACTACAGGCAGTATTTAAATCAACGTGAAGATGAAAGGCCCTTCTTAGAGTTGATACATTGCTGTTCCAACCAAGCCGATTTTGAGCAGATCTATGAATGGATCTACAGTGGATCTATATGGATCTACAGTCGTTCAGTAGAATGCTGTGTTAGATGCATCACAAAACGACCTGTGTCATATGTCGCACTGTCTCCCTAAGGTAAAAGCTTGTTACATTTTCCACAGGGAAAGCTTCCTGTGCCGTTTTAGGAGTCAGATTAGCACAGCAAAGGCTTTGATGCTCCAGAATGAGAGCCCTGTGGATTGTTGTACAGAAAACACACTCCTGACCAATCGGGGCCTTTTATTTGTTGTGGACCTGCTGATTTACAACCTTCATAGAGCCTGTCCCGTTGGACGGTTTAAACTGTTATTCTGGGAAAAGTTGGTTTAGTACATTCAGCGAATCTATGCATTACATTGTATTCCAAGTTCGCAATTAGTTTACTACATGATACTGGTGTCTTGAAGAAGACATTTGAAAGAATCGCACTGGGGTCTCGTATATAAAGGATAGGAAAGTATCAGACAATTTTTCTTAAACGGCCTACATTAGGCTACTGACAAAAAGAAAAAGCCATATTTACACAACATCTGTCAGTATTGTAGACGTTTCATATTTGATTTGAGTACATTTTAGATTTCACTTGACCTTTTTGCTTATATATATATATATATTTTATTTTTTTTTACGCAGTTTTGTTTTAACAGGAGAATAGCTGGACACTAACGTAAAGGCTTCCCAGTCCACAACAGATATGCCAAACTGAGGGAACAGTATGTTTCCCTACCTTAAGGCGGAGACAAATCATCATCTCTCGTCGCGCGTACATACAGCATACCATAGAGGTCCTGGAACATTATAGCAGCTAATTCTAGTGGTGTAGGATGCATTATTTTTTCCACCTCTTACTTACCTTTTATAGACATTTGGTTCTCCGAAAGTCAGATAACTTCTCCCTGTCTTACTGTATTTCTGGGACCCTGTGCTTTTTTGTGGGTATTGAGACAAAGCTTCTTTAGGTGAATAGAAGGGCTAATTTACCCTGCATCTGGCAACCAAACACACTATAAACCATCAAAAAGTGTAACAACTCTGCTATCTCCTCAGGGACATCAATTGTGATCTAAATTTAAGCAACACACATTCTGCCACAAAGAATGACCTGTCCTTAATTTATGACAAGTAACTGTGTTTATGTCAATGATGCCTTAATAAAATAAGACAGTAGTTGTCATACTCAATCAGCTTATGGATTTGCTGTCAAATACCTCAGAAAACAAATTACCACTATAATTTAACCATTTCCTTTTACATTTAGAAAAGTATGATTATTTATTTCAACTGGGGAATGTTTCATACATGATTAAATGATATAATTAAATGATATTATACTTTTAAAATAATGATTGCCATACTATTATATATTATAACATATATGCTATATGTTTGACACAGAATAAGCTACAATTATTATAGTTATTACCACTGTTTTTATTATTGTTATTACCATTATTATTATTATTATTAACATGACTTAATTATCATTCTCTTTCAGTGCCTTGAATGTCAGTTGAGTGGAGCATGTTCGTCCAAGTCAGAAGCCCCTTGCCCAGGGGGACTCATGGGACAACGGCATTAAGGCCATTAGCTATTAGCATGGATATCTGATGAGCGCTGAGGGCTTTGTGCTGACCACCTCCTCCATGGAAACTGGGGGTATGAAGAGAGGAGTGGGAGGGAGGGAGGGGTGAGAGCCGAGTGCTTTTCCCTGTTCCTGCACTGCGGCCAGGGGGAGTAAAGCAACCCCACTCCCCCCTCTACTCACCCCACTCCACCCTCGAGCCCTCACACCACACACACCTACTCTGTTGAAATAAACATTCACACTTTGGCTGAAGAGCTGCACCGAGAGCTCCTTTTTAATAATGTAATTAACAGCCTTGGATGAAGGCGGAGGAGACAGATGCTTACCTATCCGCCAATGGAACTGAAGATTAGAGCTGTGATCTCATTCCCACCACTTGTTAAGAGTCTGTCAGGAAGAGGAATGTCAACATTAGATATGATGAAATAAGGAGAAAATACAAAAAAGGAAAGATGTGGAAGGATGGACAGAGAGGACCTTGCCCTACTCTAAAGTGTCAGTTGCTTCATGTTCAATTTTTTTGAATCATAGCTGGTGGGGAAAAGATTCCCCTTTCCCTTTATTTCTCCCACATTCTAACCAAAGGCATTGCCTTCATTGTTCTCTATTTTACTATATGTCTTGCAAACAACTACATTTTCAAACGACAAGAGAAATTTGAGCACTGCCCGTGCTTTCTGCTGCTGTTCCTCTGAGCTTTCAAACAGCCGACAGACTGTGAAGAATAAATAATAAAAAACTATTGATTATTTTGATGACTGCAAGATTCAATTAGGTATTAATTTTGCCCTCCAGTGGACCTATCAAGTGACTCAAAGGAGAAGAGGTGGGAGGTGGGGGTGGGCCCAAATGGATGCAAAGAGCGAGTAAGGCCAGGCTCAGACAGAGGGGAAAATGTGTTTACCTCACCGGGCAGAGAGGTGCATTGATGCGCAGAGTCCCATATTTAAGTGCTCCACAAATGAAGCCCTGATGACAAGAGACATTGTTACCAGGAATATGAGTATTGACCAGCTGACTCGCCTTTCGATGACATCTTAAACTATTTCTATTGATTAACATTTTCATAGATTATCATGTGTCATATCAAAGCCCCTCGGTTCCCCTGATGAGCACATTAAAAAGGACCCTCTGGACAGGAACACATCGACCACCATGGCAAGAGTGAAGGTAGTGGGGGACTGGCGCATGGGCAAGGTTGACCCCCCTCTCCCTCTTTCCCTCGCGCCATACATGCTGGTCACCTGTCCCCATCTCCAACCCATTTAGACTGAATGTTCTCAACCATAATTAAGGCAGAGTGAGAGGGACAGAGAGTTTTACCCCTCTCTGTTCCTGTTGTTCATTGTGTGTCTCAGAGCGGGAGGGAGGTGTAACAGTCTGAGGAGACACGAGGGAGAGGAGACACAGGAGAGGCAGAGAGGGAGGAGAGAGAGTGGAGGTGACATCTGCTTGTCTTGGGAGGCAACCTTAGGCTTGATCCCGCAGTGGTTATTCAGATGCACCAAGATCAAGGAAAATGTTTCTGGTTTTGTAGCAAGCATCGTGCACTAGCTGGTCTCTGCTCTGTGGCCACGAGCATGTTTTAATTGGTTTCTGTCAGGTTTTTTGGACATTCAGAAGATAATTTCTACAATATTTTTTGGGCCATTCATTCACTGGAGCTTCATTTAGGTATGTATGCTTTTTGTTGGTTTATTTATGATATTTTTCATTTGGTGCACTTTTACGTAGTTGCACATCGGTAATTAGCAACATTACTTCGTGACATTACATTATACATTACTTTGTTAGTAATTAACTGACAGTCATTCTAATTCCTTCCAGTTTACGGTGGTTTTTGTTTTTGTGAGACATTAGAATTACATTTTTGGGAGGACCAATGATATGCCTCGATCTATTCCTGCTCTTGATTGGAAGAGGACTTAATCGTTTGCTGGTGTAGCCTCTGAATAATGATGCCAACGTTGACTTCTTGCTCTTAATTAAAATATCATGCAGGCTTTACTTTTGAGAAATGAATTAACTGTCGACGTAGATTTGTAGCAGTAGATAGAGTATGTCAATATTTCTGAAGCAATTTAATGTGTAGGTACAGTATGCGTGTACAGGATGTGTGTAATGCTGAAGTTGTGACACATATGTTCTGTGGGTATTAATGAGCCTTCAGAGGTGTGAAGAACCTTGAAGGCTGCAGGGTATAATGGCAAAGCCAAACAATCCGTAACCGCTCTTCACCAGGCAGGTTGCAGCCACCAATACCAGCAGGAGCAGCACCAGTCTCAGATAAAAGAGAGACCGCTGGAGAGAGAGGTAGGGGGAGGGAGGGAGAGAGTGGTTAGTGAGTGATAGAGGGGAGACACAGGGGTAGAGAGAAGGGGAGTGAAGGGGAGTAGACAGAGAACAAGCCAGTGTAGAGTAGTGTGTGAGAGGCGGCGAGGCAAATCTAACCACGTTCTGTTGTATTCCCCACCTGGGCTCTCCAGCTCCCTCCAGGATCCGATGATTACAGGGCAGTTGAGCAAGCCGCTGCTCTCCCTGCGCAGCGAGATGAGCGCGGCAGAACTCCGGGCAGAGGACAAAGCGGCCACCCCAGACAGCAAGCTCAATGACGAGCCCCTGCTCCTGTCCTCCGAGGCCACGGGCAGAGAGGACACTCCCAACAAGCTCTATGGTGAGTCCATTGACAGGACAGTTCTCGGTCTCTCCTCTCCTTTCTGAGACTTGTCATGGTATGATTGACCAGGGAAATGCTCTGTCTCTGTGTGTTTTGGAAAGGGTGTCTGAGACCAGGTGCTACTGGAGCAGGTTCTAGAAGAGTGTGATAGACCAAACTAAGTTGAAGTGCAATGATTCAGGGGTGGATGAGGTGGATGCAATAAGGTTGGTTGCCTGAGTTAGAGTATGCAGATGTTGAAGATAAGTTCTTTAGGTGAGCTTTCAGATGACATGGTGTTTTATACGTTCATTATGTCTATGACTCATTTCACTGGAAATATCAATGAAGTCATGTCCTATAAACTGTTTGGTGTCTTGTTATGAGTCTTCTGTTAATTGATTCATTGATTTCCTTATAGGCTACATCTTGAGAAGTTTAGTTGTGGTAATTTTCAAATAGATTGTCGTGAGCGTCGCAATCAGTTGAATACTCAAAATGTCACACTAGAGTTGTTCATGTAATCACGTTTCATAATGTGCATTTAGGCCTACACATTTAGAAATGAGTGTTTGTATAGTTCACATTGATTAGATTGGTAGGAAAGTGACCCTTCCTTTCAGAAACATCTTGGAATATCTTGGAATGTGGCATTTTGTATTTTGTAGCAGGTATGAAAGTGAAATGTGTGAATGTTGTGACAAAATATGCTAAATAAGAGAGAATTTTAGGCTATTTTGTATCAGAAATGTGTGTGCGTTCTCAACTTAAAAATACCTATATATTGAACAGTGGTGAGGATCTCTGGCTTTGGTGTTGGCTTTGTTTTGTGACATTTCCTTACGCTTGATTTTATCTGCAATGGTGGGTCATCACAATTTATCATTTTTTAAGCAACTAACACATTTTTTTTGTAGGTTAATTGCAAATACCAGTATGAAGATTAATTGATATTTATAAAAATGAAATATGGTAAACACATTTAAATTACTCATGACATTAGCAATTTAGAAATATAAATGAAAAATGGCCTATTGCTCTGATAGGGAATTACATATCCTTACCACAAGTAGACCAACATAAGAGATACTAATTAGAAATGCATATTTTTTATTTTTATTTCTCTCAATTAACTCCATGTCCAGGTTCAATTACAGTTGTGATCAAGTTAATCAATATGCTTTCGATGAACCTAATTTACTTATACAGACAGTCTAATTTAATCCTAGGTCATAAGGATGAATCGCTATGTCTAATGAGATTAAAACAATTGTTTTGTATAATGAAACTATAAAAGTCATTGCACGATGTCTAATATAGACTACTGTAACATGGAGATTCAGTCTCAATGTAAAGGTTAAACACTACCTCATTTCAATTTGTTTGGATTTTGGATTGATCCTTTAGGATGGAAGTATAAGCGTTACATTTATAGTCAATGCTATCGCAATATAATCAGAATAAAATCAGTCACTCACTAATCCTTATTTACAACAAAGTAAAAAAAAATTGTACCATCAAAATAAGGTTGATAAAAAACAATGTAGCGATTGGAACATTGTGATATGTAATATGCATCTAGATATGAATTTATGCTTTTCAAATGGCACCATATAGGCAAAATTTGGTTTCAGGCATTTCAATTAGATTTTTTGTGTAATGAAATGCATTAATAGAACAATTACTGTATGTCATGGATGGTCTAAAGTGTACTTTTGGAGTTATCCTGATGATTGTGCTTTGGATGTATAACTATCTCTGAGAAAACAATATGTAATGCAGTTACAGCGTGTGCCCTTGGTGTGAGTAGATACTGGATGGGATATGATGTGGTCTATTTAAGACATTTTACACAGAGAATTTCATCAAAGGCTATTTCAGGGTACAGTAATTTTACACTTAGTACACATCTAAACAAGCTTGTAAGGTTATGAGTCAGTACTCAGCATTGAGAATGTAATACGTCTATTTCTGAAGATGCCCATGGACATCATTGTAAAAGATTATTTCACACTCACTAAAATTCCGTGAACCCCCTTCAAATTACAGTAAAGGTATGCTTGTCCGGAGAGGCTTTTCGAAAAGTAAGTGAATTGTGTCTTCTAGATATTATTGATACAAACTACTACAGTACTACTAATACTTGATTAAATTGGTAGTAAAATATATTTTCATATTAACATAATACATTATAAACATAATAATGATAGTAATATAATAAAATTAAAAACATATTTGTTCAGTAACCTAAACATCTCATGAAAAAGCAGTGCCAAAAGAAACAATACCAAAACACTACACAGTGACTGACGTGAAGAGTGCAGGATTGTGAGTAACTGCAGTCACCATATGTAGGGCTCTATAAAATCTGTTTAATTTTTTTCCTGATTCCGTTTTTTCCCAAATTCGGTTTCCTCAGTTTAGTTTTGTCAGGTTTCCACTTTCCACTGTTTTTCAGGGTTTTTTTTCACTCAAAAACCCCACAGATGTTCTAAATCTACAACAATGCTTAAACCACATCAGTATCCAACTTTTGAGGTCTTGGAAATTTTGGGGGGATGTAGTTACCCTTTAATTCCTAGCATGAGGCTAGCAACAGGATGTTGCTTAGCAGTGTTTTTGTAGCGCACAAGTGATAGTAGAGTTTACAAAACAAATACCCACTGGATTGATGCAAATAATCATTATAGAATTCTGACAGGTAATCATAGGCTACTTTGTAGTTATCCTTTTTGGGAAAGCCTTTCGATCTAGCAGAATACTTTTCATTAGCATCATCGCTACACAAAGTGGTAGATGTGTGACCACCATTTGCCTCATGCAGCGCGACACATCTCCTTTGCATAGAGTTGATGAAGCTGTTGATTGTGGCCTGTGGAATGTTTTCCCACTTCTCTTCAATGGTTGTGCAAAGTTGCTGGATACTGGCGGGAACTGGAACACGCTGTCGTACACATCGATCCAGAGCGTCCCAGAAATGCTCAATTGGTGACATGTCTGGTGAGTATGTAGGCCATGGAAGAACTAGGACATTTTCAGCTTCCAGGAATTGTGTACAGATCCTTGCGACATGGGCCATGCATTATCATGCTGAAACATGACGTAATGGCGGCGGATGAATGGCACGGCAATGGGCCTCAGGATCTCATCACATATCTCTGTGCATTCAAATTGCCATCGATAACATGCAATTGTGTTCCCCACCATCACCATGGAGCACTCTGTTCACAAATTTGACATCAGCAAACCGCTCGCCCACACAACACCATCCACGTGGTCTGTGGTTGTGAGGCTGGACGTACTGCCAAATTCTCTAAAACGACGTTTGAGGTGGCTTATGGTAGAGATATTAACATTAAATTCTCTGGCAACAGATCTGGTGGACATTCCTGCAGTCAGCATGCCAATTGCACACTCCTTCAAAACTTGAAACATCTGTGGCATTGTGTTGTGTGACAAAACTGCACATTTTAGAGAGACCTTTTATTATCCCGAGCACAAGGTGCACCTGTGTAAGGATCATGCTGTTTAATCAGCTTCTTGATATGCCACACCTCTCAGGTGGATGGATTATCTTGGCAAAGGAGAAATGCTCTGTAACAGGGATGTAAACAAATTTGTGCACAAAATTGGAGAGAAATAAGCTTTTTGTGCATATGGAAAATTTCCGGGATCTTGTACTTCAGCTCATGAAACATGGGACCAAAACTTTACATGTAGTGTTTACATTTTTGTTCCGTGTAAGTTCAGGAGTAAATATTTGCATAATTAGTTGCATGGACTCACTCTGTGTGCTATAATACTGTTTAACATGATTTCTTAATGACTACCTCACGCCACCCATACAATTATCTGTAAGGTCCCTCAGTCGAGGAGTGAATTTCAAACACGAAGACCAGGGAGGTTTTCCAATGCCTCGCAAAGAAGGACACCTATTGGTAGATGGGTAAAAATGTAAAAAAGCAGACACTGAATATCCCTTTGAGCATGGTGAAGTTATTAATTACACTTTGGATGGTGTATCAATACACCCTGTCACTACAAAGATACAGGTGTACTCAGTTGCCAGAGAGTAAGGAAACCTCTTTTGGATTTCACCATGAGGCCAATAGTGACTTTAAAACAGTTTGAATTTAATGGCTGTGATAGGAGAAAACTGAGGATGGACCAACAGCGTTGTAATTACTCGACAACACTAACCTAAATGACAGAGTGAAAGGAAGGAAGCCTGGACATACTTTTTTTTCTCCAAAACATGCATCCTGTTTGCAATAAGGCACTAAAGAAAAAGTGCAAAAAATGTGGCAAAGAAATGAACTTTATGTCCTGAATACAAAGCGTTATGTTTGGGGAAAATCCAACTCAACACATCACTGAGTACCACTCTTAAATGTTTAAAGCATGGTGATGGCTGCATCATGTTATGGGTATGCCTTTCATCGGCAAGGACTAGGGAGTTACAAAAAAATAAAAAAAATGAATAAAGCTAAGCACAGGCAAAATCCTAGAGGAAACCTGGTTCTGTCTGCTTTTCAACAGACACTGGGAGACAAATTCACCTTTCGGCAGGACAATAACCTAAAACATAAGGCCAAATATACACTGGAGTTGCTTGCCAAGATGACATTGAATGTTCCTAAGTGGCCTAGTTACAGTTTTGACTTAAATCAGCTTGAAAATCTAGGGCAGGACTTGAAAATGGCTGTTTAGCAATGATCAGAGCTTGAATAATTTAAAAAAGAAAAATGTGCAAATATTGTACAATCCAGGTGTGCAAAGCTCTTACAGACTTACCCATGAACACAGCTGTAATTGCTGCCAAAGGCGATTCTAACATGTATTCACTCAAGGGTGTGAATACTTATGTAAATGAGATATTTCTGTATTTCATTTTCAATACATTTGCTAAAATTTCTACCAATGTTTTCACTTTGTCATTATCGGGCATTGTGTGTAGATTGGTGAGAAAATATGGCTAATATATTATGGTTAAGGGCTGTTCTTATGCACGATGCAACGCATTGTGCATGGATACAGCCATGGTATATTGGCAATATATATAACACAAATACCCAAGGTGCCTTATTGATTTCATAAACTGGTTACCAACATAATTAGAGCAGTAAAAATACATGTATTGTCATACCCATGGTATACTGCTTTCAGCCAATCAGCATTCAGGGCTTGAACCGTTTATAATAATTGCCATTATTGTTACTTAATTTATGTGTGCTAGGCCTGCCTCATGCCAACAACACAAATATATCATGTTGGCTTTCTATACACACTATATAATCAGGGTTAATCTAATTTTGGATTCATTCTAATGCTCAAGCACATTAAACCACTTACATGCACGCATCAATCAGTACAGACCCATTGCTGCTGGCATCCTTCAACACCATTGGTGCCCAAGAGGAGCAATGCTCTTATTCTACCTGTTATCACACAATAAGAGTAAAAAAACATGGTAGTGCTACATTGGACATGGAAAGACGAGAGAAAGGCATTGGTATTTGTTTTGTCATGAATAATACATCAAAAACAGCTATCCCATTATGATGAAGCATACAATAACAAGGTACTTCAGGGTATGTGTGGTCTATGAATGTGAGTGTGCGTGTGCGTGTATTTGTCTGTCTGTTTATTGTCTGTGCGTGTATTTGTCTGTGCGTGTATTTGTCTGTGCGTGTATTTGTCCGTGCGTGTTATTTGTCTGTCTGTTTATTGTCTGTGTGTGTATTTGTCTTTGCGTGTATTTGTCCGTGCGTGTATTTGTCTGTGCGTGTATTTGTCTGTGCGTGTATTTGTCCGTGCGTGTATTTGTCCGTGCGTGTATTTGTCCGTGCGTGTATTTGTCTGTGCGTGTATTTGTCTGTGCGTGTATTTGTCTGTGGGTGTATTTGTCCGTGGGTGTATTTGTCCGTGCGTGTATTTGTCCATGCGTGTATTTGTCTATGAGTGTATTTGTCTGAGCGTGTATTTGTCTGTCCGTATATTTGTCTATGCGTGTATTTGTTTCTCTGTGTGTGTATTTGTTTCTCTGCTTCGTGTATATGTTTGTGTGCATGTTTTGGGATCAGACAAGGGGACGATAGTGTGCAGTCTGGCAGTGGTGTGTGTGCGTGTATTTGTCTGTTTTTGTGTGTCTGTACAGTTCGCATGTGTTTTGAGACTAGACAAGGAAGTGGCATAAGGTGAAGATAGTGTGCTGTTTGGCAGTGTTGTGCTCCATTGTTACATACTGCTGAGAAATATTTTGGGAGAGAGTTCTCCAAACAACCTCCCATGTCCTGAACAGTGTATAGCCCCAGCTGTCAGTCAAATGAATTTTTTAGGATATCCCAGGGCTAGACTCTGCAAAACAAAGACTAGTGTACCAGGTAACTAATTCATCTCAACAGTGTTACAATTCTCTGCAATAAGCATCAAGCGTTCTTTCAGTTCACTTCCAGACTCATGATTACATGTGAAGCCCGCTGGTCCATGTTTGTCTGTACCTCTCGCTCTGTCTCCCCCCCCACATTGGCGAACTGGCAGCCCGGCCCGCGGAACAATTCCCCCTCCCCCCAAGTTACTCAGTTAGCCCATGTCAGCTAACATTTTTTAGATTGGTAAGTTAGTTTAGCGGCCATCAAAACTTGTAGTAATCATGGTCGAATTACCAACTGGGGGGCCCCCATTGATTTTGTTCGTCACTCTCACTCAGATATCATATTAAAAACTTCAAACATTTGGCAGAATGAGTAGAATTGCATGAAGTTAGTTATACAATTAACAAAATCTTCTCTACTCTCCATGGCAAAATGTGTAGAATTGCAGGAAATTAACTGTAAAGCTTAAAAATGTTTTCTCCGCTGCCAAGTGGGTGCCCCATAACAACATGTCGCTTAGGGTCCCCGAAAGGCTAGGGGGCCCTAAGGGGACCACATAGGCTAGGGGGCCCTCTGACTGCATGTGTGGGTATGGATGTGGGTACACAAACCCGCACCAATAGCTCATGATGAGTTCAGATTTTTTGTGTCCCCCACCCCCATCAAAGTAACCCATCCATGTAATACAACTTTCTAAAACGGCAGTCTTTATTTTTATAATACTGTATTCCACATAACTCTGTTGTCATTTTTTATTTCATGTCAATTCACCTGCTGTCACCTTTATTGTGAATTCAGTGGTGTGTTTTGGTAGAGGTTGTCTCAATATGTGGTTGGCCCGAGCTGCCCTGGTGTTTCTTGTGATGCTGATGGAGGGATGGCATGGCTCGGCCCGTAGGCAGTGCCGGGGGGGGCAGGCTGGCACGACTCGCTTGCTCTGAGACTAGGCACAGCTTTGAGACAGTCAGGATATGTGGTGCAGTCAGATGGAGAAGAGACAAATGAGAGAGAGAGAGACAGAGAGAGAGCTCAACTCCTCTCACAAAGCAGCACAGCTCCCCTACATGCAGGTCACAGGGCATTGTGGATGACAGGAGGATGGTTTCTCACAACAAGGAAACAGTCTAATGTTATGCCAAGGTTGTATATGCATCTATGTACACACACGTTTGTTTATGCATGTTTAGCCTATGTTACAGTATTATTCTTAGCCTTAGATGTGGGTGTAGGGCAGTGCTACCTCGGTGCAGATATTTGAGTAGAGTGTGAGGTCTGGATACTCTCCATGTTCTTTTATCAGTGTCCTTGAGTCTCCTTTGCCGTAGACGACAGATGCATGTACAGTAGGCCTATTCTAGGTACGGTATGGATATGTGTCTCTTTGGGGTGGCTTACTTTTATAAATGTGCAGATTTGTTAATGAGATTGTAATTTCTGAAATAGAAAGACAATGAATAGTCTTCAAGTCACGGTACCTGCTGTTTAAAGTGGTTGATAATGTGTGTGAATCTCCAATGCTCCAGCGTTTCCCTCTAAAAATGTATTGTTGTGTCATTTTTGTGTCCAAGTAGAGAACATTTGGGATGTTTAGAGAAATCCTGACTCTTGATTATCTCAGTTACATTTTGAGCCCAACTCATTATCCAAGAAAATTATAGTAATTATTTCAAGCTATGATTGTCCATGTATCTCCACACCACCCTCGGGATTGAGTACGTATGTATTAAGTTCAGCTCTTTGAATAAACCCCTTCTGCATAACGGTAATTGAGCTAGTCATATGAGCCAGTTCAGATACTCTACATTTTATTTGGTTAAGAAGTCCCTGGTATTAGACAAACTACACAATATTATTTGCTGTTGACGGACTTAAGAACTTCCTACCCATTTCTCGAGGCGACTCTTCACAGTGTTCGCTGAATTGCCAGTTTCAATGAATAGAACAGCAAAGGGAAGTTTAATATTTTTGTGTGTCATTTTCATCAGTATGTTGGTGGATGGTGACAATGTACTCAATGTACGCATAATAGAGGTGTTTGTCAGAAAATGCACGGTACAGGTTCACACCATCAATCTGAAAATATCCATGCAGTGGTCAACGAACACATGTACTTGGCTGTATGGGTGAAAGTGTCTATATTCAGCTGGGATGCGAGCAGCTATAGAGAGTGAATGTTCAGAATTCACCAAGCATGATTTGTTAAGTGCTAACTTTGTTGAGGCAGCAGAGGGAAATAACCGAAAGAGTATGAGAATGATATTCAGTGACTCTTTATTCAGTGACTATTTCTGTGTCAACACAGTAAGAGAGTTCAGGTTCAGTTAGGTTATTTGTGAGGAATTGCTTTGTATAGAGTAGAGTGCTGCTTTTGGATTTAGTAGGATTTTTTTTACAGTTAAGTGGATACGTACTGAAGTTTGATTTCTGCAGGGAAAAAGTGTTGATTGAAGTGGTGTCAACTTTCTTGGGGTTCTCGAATTTGGTTGATTGTTGTGAGTAGGGTTGCAAAGGGAGTGTACGTTACTGGAAACTTTTACCAGTAAACTACCGGAATTTTCGTATCCTTCAAGGATTTTATATCTATCAGGAGTCATCTAGTGGCCCTTTTGGGTACTTCAGATTATCACAGGTGTCTGTAATTATCTCTGGCCCTCTCTCTGGCCTTATCACATGTAACATGACAATGTAAAACATTATTCTAAATATAAACCATTAACTTAGTCGATTCCATTGGGGTTTAATAGTAGGCTTAAAGCATTTAATATACCTTATCTTTTTTAGATTACTTTTTTTTACTATTGTCAATATGTATTTGTTGTCAATGTTTTGGCGTCAAACTGGTGGGAATTGTGAAAAAAAAAGTCAATAGTTAGACGAGTTGCAGAGGTAATTGAAAATAATGCCAATGTAGATCTTTTTTCTCTCTTCATTAATTAGGCTATTTTCTCTTGTGCCATATGGTCAATCTATTAGAAACTCATGGATAATATGGACACAGATATAAAACATTTATACTATATATTATAATTTTTTTTAAGTTATTCAAATATAAATTGCTAAAGTTACAATAGATTGCCATGGATTTTCTGTTAATTACCAAATTATTGAAGATTCCGGTAACTTTGGTACATGACCAGTAGAATTGCAACCCTAGTTGTGAGTGCCCAGGCAGTTGTATAAAAGGAAACACTGGTAGACAATGTCATTAGTAATGTTTGTTTGTAATGAGTAATGAGTAATGTTTGTCTACCACACCTAGCCATGCTCGTTTCACTGGTGAAATGGTTTCTCTCGTTTTTAAAGCAAATTTCTCATGGTTGTGCAAATAGTCTTCCACTCCAGCTATCAAAAGCCACGAGGCACCACAAACATCCTGAAAAGTGGATGTTAGGTGGGAAAGCTCGTCCCCAGCATGAGGACGAGATGGCGGGTCTGTGTACAGATTCTGTCTTCCGCTCTCAAGCAAATCTCTCCCTTTCAAACATCAACAGACAAGATAATAAGACACTCAGAGCACAATTCGGTATTATATTCCGCAACCAAAGGCTCCTCTTGTCAGTTTGCATTTACTCTCCCTAGGATGTGACGCTTCTATCATCATGCCGTCAAAAACAGCCTGGCTAGAACGACAAGACCACTCATTTCATACACTTACTGTCTACATGAAATGGCCTGCACTTATACCGATTCTGCCAAAATGGAGGAACATTTTCAGAAAGGTCACCTACAGACTAAAAAGAGGAGAGAAAAAATCATCTTCTATCGATTTATGCGATTGGGGGTCATTCCGAAGAAAAAGTCTAGAAAGACTTACATGTCTTTATTTGTTGTATTTTGTAAGATCAGTTACTCATTCATTTCGATAAGATAACATATTTATGACTAAATGTGGGCTTTTTTGCAATCCGGTAGCAACTGTACAGTACCTCACTAAAATCACTTAAATTAATTGGATTACTGAAGTAGTCCTTAATACCAGTATAAAAAATATGGTTATCACTAGGAAGAACCTGTTGACTTTTATTAGGATCAGCATGTATTTAATTTCATACCAACATTCTCTACAACTATCTCCTACTTCCTCCTTATCCCCTTGTTCCCTTCAACTTGCCTTTCCCTCCTCTGCATACACAGAGACACACTGCTGGAGGTAGCCCTCCATACTTACAATTTTTCTGTAATCAGCTTAGTGAGCAGGGTGAGTGAGTGGAGCTGTTTGGCTGCTTGCTAATGCAAAGAGGCCTGTAATGTTCTGATGTGCTGAGGTTAAGTAATAAAGTGGTAGAGACATTGTGTAAATGGGACTGGCTCAGTAACAGTAAATAAGACTAAGGATAAAGAAGGCTGAGAGAGGGGGAGGACTAGAAGTCTTACTCCCGAGGAGGTGGATCTCATTATGAGGATTTCAGATGTCTGCGCCGCAAACTTGAAAAGCGGCTTAATGCATGCCCTATAAAGCAGGTGTAATACATTCTCTAATGCGCCCAGAGCGACCGTGTACTATCCTTGCCATCGTCACCATCACAGCTCAGATAGCATCGAGGAACAAGGAGGAGCTGTTTCTGAGCTGGACAAGCAGAGGTCATCTGTTTTACAAATAGAAACCCCAGTCATGTAGATTACATTCTCGGTGACACTGAGCACGTCAAAGTGACTGACATTATAATCCGTCCAATATATTGTGCATATACTGTAGAAATGAATTGTTAACCTTATTGCGAAGTAAATGACATTGAGGGCACATTTGCCAGTGGTAGAGGACATTTAATGAATATTAAAATGCACTTTATTCCCGCTCTCGGTATGCTCAGTCATTTTGAGATGAAAATAATAATTTTCAAAGAAAAATGTATTTCATAGTCTCCATAAACAAGATCAATCAGCTCTTCATGTTGGACTAACAAAGAAACGTCGCAACTCCTTGGCGTTGACACGGTCGGTGTTGTTGGGATGTAATTGAAGCTGGGGAAGGGGTCACGTTTTCAGGAATGGAAATTACAATGTTGTCTTTCACTTGTGTGGCGTGAACCAGAGATGTATCCATCCTACAGTCCGTGTGTCGTTCACAACCCTTTATTATTTATAGCTCTCCCTCTTTGAGCAATGACCAGTACTAATGCATAACCTTCTGTCCTTCTGGCAGATTCGCTTCCTTTGAAACAAAAGATTGAGGGAAGAGAAAAGGGTGTGTGGAGATCCAGGCTATCGAGAAGTTATTAGTTTTTTTCCCCCCCTTCACATCTGAGGATGTGTAATAACATTGTGACGCTTCTTTTCTTGGGGAATGGAGTTACGGGCTTGAAAGCAATAGTCTATCCTGTACATTCCCCTCCCTCCGCAGCGTGACGGCACTATGAGGATGTTGTGTGCTGCTGGGGAAATTCTGTTAGAGAGAATCGAGGGCCGGTTCTCGGTTCTGAACCCCCTCCCGCCGGAAGTGGGACATAGAGGCAGCATTAGTGTTAGTGTTGGGTAGCCTTAGGGCCCGGAGGTGATGTGTCAAGTGTGACATGTGGGTGTCTAGTAACCCCCCGCACCTGCCCCTGTCCCTGTCCCCGGCCCTGTCTCCACCCACAGACGCCACTGGCTGCCTCTTAATTGTCCTGCCACTGCTCTCGCTTGGCCAGATGCAACGGAGGTTGACGGGCGGCCGCTCTTTGGACGCAGTGCATTCACCGTACATACTATGTGCTATCGATGTTCTGCCTATAGTAATTCTAGGATTGTGAATATTTCACATAGCTATAACTGTTTCTTTCCTTGATACTGTTGAAATGAATAGCATCAAATCATTAGTCACTTATTTGCCCTTTTGAACATGAAGCCGTGCTATTCCACACATTTCCTTTGTTTGAGACGGAGGTAAAGGAAGATAAATTACAACCAGTGCTGTGAAGAAAACACGTTGAATGGAGATGCAGACAGAGGGCCATGGCTGAAAAGAGACCCTCGTGCAGGACAGGGATGAAGGGGGCACCAGATCAGGCGGAATCCTATTTACCACAAATATAATTTAAGTCATTTAAAAAGAGTTGCCCATCAATAGAGAGGGAGGCACCTCAGTATTCTCCTCATCTCCTAACAGGCTTAGAGCCCTCTCAGGCAGGCCCTGATTTCACCATCCACGCTGCACCGATGGACATAAAAGGATGAGGAATAATTTGGGATTGTTATTTGTCTCTTTCAACCCTGAGGTAATCAGGTTGACATTGCTAGGGGAATGAGGAGAAGAGGCCGCAACAGATGTGCTCATGTGCAAAGTGTTCTACTCCCCTGAGAGCTTGCCTGCACAAATGCCCTCTCCCTTTCTCTCTAACTCTCCCCCTCTTCCTCCTCTCCACCCCCCCATCCGTCTCTCTCTCTCTTCATCACACCCTCTCTTTCTTGACCTTTGAGATTAACATTCCCCCTTCTCTCCAATTTACCTCATCCTGTCCCTCTTGTGTTCTCCAGCCTCCTCAGCTCCTGGTCCCCTTCACTGCAGAGGGAGAGGCAGGTACGAGCAGGCCTAGAGCACTTCCCTGTCTCAGAGAGCCTGTTGGAGGGAAAGAGGAGAGAGGATAACTACGGGAGGATGCTACTTCCCTGTTATCAGATACATTGACATACTGACAATGACCAGTAGCTACCATTGAGCAGCGACAGCAGAGTCTACACTTCAAAAACATAGTTTTTACCCTGTAAAAACTGGGAAGACAGAGACATTAGTCAGTCTCTATACCTCCATCTCTCTCTCTTACTCTCTCTCTGCCACTCTCTCCCTGTCTCTTTCTCCCCCCCATGTTTTCCAATGTGGTACTGTAATTACTCCAGTAGTGGCTGAGGAATTGCTGTGGTGAAAAAACAATCCACGCTTCCCTGTGCTTTGCTTTGAGAACCGACCCCTTAACTAAATAAGTCCACTTATTGGTGGAATAATGAATTAATAAGATATTTTTGCCTGTAAACTCTGGCGCCCCTTGCAGCTCTCCTTGCAACTCCAGCAAATCAAACTTCAATGTAAAGGGCCCAGAGAGACTGGCACGGTCCCTGACCACCAAGCCCCTACGCTGGGTCCTTAATTAAGGAAACGACAGCTCTCCAGCGGGCTATAATGTAGCTAATGGTATTACAGGCTGCCAACCACTCAACAGTCAGTCTCTGGTGTGTTCCGACTCCAAAAACGCTATTGACCTGTAACCAGCCAGCCTCTCCTCTCACTCAGGGTCTCTAAACAGCGTATTACTTTCCTGCTCATCCTCAGGGAGCCTAATAAAGAGGACCCAGGGTTATTGGCAGCACATTATACTCAGGGTTATTGTTGAAGGCTTTAGTGTGCTCAATGAAAGACAGAACAATGATATGAAAAACACTTTGTCAGTCTGGAGTCTAACACAAGGTGCTTCCACATAGGGATACAGGTAGAACATTCTTGAGCAGGTAATGTTCTGCCACTCAGATTTAACTATAGCCTACTGTAGTGCACTATAAAGTACTGTATATGCTCTGTCCCTTCTCTTATGCATCTCATTTTGAAGTATTATATAGTATGAGTAGGAACTGAGGAATCGGACATTTTCTCTCTCCCTCGTTCTCCTCCTCTCTCTCTCTCTCTCTCTCTCTCTCTCTCTCTCTCTCTTGTGTGTGAATACTTGTCTGTGTGCCAATCCTATAAAAGCTATGCCATGTCAGCCATTTCAGCAGCATTAGTGAAATCAATGGCCAAACAATCCAGCACAATTGGTCTGGTATTGACAGAATTAAACCTTGTGTATGATGTGACTTGTCATTTTCTGGGCCCCAGTATGATGCCCTGATCCTCATCATCAGTGAATCTCTATTGATTGGTGCAGCCTGAGCGGTCACCCTCATTTGTTTAGCACTAAACAATGACAAGGAACAACAACACATATTTCCATAACAAATAGAAACTGTATGATAAGAATGTATTTTCTTTTGAATGTACATTTTGTGTGGATATTTAATAGTAGAAAATAGATATGAATAATACATACAGGAAAACCAAAATGTTGAGAGGAGAAGTTGAGTCATTGCTGTCATGAATATACTACATTTCATGTGAGACCAGCTACATGAAGAAATAACATGCACTCAGCCCAGCTCTTTAAAAAGAGCCTTTACTCAAATGGTTGGTTGGGGGGTTGATGGCCTGGTTGATTTTGAAAAGCTTGAATCGTTACCACAGCTCTCTCTCCCACATTTGACAACTTATATAATGAATCGCCACTAAAACAGCTTCATTGTTAACGTTTCTTTTATGGACAAAACTAGATTCAGAAATGCACTGGGGCAAAAGCTAACTCGGGACACAAAGCCTTCAATAAGACCCATTTCATTGAGATGGTCAATGGGTAAACAGTTGCTGCATTAGAGTAGGTGGCATACTGATTGCTTTATGAAATGCCGGCTTATTGTTTTGTGCTATGGTGTCCTCGGTGCAGCACTCTGTATTGAGGAGAGCGACGGTTGATTGGCAAATAAATGCAGCTCTTTGCACCCCATACGAAGCCTTCTGCCTTTTGAAAGTGTCTCTCTAGTCGCCACTTAGGTGATCAATGCAAGATCATTTATGTAGTGTCCAATATTGGGAATATGTCCGCATCATAAGCCACCTCAGAGCCCCACCAACACTGAAATAGGAATCATTCTTGTTGTAAAGTGTAGAACGGATGACAGGTAGTTAGACTAAAGTGGGAGATAGTTTTGGGTTAAGTTAAAAACAGCACAAATAAGTTACAAAATGGTATTTTATATTAACAAGCAATAAGTTCCTACGGTCAAGGCAAATTCTATGTGACAGAGAGAGGTTAGCTATTCAAAATAATATAGTGAACACATTCATCCTTTCAGTACTAGATTTTTGTGCACACAATAGTTAAGGAAGTACTTTAGTCTATGTATAAAATCGTCAGTCTAAATTTTGTCTATGTATAACATTTTCATCAAACATTCTTTTCAGCAAACATTTTATCATTCCATGTGCCAGTATTGCTATTGTCAGTCCAGTGTTACTGTCCAAAAAGGAATCCACTTAAGAAACCTTCACGTTATATAAACTGGTTAAAATAACTTCAAAGAACCTAGTAATAAAAGGGAATTGAAGATGGCCTCCCTGGATATTTCTCCTGTCAGCTTTTTAATTTTGTTAAAGAAATCACACCCAACACCTTAGGGAAAGATGCATGTGCATTTATTTATTATCGATTCCTTTCCCAGAGCTAAACGTGTTAACGTCACAGATATTTGCAGGGGGATCAAGCTTTCTCTTAACATCCCACTAAGTTATTGTGAGATGACGCAATGAAAGGCATACAGCAGTTATTTAATAAGCCATAGCCCCCTGCGCTGCTTATCAAATGGAATATATTATTCACCGCACCAACTGCATTTATGAGCCATACGTTCATTACTTATTGATGGTTTTGTCATGCATTCTGTAAACTCTGAATCGCTCATCAATAATAGAGCAGAGTGATCCGTCTGATTAGGGGTGGGTGCCAGAGTCAAGCCGTTGTTATTTCATCTCAGATATTGAGATGGAATGGATATCTGCTAATTAGCCTTTGTTCAATCCTATTGTCAAGGTTGTCGTTCTCTGATATGACATTTGATGATACACAGGCTTGTAGGCCTTGTTGTCTAAATGAATTAGCGGCTAGTTATGCCATTGAATAATGTCTAATATGTTCATGAATATGAATGAGATCCTCAGTTGACTCGTGAATTCCGCTTTTCATTGTATGAAGAAACTTGTCTTCGAAGACATAACATTTAGTGGGTAGTAATGGGTGAATTGATGCCATAAAGAATAGCTGTGAGAAATAGAGACACCCTTAACCAGGCTCATCATCATGCACTTATTTGAACCTCTTTTGAATGTTTGCCCCGGAGTTAGGATGAGACGAGGGTTCTGCTGTTCAAAGCCATAGTGCCTTCCAATAGTTGTTTTCTTCTCTGCAAAGATTAAAGGCATTAGGTTGGGTTCTGTTTGACTCATAATGGGTGAAATTGGTAAGAGACTGTACCGTCTAATGTTAAGTGACTGCAGGGTTGACAAGCTTGGGTTTATGTGAACCAATACCTAGATGCAGGCCCAGTGAGCCAGAGGTAGAAACCAGCTCGAAATGCGGACTTGTCCCCAGGGCAATTAAATCAAGCCTCAAATGCTTAAGGTTTATTTGATGGGTCATGCCATTCACCAATTATTTGGATTTTATGTATAGATAAGATGATGTTGTATGGCGGAGTGGAGTTTTGGATGTAATGTGCACATTTGTACAGTCCCAGTCCAACACATCCAACCGGCAACGAGATCTTGACAGCAAAGCCTTCAATAATACAAAGACTATGGTCTGAATGGAACTCTCAAACCCAGTGTGTGCATTTTCACATCTATGTCTAGTTAAGTTCAGAATTCATGAACAAAAGGCTTTTTTAAACCATTCTTTTTTTACTGTGTGTCTGTCAAATGTTCTTGGTCTTTCTAATATTAGTGTTTTGAAGTTTGTTATTCAATTTTGAAGGTCAAGCTATGATTTTTCTTCAATAGTCCTCTTGTAAATTGCCCAAATTGAAAAGAGATACACAAGTGTATTCATTTTCATTGGCTTTCTCTGGAACTCTCCCACTCACATTCCTACTTTCCTTGATTTGTGTACTTCTTTTACAAACTTGAATTAAAGTTTTTGAGGGAAGTGAGTTAGAATGTGTTGTGGTACAATGCATTGAATTAGTTGTGTAGTAGCCTACCATTTGAAGTATGACTGCATTTAGAGAAAGATCAATTTTCCGAGACCTTTGTACTGATTACTTCTATTTACTTGTGATATTTGAGGTTTACGTTCTTTGGTCAATGAACTTGACTTATGTAAAGCATGGACGTTATAAAAGTTATACAAGCCCATGAGGTACGAAAGCAAATAGTTTATCATTGAACTATCTGATTGAAGATACTTTTTCAAAGTTGAATGTCCAATCTGCAGTATACAAGATAAAATAGCTAAGCAGAAGGGATCTATAAAGAATGTACTATAGTGCACTTTTCTAGTAACATGTTATCACACAAAACCCTTGGGATTAGCCACCCACAAACTGAGCATGAGCTGTTGAGAGATGCTGAGAGAGTCAAACCCACCGGGCAAAAACTGGTTGACTCAACATTGTTTCCATGTCATTTCAACAAAACAATTTCATATCTTTTCACCCAACTTTTAACCTAAATCTAATGACATGGTGAAATGTTTTGTTGATTTCATGTCGTTGAGAACTCAACCAAATGTAAATCAAAACTAGACGTTGTACTGACGTCTATGCCCAGTGGGAATGGTCAGTATCTGTGGCTCAAATAGTACCCTACGGGCCCTCGTCAAAAGTAGCGCACTACGTAGGGAATAGGGTGCCTTTTGAGACACTACCAGTGTCTCACCACCCACCCACCCTGAGTGGCTTTGTTTTCTCTCCAGCCATCACATAACACAGCAGGCCAGGCTTATTATCATGTCTATGTCTGATGTGTGTCTCCGTACTCCGCTGTGGCTTCGTTGCATACAGGTCTAATGGTGTCTCATAGCCGCAAGGCTGCTTGTGGTACAAGGGGGAGGAGGGGGGTTAGATGGGTGATGATACTCAGCGATGTAAATGGATGAATAATGCGGAGCCGGGCCCCATAGTTTATGCAGCGCCGTGGCCATCCATCCCTCATCCCTCAGCTGTAATCGGGGCGTCGTGGGAGCGCCATCTCCCCATCAATGAGCCTCTCAGCTGACGGGTCATTTATTCAGGGATGATTGTAAACGGCGGCAATACGTTTATTGATAAAACACTTAAACACAAAATCCTCTCCCCTTCGTACTTGAGGCTGTGTGATCACAGCTGGCTATGTCTGTGTGTGCATGCGTGTTTGTGCATGTTTTACGATTGTTTTGATGTTACAGGGGATTCAAATCTCTCTCTCCCTCCCCCTCTCTCCCCATCTCTCTTTCTCTCCCCCAGGAGCCCGTGATGGCTCTGTCCAGTCTGATGCCAGCAGCAGCCCATCAGAACAGTGTCATCTGGGTCAATCTCACCCAGCCTACCCGGTAGGACCACAGGTGAGTGTCTCCCCATGTCACCTCCTGACCTGCGCCTAAACACACACGCCCAGCACCACACACACAATCACACCAGGTACACAACAAAACATGAAAATGATCTGAGAAGGCTTTCAAATCCTCTACAAAGGTAATCAGTCGACATGTGACCTTAATGAATATATACCGTTTTTGAATAAATGGTGAGTTGTTTACATTTCCTCTGCCCCTTCAACGCCAACACAAGCACAGTCTGCCCCCTTCAACGCCAACACAAGCACAGTCTGCCCCCTTCAACGCCAACACAAGCACAGTCTGCCCCCTTCAACGCCAACACAAGCACAGTCTGCCCCCAGGCAGCCCAATAAATAGCTCAATACGACAGTCAGCTTATGTGATTGGATTTATTGGCCTGGTGGCTCAGCCCTGTTTAATGAATATCTATCTCATTAGTGCTGTCTCACTGTCACCTCCCTAAACCCAGTAGTGTGAACAGCTATCCAGCCAGGCAGACATAGGGCTTCCCTCCCTCCCTTCCACTAACGAGGCCACTCTCCCAGCACTCAGTGGTCACGTGCTAAATTACACCCTATTCCCTGTATAGCGGAGTACTTTTGTCCTGAGCCCTATGGGCCCTGGTCAAAAGTAGTGCTCTATAAAGGAAATAGGGTGCTATTTGGGACACATCACTCAGTGTTACTCAATAAGGGCTCCACTACTGAATCAATCCTCATCAGGGTAAACAAAAGAGGATACGTGAGAGTCTAATTCACTGAGTTCCCTGCTGAATTACCTCACTCAGCTCAGCAGAATCAAACACAGAGAACCAGACTGATTAAAGCCACTCTGATAATGAGAGAGACATGATAGCTGTTTAATCCATGAATGGTAAACAAGGTTATCAGACAGAATAGAAATGCTTTAGTGCAGCTAGTTGTGCCAGTCCCTATAAGCTTCAGAAGGTTGTTCCCCCAACAGTCTGTCTAATATATTAATGCTGTCAGTAGAGTCTCAGTGAAGCTAACAGTTTTCAGAAACAAGGCTCTCCCCATGCCATAACCAATTCTCCTATTTTGGGATCAATATGTTTTGATAGATTCTCACTTCGGAGCCGGATATTGTGCGAACAGGCATTATCCGAAGGTAGTTTACCCAACATGAATCCGCTTTTCCCCCTGTCTCCCACTCACAGTTAGGATAACAAACTCTGTGATTACGGGCAATTGCTCAGAGCCTGACTGGGCTTCCGGTCAGATGGAAGGGCCTGCTGGCCCCTATTGGGCAGAGAGGCAGGGTATCTCAGCCAGGTCTAAAGCTCTTCCCAGAACCATCCAGACCCCATCCACCTCCACCCAGAACAGGTTTGGACCAGAACATGTGCCTGTTCCCTGGGCACCCCACTCCTCAACACTCAGCTGTCAGCCATGCCTAAGGCAGTACCACACCATCCCCACTAGACCTGCGTTGGAGAGACAGGCAAGACAAACACAGAGGAAGGAAAATAACGCAGAACTATTCACACGGACACCCAAAGGGAGCAGATAGGGCTGTTTACAGTAATGATCTGGTATTTTAAAAGGACAGTTTTGTTTTAATGTTCTGGAAATTTAAGCTCACTTTGTGGTGACGGTCAGGGGCTAGTTTTACAGAAGCAAGTTAGGTAAACATTTAATATATTTCTGAACTATCCTTCTCTTCCCCTCACAAAAGCCATGAGTTGCACAGCAACAAACACAGCCTAAAGACAAATAGCAAGGGGTCTTATTCACTTGAAGTGCTCTGAAGCTGGCAGACCCGTGCCTGTAATAATAAATCAGAAGTACATTTGATGTATGTAGAATAGTTTTTTAATATCATTCCCTTCCATGTATCGCTCTTCAGTGTCAGGGGAAGGGATCTCATTTCATTTCAATATCAAATGTTCAAGATCAAATGTTCAAAGACTTTTCTATGATTATATGCCACCACAATTCGACGTGAAATTTACATTAAAAAGCGAGATTAAACATATGTCACTTGCCTTGGCGAATAGGCCCCCTTTGTTATTGTCCTTTGTTGGTTCTTCTTTGCTCACTCAAATGACTTATTCCTTAGTTAAAGCGAATGACAAAATGTAATTTTGAATGCATTCAAAGGAGTCAACCCGTGTCACTCATTTCTGTTATGATTTGTTATAGTGTTTCAAAGCAAACTAAAATGGTTGTGAATTTTGAAAATGTTCAGTATTTTAAACCTACGGTAACGAGTATTATATAAAACATACTCTGTTTTGTTCACATGACACTGTTGCTAGAACGAAACGTCTCTCCATGCCAGTGACTATTCATTCGTCCCTGGTCTCCTTTGATCAAAGCCGTGGGACAAACAAATCCATGATCAAATTAGATTTTTTTGGGGGGGGGGGGGGGATTTCCACTGACTTTTAATGCTAGTGTTTACCTTCCAATCTCTCCCAGCCTCTTGGCTTTAAACTCATGCAACATCACATTCCTAAAACTGTGATTATGTCGAAACTGGTGCTCGCTCTCCGCACTGCGCCGGGTTATCTTAGTGACACCGCTGTCACCCAGCAGCACCAAGCCTGGGAGGATGGTGCCATGTTCACACCAGTCGACCCCTCCACTCCGTCTTCCGCTCCTTCGCCACAGGCACCCCATGCAAAACACAAGCAGATAGCTGACAAGTGCCGTTAAAGGTTCGTGGGCTCAGGTTAGTGTGGAGGAGTCAAGCGGAGAAGGATCAGCACCAAGGCCACAGGGCAGCCAGGCATACTACAGGCATACAGGGGCTGATGTTCAAGAGCAGTGTTAGGCTGGGCTTGGACACAAAGAAGCCATGCATTCCCCCATGTCCATGCCGTGTATGTAGAGGCACTAGCAGCTATTTTGGGAATGTCATTTTACGGATGTAAAACGCTTGTTTCCCCTGATGACATTATGAGAATCATAATGTATCTGTATCTGACAAACTGGCAAACTGACAAACTGGTGAACTAATAGATGATATATCAAATGTAATACATATCTGGGTGTCCTAACTCTGGACTAACTCTGCTCTGCATTCTGGTGCTACATTCATTAAACTCGGGTTCAAAGCACTGTGCTACAAAATGTGTTTGTGGCTGTATATTTGCAGAGCTGCTCGCTGTGAAAATACATTTGAACGGCTCCTCTACTGTGCCAAATGTCTTCTAGCGATACTTCAGATAACATATCTTAGCGTCTGTGTCTATGACTGCACCGATTCTACTCTGACTAATATTAGTGAATGCTGACATGAAGTCAGTGATGTACTGTATCTCCCACCAAAGGAGGAAAGTGCTGATATTTATGAAAGCTTGGGGGAACAATTCAACGGCTGATTCTAGGGTATCAGAAGTGTGTTCATTGTGATGAAATATAAACCACTCTGCATCCGTCTGAAAGGAAAATGCACTGCTCTTTTTCAAAGGTTGGAGTTGGATTCCTTTTTCCCGCATGCCAGCAAGCAGCACTGCGTTGTGACTGTCACTCTGGCTGTGGCATGTTTCAAAGCACAGATGTCAGCAGAAAAAAAACAACAGCATTCAACACATTGATTAGAGCACCTCTGTCACTTGAGTGAAATGTGGGTTATATGTGTGATGGCCGTTGATTACTCTCAGATGAATCTGATGGGAATATCTTCATGTATTTTTATGAATGGTTCCATATCCATTCCATATCCTGAGGCACTCATAAACATATGGATGAAATGTGATATTAATGTAACCTCTCTCTACTATGCATGCTAATACATGAATCACCGTTTACTATGCGTTTTCCTATGCATACTAATATCAATATATTTTTGTAACCCAGTGTATTTCTCTTCAGTCTCTGCTGGTGGCCCAGCAGCTGGCCGGAGGGTCGCCAGGCCTGAACCAGCCCATCCTCATCCCCTTCAACACGGGCGGCCACCTGGGAGGCCAGCAGGGTCTTGTGCTTTCCCTGCCCACCGCCAACATCCAGGGCCTGGTGGCTGCAGCAGCCGCACAGGGCATCATGACGCTTCCCCTACAGAACCTGCAAGGTAAGAGGGCTGCCTCAGCAGATAACCTATAGAGGACAGGGTGGGAGACTACATATACAGTCATTTTGACAATGCATGTATTTTGATGTAATAACAGAAGTTATCTTTTATTTCCGTAAGAGTGCATTGTACTCTCCCTCACCTCTTTTCTCTCCATAAGAGTGCACTGTACTCTCCCTCACCTCTTTTCTCTGCATAAGAGTGCACTGTACTCTCCCTCTCCTCTTTTCTCTCCATAAGAGTGCACTGTACTCTCCCTCTCCTCTTTTCTCTCCATAAGAGTGCACTGTACTCGCCCTCTCCTCTTTTCTCTCCATAAGAGTGCACTGTACTCTTCCCTCTCCTCTTTTCTCTCCATAAGAGTGCACTGTACTCGCCCTCTCCTCTTTTCTCTCCATAAGAGTGCACTGTACTCTTCCCTCTCCTCTTTTCTCTCCATAAGAGTGCACTGTACTCGCCCTCTCCTCTTTTCTCTCCATAAGAGTGCACTGTACTCTTCCCTCTCCTCTTTTCTCTCCATAAGAGTGCACTGTACTCTTCCCTCTCCTCTTTTCTCTCCATAAGAGTGCACTGTACTCGCCCTCTCCTCTTTTCTCTCCATAAGAGTGCACTGTACTCTTCCCTCTCCTCTTTTCTCTCCATAAGAGTGCACTGTACTCGCCCTCTCCTCTTTTCTCTCCATAGAGGCACGCCCCCCCCCTTCTCTCCATAAGAGTGCACTGTACTCTTCCCTCTCCTCTTTTCTCTCCATAAGAGTGCACTGTACTCTTCCCTCTCCTCTTTTCTCTCCATAAGAGTGCACTGTACTCTTCCCTCTCCTCTTTTCTCTCCATAAGAGTGCACTGTACTCTCCCCTCTTCTATTTCCTCTCTTTTTCACCTCATCCACGGCTGTTCTTATCCTCGCCTTTTAAACTTTAGTGTGCAAGTGTTTTCTTTTGATCATAGTTGTAAATGGTTTCCACTTTCATGTTTAAAACATTGTCTCTTTTATACCATTAGATTGAGGGATGGATGGGGAAACCATCAGTCATGAATGTTGGATGAGAGGGGCCTCGCTAATGTAAAAAGATGCCAGGCTGCATGTAAAGCAGTGTGTTTTTTGGTGGAGATTACAATAATGCCAGGGCAGCACAAAGTGCAGAGAAAGGAGGAAATGTGAGGAAATGGATGGACGGATGGATTGAGTGAGGAAATGTGAAGGAAGGTAGAAGCCCTAATGGACACAAGCATGCATAAATAACAACGTGCATCATCGCTACGGGGTGAGCTTTTAATAAACCCCTCATATATCTAGCCACTGAAACCCCTCCAATGTATCCTGGAGCAAGGGGCGATAAGGGGCCCAAAAGGCTGTCTGTCTGTCTGTCTCACATTTCAACAACTTCTCATACTGTATGTGGGACAAGCCAGAGGAAGTAATAACCGACTGACAAACACATTGTCATAATGTTGAAGGCACAAAACCAACACCTCTCAATCATCATTTTTATAACAGATGGTTTGGTCCTCAATCACTTGCTATACTTCATCATCCGTTGGGTACAAAGTTAAACAATAAAATGCCTCCATGGCAGTTTAATTTTAAGCGTACAGACGCATTGACAGACTGGCTGTTCCCACATCCTCCTCCCATCCTATCTGAGGGGGACGCAGTGAAGGGACCTCCGTGAAGAGAAAGTGACACGAGTCAGGAGTGAAGCTAAATGTCTTGACTGTGTCCGAGGCCCTCTGGCCACGTGCCGCTCCTCCACTCTCCCCTGTCGGAGCGCATCAGGGCCCTGCTAAATGAGGCCTGCTGGCACAGCACCTCTGTAAGGCGGCCCCAGCCTGCCCCTGCCCTCGCCCCTCGCCCTTTCACCTCGTTACTCACGCCAGTCCCCATCAACACTGATTAATCACACGTTCAATGCAGTCATTGCCCCTTTTGAGCTCAGAGCCAGCAGCCAGCTCATTTCACGACCTCAAGAGCAAGTGTGTTTTACAGGCCTGCTGCACTGCACTGTGTAACACTGATCTGCTGGTTAATTAGCATCAGATCAGACACATACAGCTGTTAGCCTACAGTAATGAGACTGCAGGAAGACCTTTGACTCTATTTAAATCTACTGACATGGCTAATGATCAGCTAATAGCTGTTTGTCTTTGGGAGGGTGAGGGATTCTTCACTGTACATGTTTAGTATAGCTACTATAGCTAGTTAACCCAGGATGGATTCCACTTTTGGAGTCCACCTTTTCATATTTTTAACAGAACCCCAAATGTAGTGCTAAAAAGTATGCATTTTCTATCAGCACTCACTGGCTAATTAATCCGATTGTTCGCCCCTATCAGCTTTAGTTTTTGACAAGGTGCTAAACATTCTTACAAATGAGATAAGCAGGGAAATGTGAGAACCAAGAGATTCCCGCTAAGCATCTTTGATCACTTACCTCTTGTTAAACACCCCTGGCTTTTACCTTGTCTAAGATCCTTCTAGAGCAGAGATGGGCAACTGTTGGCCCGCGGGCCCGCGGCCCCCCATTTTTAGGCCCACAGACCAATTTCACCCTCCCCCCAAATGTTTTCAATGTTAAAATTGTATTTTTACAAATTGACTTAGTCGGGGTCTCAACTTACTGTTGAGAGTTAGAATAATAGAATACACAAGGTGCAATTACGAAATTTGGTTTGGCATCAGCAGTCACTCAATTGGCCCATTTTTTTATTTTATTGGTAAGTCAATCTAGTGGCCAGCTATCTAATCTTGTAGTGAGCATGGTCGAACTACCGACCAGGGTGTGGCCCATTGATCATCAGTTATCATGTTAAAAACTGCAAACATTTGTCTCCACCTTATGGCAAAATCTGTAGAATTACACGAAATTAGCTGTAAAACTGCAAAAAATAAATATCTGCCCCACGGCAAAATGAGTAGAATTGCATTAAATTAGTTATAAAATTGCTAAATCTTCTCTCTGCCCCATGGCAAAATGAGTAGAATTGCATTAAATTAGTTATAACATTTCTAAATCTTCTCCCCATCCCCAGAATTGCAGGAAAATATCTTTCAAACATAATTGTTTTATCTTCGCTGTCCACTAAAATGTTTTGCTTGCAAGGTGTTTGCATGATCAGTTCCGTTATTTTGTGGCCCCCACCCCATCAAAGTTCCCATCCCTGAGAGAGAGAGAGAGAGAGAGAGAGAGAGAGAGAGAGAGAGAGAGAGAGAGAGAGAGAGAGAGAGAGAGAGAGGAGAGAGAGGAGAGAGAGAGGAGAGAGAGAGAGAGAGAGAGAGAGAGAGAGAGAGAGAGAGAGAGAGAGAGAGAGAGAGAGAGAGAGGTGTGTGTATACAGGCTGGAGAGTTGTGAGAGTGAGGCAGAGTGATGAATAACCATCATTGTAATGGGGTTGTGCAGTAAAGTTGGAACTGTTGCTTAAATAAAACGGAGTAGCAGCATCTTGTCGCGGAAACGGTAAACACAGCAGCACCCAGTGTAACTTGTTACTTGTCAGAATGATTTATGCCAGGAAGCATTCTGTACAAACAAATTCCCATTGAAACTAAACAAGGGAGAAAGTATATTTTTTTGATAGTGGACACTGTTTTAGCTGCAAACTAGGTTACGGTCATGCTGTTTGTACAATTATGTGATGATGCATTTATTTATTAATTGGCTCATTAACATAATTGGTTGTTACTTCATTACTATATTACTGTTGTATATTGTAAGTAATTAGATATGTAAAAAAAAACACAGTTGCACAAAAAGTAACTAAATATAAGATTCTAGGAAAGATAGATTACACACATTAATACCCTGACAATATTTATATTGGATTTTCAATATAACTTTATTGCACATAGGGCCTACAGTAACTGGCCATGCAAGATAGCTTTCCTTGTATTGTAAGTTGTAAAGTATCAAAGAAGCAGAAATGTAATGCTCAGTGGAGGGAAATGAATGAAACATCATTTGCCTGCGTATTTTCTCTAGGACTCACTCGACAGTACTCAATTCCACTGAACAAACCCCTTTCTTGTAAGTGTATCTCGTTCATATTTGCTCTCAGCACAAACTCCACGGTGCACATGACATCAGAGACAGCAGTTCTAACGGTGAAGTGATAGCATTGTTCCCCTGCATTAGTCCAGAGGAAACACGAAAACATCACTCAGGGATCCAGATAGATAAACCCTGTGTGTCTCACTCACCTAGCTCTAGCCTAATGAGAAGCCATGTCAGTAGCAATCAAAGACATGTCTCCTCCCTGGTTTGATGAAAACGCTCAAATGCAATCGGTGGCGTTCTCATGTTGTGAGTGGGTGTTAACATGATACAAATTATGGAAATCACTCCTCTCATTACAGCACCAAAGGTTGGGCTCCTGGGGGGTACATTCGCTAGTCCATGTCAGACTCCATCTTTTCCGACTTAGCTGACTGTTGGGTGTACGCCACCACTCCTTTAAGAGGTTAGCTCGCCACAGCTCCCAGAAACCCTGGGATTTAAAGGAAATACCTGTCTATGCCCTTCCTTACTCCATTCCACCATTGGCACAGTAGGCGCATTTCAAACATGTCGTTCAGCTTCATTTGTACAGTACGTCATACAGTGTGTGTGCGTGTGTGTGTGTGCGTGCGTGCACTTTGCAGCAAATAAAAATCTCTGCCGCGTTAAAATTAAAATAATAAGAATACTTACAATAACTTCAACAGATTGTTGTTTGTAAAAAATCCTAGCAATGAGTACATCAAGATGGAGTATTTTTATGTTAGAGAGACTTCTGAGGCTTTATTACTCCCATAATTCTCCTAGATCAACACCCCTATCTATTCCGTTCTCAATACAATAGAACCTATCCCAGCCCCTCTCCCTTCTCCTGTTTATTTTGAAGTGTTTTCCACCAGTGTGTATTCCACGTCGTTCCTTTAATGATTCAACTTTGCTGTTGTTGTAAGATGACTTGCAAGGGAGAGAGTGACATTAAATAAATAACAGTGATAAAATGTAGACCTCATACATTTCAAAGCTAATGCAACTAGCAATGCCATAGGAGCAGCTGCACACACTGTCCTGGAGCGATAATTTGATTGATTTGTTGTGACAGCAGCCAAATAATTGAGAGCGAGAGGTGCTGTTGGCGATAAAGAGCAGGCTGAGGCAGGTTTGCCCAGGCAATCCCAGCAGATATGGCGCCTGGGTTCTCATCTCTGCCATTTATATCAGCTACCACTGGTTTATTGTTTGTCTTCAGTAAGCAGCTTGGAAACGTAAAGGGGCGACTGCTTATGTGACAGTTCGGGGAAAGAAAATAACTCACCAATCAGAATGTACCACAGCAGCGTACAAAAAGGTTAGAACCAAACCCCCTCGTATTCACTTAAGCAGGCACACACCTATCCCTTGACACTTACTATTTAAACCTAGGCGTTCTTTTTTGAAGCGAAGGTGTAATTCAATTTCACCTCCGAATTTGACATCATCTCAAAATGTTTGTTATCAATTTGCGGTGGAATTGTAACACCGCGAGTGAGATCAAATAAGAACTGAAAAACATAAGCATGAACAAAACTCCCTTTTTGAGATATGTACATGTGGAACACCCTTTATCCTTTGTTCTGTATTCATGTGGCCTATTATGTGTTATGAAATTGCCATGACCTGGCATATTCTCCTATATTTACTGGTCATAACATTGACCTGCTAAATCCCAGCTCCTCCACTTGCTGTTATTTGTTTTGGAGATGGTGGCATTGTCACTCTGGTTAAACTGCTGTAGCCTTTGCTCTCAGCCCAAACTCCACGGTGCACATGACACCAGAGACCCCAGTTCTAATGGTGAGGTGATAGCATTGTTCCCCTGCATTCGTCCAGAGGAAACACGAAAACATCACTCAGGGATCCAGATAGATAAACCCTGTGTGTCTCACTCACCTAGCTCTAGCCTAATGAGAAGCCATGTCAGTAGCAATCAAAGACATGTCTCTGTTGGGAAATTATCCCAACAGAGAAAAATGTCCTCGTTTGCTACCTATATCTCCCCAATAGAATCCCCATACTTTAACGATGACAGCTTATCCATCATAGAGGGGGAGATCAACAGGCCCAGGGAGATGTACTAGTCTGTGGTGACCTAAATGCCAGAACTGGACAAGAACCTGACACCCTCAGCACACAGTGGGACAAACACCTGCCTGGAGGTGACAGCATTCCCTCCACCATATGCCTCCCTAGAAACAACTACGACAACATAACCAACAAAAACGGGTCACAACTCCTGCAGCTCTGTCCCACGCTGGGTATGTACATAGTCAATGGTAGGCTTCGAGGGGACTCCTATGGTAGGTACACCAATAGCTCATCTCTTGGCAGTAGTACTGTAGACTACTTTACCACTGACCTCAACCCAGAGTCTCTTAGAGCGTTCACAGTCAGTCCACTGACACCCCTATCAGATCACAGCAAAACCACACTCTACTTGAACAGAGCTATACTCAATCATGAGGCATCAAAGCCAAAATAACTGAATAATATTAAGAAACGCTATAGATAGAAGGATAGTGTGGAAATCTACCAAAAAACAATTAGGCAACAACAAATTCAATCCCTTTTAGACAATTTCCTGGACAAAATGTTTCACTGTAATAGTGAAGGTGTAAACTTGGCAGTAGAAAACCTAAACAGTATATTTGACCTCTCAGCTTCCCTATCAAATCTAAACATTTCAAGCAGACAACCTAAGAAAATGAACAACAATGACAAATGGTTTAATGAAGAATACATAAACCTAAGAAAGAAATTGAGAAACCTATCCAACCCAAAACATAGAGACCCAGAAAACCTGAGCCTACACCTTCACTATGGTGAATCACTAAAACAATACAGAAATACACTACAGAAAAAGAAGGAACAGCACTTCAGAAATCAGCTCAACGTAATTGAAGAATCCATAGACTCTAACCACTTCTAGGAAAATTGGAAAAAAAACAACAACACGAAGAGATATCTATCCAAAATGGAGATGTGTGGATAATCCACTTCTCCAATCGTTTTGGCCCTATAACAAAGAACAAACAGCAAAAACATAAACATGATCAAATAAAAATCTTAGAACCAACTATTAAAGACCACCAGAACCCACTGGATTCTCCAATTATATTGAATGAACTACAATACAGAATACAAACCCTCCAACCCAAAAAGGCCTGTGAGGTTGATGATATCCTAAATTAAATGATAAAATAAACAGACCACAAATTCCAATTGGCTATACTTAAACTCTTTAACATCATCCTTAGCTCTGGCATCTTCCCCAATATTTGGAACCAAGGACTGATCACCCCAATCCACAAAAGTGGAGACAAATTTGACCCCAATAACGACCGGGGGATATGCATCAATAGCAACTTTTGGAAATTCCTCTGCATTATCATTAACAGCAGACTCGTGCATTTCCTCAGCGAAAACAATGTACTGAGCAAATGTCAAATTGGCTTTTTACCACATATTCACCCTGCACACCCTAACTGACAAACAAACAAACCAAAACAAAGGCAAAGTGTTCTTATGCTTTGTTGATTTACATTTTTTTTTACTCAATTTGGCATGAGGGTCTGCTATGCAAATTGATGTAAAGTGATGTTGGGGGAGCACCCAGCATCACCCTACTAGAATCTGAAATCAAATGTCAACTGTTTGTTGATGATCTGGTGCTTCTGTCCCCAACCAAGGAGGGCCTGGAGCAGCACCTACAGTGGAAGTCAGAAGTTTACATACACCTTAGCGAAATACATTTAAACTCAGTTTTTCACAATTCCTGACATTTAATCTTAGTGATTATGCCCTGTCTTAGGTCAGTTAGGATCACCACTTTATTTTAAGAATGTGAAATGTCAGAATAATAGTAGAGAGAATGATTTATTTCAGCTTTCATTTCTTTCATCACATTCCCAGTGGGTCAGAAGTTTACATACACTCAATTAGTATTTAGTAGCATTGCCTTTAAATTGTTTAACTTGGATCAAACGTTTTGGGTAGCCTTCCACAAGCTTCCCACAATAAGTTGGGTGAATTTTGGCCCATTCCTCCTGACAGAGCTGGTGTAACTGAGTCAGGTTTGTAGGCCTCCTTGCTCGCACACACTTTTTCAGTTCTGCCCACAAATTGTCTATAGGATTGAGGTCGGGGCTTTGTGATGGCCACTCCAATTCCTTGACTTTGTTGTCCTTAAGCCATTTTTTCCACAACTTTGGAAGTGTGCTTGGGGTCATTGTCCATTTGGAAGACCCATTTGTGACCAAGCTTTAACTTCCTGACTGATGTCTTGAGATGTTGCTTCAATATATCCACTATTTTCCTTTCCTCATGATGCCATCTTTTTTGTGAAGTGCACCAGTCCCTGCTGCAGCAAAGCACCCCCACAACATGATGCTGCCACCCCCATGCTTCACGGTTGGGATGGTGTTCTTCGGCTTGCAAGCCTCCCCCTTTTTCCTCCAAACATTACGATGGTCATTATGGCCAAACAGTTCTATTTTTGTTTCATCAGTCCAGAGGACATTTCTCCAAAAAGTATGATTTTTGTCCCCATGTGTAGTTGCAAACCGTAGTCTGGCTTTTTTATGGCGGTTTTGGAGCAGTGGCTTCTTCCTTTCTGAGTGGCCTTTCAGGTTATGTTGATATAGGACTAGTTTTACTGTGGATATAGATACTTTTGTTTCCTCCAGAATTTTCACAAGGTCCTTCACTGTTGTTCTGGGATTGATTTGTACTTTTCACACCAAACGGCTGCATGGTCCCATGGTGTTTATACTTGCGTACTATTGTTTGTACAGATGAACGTGGTTCCTTCAGGCATTTGGAAATTGCTCCCAAGAATTAACCAGAATTGTGGTGGTCTACAATTTTCTTTCTGAGGTCTTGGCTGATTTCTTTTGATTTTCCCATGATGTCAAGCAAAGAGGCATTGCGTTTGAAGGTAGGCCTTGAAATACATCCACAGGTACACCTCCAATTGAGTCAAATGAATTAGCCTATAAGAAGCTTCTAAAGCCATGACATCATTTTCTGGAATTTTCCAAGCTGTTTAAAGGCACAGTCAACTTAGTGTATGTAAACTTCTGACCCACTGGAATTGTGATACAGTGAATTATAAGTGAAATAATCTGTCTGTAAACAATTGTTGGACACATTACTTGTGTCATGCACAAAGTAGATGTCCTATCCAACTTGCCAAAACTATAGTTTGTTAACAAGAAATTTGTGGAGTGGTTGAAAAACAAGTTTGAATGACTCCAACCTAAGTGTATGTAAACTTCCGACTTCAGGTGTATATTTTCTGCACAGATTCTGTTAGATCTGGGCCCTGACAGTAAATCTCTGTAAGACAAAAATAGTGGTGTTCCAAAAAAGCCAGGACCATGAATACAAATTCCATCTAGACACCTGTCATGAGAATTTTGCTATCTCAATGGTTGAACTCAACTATCACTCAAGCTTTGTCTATTTTCCAGAGGTCGTAAATCTCCAGTTAATAAAGAATTAGACAATGTCTCAGATTCTGCAATAGATCAGTCCTTTATTCAGAGAGTGCCCTGTCTTCAAAATGAGAACACAATCTTTTTATAGCACACACACACACAAATGAACTCACATCAGTAGAAACTCCACCTCTCTTTAGGTGGGCTGTATTTTTCCAAAGTTCACATACATTGTTTATCACCCTTCTGCAACATGTTTTATCATCTTCTGCAAGCCTAGCCATTTCTAACAGTTTTTCTCCTCCCTCCTCCCTAGGGTGGGGATGCCTCTTTCCAGTTAATAGTTTCACAGTTATCACAAGTCGACAGTTCAGTTGTCCTTGAATGTCTCAACTATACCCAGCTCATATTGCGAAATAGTAACACAATGGCCTAGTCACACACATTATTGAATTATGACTCTTAACACATTTCATACAATTATATGGTTTCAGGGTGGAATACTTTAGTCATTATCTTAAACATACAAATTATTCTATCAATCCACCCTTTGACTAAATATTACATCTTGATTGCATCTTAAAAAATCACATCATCACACCCATAAATGTATGTACAACGTCTATTTCACCTCACCTGGGTATAGTTCTATTTCTACTTCCAGTTATAACTCTTCCTTTTGAGATTTTCACTATAACCTTCACACGTTATTTTTTTTAATGTTTTATTTCACCTTTATTTAACCAGGTAGGCAAGTTGAGAACAAGTTCTCATTTACAATTGCGACCTGGCCAAGATAAAGCAAAGCAGTTCGACACATACAACAACACATGGAGTAAAACAAACATACAATCAATAATACAGTAGAAAAATAAATCTATATACAATGTGAGCAAATGAGGTGAGATAAGGGAGGTAAAGGCAAAAAAGGCCATGGTGGCAAAGTAAATACAATATAGCAAGTAAAACACTGGAATGGTTGATTTACAGTGGAAGAAAGTGCAAAGTAGAATTAGAAATAATGGGGTGCAAAGAGCAAAATAAATAAATACAGTAGGGGAAGAGGTAGTTGTATGGGCTAAATTATAGATGGGCTATGTACAGGTGCAGTGATCTGTGAGCTGCTCTGACAGCTGGTGCTTAAAGCTAGTGAGGGAGATAAGTGTTTCCAGTTTCAGAGATTTTTGTAGTTCGTTCCAGTCATTGGCAGCAGAGAACTGGAAGGAGAGACGGCCAAAGGAGGAATTGGCTTTGGGGGTGACCAGAGAGATATACCTGCTGGAGCGTGTGCTACAGGTGGGTGCTGCTATGGTGACCAGTGAGCTGAGATAAGGGGGGACTTTACCTAGCAGGGTCTTTTAGATGACCTGGAGCCAGTGGGTTTGGCGACGAGTATGAAGCGAGGGCCAGCCAACGAGAGGGTACAGGTCGCAGTGGTGGGTAGTATATGGGGCTTTGGTGACAAAACAGATGGCACTGTGATAGACTGCATCCAGTTTATTGAGTAGGGTATTGGAGGCTATTTTGTAAATGACATCGCCGAAGTCGAGGATCGCCGAAGTCGAGGGTATGTTTGGCAGCATGAGTGAAGGATGCTTTTTTGCGAAATAGGAAGCCAATTCTAGATTTAACTTTGGATTGGAGATGTTTGATGTGAGTCTGGAAGGAGAGCTTACAGTCTAACCAGACACCTAGGTATTTGTAGTTGTCCACATATTCTAAGTCAGAACCGTCCAGAGTAGTGATGCTGGACGGGCGGGCAGGTGCAGGCAGCGACCGGTTGAAGAGCATGCATTTAGTTTTACTTGTATTTAAGAGCAGTTGGAGGCCACGGAAGGAGAGTTGTATGGCATTGAAGCTCGTCTGGAGGGTTGTTAACCTCTTGGCGTTCCCCTAGGATAGGGGGCACTAAAGCGATTTTTGAAAAAAATTCGTGCCCATTTTAAACGGCCTCCTACTCAAACTCAGAAGCTAGGATATGCATATAATTAATACTTGTGGATAGAAAACACCCTAAAGTTTCTAAAACTGTTTGGATGGTGTCTGTGAGTATAACAGAACTCATATGGCAGTCAAAACCCCGAGACAGATGGAAACAGGAAGTGGAATTCTGAATTGCGAACTCAACTTCATCACGTTGCCTATTAATCACACCGTGAGCTATGGTTCATTGAGCGCTTCCTATTGCTTCCACTAGATGTCCCCAGTCTTCACAAATTGGTTTGAGCCTTCTACTGTTAAAATTGAATGAATGAGACGCTGTGGAACGTGGTCACACGGAGAGGGCCATCACCATTATGACGCCGGCGCCCCTGGTTACCCTCCCCTTTCGAAACGTTTTGAAACACAATGCAATCGTCCCCCTCGAATCTTATTGGCTCTCTTGTTGAAACAGGCCCTGAAGATTTATGTTAGACAACGTTTGACATGTTTGAACGAACCTAAATGGGAAAAAAATGCTTTTTGTCGAAATGGCTGTCCCGTGGCCGACGGAGGATTTGGATCAGCCTTCAGACGCGCTAACAAGAACAAGCTAATGGAACATAATGGATGAACTTTTTCGAACGAAAATACATTTGTTGTGGACCTGGGAGTCCTGGAAGTGCTTTCTGATGAAGACAACCAAAGGTAAGGGATTATTGACAATAGTATACAAGACTAGATGTGATATGCGATTGTTCCAAGATGGCGCTGACATGTAACGTTAGCCTATTTTTCAGAGTATCGCATCCCCTTTCATCGCAAAGTATGATTACCCAGTAAAGTTAATTTTAAATCTGGTATTACAGGTGCTTTCAAGAGATATTCATCTATAAATCTTAGAATGACAATATTACATTTTAAAAATGTTTTCGAATAGTAATTTAGTAAATTGTAGCTCTGTTTCATCGGATGCATTTGAGGGAAAATAGTTAGTCAACGTTACGCACCGATGTAAAATGCTGTTTTTATATATAAATATGAACTTTATCGAACAAAAGAATGCATGTATTGTGTAACATGATGTCCTAGGTGTGTCATCTGATGAAGATTGTCAAAGGTTAGTGCTGCATTTAGCTGTTTTTTGGTTATTTGTGATGCATGTGATTGGTCGGAAAATGGCTATGTGGCTACTTTTACGATATACTCCTCTAACATAATCTAATGTTTTGCTTTTGCTGTAAAGCCTTTTTGAAATCGGACAACGTGGTTCGATTCAGGAGAGGTGTATCTATAAAACGATATAATTTGAAAAAAAAAAAAAAAACAATTATTACATTTTGTTATGCTAATGGCGATATGATTTTTCGCTGGATGTCTGTCCCGCATACGGGACGGAGGCCGCACAGGGGTTAACACAGTGTCCAAAGAAGGGCCAGAAGTATACAGAATGGTGTCGTCTGCGTAGAGGTGGATCAGAGACTCACCAGCAGCAAGAGCGACATCATTGATGTATACAGAGAAAAGAGTTGGCCCAAGAATTGAACCCTGTGGCACCCCCATAGAGACTACCAGAGGCACGGACAACAGGCCATCCGATTTGACACATTGAACTCTATCAGAGAAGTAGTTGGTGTGCCAGGCGAGGCAATCATTTGAGAAACCAAGGCTATTGAGTCTGCCGATGAGGATGTGGTGATTGACAGTCAAAAGCCTTGGCCAGGTCAATGAATACGGCAGCACAGTATTGTTTCTTATCGATGGCGGTTACGATATCGTTTAGGACCTTGAGCATGGCTGAGGTGCACCCATGACCAGCTCTGAAACCAGATTGCGTAGAGGAGAAGGTGCGGTGGGATTCGAAATGGTCGGTAATCTGTTTGTTGACTTGGCTTTCGAAGACCTTAGAAAGGCAGGGTAGGATAGATATAGGTCTGTAGCAGTTTGGGTCAAGAGTGTCCCCTCCTTTGAAGAGGGGGATGACAGCAGCTGCTTTCCAATCTTTTGGAATGACACGAAAGAGAGGTTGAACAGGCTAGTAATAGGGGTTGCAACAATTTCGGCAGATAATTTTAGAAAGAAAGGGACCAGATTGTCTAGCCCGGCTGATTTGTAGGGGTCCAGATTTTGCAGCTCTTTCAGAACATCAGCTGACTGGATTTGGGAGAAGGAGAAATGAGGAAGGCTTGGGCAAGTAGCTGTGGGGGGAGCAGTGCTGTTGACCGCAGTAGGGGTAGTCAGGTGGAAAGCATGGCCAGTCGTAGAAAAATGCTTATTGAAATTCTCAATTATAGTGGATTTATCAGAGGTGACAGAGTTTCCTATCCTCAGTGCAGTGGGCAGCTGGGAGGAGGTGTTCTTATTCTCCATGGACTTTACAGTGTCCCAGAACTTTTTTGAGTTTGTGTTGCAGGAAGCAAATTTGTGCTTGAAAAAGCTAGCCTTGGCTTTTCTAACTGCCTGTGTATATTGGTTTCTAACTTCCCTGAAAAGTTGCATATCACGAGGGCTGTTCGATGCTAATGCAGAACGTCACAGGATGTTTTTGTGTTGGTTAAGGGCTGTCAGGTCTGGAGAGAACCAAGGGCTTTATCTGTTCCTGGTTCTAAATTTCTTGAATGGGGCATGCTTATTTAAGATGGTGAGGAAGGCATTTAAAAAAAATAACCAGGCATCCTCTACTGATGGGATGAGGTCAATATCCTTCCAGGATACCCGGGCCAGGTCGATTATAAAGGCTTGCTCACTGAAATGTTTCAGGGAGCGTTTGACAGTGATGAGTGGAGGTCGTTTGACCGCTGACCCATTACGGATGCAGGCAATGAGGCAGTGATTGCTGAGATCTTGGTTGAAAACAGCAGAGGTGTATTTAGAGGGCAAGTTGGTTAGGATAATATCTATGAGGGTGAACTAAGAAAAGTTTTATCTAATTGTGGGTCATCAGGGTTGAATTGGTCAGCATCATTCACCATTCCAGGATGCATGTAGCGATCATCCCACTGGTCTGAGTCAGGTATGGGCCTATACCTCACCATCTGCTGGGTCACAGCATTCTCCAACGCCTTGCTCACCAACCCTCGGACACAAGGAATAAAACAACAACCACATAATACGAGCATACCCATACAAACAATAGCAGCCCCCAAGATGGTAGCTACTATGGTTTTCCATTTGCCAAACATTTCATAAAATCACCCTGTCACAGATGTATTAACCCCTGAGTTCTCAGCCCATTCTTCACTTAGAGCCGTTAACCCTGCTAGAGCTCTTGTAACTGTCCCATCTGGTGATGTGTTATTAGGAATAAACAACAATGAACCCCTATCATTCTACATACCCCGCCCTTTTCTACCAATAACATATCGAGAGCCAACCTATTCTGCCAAGTCATGAGGGAGGTGGCGGATAGATGAGTCGAGAGTCCCCTTACTGCATCCCTAGTCTGATTAACAAATCTTTGTTGGTTATAATAGATATAGTTTATCCAATCCACATTCTTATTTATCGTAACCCACCAAAAGAAAGTAGTAGTGAACCATTCCCCTATTTGATTCAATGCCTTGTATTCATCGGGTACTCCCCTAGGGATCCCTATGGAATCCATCCATATGGGGCTAACCTCATCTAGGACTTGACTTCTCTTATTTCTGTACATTTTACTCACAACTGGCCGTTGATGACTAATCCTCACTGCTTGAACCAATAACACCGGGGCACAAGTGCCGAACCACCCTTTTGGCAATGCTTGTCTGAGTCTACCTTTACTAGTACAGGCCCACGGAACCACGAGATTCGAGAGTTTTGTTTGATCTATGGTATTCAATTCACTTACATCCACTGTCGTTTTACAGACATTGAATGCACCCAAATTTCTGGTGCCATTCGTATGTTTATAACACGGTACTCCCCAGGAGTCACCGTGAACGGCGGTGGGGTGGCGGAGCTTTTCAATCGTGCAAGACCAATCCCCGTACAATTGACTTCAGTTTGGTTAGACCCTAAGTCTAAGACGCAGGAAAACATTACCTGTGGCATCGGGGCCGTTAACATAGCTGGTCGCCCCTTAGAACATGCATAACAATTGTTTTGGCCCAGGGCCCTGGCCGTGTAATTCATCCATCTCAACCAGAGATTTTCATCTGGTATTCCTTCTACCTCCCCTTGGTTCCTTTCTTGGAGAAGGAAATCCTTCACATCGGGTAGACTAGTAGAATCAAATGAATGTCCACCTGAATGATCAACTCGACTTGGTCCTAATAATGGATTTACTACGGGGTATTTCACTATGGTGTCCGTCAATTGAAATGGGAGGCAGGTATCCTTGCCATACTCATCAGCGCATGCCAGATACTTCATTTGTATATCTCTCCTAGTTACATTTTGTATAGTTACTACTATTCCGAACATACATGAAGGAATGTCCTTATTCCGTTTAGCACCCCACCGTGTGCTCCATTTCCAGATATTAGTCTCATATTCCCTGCCCCATGTGTGTTTAAACACCTGGGACCAGGAACACGTGGACATAGTTGGTTGACACAGGTATAAGGGGGTGTTGTCGTCAGTTATCTCCTTATAACAGTAACCCCACCCGTTAGTCAAATTTAGTACCCTTATCTTAAATCTCACGTTTTGTCCTTCTCTAACCCCTATTTTATATGTCACTCTTCCTTGGCTGTCCTCATATTGAGTAGTTTGTCTTTTGCTTCTCAACAATGGTAGAGATTCGGTACGATTTATGCCGACTGGCGGTGGATCTGGATGTATTAGGAAGATTATTAGTACTATGATGCAGCTTAGGGTCCCCCATATTCCCAAAAACCGCCAACCCCCTCCTGCCTGTAGCCTATAAAATTTAAGAAAAACTCATTTACCAAATCAATCACAGAGAAATATCTACTATCTAATTTTACCAAATTTAGGAGAGTACTAGATTCAGGGATGCAAGAAACTCTTAAAATAATACTTCTATTTACTCCTTATAAGTCCAGCACTATTTTCTATCCCACAAAGGGTGGAGCCTTTCGGATTAAAAACATCGACAAGTTTCAAAAAACATCTTCTCCTCCAATAATAACATCATTATCCATGATTTAATTAAACATAGGTATAGTCCTTGCTATTACTTCTGGTTTCAATAAATACTGCCTTCAATAAGGTCAATAAAATAATTTAAGAGTAACAGTTACAGATAAAACTCCTTTAATAAATCCCACATCTGTCACTCCTTTTAACCATAACATCTCCGGTATCCCTGTGTCTAGCTCTAAACTTTCTCTCTGCTCTCGTTGTCTCTGTCTCTCTCTCTATCTTGCTCTCTCTGTCTCTATCTTGCTCTCTCTATCTTTTATCACTTTCTTCTTCTTTCTTTACTCTTGCCTTCTTGCCTTCTTTTCCGGGCATCAGACAGCCACACCCTGGCGGTATCTAACCCTCGACCTGCTGTTTCCCTTGATTATCTACACACGTCTTATGTAAATGCTTTATCATAGTTTCTAGTTTATCTACATCTAGGCGCCCTTCAAAACCATACTTCTTCCTCCGCTTAGGTACAGTTTACATGCACTTCTATTTAATCATAGATTTCAATTTGTCTACATCTTGACGTCCTTCAAACTCATAATTCTTTCGCCACTTAGGTCCATAATATATGTTCCTTTTATCCTTAGACTCCATATACCTTTCATCCACGGGTAATCCCGGGACTACCTTTGAGGATTTACCACTCCTGTTATTCAATTACTTTCCTTGTTATTATGTGTATTCTCACAATCTATGTGTGTGCTCTTACTGTTATTATACTTAAATCTCACAATCTATGTGTGTGCTTTTACTGTTATTATACTTAATCTTACAATCTATGTGTGTGCTCTTATTCTCATATACTTTTAATAGTCCCAGACTACTTCCCATATATTTTGAATAGTCCCAGACTACTTCCCATATATTTTGAATAGTCCCAGACTACTTCCCATATATTTTGAATAGTCCCAGACTACTTCCCATATATTTTTACTAGTCCCAGACTACTTCCCATATACCTCTAATAGTCCCAGACTACTTCCCATATATTTTTACAAGTCCCAGACTACTTCCCATATACCTCTAATAGTCCCAGACTATTTCAATACGGGGTAGTTTTTTTTGGTAATGGCCTCAACTACCACGAGTCATCACGGACCCATCTTTCGTTCAATACTCAGCCCCCACCCTCCCGTTTTATATTTATCTAGATACTTTGTTACTTTTGAACTTTCTCTATATAAACTTCTAAAAACGGTATACTGAATATGAATCCTCAGCCTGATTTTAGTGGTTACCACCTTACCTACATCAGATTTTTTAACAATATATACGTCTAATGCAAGTTTAGATCCTACCCCCAAAACCCATGAATAAAGACTACTGACCTTATTCTTACAGCTGAGAATTCAATGTAGGTTGGATCTCGTCACCGTTTCTGTCGTGTACCAGTTCGCCACCGGCCTGAAATGGACCCTCAATTTCAGAGGTCAGGTCTTTATCTTACGGATCTCTGATCCGCCCGTGCACAGTTTTCGGCGCTCCCATGGGACGACAGAAACAGGTATTTAGATCCGGCTCAAAGGACGAAGTTGTCACGAGAATTTTGCTATCTCAATGGTTGAACTCAACTATCACTCAAGCTTTGTCTATTTCCCAGAGGTCGTAAATCTCCGGTTAATAAAGAATTAGACAAAGTCTCAGATTCTGCAATAGATCAGTCCTTTATTCAGAGAACGCTCTGACTTCACAATCTTTTTATAGCACACACACACAAATTAACTCACATCAGTAGAAACTCCACCTCTCTTTAGGTGGGCTGTATTTTTCCAAAGTTCACATACATTGTTTATCACCTTTCTGCAACATGTTTCATCATTTTCTGCAAGCCTAGCCATTTCTAACAGTTTTTCTCCTCCCTAGGGTGGGGAGGCCTCTTTCCAGTTATTAGTTTCACCATTATCACAAGTCAACAGTTCAGTTGTCATTGAATGTCACAACTATACCCAGTTCATATTGCGAAATAGTAACACAATGGCTTAGTCACACACATTATTGAATTATGACTCTTAACACATTTCATACAATTATATGGTTTCAGGGTGGAATACTTTAGTCATTATCTTAAACATATAAATTATTCTATCAACACTGTTGCCCTAGAGCACACAAAAACTAAACATACCTCGGCACCACAGGTAACTTCCACAAAGCTGTGAACGATCTAAGAGACAAGGCAAGAAGGGCCTTCTATGCCATCAAAAGGAACATAAAATTCGACATACCAATTAGGATCTGGCAAAAAATCCTTGAATCAGTTATAGATCCCATTGCCCTTTATGGTTGTGAGGTATGGGGTCCGCTCACCAACCAAGAATTCACAAAATGGGACAAACACCAAACTGACACTCTGCATGGAGAAATCTACAACAATATATTTTGTGTACAATGTAAAACACCAAATAATGCATGCAGAGCTGAATTAGGTCGATACCCGCTAATGATCAAAATCCAGAAATGAGCCGTTAAATTCTACAACCACCTTAAAGGAAGCAATTCCCAAACCTTCTATAACAAAGCCATCACCTAAAGAGATGTGAACCTGGAGAAGAGCCCACTAAGCAAGCTGGTTCTGGGCTCTGTTCACAAACACCAACAGACCCCACAGAGCTCCAGGACAGTAACACAATTAGACCCAACCAAATCATGAGAAAACAAAAAGATAATTACTTGACACATTGGGAAGAATTTACAAAAAACCTAGCAAACTAGAATTCTATTTGGCCCTAAACAGAGAGTACACAGTGGCAGAATATCTGACCACTGTGACTGACACAAAATTAAGGAAATCTTTGACTATGTACAGACTCAGTGAGCATAGCCTTGCTATTGAGAAAGGCCGACAAAGGCAGACCTGGCTATCAAGAGAAGACATGCTAGTGTATGTGCACACTGCCCACAAAATGAGTTGGAAACTGAGCTGCACTTCCAAACCTCCTGCCAGTTGTATGACCATATTAGAGACACATATTTCCCTCAGATTACACAGACCCACAAAGAATTAGAAAACAAATCCTATTTTTGTGGTGAAATACCACAGCAGCATGATTTGTGACTTGTTGCCACAAGAAAAGGGTAACCATTGAAGAACAAACACCATTTTGAATACAACCTATATTTATGTTTATTTATTTTTCCTTTTGTACTTTAACTATTTGCACATCATTACAACACTGTATATAGACATAATATTACATTTGAAATGTCTTTATTCTTCAGGGCTCCCGAGTGGTGCAGCGGTCTAAGCACTGCATATCAGAGAAAGAGGTGACACTACAGTCCCTGGTTCAAGTCCAGGCTGAATCACATCTGGTTGTGATTGGGAGTCCCAATTGGCCCAGTTTGGCTGGGGTAGGCCATCATTGTAAATAATAAATAAAGAAATTCCTTGCCTAAATAAATCAAAAATAAATACACTACTGTTCAAAAGTTTGGGGTCACTTAGAATTGTCCTTGTTTTGGAAAGAAAAGCAACATTTTGTCCATTCAAACAACATCAAATTGATCGGAAATATAGGCAGAGTTCCTCTGTCCAGTGTCTGTGTTCTTTTGCCCATCTTAATCTTTTATTTTTATTGGCCAGTCTGAAATATGGCTTTTTCTTTGCAACTCTGCCTAGAAGGCCAGCATCCTAGCCTCTTCACTCTTGACGTTGAGACTGGCGTTTTGTGGGTACTATTTAATGAAGCTGCCAGTTGAGGACTTGTGAGGCGTCTGTTTCTCAAACTAGACACTCTAATGTACTTGTCCTCTTGCTCAGTTGTGCACCGGGGCCTTCCACTCCTCTTTCTATTCGGGTTAGAGCCAGTTTGCGCTGTCCTGTGAAGGGAGTAGTACACAGCTTTGTATGAGATCTTCAGTTTCTTGTCAATTTCTCGCATGGAATAGCCTTCATTTCTCAGAACAAGAATAGACTGACGAGTTTCAGAAGAAAGTTCTTTGTTTCTAGTCATTTTGAGCCTGTAAACGAACCCACAAATGCTGATGCTCCAGATACTCAACCAGTCTAAAGAAGGCTTCTTTAATCAGCACGACAGTTTTCAGCTGTGCTAACATAATTGAAAAAAGGGTTTTCTAATGATCAATTAGTCTTTTAAAATGATAAACTTGGATTAGCTCGCACAACGTGCCATTGGAACACAGGAGTGATGGTTGCTGATAATGGGCCACTGTACGCCTATGTAGATATTACATTAAAAATCTGCCGTTTCCAGCTACAATACACATTTACAACATTAACAATGTCTACGCTGTATTTCTGATAAATGTTATGTTATTTTAATGGACCAAAAAAATTGCTTTTCTTTGAAAAACAAGAACATTTCCAAGTGACCCCAAACTTTCGAACGGTAGTGTATATATTTTGGAACTAATGTTTACTATTCATTTTATATTTCACTTTTGTTTATTATCTATGTCCCTTGCTTTGGCAATGTAAACATATGTTTCCCATGCCAATAAAGCCCCCTAAATTGAAGAGAGAGAGAGAGAGAGAGAGAGAGAGAGAGAGAGAGAGAGAGAGAGAGAGAGAGAGAGAGAGAGAGAGAGAGATACTTGTACTGTGTAGGGCGTGATGTTTATTTCTGCACATGCTTTGTACGATATAGTAACCGTGTTTGTCGTCCAGTAATTTGGGCTGACAATAAAGGTATATGTGGGAGAATACAGTGCTCTCTTCTGACAGAGAAGTGGTGCACGGAGGCCTGAAATGACTTGAGCTTTGCCAACCGGCATTAAAAATGAAATGACAAAGTTGGAACACATTCCCTTTACCCCAGCCAGCTGTCATTCGATCAACTACTGGACTATAACAATACATTACATTACCAGCCTGACTCACTGTCGTCCCATGCTCAGTCAAATATGGAATGAAAAATGGGATGGTGTTAAAGGAAAGTTTTTTACTTGTTCGATACTGAATTTGTATTTTAAACCTTAAGGTAATATTATTATTATTATTATAGTAAAAATAATAAATACAAATTCAAACATTTGACATTTCCATACATCCAATGTTTCCAGCAAATTGCCTCAGTGCCTAGACAGTCGAGAAGACGGTTGTAAGCATAATGCAGAATTATCCCTTACTTGTTATTTTACCTCCAGAAGGTTTCCAAAATATTTTCTATAATATTTGCCCTCACTAATTAAAGGTCTGCCAGAGATTGCCAAGGCACGATACCTAAGCTTTCAGAAACAATCTGTAGTCAAGCATTTTAAATGAAAATGTATTTGTGATTTAAATGGTCAGTGAGAGGAAAATTAACTTACGAAATGTTGAAAATGAAATATTAGACAAGGTGCAGTGGGAGACAGCAGACAGAGATGGTAATTTTGTGGAACTGGAAATCCCGCCTTGGCAGAATTGTGTGACATTTTACATTTATCTGTGTTCTGCATGGCTTGTAATGTTAATGGTAATTTTATGGGACCGAACTGGAATGAAAATGGCGTTATCTCAGATTGCCTCCAATGTAGAATTGTGTAAGGGAGCGCAGTTGTATCCTTTATTTTCCATTTTCCAGTAATGTGACTTATTGCATGATCTGTCCTCTGTTTTTGAATGTATGAATTCAGACCATTTTTTATCAGGCAGTTCTACTCAGAACACCATTACAAACACACACCTTTACTGAAGCAAAGGCTATACAGAGAGGCTGTAGTATTTTAGCACTGGGTTGTTTGAACATTCATCTTCATTGGTTAGAGATTTAGAAATGTGGAGTAAAAAGTACTTGCTGAATGGCTTCTGATGCTTTTATTTCTACCAAGCTATTCAAACTGAATTTTCCTCTAGGGATACTTAAAAATCGAGTTACTGACATTGTTAATATTCAGTTGAAGTTTGTGGTCTTCAGAAACAGCGCTGAATACTTTGCAAAGGAATATATATTTATTTCATAATGGACGAGTAGCTATTATTGGAATACAATATTTGTTCAATACAAAAACATAATTATCAATACATCTTTTCAGTAAAAATCTACCATCTACTTAAAGAGACTTTCCGGAACATTTGCGTACTTTTTAGCCAGTAGCTCTGAAAGTAGCGCTCAAGGGCCAAAACGGGTCCCCGAAAATGTCGTACTATGTCATTATGTGCAGATGCAGTATGTCATTGCTCACTCTCTCTCTCTGCTATGCCACTGAGCCATTGGGCCCGCCCTGCAACCTCATTGTAAAATGCTGGGCAGGCCTGGGCCAGCCTTATTCTTTCACTGTGAAACTTGTCAATGTGCACCTTGCTAGCTGTCACTGAAATGGCGAGGGGCTAAAACTCATCGGCTGGAGCTCTAATTCCTAGGGGGCTGGCCCACGTGGGCCAAGCTTGCAGTGCTCAAATTGGCGCTACACAGCTTCCAGAAAACAGTCGCTTTCAAACTATGGATTTCCTGGCTAATTGAGGTAAGGTAGTAATTCTACTCATAGATTTTGCATTTAGGAACAACACATCAAGCCCAGAAGAGGGAGGTTTAAAAAATACTTACATAGTCGCCAAAGTTATGGAACGTCTCTTTAATAATAACATGAAATCAATAAAGACTTATCTACTAATCAATAATGCTTACACTCAACCCACATTTACACATTTTTATCAATAGTCTGTGCACTTAACATGTCCTTTCCCTACAAAGGTCAGACAGGCATACACTAAACACAGGCATTTCAAAAGTAATAGAAACATCTCAATAGAACAAAGTGCTACTCCAATAAGGGCTCAGGGGGTCACAACACCAGCCAGCCCAGCCATATCACACTAAGGTCACTATTAAACATGGCTCTCCAATTCCATGTCTGTGAAAGCAGAGAGCTTGTGGTGATATTTGTCAGCATATAGTGTTGAAACAAACCCCATGGCCATTAGGAGGAGCCTGGTCCGCTAGGCTGCTAAAAGCTATCTGTGGTTACTAATTGCTGGCCGGGGCCTAATTGCCTTAATTAATAGGCTTGGTGTCTCAGGCCTGAGACAGGGACAGGGGGGCTTAGATCAGTGTCAGATGATTTCTGGGGAGTGGTGTTGGGGTCCCTGGGGGGCCATCTCTGGGCTCACCGCAGACACATCACAGATGGAGATCCATTACTCACTGATCATAAGAGAGCATCACTAACTAGATCTCAGCGTAGAGAGAAAAGCAACGGTTTCTGACTTCGTTCAAACACATCGCCCACCCCTCTCTTCTTGTACTCTCCTCCCTCTTTCTCTCTTCCTAGCTTATGGTTACTGAATTACGTAACTGTAATTCACAGTGACAAAGTAGGCTAGCACCTTTTGCCCTGACCGTGGAGGTTTGTTCAATGAGCTCTGTGAAATTAGCCCTGGTACTCTCATTTTCCAGCTGCAGGGAAATGGTTAAAAGACACAGATCATATGAAATTAGAACTGATTCAACAAATCTGCTGCTTTCCCCTTCTGCCTAATCCTCCTCCCAACCCCCTCTTCCCCTCTGCCTGCTCCTCCTCCCAACCCCCTCTTCTACTCTGCCTGCTCCTCTCTCCAACCCCCTCTTCCCCTCTGCCTGCTCCTCCTCCCAACCCCCTCTTCTACTCTGCCTGCTCCTCTCTCCAACCCCCTCTTCCCCTCTGCCTGCTCCTCATCCCAACCCCCTCTTCTCCTCTGCCTGCTCCTCCTCCAAACCCCCTTTTCCCCTCTGCCTAATCCTCCTCCAAACCCCCTCTTCCCCTCTGCCTGGTCCTCCTCCCAACCCCCTCTTCTCCTCTGCCTGCTCCTCTCTCCAACCCCCTCTTCCCCTCTCCCTGCTCCTCATCCCAACCCCCTCTTCTCCTCTGCCCTCTCCACTACCCCTTTGCCCTCTCCACTACCCCTTCCTCTTCCCTCTTCAAGCACCTTGTCCGCATCCAGGAAAGACTTCTAAGTTTCAGGTGCACGCATACATTTCTTCTGATGATATATTGTCCTGGTGGGGAATTTCACTTACTGCTGCGGCCTTTTGCTGAACCTGTTGCTAGTCAGTGAGCACGATAGGTGTATAAGTGGCGAGGTTCTTCATTCATCATACATTGTTCTTGGACCGCAAATATCTCATATGCGATTCAGGAGGAAACTACTAAAACGGCACAAAGAATCCCTGTAGGAAGCAGCTGAGGTTATATCAAATGCTGTGCAATAAATAATATATGGATTGTTTGCATGTGTAATGGAATATACATTTTTGATGTTTGCATTTTGCCATCATTTCGGTTTATGTGGTATGAAACTCACAATTAGTGGTGCTCGTGATTGACATTATACATCTCTCATACATTTCTGACACTATCTTTGTCTATGAATTTTGAAGTCAGTTTTTCCCCCCAATCATATTTGCTGCTGTGTTGTGTTGTATTAAAGAGCATTACTAATCACAAGAGGCTCTGTGTTACTCAGAAGTCTCCACATCACTGGGGCTGACAATGTTGTGCTGGTGGGCATGTTGTGCTGTGCAAAAGTGCTTACACGCTCCCACAGACAACCAAAGGGAATAATTAAAGACAGAAGATGTAGGCAGAAGAATGGAGAGCAAATCCCATTGTTTGGGGTTATTTCATCCCACTGAATTCTTTCTCTCCTTCTATTCTCGCATTTCTCTCTCCAAATTCACTATGGGTCTATGGCGCACTTTCAAACACATATGTAAGCGAGGCAGTGTACAACAAAGGGGCTATGATGTCCTACTCATCCCTACATTGTCTTTTCATTCTTTCAGAATAATTTGATATCTGGGGGAGTGGGTGAGTGAGCAGGCGAGCGAGGCAACGCTTAATAACCCCATAATGTAGCTGCCTGGAAGCTGAGAATGAAAGGTGTTTTTTAAAGGACAAACCGTGTGCTCTCATTTCTCCCTCCCTCCTCTCTTGTTTTCTAATGGCATCATTTCTTTAAACCCCCACAATCCCAACTGTTACCAAAATAATCCCCAATGAAATTCTAATTTAAGTTGAGCAGACTATTAGAGGAGCTCGACTACTCTCCGTTTTGGGAGCAGTAAATGTAGCCCCTCAATCTCTCCCAGCTTTTACTGTCAGTCAGAGAGCACTCAGTCATCTCTGTGCATCAGGTCCACAATATTGATTTTACCACCCACTGAAACAGCCGCATGAACATACATTTTGCATGAGGCTTTTACTCGCGGGCTCCTCCTCGGTCTGACAACACATGATGGGACCATGGACAGGCTGTATAACCCTGGCCTGCCAGGGCTAACAGGCTTGACCGGGGCTCCAGACTCTACTGTAGTATATACCACTGAAGGACAAAAGGCAGAGCTAGAGGGCCAATCATGTCTGTTGTGTTCAGTGACACCTCCACCTCTGTCTGAACCTCCCTTCTGGACGGACTTTGAAGAGCGAGAGAAGCCTGCTATGTTCATAGGGAGTTTCCTACTTGAGTGGGCTAAGCAGCCATGCCTGGTGTTACATCTTTATTGACTATAGTACTGTAGTAATTGATGTATGATATTGACATTTCACATGGACAGATACAGGGTTAAAAAGAGTAGGGACAAAATGAGAAATAATGATTGAAATCAACTATAGCCATTAAATATCTACAGTGAATCTAAACTAAAGTTGTCCGCTTTCCTAACATTACAGTCTCAACTTTTTGTATTCTAATATCTCCATGGAGAGGACTCAATACTTTAAAATCCTTCCCCTGGGGTTAGAATTCCACAACACAGCTTGAGATTTTATTGCATCACAAAGGGATCTGTGGATCCCTACAAGCAGAGCGTTTTACTTTGTAAAACCCCATGGCCCACTCAACTCAGTCTCAACTGCTTCCATTTTTGTAGTGTCTAAACACCTCCAAAGCGGTATTGAAACAACTGACTGCGGATAATATTTTTACACAGTTGGTTCTTTGATCCCGGTTTTATTTCCCTGTGATTATTCCAACCATGGTGAAGGAGCAGGAATCTATTTTGATGCTGAAATTTTAAATCCTTCCCTACCCTATAAAAAAAAGGTGAAGGGAAGCACGTCATTATGCTGAATTATTATGCTTGAGCCGCCATATTGCAAATACCAATAACATGAACTATTTCTTGGGAGATAGCAATCCTCCTAAAATGATTTACCACTGTGATAAAAGTGGCAACAAATGTTTTCATCCAGTTTATCAGTCCAAGTGAGTTTACTCTTAATCCTAGGGGTAAAAATGTCTTTCCGCCGTCATAATTACCAAGCGCCTCGCCGACAGGCCCATCTCTCTCCAGTGTAGTAATTACCTGTGTGGCTCATTGAGCAACCAATTGAGACGGTGCTTTATGTGCTCCCACTGAGAACGGTGAGGCAGAGAAATAATAGGGATGTTGTTCCTCTCCTCTCCCTTGACTTGTTCAAGAACCACAGCACAGTTTAGAAGACCCCTAAAATACAGGATGAGTCATAACAGAAATGTTTATTTACTTCATGAAGGCACCTCTTCAGACCCCTGACTATGTGTTCAGAGGGTAGTGCGTACAGCCCAGTACATCACAGGGGCCAAGTTTCCTGCCATCCAGGACCTCTATACCAGGCGGTGTCAGAGGAAGGCCCTAAAAATTGTCAGACTCCAGCCACTCTAGTCATAGACTGTTCTCTCTGCTAGATAACTGCAAGCGGTACCGGAGCACCAAGTCTAGGTCCAGGAGGCTTCTAAACAGCTTCTACCCCCAAGCCATAAGACTCCTGAACATCTAATCAAATTGCTACCCAGACTATTTGCACTACCCCCCCTTTATGCTGCTACTCTCTGTTATTATCTATGCATAGTCACTTTAATAACTCTACCTACATGTACATATTACCTCAATTACCTCAACTAACCAGTGCCCCCCCCACATTGACTGTACCGGTACCCCTGTATATAGCCTCGCTATTGTTATTTTACTGCTGCTCTTTAATTATTTGCTACTTTTATTTCTTATTTTATTCCATAAAAAAAAATACAAAAAAGTATTTTTCTTAAAACTGCATTGTTGGGCTTGTAAGTAAGCATTTCACTGTAAGGTATACACCCGTTGTATTCGGCGCATGTGACAAATACGATTTGATTTGATTTACTACAACATGCTAATGACGCTGGGCAGAGAGAGGGGTGAAGATAGATAGCGGTCAGAAAGAAATGTCTCATCTCACTGTGTACTGGAAGGCTTACAGGATAGATAGAGCATTGTATTGTTTTAGGTACATTTGTTTTTTGACCTTTTGATGTTTTATGCCTCCGAACGTTTGAACACATATTGTACTGTACAGTTTTGCACTGAATGTTGTAACCTAGACTAGAATCATTGTATCTTGTTTGAGGGATTTCATCTCCCACCTACTGGGACCTCTTATGGTCCAGAAGTGTTACTGAAATGCACATCTAATGTTTTAAGTTGATTCATGTCTTTTGAGTCCTTTTTCTGTGACTTATTCCTTATTATCATCCTTATTATCCTCATTAACAGAGGATTGCTGGTTCAACAGTCAGATTGGGACCCTCGCTCTTTTACCACTAAGCATGGTGCCTATATAAGTGAGAGGACCACTTGAACATAGTACCAGGATTGGTAAGCACGCAGCCAGGGAAGTGTAGAGCATATAATGAGCTCCATAGGATCCCAGTAGCCTTTTGGCCTGTCTCCAACTTCACCGAGCCTCCCTTTCTCATCCTCCATCCATCCACTGTCTGCTTGAGGAGGAAGGAGGGAGAGCACAAACAATTAGTGGAGACAGGGCTGCTGGATCATGTGCTCAGCCAAAGCCATCAGACAGCCGCGGTTAGAAGAATGTGCTTCCTAAAGCCGGGTGCCCAGTTACAAGGGGGAGAAGGGTCAGTGGGCTTGAAAGTCTTAACAAGATGACAGAATTTATAAACCACAGCTGTTAAAGAATATAGTTACCTGTGGTGCAGCCCTTATAATAAGGCCACATGGGGCTTCTTCCATATTCCCTCAGTATTTGTTTTCCTTCTTCTTCATATTCTTTTGTCGTGCCACTCTTTCCTCCTCTGCCTCAGGTCAGCGCTTGGAGGAAATTCTCAGAATCCTCTTTGATCTTCCCTAGGTTTCAATTTTTATTTTTTTTACAGACATTTTCTATTTATCTCTCTCTCGCTCTCCTTTTCGTTTGTTCGTTCTGTCTTTCTTTCATTCGTCCCATTTTCCATCTTTTAACTGGCGCACTCCACATTTTCTTGTGGTTCACTTGTAAGGGAAGACAGAGAGAGGCGCCCAGTCCTGTCATACTTTGCGAGACAACTTGCCCCAACATTTCAAGTGAGAATTGGACTCTTGGCTTTCGCGAGCCCAAGATGATATATAATTCATGGTGGGGTTTGGGAGAGGTGTCAATGTGTCAGGAGGTAGAAGAAATGTAAAAGTGTTGCTGCTGTTTACTGGCCCAGAGACACTGGCCACGTCCTAAATGGCAACCTATTCCCTTTAAAGTGCAATACTTTTGAGCAGGGTCCGATAGGGCTCTAGTAAAAAAGTAGTGCAGTTTATAAGGAATAGGGTGGCATTTGGGACGTACTCACTAGCTTCCTTCGCTGGCATTCTTCTTCTGCTACTTAGAACTGAGGAAAAGGGGGAGGTCTTGATCAAATTTTCGCATGTGCCTGTCCAGAACCAAGAGCGACCAGACTAATCAAAGAAATGTCTGCCCTGAGGTTTTATTTATTCATCTCACTATGAAACAGCCCATGGTTTAATTAGTGAAGTGCAATGATTCAGTACGTATACAAGTTTGTCTACCCCTCTATTCACGAATGCTCTGTTGCATTATCAATACGCCAATCAACACCATTTTTTGTGCCATTGATCTGTTGTTATTCTCTCAATTTCTCGAGACCTCTCGTTGTTTTTTAAGGCTGAAAAACAACTATTGCAGTAGCCTTGTCACTATAGGTTACATTGATGTTATACGGCTTAAAATAGCATTCATAACATATAGAAAGTAGATAATAGTACTTTGGCAATATACTGTTAGTACACTCACACGTAGTCCCAGAACTGGCAAAAACAAGGTCTTAGGCTGCAGGTAGACCTACAGTGAGTGGCAAGAGCCCTCTGAATATCAATCGGATCTTTGTATGGTGCCGGTCGTGCACCACACCGCCAGTACCTCTTCCCAAGGAACAAAGTCAAGTAGATTCACAGTCAAATGAACGGCCAAATGTTCTACGTCTCAGAGCGTAGTCTTCTCCTTCCTTTTACTGGAGAACGAGTGGGTCAGTTAGAAATGTGATGTATCGGTCAAATCAACTGGTATGCATGTCTTTATATTTGGTTTTGCTATTAGAATTCGTGTGGTTTTTGCACTCTTTTCATTCTAATTACTGACTGATAAGAATAAAATGCTGTATGCCTTAGGTCACTTATACAGTCACTTATACAGTCACTTAGGGCTTTGTTAAAAAATAAGAACCAAGGAATTTCAGAGTCAATGGTTACAAATTTGTGCCATCACATACTGTACTATAGAAGCGCTGAATACAGTGCACTAGGAAAGTATTCAGACCCCTTGACTTTTTCCACATTAGATCGAGTTCAAGTCCAGGCTCTGGCTGGGCCACTCAAGGACATTCAGAGACTTGTCTCGAAGCCACTCCTGCGTTGTCTTGACTGTGTGCTAGGGTCGTTGTGCTGTTGGAAGGGGAACCTTCACCCCAGTCTGAGGTCCTGAGCACTCTGGAGCAGGTTTTCATCAAGGATCTCTCTGTACTTTGCTCCATTCATTTCCCCTCGATCCTGAATAGTCTCCCAGTCCCTGCCACTTAAAAACATTCACACAGCATGATGCTGCCACCACCATGCTTCACCGAAGGGATGGTATTGGCCAGGTGATGAACGGTGCCTGGTTACCTCCAGACGTGACGCTTGGCATTCAGGCCAAATAATTCAATCTTGGTTTCATCAGACCAGAGAATCTTGTTTCTCATGGTCTGAGAGTCTTTAGGTGCATTTTGGCAAACTCCAAGCGGGCTGTCATGTGCCTTTTACAGAGGTGTGGCTTCCGTCTGGCCACTCTAACATACTGTAAAGGCCTGATTGGTGGAGTGCTGCAGAGATGGTTGTCCTTCTGGAATTTCATAGCAAAGGATCTGAATACTTATGTAAATAAGGTATTTCTGTTTTTATTTTTTATGAATTTGCTAAATATTCTAAAAACCTGTTTTTGCTTTGTCATTATGGGGTATTGTGTAGATTGATGAGGATTTGTTTTTAATTTAATACATTTTAGAATAAGGCTGTAACGCAACAAAATGTGGAATGAGTGAAGGGGTCTGAATACTTTCTGAATGCACTGTAAATGTACGATAGGTATTATGGGAGTGAAAATGTATTCCTTTCCCATCTTGTCCTGTCAATTTCTTCCCTGTACTGTCCTGATTCCGCAACAGTTCTACAACCCTTACAACCCCGGAACTTTCCTCTCCCTTCCCGATAAAAATCACTCCTGTCCCATCCCATGCGAGTTTTTGCAGTCAAAAATATGTTGGCTATTGTGCTTGTTTAGGAAGTATTGAAAATAATTTCAGTAATGTAATATGTGACTGTGATATGTGGTTGTCTTTACTATTTTAGTTAAACGCAATGACTGTAGGCTTAAATCGCTCTGGATAAGAGCATATTCTAAATGACGATCGATTAAGGCTGGAGGATGAGGACAGAGACCACAGCAGGACGGTCTGCTCAGCACAGCACAAATACGTAGCCTACAGCTGAGCATTGCCCACGTTATTTTTTTATTTCACTAGGCAAGTCAGTTAAGAACAAATTCTTATTTACAATGATGGCCTACACCAGCCAAACCCAGATGATGGTGGGTAAATTGCACGCTGCCCTATGGGACTCCCAATCACAGCTGGTTGTGATACAGCCTGGATTCAAACCAGGTTGTTTGTTGTGACACCTCTAGCACTGAGATGCAGTGCCTCAGACCGCTGCGCCACCATATGAACATTTACAACATGAACATACAAAATAAAAACCGAGTGGCAGTACTGCATAAATCAATCTATTTCTATTTTGCTCTTCACCTCAGATGATACGGGTTTAGTTAAATACATTAACAATTGGGCTTGACAGTAAAGTTGTTAGGAGTACATGTATGCCGCTTCTCCCGCTCTCCGGTTGGTAGCCTATTTGATTAAACCGCAGCATTTTTTACAAGCCTTCCTTGTCAAAGACAACTCCATAAAATGTTGCTAAAACATCGCTCTTTCCTTGGCTCTAATGTTAATGTTAGTGATGGGTCCTTGGCTGCAACAAGACATTTGCAATTCCTTGAACGCTTCATCATTTAGACTACTGATGTAGGATGGCATCTGAACCCTAGTGACTGGCAACAACTGGAGTGAGCCGACAGAAGGAGCAGAGGGGAAATGACATTTAAAACAAATGTTTATTAAGTAAACTATATAAATCCTACACAGTTGTTGTTTCATGAAATGCTCCACACATGACATATTTATATTTTTATAAAAACATTTTATAACTATTCCTGTACTGCCCGTTCCAGTTGACTGTTGATCCTGTCCCATCCTGTCTCGATCTTGACTCTAGAAATTTACTCCCATTCCTGCCAGAATCCCGCGAGATTCGGGAGTCCTGTTCCCCTGTCAAACTCGAGTATGCGTGACTGTCTCTCTGAAACAACACTGTCTGTGTGTTTTACTGAAACTGTGCATGAAATCTATTAACATTTAAATCTAGAAATGAGGATAATGGCATGCCATTATTGAATCCAATTAGTTAATGGATTGATTTCTTAAGATGTCCAGTCAAGATGAATGGCTCTTCATAGGAGATTTTCCGCAATTAAACCCAAGATCGTGGCATTCATTGCGTGAAATTGAACAGATTCTCTCTAGAGAGAGCAATTATGTCAATCAATGTATATTGCTTTGTCCTCTAACTTGAAGTTAAGTGGTTCTGTAAGTCCGTTGTAGAAGTTAAAATACTACAGGACCTTGTTGTGGAGCTGACCAATTTACATCATCGTTCCACACCTCCACCTAGTATGTATCGTGTGTCTGAGGCGTGACCATTCTTTTTCAGTATGATAACCTGACTGCTGGTTTTCATGATTGCACATGAATGTCTTACAATAGCTTTGGAATGCCTCTGACTAGTTTTAGACGGTGATGATGATAACAATGGAGATGATATCAGGAGGTTGACACTCTGCTTCTGTTTCTCTTCCTTCTTCAGCTACCTCATCCCTGAACTCCCAGCTTCAGCACCTGCAGCAGCTCCAACAGATACAACAGCACCACCATCAGCAACAACAGCACCACCATCAGCAACATCAACATCAACATCAACACTCCCACAGCCACGCTCACAACCAGCTGTCATCGCGGGGTCGCATGACCCCGCCCAGCCTTCAGCAGTCCTCTGTCTCGGTCCCCTCCCCTGGCTCCGCCTCCTCCTCCACCACCTCCATGACTGGCTCTGGCCAACCGCCACAGTCTTCGCCCCTCCGGCAAAACCAATCGCCGGCCCGCAGCCTACCCTCGCCCGTCACCCCACCCATGCCACTGCAGGTGAGCTCACTCTTACCCCCTCCTGTTAGCGTACGCCAATGGTTTAGTCACAAAATGATCTAGAACTTTGTTATCCAAGTTGGAAGAATAGTGGTTTATGTAGACCTTACTGCTCATTGCTGCTGCACCTTTGACACCGTCATACAAAACTTCAGCAAATGGATGTGTTTTTCAATTGTTTTACTAGTGGTGATATGCTATTGTTGGGTGCGATTTGTGTAGAGACGGAGGCCAACCTCGAGATAACACAATGCTGATGCCTACTTAATAGACGTTGTTTGTCCAGGTACTCTGTTCTATACTTGATGTGAACCAAGACCCAGTGTTTGACTCCTGGCAGGCAGCTCTGCTGTCAGTGTGGGGAACATAAAATGTGCATCTCATTGACAAGGTCATCCTACAGTGAGAGGTTTCTTCAATGCACACTAAACCCCGAGTCTCGAGCCATCATGCATAACTTTTTCAGCTGATCCATCTCGGATAGATCATGTTATCCATCCCAGCTCTCATCAACATTTATCAGTCCTTTTTAGCTTAGCTGCCCTTCCCTTCCCTCATCCGACCTCCTTTTCAGTCAGTTTGTCTGTCCATCAATCTCAGCCCCCTTCTGTCCATCTGACGATAATAACCTATTTTATATCCCTGTGGTTTCATTTCTGGTGGAGCCTGGCCAGGGTCGCCTCCCTCTCCCCAGCCACATTCATCAGCGTCAGGCCCTTATTGGGTTGTGGCGCTGCACCCTTCTTCTTTAAGGCCGGGATGAGTACAGCCATTTGTTTCCCCCCTTGCAACCCTCTCCGGCCCTGTCATGGCCTAGTGAGACTCAGCAGGAAAAACAAACGCCCGCATTTAATGACCTCCAAAGGCTGGCTAGCTGCTGCCTGCCTCCCAGACCTAGATGCCAACCATATACTGTAGCCACAGTCCAGCCATGGCAATGAACCCTGAGCGCTGACGGTAGATTGGGCTAGTCAAAGGCCGCATATCCCAAATGGCACCCTATTCCCTATATAGTGCACTACTTCTGACCAGGGCCCATAGGGCTCTGGTCAAAAGTAGTGCACTATATAGTAAGCTTGGGCATTTGGGGTATTTGGAAATAGCCACGGGATGGTTTTTCAATACCGTCAAAACCGTTGAAACTATTTCTTTAAAGTTTTTCTATACATTTTAATATTTGTAGCTACTTTTTAAGTAAATACCTGCAGTCAACTTATGCAATATGTTAGAAGATAAAGCAGATTGCGTTCATTTCACTTTCACATTATTTTCCATTATGAAGCTTACCATAGTTCCCCAGAACAGTTGAGCCAGTCACGTGTGTGTTTGTAAATGGCACAATGGGAGAAAGCAGGATCAGGTGATTCCAGCTGTGTATCAACAGGGGTTAAGTTTTATATTGAAAGTCAAGTGTGTTTTGTTGCTTCAATAAACTGATCAGGGACGTGCAACTATAGTTTTCCTTCACAGAAAACACATTAGTGCAACACATTAATCTGAAAGTAGCTTCATTTTCATCAGATGACAACAGAAGTGCAACGCTATTTGGCAGGCAGCCATACTTGTAGGCTAAATTAGCTTACAATGAAAAAGCAAGGTCTTTTTTGCAAAAACTATGCATGGCCATCATATTTCTGTTTATCATAGAAAGAATGTAGCCAGCTACATTTCCTAATGTTTTGCTCAAAGTTTATCTTGCATTTTACTGGAGAAAAGTAGGCTGGCTACACCTAGAAAAGTACTGGAGAACAGTAGCTCCACATCAGTCAGAGTGCTGCCTGCTGATAGACTACCCATTAGTGAATTCTCATCTGAGTGGAGAAATGCAACTGAAGCACAAAATTAGTCTGAAGCCGAGCAGAAATTCCAATAAGAAGCATTTTAGATCTGCATTTACAAAACGCAGCAAGATATTTCATATGCGTTTTAGAATTCTGTGTTAACGCGACCCCCGTGTTGGAGAAGTCAAAGCCCTTTGGATGAGTTATCTGTACAGCTGCCTATCTTTTGATTTCCTTACGTTTTCTTCTCTTCTCCTTTCTCGGCCCATCTGCTCCTCAGAGCAGAGCAGGCAGGCCCGTTGCCCTAGAGTGTGTACACATGCTGCTCTAAAGCCAGTACTGTTCATTTGGACAATATCTCTCGTTCACATTCGCTTGTAAATGTAATAACGTAACAAAAATGGCATATGTAGCTACCTACAGTATATGTGTATAACTTTGAGCTGGACTGCGTGTCTTTGTAATTATTAATTTTTTCGTTTGCGCTCGTTAGCATATTTAGTTAGCAGCCTCCATGGAAATTCACTATTAAGTGTACAAATTCTGTTAGTATTCTGGTAATAGACACTCAGTTGGCTTTAAAAAAATATATTATTGCCGCCCCCTTGTGTAATAAGCCGGTAATACCGTAAATCCCGGGATGAGAGAAGGACGATATGACGATATGAAAATCTGGATCCCTCCCAACCCTACTATATAGGGAACAAGGTGCTATTTGGGATGAACACAAAGTACTGGTCCACTCAGACACACCTAGCATAAGGGCCAAAGCCTAACAATAATGTTTTTTTCTAGAGTAAATTAGTATTCTAATGTTAGTACATTACAGTCAAGCAAAGCCCCCCATTTTCTTCTCTGAATATTTTAGCCTGTTTGAGGAATGTCTTAGAAAGCATGGCTTTTATAGAACTTCTTTGAAAGCAGAGCTACAGAGAGCAATCTCTGCCTGTGCCTGGCATACTCACAATACATTCTAATGCTTTATTAAAATGAGAAATCCTCATTTATTAGTGCTATTATGACATCTTTCACCAGTTTCCCCACAATCACACCCTGTTCTTAGCATGGCTTGTATTGGATAAAGAAGCTGAGATCCTGATTATAATGACTGGGGATAGACAGATATATAGATAAATAGACCACCCTGGAGGGGAGCCGAAGAGGAAATCATTAAGATATTGCCTCGTCCAATGGTATTAAGGCTGATGTGAGAGGGAGGTAGGCAGGCTGGGTGTGAAATGTTTCATCTCTCTCTGGCTCAGTGCTGGGGTTGTCACTGAGGGCGTTGCTATGTCACCTGGTGAGGGTCCCTCCATGGACAGTTCTTGGGTGCGTCCCAAATGGCACTCTATTCCCTACGTAGTGCACTACTTTTGACCGGGGTGCACTACACAGGGAATAGGGTGCCATTTGGGACACAACCCGTCTCTGCTGAAAGCAGTCCTGCCCAGGTCTCGACACACTCAAGTCTGCAATATGATTTGGGCCCCTCCATCCATCTGCACCCTCCACCCTCAACACCCAGGTCAATGATTACATTTTCAGTTAAGAGTCACTGAGCATCAATTTGGTTAATCCATAGAGGCCTCCATCCGGGGAGAGTCCCCATCTGTAACCCCCTGAGTGTGTGTGGGCGTGTGGGGGTGTGTGTGGTGGTGCGTGTATGTGTGTGTGTGCATGCATGCATGCTACATTAAACCTTTCCTCTGAGAATTCTAAACCATAATTGGCCTTAGAGTACATTTTCATTATGCATTTTGCATTATTGCTTTGGCCATGTGGGACTAAAATACAAAAGTGTTGTATTGGGAATCTATACAGCCAAGGCATGCCATAATTAGTCCTCACATTAGATTATAGGTCTCTTGTCAAAGGTAGTGCACTAAATAGGGAATAGTGTGCCATTTGGGATGCACAGTAGTACAGATCACAGCCCTTTTATTGTTCACCTATTATTCACACACACAAGACCACTCAGCCATTCAACCATTTGTTTTAAGAACCGGAGGGAGTGTCAGATAGACAAACAGTCATTAGGATACTATTACTCTCCTAATTGTCCCCCACTGGGAGATGATGCTCACATTGAACCTTTTAGAATAGAATCAACAGTCCGAGCTAGTCATTGTATGTAGAGAAACTAACATCCACTGGCTTCTAATATCAACATTAGAGTGGATGAAGAGAAACGATGCTGCTGTTTTCTGTTACTCCCTTCTTGTTTCAGTAGAGTAGCCTAACAGCCTAGGTTACTGGTGGACTCTCCACAGTTTAACTTTGAGCACAACGAGAGGTTCACTCTCCCGTTCCTCAGTGCGTCTCCACCACAGCAGCCAGCCCTACTACATTACTACCTCCTGTCTCCCACCCCACTCCAGCATGCTGAGTTCCAGGCGCTCCCAGAGGGGGCCCCAGCCTCCCTCCACAGTGATGACAAATAGACGGGGAGGGAGATTATGAAATTTGCTTAAGTGTGTTAATGGCCTGATTGCTGGATCCGGGCTGGATTTGCTGGAAGTTGATTGAATAGAGGTGCAGGTTTTCTCCATGCCCAGCAGAGCTCAGGGATTTGACGGCGCTCGCCAAGTCTGTTACACCAGAATTGATCTTAATTAGATCTGAAAGACCTGCCACAGCAGAATGGTCGCGGCGATTAAAATGAAAAACAGGAGAAATTACTGATCAAATTAATCATAATGTCGGGCTACAGCTGTAGGTCTGGTGTAATTTGCCAGTCCACTGAGTTACATCGGCCCCGGCAGGGTTGAGGCAGAGGAGGGAGAGAGAGGCTGCTACATACTGATCCGTGGCAGTGGGAGGCTTAGGCCAGCCCATCAACTCTCTCTAATTCCATTCGCTGAGCCCAGGCCCTCGTGACCCCTGTGCGCCATTCGGTGGCGCTAACACACTCACAGGCGCGCGCACACACACACACACACACACACACACACACACACGCACAGAGACACAGGTTTGCATGCACACACACACACACATTCTACCATATGTTATCACTCTCTTCCACTCTTTCTTTTCACATTCTATTCCTTTAATTTCTGTTTTATTAGTTTCTTTTTCTGAGTTCTCACATGTCCTTTCTCCACTTTCCTGTTCTTCTATAGAAACAAGAATGTAGAATGTCTCTTAACGCAAACTGTCTGGTTGGTTAGGTACAATACTCAGTCTGCCTGAGCCTTATCTGCTGTTTCTTGTGTGAGTGACATCTTCCAGAGGCTTATGAACAGTATCCTGTATTCGCCAGCCCTACAGTACCTCTTGTATTGGTCAGGGCTGTCCTGTCACATGCTGTGTGTGTGTGGGTATGTGTTCACTTATAGCCCTTAACCTTGGCACAGTGTCTAGCGGTGTCTAGTTCTGTGGTTTCAGGGCTTACAGTATGTCCTGTCTCCATCCTCCATCCCTCTGTCAGCTTCCTGCCGTCTGCCTGGCCTCCCCCCTGCAGTCCTCAGCTTTCCTCTCCTCCGTCCCTGTCAGAGCTCCACACTGGGCCTGTCCACTCTATTCCATCCCTCCATCCCACAGACTCGCTGGGGTAATTACTGCCCAGAGCCCTGCTCTCTCTATCTCCCTCCCTCCCTCCCTCCTGTTCCAGCGCTCCACAATTTACCACCAAAACGTCTGCAGACATCTCTTTCTCTCCCTCTCTCTCCTTCCTTCTCTTCCCCAGTGCACCCCGACATCACAGGACCGCGGGGCATCAGACCCACAAGTGCTGCAATTACCTGAGCCCTTTCTCTCTCCCCTATCCTTTTCTCGCTCTTTCTTCCTCCTCCTCTCTTCTCTCCTGACTCCCCTTCGGCTCCCTCAGTAGTCCCTGGCAATCAGGCTTCATTAGAGCCATCTCGTGAAAACCCATCGTCACCAAGGTCAGGCCCTGCCCACCACAACAGGCTTTCAGGGGCCTGGCTGTCTGCACTCTCCCCATCTCTTGCACTCCCTCCCTCCCTCCTTACCCTCGGTCGGTCTCCAGCCCATCTCAACTGCTTTTGTCTCCAGCTGACGCCCCTTCAAAACACCCGTGTCACTGTCTTCCGCTGCAGCGCACTTTTGCCTATGTCAACCATTGTTAGAATCAGCACCCTTCAATTTGTTTCATTCCTTTTTTGTGTGTGTTTTAAATGGCTCTTGCATATCGATGAATTGATTTTCCAGATCAGGTACACGCCTGCTTAATTTACTCATGCAGCCCTGGATAATTCCACAGTGTATTAAATGTAAATTAAGATGACATGCCCCTAGCATGCTAAATGTACCCATGATTTCCATGCCCATAGCTCTTAGTATGATAGTATCATATCTAACAGGACTCATGTAAGTCTATGAAATTGTCCTTTACCGCTCAGAAATTTCATGAGAAAATCGAATGTTCTTTGGTGAACAAAAATAGTGTTAGAAGTGAATTAAAAGATGTCATAGACCTAATACAAACATCAAAGATATATGGTCATATCGCAGTAACTACTACTGAATTAAAATACAGCATCTTTTTCCATAAAGCACTGGATTCAATTAATTTGTTATTAATGTGTCCCTTAAAAAAGAAAGTGTGTAAATGAGCAGCTGGGGGTAGATGTCTTATGTGTTGTGGCGTCACTGCTGTCTAGTGCTAGCAGTAGGGCCTTGTCGGTAGTCACTGCTGTCTAGTGCTAGCAGTAGGGCCTTGTCGGTAGTCACTGCTGTCTAGTGCTAGCAGTAGGGCCTTGTCGGTAGTCACTGCTGTCTAGTGCTAGCAGTAGGGCCTTGTCGGTAGTCACTGCTGTCTAGTGCTAGCAGTAGGGCCTTGTCGGTAGTCACTGCTGTCTAGTGCTAGCAGTAGGGCCTTGTCGGTAGTCACTGCTGTCTAGTGCTAGCAGTAGGGCCTTGTCGGTAGTCACTGCTGTCTAGTGCTAGCAGTAGGGCCTTGTCGGTAGTCACTGCTGTCTAGTGCTAGCAGTAGGGCCTTGTCGGTAGTCAGGCTCCTCAGCAGCTCAAGTTGTTAGGAGGTGGAGGGAGGGAGTCTCATTAATGCACAGGAGAGCTGGCTCTTAAGAAGGCAGAAAATTGCCTTACATAACGACCTCAGCACCACCACCACAATTTAGAAATACAAATGTGCACTGTTGACTGAAGCAGAAAATAAGACTGTTGTCCATCAATAGACAGCGGCACATTTCTCATATGAATATTTATACAGCAGCATAGGTGGAGGGAGATGAGGGAAACAGCATGACAGCCTTACTGCTTTTATTTACTTCAAATTAGAAGGATTAGGCCCGAAGGCAATCTTTAGACTCAGGACCAAATACATTTGAAGAAGTAAAAAAAAAAAGCAAAAAAAAAAGCATATTCATATTTACTATATTTTCTGAAAGAATAATACGTTTTTCACTCTAGCCCATGGACAATTCCTGCACATTTTTTTTTATTAGGGATGTAACAAGCACTCTGTTGCTGTGTGGCTCTGCAGAGGCATACTCACCTATTTACTACTTCCCGTCTGTGTTTTGGCGCTTGTTCCTCTTCCCCAGCCTTTCTCTCCCACTGGGCAGGCAGAGAGCTGGGGAGAAGAGAGGAGGTAACCAACTCAGCCTAGTAGTGAGACTTGGTTCCCCGATCCACCTACACTCACACTGGGGGCGACACGCGTTAGATGCCCACAGGGGAGCCTTGGGGTTGGGAAGCCAAGCCAAGGCTCACTTAACAGTGGATACGGAATAGGGTTTCTTAAATTATGAGGCTAGGCCGTGACATTGAGTTCCCCCCTCCTCCTCCTCCTCATGTGAGCTCCCAGACACAAGCTGCTGTCTAAGTGCTCCACTCCACTGAGGAGGCCAGTCCCCCTGTGGGGCACGATTCTCCTGCCTGTAATTTCGAATGCCCATTAGCGACCACAAGGAAAACAGCCGCTCTGCACAGCAGCACTGACCTGCACCGCAAAAAGCATCCTCTTTTAATGCAATGTTATTGCATTACTCTTATAGGCCAAGTAAAATGTTTCCATTTCTGGTCAGTGCAAAATATGAGGAGAAAGTATGTTGTTTGCATGTTATGTTAGGGTCACTCGATAGCTACACTCTAAATGCTGATATACTATTGGAATTAAGGAAATGGAAGTATAGGCTCCATCTTATATTCATCCAGGTGGGGGATCTTTGGCCTCATTTGATTAGCGGAGTGAAACTGATGTTGATGCTTCTGTGAATGGACCACAATACAAAACCAATAGATTTAGTTAACTTTAGCAGCTCCTCAAAGAGCACGGCCTCGGGAGTTAAACAAGCAGATTATCAATACACAAAGTCTGTAAATGTCATCGATTCATCTCACCACTTAATGCTGATATAGCGTGTGTGTGTGTGTGCGTGTATGTGTGTGCACGTGTGTGTGTGTGCCTGTGTGTGTGCTTGCACGTGTGTTTGCGTGAGCAAATATGTGTGTGTGTGTGTGAGTGTGTGTGTGCGTGTGTGTGTGCGCGTGTGTGTGCGCGTGCGTGTGTGCGTGCGCGTGTGCGGTAGGGTTTATCGATCACGGGTGACTACGTCTCGGCCACAGAGCCCCTCTCTTGTGATTAATCTCTGGAGTCAATGACACATGACAGGCCTCCCCCTCGACCTCCCTCATTTCTCTTCATTATAAGCCGTATTTTGGGACACCACAGTAAAGAGTAATCATTTACCTTTATTGTGTTTATAAGGCCGGAGCACGGATGACCCTTTCTATATTGAATTGAGGACATGGAAAGATCACCGGTCATTGATTAGGAGGAAATTAAAGTAATTCAAATGCTATATTTATATGTCAAACAACAGCAACTTGAAAAGAGACGGCATTTCCCCTCAGGTCATGAAAAATGGTCAATATATTTTGTTTAGGTGATTGTTGTTCCTTAACCTTTTTAACAGAAATTGTTTAACACACACCCAAATAATTGAATCAATCTCTTGGGGTAGTTTCCTGGACACAGGTTAAACCTGGTCCTAGACTGAAAAGCACTTCCTATGAATAATCTCTATTGAGCCTGCTTTTTAGTCTAGGACTATGCTTAATCTGTGTCTGAGAAACCAGCCCCTAATTCTATACCATGTGATACTCTGTTGTTTTTCTGTGCATTTTTTCACCTGACGTTTCATTTTTCACTTACTACTGTAGTAAACTGAGAAGTAGCACAGACCAGGAAAGCAATGCATCCACTTCACACTCTCAGCCAGAGTAATACTCTCTCTGCTATTTTACATCTGCAGCAGGAGAGGAAAAGTTGCTTGAAAAAAGGGCATGTTTCTCAACTTTACAACTGTATGCAAACTGGACCAAATGTGTCACTTCATAAAATCGCAATGGTCAGTTCTTTTCCACGAATGGTACTTCATCATATAGACAGTTGCCGTAAATTTAACACATCCGAAAAAAAGCCAAATATTATGGATTATTAAGCAGAGAGAAATGAGAATAAAAGGGATTTTATAAAGGTACCTTTTTTAGCCACACAGTCGGTGGCCCCTCTGACCAGAGGAAATGTACTGTTCTGCTGATGGATGACTATAGAACCCACCGTGAACTCTCAAGCCCCACAATTATCAACGAATGGGCGAGAACAGATTTCATGTAACGATTCAAGCCGCTGTTAATTTCACATGAGGCTAATGAGCGAGAGGATTGACGGCCACTGTCCTGCACTCAATCATCCCTTTATAGTTAGCCCGAACGTTTTCAGGACTCTGCTCTTCCTTCATTAGCATTTAGCCTCATTAAATTCATTAAATATAGCCATTCTCCCACCACTAAGGATGTCTATTTCCTGGAGTTAATGCATTTTATTTTATCAGCTCCCACCCCCCTCTGTTAACTAACTGTCAGACTGCTAGGCTATGATGACATCACTCCATTAGCACGCACCACTCCCACCCATCTCAGGCCCACTGCCATCAGAATGGTTTGAATGGTTACCGATGTGCTTGTGTTGTATTGTTAAGGCATTTTCTGTCCCTGATGTTCTTTTTGCCTTTCTGGCTTTCTCATCCCTCATCGTCAATGTTCAATGTCCTTTCGAATGTTAATTTGGGACAATGGTCAGTAAGTAGAGTGGCAACAGAGGTCCATGAGTGACCCAGACTACGCTCTGAGGACCCAGAGTGGAGGAGCAGTGTGTGAGGCTGCTCCCCCCCAGCCATTTCAGCCAACCCTGGGACTAGAGGTGTTTGGGAGGGCCTAATGGCCTTTTGATGTACATGAGCCCAGTAGCGGATGTGAGGGCAAGGAGGAGCCAGGAAGGGAGCTGTTTGGGGAAGCTAGGACGAGCAGAGGACTGGCAAGGCACTGACAGACAGAGAGCGTGTTTTCTCATGTCACAGCTGATTACATTCACTCAGGAGTGGGAAAAGAAGAGCGGGATGGAGGGGATGTGAGAGGTGGGGCCGAGAAAACGGGAGCGAGGGAGGGGAAATGTACACTGTGTGTTTTTCCTCCTGAGATAGACTCTCGTTGCTCTCATCCAGAAGCAAAAACGCTATTTATTGTAAACGTTCCCTGTTTGGTTAACTTTTGCCACACTTTTGGCTGAGTGATAACGAGCATGACAGCAGGACTTAAGATGGATGGGCCGCTTTATCAGATGGGCTTCTTGCATCTGGCTACATTCAAGAGCATTACTTTGCCAGGCTTCCTTTTACTGTTATCATCCTCGTTTCCACGTGAGGACCCTCTTAGGCAAGCTGAAGTACATTCTGTTCCATACTGGTCAGATATACTGTGCCCTTATGTACAGAATCATTTGTCCATTACACATGCTGTGTATGTAGGTCTAATAAAGGGAGTATTTTCATCCTACAGTAATTGTCTACTCTTAGCTAAATGCTCTCTGATAAGCGCCTTCTAAGGAGCTGAGAGAATCATTATGGATGTTGTTCAAAGCTCATTGATAATGATAGAACACTATGTTTTCCTTTCCCAGTACATATGGCTGTGAAACAAACAAAAATGATGGTTTGTTAAATTATTGTGGCTTTTGGGGGGCAGTAAATATCAAAAAGGTTTGAGCGCTGCATGCATCAAGCCTATCAAAACTCCCATGAGATGCTTCCCTTTTTGTTGTCTGACCTGGGTTGATACCCATTACCTCTGCTCTTCTCTGTTCCATTGTGTCTGCTGGAAAAGCGGTTCACTTTCAAACAGGCACATAAGAAGAGCCAGCCCAGAATAAACTCCAGTTAGTTTGAGTCACACACATTTACGTTTCCAGGGTTCTGTTCACACACACAGAGACCATTTTTAGCCTATTCCAGAGATTGCACGGGTTACTGCACCAGGTGACCCTCATGGACAACGGGTTACTGCACCAGGTGACCCTCATGGTCAATGGGTTACTGCACCAGGTGACCCTCATGGTCAATGGGTTACTGCACCAGGTGACCCTCATGGACAACGGGTTACTGCACCAGGTGACCCTCATGGTCAATGGGTTACTGCACCAGGTGACCCTCATGGTCAATGGGTTACTGCACCAGGTGACCCTCATGGTCAATAGTGACTGTAACAGAGTTGACATTCACTGTCATCATTTTACCCATGGTGCAAAATATGTATTTTTAACAATTTGGCTGCTTTATCAAAGAATGGTATCTACATTGAATCAAGGACCTTCTTTTTGTACCTACTGACCCCATGTACTGTACAGTATGTATTCAGTTAGGGTGATGAATAAGGCTTATGGGGAGTGATGACAAGTAGATGTGACTAGAAACATCTGTGGCTTGTGGTTCTGTGATGATCACATACTGATGTTTCAATATAATAATATAATATTATAATATTTGTCCTACAGTGCACCTGACTTTATATCACACAGCAGTAGAAGATTCAATACTCACTGGTGACTCCACAATATGTATTTATCCAACTATTTGATGTCATTATCAGATTCCTGGGGCTCCTGTGTGTGGGTTATTGGCACGATTCAGCCCTAGCAAACGGCTAGTGAGATCCATACCACTAAGACTCCATAACCACCCTATTGATGGGAGAATGAAAAGGCTGGAACACAACGGTTTATATGGCGGCCTTGTAAATAGGAAGATCACTGTTTATCTCCTGCAACACATGCAATCAACACAAATGCTGGGCCACGTCTGTCATTTTCTGCCTCCTGTAGCGCTGTTGAGAGGAGGCACTGTGGCGGAAAATCACCTGTTTAGATGTCCAACACTGCTATCCCCCCTTCTTATGCCTAGTTCTCCCTCACACTGCTATCCATATTACCCAATTGAAGACCCTAGGCTAGAGCCCAGTCGATTATCTCTTTTTACCTGGATTTACCAGAATAATAGCCTCCAAATAGCAGAGGAATAGCAAACACAATGATACTACCACCAACATATTCAGTTGGGCACGTATAGCTACACAAGGAAATAGCACTAAAGTATCAACACACGCACACACTGATACCATTATCTGTTCACTGATCCAGACCTCTCCAACTCCACATGAGGCCTGGCTCTGCTCTGCTTTGCTAGCTGTAGTGTTGACGCCCCTCTCTACATCCTCCTCCTCTCCACTGTGCCTCTATCAGGCTAGCACATCACCCCGTGGTATTACCAAATACACATCATTAACCCAGTTAAATAAGGAAATCCCCTTTATCAGACCAGCGCATCGCTTGACATAACCAAATCACCTAAGGGCATGATGTTTAAACGATCATGACCAAATCCCTCTCTGCCTCACCATTATATCACCTCTCACTCACACAAATCCTCTCCCCCTCAGCAGAGAGCAGAGAGAAAGTGGCTCCACTCAGAAATGAAGGGAGGATTATCTGTTAATGCAATCTCTTACTGACTGATATCACCAGCCGACCCTTCCTGCCACTTTCGCACCGATACATGTATTTATTTGAAGATTTGGCCCGGATAAGACCCTCTCAAATCCAGCACCGTGGTCATAAAGCAGGATGAGGGTGTCTGGCTGGCTCTCTCCATCCCCCCACCAGGACAGATATAGAGGCAAACCTGGCTCCTCATCACAATCCTTTATTTCTGTCTAAAATGTCACTATGTGAACATATTGCTTCAAGGGAGAGATATGTATATCTCAATGTAACTATTACAATAATAGCAGGCTAAACTCTTATTGTCATAGTGACACTACAAGCTTTGTCATAGAGAAGAGTATAAACAGTCTGTCCACACACTACCATTTTGTCTAGATACCAATCCCACTCCAAATACTTTTTGGCACGAAGGAATCTTGCCATTCCATTGGTTAGCCAGGTTTTATTTTGTTATTGTTTTTCTTTCTCCTGATTCCATGAGATGTCAAAATAAACAAACTATTGCTATCTCTACTGACATCAACTTCAATATGATCTAAAATGAATAAGATAAGTTTAGAAGGTTAGAAGTCAGTATATCATCTCAAAAATGTCTATTTAAAATGACACGAGTCCTTTAGGGCATCCATTTCACAGGAGAGTGACATGTTTTCAAAACGATTACTGTATGCCAAGTAATGAAATACATGCTTCCTCTTCTGTTCTGTTTCTCTGGCCTTTACAATAATACTACCCTGACTATTGATTGTAAGTTACAAGCCTCCACTTGTAGAAAAAAAACACATGATTGCACATGCAGAAACTCACATGATTTTACATATAAAATGTCACGTTTTGCACATGTAAAATGTTATTTCACATGAAATTTGACATGTGAAACCATGTAGTTTTGGAACACTTCACATATGATGATACTTCATATAAAGCTTCACATAAAGCTTCACATGTGGATATTTTTTACATGAAATTTCACAGGTGAAGCCCTGCTAACAAAAACTCAGTGTTTTCAACGTACATATTTAAAATACATGATTACAGTGTGCATGTTTATTTATACAGTAATTATTACTCAACATGTCCTCACCTGGGATTTTAATACAGCATTCCGATCTTCCTGCTACGCAATCATGTCTGTGTCAATAACTGATTTTACCTGTATTCCTGCACTTTGGAAAAACTATTTTATTTATCATAGGGATTCAGTAGTATCATTAAAACTGAATAATATGACCCACCAACATTGGACATTAAATAAGTCAATGAAATCAATGAGAGAATAATCAGATGAATTGATAACTAAAAGAGCAATGCAGATGGCACTCTTTTGCTAAGTGCAGCGATGTATTATATGTTATGAATCTTTAGAGGACTTCTCAGAACGCTGAAGACTTTGTGGCGCAGCAGAAATATCAGCAGACCCCAAATTCAGAGATCGCGAGTTCAAATTCCAGTTGGGGTCATCTTGAAAAGTCAGCACTAAATGATCATGTCAAATGTAATTATGTTGATTAAAGATGTTTACACTATTTTAGCTGAACAGTGTATCACCTACCTTAAAACCCCATATAATTTCATTACTTCCCTTCCAAAAAATATGTAAATAGCCATTTTCACATGTTGAGCTGTCAAAAGAGACACATGAGGTCAGTTGTTCACATGTGAAACCATATGTTCACATGTATTAAATTTAAAGTTCACATGTTAACACCCTCCTTTCTCATGTGAGGAGAATAACATGTTTTCACTTCACATGTGAATTTCAGATTCAAACGTGAAATTTGCAGATTCACATATGTGGAAATAGAATTAGCATTTTAGTTTCATGGTATCACATGTTGAAATTTTACATCCCTATGTTGTCACATTTATTTCACATGAGATAATGCTTCCACGTGTGCTCAATGTTTTCACATATGTAGTTTCATGTTATCACATGTTGCTTTTAAATGTTGCCACATGTTAACACATTGACTTCAGTGCTTCAATGTGGTCACATGAAATGTGTCTCTTGGAACAAGAGCATGGAAAAACAAATACAATTGTCAAAAGTTTACAACCCTCCTGAGATATATGGAAATTGTGTGCATATGTTTCATCATTTTGAGATAACGATATATGTCAATTAGCCAATGACGAGTAAAAGCTTGAATGAGACTCTCAAATGCACTTCACCTCTGTAAAAGATGAATAACTAAAGTGAACAGAAATGTCTTCTTAACGTTTAAGACTGAAGTTGGTCAGAAAGACGAACGCGGGTTGGGCATTTAAAGAAAATCCTGCGATTTTCTGTGGGGAAAAAAAACTGGATGACTAGGGGACCCAATATCAATCATGGCCAGTTTGAGGCCACCAACATGACATATGATTTCATAAGAAAAATGCAGTGTCATTCTTAATGTGCTTAACCTTTACTGTCAATGAAAAAGTATTGATCGTTCCATGGCATTTTTTCATCATTTGATTTCAGAAGGCGTAATAATATAGTGGTGGGGGTACCATAAAAGATGAATGGCAACTGAATGGTCTCAGCTTAACAAAGCTCAGGTCCCCACAGAATGATTTAGCCGGTGGGCCGAAGCACCCTATCTGCTTTAGTTTAAAAGATAATCGATCCTTGGCGAGGTGGAGTGTTTTTTTTTCTTCATAAAAGCTACATTTATTTTTTCTAAACACATTTCCATTTGTTGGCAATCTCTATTCTAGATTTTTTAGCTAGCTGGTCAAGCAAATGCTGCCAAGTACTATAACAGTAAACCAATCAAAACCTGGGTACCATCTCTGCTAATTGTGTCTGCCAATCATGTTCTCTGTTACAAAAGAAGTAAACACAGCTGATGCCAGCTCGAGGTGGAAGGAGAGAGGGGGAGCCCAGGAGTCGGAAATGGCGGCGAGTAGTGTGGAAATGGAGGAAATTGAGAAAAAGTTGGTAAAGCAACAGCTGTGCTGGAATGCAAACAATATGGGTGTCAGTTCTGAGTGGGAGGATGAGGGTCAAGGACTGGAATGGTCGGTAGTGGAAAGACATAGGAAGAAGAGAGATCATGATGCAGAAAGCAGTTAACCGTTTAGTAAAGAAAGCATATTTAGGGCAAAGGCAGGAAGCCAGAGTATTGCTGTGTTTGAGTCGAAAGAGGTGATAGTGTTTGATGAGACCACAGGGCCTCACTTACACCCTTTCCAACTAACTAATGCCATAGAGAAAGAGGTAGGTGAAGTGAAATTAGCTCGGTTCATTGGAAATGGTAGATTGTTAATATTTTGTGGTAGCCAGGCTCAGCATGATAAGATTCTGAAAATGAAAAAGCTTAATGGGAAGAAGATTAAAAGCCATGACCCTGGTGCTTATGTTATTTTCCCCAGTGTATTGATCCCTGTGTTTCCTGTCTCTCTGTGCCAGTTCTTCCAAGTCAACCAGCGTTTTTCCCGCTCTCCTGCTTTTTGCACTCTCCTTTTTCTAGTCCTCCCGGTTTTGACCCTTGCCTGTTTCTGGACTTTGTACCCGCCTGCCTGACCATTCTGCCTGCCTTGACCACGAGCCTGTCTGCCACTTTGTACCTCCTGGAATCTGATCTGGTTTTGACCTTTTTGCTTGTCCACGACCATTCTCTTGCCTACTCCTTTGGATTAATAAACATTGTAAGACTCCAACCATCTCCCTCCTGTGTCTGCATTTGGGTCTCGTCTTATGCCTTGATACAGAAGTATATGAAAGATATTGCACATCCACTATTCATTGAAGTTAAATCTATCCATATTGTTTTTACATGGTTATCCTTTTGTCTATGCATTTTCTATGTGCTATTAGGATTTTCAGTTGTTTCACCAGGCCTCAATTGTTTGAACATTAGCCCTTCATAACATTATTGCCCACCAGCACAAGCCAGTCGCAGCTTAAGAAGTGTTTCTATTATTTCTCTATTCTGTTGAGTAATTGGACAGTCTCCTCTGTCGGCCTGCTCTTCGATCTACTTACACAACCTAATAAGGCTCTGCTCTGCTGCACTACAACCAAATCAGCAGAGCATTTTCAGGCCTAATAAGTGGTTAGCTTGATTTATATGGGTAATCTCATGCTCCTACTTGGCTGGAGCTCCACAGGCTCTGCCCACACGGAGACCTCCTTTACAACTGCTTGGCCAGTCCACCAGTTCCAGATGAGTCCATTATAGCCGGGGTAAAGACGGTCATTTTTTAACCCTCGAGATGAGCGGTGTGGTGGCGGGGTGGTTCAGAGTGGGAGGTGTTGATGCATGGCCACCGTGGCTCCTTCTATTGTTAGAGCTAGATGGTCTTGGGCTGCCTGTCCCCTGTAGAGACGGTGCTGGACCCTGGGGGCCACAGGAAGCACTTAGACTGGTAAAATTGCCACTTATTCACCGGCCCACCCCAAGCTTTCATCTGGGCCCTGGAGCACACACCTCTAGGGCCTGGATGATGGACTATTGTACATATAGACATCACAGTACAACTGTCGTTAGGAACAAAGCATTGGCACTCTATTTTCTCAAGCTACTTCACTTTCTTCATCCTGCACTCTCTCTCCCATGTTTGTGTATGCTAACATTTCAAGAATACCAATAAACCTTATTGCTACTGATCAAATAGCATAATTTATTATATTTGACCTCTAATGGTGGATTGTGTACCTTCAGTTGAACCCTCTGGCCAGCCAGGCAGCGGTGGCGGCGGCGGCGGCGGCAGCTGCAGCAGCTATGGGCTCCATCGCCGGGTCCCAGGTCTTTGGCAACGCCCTCTCCAACCTGCAGGCTGGAGTCACGGGGCAGCTGGTCACCAATGCACAAGGACAGGTGAGTGTCCACTCATTATACCACTTATAGCACAAAAAGTGATGTATATCAGGTTTCAACTTTTCATAAGACCTGTCTGGAATGAAAACCTAGTGGAAGATCACATCCCACAATGGTGGTTACTGTTACAGTACATTTCCATGCTGTTCAGTGCTACAATAAACACTTTTCACTAACTAAATACATGCAAACAGAATTCCAAAGAATGGATGGTCTCAATATTCAGCTTTCTTATGTAGCAATGTTGTTTGGGGGTTTATTTGTTTATTTCTCAGCCCCGTGGCAGACATCCTGCCATATGTTAAGCTTTTTGGGAATAAACAAAGCCCTTCTTCCTCTTATCCGCATTTGCCGGTCACAGTAAAATGCTGACCTTGTCATATTTACAGGGTGGCTGCAGAATTGTTCCATCAGTAGCCAGTGGCTTGAACAATGACACTTGTCAGAGTGGGGCCCTATCTAATGAATCATCTTATTGCAGGTGTGCACAGCACATATTCAAGGAACATTGTATGGACAATGTGCCCTTTCATGCCAGCCAGTTATTTACCTTAACCCCTGTTTCATCCCTCTCTCTCTGCACTCCTCCCGCTATCCTGTTTATCACCAACTTAAAACCACTGCCAGACGAATGCCTTAGATGTTGGCTCTCATAGTTTTATGATAAGACAGACCTTATTCCATGTTTGTTGTGTAGGAAATCTGTAAGGCGTAAGAGTTGCCGTACAGGAGATTTTTTCTCAATATGCTCATGACTAAGCAATGCACATATTGCAGGCTACTAATAATTGTGTAAAAATGTGTTTCTCAAGAGTGTATATGTTCTTCTTCTGATAAGCTGTAGACCACACTATCTGCCTAGCTGTCTACATACCACCACAGTCCAATGCTGGCACTAAGACCGCACTCAATGAGCTGTATACCGCCATAAATAAACAGGAAAACGCTCATCCAGAGGTGGCACTCCTAGTGGCTGGAGTCTTTAATGCAGGGAAACTTAAATCTTTAATTTATCAGCATGTTAAATGTGCAACCAGAGGGGAAAAAAACTCTAGACCACCTTTACTCCACACACAGAAATGCGTACAAAGCTCTCCCTCGCCCTCCATTTGACAAATCTGACCATAATTCTATGCTCCTGATTCCAGCTTACAAGCAAAAATTAAAGCAGGAAGCACCAGTGACTTGGTCAATAAAAAAGTGGTGATGAAGCAGATGCTAAGCTACAGAACTGTTTTGCTAGCACAGACTGGAATATGTTCCGGGATTCTTCAGATGGCATTAAGTGCATCAATGACGTCGTCCCCACAGTGACTGTACATACATACCACAACCAGAAGCCATGGATTACAGGCAACATCCGCACTGAGCTAAAGGGTAGAGGAGCGGGACTCTAACCCGGAAGATTACAAGAAATCCCGCTATGCCCTCCAACGAACGATCAAACAGGCAATGCTTCAATACAGAACTAAGATCGAATCGTACTACACCGGCTCCGACGCTTGTCAGATGTGGCAGGCTTGCAAACTATTACAGACTAAAAAGAGAAGCACAGCCAAGAGCTGCCCAGTGACACGAGCCTACCAGACGAGCTAAATTACTTCTACTGTATGCTTGCTTCGAGGCAAGTAACACTGAAACATGCATGAGAGCATCAGCTGTTCCGGACGACTGTGTGATCACACTCTCCGTAGCAGATGTGAGTAAGACCTTTAAACAGGTCAACATTCACAAGGCTGCAGGGCCAGATGGATTACCAGGACGTGTACTCCGAGCATGCGCTGACCAACTGGCAAGTGTCTTCACTGACATTTTCAACCTCTCCCTGTCTGAGTCTGTAATACCAACATGTTTAAAGCAGACCACCATAGTCCCTGTGCCCAAGAACACTAAGGTAATCTGCCTAAATGACTGCCGACCCATAGCACTCACATCTGTGGCCATGAAGTGCTTTGAAAGGCTGGTCATGGCTCACATCAGCACCATTATCCCAGAAACCCAAGACCCACTCCATTTGAATACCGCACCAACAGATCCACAGATGATGCAATCTCTATTGCACTCTACACTGCCCTTTCACATCTGGACAAAAGGAACACCTATATGAGAATCGTGCCCTCAAAGCTTATCACTAAGCTAAGGACCCTGGGACTAAACACCTCCCTCTGCAACTGTGTCCTGGACTTTCTGACGGGCTGCCCCCAGGTGGTAAGGGTAGGTAACAACACATCCGCCACGCTGATCCTCAACACGGGGGCTCCTCAGGGGTACGTGCTCAGTCCCCTCCTGTTCTCCCTGTTCACTCATGACTGCATGGCCAGGCACGACTCCAACACCATCATTAAGTATGCCGATGACACAACTAGAGGTCGACCGATTATTATTTTTCAACGCCGATACAGATACTGATTATTGGAGGGCCAAAAAAGCTGATGCCGATTAATCGGCCGATTTTATAATTTATTTTTTATTTGTAATAATGACAATTACAACAATACTGAATGAACGCCTATTTTAACTTAATATAATACATAAATACTATCAATTTAGCCTCAAATAAATAATGAAACATGTTCAATTTGGTTTAAATAATGCAAAAACTAAGTGTTGGGGAAGAAAGTAAAAGTGCAATATGTGCCATGTAAAAAAGCTAACGTTTAAGTTCCTTGCTCAGAACATGAGAACATATGAAAGCTGGTGGTTCCTTTTAACATGAGTCTTCAATATTCCCAGGTAAGAAATTTTATGTTGTATTTATTATAGGAATTCTAGGACTATTTCTCTCTATACGATTTGTATTTCATATACCTTTGACCTTTGGATGTTCTTATAGGCACTTTAGTATTGCCAGTGTAACAGTATAGCTTACGTCCCTCTCCTCGCTCCTACCTGGGCTCGAACCAGGAACACATCGACAACAGCCACCCTCGAAGCAGCGTTACCCATTTAGAGCAAGGGGAACAACCACTCCCAAGTCTCAGAGCGAGTGGCGTTTGAAACGCTATTAGCGCACACCCGGCTAACTAGCTAGCCATTTCACATCGGTTACACCAGCCTAATCTTGGGAGTTGATAGGCTTGAAGTCATAAACAGCGCAATGCTTGAAGAATTGCGAAGAGCTGCTGGCAAACGCATGAAGGTGCTGTTTGAATGAATGCTCACGAGCCTGCTGCTGCCTACCATCGCTCAGTCAGACTGCTCTATCAAATATCAAATCATAGAATTAATTATAATATAATAACACACAGAAATACGAGCCTTTGGTCAGTAACATGGTCGAATCCGGAAACTATCATTTCGAAAATGAAACGTTTATTATTTCAATGAAATATGGAACCGTTCCGTATTTTATCTAACGGGTGGCATCCCTAAGTCTAAATATTCCTGTTACATTGCACAACCTTCAATGTTATGTCATAATTATGTACAATTCTGGCAAATTAATTGCGGCCTTTGTTAGGAATAAATGGACTTCACAGTTCTCAATGAGCCAGGCGGCCCAAACTGCTGTATAGAACGCAAGAGAAGTGACACAACTCCCCTAGTTATAAGAAATTCATGTTAGCAGGCAATATTAACTAAATATGCAGGTTTAAAAATATATACTTGTGTATTGATTTTAAAGAAAGGCATTGATGGTTATGGTTAGGTACATTGGTGCAACGACAGTGCTTTTTTCGCAAGTTCGCTTGTTAAATCATCACCCGTTTGTCGAAGTAGGCTGTGATTCGATGAGAAATGAACAGGCACCGCATCGATTATATGCAACGCAGGACACGTTAAATAAACTAGTAATATCATCAACCATGTGTAGTTAACTAGTGATTATGTTAAGATTGATTGTTTTTTATAAGATGTTTAATGCTAGCTAGCAACTTACCTTTGGTTCTTGCTGCGCTTGCGTAACAGGTAGTCAGCCTGCCACGCAGGCTCCTCATGGAGTGCAATGTAAGGCAGGTGGTTAGGGCGTTGGACTAGTAACCGGAAGGTTGCAAAAACGAATCCCCGAGGTGAAAAGGTAAAAATATGTTGTTCTGCCCCTGAACAAGGCAGTTAACCCCCGTTCCTAGGCCGTCATTGAAAATAAGAATGTGTTCTTAATCTGACTTGCCTATTTAAAACAACGTGTAAAAAAAACAATAAAATAAAAAAGATAAAAATAATAATAATAATTTACATTTAAAAATAATAATAAAATAAAAAAAAATAATAATAATAATGATAATAATAATAATAATAATAATAATAATAATAATAATAATAATTCGGCAAATCGGTGGCCAAAAATACCGATTACCGATTGTTATGAAAACTTGAAATCGGCCCCAATTAATCGGCCATTCCAATTAATCGGTCGACCTCTAGACACAACAGTGGTAAGCCTGATCACCAACAACGACGAGACAGCCTATAGCGAGGTGGTCAGAGACCTGACCACATGGTGCAAGGACAAAACTTCTCCCTCAACGTGATCAAGACCAAGGGGATGATTGTGGACTACAAGAAAAGGAGAACCGAGCACGCCCACATTCTCATCGATGGGGCTGTAGTGGAGGAGGTTGAGAGCGTCAAGTTCCTTGGCGTTCACATCACCAACAAACTAACATGGTCTAAACACACCAAGACAGTTGTGAAGAGTGACAGTTCATGAGACTGAAAGATTCGGCATGGGTCCTCAGATCCTCAAAAGTTTCTAGAGTTGCACCATTGAGAGCATCCTGACGGGTAGGATCACTGCCTGGTATGGCAACTGCTCGGCCTCCGACCGCAAGGCACTACAGAGGGTAGTGCATACAGCCCATTACATCACCGGGCCAAGCTTCCTGCCATCCAGGACTTCTATACCAGGCCACCCTAGTCATAGACTGTTCTCTCTGCTACCACACGGCAAGCAGTACCGGAGCGCCAAGTCTAGGTCCAAGAGGCTTCGAAACAGCTTCTACAAAAAACTTTCTTCTGAAACTCATCAGTCTATTCTTGTTCTGAGAAATGAAGGCTATACCATGGGAGAAATTGCCAGGAAAGATCTCGTACAACGCTGGGTACTACTCCCTTCACTTAACAGCGCAAACTGTCTCTAACCAGAATAGAAAGAGGAGTGGGAGGCCCTGGTGCACAACTGAGAAACAGACGCATCACAAGTCCACACCAGTCTCAACGTCAAAAGTGAAGAGGCGACTCCAGGAGTTCCTCTGTCCACTGTCTGTTCTTTTGCTCATCTTAATCTTTTCTTTTTATTGGCCAGTCTGAGATATGGCTTTTTCTTTGCAACTCTGCCTAGAATGCCAGCATCCCGGAGTCGCCTCTTCACTGTTGACGTTGAGACTGGTGTTTTGCGGGTACTATTTAATGAAGCTGCCAGTTGAGGACTTGTGAGGCGTCTGTTTCTCAAAGTAGACACTCTAATGTACTTGTCCTCTTGCTCAGTTGTGCACCGGGGCCTCCCACTCCTCTTTCTATTCTGGTCAGAGCCAGTTTGCGCTGTTCTGTGAAGGGAGTATGTAACGATGTGCGCTGAGAGTTGAGAAGCATGCTCAGGGAGTGAGTGTTTTAATAAAATAAATGGAACATAATACAAAACAAGAAACACTAACAGCACACAGACCAGAAACAGAAACAATGACGCCTGGGGAAGGAACAAAAGGGAGTGACATATATAGGGAAGGTAATCAGGGAAGTGATGGAGTCCAGGTGAGTCTAATGACACGCAGGTGCGCGTAACGATGGTGACAGGTGTGCACCATAACGAGCAGCATGGTGACCTAGAGGCCGGAGAGGGAGCATATGTGACAGAGTAGTACACAGCGTTGTACGAGATCTTCATTTTCTTGGCAATTTCTCGCATGGAATAGCCTTCATCTCTCAGAACAAGAATAGTGTCACAAGGAGTGGCCTGAGGAATCAGGAGAGGTGGAGTCAGGCGCAGGAGACAGATGATTCCGGGAATAAACTTTTAATAAATATTCTCACGGAAAAAATGACAAAAGAACGGTGTGCAGGGTGTGCTAAATAAAAGGCACCACCCTATTACAAACGATAACCAGGGACGCAGCCCAAAACAATACTTCGTAATCCCAAGAGGGAAAAACACTAATCCTCATAAACAACATACAACCCGGACAACAAACAATCCCGCACAAACCACAAACCTAACTAGCTAGCCTAAATACCCCTCCCCACTAACAACTAATACAAAACAGGTGCGTAACTAACCTAGGCCTAACTAACAGAACGTGAAACATAAATCAGTGGCAGCTAGTAGGCCGGCAACGACGACCGCCGAGCACCGCCCGGGCGAGGAGGGGCGCCACCTTCCGTAGGTGTCGTGACAAATAGACTGATGAGTTTTCAAAAGAAAGTTCTTTGTTTCTGGCCATTTTGAGCCTGTAATGGAACCCTCAAATGCTGATTCTTCAGATACTCAACTAGTCTAAAGAAGGAAAGTTTTATTGCTTCTTAATCAGAACAACAGTTTTCAGCTGTGCTAACATAATTGCAAAAGGGTTTTCTAATGATCAATTAGCCTTTTAAAATGATAAACTTGGATTAGCTAACACAACGTGCCATTGGAGTGATGGTTGCTGATAATTGGCCTCTGCCTATGTAGATATTCCATAAAAAAAAAAAAAATCTGCCGTTTCCAGCTACAGTAGTCATTTACAACAATAAAAATGTCTACACTGTATTTCTGATCATTTTGATGTTATTTTAATGGACACAAAATGTGCTTTTCTTTCAAAAACAAGGACATTTCTTAGTGACCCCAAACTTTTGAACGGAAGTGTACATATTACCTCAACTAACCTGTGCCCCCGCACATTGACTCTGTACCGGTACCCCTGTATGTAGCCTCGCTATTGTTATTTTACTGCTGCTCTTTAATTATTTGTTATTTCTTTACTTTTTTAGGTATTTTTCTTAAAACTGCCATGTTGTTTAAGGGCTTGTAAGTCAGCATTTCACTGAATACACCTGTTGTATTCGGCGCATGTGACAAATAAAATTTTATTTTATTTCTATGCGTTTGCCCACATGTAGTATATACTGTAAACAGCATGCGCGAGTGATGCTAAACACGGCTAATGAGAAAGTACGGGTTTCCCTGGTCTGGAAATGCCCAGAGCGCCGGGGACAGATCGCCATGGAGATGGATTTGATGGGATGCTCTGTGCTTTTGTAATGTCATGGCGACTGACACTGGCTGACATAATAAGGTCACAGAGACGGTCAAAGCCCTGGGTGACAGTCCTTTGCTCCCCCACCTTATTATTCAGAGCATTATTCAGTCTGAGCACTCTGAAACATGCACTACACTACTACTAACTCAGGATCCCCCCACCACACACGCACACACACGCACGCACAAACACACACACACAAGTGGATACGCGTGCACATGCACACATACCCCTCTGATACAGGAAACATTACAGAGGTTAATGCATGCCTGAGGACCAACAAACAGTGCCTCAGAAGCTGAATGCCCACCATAAAAGCAGCACTTGTGTCAGTCTGTAGAATCCCAAACAGACTTTGGTGTTTGTTTTGCTGGAAGAATGATAGAGGAACTAGAATCCCTCCAAAATGTGTGTTCTTGTTGAATATTATGTTGTGGTTTAGCTAGGTTAGGAAGCAGTCGTTTAGCTAGGTTATGCAGCATCGTAACAGCATTGTAACTGTACTAAAAGCTCAAGGAATTTGAACAAGGTATCCGAATGAAAATGCCTGTCCTGCCTTCATTTGGAGTCCTTTCTTCTGCTATAGGTATTTTAATCTGAATGAAGTATTTGTATTTTGAAGAGAGGATAACACAGTAGATGACCCTGTCATTAATGCCCACTAAATTTCTTCCTCTTAGCTTATTAGAGTAGGTTCCAGACAGGGGCCTTATTAAAAAGCATTGGATTTGATAATGTGGCTTTAACATGTGTCCACCTGATTACATTTGTCAATCTTTTTTCACTTTCCAAGGCTAGTCGATGAAGCCACTCTTCAGTCCTATCTTTTTGAATACGGCTGTGAGAAAATAGTAAAAATTAATTTGATATCAATACACAGATTGCCTTAGGAAAGCATTACACCATTTTACTTTAGTTTCCTCAGTATCTAATACAACGATTAAGGTCAAATATATTGAAAAATATCTTGAAATACAGTGAGGGAAAAAAGTATTTGATCCCCTGCTGATTTTGTACGTTTTCCCACTGACAAAGAAATGATCAGTCTATAATTTTAATGGTAGGTTTATTTGAACAGTGAGAGACAGAATAACAACAACAAAAATCTAGAAAAACGCATGTCAAAAATGTTATAAATTGATTTGCATTTTAATGAGGGAAATAAGTATTTGACCCCCTCTCAATCAGAAATATTTCTGTCTCCCAGGTGTCTTTTATACAGGTAACGAGCTGAGATTAGGAGCACACTCTTAAAGGGAGTGGTCCTAATCTCAGTTTGTTACCTGTATAAAAGACACCTGTCCACAGAAGCAATCAATCAATCAGATTCCAAACTCTCCACCATGGCCAAGACCAAAGACCACTCCAAGGATGTCAGGGACAAGATTGTAGACCTACACAAGGCTGGAATGGGCTACAAGACCATCGCCAAGCAGCTTGGTGAGAAGGTGATAACAGTTGGTGCGATTATTCGCAAATGGAAGAAACACAAATGAACTGTCAATCTCCCTCGGCCTGGGGCTCCACGCAAGATCTCACCTCATGGAGTTGCAATGATCATGAGAACGGTGAGGAATCAGCCAAGGACTACACGGGAGGATCTTGTCAATGATCTCAAGGAAACTGGGACCATAGTCACCAAGAAAACAATTGGTAACACACTACGCCATGAAGGACTGAAATCCTGCAGCGCCCGCAAGGTCCCCCTGCTCAAGAAAGCACATATACATGCCCATCTGAAGTTTGCCAATGAACATCTAAATGATTCAGAGGACAACTGGGTGAAAGTGTTGTGGTCAGATGAGACCAAAATGGAGCTCTTTGGCATCAACTCAACTCGCCGTGTTTGGAGGAGGAATGCTGCCTATGACCCCAAGAACACCATCCCCACCGTCAAACATGGAGGTGGAAACATTATGCTTTGGGGGTGTTTTTCTGCTAAGGGGACAGGACAACTTCACCGCATCAAAGGGACGATGGACGGGGCCATGTACCGTCAAATCTTGGGTGAGAACCTCCTTCCCTCAGCCAGGGCATTGAAAATGGGTCGTGGATGGGTATTCCAGCATGACAATGATCCAAAACACACGGCCAAGGCAACAAAGGAGTGGCTCAAGAAGAAGCACATTAAGGTCCTGGAGTGGCCTAGCCAGTCTCCAGACCTTAATCCCATAGAAAATATGTGGAGGGAGCTGAAGTTTCGAGTTGCCAAACGTCAGCCTTCGAAACCTTAATGACTTGGAGAAGATCTGCATAGAGCAGTGGGACAAAATCCCTCCTGAGATGTGTGCAAACCTGGTGGCCAACTACAAGAAACGTCTGACCTCTGTGATTGCCAACAAGGGTTTTGCCACCAAGTACTAAGTCATGTTTTGCTGAGGGGTCAAATACTTATTTCCCTCATTAAAATGCAAATCATTTTAACATTTTTGACATGCGTTTTTCTGGATTTTTGTTGTTGTTATTCTGTCTCTCACTGTTCGAATAAACCTACCATTAAAATTATAGACTGATCATTTCTTTGTCAGTGGGCAAACGTACAAAATCAGCAGGGGATCAAATACTTTTCCCCCTCACTGTAAGATACATTTATTGTATTATGCCTTGTTTAGGTTTAAATAAGCTAAATTATCTGCCAATGATGTTAGATCATTTAGCTTGATACAGAAAAACAAGAAAAATAATAATTTGAAGTGAATTATCACTCAATGTAAGATATTTAGGCTTGCTTAGATTTCACTTTTTGCAGTGCACAGTTAATATTGTATTTACTGAATTGTTGTGGACATACACTATATTTCCAGTTTACTATAGCATAGATACTGTAGTAAAAAACTGTAGTATACAGTATACTATAGTAATTACTGCAGTGTTTTTGCGTACTGTAGTATTTACTGAAGTGTTTTTGTGGATATTACTGTAGTATTTACTATAGTGTTTTTGTTTTACTATCTTGGATAAGGCAGTGGGAGTATTCTCCTTGAGGAAACCTACTGGACAAAATACTCAAAGAGCAAATTTTCCATAACCTGTAGGTAGGTAGGACTGAGGTCTGAATGAATAACATTTTTTACATTTAAAAAAAAACATTTTAGTCATTTAGCAGACGCTCTTATCCAGAGCGACATACAGTAGTGAATGCATACATTTCATACATTTTTTTTTTCTCCAAATAACCTGTAGAGAACAAAATATATGGTCTATACTTGGCATGTAGGTTTCTCCCTTCTCGGTCGCACAAAATGGGATATAGGGGAGGGGAATGGACAGGGTATATGCAAATGAAATACTGTAGTATAATATACTATACTAATTACTATAGTGTTTTTGCAGACTGTAGTGTTTTTGCAGAAATCACTGTAGTATTTACTGTAGTGTTTTTGCTGTCTGAGGTATGCTGTAGTATTTACTAGTGTTCTACAGTATACTACAAAATTCTATAGTAAGTACTACACATGATCGAGGGATACTACAGTGTGTAGAATATTATTCTACAGTAGACTACAGTTTACTAAGTAATTCTATTGTAAGAACTGTAGTATTCTATTGTAAACTGTAGTATTTTTTCATGTGGGATGGGGGGACTCCCAGTGCTGTTAACCCTGGTACCTGCTCTGTGTTTCCTGGTGAAACCCCCATGAGCCTAGGCTGTTGGGCCCATCCATCCTCTTCACTGAGCGTTGATAAAGGCCAGAGCCCACAGGGCTGACTGCTGTTACTAATGCACACAATGCCAGGTAGGAATACACATGCTCTGTTAACCTGCATGTGCACAACCACAGAGGGACTCCATTGAAATACAAATCAGACCTCAGTGGTAGAGGAAACATATTCTGACATTGTCATTTTAACTTTTGAACACCTGTTTTCACCTAACAGCGGGGCAAATAAAGGCAGGTAAATAATACTGTAGGTGTCTGTATATTTTGTAATATGGTAGAATATTCACACTGTGTTAGGACCACAATCAAAAGGGCTTTACATCTGACTTTGTGATCTTATAAAGCAATTAACATCCTTTATCAAATGTTTATGCTTGATGTCTTTGAGCTGTAATGAAGTAAGTCAGGAATTCCAAACGTTTCTCAACCTGGGTCTCTATCCCAACCTGGTTCTCTATTCCCAGCACGGAGATAGCAGGAGGGGAAAATGGCCAGAGATATTGTCTGGCCACCATGGCTAACACCACAGATTGCCCTGGCCTGGCTGGATAGATGAGACAGCATTTCTGTGGAAACAAGAGAAGAGCAGGATAATCTTAATGAGTTCTGCTGAGAGAAAGGAGAGAGAGAGGAGGATGCAGGTCCTGACCGTTCCTGACACACCACACTATCACGAGTGGAAAACAAATACATGAGGAAGAAAAAGACAAAGAGAAGAAAGGTAAACATGACGGATGCTGGTTGGACAAAGCTGACAATACTATTGTTTGTTAGAAGGTGCCACAACCTATGTGACTCTGTGTGTATAAAATGCCATACCTGGCTGTAGTCTGCCACCGAACGATGTATTCTCCATGGACCTCTCCATGAATCTACAGGTTTCCATCAGAATTGACATGTTTTACATAATCAGTGTCACAATCAACTGCCTTGAGAAACGCCTTCTGAGCACTGCCATAGATCATCCAAGAGGTCTGAGGGAGAGAAGGAGATGTGGTGGTAGCGGTGCATCCGGGGAAAGAGCTAAGCTGTCAGTTCCCTGCCTGTGTTATTACGCTTATCACTTATAGAATAACCACTTAATCCAACGAGGATGAATAATTGAGTGGAACAAGTCCTCCGCCACAGAGGCACGCGAAGCCAGATGTCGAGACACATGAGCGTCAGGCGGCGCAATAAAATATGCTAAGTGGCAAGAGAGCAGAGCATTACATGGGGAATCAGCGGAGGCGACACAGAGCCCGGAGAGAGAGATAAATTATCTGACGCTTAACACGAAGCAACGTAAGCAAATGAGCCGTGGAGGGATGAATTACAGATTGCCGGCCTACCTTTCTACCACTGATCCTTCCCCATTATGTCAAACAGAGAGGGGGAGAGGAGAGAGAGGCATGGCAGGGAGAATCAGATTAGCACTGGAAGCAGTAGTGAGATGCTGGACTACAGTATGGGGGGACCTGTTTGCATCTCGCTGTGAAATTATATATAGTGGCAGGTGCATGTGTAATAATTGTATCTCTGACCTACAGTATATATATATATATATATGATTATTTTGGTGATTTATACACAATGCTTGAATTAGGCAGCATGAGCTACCAAAAAGTTAATTGTGCTTGTGTCCATTTATTTCGGTAAAAATCTTTTGCCTTTGTTTTCTACTATAACAAAATACAACAATGCTACCCCAAATCTTCCAGCCAGGTCCAAATGACAAGTTTTGTAAAATAATTGCAAGCCCAACCATGTTCACTCTCCTCTGGCATAATTAGGCTGCATGCTGTGGTCCTGTCAGTGGAGAGAACAGGCAGAGAGACTGAAACTCTGAAGCTGTCTGTCCAGGACCAGTCCACAGATTACATTAACCTTCATCATTGTGAAGAGGCGCTAAGTCCCCCCCTAAAGCGCTACTCTTGGCCGCACTCTGGCAGCTCTGAGAGCTAAAACGCTGCGGTGACACTCTGCCGCCCCCTTTGATCTGCACTTCCTGATTACAGCCATGGAGGAGAGAAGAGGAAAGCTGGGGAGGGGGGGATGAGAGGAGGAGAGGGGAGGAGGGGATGAAGCACCCCAGGGACCCTGGGAGCTGAATTGGACATTTGGGGTGTGTGTGTGTGTGTTGGTGTGCATGCAAGCGCACTTGTGTGTGTATGTTGAAGGGGGGGGGTCTCTCAGTATTAGCAACCCCCCTTAACAGAAACCGACAAATACACATATACACACATGAATCTTACACACACGCCCCTCTCCTGGCCTGGTGATGGATAATACAGGCAGTGGTCTGCACCAGCACACACACACAGGTACTCAGAGCTGACCTTTGCAGTGTGCTCCCAGCAGTGGGCTCTGCCTTCACTTGGTTTGGCCTATAAAACCTCCTCTATGACAGATGATCAGATAATCTATCTGTGCGTTCCCTCACACACATGAACTCAACCATCAAGTGCTTGGGCTTTGATACTGCCATTCCAAATGTTTGTGCGTCCACTGATATACATGTATTGTCATACGCAATACACAAGTATTTGATGTGGGAGTTCATATAGAATCTGAAAGGCGCTCTATACTTCTGTGCAGTAGATCATAAGTACAACAGTTGTAACGATGTTCGCCCTCCTACCCTTATCCATGTACTGTAGATCAATGGAATGACCCATCTGATTTCTTCTCCTCTCACCCCTCCTTTTTCAGATAATTGGAACGATCCCACTGATGCCCAACTCTGGCGGGCCCTCGAGCCAATCAGGGGGCGGAAACCCTGCGCTGCAGGTCCAGCCAATTACACCTCAGCTTCTGACCAACACCCAGGGCCAGATCATCGCCACGGTGATCGGCAATCAGATCCTGCCTGTCATCAACACCCAGGGAATCACGCTGTCACCAATCAAGCCTGGACAGCAGGTAACCACACACATGTACTGTATAGTACACACACACACACACACACGAGTCACATCACATACAAGACACATGAAGATATATTCCTACTCACAGAAAATGCCAATTGAGTACATTCGAAGACCAAAAATCTGTGTAGATATAGCTTTTTTCTGTTTTCTCGTGAGAAACAAAACTAGTCAAGTCTTGATGTTTTTTCAGCTATCACGTCTTCTCATCTTCTGTCTAAACACAACTTGAGAAGATTTCCTTCTCATAAACATAACTCCCAACTGTAGCATTTCATTGCTCCCAGTGTTTGGAAGTGGTTGCTTTCGATTAAACTAGTCTCTTGACTAGGGCAGTAAAGATTACAGAAGTGTGACAGAAAGAAAGAGTGATATATCAAAATTTGTCAGGCCTTTGAAAATATACTCTTTTCTTAGGAGCTAATAAGCAGCACGAGGGTGCATCCTCACAAAGGTGTGTGTTTGTGTGTGTGTAAAGCACCTGTCAGGGACCTCTCAAACTCCCTCTCTGGCAGTCTGCAGAGCCCCTGCAGAGCCAAACGAAAAACAACGCTTTTCATCACCCCACTTAAAACTCAAACACTACCTCACCCTGTTTTTTTTCTCTCACTACCCGCTCTATTTCTCTCTCTCATCCTCCCCACCTATTCGTGACCTTATCTGTGTCCTGAGCATGTCGTAATTCTCCTTAATCACACATTTAAAAGGAGAATTGTGTGTCTCTAGCTAGCGTAACAAGACAACACCAGACCGAACCTCTAAAAGAGGCTCTCCTAATACATGCACAGAAGAACATGAGTTCTATGGCGCTATATGTTTGACAGTGAGCTCAACCCCCACCTAGTGCTGAATTGTTATGTACAATGTAAATGTTCTTCCTTCTTTTGGACTTCTAAATGCATAGTAGGCGTCAGAGGCACACTTACCAAATAAAACAAAAGAAATGTCAAAGCTTTAAGACTACCTACTATGGACCAGGCTTGAAACATGCTATGTAAACGGCTAGGGCAGTAGGTGTGACTTCACGGAACACCAGATCACACTCACGAATGAATAAATGCATTTGTAATAATGTTTATGTGTTTTGGTCCTCACTTCAAAGCCACGCGCGTAGACAACGACTGTTCCACGGGTATAATTTACGGTTGTCAGCTCCGGCAGTGCCGAATATTTCAAGTGAAGCTAGATAATTCTCTCTGCCTGTCAGCCGTCTTGACAGTATGTGCATCGCTGTTGACATCCACCACCATTCCAAACAAACACATGCCGATGGGAAAATAATTAATAGCGAGAGAGAGAGTATTGAGAAAGCCAACCTAGTTTACGGAGGAGACAGCTTTCACTTTAGAGTGAAGACGTACGTATCAGCTTGATCTTGTAAGAGCAATTCATTTGCGCAACAAACATGAAAATACATAGTTTTCTTACAGCCGCAGTACATTGCCTGTAAATCATACATTATCTTTGATACGGGAGCGGCGGTGTACATGGTTCTTTTCCTGCGCGGACTTGCCTTTATTAGCAATTCCCTTATGTGATGACTGGAGAAAACACCCTATAATTGTCATAGTTTTTTCTACACTCCTGTATGGCAGGCTGGGGATGGTAGAGGTATTCACTTTTTGTACCCGTTCTGAAATGGACCTGGGGCTTTCCCACCCGAACCCGATATGGATACATTTTTATTTATTTATATATAGACACTAGTTCCGAACGGACCCGAGGACAACTAGACCCGTTCCATATCGACCTGGTCGGATCCAGACCCGATCCAATCCGAGTGAGGGAAGCAGAAGAAAATATCTATTTTTAAGCTACTTTATTGACCGGAGTTGATAAAGTGAGAGGAGGGAGACAGAGGTGCTGCTCTGGCAGGCGGGGAGGGACCCTACTGTGAGCGAGTGACACTGGGAGCAGGGAGGGAGAGACAAGAGACAGCAATCACGCCGACTAGCGCTATAGTAGACTAAAATATGTCATATCTAGGTTATTTATCATCAAATATGACTGCATCAAACTGGGAGAAGCTAGTTAAGCTAGCTAACGTTAGCTACCGTAGCTAGGCTAATTGACGTTGCAGTGCATGTGCTTTCTCATCCTACAGTTACAAATATTCTGAACTCCGTTCAGAATATGAAGTAGTAGCCTACCTGTTGGCTCTTGGTCGTTGTTGCCTATCCTTCTTTAACTTTTAATTTGTCATTTTAATTGAATCTTCCATTGATTAGATATCTACTAACTATTGCCGTTTCGATGATTTATGATTGGTCAAAAACAACAACAATCTATACGCTACACACTCCACTATCGTGAAAAGCATGAAGCAGCAGCATAAATGATACAATTTCTCTCTCTACTGCAGCAGTCGCGTTCGGATATGTACGGGCCGGGCCCTTCCGGGCAAGTCAGTTAAAAGTACACATACCCGGGCCGAGACCATTGACAGTCGTTTCAGATTCAACCCAGACCTGTGAAATTATTCAGAATTCTGGATCTGGATCTGCTCGAGTCCCGGATCGGGTCTCGGGTATTCGGGTACAGGTGGATCCATGAAGACCTCTAGGGGACGTTATTGCTCATGGAGAGCGGAAGAGAGCGAGAAATACAAACAGCTGAGCCACCATTCATCTCCTATTAAAACCCAGTGTCTCTTTTATACTAATCTAACACTTTCTGTTTCAATTGTAATCTAGCTCTAAATAGTCTTCTCCAGAGATGGGTAACTTTGATGGTGGTGAGGGCCACAAAAAAACGGAACTCATCATGAGGGGCAGTGGCTTGTGGGTCTTCATACCCACATCCATAACCCCCCCACTTTGCAAGCAAAACATTTTAGCGGCCCCCCTCATGACAGTGAAGAGAAGGGCGTAGAGAAAATGTTCTCGTTTTAAAGCAAGTTTGCTGCAATTCTACACATTTTGCGATGGGGCGGAGAGAAGATTTTGCAATTTTCTAACTTGTTTCATGAAATTCGACTAATTTTGACATGGGGCAGAGAGAAGGTTTTGCCATTTTATATCTAATTTCATGCAATTCTACACATTTTGCCATAAGGTAGAGGCAAATGTTTTCAGTTTTTAATATGATTACTGATGATCGATGGGCCCCACCCCGGTCTGTAATTTGACCATGCTCACTACAAGTTTAGATAAGCTGGCCGCTAGACTAATTTACCAATCCCCCCAAAAAATTATCAGACATGGGCTAATTAAGTGACTGCAGATGCACAACCAAATTTTGAAATTGCACCTTGTATACTCTATTATTCTCAGACCCTGACTGAGTTCCTAAAAATTATTGAGAAGATAACTTGTGCTATTAAGGTGTAAAATTATAGTGGTTATATTGTTGTTTTAAGTGAATATATTCAGTCAATATTTAATTTCTGTGTGTGTGTCTTCAGCTGCCTCAGGCTCAGCAGGTTCAGACAGGCCCAGTGTCGTCTCAGCCCAACCTACTCCACATGCCCCACAGCCAGAGTCCTCTCCGCCAGGTCTCTTCCTCCTCCTCATCGTCCTCTTCCTCCTCCGCTCTCAGTGTGGGTCAGCTAGTCAGCAGTGAGTACCCGGCGACACCCCCACACGCAAACACACACACAAACACACACGCACACATATTAAAATAACATACAAGCATACAGATAAACCTACATTGTCAGAGAATTACATTTTGTAATTGACCACAGTCTTTGGTATGGTGAACCTTCTGTTTCAAGAGTGCTGGCTTTCTGTTTGTCCAAAAACATTAGATTTTTCAGTAACCCTTCATTTTATAGCCTCTTAATTACTATGTATTTACATAGTAACAAAAACAATATACATAGTAACAATTTAGCCTTAAACAACCAAGTAAGTATTACATACATACTTATATAAGTAAGTACAGGTAAGTAAGAAGTATAAGTAAGAAGCAGTGTTGCTATGTAAATATGTAGTCACGCCAGTCTCTTTCAAAGTAATACCTAAGAAAAACCAATGAACATACATGGTAATTTATCATTTAAATGCCTTCATTTAAATACCTTCAAGTGATCCTCTTTTGTTGATATTCTCTCAGTTGTTTCCGTGTACTTTACCTTTAGTTACCATGTATGTTCATAGTAACAGGGTTGTAAAATTAAGTCATGTCTGTTTCCATGTAGATACAATGTAGTTACTTGTGAGTTACCACCGTATTGGTTGATTCCATCACAGGAAGACAACAGCAAATCTGTCTGTGATCCTACCCTACATGGTACCACCTTTACACTCGCAGGGTAGGTAGGAGGTAAGAGGGCTGTAAAATGAAATCATTGGTAATACCATATACGGTGCTTATAGAAAAGTCTACACCCCCTTTAAAAATATCACCTTTTGTTGCCTTACAGCCTGGAAGTAAAATGCATTAAAATAGTAGTTCTCCCATTGATCTACATCATACCCCACAACTTCCAAGTGAACATTTTTATTTTTTTAAATCAATAAAAAAATAAAACCTGAAATAGCTTGGTTGGATAAGTGTCCCTTGTAATAGTGATCCGAAATTAGCTCAGGTGTGACCAATCACCTTCAAAATCACACACCAAGTTAATTGGCCTCAATTGTAGTGATTGACATGATTTCAGGATAAATTCAGCAGTTCCTGTAGATTCCCTCTGCTGGGTAGTGAAGACGATTATTAAGAAGTGAACAATATCACAAGGTGTATGGAACCACCAAGACCCTGCCTAGATCAGGCCATCCCTCCAAACTGGATGACCGACCAAGTAGGAGACTGATCTGAGGCTACCTTGAGTCCAATGGCAACTTTTAAATAGCTATGGGCTTTTATGGCTAAGACTGGTCAAAGTGTGCATGTGACAACAATAAAGCACTCCACAAATCTGGCATGTATGATAGGGTGGCAAAAAGGAAGCCGTTACTCAAGAAAGCCCAAATTGAATCCCGTTTGAAATGCAAGAAAACACTTGGGAGATTCTGTAGCCGTGTGGCAAAACGTTTTGTGGTCTGACGAAACTAAAATGGAACTTTTTCGGCCTAAATGCAAAGCGTTACATTTGGTGCAAATCCAACACAACACATCACCCAAAGAACACCATCCTTAGTGTGGCAGCAGGTAGCCTAGTGGTTAGAGCGTTGGGCCAGTAACCGAAAAGTTGCTGGATCAAATCCCTGAGCTGGCAAAGTAAAAATATGTCGTTCTGCCCCTGAACAAGGCAGTTAACCCACTGTTACTAGGCTGTCATTGTAAGTAAGAATTTGGTCTTAACGAACTTGCCTAGTTAAATACATTTTTAAAAGATAGTGTGAAGTGTGGTGGCAGCATCATGTTATGGGGATGTTTCTCATCGTCAGGATAGAAGGGAAAATGCATGGCGCAATGTACAGAAAACTCCTTGAGGAAAACCTGCTGCCATCTGCAAGAAAGCTGAAACTGGGATGGAAGTTCACCTGTCAGCATGACAATGACCCGAAGGTCAAAGCTACAGTGGGGTTGCTAAGTAATAAAAAGGTAAATGTCCTTGAGTGGCCCAGTCAGAGCACCGCACTAAATCCAATGGAAAATGTGTGGCATGACTTGAAGATTGCTATCCATCAATGCTCTCAAAGGAATGTGACAGAGCTTAAACAGTATTGTAAAGAAGAATGGTCAAATATTGCCAAATCTAGGTGTGCAACCTGGTCTCAGAGCATTTCGTATTATTCTGTAAGTAAATCCGAGAAACTCTATTTAGTATGATATGTTACAAATGATAATTTGTATGATATGTTTCGAATTGAAATTGGGATTATAGGTTACACATTCCAATTTGTTGTGGCTAACAATAGCCAGGTGGCTAACATTAGCTAGGCTAAGGGTTAGGGGTTAATGTTAGGAGTTAGGTTAAATGGTCAAGGTTAGGGTTGGGAAGGGTTAGCTAACATGCTAAGTAGTTGCAAAGTAGCTAGAAAGTAGTAAGTAGTTGCAAAGTACAGTACCAGTCAAGTTTGGACACACCTACTCATTCAAGGTTCTCTTTATTTTGACTATTTTCTACATTGCAGAGTAATAGTGAAGACATCAAAACTATGGAATAATGTAGTAACCAAAAAATATATTTTTTTAGATTCTTCAAAGTAGCCTCCTTTTGCCTTGATGACAGCTTTGCACACTCTTTACATTCTCTCAATCAGTTTCACCTGGAATGCTTTTCCAGCAGTCTTGAAGGAGTTCCCACATATGCTGAGCACTGGTTGGCTGATTGTCCTTCACTCTGCTGTCCAACTCATCCCAAACCATCTCAATTGGGTTGAGATCAGGTGATTGTGGAGGCCAGGTAATCTGATGCAGCACTCCATCACTCTCCTTGGTCAAATAGCCCTTACACAGCCTGGAGGTGTGTTTTGGGTCATTGTCCCATTGAAAAACAAATGATAGTCCCACTAAGCGCAAACCAGATAAGATGGCGTATCGCTGCAGAAAGCTGTGGTAGCCGTGTTGGTTAGGTTTGCCTTGAATTCTAAATAAATCATTGACAGTGTCACCAGCAAAGCACCATCACACCTCCTCCTCCATGCTTCATGGTGGGAACCACACATGCAGAGATCATCCGTTCACCTATTCTGCGTCTCAAAAAGACACGGTGGTTGGAACCAAAAATCTCAAATTTGGACTCATCAGACTAAAGGACAGATTTCCACCGGTCTAATGTTCATTGCTCGTGTTTCTTGGCCGAAGCAAGTCTCTTCTTCTTATTGATGTCCTTTAGTAGTGTTTTTTTAAGTAATTCAACCATGAAGGCATGATTCATGCTGTCTCCTCTGAACAGTTGATGTTGAGTTGTGTATGTTACTTGAACTCTGTGAAGCATTTATTTGGGCTGCAATCTGAGGTGGTGTCAACTCTACTGAAATGATCCTCTGCAGCAGAGGTAACTCTGGGTCTTCCTTTCCTGTGGCGGTCCTCATGAGAGCCAGTTTCATCACAGCGCTTGATGGTTTTTGCGACTGCACTTGAAGACTGCACTTTCACAGTTCTTGAAATTTTCCGTATTGACTGGCCTTCATGTCTTAAAGTAATGATGGACTGTCGTTTCTCTTTGCTTTTTTGAGCTGTCTTGCCATAATATGGACTTGGTATTTTACCAAATAGGGCTATCTTCTGTATACCACACCTACCTTGTCACAACACTACTGATTGGCTCAAACACATTTAGAAAGAAAGAAATTCCACAAATTAACTTTTAACAATGCACACCTGTTAATTGAAATGCATTCCAGGTGACTACCTCATGAAGCTTGTTGAGAGTGTGCCAAGAGTGTCCAAAGCTGTCATCAAGGCAAAGGGTGGCTACTTTGAAGAATCTCAAATATAAAATGTATTTTTGCTTACTACATGATTCAATATGTGTTATTTCATAGTTTTGATGTCTTCACTATTATTCTACAATGTAGAAAATTGTACAAATAAAGAAAAACCCTTGAATGAGTAGCTGTGTCCATACTTTTGACAGGTACAGTATCTAATTAGCAAAAATGCTAAAGTTGTCCATGATGAGACTCAAACACGCAACCTTTGGGTTGCTAGACGTTCGTGTTATTCACCCACCCATCCACCTCTACAAACTATTCTCCTTTCATTTTTTGCCTTAAGTAACCTTCTGTATTACGTAACCATACCAAACACAACATATCATACTAAAATTTCAGTGTCCCGGATGTACATTTACTATGTTACGTCTAATCTATGAGACCAGGCTGAGGTGTGTAAAGTTGGTAGAGACATATCCCAACAGACTCACAGCTGTAATTTCTGCCAAAGGTGCTTCCACCAAGTAATAATTCAGGGGACTTATGACTTGTCCAATTATGATATTTCAGTTTTGTATTTTTAATATAGATTTACACTTCATGACCAAAAGTATGTGGACACCTGCTCGTCAAAAATCGAATTCCAAAATCATGTCCAATAGAATGGAGTTGGTCCCCCCTTTGCTGCTATAACAGCCTCCACTCTTTTGGGAAGGCTTTCCATTAGATGTTGGAACATTGCTGCGGGGACTTGCTTCAATTCAGCCACAAGCATTTACATTTTAGTCATTTAGCAGACGCTCTTATCCAGAGCGACTTACAGTAGTGAATGCATACATTTCATAAATGTTTTTCTCCGTACTGGTCCCCCGTGGGAATCAAACCCACAACCCTGGCGTTGCAAACACCATGCTCTACCAACTGAGCCACACGGGACCAAGCATTAGTGAGGTTGGGCACTGATGTTGGACGATTAGCCCTGGCTCGCAGTCGGCGTTCCAATTCATCCCAAAGGTGTTCGATGGGGTTGAGGTCAGGGCTCTGTGCAGCCCAGTCAAGTTCTTCCACACCAATCTCGACAAACCATTTCTGTATGGACCTCGCTTTTTCCATGCTGAAACAGGAAAGGGCCTTCCCTAAGCTGTTGCCACAAAGTTGGAAGCACAGAATCATCTAGAATGCTGTAGCAGTCACCCAAGTCATAGACTGTTCTCTCTGCTACTGCACGGTAAGCGGTACCGTAGCGCCAAGTATAGGTCCGAAAGGATCCTTAACAGCTTCTACCACGAAGCTTACCCCCCCTTTGTTTTTACCTACATGTACAAATTACTTCAGCTAACCTGTAACCCTGCACATTGACTCGGTACTTGTACCCCTAGTATATAGCCTCGTTATCGTATTGTGTTACTTTTTTTTTATTTTTTTTTTACTTTAGTTTATTTAGTAAATATTTTCTTAACTCTATTTCTTGAACTGCATTGTTGGTTAAGGGCTTGTAAGTAAGCATTTCACTGTAAGGTCTGTTACCTGTTATATTCGGCGCATGCGACAAATAAAATGTGATTTGATTTGATTCGCGTTAAGATTTCCCTTCACTGGAACTAAGGGGCCTCGCCCGGACCATGAAAAACTGCCCCAGACCATTATTCCTCCTCCACCAAACTTTACAGTTGGCACAATGCATTGGGGACAGGAAGTGTTCTCTTGTCATCCGCCTAACCCAGATCTATCCGTCGGACTAGTGAAGCGTGATTCATCACTCCAGAGAACGCGTTTCCACTGCTCCAGAGTCCAATGGAGGTGAGCTTTACACCACTCCAGCTGATGCTTGGCATTGCGCATGGTGATCTTAGGCTTGTGTGCGGCTTCTCGGCCATGGAAACCCATTTAATAAAGCTCCTGACGAACAGGTCTTGTGCTGACGTTGCTTCCAGTCAGTTTGGAACTCGGTAGTGAGTGTTGCAACCGAGGACAGACGATTGTTACGCTATACGTGCTTCAGCACTTCTGTGAGCTTGTGTGGCCTACCACTTTGGGTTTCTCCTAGACATTTCCTCTTCACAATAACAGCACATACAGTTGACCAGGGCAGCTGTAGCAGGGCAGAAATTTGACGAATTGACCTGTTGGTAAGGTTGCATCCTATGACGGTGCCATGTTGAAAGTCACTGAGCTCGTCAGTAAGGCCATTCTACTGCCAATGTTTGTCTATGGAGATTGCATGGCTGTGTGCGTGTTTTTATACACCTGTCAGCAACGGGTGTGGCTAAAAAAAAAAATGTTTATATTGTGTATTTTTGCAATAAAACTAATTTTCCTTTAAAGTGTTGAGTATGGTGTGTAGATCATTGGGGGGGAAACATCTTTATTTAAATGCATGAAACTGAGCCAAAAATGTGAAAAAAAGTTCAAGGGGGCTCAGACTTTATAGGCACTGTGCATTCGGAAATTATTCAGACCCCTTGACTTTTTCCACATTTTGTTACGTTACAGCCTTATTCTAAAATAGATTAAATAAATAAAATCATCATCAATCTACACAAAACACCCCATAATGATAAAGCGAAATCAGGTTTTTCACATTTTTGGAAATGTATTTACTTAAGTATTCAGACCCTTTGCTATGAGACTCGAAATTGAGATCAGGTGCATCCTGTTTCCATTGATCATCCTTGAGATGTTTCTACAACTTGGAGTCCACCTATGGTAAATTCAATTGATTGGACATGATGTGGAAAGGCACACACCTGTCTATATAATTTCCCACAGTTGACAGTGCATGTCAGACCAAAAACCAAGCCATGAGGTCGAAGGAATTATCCATAGAGCTTCGAGATAGGATTGTGTCGAGGTACAGATCTTGGGAAGGATACCAAAAAATGTCTGCAGCATTGAAGGTCTGCAGAACACAGTGGCCTCCATCATTCTTAAATAAAATATGTTTTAAACCACCAAGACTCTTCCTAGAGCTGGCCGAGCAATCAGGGGAGAAGGGCCTAGGTCAGGGAGGTGACCAAGAACCCGATGGTCACTCTGACAGTGCTCCAGAGTTCCTCTGTGGAGATGGGAGAACCTTCCAGAAGGACAACAATCTCTGCAGCAGTCCACCAATCAGCCTTTATGGTAGAATGGCCAGACGGAAGCCTCTCCTCAGTAAAAGGCACACGGCAGCCCACTTGGTGTTTGCTAAAATGCAACTAAAGGACTCTCAGACCATGAGAAACAAGATTCTCTGGTCTGATGAAACCAAGATTGAACTCTTTGGCCTGAATGCCAAGCGTCACGTCTGGTGGAACCCTGGCACCATCCCTACGGTGAAGCATGGATGTGCCAGCATCATGTTGTGGGGATGTTTTTTAGTGGCAGGGACTGAAACACTAATCAGGATCGAGGGAAAAATGAGCGGATCAAAGTACAGAGAGATCCTTGATGAAAACCTGCTCCAAAGTGCTCAGAACCTCATACTGGGGCGAAGGTTCACCTTCCAACAGAACAACGACCCTAAGCACATAGCCAAGACAAGGCAGGAGTGGCTTCGGGACAAGTCTCTGAATGTCCTTGAGTGGCCCAGCCAGAGCTCGGACTTGAACCCGATCAAACATTTCTGGAGAGAACTGAAAATAGCTGTGCAGCGACTCTCCCCATCCAACCTGACAGAGCTTGAGAGGATCTGCAGAGAAGAATGGGACAAACTCCCCAAATACAGCTGTGCCAAGCTTGTAGCGTCATACGTAGGAAGACTCGAGGCTGTAATCGCTGCCAAAGGTGCACTGAGTACTGAGGTGCACGAAGTACTGAGTAAAATGTCTCAATACTTATGGAAATGTGATATTTTCTTTTTTACATTTTTTTAATACATTTGCTAAAATTCTAAAAGCCAGTTTTTGCTTTGTTATTATGGGGTATTGTGTGTAGATTGATTAAGGAAAAAAAAAAACATTTTAATCAATTTTAGAAAAAGGCTGTAATGTAACAAAATGTGGAAAAAGTCAAGGGGTCTGAATACTTTCTGAATACACTGTATATACCAGATACTTGCAGATCAATTATCCCTCTTTACAATTTAGTCTAATTCTTGTGTAGACTTATTCCACATTTTGTTTTGTTAGTCTGAATTCAAAATGGATGAAATATATGTTTTTCTAACCCATCTATACACAATACCCTATAATTACAAAGTGAAAACATGTTTTTAGAATTGTTTTGTTATTTATTGAAAATGAAATACAGATATCTAATTTACATAAGTATTCACACCCCTCAGTCAATACTTTGTAGAAGCACCTTTGGCAGCGATTAAAGTTGTGTCTTTCTGGGTAAGTCTCTAAGAGCTTTACACACCTGGATTGTGCAACATTCGCCCATTATTCTTTTCAAAATTCTTCAAGCTCTGTTAAATTGGTTGTTGATCATTTCCAGACAACCATTTTCCGGTCTTGCCATAGATTTTCATGCAGATTTAAGTCAAAACTGTAACTCGGCCACTCAGGAACATTTACTGTCTTGTTGGTAAGCAACTCCAGTCTGGATCTGGCCTTGTGTTTTAGGTTATTGTCCTGGTGAAAGGTGAATGCATCTCCCAGTGGTGAAATCTTGGTGAAATCCCTAAGCGGTTTCCTTCCTCTCCGGAAACTGAGTTAGGAAGGACGCCTGTATCTTTGAAGTGGCTAGGTGCATTTATACACCATCCAAAGTGTAATTAATAACATTGCCATCCGCAAAAGGATATTCAGTCTGCTTAAAAAAAAAAAAATTGGACCCATCTACCAATAGGTGCCCTTCTTTGCGAGGCATTTGAAAAGCTCCCTGGTCTTTGTGTTTGAATCTGCACCAATCGGTGCGCCTACGTTCTAACGTGCTATACTTGCTAAAAGTCCAACCTCAAAACATAAATGGAAAAAACTAAACCTGTAACACCATGTAAATACCAGACACTTTCAAGTTTACTCCAGTAGAATCTAACAACGTTATTTTACCCCTAAAAAAAATCCTAACCTCCCATGTTATGCTAACCTCTCACCATTAGAAATGTCTTGGGGGTAGGATCTTTCTCACTCGTCATTATTCACGATTAATACATTAATGTAGAAGTGTTCAGAAACATATTATATTCTTATTTACAAAAAAAGTGACTCCAAAACTACACAATACATTATTTACTATTCATTTCTGTTGGGCACAACATAATCTGAAACACAACCTAAACAAACTGCAAATTAGTCACAAGCTTGATGTAGTCATCGCGTGCTAGTAAAACGGGACCAAATACTCAACTTTTGACTACTTTCAGTGGTGTAAAGTAACTAAATAAAATACTTTTGAAGTACTACTTAAGTAGGTTTTTTGGGGGTATCTGTACTTATATTTTTTACAACTTTGACTTTTATTCCACTACATTCCTAAAGGAAATATGTACTTTTCCCTGACATCCAAAGTACTCATTACATTTCGAATGCTTAGCAGGACAGGAAAATGGTCAGATTCACGAGAACATGTTGTCATCCCTACTGACTCTGATCTAGCGGACTCACTAAACACAAAAGAAAACGATATCTTAACATATGCTGTATTTTTCCAAGCAGTCTCTCCCTCTATCCCTCCCACGTCTTACCTCCGGCTGTTCAGAACATTGAAACCTAACTACTGATAGCAATCATTTATTTCTAGTAAAAATACTTTTTTTACTAACTAATAACATGTACGTGGTCAAATCATGACAAAAAATAGTTGTACTCACAACCAATTTAAAGGATAGAAAGACAAGGATGGGTATGGTTTGGGGCGAGTTTGAACATCGTTGGTGAGATTGGAAAGTAGATAGCTTAGTGCATTGATAGAAACACTTAACGAGCTACTTTTTTTACATTTCCAAGAAAAACTCCCCTATGTCATAGTGTCAAAAACATATTTAGAAACCTTTAGTTTTTTCCCAATCCAGTTATAATGTTGCATCCCAATGTAATGTTGTCCACTATGGAAAACTGTAAAAAAAAAAAGTTATTGAATTCATATCATACACATTTTCTTTTGATGGCAAAAACCGGAAGACTTGATGTGGCCAGCTGTGGCCATGGGTGAGCTCCACCATTCCTTCTCAATGAGCTTTAGAAAGATATTATCCGTTTTTTTTTTCTGGATCTGTCATGCCTGCTCCCACTCCCCCTCCCTGGCGCTCGAAGGCGCCAGGCTCCCCAGCATTACACACTCCTGCCACCATCAGTATGCACACCTGCCTTTCCCCGTCACGCGCATCAGAGTTTTATTGGACTCACCTGGACTCAATCACCTGTTTATTACCTCCCCTATATTTGTCAGTTCCACACCTCTGTTCCCCGCTGCTGCATTGATTGTCATTTGTCGTTGTTTTGCCCGTGTGCTGATGCTGTGCCTGTCCTGTTACCAGTCTGTTCTGGAATAAATGTTGACTCCTCGTACCCGCTTCTCATCCCGGCGACAGGGTCTGAGCGTGCCAGGGGGCGTGGCAAAGGGCGCGGTCGGCGCGGGTGAATTTGTGAGAACATTTGAGAACGTTTTAGAGGGCCTCACTTCATGTTTTTTTGTGACATTTTTATAATTTTTTTTAAGCCAGTTTTCTGCAATTCTCAGAGTTTCTCCATGGAGCCAAGCTTTTAAAAAATCCATGCTGTTAAATTCATTGTTTTTTGAATTTCCAATTCCCCTGATTGTTCAGCTTTTATTTTGATTATTTGTTAGTTATCAAAGATTGTATTATAACAAGATATGTAGGTTCATTATCTTTTCTACATGCTTTATATTTGGTTTAGTCGTTTTAAGTTTACACTGAAAGTGTTTTCCATCCCGAAAATTATAAAAGTTTGTACTTTGACGTCCCAAAACAATGCTTAGACAAGAGTTTTCTACAGCAGAAAAATCCCTGGATATGTCTCTGGCTAACATTAGGCACCTTTTTGTTTTGAAAGTTAAAGACTAGCTTTTGTTAGCACAAGCAGTGTTTTATGTTGGAATTACGTTTTTGTGTGTTTATTCTAGCTTCTAAAGTCCGCAAGCGTGCTAAACTAATTAAGCTAACGAATCGTCATTGACTTTACATTGTGTGTTGTGTGTTAGCCTGCTAACTCCCGCTTTAGTTGTAATTTTTCTTTAACTGGTATTTACATGGAATTAGCAACAGCTTCATTTTACAGACCTCTTTGTAATGGTCCTGTGTGTAGCTGGTATAGAGAGTCAGGCGCAGGACAGCAGATATGAGTAATCAACGTACTTTACTCAAAATACACAAATACAAAGCAATATAGCGAGCCCACAATAACGGACCGATTTACAACAAACAATCACTCACAAACAAACATGGGGGAACAGAGGGTTAAATAATTAACAAGTAATTGGGTGAGTGAAACCAGGTGTGTAAGACAAAATAAATGAAAAGTGGATCGGCGATGGCTAGAAGGCCGGTGACGTCGACCGCCGAATGCCGCCCGAACAAGGAGAGGGACCGACTTCGGCGGAAGTCGTGACACTCTTACCTCATATCTACCCTGTACGTGTAAAGATAGTACCATGTAACAACAGGGTAAGATCACGGCCGGTTGGACGTACTGCCAAATTCTCTAAAATGGCGTTGGAGGAGGCTTATGATAGAGAAATTAACATTAAATTCTCTGGCAACAGCTCTGGTGGACATTCTTGCAGGCAGCATGCCAATTGCATGCTCCCTCAAAACTTGAGACATCTGTGGCATTGTGTTGTGTGACAAAACTGCACATTTTAGAGTGACCTTTTATTGTCCCCAGCACAAGGTGCTCCTATGTAATGACCATGCTGTTTAATCAGGTTCTTGATATGCCACACCTGTCAGATTTATGGATTATCTTGGCAAAGGAGAAATCCTCACTAATAGGGATATAGACAACATTTGAGTAAAATAAGCTTTTTGAGTGTATGGAACATTTCTGGGATCTTTTATTTCAGCTCATAAAACATGGGACCAAGACTTTACATGTTGCGTTTATATTTTTGTTCAGTATACATTGAATCTATGTGGAAACAGACACCACTTAATTTTATAGCCCTGTTATTATGAACATACAGTTGAAGTCAGAAGTTTACATACACCTTAGCCAAATACATTTAAACTCAGTTTTTCCCAATTCCTGACATTTAATCCTAGTAAACATTCCCTGTCTTAGATCAGTTAGGATCACCACTTTATTTTAAGAATGTGAAATGTCAGAATAATAGTAGAGAGAATGATTTATTTCAGCTTTTATTTCTTTCATCACATTCTCAGTGGATCAGAAGTTTACATACACTCAAATGGTATTTGGTAGCATTGCCTTTAAATTATTTAACTTGGGTGAAACGTTTCAGGTAGTCTTCCACAAGCTTCCCACAATAAGTTGGGTGAATTTTGGCCCATTCCTCCTGACAGAGCTGGTGTAACTGAGTCATATTCGTAGGCCTCCTTGCTCGCACACACTTTTTCAGTTCTGCCCACACATTTTCTATAGGATTGAGGTCAGGGCTTTGTGATGGCCACTCCAATACCTTGACTTTGTTGCCCTTAAGCCATTTTGATTCAACTTTGGAAGTATTCTTGGGGTCATTGTCCCTTTGGAAAACCGATTTGCGAGCAAGCTTTAACTTCCTGACTGATGTCTTGAAATGTTGCTTCAATATATCCACATCATTTTCCCACCTCATGATGCCATCTATTTTGTGACGTGCACCAGTCCCTCCTGCAGCGAAGCACACCCCCGTGCTTCACGGTTGGGATGGTGTTCTTCGGCTTGCAAGCCTCCCTCTTTTTCATCCAAACATAACGATGGTCATTATGGCCAAACAGTTTTGTTTCATCAGACCAGAGGACAGTTCTCCAAAAAGTACGATCTTTGTCCCCATGTGCAGTTGCAATCCGTAGTCTGGGTTTTTTATACCGGTTTTGGAGCGGCCTTTAAGGTTATGTTGATATAGGACTCGTTTTACTGTGGAAATAGATACTTTTGTACCTGTTTCTTCCAGCATCTTCACAAGGGCCTTTGCTGTTGTTCTGGGATTGATTTGCACTTTTTGCACCAAAGTACGTTAATCTCTAGGAGACAGAACGCGTCTCCTTCCTGAGCGGTATGACGACTGGGTGGTCCCATGGTGTTTATACTTGCGTACTATTGTTTGTACAGATGAACGTGGTACATTGAGGCATTTGGAAAATGCTCCCAAGGATGAACCAGACTTGTGGAGGTCTCCAATTCTTTTTCTGAGGTCTTGGCTGATTTCTTTTGATTTTCCCATGATGTCAAGCAAAGAGGCACTGAGTTTGAAGGTAGGCCTTGAAATACATCCACAGGTACACCTCCAATTGACTCAAATTATGTCAATTAGCTTATCAGAAGCTTCGAAAGCCATGACATAATTTTCTGGAATTTTCCAAGTTGTTTAAAGGCACAGTCAACTTAGTGTATGTAAACTTCTGACCCACTGGAATTGTGATACAGTGAATTACAAGTGAAATAATCTGTCTGCAAACAGTTGTTGGAAAAATTAGATGTCCTAACCGACTTGCCAAAACTATAGTTTGTTAGCAAGAAATTTGTGGAGTGGTTGAAAAATGAGTTTTAATGACTTCAAACTAAGTGTATGTAAACTTCCGACTTCAACTGTACATGGTAATTAAAGGTAAAGTACTGTACATAGGAACAACTGAGAGAATATCAACACAAGAGGATCACTTGAATGTATTTATTTGGTAATTATGTGGTAACAAATGATAAATGACCATGTATGTTCATTGGTGTTTCTTAGGTATTACTTTGAAAGAGACTGGTGTGACTGAGTATTTACATACTAATATGCTGTTTCGTACTTGTACTTACCTTTGGGACTAAGTTGTTACTTTATAATTACATTTTGTGAGTTCGTATGTTGCTTGGTATTTCTTTTATATTACATTGAAATAGTGGCGTGAGTAGGTATTTACATAGTTATTAACTGGTACTTAGTTGTACCTTCCTTTTTACTTACTTGTACTTACTTGTACTTACTTATATATAATACATTTTGTGACTTTGTATTTACTAATTAAGTAGCCTATGTACTACTTCAGGTCGCAGTTGTAAATGAGAACTTGTTCTCAACTAGCCTACCTGGTTAAATAAAGGTGAAATAAAACTTAATTACCTAGTAAATACATAGTTAACAGGCTGTAATATGAGGGGTTAACAGATTTTTTTCCTTCCTCTTTAATTTGATTTATTTAATCCCCTATAAATGAAATCTGTTATTTATTAAACTATCAAACACCCTGTATGTAATGAACAAGGGCCTCAGTTTCCAAATGCTTAGCCCTCTGGTGGACCCTATATGAATCATAGGACCCAAGGTTGTCAGTAACCTTAAAAAGGCTGTTTTAGTCAGATACATTTCATTTGTCACAGGCTAATCACCTAATCATCTCGCTAAACTAATTTCTAAAGCATCTGCGATTGTGTTCTGAATTCAATATAAAGAAGTTGCCATTGATCAACTCGATGTGAACATGAGCAATGGAGCATTATTTATGTGTCAAATCATCATCATTTGAGTTCTATATTCTTCCAACCAATGTACTGCTGTGGTCAAGCTCTTTATATTGGCAAGGGCCTTGACATAACTTATATTTTGTATATTTTCTCTATTTACCTCTAGAATATGAGGAGGTTTTTATTCTGAATGAGTGGATGGGATTTTCTAAATAGTGTGCAGAATATGTAAAAACTTTTAAAACCAAGACTAGAGAAAGACTCTGACTTTGCTGATAGCTACTTTATTGAGGAAAAGTGTACTTACTATGCCCGTAATATTTGGTTGTCCCACCTAGCCATCTTAAGATGAATGCACTAAATGTAAGTTGCTCTGGATAAGAGTGTCTGCTAAATGACTAAAATGTCATTTAGCACTTTGTTCAACACTTTTTTATAAGCCATAACATGTGTGGCTACTTCCACTCATGCTACAACCAACACTGCAGCTTCAATGAATGAGTATAGCAAAGTGTTTCGATAAGCATGTTTTGTCATTATTAGTGGCTTGTGTCTTTTTAATATCTAGGAATATTTCACTTTCTCTGATCATAGGGGTAAAAACATGAATTGGTGTACAGTGATAATGTATTGGGCCTATAGCCTACTGCACAAACCTCATCGCTACAGATCTGTTTTTAATAGGTTAATGATGCATAGGCTTATATTTTTTAAGTCTTTAAAAATATATATATCTGAGCGGTAGAGCTTAGCTTGCTTTTTGACTCAGAAAGGGATCTTGACTGAGAAAAGATTGGTGACCACTGCCCTAGAGTCTAAGGGCCCGGAGCTGGCTTTCTATTAAGCTAATATATGGAATTGTTTTAAGATGGTCATACCGAGGATCATTTAGCTATCTGATTTTACATTTCAGGACCCTGTAGGTATAAAGAAAAATACAAATAGTATTCCATGAAGCATTGAATTTGGCCTTACTACTATTAGCCCATAGAAATGCATTGAATAATAGATTTATACAAGGAAAAACAGATAGTAATTATAATTGGCTTATTTTGCATGTTATTTTGGCATTAATTCATGTTACAAATCAATTTGCAAACAATGTAAAAAAAAATGCAGGCATTTCAGCCTAACTCAGTGCTTTCTGTGGTGGAGGGGCAGCCAGCGAAAGCAGAACATACATCAGTACTTTTCTCTAGTTGCACCGTGATTGGCTCAGTGTTCTGTCACTCATGGGGACACTACGTTGCCACAGAATCTTCAGGGAGAGCTAGCTAGTTCAAGCCCCAAATCCAAGAAGGCTCAAGGTCATTGGCCACAGATAAAATGACATCAAATCATGTTATATCTTTTTTTTTTTACCCCTTTTTCCTCCCCAATTTCGTGGTATCCAATTGGTAGTAGTTACAGTCTTGTCTCATCGCTGCAACTCCCATACGGACTCGGGAGAGGTGAAGGTCGAAAGCCATGCGTCCTCCGAAACACAACCCAACCAAGCCGCACTGCTTCTTGACACAACTCACATCCAACCCGGAAGCCAGCCGCACCAATGTGTCGGAGGAAACACTGTATACCTGGCGTGCACTGCGCCCGGCCCGCCACAGGAGTCACTAGTGCGCGATGAGACAAGGATATCCCTGCTGGCCAAACCCTCCCTAACCCAGACAATGCTGGGCCAATTGTGCGTCACCCCATGGACCTCCCAGTTACGGCTGACTGCGACAGAGCCTGGGCTCGAACCCAGAATCTCTGGTGGCACAGCTAGCACTGCAATGCAGTGCCTTAGACCACTGCACCACCCGGGGGGCCTAATCATGTTATATCTACCATAGCTTTGATTGGACTGATGTCAACATCCTACTTTCACAATCTTAGCTAGAAAGCTAGCTAGCTAGACAAGCAGTCATCATCATAAATCATGTTGACAATCTACTGGCAAATCTTTTTCAATCCTTGTCATATGAAGAGAAATTATAGATAAAAACATGTCAGTGCTCATCGGCCATTGGACATAAACATTACACAACATGTCGGAAATTGCAAATTCAACAATGAGTGACTTGGAAGGAATCAGTGGCTAACTGAGATGCAAAGCAATCAAATGCAAAGCAATCAACAATCACCAAGTCAGGGTTTAAAGATTTCAAATACGTGTCTGAAAGGGTCTCTTTTCCAAGCTTAAAATGATAAACATCCACACACAACACAATGGGTCAGAAAAGGTTGAATACATTGGCCATGCTGTCAATCTAGCATGACTTCTGCCGGGTTCAAAACAGCTGGGACCTCAGAACTTGGAACTGGGAAATCTCAGACTTTGGTACGTTCAAGACAACTGGGAACTGGGAAAATACATTTTGAACGATCATCCAACTCGGAATTTAAAGTTGGGAACTCGGATCTCTTTCTAGAGCTCTGACTTTCCGACCTGAAGATCACTGATCTCATGATTCAACCTCGTTTTTTGGGGGAGTTCCTCAAAAAGAAACTTGTTCCGAAGCCACTCCTGCATTGTCTTGGCTGTGTGCTTAATGTCGTTGTCCTGTTGGAAGATGAAACTTCACCCCAGCCTGAGGTCCGAGCGCTCTGGAGCAGGTTTTCATCAAGGATCTCTCTGTAGTTTGCTCCATTCATCTTTGCCTCGATCCTGACTAGTCTCCCAGTACATGCCGCATAAAATAATCCCCACAGTATGATGCTGCCACCACCATGCTTCACCGTAGGGATGGTGCCAGGTTTCCTCCAGACGTGACGCTTGGCATTCAGGCCAACGAGTTCAATCCTGGCTTCATCAGACCAGATAATCTTGTTTCTCATGGTCTGAAAGTCTTTAGGTGCATTTTGGCAAATTCCAAGCGGGCTGTCATACTTTCCGAAGGCACTGTATGTATATTATAGCTAGAAAAGTAATACTAAGTGTATGTTGTGTTGTAAGCTGTTAGTAGAACGTGTCTCACCCTAAGAATGTGTTCCCTCTCCCCCTCAGAACTTAACTTATACTATTCTGACTTGGTCGTGCTCATGTAGCCTACAGCCAGTGCTAGAGAAATGTCATTATCGAATATTGTAGAAGCTTTCATTGTCTGCTTATGTGCCTGTTATTAATCCTACATGTCTGACTTGGTGTACAGGGAGAATACTGAAAGAATGGCCCATGTTCTGAATTCTGTCGCTGACCATTTCAAAAGTGCTGAACAAATAGGCATATCGTCCGTCTGACCTCGCCCATTGATATCTTAATTGTAAATTGCCTCTTATCCGCTCATCATTCCCTTATGCCATACTTTCTACATCTCAATTGTTATATTGCTTATATAGGTCTATCTCATTAGTATCTTATTCATCATTTTAGTCTCTCTCTGTGGTGCCTTAAAGAAGTGTAAAGTTAACGCCCTAACATCTTGCTGAATTTATCTGAACTAACACCAATCTGAATTTCTGTCCGTGTCCATTTTGAAAGTGCTGATCGAAGGCCTACCTCGTCGCAGCTCGTTTGCTTAGTGTTAAGGAGATATAAATAAACAATATGAATCTACTGAACATAAATGTAATAATGTTGGTGTATGGTTCAGAAGTCAAACTCATGTCGACATTCATTATTATTAAATGAGAATGCATTTTTTATCTAGTTACACAACTCCACAAGTCAGTAGAAACCATATTTATTTAAGCAAGTAAGCCATATCAGCTATGGTTTCTAAAAAGGCAGTAAACGGCTGAATTAACTTTTTCACTGCCAGATGAGGCTCCGCTGATAGCCAGGTGTAGCAGTGTTAAGGATTCACTCCATGGTGCTGAAAAGAAAGCTCTGCTGTTGGGACAGCTTTATGTAGGCCCTAACAATTTGTGGGCACCGTTTGTCACCGCTGTAGTGAAATTAATGTATTGTTTAGTGTTCTGTTGTGTAGTGGCTTTGCTGTCATGCATCAAGGGGAAAAAATGGTTTGCCCCACCAACATTTAGATGCTAAAATCGCCACTGGCGATGAGGCATTACCAGCTGTGAACTCTATAGCACGCTTGACAACCACAGTGAATATGACTGTATATCAAATGTTGCAATGGTAAAACGTTTAATATAATTTTTGCCTGACACAATCCCTTTACCTACTTTTAATTCTTGCCTAATATGTTGGCATGTGTAACCTTTTTTCAATTCTAATAGTTGTTAAAAGCGGTGACTTAACATACACAATACTCTGTTTCAAAGAAGCATGCCCCATATAAGAGATTAAGGGTAAAGGACAGATCTAACCCATGGCTCATGGGTTAGATCTTGAATTGTCTGAAAGATTTTATGAAAGGAAACTTAGCTTGGGCTAAGGTTCGATTGACTGATTCTACTTCTGACTGGCAGTCCTTCAGACATTTGAGAAATGTATTACTCTGGTTAGAAAAGCAAAGTCAACATGCTTATTGCATTGTGTATCAGAGAGTGTTAGAAATCCAGCTAAATTCTTGAAAGTGTCATATCTTTGAGAAAAACTCCACCCCTCATTGCCCCAGCAGGTTATGACAGCCTCTGGTCCCATAACAGTCAAAAAATACATTTGTGGTGTTTTTAATAACCATTTTGCCTCAGCTGGCCATCTATTTGAAATAATGGTTTCTGAAAATACCTAAACGTCCACTAGAGGGGAGTCCTTTATTCACCTCTAAACAGATAGTAGAGAATGATGCACTTCCTAACACTCACTCTTTTTTTCTTCTTCATTTGAACCATTTTAAGTCAATGATGTATTGAGTGCCTTGCAAAAAAAGTGCCTTGCCCTACTCATTCAAAGGTTGTCTGAAATGGGGCTCGACCAGGCGTCTTACATGTGGTTTGGGAACTGTCAGACAGAACACGGTGTGCTTTCTGATGGTGTCAAGTTACCTCGATATTACTAAAGGTGTCCCGCAAGGTTTGATTTTGGGACCTGTCCTTTATACTACTTATATAAATAATATATATACACTACCGTTCAAAAGTCTGGGGTCACTTAGAAATGTCATTGTTTTTTAAAGAAAAGCAAAATTTTGGTCCATTGAAATAACATCAAATTGATCAGAAATACAGTGTAGACATTGTTAATGTTGTAAATTACTATTGTAGCTGGAAACGACAGATTATGTATGGAATATCTACATAGGCGTACAGAGGCCAATTATCAGAAACCATCACTCCTGTGTTCCAATGGCACGTTGTGTTAGCTAATCCAAGTTTATCATTTTAAAAGGCTAATTGATCATTAGAAAACACTTTTGCAATTATATTAGCATAGCTGAAACTGTTGTTCTGATTAAAGAAGTAATAAAACTGGCCTTCTTCAGGCAAGATGAGTATCTGGAGCATCAGCATTTGTGGGTTCGATTACAGGCTCAAATTGGCCAGAAACAAAGAACTTTCTTCTGAAACTCGTCAGTCTATCCTTGTTCTGAGAAATGAAGGCTATTCCATGTGAGAAATTGTCAAGAAACTGAAGATCTTGTACAACGCTGTGTACTACTCCCTTCACAGAACAGCGCAAACTGTCTCCAGAATAGAAAAGGGAGTGGGAGGGACGGTGCACAACTGAGCCAGAGGACAAGTACATTAGAGTGTCTAGTTTGAGAAACAGACGCATCACAAGTGCTCAACTGGCAGCTTCATTAAATAGTACCCATAAAACACCAGTCTCAACGTCAACAGTGAAGAGGTGACTCCAGGATGCTGGCCTTCTAGGCAGAGTTCCTCTGTCCAGGGTCTGTTCTTTTGCCCATCTTAATCTTTTCTTCTTATTGGCCAGTCTGAGATATGGCTTTTTCTTTTCAATTCTGCCTAGAAGGCCAGCATCCCGGAGTCAACTCTTCACTGTTGACGTTGAGACGTTGTATTCAGCACATGTGACAAAATATGATTTAATTTGTATCAAAAGGTTGGCTGGTCCACATTACTCCCTTTTTGTTTACAAAGCTCTACTACACAAGCTTCCGACCTACCTCACTTCACTGTTAAAATTGGAATATATTAAAACCAAACCCATTCACAGAGATGGTTACCTCTCGAGGTTCCACTAGTACACACCGATCTAGGTAAATCTGCCTTCAGTTTTAGTGATCCCTTTTTTTGGTATAGCCTACAAAACTCCCTACATCTTGACTCTCTGGTGCCTCTAGTGCAGTTTAGGACTTTAGTGTTGAATGAATTTAATGAGAATTGGTAAATAATTGTATTTGTGGTGTTTGAAGCTATATTGTTGATTGTGTAATTTGTATTTATTTAATCTGTATTGATCATTTTGAATTTGTATTCTTGTCCTCAGGGTACCATTGTAAATGAGACCCTGGTCTCAATGGGTTACCCCAAAATAAAAGTTTGTCGATACGGGCCCTGGTCTGACAAACACGCTCTAGCTCTGCCACCTTCTATCGCAGATGCAGCCCATGCAAAAAAAAAAAAAGATATCTCTAGTTTAAACAGGCAGATTTTGATGGGGATTATTGTATTAGGCTAATTCGATTTCCGCACGTGCACAGGCATTGAGTCTAGGGGTTGTTTTACGACAGAAAGGGTCTGCATCCCAAATGGCACCCTATTCCCTATATAGTGCACTACTTTTGACCAGATGAACCCCCCCATTAAGTTAAAAAAAATATACTATGGGCCCTGGTCAAAGGTAATGCACTACGTAAATGTTCACACATCTGGAGCTCGGCCGCTGTAGAAGCACAGAAGCCCCACTCTTATGAGGCCTCACGGCAAGATGACAGCCCAATAGATTTTTCTTTAAATACGCTTGGAGGATTCCTTTAATAATTAATTGATAATGACCAAGATTAATAATTCACCGGCACAAACTTTGCTTTAGTAAGCAGTATGCCAGGGCACAATGTGTACAATGTGAAATCCCTTTTTATTAGCTATGAAATTCTTCAAATGCTCTGGGGAAAAAAAGTTTCCTAAAGTCACTTACACTGAGTGTGCAAAACATTAATAACACCTGCTCTTTCCATGACATAGACTGACCAGGTGAATCCAGGTAAAAGCTATGATCCCTTATTGATGTTACCTTGGATGTTAAATCCACTTCAATCAGTGTAGATGAAGAAGGGTTTTTAAGATTTGAGACAATTGAGACATGGATTGTGTATATGTGCCATTCAGAGGGTGAATGGTCAAGACAAAATATGTAAGTGGGGTATGGTAGTAGGTGCCAGCGTGGGGACTGTTAAGGAGACCGTATTTCACCCACACTGACAGTCAGGAGTCATGACCGCAGTCAAACACCATGTGACCATTGAGTCACTGTAACTAGGCTTCTTCAAAAGTGTGCTTTGATGCCTCTGATGGTCATTAGTAGCCTACCAAACTTGCTAATGGACCAGTACTCAGCGCTCTAAAATCAAATCAAACAATTCATGAGACTGAAGACTGGCAGAATCTCTTTTAATACCTCACAAATTATCAAAATGACAGGCTACTTTGACACTGAAAAACTGAGAATGTGAGATCAATCAAACCTTGTCTTAGCCTAGGCCTAGGTGTGTGTGTGTAGACACATATTGTAGGCTACCATATGAGGAGGAAATTATAGTCCTAAAAATACTTTCCAGTTTCTCTGACTCACCCAATGATGCGCAGGTCACTGTTAGGTAATGGCCGACGTGTTCGTGCCAAAAGCCTGTCTCGCTCTTGTTTTACTTCTTCGTAAAACAATATTTGGAAGTTGATCAAATATTTTCGTAGCATACAGCATACAAATTAGTTGCTTTTCTTTTCAGCAGGAGCCATTTGCTTAGCAACCTGTGTTTCCCGGCGATTGTATTTGAAATATTGCGAAAGGTGTGTTTTGTCTGCATGCTGTTCACCGACAGATTTGCGGCACGTTCCTGACTGTAGGCTATGCATTCATATTGGGCTACACAATCCACAGCTAAGCTATTTCTAATGACGCTATTGAGCCTCTACGGCTAAATTATAGGCCTACTCATGGTGTAGTAGGCTATTCGGAATTATGTCATTTCTTTCTGAACAGACAGCAGTAATTCTATAACTTTGGCAAATGCATTTACATTTATAAGCCCAGACATTGCGCAATCGCGTGTGGAAACAGAGTTTTGACTGGCCACTATATAGTAAAAGCAGAACCCAGCTTTCTCGTGCTGCTATATTTATTGCACACAAACGGTGTAGCCTTCCTGGCGTATAAAAAAGTAACTGCAGGTAACCTCCATTCGCTATTCCAGTGCAGGCTATGGATTACTTTTTCAAATTCTACACATTTATTAGTAGGCTATATGTAAAGGCCAGATTATATTGAGAATACTGCATGAGCATATTATTAAGTGCTTGTCGAATTATGAATGAAAAACTGATGAAGTGTGTGCAGCCTGCACAAGAAACAGAGAAGAGTGCTTCCCTTTCATGCAGAGCCACGGGCAGTAGGAGTTCTGAAAAATCGGAATAAAATGTAAATATACATTCTTTTTTTAAGAAAAAAAAATCACAGAAGTAGGGCACATGGACTTTACTAGTATTAGCGGACCTATATAGACGTCTGTAGCGCGGGCAACATTTTGTTTCAGCATCTCCGCTTTGGCAAAACATTTTGTATAATTAAGAAGAGTATGTTGCTATCACGACTCAGGATAAGACCCAGATGCAGACACAAGAGGCGGATAGTTCCAATCTCAGGTATTCGTTGTTACACAGGGGGCAGGCAAAGGGCAGGTCGAGGGCAGGCAGGGGTTCGTAAACCAGGTCAGAGTCAGGCAGGTACAGGATGGCAGGCAGAATCAGGGTCAGGACAGGCAGAAAGGTCAGAACCGAGAAGACTACAAAACAAAACTTGAAAACAGGTAAAAACGGGAAACATGCTGGTATGACCTGAACAAGACAAGATGAACTAGCAACAAACAAACAGAAAACGCAGGTATAAATACACAGGGGATAATGGGGGGAAAACGTGAGACACCTGGTGGTCGCCCTGAATGACGAGTCGCCACTGTCAGGGTGTGATAGTTGCAGGATTCAATCAGTGGAATTATACGAGTTGTTGCCCTGTCCTCAAACAATTACATCAAAAGGTGCAAAGTTATGGGCAAAGACACAAAACATCCACATCAAATTAAATATTTTTCTTGATGAAATAACATGAAAACAACCACTTTTTATGCAGTTACTGTATTGTACATTAGCTGGTCATCTAGGTTTGTACCTGTAGACTTTCAATCAACACGAAGAAAAACAATGCACAATACAGTAATTGAATACATTGAGACGTCAAGTAGTTTGTGATGAGGTGATGTGATGATGTGGCTCAGTTGGTAGAGCAAGGTGCTTATAGGGTTGTGAGTTCGATTCCCACGAGGGACCAGTATGAAAATGTATACACTCACTACTGTAAGTTGCTCTGGATAAGAGTGTCTACTGAAAAGGATTTAATAGACCATTTCAGTTTTCAAAACATATATCAAGCAAGTATTTTTATATTTCACAAGTATTATCAGATTAACTGTTTTGTACAGATAATTATCAGACTCATGTTAAAAATGCTGGTAAATACTCAAAATGTCATGACCGCCACTGCCCTAGCCAGGCGCATCGGTTTGTGTCAAGAACTTCTCCGTTCCTACGTTTTTCACACTCAACAGTTTCCCAGGTGTATGAAGAATGGTCCACCACCCAAAGGACATTCAGCCAACTTCACACAACTGTGGGAAGCATTGGAGTCAACATGGGCCAGCATCCCTGTGGAACGCTTGTAAAGTCCCTGCCCCGACAAACTGAGGATGTTCTGAGGGCAAAAGGGGGTGCAACTCAATATTAGGAAGGTGTTATTAATGTTTTGTACCCTCAGTGTATATAGGGGTCTGCAAAGCAGCAATTTACAAAAACATTTCTATAAAGTGAATTCTACACAGATTAGTTTTTTGTCATCTGTCAACACTTGAGTTGTGCAGTGCACAGCAGCACAGTCTTTCTGTGGAGACCTCAATTGACTAACCCAGAGGGACACATGAATAGGAATGGTTCTCTAATAAACATTCCACAGACCTTATCTTTTATTATAAAAGCAGGGAGAGTGGGTTATAAAGTTTGCATGAAACAGAATGAATGCCGAGAATGGCAATTGGACACCGTAGACTACCTTGTTAAATGGCTTTATGCCACGGAGTATGTTGTATGAGCTTTTATATGGAAGATTAAAGGAGGAACATTTTCAATTTATTGTTAAATGCAAAGCCAGCCTTTCACTCTCACTACCATTGATACAGCACATACTGTACAGAGACTGCTATTATCAACTAGAGAGAGGCAGAGAAGCACCAAACTGAGAATCGCTGCTATTTGAAGGTACATTTCATAATATATTTTCTAAAGATACTCTTTGTTCTTCAACAAAGAACAGCACTGTCACATTATATTGGAATGTATATATATGAGCTATATTCCTTATATCCAGTGTGTTTAACAGTGAAATTCAGGTAACTGAACCCCGCCTCACTCTGCACTCCCTGACAAAGAGTTTTTGAGATTTTGTTCTATTGAACAGGCCATCACAATAAAGGAATTTTAACTCTATGAAGAGAAACCCTGATGAAGACAGCTTGCTGTGGAAACGTTGGTGAATAAATAATTGTATTGGAGCTACTAGAGTGCAGATTTTCCTTTAAACTATATGAAGAGTGCCTTGGTCCTCCTCGGTTTTTGACCCACTCCAATCTGTGTTGTATTGTAGACCCCCAGATGGCACCCAGCGAGGTGGATGGGGTCAACCTGGAGGAGATTCGGGAGTTTGCCAAAGCATTCAAGATCCGTCGCTTGTCCCTTGGCCTGACCCAGACTCAGGTGGGACAGGCGCTCAGCGCGGCCGAGGGCCCAGCCTATAGTCAGTCTGCCATCTGCAGGTAAGGAAGACTTGAGGTGCCATGTGATTAACATCAAATCATGCTATATTTTACCACAGATCTGTTGATTATGGTGTCTTCTGGAATATTCCTATCCTTCCCATCAAGTGATAAATTGTTTTTTCTTTACTGCAGTGCAGAATTTAAGTTTACTAAGTCATTGTGGTATTAAAATGACAAATAAATACAATATATTACCAGTGTTATGGAAATATATATGTCATTCATGTACAACATCTTATACCATTTCATATCTGAATGATGGACAATAATTTCTCTGTAGTTCTACTGACCCTCTTGCTCCACTCCTGTCAGTATGCAGTAGTAGCTACAGTAGACGAAAGCACTCAGCAGTGCTGTATTTGAGAATGCACATAATCTTCTGGTGTCCATGATGACTCACATCCATATTTCATCTCATATTTAAGCAGACATCATTAAGATATTAAAACGAATACATAATTGAAGACCATCCAGTCAAATTAAGCTCTCGCGTCAATTCTGTGTCCTCTTCTTTCTCTCCTCTCACACAACAGCGCGCTGTTACTTATGCAAAATACATTACCTAGAGTATTACACGAAGCACTTAAAGCATTTAATAATTACTAAGGCCTTTTGCTGTTCCCTCTACATTGGGCTTAAGAGAACCTGTCAAGAACTGGTCTGTTAATAAGATTGTGATGTTGTACAGTCCTGTAAGGATGTGCGTTTAGTCATAAACAGCTGCCTTATCTATTCATTAGATAATCAGTCATATAGTGTTGTGTGTTAATCTCTTCCTTTTTATGTCTTTCCTTCCACCTGGTTAACTTTAGTACCAATGAAATAGACCCCTTAGAAATATACCTACAGTATCTCTAATCAGACAAAGTCACATTGGGTTAATATAATGTTGCCCACCCTAAGAGTTTCACATGATCAAAAAGTATAATCATTTATCTCACCAAACATGTAATGTATGCTTTTTAGCAGACACTTTTACCAAAAGCGACTTACAGTCATGCATGCATACATTTTATGTATGGGTGGTCCCGGGAATTGAACCCACTATCGCAGTATGGCAAACACCATGCTTTACCAACTGAGCAACAGAGGACTACATGTGAAGTCAATAGTTTTAACAATATCATAATCATGTTGTTTTCTTAAATTCTGGCATTTGGTCGTGACCTTACTGTGGCTAATTTCATGTTACCTTTTCTTTGTCCTCTACCCATAGTATTTTGCTTTACCATAGTTGCATGCTTCACTGTCAACAGTTATCAGCACTGTACCCCGTCTTATTCCTGTATTCATTTGTAATGTGTTCCTGAAATACATGTGCTTTGCTGATGACCTGCCCTGCTTCTGTGACATATTGGTGCAACGGGCTTTTAAAAGTTTCATCACATCAACATCAAACGGCCGATATAATCTGAAACTGGGGGGAGCAGGGTTCTTATGATGGACAGCCCTTTCAAACTAATGTTTAAAGTCTTAAAAATCACACATGAAATATTTACAAGCATCCATAATTCAGATATTTATAACATACATTAAAAGCCATTAGCTTCAAATAAATAAACAGGTAATATGTCCTTGAGGGTTCATTTATGTCGGTAAGATAGTATTTGTTTTGTTTGTATGACATTGGACATGACAAGCATCTTCTATGTTTTAAGTAGAGAGGCAGTCTTCACATGCTTTAGTTTAGTTAACATCAACAGAGACATGGAAATTGGGGGAGAAGAGGGGACCATGCTAGCTCAGGGGCATTTTGTTGTCCGATATCACTGGAACATACAGTGACAGATGGTTCCATCTTGTCTGATTCCATTGCTCCCTTTGTTAAAAAGCCTTATTAGCTTATCACAGGGGAACAAACATCCCATAAGTACATCATCAGACCAATGGGTTTGGATCTTGTCTTATGATAGAGTGCTTGGTACATGCAATATGTCATCTTGCTACATGTCATATTTAAGGGTTAAACACAAAACGATTATTCTATTGTATCAATTATTTATAGATAATGTTGCGAATTATGATTGATGGCATCGACTCTTTCACAAATGGAGGACTCATTTTATTGCAGAAAAATATGCATGAAGTTTGAGTCCACCTCAATAAAGTTACATGTCCAAAGATTCACAGTGCTCTTGATGTGAATGCTGCTCAGAATGCATAGGTGCACAATGTTGTCTTAACTACTCATTGCTGGTGTAATTCTTGAAAGGGAATCATGTCGCTGCATGCATGTTTAAGCTGCATGCATTTACAACATTCATTCACGCTAGAACACAGCCCTTCCACATCAACGATTCATATCTCATGACAAGAAACTGTTGTCTCTAATTTGTGCATCAATGTAGCAGATACGTGCCTTCACGTCCTCCATATGTCTATTTCATCACATCCACTTCTTTCTCTACCTGCTCCTGGGTTGATATTTGAAAGATGGGATACTGATCTGTCCCTTGTATTCTGTAAGTAATAGAGCCTCCACTCAGTCAAAGACCCACTCTTAGCCATGGCCTCACAATATTCTTAAAGGGTTAAATATAAACAGTACAATAATCATATGCAAATCTTCATTTTGGGCTACACTTAGCAGATGTTTGTGCATGGCCTGAAAAAAGGTACTTTTAAGACCGTTAAGAGAGAGAGACAAGGGGGTAAAAGAGGTAGAGATATGTTTTTATTTTCCCCTGGTGGTTCTGAACCAGTGGGAGCCAGCCGAGCAGCTCCCAACTCATTTTAGTGCATTTGGTTCCTGTTGATCCATGAAATGTCCTGTCTCTACCGACTCCTCATATTTACTAAAGTATTCCCTGCAGTATATAACCGTCCTCTTTCCGCTGTTTAAAAGGTGGTTATTTATAAATAATAATGACCGTCGACAAGCAGAAATGCACCAACAATCAGAGAGGGGAAACAGGAAAAAACAGGCAGGGTCCTTCTTCAGTAAGCTAGGGCAGGATGACTTCCCTACTGTTCTGTATAACAAGCCGACTTGCCACTAAGAAATGTCTTTCATTTTGTTTGTGTGAGAGGGGTCCTTTCCCCCAACTCTAAGGTGTCTCCTCACCTGCCTGCCAGGAAGATTCTATCAAAGACATCCATGTTCGGTCAAGGTCTTAGAAGAGGCCTGGACAGGAACGGCTGTTGTTTTAAAGGGGGAACACCTTTTTCTCTCAGCTGCTCACTCCCGAACACCTGGACACATGTCTGGACTCTCATTAGAGGGCAGGCAGCTCAAACCACACTCTGACACTGACCCCATTATTATACAGCATGAGAGAAACCCAGCAACTTTAGCCCAGGTCCATCTTCTTTCATCATGTGAAAGCCAAAAGCCATCTCTGTGCTTGTCTCACAGAACTCTGCAACTGACAGGGTCAGAATACACAGAGCTACAGTACAGATACTCCTGAAAATGTTCTAATAGGACAGTAGTATCAACTATTTGGTGAGATTAAACTGATTCAGCAAGCCATAATTCAGCTACTGTTCGTGACTCAGGAACTCTATCAAAACATTGTAACTATAGTCTTGAGCTGTTGAAGGTACTTTTCAAAAGCACTAAAGTGCACAATACATTAAATTCAAATAATGACTTATGCTTCATGCATCCATAAACTCTGAAGTATATTCAAGTCTGAAGGGTGGAAATGTATTCATATTAAATATACAAGAGAACTTGAGGCAGAAGAAAAGTTTGAAAAATGTATTAAAATGTGGATGTGGATTAATAATTCATACTGCTTTTGTAAAGAAATTACAGTTATGTATTTACACTTGCTCAAATCGCTTACAAACATTTTTGGGAATAATGACTATTTTCAAAACAGAATCCACAAGACAGAATTCTGTGGCCTTTTGCAAAACAGTAAATGTGTTTTCAAAATGTAGTTGCCTTCTGAAAACATAAATACATTCATTAAAACTCTACTATACTGTCAACATTGCAAATAGATCCATCAAAAGACTACGACTGCCTGCAAAAAGATTAACACAACCACACTTATCTCTCGAGTCCAAGCAGGCAAAACAGAAAGTTAGTCTGTCTTTTAAAAATCCCACTAGATCAATACATTTTCTTTACAGTCACTAAATCATGATGGTCAAAATTGCAGAATTATGGACAATTACATATTTCACCAAACAATTTCATACATATCAAATCAAATATTATTCCTGATAAAAAATAAAAGTAAATAATAAGTTTGTTGTGCAGGATTCATTCATCGATATCATCACAATCCAATTCCATGTATTCAATACATACAGTAGGCTGGTTTGCTCACATTTTGTAGACTTTCCAATTGGTTACAGAAACACAATCCACAATAGAAATTGGAAAGGTGAATACAATGGAGAAACACAACTGATACAGTCGGAATGTATACTGTAGGCCTCAATCTACACCAAAGCAAAGCTCTATAATCGAAGGTCACAATATTGGAGATGATGACTTAGGAGTAACCCAAAGTGATGTTGTGCATTAGTATTTATTTATGGCAGAAAGTGAACACAATTGCACACATTTCTCTTCTGATGAAAACAATGAGTTAATATTCTGTGAACAAAACACTTAACAGTGAGTTTTGTATTCATTGTTGACATTTGTATTTAAGGTTTTGCAAAAAGTGGTCTAAGATATACAAGGCAGGTACAAAGGCAAGAAAATGATCCGTTCTGTAACTGTATTTGAGCGTTTGATCATTGCTGTTGTGCTATAGATAAGTTTCAACACTGATACAAAAATTGAGTGTACGTGACTGAGAAGAACTAGGTGCATGCACTGCTGCCTGTTTGACCATATGAATTAAAAACATAGATTTTTTTATCACTTCAAGGGAAGGTATGGGAATAATGTTCAATTCATTGTTTGGTTAACCCCTTTTTACCTTTTGTTGATTGGTGATATAATATGTGGATTATATTTCACATCAATGTGTTGTGTAATCTACATTGCTAAAGCTCAGTGTTTGATCATGATAGTCAGATGCTCTGTCTGTTTTTTGGGTCTATCTGCATTTTTTTTTAGCCAATGGCAGGGTATCCTCACTCCAACACTGCCTATCTGGGACAGCGAATCACAACCAAATACAAGACAAGCGGAAAAACAAAATAGCACCACATGTAACACTCACTTCTAAATTCCTACAACTTTGGCTACAAACTGTCATGAATGTATCCAAGGCTGGTGGGTGTCTCTGTCCCAGTGGCAGTTGTCTGGGAGAGGAGGCCCTTCCAGTTCACTGAAGCAGGCAGGTTATCCCTTGGCCCAGAAGGGCACCTAAGTAAGATTCTTCTCTCTCAATTCTCCCCAGACACACCATCCTGAGAAGCCACTTTTTCCTACCACAGGAAGCCCAAGAGAACCCTATAGGTAGCAGTCTGACAGGCAAACTGAACCCTGGCCTTTTATATCCTGCCAGGTTTGAGAAGTTGGACATCACCCCAAAAAGCGCCCAGAAGATTAAGCCCGTTCTGGAGCGCTGGATGGCCGAGGCCGAGGCCCGTCACCGGTCCGGCATGCAGAACCTGACCGAGTTTATCGGCAGCGAGCCCTCCAAAAAACGCAAGCGGAGAACCTCTTTCACCCCGCAAGCGCTGGAGATCCTAAACAGCCACTTCGAGAAGAACACGCACCCCTCTGGACAAGAAATGACAGAGATAGCCGAGAAACTGAACTATGACCGCGAGGTGGTCCGCGTCTGGTTCTGCAACAAGAGGCAAGCGTTGAAAAACACAATAAAGCGGTTGAAACAGCCCGGTGACCTGGACCTGGACCTCGGCCCGACCGTGCCCATGGACCCTCTCTCTGATTCTCTGGATGAGATCCCAAAATGAACGACCAAAACTAGAGATAAAGAGAAAAGTCCTAACAACATGGTGGATCATGACCCAAAGTGGGAAGAAGAATGAAAGAACATTCCACCCCTTTGATAGTCAACAGAAAGGACAGTTATGAAAGTTTGCAAACAAGAATACGTGTTATCAGTGTGATTACCACAGTTATTGACCTTGCCGAAATCCCCAAATAAAAATAAATATGTTAATATTTGATAGAAAAAAAATCACAAACCTAGAGTGTGCTGTTTCAAAGAGTTCTAGTTCTGGCCTCATAGAACAGAATATTGTCCAAATTTGGGTTCCCATTAAGGAGATTTTAGTAAAGCAATCATGCCAAAATCAAAGACAAAAACACTAACTACTTACCAAAGTCTGTTGCATCGGAATACTAAGAATAATTTTTTAAGTGTAAAAGTGTTCTAAATTTTTACATTTGTACTGGCAAGAACATCTAAGATATATGTGTGAGTTTGGCTTTACATTTGATCTTTGTCTCACTTAATTTCATTATCTCCTGTGTTTATATATAAATATCTACTCAATTGAAACCACAATGTCAAATTTGTCATGTAAATGCATTTTTTGCTGTTCAACAATGGCATATTGTTTGTCTCAGATTCTTTCTCATCTGCAACTATTTTCAGTCACAGTGTTATTTTGTACAACTTTTACAAGTATTTATCGATGATTTTATGAGATAGTCTATGTTTTGAGGAAGGGTAATAAACTGAAGGCTGTCTAAACAATGAGGGGGTACTCAGTACCTAACCATATAGGTTCTGTCTCTGTGCACCAACTCTATTGTGGATATGTCTGAAGCTACTGTATCTCATTCTGTTGCCAAAGCCTGATAGCCAAAGAACACATTACTTCAGCTCAAGAACATTGGGGTATTTTACCTTGGCCAATAACATGTTTTAGTTATTTTTATGTGCCTAAGTTCCCTTTCTCTGGTTCTTTTTACTGTACAGTTTCTTTCATACACTGAGCTCAACTAAGTTACACAAAGGCCAACAGAATGCCAAATAACATTTTGATTCCAAACGAGAACTCTTTGTTTGTTGACAACCCTTTGATATTGCAATATAGAACATGTGTTTTACTGTGAGGACTTTTCTGCCCATCCCTTTCTGAAGTGTGTGTCTAGTTTTTTATATTTGAAGAATTGCTCCTGCATGTTTGAGATGAACCACTTATAACAAAGTTGGACTTACAGAAATCTGGAAACAAGACAACAAAACACAAAAGGCAGCCCAAGCTCCAAATCCCTAAATACATGTATATTCTTCTGAGTACATTGTCACTGAGAACAAATTACACGTTAATGGTTTTAGCAATTATTTTACATGATTTGACCTTTAGAGTAAAATATGCATTACTTCCCTTTAGCATTCAGTAACTCATTATAATCTTATCAATCTGAACATTTTCTCATCCCTGAATCTTTGTCTTCAGGGGTCAAATATGTTTTGTGAAACGTCCTGCTGCGGTTTTCTGTTCCTCTTCTTTTAGTGATTCTATAGTGAAGCCTTGACAGACAGTATAGCCTAATTCAAAAAGTATTTTGGAAAAAGTTGTGTGAAATGCAAGACAACCAAGTAGCCCCTTCACAAGACATAATCCATATTCATTTCAACCAACAAATCATAGGCTGTTATTGCTGTGTAGCTGTTGGATATAAACAGGGTGTCATCACAACATGTAGCTCACCTCCTATAGGTGTACTTCAATATTACCAGGACCCACATGGAGGATTTAAGGAATCCATATTGTTACACCACTGATGTGTTAATAACCTATAGGCCTACTGCCACTGTGTTGAACTATAAAGAGTATTGCAAACTGATACATACATGTAAAACCACTTTTCAGAACTCTTAAAATTACACATTGATATGAAATGATCTAATTTGATTAAAGTAAAACACTTAGTCCCACTTTGCACTGTTGCTTGCCTAGCAGCATAAAGTGCACTTGATAACATTTACAAACGCGTAAGGAAATAGACATTAGTTCAGGATAGTATACATAAGGCTGAGGTTTGAGAGGCACTACATAGGAACCCCCTTACGTGTTCATTTACTCTTTATTATTTACTGTAGGCCTACCTTGAGAAAAGATTGAATACTTTTTTGCAGGAAGTAGTTTTAAACAGTGTAATATTGTAAGTCAGTATTACTAAATGGTGTTCAATCATAATATACTGTAAGTCATATGTGATTTGAATCAATTTAAAGACTTTTATGTGTCCCCTCTCTGTCTCTCACCCCACCTCATCCCAACATGTAAGACAAGTGATTATGCGGCTTCTGTATAGTATGGGCATGTAGTACTGAGGCTAAACAATGAAGCTGTAACCAAAAACAAAAAAACAAAGGACGGAGTTAAACCTTCACGCAACCTTTTGATGCTGGACCAAAGCTCTATAGTTATATGCACATTGTACAGAGAAATGGGTTAATGTCGCCGACAATCTTGAAATACAAAGAGAATCAATGAGTAGATAAGTAGTAGTTCTTTGAAATTTGACGTTACCACTGTCCACGTACATTGTGAGCAATGCCATGCAAAAACCATAATAGAAAAAAAGACAGAAAAATGACTCCTGTATGTTTGAAAGTAGTGTTCACATCTCATGGGGGGGGGGGGGGTTGAACTGAGATTCTGTATGACACCCGTTTTACTTTTGCCAAGTGGTTTCCAGGGTCACATGTATAGGACTTACTAGACTTTGTTGTTACTTGTTTAGCTTTTTTTTCTCTCTGTGGCTATGCTACATACACTTCTCAGTTTCAGTCTCCAAGATGTGGGGGCAAAGAAGGCTTTATGATTGTACCCAATTCTGTAAAAAATAAAGATAATCATAATTAAGATAAATGTTTTTAAATTATATCCACACAGACTCATACACCAACTGGTTTGAAATATTGTTAGAACTCAAGAAAGACCTCGAAACCAAAGCTGATGAACCTGCAAAGGTTGCTTTTCATTTTATAGACTGAAAACTGTACTTAATCTATAGAGCAATACCTGTTGGGTCATTTAAGCGGCGCTTTGTGTATTTCTAAAAAGCTTCAAGTCTGTCACATTTATTTGTACCATAATTAATAATAAACAAGTGTTAGACATTAATGGATTGTCTTGTTTATTCTGAAATGTAGAATTAATTATTCGAATCTAAACGATATTTCTAGTGACTTATAAGCACCAAAAGGACATTTCCAACTAATTATCTGGTAAGAACTGCATATTTTCTTGTACAGTATACTCTTAGAATAAAAGGTTATAGATCCAAAAAGGGTTCTGTATTGCTTGCTTCATATATCTCACCCCCTAAAAGTTCTATAAAGTAGAACCCCAATGAACCCTTTTTCTTCAAGGAAAAGGGTTCATTGGGGGTTCTATATAGGATTTAGGGTGCCATATATCAAGCGAGCGATATAACCTTTTTAGAACCTTTTTTTTCCTGTGTATGGTAAAGAAAGCACAAATGCACCACATACTAACAATATACCAACAGGCACTGTAAACACTGCAGTAGGAGTAATTAAGCCTGGGGGTGCAGAAAACGACTCACTGTCTTCTAGTCTCACAAGACCTGTACATATTTCCCTATCAAATTTCACCAAATGCATACTTTGCTGTCATTGCATTAAAACACACACATATATATAGTTGGAGCATAAAGTTAACACAAACTTCTGTGTCTCGCCAATCATTTTCCCTGTGTAGTTTTCAGAACATCTTAGCTATCAGCTTTCTTGCACTTCCACAGTGCCATGATTGAGAGAGAATTGAACAATGAACCACATTTCAATACAGAGAATTTGCACCTAAAAGCAAACGGACAGGCTGACAGCCTGTGGGGTCAATAGCAATTCATTTATATTTCCATAGGGTCAATAGAAATGAATACATGTCAGGGTTATTTCACATCAATGCCTTACCAGATAACAATAACGAGACAAGCGTACAAGAAAAATAAAATCAACATTCTTCAGTGAAAGCCTTTTGAAACTAAACTCCAAAGTTTGAAACAGCTTTCTTGTTTATGAAGCCTTTGAAAACTGTCTGGCTGGTGAATAGAAAGTAGTAAATAAATAAATAATAAAAAAAGCACAGACAACATAAATTATTAACATTAGGCTGAAAACAGCTTTTTCCCCTCTTCGTTTCAAGAAACTAGATGCATTTTTACGTGGTGATGGGTGAGGTATAGCTTGGGCTATTTGATATTCTTCTGTTTTGTATTTCTTCCATTTTCTTTCTTTTTCAATGTACAACATAATTGTACAGACAGCCATTTTTTTTCAATGTCATTTATAATTTGTTGATGGAAAAGTAAACTTCAACATAACAAAGGTTAACAAAATGGCAATAAGTGAGTGACCAGTGCACAAAAACGACATATCTCACTCTCAACATACCAAAACACATCTCTCTGGTACGGAGAGGAGTAACCCAATAAGTGAGGTGGAATCATGGAAATAGTATAGATAAAACAAACATTGTTAAAATGCTTCTGGACTTTGTCATTGCTAGTATATGTACAGCATTGTGAGAAGCACAAGGACAGAATCACACTCAAACATTCAAAATGGTACAGCTGATATGCTGATATTCTAGTCCACAATTAATAGAATATTCTGTTATATTAATTGTGTTTCTACGGGTGGGATAATGTTGCTACTAAAGTATCATCAATCAACACTGTCAGTACTGAAGCTGTTTGATCCTGAATCTTAACCATCCATGACCCCTAATAATGATCTGCAATATTTCAGTGTTGTTTGCGGTGCCCTATTTCAATGAAATCAGAGGAGGACATTATCACTAGTATTGCCATATTTCTTTGCAAATTAGAAAATACTATTTGGATTTTGTCTACATTATGTACATATACACTGTATAGTCTTTCAAAAAAAGGGAGAAATATGTTTCTGTGTTGATCTATGAGTCTAAATAGAAAAAATAATCTCTCTTGAACAGCTCTTTGTGACAGTCCACCGACTGATTTAGATCACATTCCTGTTCAACTAGCAACCAACTGAAATGATCCTGGAAGAGAAAGAGGGTGAGAAGAAAATATTATGACATGTTGGCAGTGCAAATGGATTATGATTCAATATCAGTCAGGACTCAGAAAGAGAAAGGTGGAGGAGGAGGGTACATGTGTTGGATGCAGATGGTTTTAAATTGCCCCCTTTGTTTTCCATCAGGCATGAGGCATTCACTTCCCTTATCTTTCAGACAATGTGCACTGGGCTGATGTTCTCAGTAAATGAACTGTCGGTGTATCCCTCTCTACCGGCAGCCCTCCGCCTCCTTGTTTTCACTTCCGCCTCAAGGTTGAGACGTTGCTTCTCTCACTGCTCAGCCCCCAAGCCGCTGAGGCGTCTCCCACTCTGCTGCTCTGCTCCGCACACCAGGTTACCTCTGGGGGTACAATTAAGAATCCTCACATGCAATCCAGGTTGTCCATGCATATGATGCCTGGTTGCTTTTTGGTATTCTGTTTTTTCCACCATTCTTAGCCATGACACAATTTGAGGCATTTGAAGGTAGAGGAGTTAATAGGCTAGGTTTTTTTTGGAGAGATGACCGGCACCCTGTCTGGAACAGCAGATTGCATTGCCCACAGTCCATTAAACTTTCTACACTGTCTAATCTACACTGACTGTGTGAATGCTCCTTCTCACTTTGTGATGCCTTCAGTTTTCCATCAGGACTCAAGACTAGGCCCAGTGCTCCCACCACCATGGGTCCCACCTCTTCTCTTTTGCATGCACCAATCCAAGGGAGTTGGTTTGACATATTCTTCTTCACTACCATTCTTGGTTTTACCGAAATTCTAAATGAAATCAGGTTGAATGAATTCAACAGAAATATTTACAGTACTGTAATGTTCTGAACATGAACGTTAAAAAAGAATGGGCAAAGACCATCTGCATTACCTAATTATTGTTGTCCGACCTATAAATCTGTTTAACTCTTCCAGGGTCGGGGTCAATTCCACCCTCAGTTAACTCAATAAGGAATTGGATTAAAGTGCCATTTAAAAATAGGATTGCCCATGAATTCACTTTCAATTAATTGGTTGAAATGAGTGGACCCAACCCAGATCTCTATCCACTGACACTGCTTTATTATATTATTACACACACCGGCAGTTATTCTGATCTGTAACCAGGTTTCCATCCAACCTTTTTATGCAAGTATTGTACGTCGTATGGAAACAGCTCATTTTTATCGGTAACATTTCCAAATGTCCACAAAACAAAATATGCTAGACAAGGTGGGATCTTTTTGTGTCGGTAAAATTAATGATGTGAGAAATGGCGGTGGAAATGCCTTTATGCACATATATTGATATAAGAACCATCATATCAAAGTAAACATGGAGTCACGCGATGATATTGTTTGGTCCTCCCACTACTACTCGGGAAAGAATACTGTTTATCAGGCTACAGATGAAATAAATGATGATGAACTTCACAGGGTGGTGAAAGTGCACAGTGATGTGCTTGATGCTTCTTTCCAATAGATATATTGGGTCTTATTCTGGTGACATGATGATCGATGCTTGGCTGCCATTTGAAAAAAAAAATATAATCTCGCTCTCCTCATGTATGTAGCCTACCAGCAGTGTATCTGCGAGCTGTTGGCTAGAGCGCAGGTGCCAAGTCCAGAGTGGGCACATTTGCTATATAACGCAACATTTCATTGTTTTATTCGGTACCTGGGAATTGAAGCGCAAAAGTTATTTTTTGTGGAAAAAATCTATTTGATGGAAACATCTCTGGTATGAAAATGCACATTGTTTTTATGCAGATTTTAGAATATTTTCATGAAAATCTGTCACCAATTGGATGGAAACCTAGCTATTGTGGAAAATATTGTTGTACTGTCCATTTCTCTCAGATGTCTATGGTAAAAACAAGACACGAGTTGTATTCTAAGTGGAGTGGTATCATCTGAGAGTGATATATATATATATATATATATATATATATATATATATATATATATATATATATATATATTTAACATGGATCACAGGAATTTGAAGGGTCAGAGATCCCATCCTAAGATGTTTGGAAGTCTGGCAGATAACTGTTCCTCTGATGAGATGTTTGTATGGACAATGTCCACCTCTTCATCTGCCTCTTACTCTCTCTTCCAATCACCTATAGTATATTCTGAGGCAGAGAGACAGAGAGTACATAGCAAAAGGCAGTGAGTGAGAGAGGAGATATGGATTGAGGAGTAGGTCGTGAGTGGTATGGTTGGCCGCATCGTTGCCGTCTTATTAGTGGGGGCCCAGTGCGGACACTTTGGCCTTCTTTATGGGGCCATGATGAGACCCTCTTCGCACATCTCAGCAAAATGGCTGGGGGAAATCACAGACGAGAATCACTCAAAAACAGGGAGATGTCAACAGGACCATAATGATACCTGATGGCCCCAGAAGACTCTCTCCCCTTTTCCCTCTCAGCCTTATACCTGCCCAAGTTGCACTATACTTGAAAACATAATTAGAGATAAAACAGGCAGAAGCTTTACCCCCCACCCCCCAGTGGCGGTTCTAGACCATTTCAACTGGGGGGGGGGGGGGGCAGTAGTACTGTTAGAGTGGCCAGTTACATTAGACGTTATTGTTGTCATATCGTTTTGCATGTGGTACGATACTGTTTTGTTCCGCCTAAAGCCACTCTAGAAAATGTGTGGGTTAAATTAGTGTTCCGCGTTGCCACTGTCTAATAACGGATGTAAAAAAAGAACGATAGCAAAAATGTGTTATGTAAAAATGATTTCATACTCCACATTTAGGGGGGCCACAAGGGGGTCCAAAATTGTTGTCACAGGAGCACTGCCCACCCCCCCCCCCCCCCCCCCCAGAAGCGCTAGTGCACCCCTCCACCATTTTCTGTAGCCAAAGCTCTTTGTTTTATACGTCTGGGATTCTTTTTCACACACCTTTCTTTCACTTCTTCAGAAAGGGGGATGAAAGAAGGAGAGAAAAAGAAAAAAGAGAAAAGGAGAGCGAAGAGGAGGTGGAGAGTTCCCTCTGCGAGATGCCAAGGTGCTCCCAGTCCATTGTGCTGCCGGCTGTCAGGTTAAATTAGGGAGTACAGGCTCCGTGAGTGTAAAAAAATCAATACTTGATGGAAGACTGCTCCCCGGAAAATCTGTTTTGATTCCAGGATTAATTCTTGACCAAAGGCTCTAGCAAAATGACATGCCATTAGGCTGAAAATGAACACATTCTGCAGTGGAAATTGGATGGAAATGTGTCAGGTGATTGCCCTGGCTAGTTGTTCTGCACTTTGAGCAGCGGGACTGAAGGTGTGGCTGCTGTTGCGAATGAGGCCCCCGGACTGACTCGATTTCCAGAGCAAAAGACAACTCCACTGTGGCCTGGGAGTATTCTCAAGGCCATTGTTATCCAGCTCCTGTAAATGCATTCTTACCTAGTTGAAATGCATTTGTCCACCACGTTCTCTCTCTCTTGTGTTTTCCATGAAGCATGGCATGAAGAATGGGGGAACCTTAAAATAAAGCAATGGCGAGAAGAAAGGTGGAAATGCAATATTGATGAGCAAGTAATGTGTTTGTTATCACAAATAACATATATTCCTGTTTGAAACTTCAACAGGAGATAGCAAAGAGCATCTGAGCATTGACATTAACAACAGATGCAGTCAAGCTGGACTAAAGACGTTTGCAAATGTATTGTGTAAATAGAGCATAAGGTACAGAGCTTAATGCCACAATAAGATGGTCTACATTTGATATTGAACATCAGCCCATCCACCCTGTGACATAAAGCAACATTTACTTGACCAAAATGTGAAGAGTTAAGGAAAATAAACGTTCATTTGGCCACTACTCAATTACAAAACGAAAGCAATCAATCATTATTTCCTCAAACAATTCTAACATTTTACTAGAATGAAAAAGGATACCAGGTATCATATCAAAAGTTAAAATATTAACATTTCCGGTATAATGAACGAAAAGCTGTGAGAGAGAATAGCCTACTTTCAGAATATGTTTACTCTGCGTGCAGACCATCTTCCACAGGATATTTTGCATCTCTCTTAATGGCTATGTATCTGAGCACCAAAACTCTGTAAATAGACAGGAAAAATGTCTTGCACACAAAGTAGTCAGAAAGTGGAAGGTATTGCCATTCTTTCCGTTCCAGCGCTCTTCCATTGTGCCAGAGATTTGTTTGACTGATCGTTTTCCACATGTGAAAATAGTGAATTATATTTGGGACTGGTAGTGGGTGGAAAGATAATTGAGAATATCAAAAATATTAATATGCATAAAATGCAATATATGATGCAATTCATTTTAATGTAGGCTACAGTAGTCCTGTCTGCATGTCAGCATAGGCGACCGAGTACCTACATCTTGCCTTTGAAATAGACCTACTCTTTGGATGTGTGTGAACTACATTTTCATTCATGTTTTCATATAGTTTGTTTTACTTGTGTACAAAAATGTCTAGACATACTTAGATACACTAGACTCGCATGGGTATTCAACTCTTACCCTACGAGGTCCGGAGACTGCTGTTTTTCTGTTCTACCTGATAATTAATTGCACCCACCTGGTGTGCCAGGTCTAAATCAGTCCCTGATTAGAGGGGAACAATGAAAACAAACAGGGGAACTAGCTTCGACGTCCAGAGTTGAGTTTGAGGGCGACTAGAGTAACCAAATGTGACAAATGGTGGAAGACCTACATTTTTTAGCAGCTCCGTAGAATTGTATGGGTTTAGCGCCATCTACAGGCTAAATGAAACTCAATCTGGAGACGAGTGTGTCATTTTACTTCCACGCAGTAGATGGCAGAATTTATCACTTCGCTTTGGGTATACATTGCCACCCAAAGAAGAAAAAAACCAATGCGCATTGTGATGACATCGTACATTTTCTGGCCCGTTGATGAGCGCCCACTTCTGCTTTTAAACTCTGCCAGCCCAACGAATTACTGTGTTCATTCGTTTATTGGGTTAGGCTGAGAGGTTGACCATCCCACTGCTACTGTTCTACATGACTGTTGGGAATATTCTAGTAGACAAGGCAGTGGATTTGGTTGGACAGTTGGAAAGCTTGCTGATGAGAGTGGTTTGAGGGAGTTGGAGGTTGGCCCTTCTGTGGTGATAGGGGATGTTCCTCCATGGCTACTCCCACCCTTACGAAAAACATATTGCAGTCAAAGTGCAGTATAACTGCAGTACACTGTAGTATAACTGTAGTTAGAGTGCAGTGTAACTGCAGTATGCTGCAAATACTGTGTCCAAAATAACACCGTTTTTTTCACTGCAGTAATTTTGCAATATAACTGCAGTTACAGTGCAGTATAACTACAGTACGCTGTAGTTATTCTGCAATTACTGTGTCGAAAGGTGTAAAAGTAATAAAATAAAGTGATATAGGGAAAATGGTTGACAATTACATTGGTGAAAGTTGTTATGCATTTCTACCACATTTCACAGAGGGATCCAAGGACCCAGATAGTGGGCACAAAGGAGCAGGCGTTTACCTTGTTGAATGTGATGTGCAGATATGTAGAAGACTAACAGATGAACTGTCAGTATACTCAGTTGAACTGTTGGCGATAGTAGTTGCCCTCCAGTGGGTGGAGGACGTACAACCTGTCAGAATTATAGTATGCTCATATTCTCTGTCTGTATTGAATAGTTTATCATCGGCAAATCTTATAGGAGTGACCTACTGTACTATTGGAGGTATTAATGTTATTATGGAGAATTGAGAGACTGGGTGTAGTAGTGAGATTCTGCTGGGTCCCAGCACATTTGGGTGTGGAAGGGAAGGAAATTGTAGACCAGTTAGCTAAAAGAGCTTTAAAACAAGATATAATTGATATTAATGTTCCACTGGGTAGAGGTGAGGCCAAATGTAAGATCAGAGCCATTTCCTTCCTGTTCTGGTTGTTATAAACAAGTTTCTGGGGATTCATAAGTCTCTAAAAATGAATGGCTAGATAGTGTAGTCAAAATGGTACAGTTTAACAGTCATATTGTAAATAATTACCTTAAGGTGTGAATTCAGCATAGGCTCTCCAGAAACTACACTGAACAAAAATATGAACGCAACATGCAACGATTTCAAAAGTTTTACTGAATTACAGTTAATATAACAAAATCAGTCGATTGAAATATATTAATTAGGTCCTAATCTATGGATTTCACATGACTGGGAATACAGATATGCATATGTTGGTCACAGATACCTTTTTAAAAAAAGGTAGGGGCGTGGATCAAAAAACAAAGTATCTGATAGGGCTGTGGCAGTCATGAAATTTTGTCAGCCGGTGATTGTCAAGCAAATAACTGACCATCTCACGGTAATTGACCGTTAATTAGCATAACTACGTTTAGCATTTCCTGGCTTCCAAGCAGCAAGCCACTGATGCAGACCTTTGGAACATCTACATTTTAAATCCATGTAATATAGCCTACACCTTCACAATAAATCCATGATTTATTTTAGACAGTTCTAAAGAAACATGATATGAAGAAAATGTAGTCTATTTCAGAAGAACAGAATAACATACTCTGACTTCACAGGAGGCTGCAGAAGGGAGAACGGCTCATAATAATGGCCGGAACAGAGCAAATGGAATGGCATCAAACACCTGAAAACCATGTGTTTGATGTATTTGATACCATTCCACTGACTCTGCGCCAGTCATTACCACGAGCCTGTCCTCCCCAATTAAGGTGCCACCAACCTCCTGTGTCTGAATTGTCCTTATTTTAGGCCGTGATATGGCTATGTCATATGGCTGTACTAGCTAATTTAGCTGACAAGATTTGCTTAGAATTCTGTGGCATTATTTTATAGTATGAAGAATACAATTGAACATAGCTTAATAAAAATAGAAAGGATAGTGCGCACATGTGGCTGTCCTGTGTTGAGTGGTTAACAAATAAACTGGTCCTCCTATATGCTTAATTTAGTTATCTATGCAACTTTAGTTGTGATACAAACGTTGGGCTATATGTTTTGATGTTTAATACATTCTAAGGCTGCATGATAGGACTTTAATTATGATTTGAAAAAAGTCTCTCATTCACAATTTGACAAGCACTTTATAATATTCGCACCAGCCCTTGAATTTCCCGGCAGCATCCCCCTTGTGTGGCCGTAAAGTCCCCTAAAAAATGCATGCCTTTTGAGGCCAAAGTGGCCGTTGTCCTCTTAGGCTGAATATAATACGCTAAGTATAATTCCCTTCTCCCTGCTGCCGTGCTCCAAAGCAACTCTCGCTCACATGGCTCTCTTAGATGTCGCCAATACCCGTCACGTGATCGGGTTCATTCACAGGCATTTCAGCTAAGTAGGCTTCAAGTGAATGAAGACAGACACATCACAGACACAACTGCACGAATTCCGAGGCGCATATTGAATATAGAACTGTGCACATTTAGCCTACTTTTCGTCAGCCAACAAGATGAGTAGGCCTAACAAACAGCAATTGCACTAGCCTATGTCAATCTACTGTCCCCCATAGTACAAAAGTTGACTTATTATATTGGCCAACTTGTCCTTCTATGCAAGAAATAAATATTCCAAGCATACTTTGGGACAGTTGTTCTTCACCACGCTGTCTGTGTGTACGCCGAGGAACTTAAAACTTTCCACCTTCTCCACTACTGTCCCGTCGATGTGGATGAGGGGGGTGCTCCCTCTGCTGTTTCCTGAAGTCCCCGATCATCTCCTTTGTTTTGTTGACATTGAGTGTGAGGTTATTTTCCTGACACCACACTCCGAGGGCCCTCACCTCCTCCCTGTAGGCCGTCTCGTCGTTGTTGGTAATCAAGCCTACTACTGTAGTGTCGTCTGCAAACTTGATGATTGAGTTGGAGGCGTGCATGGCCACGCAGTCATGGGTGAACAGGGAGTACAGGAGAGGGCTGAGCACACAACCTTGTGGGACCCCAGTGTTGAGGATCAGCGGGGTGGAGATGTTGTTTCCCACCCTCACCACCTGGGGGCGGCCCGTCAGAAAGTCCAGGACGCAGTTGCACAGGGCGCGGTCGAGACCCTGGGGCTCGAGCTTAATGACGAGTTTGGAGGGTACTATGGTGTTAAATGCTGAGCTGTAATCAATGAACAGCCTTCTTACATAGGTATTCCTCTTGTCCAGATGGGTTAGGGCAGTGTGCAGTGTGATTGCGTCGTCTGTGGACCTATTGGGGCGGTAAGCAAAATGGAGTGGATCTAGGGTGTCATGTAGGGTGGAGGGGATATTATCCATGACTAGTCTCTTAAAGCACTTCATGATGACAGAAGTGAGTTCTACGGGGCGATAGTCATTTAGCTCAGTTACCTTCACTTTCTTGGGAACAGGAACAATGGTGGCTCTCTTGAAGCATGTGGGAACAGCAGACTGGGATAAGGGTTGATTGAATATGTCCGTAAACACACCCGCCAGCTGGTCTGCGCATGCTCTGAGGACGCGGCTAGGGATGCCATCTGGGCCGGCAGCCTTGCGAGGGTTAACACGTTTAAATGTTTTACTCACGTTGGCTGCGGGGAAGGAGAGCCCGCAGGTTTTGGTAGCGGGCCGTGTCAGTGGCACTTTATTGTGGAACATCAGTGGCACTGTCAGTGTCAGTGCCACGTCAAAGCGAGCAAAGAAGCAAAGAACCAATAGTAGGTCACTCCTATTAGATTTACTAGATGATAAACTATTCAATACAGACAGAGAATATGAGCATACTACAATTCTAACAGGTTGTAACGTCCTCCACCCACTGGAGGGCAACTACTATCGCCAACAGTTCAACTGAGTATACTGACAGTTCATCTGTTAGTCTTCTACATATCTCCACATCACATTCAGGAATGTAAATAACTGCTCCTGTGTGCCCACTATTTGGGTCATTAGATCCATCTGTGAAAAGAAGTAAAAAACATAAAAACTTCTACCAATGTAATTACCAACAAGTTTACATTGGCACAAATCAAATAGTTTTCTCTATAAGCATTTAACATAACATTTAACATAATAAGCAAATATGTAATGCATTTACAATGATTTGAATTGTGGCCAAAGTAATGGGCGGAGTAAAAGGCCAGCAACACTCCGTATTATTCAGAGCCACATGAAATGACACCATATTTAGATTCTACAGACCCTACTGACTACTTCCCACCCCACTTTTACATTGGCACACATCATCGTTTTTTCTCTATAATTTAAGATCTAATGCATACAGTGGTGATTGTAGCATGTAATTCTATATATGTTTTACATCGTTTGCAAACTGATATGTGACACGTATTAATGCCAAAATAAAATGCAAAACAGGCACGCCCCCCCCCCCCCCCCCCCCCCCCTAAAATTAAATAATTTATTTGTTATTCAATTTTTTGCTAAATGAATGACAGGTCCCACTGAATGCACATTCAGTGATTTGCATTGGGGGCATTTATTTGACTTTGGAACATGTTTTAAAAACCCAAATGTAATGCACATGTAACTTAAATATGAACAGAAATGAATCACTGTTAATGTTTAAACAATTATTGTTATTACCTCATGAATAAATACAGGTTATTGGCACTTTTCTGTTACGTGGGGGACTTTTATTTTGACAATTTCGTAAATTCCATGAACCGGAAGTACTTTCTTTTGTGTCGCTGAGGAAACGTTAGTCTTGCGCTATCAGACATCCTACGGCGTTTATCAACTGGTGGCTATATAGCATTTTTGCAAGTGGGACACCTGTATAAAATATGTTTTGGAAGCGTTAAACGTAAGTAGACATGTCTCGAGTGTACGTCAAGCATGGATATATATATACTTAGTATATGCGGCAACTGACTGCCAGGAATACAATCTGAAACCTGAGCTGTCAGAGATTTAGAACTCTGAACTGTTGCGCCTGCAGCTGTTTTGTCTTGAAGCGCATGGTGCTTGTAACAAACTTTTACATTAGCATGCTAGCTTAGCTGTGCTAACTTGTTAGAAGGAAGGGACCAGGCTAACCTAGCACTTGATCAAGACTCTGAGTTCGATTACATTACACGTCATTTTGGACGAAGCAGTCTTCTGTAGGGCGGTGTTTTGTTAACAAGAGCCGCCAACGGTCGGTCTGAACATTAACACGCATCGCTTGCAGTCCGGGTTTGGAATCATAAGGACTTTATATCCGCGAGAAATCATTAACAAAAAGTGAAATTGATACCTCTTTTATACAGTTAGGGTTCCCACACGGCCATAAGTCGATGTTATAGCGCTTGTTTACGGAAAACAGGCGGTAGACAGTGGACTACCTGTGCTTATTGTGTAAACCTGTGTAAACAAGACAGACGTCACAAACGTGTGTCTACTGAAAATGCTGTCGGCTGCAACTGTGTTAAGAGTGTACAGTCCGTGTGTGTATTTGTATTTGTGACATTATTTTGTCATATGACCACACCAGCCCAGGACCTCCACATCTGTCTTCTTCTGTGTTGGCTGGTGAGACGACCAGCCACCTGGACAGCTGATGAAACTGTGGGTTTGGACTACATAAAATAATTTCTGCACAAACTGTTAGAAACTGTCTCAGGGAAGCTCATCTGCGTGCTTGTCGTCCTCACCAGGGTCTTGACCTGACTGCAGTTTGGCGTGGTAACTGACTTCAGTGGACATATGCTCACCTTAGATGGTCACTGGCACTCTGGAGATGTGTGTGCTTCGGATGAATCCTGGGTTTGAACTGTACCGGGCAAATGGCATAGTATGGGTGAGCGGTTTGCTGATGTCAACTTTGTGAACAGATTTCCACATGGTGGGGTTATGTTATGGGCAGGCATAAGTTACGGACAACCAACACAATTGCATTTTATCAATGGCAATTTTTATTTTATTTTTAACCTTTTTCTCCACAATTTCGTGGTATCCAATTGGTAGTTAGTCTTGTCATCACTGCAACTCCCGTACGGACCCGGGAGAGGCGAAGGTCGAGAGCCGTGCATCCTCCGAAACACAACCCAACAAAGCTGCACTGCTTCTTGACACAATGCCCACTTTACCCGGAAGCCAGCCGCACCGATGTGTCGGAGGAAACACCGTACACCTGGCGACTGTCAGCGTGCACGGCGCCCGGCCCGCCACAGGAGTCGCTAGTGCACGATGGGACAAGGATATCCTTGGTGGCCAAACGCTTCCTTAACACGGACGACGCTGGACCAATTGTGCGCCGCACAATCCTGTTGCCCATTGTCGTGACATTCATCCGCTGCCATCACCTCATGTTTCAGAATGCTAATGTACTGCCACAAGTCGCAAGGATCTGTACACAATTCCTGAAAGCTAAATGTCCTGGTTCGTCAATGGCCTGCATTCTCACCAGATGTCACCCATTGAGCATGTTTTGAGATGCTCTTGATCAACATGTATGACGGCGTGTTCCAGTTCCTACCAATATCCAGCAACTTCGCACAGCCATTGAAGAGGAATGGGACAACATTCCACAATCAACAGCCTGATCAACTCTATTGGAAGGAGATGTGTGCATGAGGCAAATAGTCACAAATGGTCAGCTACTGACTGGTTTTCTGACCCACACCGCTACCTTTTTTTGTTATCTGTGACCAACAAATGCATATCTGTATTCCCGGTCATGTGAAATCCATATATTAGGGCCTAATTTATTTATTTCAATTGATTGATTTCCTTATATGAACTATAACTGAGTAAAATCTTTGAAATTGTCCTGGTCCTGGCCATTCTGCCGCCCTAGGGGGAGACACATTGTTGCCCTTACTAGAATAGTCCCAGTAAGGAAAATTATGTTGAAAAGACGTCCTAAAATACCTATTTTTCCATATGTTGAAGTTAGGTTCAATTTGGGTTCTGAATGAAAGTTGAAAAGAAAATGTATAGATGTCTACGTTTAAGGAAAATCAAGGCTGTTCCAGACAGGACAAAATCTGAACCAAACATAGACATCTATGATTGGTTCAGACCAAAAACCAACATCCGTGGACGTGGAAATCAAGGCCGGTCCGGATTGCACCAAAAAAGACTCACGGACAGAACAACAAAAAAAAACGTCTAAAAGGCGCCAGCGTCGGTCTGTGCTTACTGAGGTATAGCCTACAGTGTCACCTGAAATAGAATTTTACGGTATGCCAATCTGTGGTAGTCCTACCATTTGTGACCCAACGCCTCGATTTGATCTTATGTAGCCAAATTTGTGAAGGTGTGTTTAGTTTTTATATATATATATATATATATATATATATATATATATATATATATATATCTATATATATATACATACATACATACATACATACATGCATACATTGGACTCAGAGCTACAAAATGGTATATCATACACTGCAGTTGGGGGGGGGAAAATTCTGCTTTGAAAGTTGATGAACTTGTAACCCCACTTGGCCTTTGGAATGTTTTGGTACAGCTACTGGAGAGCTCTTCTTTGTCTACACCTATTCAGCATTGTTCACACCCTCTTAAGCCGTAGCCCCACCTATCTCTTTAAGGTAACCAACCAAAGACTAAAAGTGGTGAAAGTAGTAGCCTAGAATAAGAGAACTCCATGTAAAAATACACTTTATCTAGTCCTTGGTCTAGATAAAAATATTGTATAATTATTAGATGATGCCTACACAGACACTTGTTTAAATTGATGGGTCATGTGAAAGAAATGCTATAACCACCATCCCAGCCATATCTAGATAAGTGGATGGGTCACTATTGTCTAGACATGTACACATGTACATGAAATACAAAAGATGGCTGTAATAACCCCCAGACACAACTGGCTAACTTTATGGGTCATGTAATCCTTCTCTTGTGAAGTGGAGTCTTTTGTTTAGACGGGTAGCTAGCTAGTTAAACAATTAACCATAGTCCCACCCATAGCTACAGTAGAAAATGATTGGCATACAGTAGCTAGCCACCATCCATGAAATGCTGGAGTATGAATCTGCATGTAGCTAAAGCTAACCAACTAGGTTCGATGTTAGCTAGCTAACATTAGGCTATAACTAGCAATGCAGATGGCTTTCTGAGATACGAATAATATTACTACACAGATCATACACGTAATGTTAGCTGGCAAGCTAACGTTCGCTATCTAGCTAACAGTATGCTTTATCTTGCAATGAAGATGACTTTCTGACTAAATTAGAAACATATATGAAAATGTTGCCAGACTCTTAAATCATATATATATAGATATAGATATATATGGATGGATGGATGGATGGATGAACGCTTCACGGTAGCATGTCTTTTCCGTTTGGTTTGTAGCTAGCTACAGCTTGTTTGGCCCGGTGTCAAGTCACTCCGGGCAACCGTGTGCAGTAAATTCTCTGAATCAGCTACCCAACTTTATCAAGACGAGTTATCCATTGCCTATTTGCAATGTGTTTACACAGCAGGAAATGCAGAAGTATATTTTTAGCTATGATCAGCTTCTAAAAAAAATTGACAGATACAAGCATGAAACCAGTTATGACAAGTTAGCCCACGGGATGAAACTCCTGGACAGCAGTTGTGAGTAGCCTGATTTGTCCATTTGACTTTGACCTGTCCTGTGTTTAGGATGTTTGTTAACATATCACCACATTTTTGTTGTTGTTGATTGGGCAACATTTAGGTTAGGCTATTTGATCGTAGAAACCTAATGTAATAAGTTTACTTCTCATTACATTGTCATACATTTTTATCTCCAGCCTGTAGGCTACAGAAAAGGACACATACTCTTTCTACCATATGCTATATCTGCTACATGATTTATGTTAGATTTGTTTTTTGGCGGAATATTGGTGGAGCGCTGCAGAGATGGTCTCTCCAACAGCATCATGGTGAGCCACGCTGGGAATTGACAAGATAAATATTTGGCGTCCTTGCCTTTGATAAAGTGAGCACTGCTTATCTCAGGGCGGTATCAGCACCCACCTAAAAAGGCCAAATGCCACTGGCTGGGAGAAATTGACAATGTTTTTGGGAATAATTGTGTGTCGTTTTATGTGTTGTTGGAGGTACATCTTGGTCAGTTTAACTCAGAAAATGACGCCCTAATGAGCGGCCCGGCCCTGGTAGAATTGTACCGCAATTGAAAACCGATTCATGTTTAGATGGAGTATTTGGCTGTTTTGTCTTCCAGAGCTAATTCGCCTTTAAACAGAACATGTAAGGTCCTTGGACTAAGGAGTAACGTTACCCTTCTTTAGTCCAATATTGGGCTAACCTGGCCCTCAAACTATGCTGGATTCTTCCTTCTCCCTACAGTTCTCAGCCATTAGCTTTGCCCACGACTGCCTCATGTGAACTACAATCCCGATGCTGTGTTTTAACATTTAAACGTCAATCGCTTGTTATGGCTTTTGAAACAAATGGCACTTTCTTTGATCAGCGAGAAAGAATCCTTCAAATAAAATATACTTACTGTTGCAGTTTTGCACAGATTCATACAGCTATGGGTGCCTCCAGCCGACGAAACTACAATTCCCGAGTTATGCTTACATACAGGTGCTCGGGAACATTCTGATAACTAATTAGGACAGGTAATCGCCTCTCTTTGTTTTCTGTAAACAAGCGCTGTAACATGGAGATACAGTGCCTTGCGAAAGTATTCGGCCCCCTTGAACTTTTCGACCTTTTGCCACATTTCAGGCTTCAAACATAAAGATATAAAACTGTAATTTTTTGTGAAGAATCAACAACAAGTGGGACACAATTATGAAGTGGAACGAAATTTATTGGATATTTCAAACTTTTTTTAACAAATAAAAAACGGAAAAACTGGCCATGCAAAATTATTCAGCCCCCTTAAGTTAATACTTTGTAGCGCCACCTTTTGCTGCGATTACAGCTGTAAGTCGCTTGGGGTATGTCTCTATCAGTTTTGCACATCGAGAGACTGAAATTTTTGCCCATTCCTCCTTGCAAAACAGCTCGAGCTCAGTGAGGTTGGATGGAGAGCGTTTGTGAACAGCAGTTTTCAGTTCTTTCCACAGATTCTCGATTGGATTCAGGTCTGGACTTTGACTTGGCCATTCTAACACCTGGATATGTTTATTTGTGAACCATTCCATTGTATATTTTGCTTTGTTTTGGATCATTGTCTTGTTGGAAGACAAATCTCCGTCCCAGTCTCAGGTCTTTTGCAGACTCCATCAGGTTTTCTTCCAGAATGGTCCTGTATTTGGCTCCATCCATCTTCCCATCAATTTTAACCATCTTCCCTGCCCCTGCTGAAGAAAAGCAGGCCCAAACCATGATGCTGCCACCACCATGTTTGACAGTGGGGATGGTGTGTTCAGGGTGATGGGCTGTGTTGCTTTTATGCCAAACATAACGTTTTGCATTGTTGCGAAAAAGTTCGATTTTGGTTTCATCTGACCAGAGCACCTTCTTCCACATGTTTGGTGTGGCTAGTGGCAAACTTTAAACGACACTTTTTATGGATATCTTTAAGAAATGTCTTTCTTCTTGCCACTCTTCCATAAAGGCCAGATTTGTGCAGTATACGACTGATTGTTGTCCTATGGACAGAGTCTCCCACCTCAGCTGTAGATCTCTGCAGTTCATCCAGAGTGATCATGGGCCTCTTGACTGCATCTCTGATCAGTCTTCTCCTTGTATGAGCTGAAAGTTTAGAGGGACGGCCGGGTCTTCATAGATTTGCAGTGGTCTGATACTCCTTCCATTTCAATATTATCGCTTGCACAGTGCTCCTTGGGATGTTTAAAGCTTGGGAAATCTTTTTGTATCCAAATCCGGCTTTAAACTTCTCCACAACAGTATTTCGGACCTGCCTGGTGTGTTCCTTGTTCTTCATGATGCTTTCTGCGCTTTAAACGGACCTCTGAGACTATCACAGAGCAGGTGCATTTATACGGAGACTTGATTACACACAGGTGGATTCTATTTATCATCATTAGTCATTTAGGTCAACATTGGATCATTCAGAGATCCTCACTGAACTTCTGGAGAGAGTTTGCTGCACTGAAAGTAAAGGGGCTGAATAATTTTGCACGCTCAGTTTTTTTATTTGTTAAAAAATTGTTTGAAATATCCAATACATTTCGTTCCACTTCATGATTGTGTCCCACTTGTTGTTGATTCTTCACAAAAAAAAAGTTTTAAATCTTTATGTTTGAAGCCTGAAATGTGGCAAAAGGTCGAAAAGTTCAAGGGGGCCGAATACTTTCGCAAGGCACTGTATGTGGGCTGTGAGGGAACACTAACCCGATCATACCCAAGCTGTAATCACTGCCAAAGGGGCTTCAACAAAGTACTGAGTAAAGGGTCTGAATACTTATGTAAATGAGAGATTCAGTTTTGTATTTTTAATACATTTGCAAACATTTCTAAATATGTTTTTGCTTTGTTATTATGGGGTATTGTGTGTAGATGGATGAAATTGTTATTTTCCATCAATCTTAGAATAACGCTGTAACATAACGAAATGTGGAAAAAGTTGAGGGGCCTGAAATACTTTCCAAGTAAACTGTAAACGTATTGTTCATCCCAGTCATTTGGTTACATACATTTCTGTTAATGTATGTATTAATCATTTACAATTCAACATTTTTCAAACTAAGACAATGAAGAAATGGACAGTACTGGTAAAAAATAATTGAATAAACAAAAGCTTTATCACAAGTGGTACACAGTTTGAGCTCTCCAAACAATGTACGTTTCCACTATGAGAATGATTAGATATAGTCAATGAATTAACAAATGACTGTAAACAAACTGTAGGAAAGGCTCTCATTTTCTTATAGTTTAGGGAACTGTCCCTTTAATTGTGTGCACCTCCAACCCTTACCTAGCTGATTTTATCAACGCGGTTGTATTTACATAAACTAGCATTGCTTTCAATTGTGTTTGGTTTTACAAAAGCAGTCTTTTTAAACAGACTACAAAGTGTAAATGGGATCATTTTGGTAAAGTCAGTCTCGCCTAAAATGTAGTTTGGAACATCCCTGCGTCGCAACAGGTAAATGAAGTTTTGGTTTTGATTTGAAGATGTCCATATGCCCACTTACATGGGGTGAACAACTGCGGTGATTGCTCTCTATCCAATAGCATAGACAGCCGGACAGACCTGCCCAGCAGCTCCGACTTTGTTTACATAAGACAACACGTTGCGCATTTTTTTACTTGATAAATACTCCACCAAACACCTTAGTTAGATCTAAAACATCCTCAGCATAAACGTAAACTCGAGAAATCTGTAATTATCTTAGACGAATTTCTGTGATTTTGAGGAAGTGAAAGTGTCTCATGGGGGACAAACATTAACCAAACGCAGAATCGGTCAGGAAACACACGTCCATGAAATCTCGTGTTTCTAATCAGCATCAGAAAAACATCTTTTTTATTTTCTTAATCCAATATCCAACGTGAGTAACCTGCAATATTGTTGACATTTTCCTTTAATTTGTGTTATTCAGTGTGCATTTAAAGACACACTGTTGTGATTTGCGTTAGAATGTATGGATAGTAATGTTGGATATGTATCGAAATGATCTAATTTTACATTTATGATGAATCTATTTTGTAAATGCATTTGGAAATTATGGGTTAAATTATGTCATGGAAATAATGGGTTTGATTATAATTATGGTTTGGCTACTGGCTCTGAGATTGTTGAAATATTAAGGTCAAGGAATATTGGTATTATGTTTATGAAATACAATATGAAATATGCTGACGCAAATGTTTTTTTTCTTCATATTTTATATAAAAAATTGCACACATGGAATTGTTTGGGGAGAACAAATGGTAGCTAAACCTCATTTAAACCAGATCCTCAAGTCTCTCAACTATCCTTGTCCTCTTACCGTGACACCTACACCTTGTATCACCTTCTACCTCACCCAGTGCAATCTAAAATAGGCTACCTGCCGTAACACTAACATTCTAAAAGTACTGGGGAAATGCGGGTATTAACGGTAACTTTAATACTGAGTAGGCCTATATATTTAACTGGGAATGTATAAACATTGTCAAAGGGCACACAATTGACACAATAGCTGGTCTCCGTCCGATTGGTGACAGATTTTCATGTGAATATTATAAAATCTGCATAAAGAAAATGTGCACATTTTCCAATCAGTGGCGTTTGTTGAGAATAAAAATCAGTGCGTGATGGTTTTGTCACACAAACTGTTGCGTTAAAAAGCAAATGTGCCTACTGTGGTCTTGGCATGTACACTACCCAACAATTCGGAGATACAATGCGGGTAGGCTAGTCTACGTGATGAGATTATGGGTAAAGGAGTATTTGTTAAATGGCAGTCAAGCATCGGTTATGTCCCCAGAATAAAACCCTCGGTAGTTATTGGAAAGGAACAACAAACTGATCACTATGCACTTTCGCCACCCTGTGAAGTTCATAACTTTTTTCATCTGTAGCCTAATACACTGCATGGTTTCCCGAGTCGTAGTGGGGGGACAATCAGCGTCCACTTTAATTCGATATGATCAATATTTGCTCATAAAGGTGTTTCCTCTGCCATTTCTCACATAATGAATTTAACCAACACTGAGATCCCACCATATCGAACAAATTCTGTCTGCATTTATACAATTGTACTGAAACATCCCGTTTCCATCACAGCTTTTGTAATTTGTAGTTTTTATATACTGTATGACTTTACTCCCATAAACTGGTAGATAGAAACGTCGTTATTGAATCAATGAATTGGCTGGAGTCGGTGCGCATTCGTGGGGAGAGACGTGCGTAGTGAGTCTCTGCCATACAGCTCAATACCGGAAAGGAAGACGCGACGCAAGAGTGAGGAATTCATGAATGACGTCAATGAGTGTCGAATTTGGTCAACAAAAAATGTAACTGCTACTGTGAGGCTTATTTTATCGAAAAGAAGCTTGGTAATGGTTAGGTTGTTACAAATGCACTGATTTATAAGTGGACGCACGTGGCATTTTGGCAACGTTGAAAACATTAATTTATATCGGGAGTTGTGCATGTTGTCAGAGAGAGGACCGATCATGGATATAACTCGTTTTAACATGGACATTGCCATTGACTGCTTCCACCATTTTTAAAGTAGTCAACAGGGTGGGGATGCCTATGAGTTAGGAGCAATCGGCCAATGAAGAAGGAAAATTGACTACTTTAAGATGCAGATTGCCTCATTGGCGCTGCCCATTCTCAGGCGCTATAATGGTACAGATGCGAAGATGAACTCTGTCTCTATGGCCTGTTGTTCAAACACGCATCTGCCTTCACATTGGCTAGAATGGTCCCACCTGATCTCGCCGCCTTCCATCTTCGGGGACATGTAATTTCCTTTGTTAGAGCGGTCAATCGAGTATCTTGTTAATATAATAGTCTTTGTCAATTACTAACAAGTACAGTTTACTACAACAAAGCAGTTTTTTGTTGTCTCATTTGCCACCATTAGGGGGCATCCAAAGACCGTAAAGTAATATCTGAGGTGTTGAAAAAAATCACAAATTTCAACATAGAGATGAGATGCTATGATGTAATGTGAAAAGGACACTGTCCTATATTTCTTAAAAGTGAAGCAAAAAGAAATAGTCCTCCAACTGATGTTTCCTATATGACCGTGTATAAATGTGTAATCATGGCCATCAATGCCGTGACTATTTTAATAGTGAACTGAGTTTGAGCGAAAGGAATGATTTATTCTGTCTGAGTGGCCTCTTGAGGTATCGCAATGCAGCATAGAGCATGTTTACATTTTCACATTACTGTTCTCCCGGAAAAGCCTTTTAAAATCTGTCTTTGGCTTCTCACCATTATCATGATTGTAATTTGATCTATGTTCCATAATGTTTGCTCCTGTGAACATACTTTAATCTACCTCTTGAGGAATCGTGTGTCTTCTAGAGTTGAACATTAGAACACTACTAACATTATGGCTTGCCTGAGGCCAGACTACAAGAGGAATGTGGTGTAACATAAGATCTTATCATGAAGTTTACGGTGGGATCCCTGCCTGTATAACGTGACACGCAAAAACATGCACTTCATACAATGGCTTTTTCCACTCTTTTCTCTCCAGTCAGAACTCCAATGAGGACGATAAAGGAGATCTCCAATGTGGATTGACTGAAGTCCCATCTTTGGAAGACCTCTTAGAGGAAGAGCTGCCAGAAACAGAGGAACAGAAGGATGAAAAGGAAAAGGAGAAGGAAGAATGCTGCTGTAATGGAGGCCATGGGAGGGGAGGAGGACCCAAAAGAAGAGGCCCACCAAGGGCCTAGCACCTTAGCTGATGTGAGGGAGGAATACGGTCCAGCTGTGGAGGATCTGGGAGTTAGGTTTGTCAAAGTCCCGCTTTGTATTACCTCACAACTGACCGCAGATCTGTGTCGATGTCACATAATAGATCCAAAATGGGGGTCTCTTATTTAATTGTCAGTTAACGATAATGTAATTACTATCTTCCACTTAGTGAGGAGGAAGACCTGTATCGAGGAGCTGATGAGCTCCCCCAAGGGCCAGTCAAACATGCAGTACCGGAGACACTGTTTGAAATCACACGTCAGTCACTTTCAGATCATTTCATTTTTTCCCAGAATTGTATTCCAGAAGTGTCTCCTTAAAGGGGCAATCTGCAGTTGTCAGATCAATTGTTTTACTTATAAATTAATGATATGATCCCATAGATTTTGAATAATGTTACGATCAGAACCCAGGAAATATATACTTGTTTTATTTCAATGTTAGTTAACATTTTAAATGTAAAAAATAAAAATAAAGTATATCCTCAACATGGTTAAAATAATATCATTGATGATCAGTCATTGCATCCATAGCACTGTCTATGAATTTGATTGTGGTTACATTTCTCCAGGTAACCTTGACAATTTGTTTAAAACCAGTGGCCTCCTGGATCTTTAATTTAAAGCACTTGCTCCCTTCGGTCTCAACGTAGAGTTTGATCTGAAGCCATTCTTGTGATTGTGTTTTTGCTATCCATTGTAAATCATGTTTGTAGGCCGATGTAGCCTAATTGCATCTATGATAGTATGTTATCCATTCATGTTTATATATATATATATATATATAAAAATCCACAGCTGCCATGATTAGATACCTGTGTGTCAGTCCAAACTATATAAACTAGTAACCTGCAGTGTTTGTCATTATACCCTGATGAAGACAGCTTGGCTGTCTAAATGTCGGTTGTACAATTATTGCATCTGAGCTCCTATTCTTTTCCATACATTTCTCCAGACCCATCCGTCAGCTTTTTACCAAAAAAGAGGCGGTGTGCCCTCTTATTGTTTCAACTGTGGATTGGCCCTTTAAATGGTATACCCCAACATATTTTTGAAACAATTCTAGTTTGCACCTTCTCACTTTCTTCTCCATATCTCAGTTCCAAAGGTTGAGGACAGATGCAGTCTGGAGCCGATGGTGGATATTCTGTCTTACAGTGAGAATGAGTGGAAGGGAAACACTACCAAAAGTACCCTTATTAGAAAGGTCAGTTGATTAGCCAGTTATTATGATCTTATATTTTCAAATAAATATTTTGGACATTCTTATAAATCGTTCATGATTCACCTAGATCCCTCTTCCTGTCTGGTCCCAGGGTTACACTAAGCTGTCTCAGAGGTTTGAGAGCCTGAGACGGGTGAGAGGTGATAACTATTGTGCCCTCCGAGCCACTCTGTTCCAGGTGCTCTCCACCAGCACCCAGCCGCCTTTCTGGCTGCAGGTCGAACACATCTCCACGGTACACCATGCTTGCGTAACTAATGCTGACTACACTGTGACACTTATATAAGTCACTAGCCCTCATACTGTCTGTACATACAGTGGAAGTCCAAGTATACAGTTGAGTGGACATTAGCTGATGGTCAGTGTGGCTTGCCGTTAGTTTTATTGTATTAATCGTGGGTCGTATCATTAGTGCACACTGTAGCAAAACATTTTGCAACAGAACTAAAATTAGCAAATTCTTTGGGTGGAAAAGTTTTTCCCTCCCTGTTTGTCTGTTTTCTTCCGTTTGGTGCATAATGAATATGACTCTGTTTCTTCTCCACAGTGGGCGGAGGAGCTGGAGGCACGTGAGGGGCTGATTGGCCAGTGGATGTTCCCCTCGGAGTGCAGACAGGGGAATGGGAGCGAAGACGCCGTCCAACAGCTCAAACGCTACATGGAACTCCTCGAGAACAGGGTACCGCCCATGTCTTCCTTCCACAGCCATACAGTTGAAGTCGGAAGTGTACATACACTTAGGTTGAAGTAATTAAAACTTGTTTATCAACCACTCCACAAATGTCTTGTTAACAAACTATAGTTTTGGCAAGTCGGTTAGGACATCTACTTCGTGCATGACACAAGCAATTTTCCCAACAATTGTTTACAGACAGATTATTTCACTTATAATTCACTGTATCACAATTCCAGTGGGTCAGAAGTTTACATACACTAAGTTGACTGTGCCTTTAAACAGCTTGGAAAATTCCTGAAAATTATGTAATGGCTTTAGAAGCTTCTGATAGGCTAATTGACATAATTTGAGGTGTACCTGTGGATGTATTTCAAGGCCTACCTTCAAAGTGCCTCTTTGCTTGACATCATGGGAAACTCTAAAGAAAAAAAAATTGTAGATTTCCACAAGTCTGGTTCATCCTTGGGAGCAATTTCAAAGCTGTCCAAACAATAGTATGCAAGTATAAACACCATGGGACCACGCAGCCGTCATACCGCTCAGGAAGGAGACGCGTTCTGCCTCCTAGAGATGGTCGTACTTTGGTGCGAAAAGTGCAAATCAATCCCAAAGGACCATGTGAAGATGCTGGAGGAAATGGGCACAAAAGTATCTTTTTCCACAGTAAAACGAGTCCTATATCGACAACCTGAAAGGGTGCTCAGCACGGAAGAAGCCACTGCTCCAAATCCGCCATAAAAAAGCCAGACTACGGTTTGCAACTGCACATGGGGACAAAGATCATACTTTTTGGAGAAATGCCCTCTGGTCTGATGAAACAAAACAAAAATAGAACTGTTTGGCCATAATGACCATCGTTATGTTTGGAGGAAAAAGGGGGAGGCTTGCAAGCCGAAGAACACCATCCCAACCGTGAAGCACGGGGGTGGCAGCATCATGTTGTGGGGGTGCTTTGCTGGAGGAGGGACTGGTGCACTTCACAAAATAGATGGCGTCATGAGGAAGGAAAATTATGTGGATATATTGAAGCAACATCTCAAGACATCAGTCAGGAAGTTAAAGCTTGGTCGCAAATGGGTCTTCCAAAGGGACAATGACCCCAAGCGTACTTCCAAAGTTGTGGAAAATGGCTTAAGGACAACAAAGTCAAGGTATTGGAGTGGCCATCACAAATCCCTGACCTCAATCCTATAGAAAAGTTGTGGGCAGAACTGAAGTGTGTGAGCAAGGAGGCCTACAAATCTGACTCAGTTACACCAGCTCTGTCAGGAGGAATGGGCCAAAATTCACCCAACTTATTGTGGGAAGCTTGTGGAAGGCTACCCCGAAACGTTTGACCCAAGTTAAACAATGCTACCAAATACCATTTGAGTGTATGTAAACATCTGACCCACTGGGAATGTAATGAACGAAATAAAAGCTGAAAGAAATCATTCTCTCTACTATTATTCTGACATTTCACATTCTTAAAAAAAAGTGGTGATAACTGACCTAAGACAGGGAATGTTTACTAGGATTAAATGTCAGGAATTGTGAAAAACTGAGTTTAAATGTATTTGGCTAAGGTGTATGTAAACTCCCGACTTCAAGTATATGTACTGTGCTCTCTAGTTTAAACACTCAAACACTGATATCCTTTTTAGACTGTCAATGGGGATGTTGCTCATTCCCAATCCTTATGGTTGTAATTATGGCCATATAGAAGAGGGTTTTAATGGCAGTTTCAGGATAGTTTGTGGTATACTGCAACAACTATACCCTTCCTTGTGGATTGCTGTGTTTAATTGAACCAGGATAGATGGACCCTCAGTCTTCAGGAAACAGTTTAATACATATGTGTAGTAGGCACATTTGCAGTTTAATACATTCTGTCGTTAAATGGTTGGTGGCTGTACCCTAGCATCGCCAACTAAGGGGAAAATGGTGCACACTGTCACCTTTTGTATTATGGTGAAAACTGACAGTGAAGTCATGAATTGCAGTTGCGGAAAGAGCAAAGTTGAATATTCAATATGGTTTACACTAATGATGACAGTAAGTGTGTGTGTGAATTGCAGTCAAGAAAAGGGCAATAATTCAATATACATGCTGTGTATTATTTCCAGCCATGGTAATGTTGACAGTATGTGGCATGTCTGTGTGTTGTGCCCAGTGGCAGGCGGCGGTGGGCTGCTCCAGCATGGAGGAGAGACAGCGGTTGTGTGAGCGTGTGTTCCAGGGAGGGGAGGAGGAGCTGGGGCTGCTGGAGGCCCTGAAGCTCCTCATGCTGGTCCGGGCATCGGAGTTCCATACCACCATGCAAGAGGGAGGGGATGTGCCAGTCTTTTGCTGGCTGCTCTATGCACGTGACTCTTCCGACTGCCCACGCACATTCCTCTCCAACCACCTGAGTCGACTGGGTTTCAGTGGGGGTCTAGAGCAGGTGAGCACTGAAGTTGTCCCTAGATTCTGATTTTTGGGTCAGTTTAGCATTTTCCCCACTAATGGTTAAGATTGGGAAAGCGATAATCCTGGATCTTTACCTAAGGGAAACTTCACCCCAGAGCTGTGACCGTATGACTATAGAAAACACATTCATGGTTCCCTGTTCAATGAAATGGTGGTAAATCACAAACAGGAGGATACAGTAGGATGGGAGTGCAGCTTTCCCACAAACTAAACCCTGAAAGCCTAACATGCATACAGTTGCACCGCACCAGCTGTTCTGTTTGCACTCAACAGCTGTCCAGTCTAAGCCTCCGGGTCTGTCTGACTTGTTCAGTGACCTTAATTTTGGTTTGAAGGTTATTATCATCAATGACAGTGCGGTGTCTCAGGGAAGAATGTATTACACAACAGTACTTTTTAGAGGTTTCTACTGATAAAAGCTCATTTTCAAAGTCCTCAAACAGCGAATACTGAACAACGCAAACGCTCCCATTACATCTAAATGCCCAGTTTTTAAATACAGTGTGTAATTATGTTTTAAAGCATCAACTCCCTATCTCATTGGTTCCTTCAGGTGGAGATGTTTCTGCTGGGATATGCCTTGCAGTGCACCATCCAGGTCTACAGGCTGTACATGACAGACACCGAGGAGTTTGTCACCTATTATCCTGATGACCATAAGGAAGACTGGCCCTGTGTGTGTCTGGTTACAGAGGATGACCGCCACTACAACGTCCCAGTGGGCCAGCCCAATGGACTCCAAGTCCCAGAAGACGTCATTGCTATCCCAGAGGACGTCCCTCCAGACTGTTTGGAATCTAAGTCCCAGAAGACCTCACGGCAGGCTGATTGCCACTGAAGAAAAAGCTCATGGCATGCACACATGGCCATAATGTCAGAAGGTTCCTCAGGTTGACTGGAAGAACAGACTCCTGCTTATTGACAGTTTACACTTAGTTAAAAATAGCTTTTGGAGTATGACGAGGGCAGAACGACAGATTTGAACCTTGTCAGCACGGGGATTCGATCTAGCAACCTTTCGGATACTGGCCCAACGTTCTAACCACTAGGCTACCTGCCGCCCCAATGTGGCTTGCTTGCGTTGAATCCCGGCCCCAGAACTGATGAATAAATATATCAGATCACAGGCTTTGCACAATACCATCACGATGCATTTTAATATCAGGTGTAAATGGTGTCTGTCAGATGTCCACTTGCATGAGAGATGGACACTTAACCATCCTGCAAAAGGTGACCAGAGCAAACTACAGTAAGCAGAAGTTGAAACCTCACAGCACGTCATTTAAAATAGAACAGATGACTACTACTTCATGTTAAGAGTTTAACGTTGACATTGTTTGACACTGAAACCATTTTGATACCAGTATTTGCTATGTGACATTTAAAAATAAAAAAACATGATATACACTTGCATTTTGTGACAATCGTAAGGTTAGCACTAGCAATAACGTATTTGAAGATGGGCTTAAACTAGAATACAGTCGAGAGGAGATTTTGATCATTCGTCCCTGTGTCAAAGGCATGCATGGTCTCTTCTTTTGTCATTATGCTCTTGACTGAAGGTGTGATCTTTTTTCGATATGTTGCCTTTAACCTCAGTTGGGTCCTCCATGTTGCCTTGAGTCATTTATGCGCAATAGGGGTGAAGATTGGCAATTGCTGCCTATAGACCATTTAGCAAGGAAAGATAAAGGTAACACTGATTATACCACTTGGGTAAAGGCTTTTCTACAGTGTTCAATTTGTGCAGAGATTACATTTGTAAAAAATGTTTTTATTCACTACATGTCAATGTTTCAATAGTCTTCTATTATTTTTGATCTATTTATTTGCCAAATAAGATGCCTTTACAATATGAAGAAAATAGCTATACTTGTCAAAATAAAATGAAAGTGCAGATTCCCAGTCTGCATTAAAAGTGGATAAGCATAATGATGTAAACAGTCACGATGCCAGAATTTTGATTTCAATACCACCAAAAAAGCAGCTAGGTTTTTTTATAGAAAAACATTTGATGTTCTGAACCACACCAGGAGACCACATTTTTAGGTCTGGGAAAAATGTAAGAACTGTAGGTTTGAGTAGTTTAATACCCTGTAGTTCAAATGCATATAAACCTAGCAGTTTTTTATTAGCAGTGTTTTCGGTAATGCACGTGTTGGAATTTGCAAAACAAATGTCCACTGGATTGATGCCAGTCATGATTCTGCCAGGTAGGTGTAGGCTAATTTGTACCTAACGTTTAGTTGTACTCAAGGCCTACATGTAGATTCAATCCAATCAAGAGTTAACCAGCGATGTCAGTGGAACTGCAGTCGGAGCATCCAATCGTTGAGCAGCTGCTCTTGTAATCATTGATACAAGCCACACTTGCCCCCACTGGCGTTACGAGTTCAGAATGAGAAATTGTAGGCTATATAGAAATAATTACACTCAAATTAAATGTATAAAATAATGAAGACTTCTATCATCCTAATTTTGGTGTAGATTACATTTCACATTCCAGTATTTGAATTTGTAAACAAGGCTGCATGGGATTGACTCCGTGCAGCCAATGGCAATGCCTGCTTTAGGTACAGTATAATGCCAGGAGCCACTTGTGGATTTGACATCTCTAACGCAGTTCCAAATCGGACACAATCAAAACAACCCCTATGTGGATGTTGGCTAAAAGAGATCTGATCGTTGCTGACGGGTGTATAAATATTAAGCACACAGCCATGTAATCTCAGACATAAATTGGCAGTAGAATGACCTTACTGAAGAGCTCAGTGACTTTCAACGTGGCACCGACATAAGATGTCACCTTTCCAACAATTCAGTTTGTGAAATTTCTGCCCTGCTAGAGCTGCCCCGGTCAACTGTAAGTGCTGTTATTGTGAAGTGGAAAAGTCTAGGAGAAACAACGGCTCAGCTGCGAAGTGGTAGGCCACAATCTCACGGAACGGGGCCGCCGAGTGCTGAAGTGTCAATTGTCTGTCCTCGGTTGCAACACTCACTACCGAGTTCCAAACCGTCTCTGGAAGAAAAGTCAGCATAACTGTTCGTCGGGAGCTTCATGAAATTGGTTTCCATGGCCAAGCAGCTGCACACAAGCCTAAGATCACCATGTGCAATGCGAAGCGTCGGCTGGAGTGGTGTAAAGCTCGCCACCATTGGACTCTGGAGCAGTGGAAACAAGTTCTCTGGAGTGATGAATCACGCTTCACCATCTGGCAGTCCAATCGACGAATCTGGGTTTGAGGGATGCCAGGCGAACGCTACCTGCCCCAATGCATAGTGCCAACTCTAAAGTTTGGTGGAGGAGGAATAATGGTTTGGGGGAGGCCCCTTTGTTCCAGTGAAGGGAAATCTTAACTCTATAGCATACAATGACATGCTAGACGATTCTGTGCTTGCAACTTTGTGCTAACAGTTTGGGGAAGGCCCTTTCCTGTTTCAGCATGACAATGTCCCAGTCCACAAAGCGAGGTCTATAGAGAAATGGTTTGTTGAGATCGGTGTGGAAGATCTTGACTGGCCAGCACAGAGCCATGACCTAAACCCCACGTAACACCTTTGGGATGAATTGGAACGCCGACTGCGAGCCAGGCCTTATCAGCCAACATCAGTGCCCGACCTCACTAATGCTCGTGGTTGAATGGAAGCAAGTCCTCGCAGCAATGTTCCAACATCTAGTGGAAATCCTTCCCAGAAGAGGGAAGGCTGTTTTAGCAGCAGAGGGGAGACCAACTCCATATTAATGCCCATGATTTTGGAATGAGATTTTCGATGAGCAGGTGTCCACATACTTTTGGTCATGTAGTGTACATGCACTGCACACACAAAGACAGGGGCATTGCCGTAGCCTACTGTTGCCTCTTCAGAAAGTTGCAGGAAATAGGAATCACTGATGCATTCTGTTCTAATAATAAGCTTGGGCAAATATTTTTTTTCTCCAATAAGCTCAATAGGCTTCATTAACTAGATTTCCAAATGTGTGACACATTTGATAGAGCTGAAAGTTCAAATTCTAATACAGGACAGTTTGTTATAGTATCAGAAAAGTACACTGTGCAAAATTTAAGGCTGGTATTCAATCAGATCAAGCGTTAACCAGCGATACCCGGTGCTTTGACGATGTCAGAGGTGTAACTTCAATAGAGCTGTCAAATTGGTGAGCGGCTGCTCGTGTGGTCACGAAGCCAAACCCGTTCCACTCACGTTAGAAGTTCAAAACGAGGAATTGTAGGCCCCTCAAACTCAACTCTTGGCCTCGAAACCAGTTCCCCTGCATTTTTTCATCACTAATTAGGGACTGATTTCAAATGGGTGTAATTAATTATCAGGTAGAAAAGAAAACCAGCTGGTTCCAGAACTCGTAAGGCTGAGTTTCCCAAACTTGTTTGTTGCCCTAACACGATACAATGCGCGCGAGTTTGGGAAACCCTGTCGTGGAGTTGGAATACCCCTGGTGTTGGCTATATAGAAATAAGGACCCTCAAATGTAAAAAAAAAATCATTCAATGTAATGAGGATTTCTATCAGCCTAATCGAGGCGTAGATTAGCCTACATCTCACATTCTAGTGTTCTGCAATGGGATTTCTCTCTTTGCGACTCCGTCTGCAATGTCCGCTTCAGGATAATGTGCGCTCGTGGATTTGACAGTTCGCAGTACCACCTCGGCACGTCGAAACATCAGCTTTGTGGATTTTGGCTAAAGCGGATCTGATTGAATCGGGCCCAAGGTCACACAATCTGAGGTATTCCCGACCCCCTCACTGTTAGTCAATACACACTTTGCAATACAATACACTTGCCCAACTTAACAGGCCTTAAGATCAAGTAACAAATTGTTTCCCTTTCATTGCTGAGGACAGGTTCTCCTGTGTCAGTTGTTTCCCATGCTCAATTAGCAGCAACACGATGGAAGTTATTTAAATGTATGAACACTAGTGCATGGCTTGTCTGTCCAGTGTGTGTTCCTCATCATGGCAGATCACCCTTATTGTCTGACTGTCCACGGCCAAGGAGCCAATTAACCCTTTACATTCCTGGGAATTGTCCTATATGGATTAGTGCTTAATTTAAACGTTTCTTACAGAAGAAATCTGAAAATAATATGCATAACCATTGTAGCATCTGAAAGGGATACAGTTTGCAAATAATGGGAAAATTATTAGTCCAAAAGGTGAGCACAACTGAATCCAAATAGTACATTTGATTTTGTGCAGTTCACATTTACTGTACTTTTGCAGCGTTTGTTGATCATGAAAACAAAACTTGAATACATTCAGTAACAAGACTATTCCTGGAAAATGTGGGTTAGGTGGACCAAATGTGGGTTAGATGGACCATAAGACAAAACAAATTACAAGGGTTTGAGTGAGGACTAACTTGAGTCCATATCCCGGTTTATACCTGGTGCTAACATTGTATTTTGTCCTGATCTTGTTCACGTTCTGATTGTGCCTACATTTTTAGACACATGTTGACGATTAAAATACACAGTGATCTGATTGTGACCAGATCTTAAAAGTGTAAACAGACAAGATCAAGACAATAGGTCAAGATCATGACGAAGGACATTTTGGCGACAGGTATAAAATAGGCTCAAGTGGCCACTCCTTCCCAAAGTGTGCACAGCAATTTCAATGTCCATTAATGACTAAGGCTGCGTTTACACAGGTAGCTCAATTCTGAAATGTTTCCACTGATTGGTCTTTTGACCAATCACATCAGTTATTTTCTTTTTCACAGCTGATATCAGAATTGGGATGACTTAATGCAGCCAAAGAAGTCTTCAACAATAAGGTACTTTTAGTTCTCCTAGTTGTGCCGTTGAGGAACTAGAGCAAGCACACCTGCAATTGTTTTGTTCGGAACAACCCTGCATCCCAGCCATCACACAATTACTGTTGTTTACGCAATCCAAAAACAGGCCATAAATCGCAATCTGGGTGAGGTGGGCATGATTTTAAAGCTTGTTCTATTGCCAACATGACTAGCTAAGTTATAAAACACGCTGTTGCAGTGTTAGGCTTTTACAAGGCAGTTCAGAGAAACAGATCGTAATTTTGGTGAGCATAGAAAAGGAGTCATGAGTGCATTCAGGTTCATGTGCTGCAGCAAATTTTCTTCACAATAAACAAACATAGGCTCATTCTGTTCAGAGCAACCCAGAGTATGGCACCATGTCATCTTGTAACTGTACATCAAACAGTGATACCTGTATATTACATAAGTTCTATGATTTGGAAATGTGAAGTGCAAATTTGGACAAGTTGTTCGGGTTGCTGGTTTGACATCAAAGCGGCATTTATTATAATCATCATCTCATCTTTCAAAATATAGTCATCTTTTTAATTTAAAGCATTCTCAGACAAAAATTGCAAGAGTTGCCCAATTATCAGGAGGGATGGGGGCAACTTCTTGTCGCACAGGGTACTCAAGTTCAGAATGGCTGTCAGTCAAAACCCATACAGTGCTGTGAAATCATATATAGCATGTTACGGTACAGCCACAACATTCCAATTTAGGCTCTTATTAGTGCCCAAATCTACACTTTCCAACCAGTATGAGTATGAGTGTAAAGGGTTAAGGACTCTGTGTGATTCTCTCAGGTCCGGTATTAGGGCCTACCGATGGTCCTATTAGGGCCTACCCACTGGAATTCCCTTTCTCTGTGGCTTTTAGCTCCATTTTCTCCTGTCCCTTTCCCTCCGAGTGCCTCTACTCCAGTTCCTCCTCTTCCTCCTGGAGCTCCTCGATGGCGTCCTTCTGAGTTCTGGAACACACCTCACTCGGAGGAACAGACTCCTCTCCCTCCACCACCAGCTTGCTGGCCATCTCATAGTTTTTCTGTGCAAAGTAGAGATCGAAAGAAAGGAGAGAGACATGAAAGGAATGAAGAGTGATGTTGTACTTCACTATGACTATACAGTTTCTTACTCTGCTTTTGCCTTTAGGGATGGAACTTCACCTGTTTTTGATAGACATAGCAGGCAGCTAGGGCCACCATGATAGATTCCCCTATGAAACCAGCCAACAAGGACCCAACCCCCAGAGTGGCCCCGTGGACACTGAAACACAAACCCAAATTCATTAACACTGGAATCACTGACCAGTAGAGATCAGAATACAGGATATACAGTAGGCCTATGTGGTACAGGCTTACCATTTTTTAATACATTTTGAGGATCCATATAGATTAAAATAAGACACTTAACCCTTCCTCATAAACAAAAACAAAGCAGCCATTTAGTTGTAGGTTTATTATAGTGTGTGGCGAGCGCTAAATGTGCGAGCGGGTTCCGGAAGAACACGAGTCATCTGAGATGTCTTGTTGTGAAATAGCCTGACATCTGGCACAGATGGATATTGTTGGTTGGGTAAAGATAAAAAGGATTTTCCACTCCTGTGAGTCTTCGCTATAGCAGCAGGTCTGGTCCACTTGTCAGTCCAGATGAAAGGTGTTGCTAAGCGAAGGAAGAAATGTAATCTCTATATGGCCAGTCTTTATGGTGACGTATATAACAATACATTTGATTTGTAACTCACTAATATTTTTGCGGAATAAGTGCAGGTGCAGTTTGCCCACAGAGAAACAACCATCTTGAAGTGACAGTTTTCTGGTGCATACGTTTCAGATATAAAAATGGCTTTGCGAGAAACGGCAGTAACATATTCACTTACATTTACGGATAAGGTAGAGTAAAATAAGGGCAGCTAGTATTGCAGATGGGTCAAATTCTGGTGGCATAGCCCATAAATTCATATTTTGATAAGGCATAAGGTTATGTTTCATTCAAAACCATGCACAAGGAACCGGTATAAAGATTTAATGTGTATATTCGCTCAATACAAAACTGCAGAGAACCCATTAATGCGTACCTCACAATGAATTTGCACAGACTGCATTTGATGGTAGGTGATGCAGTGAATGGTGAACCTTTACATTGTCCTGATTTAAACTCACCTCTGAATACATTTCTATGAATATTAGCTCATCATGAAACAGGGAGCAGCTCTTCAACTCTGTCAGATTGAAGTCCAATCAAAATCACACTGAGCAAAGTTTGCTGAATTCAAAATTAACCATTTTTAGTGATCCAGTTTTAGAATAGAACATCATTTGTCATATTAGTCAAAATTAATGCACTAATAAAGGGAATAGGGTACCATTTGGGACACAGAGGCTGGTCTGTGTCCACCTACCCAATAGAAGGCAACACGACCAGGCTGGTGATGAGGACGATGATGCGGAGCACAGAGCTGGGGGCCAGCAGAAAGGTCATCTTCAGGGTCATGAACCAACCGGTCAGGTGGGACCGGACTATCACTACACACACACACACACACACACACACACACACACACACACACACACACACACACACACACACACACAGGAAGTCAGTGGAAACATTACATCCCAGACATACTGCTCTCTCAGCTAAACCATGGCTCATAGCTGTTCACACAGACAAGAGAGGAACAAAACACTGCATTTTGGGACTAATCATCATGGTCAAACATTTCCAGCAGATATTTTCTGTTAAAACAACTTTGTTAATATATATTGTATTTAACCTATGTGGCCCATCGGGAATCAAACCCACAACTCTAGTGTTGCAACCACTACGCTCCAGCCAACTGCGCAAGAGGCATAGGGAGTGTTTTAATGCTGAAATAAGAAGAGTGGTTCTTCTTACCTGGCAGAGGGAAGAAGGAGAAGATCCTCAGTGGAAGAACACAGAGGTCAGCGAAGGCCAAGTCCACCCCAATCACATTCACCAGGATCATTTCCGAGACGTGAGGGGTCCAGAACACCACGAAGCAGAGCTGTCCAAAGTTTAACAAACAGAGGTGTTCGGTACATCACACACAGCTGGGCAAATAAACAGTAATTTAACTTGGTGTTAAGCACACACACACACCAAAGTTGGGCAACCTTGCCAAAACCATGCCTCGTTAGAATTTACTACATCATTAAAGCGGTAATCAGCAGCTATAACAAAAATAAAGCGTCCTCCCCGCCCAGTTTTCAGTAAAAAGCTGAAGGATGGGGCTGGAGACCATCCACAATATCAAAATGACAGTTTTAACCCCGTTTTAAAAGGTTATATGGTGTTTGATTACGTTTATTTGTTTACAAACATTGGAATAAAACAAGCTTATATTTTGGGTTCTGATGAGGTACGACAACTAAGCTCATGAGCCATTTAAAAGTTACCATTAACATCATTCATTTATAAATCCAAAAATGTAGGTAGCAACTGCATATTTCCCCTTTAAGGCGAGTGGTTTTCGATTCACTGTGGTCCCTTAGAAGTTAACACAAGCCAGACGTGTGACCGAATTCATTCATTCAAATTGTGGTAGCAATGTACTGTCGATACAGTATATAACAATATTGCAAATCAACTTATTAACCATCTGTAGTGCTCATCAGGTTCTGGTTAAAAAACATTGTATTGTCAAAGAAAATGGCTCAGTGTAGTCGTGCTGATTACTATCAGATGTTTTTCTAGTTGTAGACGGTTAGTCAGTCACCTGTCATACTGTACACAAATAGAGGTCATTTTGAGTCAATGAATCAGTGGTTTTCCTCCCTTTTTCACCAGACTTCCTCACTCAGTCTAAATCTTTAAACGCCATCTAAAAGGGGGGAAGGACAGATACCTAGTCAGTTGTACAACAAAGCATTCAACTGAAATGTGTCTTCCGCATTTAACCCAACCCCTCTGAATCAGAGGTGAGGGGGGCTGTCATAATCGACATCCACGTCTTTGGCGCCCGGGGAACAGTGGGTTAACTGCCTTGCTCAGGGGCAGAACGATAGATTTTTACCTTGTTAGCTAGGGGATTCGATTCAGCAACCCTTCGGTTACTGGCCCAACGCTCTAACCACTAGGCTACCTGCCGCCCCCTAAAGTCAATTTGTTATTATAAGGGATATCTAAAACCCATTTGCTTTGTTTACAGTGTAAACTTTACACTGATCATTTCTGTGGTGTTTCTTGTACACCGTTATCCATCTTGTCCGCTCTGTGCTGTTCTCCGTTGTCTTTCCCTCGGAGTCTTTGTCTGTGGTCTGTCAAACAGGCTTTGCCCGAGTTTTCATCAAGCCCATAGTCCATGCCTATCGTGGCCTAACGTGTTGTGTGCTGCCAGGCATGAGCCCACACCCCACTTGTTTAAAACTGGAATTCCACATCTGGCTGGAATGCCATTTCTTTCTCTGGTTCCAAGACCTAACTTTGGCCACAAACTTCAAACCAGTTTCTTACTATTCCCATTTCCACCCTACAGGGGTTAAAGCAAAACAAAATCCGATGACTGATTTCAGATCAATTGTCTGTGGGGCCCAGTTATCCTCCCCTTTAATGTAAAAAAAGTACTGACCATGATTTTAGGGAAAGAGGATTATTTTGTACATAGTTCTACAGTTTCCATGGTGCCCTACCAGCCTAAGCGGACAGCTCCTGTACATTTTGTAAATATTTGTCATCAATTCATTTTGGTTTTAAGAATGAATATTTAATATAGATAATACATATCAGAATCAACCACAGCATTAAGACTGAAGCTGGCAAGTCATTTGTTTGTTTGGCTAGCTAGCTAATATTAGCTGGCTAGCTGTTTTGATTCGAATTCCAGAGGTTGAGGATGGAGAGAAGCCGAAAGCAAGATGGCAGAGCGATGAGGATCGTAGGGAGGCTGCTCTTGAATTATGGTGTGCTTTCTGGTGCCACGTAACTGCTGCAGTGTCATCCAAATGGCTGCTTCATTTTAGTAGTAGTTAAATAGCTAGCTAGCTACCTACTACAGAGTTCATGGGCTGCAGTGGCTTAGCTCAGATTACGGAAAAGACAAACAGTGAGACACCTTGATGAGCTACCTGCCTGCCTCCGGTCTCTCTCTCCCTGCTTGACCACCTCCCTCAGATGATCACTCAAGCCATGAACTTTCTCATGACTGTCCATCATGAAGTTGTAATGTTGTTTTTCTTAATTACATGGATTTTTTGGTGCTTTCAGGGCTGCCAACTTTTGATAAAAACTTGGAGTGAGATTTGCTATGTGAATTGGATTGCCCTTTGGCACAACCTCTAGACGGGGGACTAATTTCTATGTATTTTGACATGGCTTAGGCCTATGACCAGGGTGGAACATCTTTAAATAAAACCCCAGATCATGTGGATTGAGGATGCTTTGAACATTAAATGAACACTCGAAATTCGACAACTTTGTTACCGTCAGAATTTTGTGGGATTACATTTAATGTATGATCATTTGTTTTGGGTGGTTTGACACTTTATTCAGAAAGTAATTAGATAGGCAAACGGTAGAAACATTGGAAGTAGGGATTGATCCCTATTCTCAAGTGTAAAGTTATATGCAACACCTGCCGGGGAGTGTTACCACTACACCAAGTCGCCGCACAGGCCATTTTTATATTAATGGTTGATGGCAGTGGATAACTAAATCATATATTGCAGTCTCCTTGTCCATAGACTGCTTTCAAGGTAAGGACAGAAACATTTCGTATTTTGTAATTTGGGTGAACTCTTTAAAACAGGGCTAATTTTTGAAAATCACCCAACCTTCAAGACAAATCTAATGAATACCAATATTAAGTGGATTTAGGCCTACTAGTTGAAGATCCTTGCCATCTTACTCTACATAGACAAAACAGGATGTGTTTGAGTTGAGTCCCCCTACCATCTCATATAATTAATTTAAGACAAGTAGGCATATCAGATTTCAAATATGTGATTACACTGGCAAAATTGGGAAGTGGTGGAATAATAAAATAAGTGTGGGTAATAACTGTAGTGTTCTTGCTGACAAGCACAGTAATTACCCTATATTTTAGCCCATTAAGACCGATTATTGTTCCACTGATCAAACTACATATAGTAAAGAGATAAAATATGTTTTAGACAAGTTTACATAAATATGCCCCTACACTCCAACCAAATAATTGTTCTATGTATTGTTCCCCCTCTAGAATCAAAACTCACACTTTTGGGTTCACAATCTGTTTGACAAAATCAGGTCACCCTACCAAACTTCCCTGCTAAAACATACTGTAGGTCTGTCTGCTGCCGCCATTTCTTTGTCACAGCCTAAATGCCAATCACCAAACGAGGGGATTAAGGCAAGTACGGATTAAATTAACTTCAGTACATGCTGTCAAAAGGCTGCATTCTGGAATAGGGACGGGTATAAAGGCAACCTAATTTCGTTGACAACATTGTACATAAAAAAGCGCTACAGTGCTGCTCTTTTTACAGTTTTATAAACTCAGCGGAGAAAGTTCCAGCTCTCTTTAAAACATGCATCCAATCCCCTTGGTCCCTTACATAACTATACAAATTATATGCTTCAATGTGCCGCAGCTCACAGTGCTGTGGCAAGATAAGACCACTCATGATGTTAAATTGCAGGCGCAGATGCTGCAATTTCAAAACGATTTGGAGCATAGTTGAAAAGTTAACGCCGAGTACACAAATGGACTAATTACAAAAATAAAAGCAGTAGTTTTCAATGTGCCAGATATAAGAGGTGTGAGGGAGTGAGAAGAGGGTCCAAATGAGTCTCACAGCCAATGCTTGAGAGTTGGCAGCTCTGTGCTTTGAAATTCTTTGAAAAGCTCTAAAGAAGTTGAATTATTATTATGATTATTATTATTATTATTCAAACTGCAAGTTTCACCAATTCCAGTCCTTTTTAAATAATAAAAACAAATCAAAAAGTGAAAAACCAGACGATTTATAACAGGGCATAACTAAACGCAGCAAAAAAACAAACGTCCTCTCACTGTCAACTGCGTTTATTTTCAGCAAACTTAACATGTGTAAATATTTGTATGAACATAAGATTCAACAACTGAGACAAACTGAACAAGTTCCACAGACATGTGACTAACAGAAATGGAATATTGTGTCCCTGAACAAAGGGGGGGGGGGGGGGGGGCGTCAAAATCAAAAGAAACAGTTAGTATCTGGTGTGGCCACCAGCTGCATTAAGTACTGCAGTGCATCTCCTCATGGACTGCACCAGATTTGCCAGTTATTGCTGTGACACGTTACCCCATTCTTCCACCAAGGCACCTGCAAGTTCCCAGATATTTCAGGGGGGAATGGCCCCACCCCTCACACTCCAATCCAACAAGTCTCAGTTGACAGAACACTGACATTCCTGTTTTGCAGGAAATTACGCACAGAACGAGAAGTATGGCAGGTGGCATTGTCATGCTGGAGGATCATGTCAGGATGAGCCTGCAGGAAGGGTACCACATGAGGGAGGAGGATGTCTTCCCTAAAACGCACAGCGTTAAGATTAACTGCAATGACAACAAGCTCAGTTCGATGATGCTGTGACACACCGCCCCAGACCATGACGGACCCTCCACCTCCAAATCGATCCCGCTCCAGAGTACAGGCCTCGGTGTAACGCTCATTTCTTCGACGATAAAACGCGAATCCGACCATCATCCCTTTTGAGACAAAACTGACTCGTCAGTGAAGAGCACTTTTTGCCAGTCCTGTCTGGTCCAGCGACGGTGGGTTTGTGCCCATCATCACCAGTGATGTCTGGTGAAGACCAGTGATGTCTGTTGCCAGTGATGTTGCCAGTGATGTCTGGTGAAGACCTGCCTTACAACAGGCCTTCAAGCCCTCAGTCCAGCCTCTCTCAGCCCATTGCGGACAGTCTGAGCACTGATGGAGGGATTGTGCGTTCCTGGTGTAACTTGGGCAGTTGTTATTGCCATCCTGTACCTGTCCCGCAGGTGTGATGTTCAAATGCACCGATCCTGTGCAGGTGTTGTTACACGTGGTCTGCCACTGCGAGGACGATCAGCTGTCCGTTTTGTCTCCCTGTCGCGCCGTCTTAGGCGTCTCACAGTACAGACATTGCAATTTATTGCCCTGGCCACATCTTCAATCCTCATGCCTCCTTGCAGCATGCCTAAGGCACGTTCACACAGATGAGCAGGGACCCTGGACATCTTTCTTTTGGTGTTTTTCAGAGTCAGTAGAAAGGCCACTTTAGTGTCCTAAGTTTTCATAACTGCGACCTTAATTGCCTACCGTCTAAGCTGTTAGTGTCTTAATGACCGTTCCACAGGTGCATGTTCATTAATTGTTTATGGTTCATTGAACAAGCATGGGAAACAGTGTTTAAACCCTTTACAATGAAGATCTGTGGAGTTAATTGGATTTTTACAAATTATCTCTGAAAGACAGGGTCCTGAAAAAGGGGCGTTTCTTTTTTTGCTGAGTTTCTATCCATTGGGATATATGTTCTCTCAACAGCGCTTTTACAAAAACAACCTGTTGTGCTCTGTTAATGTCTATTATTTGTACATATAGAGCTGAATGTAAAATAGAAGTGAGCTTTCATTATTTTGAAATGCATGCATATATAAACTGGTATGTTTTATGGGAAATATGATATGTTTTATACCCCTTAAACCAGGAGTAGAAGTGTCAGGGGGAACAACAGCCACCATCATGGTGTGCCTCTCTCTCTTAATCTGACACACACACACACTGCAACCTGATACTAAAGCCAGAATTAGAACTGACCAAAAAACACTGGTGGTCAAAATACTGTACATTCAGTCCAAATATACAGGTAGTTAACCACTTATTCAACATCCCTGGTTCTATACCTGCTCGTTTGGTGGTTTAGCGCTTCAAGCCCCAGGGCTTATCTAGAGCCACACACACAGTGAACAGTTTAGACACACCTACTCATTCAAGGGTTTTTGTTTATTTTTACTATTTTCTACATTGTAGAATAATAGTGAAGACATCAAAATGATGAAATAACACATTAAATCCTGTAGTAACCCAAAAAGTGTGAAACAACCATATATATTTTATTCTTCAAAGTAGCTATCCTTTGCCTCTGACAGCTTTGCACACTCTTGGCATTCTCTCAACCAGCTTCATGAGGAATGCTTTTCCAACAGTCTTGACGGAGTTCCCACATATGCTGAGCACTTGTTGGCTGCTTTTCCGTCACTCTGCGGTCCAACTCATCCCAAACCATCTCAATTGGGTTGAGGTCGGGTGATCGAAGAGGCCAGGTCATCTGATGCAGCACTCCTTGGTCAAATAGCCCTTACACAGCATGGAGGTGTGTTTAGGGTCATTGTCCTGTTGAAAAACAAAATGACAGTCCCACTAAGGCAAACCAGATGGGATGGCATATCGCTGCAGAATGCTGTGGTAGCCATGCTGGTTAAGTGTGCCTTTAATTCTAAATAAATCACTGATGGTGTGGGGGTGCTTTGCTGGTGAAACTGTCACACCTCCTCCATGCTTCACGGTGGGAACCACACATGCAGAGATCATCCGTTCACCTACTCTGCGTCTCACACAAAGACACGGTGGTTGGAACCAAAAATCTCAAATTTAGACTCCAGACCAAAGGACAAATTTCCACCGGTCTAATGTCCATTGCTCATATTTCTTGGCCCAAGCAAGTCTCTTCTACATATTGGTGTCCTTTAGTAGTGGTTTCTTTTCAGCAATTCCACCATGAAGGCCTGTTTCATGCAGTCTCCTCTGAACAGTTGATGTGTCTGTTACTTGAACTCTGAAGCATTTATTTAGGCTGCAATTTCTGAGGCTGGTAACTCTAATGAACTTATCCACTGCAGCAGAGGCAACTCTGGGTTTTCCTTTCCTGTGGCGGTCCTCATGAGAGCCAGTTTCATCATAGCGCTTGATGGTTTTTGCGACTGCACTTGAAGAAACTTTCAAAGTTCTTGCCATTTTCCAGATTGACTGACCTTCATGTCTTAAAGTAACGGACTATCATTTCTCTTTGCTTATTTGAGCTGTTCTTGCCATAATATGGACGTGTTCTTTTATCAAATAGAGCCTTCTTCTGTTTACCACCCCTACCTTGTCACAACACAACTGATTGTCTGAAACGCATTAAGGGAAGAAATTACACAAAGTAACTTAACAATGCACACCTGTTAATTGAGATGCATTCCAGGTGACTACCTCATTAAGCTGGTTGAGAGAATGGCAAGAGTTCACAAAGCTGTCAACGAGGCAAAGGGTGGCTACTTTGAAGAATCTCAAATGATTACATATGTGTTATTTCATAGTTTTGATGTCTTCACTATTATTCTACAATGTAGAAATTAGTAAAAAATAAAGAAAAACCCTAGAATGAGTAGGTGTCCAAACTTTTGACGTACTGTATATCCATCCATCCGTCCATCCATCCATCCATCCATCCATCCATCCATCCATCCATCCATCCATCCATCCATCCATCCATCCATCCATCCATCCATCCATCCATCCATCCATCCATCCATCCATGGCACTGTGCTAATCTATCAGATGTGCCAGCTTTGCCTTCCTCCTTTTCTCACAATCATTTTCAGCTAGGACCAAAAAAGTAGGCTATAGTTCAGGAAATGAATAAGTAAGACACCGGATGTTATGTAAGAAGCATTGACAGAGGTAGAAATGCCAAGCATTTGTCAGTGCAGGAATCTTAAGGGGCGATTTGCCCTGCTTGCGTGAGTCTCAACCTGTTTTGGCTCTGAATTCTATACTCCGACTTCTTTTTTCTGTAGAGTTGGTATACTTCACAATATAATTTGATTCTGTGACTTATCAAAATACAGTATTGGAATAAAAACAGATCCATACATCCTTCCATCTATAGATCCTTCTTACCGTAAGTGATAGTGCCAAACAACAGGCTGTAAACTTTTTGATATGCGTCTTTGTAACCGGTGTGCCAGAAGTAAGCTTATTGCTGGGATTGGTCTGTTGGAGAAGAGAACAGTGTCATTATTGGGGAATAAAGGACGCCAATACAAGTCACCTGTATTCATTTAAATCTGATGATATTTACTATGTTGTGATCTGCAACAAGAGGCTATTCTTAGACTGTGGATGAGGTCTTGGTTTACCTTGTCGAAAGCAGGATAGATGGCCCTCAGTTCGGTCAGCCAGCCGTACGGCAAGTGACCCACAGGGTAGGTGGCAGTGAGGACAGCCACAGCCTGGCCAAGCAAAGAGAGAGACAGAAGTCATTAGGACACATAATTCATTTCCTTTTTGAACAGCTTACAGTAATGTAGAAAAGTTGTTAAGACACGACTGTGAGCCAAAGCCTGTCAGCAAATACAATTATGAATATGTGCTAAGTTGGTAATCACATGTGGATTTTCCCATAACTATCAAATCAAATGTTATTTATCACATGCTTGGTCAACAACAGGTGTAGATAAACAGTGAAATGCTTACTTATGGGTCCTTTTCCAAATATGCAGAGTTAAAGATAAAATAAATAGCAAGTGACATAAGGAATAAATACACATAGAATAACAATAACATGGCTATATACAGGAAGTACCAGTACCGAGTCAATGGGCAAAGGTATGAGGTCATTGAGGTAGCTTTCAGAAAGTATTCAGACTCCTTGACTTTTTCCAAATGTTGTTAGGTTAGTCATTCTAAAATTGCTTAGTTTTCCCCCCTCAATCTACACACAATACTTTTATTTTTTTTATTTAACCAGGTAGGCCAGTTGAGAACAATTTAGTTCTCATTTACAACTGCGACCTGGCCAAGCTGAAGCAAAGCAGTGCGACAAAAACAGAGTTACACATGGGATAAACAAACATACAGTCAATAACGCAATAGAAAAAGTCTATGTACAGTGTGTGCAAATGTAGTAAGATTAGGGAGGTAAGGCAATTAATAGAGGCAAAATAATTACAATTTAGCATTAACACGGAGTGATAGATGTGCAGATGATGATGCGCAAGTAGAGATACTAGGGTGCAAAAGAGCAAAAAAAGAAATAACAATATGGGGATGAGGTAGTTGGGTGTGCTATTTACAGATGGGCTGTGTACAGGTACAGTGATCAGTAAGCTGCTCTGAGTCTGAATACTTTCTGAAAGCTACCTCAATGACCTCATACCTTTGCCCATTGACTCGGTACTGGTACTTCCTGTATATAGCCATGTTATTGTTATTCTATGTGTATTTATTCCTTATGCTTAAAGTTAGAGAGGGAGATAAGTCTTCAGCTTCAGTGATTTTTGCAATTCGTTCCAGTCATTGGCAGCAGAGAACTGGAAGGAAAGGCAGCCAAAGGAAGAATTGGCTTTGGGGATGACCAGTGAGATATACCTGCTGGAGCGCGTGCTACGGGTGGGTGTTGCTATGGTGACCAGTGAGCTGAGATAAGTCTCTGCTAGGTAAAGCCCCGCCTAATAGATGACCTGGAGCCAGTGGGTTTGGCGACGGATATGAAGTGAGGGCCAGCCAACGAGAGCATACAGGTCGCAGTGGTGGGTAGTATATGGGGCTTTGGTGACAAAACGATGGCACTGTGATAGATTAGGCAAGTTTCTGCAGAGCTGTTGGACAGGGTAGGGGTAGCCAGGTGGAAAGCATGGCTAGCCGTAGAAAGGCTTATTGAAATTATTGCTTATCGCAGATTTATCGGTGGTGACAGTGTTTCCTAGCCTCAGTGCAGTGGGCAGCTGGGGGGGAAGTGCTCTTATTCTCCATGGACTTTACAGTGTCCCAAAACTTTTTGGAATTAGTGCTATAGGATGCCAATTTCTGTTTGAAAAAGCTAGCCTTAGCTTTCCTAACTGACTACCCGATAATAAAACATTTACAAGTATTCAGACAATTTACTCAGTACTTTGTTGAAGCACCTTTTGCAGCAATTACAGCCTCGAGTATTCTTGGGTATGACGCTACAAGCTTGGCACACCTGTATTTGGGGAGTTTCTCCCATTCTTCTTTGCAGATCCTCTCAAGCTCTATCAGGTTGAATGGGGAGCGTCACTGCACAGCTATTTTGGTGCCAGGTTTCCTCCAGACGTGACGTTTGGCATTCAGGCCAAAGATTTCTTGATTTGATCAGACCAGATAATCTTGCTTCTCATCGTCTGAGAGTCTTTCGGTGTCTTTTGGCAAACTCCAAGCGGGCTGTCATGTGCCTTTTTACTGAGGAGTGGCTTCAGTCTGGCCACTCTACCATAAAGGCCTGATTGGTGGAGTGCTGCAGAGATGGTTTTCCTTTTGGAAGGTTCTCCCATCTCCACAGAATAACTCTGGAGCTCTGTCAGAGTGACCATTGGGTTCTTGGTCACCTCCCTGACCAAGGCCTTTCTCCCCCGACTGCTCAGTTTGGCTGGGTGGCCAGCTCTAGGAAGTCTTGGTGGTTCCACGATGCTCCCTATAGGACAGATCATTGCACTCTATACTTCTCTGTAAACTGGTCATCTCTGTAAACCCGTTGCAAGACCCACTGGTTGATGCTTATTTATAAAACCCTCTTAGGCCTTACTCCCTCCTATCTGATATATCTACTGCAGCTCTCATTCTCCCGATACAACACCCGTTCTGCCAGTCACATTCTGTTAAAGGTTCCATAAAGCACACACATTTCTGGGTCGCTCCTCTTTTCAGTTCGCTGCAGCTAGCGACTGGAACGAGCTGCAACAAACACTCAAACTGGACAGTTTTATCTCAATCTCTTCATTCAAAGACTCAATCATGGACACACTTACTGAGTTGTGGCTGCTTTGTGTGATGTATTGTTGTCTCTACCTTCTTGCCCTTTGTGCTGTTGTCTGTGCCCAATAATGTTTGTACCATGTTTTGTGCTGCTACCATGTGTTGCTACCATGCTGTGTTGTCATGTGTTGCTGCCTTGCTATGTTGTTGTCTTAGGTCTCTCTTTATGCAGTGTTGTCTCTCTTGTTGTGATGTGTGTTTTGTCTTATATTTATTTTTAATCCCAGGCCCCCGCAGGAGACCTTTTGGTAGGCCGTTATTGTAAATAAGAATTTGTTCTTTAACTGACTTGCCTAGTTAAAAATGTTTTTTATTTGATTAAATTTGCAAAAATATTCAAAAAAGCTGCTTTCGCTTTGTTATTATGGGGTAGTGTGTGTAGATTGCTCAGGATTTTGTATTATTTTTTAAAATCCATTTTAGAATAAGGCTGTAACGTAACAAAATGTGTTAAAAGTCAAGGGGTCTAAATACTTTCCGAAGGCACTGTACATAGAGTGCCTTAAAGTATTCACAAGCAAAATCCTAAAGGAAAACCTGGTTGTGTCTGCTTTTTAACAGACACTGGTAGACAACTGTTCCTTTCAGCAGGACAGCCTAAAACAGAAGGCCAAATACACTGGATTTGATCAACAACCAATTTTTTTAAATAATAATGTGCAAAGCTCTTAAAGACTTACCCAGAAACACTCACAGCTGTAATTGCTGCCAAAGGTGATTCTAACATGTATTGACTCAGGGGTGTGAATACTAAACTTGTCTACAATGTCTAAAAACATGTTTTCACTTTGTCACTATGGGGTATTGGGTGAGAAAAAATATATATATTTAATACATTTTTTATTCAGGTTTTAACAACAAATTGTGGAATAAGTCAAGGGTCGGGGTAAAGTAACTAGGCAACAGGATATAATAGACCGCTGTAGCAGCAGCTTATGTGAGCAGTAGAGCAGAGTATGTCGTGAGTGTGAAAGTGTGTGTGTGTGTGTGGCATCAGTATGCATGTGTGTGTCAGTGTACTGTATGTGTGTGTTGGAGTGCAAGTATGTGTGAGTGTGTGGGTAGAGTCAGAGCAAGAGAGTTAATACAAATAAATTAAAGGGTCAATGCATGTAGCCCAGCTAGCCATTCATTACTATTTAGCTGTCTTGTTTAGAAGTCTTATTGCTTCGGGGTAGAAGCCGTTCAGGTTCCTATTAGTTCCAGATTTGGTGCACTGGTACCACTTGCCATGCGGTAGCAGAGAGAACAGCCTCTCCTTCAACGTCAACAAGACAAATGAGCTGATCGTGGACTACAGGAAACGAAGGGCTGAGCATGCCCCCATTCACATCAACAGGCTGTAGTGGAGCGGGTGGAGAGGTTCAAGTTCCTCTGTGTCCATATCACTAAGGATCTATCATGGTCCACACACACCAAAATAATCATGAAGAGGGCACGTGAACGCCTCTTCCCCGGTCAGGAGTCTGAAAAGATTTGGCATGGGCCCTTTGACCCCCAAGAAGTTCTATAGCTCTACGGTTGAGAGCGTCTTGACTGGCTGCATCACCGCTTGGTATGGCAACTTGCTTGGCATCCAACCGCAAGGTTCTAGAGAGGGTAGTGCGTACGGCCCAGTACATCACTGGGGCCGAGCTCCTTGCCCTCCAGGACCTCTATACCAGGCAGTGCCAGAGGAAGGCCCTAAAATTTGTCAAAGACCCCAGCCATCCAAGTCATATACTGTTCTCTCTGCTACCACACGGCAAGCGGCACTAATGTACCAAGTCCGGAACAACAGGGACCTGAACAGCATCTACCCCCAAGCCATAAAACTGCTAAATAGTCTAGTTAACTATCTGCATTCACCCTTTTGACTCATCACATATGCTGCTGCTACTGTTTATTAATGAAATCACTTTATTCCTAGTTATATGTACATACACTACATGACCAAAAGTATGTAGACGCCTGCTTGTCTAACATCTCATTCCAAAATCATGGGCATTAATATGGAGTTGGTCCCCCCCTTTGCTGCTATAACAGCTCCACTCTTCAGGGAAGGCTTTCCACTAGATGTTGGAACATTGCTGCAAGGACCTGCTTTCATTCAGCCACAAGAGCATTAGTGAGGTCGGGCACTGATGTTGGGCAATTAGGCCTGGCTCGCAGTTTGCGTTCCAATTCATCCCAAAGATGTTGAAATGGGGTTGCGGTCAGGGCTCTGTGCAGCCCAGTCAAGTTCTTCCACACCGATCTCTACAAACCATTTCTGTATGGACCTCACTTTGTGTACAGGGCATTGTCCTGCTGAAACAGGAAAGGGCCTTCCCCAAACTGTTGCCACAACGTTGGAAGCACAGAATCATCTAGAATGTCATTGTATGCTGTAGCATTAAGACTTCACTTCACTGGAACGAAGGAGCCTAGCCCGAACCATGAATAACAGCCCCAGACCATTATTCCTCCTCCACCAAACTTTACAGTTGGCACTATGCATTGGGGCATGTAGCGTTCTCCTGGCATCCGCAAAACCCAGATTTGTGCGTCGGACTGCCAGATGGTGAAATTTGATTCATCACTCCAGACAACGTGTTTCCACTGTTCCAGAGTTCAATGGCGGTGAGCTTTACACCACTCCAGCCGACGCTTGGCATTGCACATAGTGAACTTACGCTTGTGTGCGGCTGCTCAGCCATGGAAACCCATTTCATGAAGCTCCCGACAAACAGTTCTTGTGCCGACTTTGCTTCCAGAGGCAGTTTGGAACTCGGTAGTAAGTGTTGCAACCGAGGACAGGTGATTTTTACGTGCTACAGCAATCGGCGGTCCCGTTCTGTGAGCTTGTTTGGCTTACCATTTCGCAGGTGAGCAGTTGTTGCTCTTAGACGTTTCCACTTCACAATAACAGCACTTACAGTTGACCGGGGCAGCTCTAGCGGGGCAGACATTTGACGAACTGACTTGTTAGAAAAGTGGCATCCTATGACAGTGCCACATTGAAAGTCACTGAGCTCTTCTGTAAGGCCATTCTACTGCCAACATTTGTCTATGGAGATTGCATGAGTGTGTGCTAAATATTATACACCTGTCAGCAACGGGTGTGGCTAAAATAGCCGAATCCACTAATTTGAAGGGGTGTCCACATACACTATATATACAAAAATAACTACCTTAATTACCTCGTACCCCTGCACATCAAGTCGGTATTGGTAGCCCCCTTGTATATAGCCAAGTTATCGTCAACTTTTTTTATTATTTCAAAATTCTCTCTCTCTGCATTGTTGGGAAGGGCCCATAAGTAAGCATTTCACAGTTAGTCTACACCTGTTGTTTACAAATCATGTGACAAATCCAATTTGATTTGAACAGTCTATGGCTCGTGTAGCTGGAGTCTGACAATTGTTGGGGCCTTCCTCTGAAACCGCCTGGTATGGAGGTCCTGGACAAGTGCCTCAGGCTAACTTTTCCTTCATTTTGGCACAAATGAAAAAGTGGCCTTGACTTGCCCATTTTTCATGCATTGTCTCAATGAAGAGTTCAGTGTTCGACTAGCCACGTGCGACATGCACACGCAGTTACAGGCCTGCTAGAGTTAGCATCAGGCAGACAAGCAATATCCACTGTCGTAGTACAGATAAAGCCTGAGCTGGAATGCGAAGCTAACTGAAGCTGGTTAGCTTTAGAAAACCCTGATTAGATCTAGCTTGATTTGTAGTATAAAGGCCATTGCGGTTGGCAGCTTCGCAATTACAGTGAGTGGGACTAAGCTAAATGGGATATTATTGGGGAGTGGACCGAGTAGGCTTCAAACTCACCTCAGTAGCTGTGCTGCTGCCATGGAGGTCCCGGGACACGAAGAGGTTGACGATGGGCCTGCTGATCCGCTGGGTAGCCAGGATGAGGGCCAGAGGCCACCAGAAACTCAACATCTTCCCGATGGTGACATCTCCCTGCAAAGAAGCAAAATGAGAAGGGAAAACAAGGATATGTTCAATCTGGGTGCCTTAGAGTTGTAGCTGTAGCTCCTTGCCATACGTGAGCGCAGTAGTAATGATTACGAGATAAAATAGGGCCCATTGACCTAATTGTCCTGGTTAATTTTGGGACATGGGCTACTATCTAGGTAGTCTGCAACTGCATCAAAGCCAGTTTTAGAAGACCAAGATTAACAATAGAACTGCCATAGGACAACGGCAACCGATGTTTGATTTTGTAAATGTAAAAAAAATAAACCACCCAAAAAAAGCAACATCCTGCTCCTTACTTGACTTTTCCTACATATATAGTACCAGTCAAAAGTTTGGACACACCTACGCATTCAAGTGTTTTTCTTTATTTTCTACAATATAGAATAATAGTGAATACATCAAAACTATGAAATAACACATGGAATCATGTAGTAACCAAAAAAGTCTGATGGGTGACAATATTATCAATTATAAACTGGGTGGTTAGAGCCCTGAATGCTGATTGGCTGGTAGCTGTGGTATACCGGACCGTATACCACGGGTATGACAAAACTTGTATTTTTATTGCTCTAATTACGTTGATAACCAGTTTATAATAGCAATAAGGCACCTTGGGGGTTTTCGGTATAGGGCTATGTCCAGGTACACCGCGATGCCTAAGAACAGCCCTTAGCCGTGGTATATTGGCCATATACCACACCCCCTCATGCCATATTGCTTAATACAACAAGTGGGTTTAATCCTGGATACTGATTGGTTAAAACCACCGGCTAAATCTATGACGTTGAAATGCCCATTTACTGTTTCATCTGACTGCGCAATCCAGTCTCAGCTCAGCCAGGCAATTTAGATTCTAGATATACAGTTTAAAAAGCAACTAGACATTATTTCCCATTTCTTTAAGACTAGCATTTTGGTTGTCAACAGCAGAGATTTGTAATAACCTTGCAGTCTGTCTCTCCTAGATTTGCAACATTGTTTCAATATTGAAATTCGATCTCCAGCTGTCCTATGCAAATTAACGTGTCAGGAGTCGAGACGAGACAGGCTGGCAGCTTTTCTCAGCTAGTCGAAATCATGAATCAGCATAATTTGTATAGATATATAGAAATAAATGTCAATAGAAAAACACGAAATACTTTCAGCTTCAGTTTGAAGTGATTGTGTTAGCAGTGTAGATGGCTAGCTCTTCTGAACAGTGGCCTGGCGCGAGAACAAATGTTCTCCACCAGGCAAAAATCACACATAATTAGCTCATTGTTATGGATGTATCCCCCCCAAAAAACACTAGAAAACAGCTTAAACAAATGCAAATACAGCTACTTTGCTGTTATTCTTGTTGCACTGTTTGACATGATTGTGTAAGCCAAAATTGGCTAGCTTAGCAAGCAAGGGATAAAAACGTTGCCATGAACGTTTAAAACAAATGACTGACTCCCGTCCATATTATTAAAAGTAATAATGCCCTCGAAGCTGGTGTTTAGAGGATATTGGCACGAAAAACACCCGTGCCAATATATCCTCCAACACTGGCTTCTCGGGTATTATCACTTAATTGTCCAATTGGACATGAAGAGATGGGTGCAGCTCGTCATTGACAGAAGCAGGGAAAGGGGCACCACTTTTTCAAATCCTCCTCCAGAGTCACATGTAGTTAAGACATTTTGATTTCTATATAGTTTCAGAAAACAGCAGATTCTGCAGTTTAAGACACTGACCTTTGTCAAATAACAAAAAAAATTCAAGAGGTGAGCTCTATTTCAAAATATCACTTTTTCCAAGAATAACCACGCGAGCACTCGTGGGATCACTGCTCAGGCTACTAAGTAAAGTACTAACGTAATACAACTTGAAATACATTTTCTTATTTCCATAATGTTTAAGACCTGCCAAAACGAAATTACTGTGGTGGTTTTAATGGTTTCCACATATAGCCTACAGTAACAAACTAATGAAATGCTATTATGTTATTTGAAATACGTTTTTTTCGTATACTAATGTTACCTAAGACTTTCATAAACACACCCAGGTGATTATTCTTCCGATAGCATATATGGAATTAATTTATTTGACTGTTAGAATATTGATGCAGTCTTTCCCCTAAACCACAGTTGTCAAACTCATCCCACAGAAGGCTGAGAGGCTGCAGGTTCTCTCCTCCCTTGTATTTGGATGAATTAAGTTCACTAGTTAGTAAGGTTTGTTTATGGCTTAATTGAAAGGACAAATCTGACAATAGGTCCTCCATGGAATGTGTTTGACACACCTGGCCTAAATCATTGCCGCCACTCAATTGATTTTTCACTTATTTTAATTAGTAAAAAAAAAAATGTTTTCAGGATGGTAAAAAGTTTTCAGTAAAAAAACAGATATAAAGTATGTAGAAAAGATAATGGAGCTGTATATAAAATAAAAACTAGACAGTCGGAGAGAATCTGAAATTAAAAACATTTCACGGCATGGGGCCCCAATTGATTATGGTATAATATTTGAGTAACTCAGATAGCTTAAGAACACGGCATAAACCATGGTAAAGTTTGTAGAATTGCAGAAAATGTGCTTTAAAATAGCAAATGTTCTCTCAGCCACATGGTAAAATGTGTAGAATTGCAGGAAATTAGCTTTTAAACCTCCACTTTTTCTCAGTCCCATGACAATGTGTAGAATTATAGGAAACTAGCTTTAAATTTTTTTTAAATGTCTCCCCGCCCCATGGCAAAATGTGTACAATTGCAGGGAATTAAGCTTTAAAACAACATTTTGTCTCTGTGGCCAAGAGGGTCTCTAAGATTTTCTGACGAAGACTGAGCCACGGCCACCAATTTAGCAGTTTCTAAGCTAATTTCCTGCAATTCTACGCATTTTGACATGGAAAATGTGATGTTCTTATGCTCAAACATAGCAAAATCAAATGGACCCCTGATTGACTAGCTTTTATTTTGCTCATTATAGGTTCTAAAAGATTATAGGCTTTTATTAAAAAAATATACAGGTGCAGTATTTTTTCTACAAACATTCTATTTGGTTTTAGTCATTAAGTTTACACTGAAAGCATTTCTTTCCCATTCCCTCAAATGTATTTTCATGCAATGCACCACAAACGTCTCGGCTGCGACCCAGTTTGTGAACCACCACTTATCACCTGAAAGGCCCAGCGGTTCTAGTGTTAAATAAACAACACGTTGAACTCTTAAAAAAGGTCCCAGTTGGGTGACGAAGGAAACAAGCGTACCCCCACGTCAACTCCACTGGAGTCTGGGATGTTGTCGTGAATGTTGTAGTAGTAGCCCAGGCCCAAGATGACAAAGCGCACCAGGGCTCCCATGTACAGGGCGAGGATGGGGATGAGAAGGGGCTCCACACACGGCAGGTTACTACGCAGCAGGACGGACACAAACACAATCTGCCACAGAGAGGGGGGGGGGCCACAGTCAGAAACACTCCCTTAGGACCACATCACACTCACAACCTATCAGAGCAGGGCATACTGCCAAGTCCACTTTTGAGGGGAATTGCATTTTTGTTTTGGCTACAAGGACCCATCTTCACTGTAATGGGGATTAGTGAACAACAATGAAGCAATCTGTTGAGTACCTGGGTGATGACATCAGAGATGGAGGCAAAGCCTACAATGACACTGTATTTGTGCTTGAGGAGGATTCCAGCATGTATCCAACACTAGAAAAAATAAATTAACAAGGAGACAATTGTTGCTTCTCCACCCAATAATTTTAGCACACCAAGTTAATTTCTGTAAAAATAAAAGCAACCCAAAGGCTCACATTGAAATGTGTCGATATGCGGTAGTTGAAATACAGGGACAGGAGTGCGTACGTTTTAAGATCAGCATGATGTCAAGGCGATTATACATACATACATACATTTGAGGTGTTTTTAAGCTTCTTTCTGCCATGATTAGCCATGCTTTGTTCATGAAATAGCTGGTCTGCTTCCTAAATGGCACCCTATTCCCTACATAACGCACTACTTTTGAACATGGCCCATAGGGACCTGGTTCAAAGTAGTGCACTACAGTGCATTTCGAAAGTATTCAGACCCCTTCACTTTTCCCACAGTTTCCGCCTTCTTCTAAAATGGATTAAATAGTTTTTTCCCCACTCATCAATCTACACACATTACCCCCATAATGACAAAGAAAAAATAGAAATCTCACATCTACTTAAGTATTCAGACCCTTTACTCAGTACTTTGTAGAAGGACCTTTGGCAGAGATTACAGCCTCAAGTCTTCTTGGGAATGAAACTGCAAGCTTGGCACACCTGTATTTGGGGAGTTCCTCCCATTCTTCTCTGCAGATCCTCTCAAGCTCGGTCAGGTTGGATGGGGAACGTCGCTGCACAGCTACTTTCAGGTCCCTCTAGAGACGTTCGATTGGGTTCAAGTCCGGGCTCTGGCTGGGTCACTCAAGGACATTCAGAGACTTGTCCCGAAGCCACTCCTGCATTGTCTGGGCTGTGTGCTTGGCGTTGTTGTCCTGTTGGATGGTGAACCTTCGCCCTAGTCTGAGGTCCTGAGCAGGTTTTCATCAAGGATCTCTCTGTACTTTTCTCCGTTCATCTGTCCCTTGATCCTGACTAGTCTCCCAGTCCCTGCCACTAAAAAACATCCCCACAGCATGATGCTGCCACCACCATGCTTCACTGTAGGGATGGTGCCAGGTTTCCTCCTGGCGTGACACTTGGCATTCAGGCCAAAGAGTTCAATCCTGGTTTCATCAGACCAGAGAATCTTGTTTCTCATGGTCTGAGTCCTTTAGGTGCCTTTTGGAAAACTCCAAGTGGGCTGTCATGGGCTTTTTTCTGAGGCGTGGCTTCCGTCTGGCCACACTACCATAAAGGCCTGATTGGTGGAGTGCTGCAGAGATGGTTGTCCTTCTTGAAGGTTCTCCCATCTCCACAGAGGAACTCTAGAGCTATGTCCGAGTGACCATCGGGTCACCACCCTGACCAAGGCCCTTCTCCCCGATTGCTCAGTTTGGCCGGGCGGCCAGCTCCAGGAAGAGTCTTGGTGGTTCCAAACTTCTTCCATTTAAGAATGATGAGGCCACTGTTCTTGGGGACCTTCAATGCTGCAGACATTTTTCGGTACCCTTCTCCAGATCTGTGCCTCGACACAATCCAGTCTCGATGCTCTACGGACAATTCCTTTGACCTCATGGCTTGGTTTTTGCTTTGGCATCCACTGTCAACTGTGCGACCTTATATAGACAGGTGTGTGCCTTTCCAAATCATGTCCAATCAATGATCAATGATCAATGGAAACAGGATGCACCCGAGCTCAATTTCGAGTCTCATAGCAAAGGGTCTGAATACTTCTGTAAATAAGGTATTCGTTTTTGGGGGGGGGGGGGGGGTCATTATGGGGTATTGTGTGTAGATTGATGAGGAAAAAGATTTATTTAATCAATTTTAGAATACGGCTGTAACGTAACAAGATGTGGAAAGGGGGAAGGTGTCTGAATACTTAATACACTATATGGTGAATAGGGTGCCATTTGGGACGCAGCCTTGAATCAAGCCATATACTCTACTCAGTACTCACCATGGCGTCCAGCAGTGGGAAAGTTGCCAGGTAGAGGAAAGCCCTCCTGGTCTTGTTACCCACGGAGTCATCCACATGATGCAGCTTATTGATAATGTAGTAACCTAGGTCTGTCTGGGCTAGAGAGGGGAGAGAAGCAGAATACTATAAGGACTGAGGAAATGACACCACTAAGTCAATGTGAAACTTTTGAGATGATAAAACACTAGTGGGTTGGCCTCTTAATTTAATTTAATTTTTTTTTTTTTAAACCTGAACTTAAAGCAGTTTACAACTGACATATCACTGGATTTCAAATCACTTGGAATGAATAAGAATAAATACTAGTAGTTAGTTACTATTAAATGTCATGGTTTGGGACAAAACAACCATGTTTAATCCTCACCTATGAGAACATGAATGATGAATGCCGTAGTGCCTGCTACCGCCATGCACAGCACAGCCTTGCCCCGGTCCCTCTTGCTGTTGACAAACACCAGGCCCACGTTCTTGAAGTCACTCATGGGCCCAGTAAAGAACTTCATTAGGGAATAGGCCAGCCCATAGCTGGCAAGCATCTGAACCGCATCCTCTTTAAAGCCTGCTAAACCCCGGTTTAGAGCCTGCCAAGGACCAAAAGGCCAAGGGAATGGATGGGAAAGAGTGAGAACATATTAGCCCTAAGGTTCAGCATCATACAACCATTATTCATACCAGTATGCACTAGCCTGAGGGGTATACTACAAGTCAGGTTTGAGGAGTTAGCGAGGTAACTTCGGTCAATTGAGTTAAACTCAGGATAAACTGTTAATGCATCTATTAATAGATCATTTTTATTTAACTAGGCAAGTCAGTTAAGAACAAATTCGTATTAACAATGATGACCTAACCCGGCCAAACCCGGACAACGCTGGGCCAATTGTGCACCTCCCTATGGGACTCCCAATCACGGCCGGATGTGATGCAGCCTATATATTTTCCCACATATTAATGCCTCTATTAAACGCCAAGATAGTGACATTTCTCCTTTTCTATTTAAGATTATATTGTTGTGACTACGTTAGTGTTTATTGACCTATTAACGAACTGCTGTGACTGTAAATGGTTAGCTACCTGATATATCCTAGCTCCCTAGTTAACCATTTGTAATCTGAGCATCATATATCATTTCTGAAGAGGTGTCCTTTCAGAATGAGTGGTGCTGAGGCTCTACTGGTGTTGCTATTGTCTGTCGTGGCATGGGCTGAGGAAAGGAGCAGAGTTGAGGGATCAGAGAATGACATTCAACAGTGACAATGAAGAGGTAGCGAGCTGTGTGAGAGATTCAGATTAAGAGCCAAAGGCCTGAGGCGACAGAGACGAACCACAAATGACTGGCCAGGCCACCACACAGCTGCAGTCCACTCCTCTCCCGGCCCTCTTCCCCTGGCAGTCACGTACTCACTCACAGAACTACAATTTAGGGACGATCTCGGGCTGTATTCACAAAGTGTCTCAGAGTAGCATTGCTGATCTCGGATTACTGAACAGGTCCACCTTGTCCATGTAAATCAGAAGATGCAGCTGCTATTTCAGCACTGTAAATGGCGACAAAGCACTGGAAAACGACTTTAGGTGCACTAGAGTGGTTTAGATAAATTCACTCTGAGGTGGTTTAAAGTAAACTGTATTCAAACGTTGACTTTTCTTTTGAGAAAACGTCATGAAACAAGGGCTGCTCGAGTGGAAATTTGAAATGGAAGTTATGGGACTCCCTCGTGTGCTTCTGTTATGGGGAAAAAGTCCACAATGAAACTGACATTAAATGTAAGAATGATACATTTGCATCTGTTGGCCATCAAGTAGGCTATTCATTTCAATGCCATTGTTGCCTACCATTTGATACAATAAATATATGTTGAAATGGAGATATCACTGGAGTCAATGCAAATCAATGTGCCACTTGTGTTCCCTACCTGGCTGGAGCTGGCAAACGGATTTAATAAATATCCTATAACTTCAGTTTGTTATAGCCATGTGTTATTATGTCATTATTAATGGCCATGTTAAGTTAATTCAATTCGAAGTTCTCAATTGTGATCATGGTCACAGCTCTATCATAAATGTATCATTCTCCAAACTTAATGTTAGTTTCATTGTGGACTTTTCCCTGAAATTAGACGTTGCGATATAGAAGACCTGCATCTTGCTCAGAAAACCATGGCAAAGTTGAATTGCAATTCTAAACCCAGATTTTAGTCAGTAGCCTATGCCTATTGAAATAAATAAGTCAATCTAGCAAATGAGACATTTATAACATTTGTAATCTTAACATCTGGCACAACTGCCAGAAAATAGCCAAACATTCGTTTTTTTTAAGTCCGTCCAAGTGTTTCTTGCACAGAGATTGAGATCCTCTGTCCAAGTTTTACCACTCAAACTCTCCTGTCTGATTGATCAGTTATGCACATGCTCAAATGGGATTTATTTACAATTATAAACTGGGTGGTTCGAGCTCTGAATGCTGATTGGCTGACATCTGTGGAATATCAAACCATATACAGTGGGTATGGCAAACATGTATTTTTACTGCTCCAATTACGTTAGTAACCAGTTTATAAAAGCAATAAGGCACCTCGGGGGTTTGTGATATATGGCCAATATACCACGGCTAAGGGCTGTGTCCAGGCACTTCACATTGGGTCTAGTCTAAGAACAGCCCTTAGCCGTGGTATATTGGCCATATACCACACGCACTCAAGCCCTGTTGTTTAATTAAATCTGGGTGGTTTGTGACCTGAATGCTGGTTGGTTGAATCCCATGGTATATCAGACAGTGCACCACGGGTACCGGCAAAACATTTTTTTACTGTCCTACACTGAACAAAAATATAAGACGAAACACAAAGTGTTGGTCCCATGCGCCATGAGCTGAAATAAAAGATCGCAGAAATTTTTCATACGCACAAAAAGCTTAATCCTCTCAAATGTTATGCACAAATTGTTAACATCCCTGTTAGTGAGCATTTCTCCTTGGCCAAGATAATCCATAAACCTGACAGGTGGCATATCAAGAAGCTGATTAAACATGATCATTATACAAGTGCACCTTCTCCTGGGGACAATAAAAGCCCTCTAAAATGACAAGTGTGTGCAAAGCTGTCATCAAGGCAAAGGGTGGCTACTTTGAAGAATCTCAAATAGAAAATGTATTTTGATTTATTTAACAGTTTTCTGGTTACTACATGAGTCCATGTGTGTTATTTCATAGTTTTGTTGTCTTGACTATTATTCTACAATGTAGAAAATAGTCAAAATAAAGAAAAACCCTGGAATGAGGTGTCCAAACTTTTGACTGGCACACACCTTTTTCAGGACCCTGTCTTTCAAAGATAATTTGTAAAACTCCAAATAACTTTACAAAGAAGATCTGTGAAGGGTTTAAACACTGTTTCCCATGCATGTTCAATGAACCATAAACAATTAATGAACATGCACCTGTGGAACGGTCGTTAAGACACAGCTTACAGACAGTCGGCAATTAAGGTCACAGTTATGAAAACTTAGGACACGAAAGAGGCCTTTCTACTGACTCTGAAAAACACCAAAAGAAAGATGCCCAGGGTCCCTGCTCATCTGCGTGAACGTGCCTTAGGCATGTTGCAAGGAGGCATGAGGATTTCAGATGTGGCCAGGGCAATAAATTGCAATGTCCGTACTGTGAGACGCCTAAGCAGCGCTACAGGGAGACAGGACGGACAGCCGATCGTCCTTGCAGTGGCAGACCACGTGTAACAACGCCTGCACAGGATCGGTACATCCGAACATCACACCTGCGGGACACGTACAGGATGGCAACAACTGCCCGAGTTACACCAGGAACGCACAATCCCTCCATCAGTGCTCAGACTGTCCGCAATAGGCTGAGAGAGGCTGGACTGAGGGTTTGTAGGCCTGTTGTAAGGCAGGTCCTCACCAGACATCACCGGCGACAATGTCGCCTATGGGCAAACCCACCGTTGGTGGACCATACAGGACTGACAAAAATGACTCGTCAGTGAAGAGCATGGTTTTGTCTCACCAGGGGTGATGGTCGGATTCGCGTTTATCGTCGAAGGAATAAACGTTACACTGAGGCCTGTACTCTGGAGCGGGACCGATTTGGAGGTGGAGGGTCCGTCATGGTCTGGGGCAGTGTGTCACAGCATCATCGGACTCAGTTTGTTGTCATTGCAGGCAATCAACGCTGTGCGTTACAGGGAAGACATCCTCCTCCCTCATGTGGTACTCTTCCTGCAGGCTCATCCTGACATGACCCTTCAGCATGACAATGCCACCAGCCATACTGCTCGTTCTGTGCGTGATTGTCCTGTGCGTGATTGCCATGGCCAGCGAAGAGCCCGGATCTCAATCCCATTGAGCACTTCTGAGACATGTTGGATCGGAGGGTGAGGACTAGGGCCAGTCGACACATTATTCCACTTCTGTTAGTCACACGTCTGTGGAACTTGTTCAGTTTATGTCTCAGTTGTTGAATCTTATGTTCATACAAATATTGACACATGCTAAGTTTGCTGAAAATAAATGCAGTTGACAGTGAGATGTTTATTTTTTTGCTGAGAACTATATATAGCAAAATTAACCTTTACCAGTTCAATTTCTTAAATATTGTAACAAAATCTGCATAGGAGACAATATACATGTGCCTATACATAATGGATGTGTGTGGAAATATGTAAAAACCCACAGAAATAGAAAGAATAGAACGGGTGTCCCCATTCAAGTTAATGATGGCATAATGGGTGGACTGGCAGAAATTGCAAATGTACCCATAGTAGCAAAGCAGGATGTAAAAGCAGGATGTGTACCTATCAATCTGTTCCGTGATTAGTTTAATGAACTTAACTGACAATACAAAAAAATACATTCCATGAGCAACTTAAGTTAGCATCATTTGAATTAACATTCTACATTACCAGGCAGTCATTGCGAGTGTACCCAGGAGTTTACCAGTCAGGTTCCAAACTCCAAGCCCATTCAACTCATTCTATTTCTATGCTAAGAACACTTTATACCCTGTCGTGATCCTGAACAACTGAATTAGTCATTCAGGCGAATTAGACATTATTTCCACTTAGCTATGCCTCCAGAGAGCGTCCGCAGCTGCCACTTTCCATAGAAGGGAGCTGGGTACGATTTACAGCTGCTCACACGGCCATTACGTATGCATAATCCTAACCTCTTCCGAGACGAACGCTTGGACTCCTACTGCCCACTAGGACTAGGCAACAATACCAGATAGTATGAGTAGGCCTATCATCTGTCATATGACTGGGACTGCTGTGGGTCACTGGTGTGGGGCTATGATATTCATAAGATCTCCACTGAACTGGGCTTTAGTTCTGTGTGCATTATGGACTTTTCAGAAGCCACAAAGATGCACAAGTAGATCAATACATCTACTAATAATTAAAATCAGTCACCACTCATTCAACAAAAAGCTATTCTTCTTTCCATGTTATAGTGGACATCTGTTGCTCACTGTCCTAGATCCCTGCTACAATTCAAGGGCTTTTTAGTTCACATTCACTGCTCTAGATATCACAATAGAGCTTGCCAGCTTGAAGTCCTAAAACCCAGAAATGAGTTACCTCTGGTTGGTTAAGCTATCCCTATTTGTGAAAAAGAATGAGGAAAGAATTGGGTTTTGGGATAAACGCCATAAATGAGGTCAGAGGTTAAGACACTTAAGATATCTTATACGTATTGTTCTATGAGATAATATCAGTCAATTAACATGACTTTTATGAATTATGAAGCCTTTATACATTTTTTAAATACATAAACACTTCAATTCACAAAAAGTGGCGTTGGCCGATTATCCGATTATCTCCTAGAACAAAATGCATCTCCTAAGCCTATTTACCACAGACCTTATTTTGGACGTTTATTCAAAAAACCTAGAGAAATTCCATTAACTTCCCCATAAGCTTTGTCCAATGAACCATGGAGGTGTTAGTGCCTACAAAAAGACACCATTACTATTTCTCTTTATGCATATACAGTGCATTCGTAAGTACTCAGACCCCTTAACCTTTTCCACATTTTCTTACGTTACAGCCTAATTCTAAAATGGATTAAATAAAAAAAATGTAATCAATCTACACACAGTACCCCATAATGACAAAGCAAAAAAATGGTTTAGATTTTTGTTGCCAATTTATAAAAAATAAAAACAAATACAGTATTTACATAAGTATTCAGACCCTTTGATATGAGACTCGAAATTGAGCTCCGGTGCATCCTGTTTCCATTGATCAAGTTGTAGAAACATTTCAAGGATGATTGGAGTCCACCTGTGGTAAATTCAATTGATTGGACATGATTTGGAAAGGCACACACCTATCTATATAAGGTCCCACAGTTGACAGTGCATGTCAGAGAACAAAACCAAGCAATGAGGTCGAAGGAATTTTCCGTAGAGCTCTGAAACAGGATTGTGTCGAGGCACAGATCTGGGGAAGGGTACCAAAAAATGACTGCAGCATTGAAGGTCCCCAAGAACAGTGGCCTCCATCATTCTTAAATGGAACCACCAAGACTCTTCCTAGAGCTAGCTGCCCAGCCAAACTGAGCAATCGGGAGAGAAGGGCCATGGTCAGGGAGGTGACCAAGAACCCGATGGTCACGCTGACAGAGCTCCTATGTGGAGATAGAACTTTCCAGAAGGACAAGCACCTCTGCAGCACTCCACCAATCAGGCCTTTATGGTAGAGTGGCCAGACGGAAGCCACTCCTCAGTAAAAGGCACGAGTCAGCTTGAGTTTCCCAAAAGGCACCTGAAGGTCTCTCAGACCATGAGAAACAAGATTGAACTCTTTGGCCTGAATGCCAAGTGTCACGTCCTGAGGAAACCTAGCACCATCCCTATGGTGAAGTATGGTGGTGGCAGCATCATGCTGCGGGGATGTTTTTCAATGGCAGGGACTCAGGATCGAGGGAAAAATGAACGGCGCAAAGTACAGAGAGATCCTTGATGAAAACATGCTCCAGAGCGCTCTGGACCTGAGACAGGGGCGAAGGTTCACCTTCCAACAGGACAATGACCCTAAGCACACAGCCAAGACAATACAGGATTGGCTTTGGTGACTAGTCCCTGAATGTCGTTGAGTGGCCCAGCGAGAGCCCGGACTAAAACCTGATCGAACATCTCTGGAGAGACCTGTGCAGCAACGCTCACCATCCAACCTGACAGAGCTTGAGAGGATCTGCAAAGGGGAGAAACCCCCCAAATACAGGTGTGCCAAGATTGTAGCGTCATACCCAAGAAGTCTCGAGGCTGTAATCGCTGCCAAAGGTGCTTCAACAAAGAACGGAGTAAAGGGTCTGAATATTTATGTAAATGTGATAGTTTATTTTTAATACATTTGCAAAAAAAATACAAAATAAATGTTTTTGCTTTGTCATTATGGGGTATTGTGTTGATTGAGGGAAAAAAACAATTAAATACATTTTTGAATAATAATGTAACAAACTGTTACGTCAAGAAGGGGAGACACAAATACAATATGACATCCATCTAATCTGGAGGAGGAAATTGTTGTCCAAAATCAAACTTTCAACAGGCACTGACCCAACAATGATGAAGAGTAAATATGCACACTCTCAGCCAATTCTCTCCACGGGTGCCAATAAGATAGGCTATACTGTTCGCTAAATGTAGTTGAGAATTATGATAACTAATAGACATATTAGTATTTTCATTGTCTTCTCTTTACAGTAATAACTATTTTCTTTCCAAACTGTTTTCCAGCAATTATGTTTAGAAATATTGCAATATGCCTGGTAGTGATGGGGGATCAATAGTTACATATCGTGACATTATTTTTGACTATCGTATTATTTTGACAAATTTTCTATTTATTTATTTTTTAAATTGCTAGTTTGCTGTACCGGCACCAAAACTCCATAGCTTTTTAAACAATGAGTCAATTCGATTTCGACCTCTTTCTCATGGCTCGTCCCTCTGCAGCAGACATGGTGAGCAATATGTTTGGCAAATCGAATCGCAATAAATAAAATCACAATATCAATTCTCAATATAATACTGGATAGCAATACATAACGCAACGGAACCTAAGTATCGTGATAACATCGTATTGTGAGGTCACTGGCAATTCACAGCACTAATGCCTGGCTGTGCCTCTACTTTTCAATGACAGTCGCAACTCAACAATCATATAGGCTATTTGGTATTTGACGCCAGGGCTCTACCGTGGGACCATTTTATTAGCATATGCGCCTAAATACTTTGCTGTGCGACCTGGAATTTGAATTTAGGAACACCAGTGCACCTAGAACATTTAAGATTCTAGCTTTATTTCTTCATACACCACATGGCCAAAGTCATGGGCATTACTATGGAGTTAGTCCCCCTTTGCTGCTATAACAGCTCCACTCTTCAGGGAAGGCTTTCCACTAGATGTTGGAACATTGCTACGGGGACTTGCTTCCATTCAGCCACATAAACATTTGTGAGGTCGGGCACTGATGTTGGACAATTAGGCCTGGCTCACAGTCGGCGTTCCAATTCATCCCAAAGGTGTTCAATGGGGTTGAGGTCAGGGCTCTGTGCAGGCCAGTCAGGGCTCTGTGCAGGCCAGTCAGGGCTCTGTGCAGGCCAGTCAGGGCTCTGTGCAGGCCAGTCAGGGCTCTGTGCAGGCCAGTCAGGGCTCTGTGCAGGCCAGTCAGGGCTCTGTGCAGGCCAGTCAGGGCTCTGTGCAGGCCAGTTGAATGATTTCCTTATATGAACTGTAACTCAGTAAAATCGTTTAAATTGTTGCATGTTGCATTTATAATTTTATGTATAGTTTTCATTGGGAAGGCAGATAAAGCGTTTTTATCAAAAGCAATCCCTTTTGCATGAGAAAACACAGAATCCTAGTAATTGCTACACATGCTTAATTACGTCACTTTTGTTTTGAGCCGACTTCGCAGGGCACCCGACTCACGCCCCGGAGGCAGCCAGGTTCCAAATAGAATGCATTCAACTTTCAGCCGAAGCAAAACACCTACACGGGCACCCGGGCGGGATTAATCGAACTGTGTGTCCCCCTAACTTTGCCAACAGACAAAACACTGAATGGATCAGTGGTTCACCAATCAGGGCCTCACAAGGAGCGATGTGAAATTACACCATTTTTTGAGGGGGAGAAAGCTTCTTTGGGACAATCAGTTGATTTCTTATACACAAATGTTCATGTAACATTCCCATGAAACGTGACTATAACATTAATATCAATTATATTCTGAGAACATTGCAACCATGTTCTGTGGGAAGTAATGTTCTCCCAACTCTCAGAAAACTGGACACATGAATGTTCTTGTAATGGAAAATATGCTTACTTTCCTTATGAAACACAATTTTCCACCGCCATAGAGTGATTTAATGTTAATCTGGATGTTGTATATCTGTTCAACCAATCAGGTTGAAACTACCAGACCATGGGCTATGTTTATTTTATGCCTGTTGCTGTGGCAGCATCGCATTGGTGGAAACCAAGACTACTCTCAGGGCAGACCTGGTTGTGGCAAGAAATGTTGGCGTCATGTCTGGGACTATTTTAGCATTTTAGCTAACCCGTTTCCTAACCTTAACCTAATGCTCCTAACACGTAAAACACAAAAAAAATCTCACCCACCAAGCACGTTATTGTATGGTCAATGCTGTGTCGAATTTGGTCCCCCCCAAAAAATGTATGGCTTATTTGCTATTTATTTAATTGAATATAAGTTTCATAAGGCTTAAATTGTTAGGAGTATTGATATAAGTAGAACACATGATTTCCCCGTAACTTTGCGGAAAAAAACACTTATCGGAGTTATATGGAGATTGCTAAGCATATTCATGTTATGATGCTAGTAGCGTTGCATTTCTCCATTGAATACAAGCGGTTGAAATCAACAACCCTAATCATTTATTTGGACGGTAAAATGACCCGTCTCAATATCGCCATCTGCCGGCTTTTAAATTATACACGCGCCTATTCTGAATTGATCAAATTCTGGAATTGTAGGCCAATACTAGTGGTGGTCTGATGGATAGATAAAACATTCTGTACCATGTTGAATGCTTAGTTCAAGTCAAATCAAACAAGCGCTAGAAGTTAGTAGGACCGTGTTTTGACAGAGCCTGACATCTAGCTAATTGTTGACGTTCATTCGTCACTTGCCTCAAACCCCAATGTTGGCTACCGACTAGCACATATCCTATGCAAATATCGCTGTCTCATGACAATTTGATGCCGCCGACCTACCTGTTCACCGAGGTCGATGGCTACATTGGTAATAGCCATGGGCACCAGAAAGCGGATGAGAGGCCAATATGGAATGAGAAATGGAAATTCCAACATAGTATAGCCGGGGTGACAGAACCAGGGGCATCTGCTTCAGTCGTGATTATTTAAAATATTACGTTAAATCGGTAGAATAGATTGTAGGTAGGCACTTCACTTCTCGTTAAATAAATGTCAATTCAACTGACAACCAAAGTCAGAACGCTCCCCGCATCGCTGGATCCAAGAAATACGCTTCGGTGTGCAGAGGAGGCGAAGGTCATAAGAATTATTGCAGATGGGCGTTTCTCCATTGCGCGACAACGTTGGAGAAAATGACAGCTAGCTGCAGACAATCCAGCGAGAACCTCAGCTTGTATCACAACAATGAGGGAATCCCAGAAAGCTTTGAATTCCAGCAAGCCATCCCCGCCTTGCCTGAAACCAAACCACACACGTGGGTCGGCACCAAATTTAAACCCTCTCCTACTCCTGACGTCATGATTTATAGGTAGACAAATCAAATTGTATTGGTCGTGTACACACATATTTAGCAGACGTTATCGCTGGTGCAGCGAAATGATTATGTTTCTAGCTCCAACAGCGCAGTATACTTATAATGGTCAGAGTGAGGTGTTCTCTTATTTGTGTCTGGAAGTAGCTAGCAAGGTAGCTAACACGACGCTCAGAATTGACGAACGACCCAGAGCGCGTTCTGACTCACAATAAGGCCCAAGAGGTAGAGCTGTAACAGGTAAAGACATGGCATTGTTCTGTCCGACGCGATACAATGCCTTATTGCTTTAATAAAACGTACATTTACCCACATATTTAATTGTCATTAAAGCTTTGTTTTGATAAGTAAATTCATACAATTTAATTCTTCCACCAGAAGATTTAGTCTGGACAAAAATGTGGTTGTTAGTTATTTTGGTCATGTTGCTAATTCTTTTGCATAGTTGCTATGCAGAAGGTCTGGTCGTCCGTTTTTAACAAAATTTACAACTATTTACATGTGACTGTATTCAAGATACAGCACTGCCTCGCGTGCCTTATTGATTTTATAAAACTGTTACCAACATAACATTGCATAGTTGCAATGTAGGATGGTGGTCCGTTGTAAACAAAATGTTTGCTATGCAGGCTGGATAATGTTCTTGTCACTTGCTAGCTAACCAACTTCAGATAACTCTGTCACGTCAAACATTGAACCTGGATTGACAGTATAGCTGCATTTTCGTTGTTTTTTTCCCTATGGGCATTTACTTCGATTTGTCCATGATAATGACGTTGATGCGTGATTTCGTCTAGCTCAGAAAAAAGTTGACTCATCTCGTCTGGGCGTCGTTCAATCTATGTATGGTACTACAGAGATCGAAATTAAAAAGTTAAACATTGTTTTTTGAGATTGGACAGGCGCTGTACCAAACTAAATGCTAGGCTGGAAGCAAGGGGAAATAATGCGCAAGTTGAGATAAATACAAGAAATGATTCGGACATGAACATGATATTCTTATGGCGGTGCAGTGATTATTTTCAGATGGAACTGTTTGCAGGCATAATGTGCCTGTGACAGCCAATACAGCACAACCTCCCTTCTTGGATGGATGGATTCATGGATTCTACAAGTCAGAAACATTGCACAGGGATGTTGGTCCATGCTGACGCGATGGCATCACACAGTTTCTGCAGATTGGACAGCGGTACACCACCGCCACCAGCCTGTACCGTTGATACCACGACCTCCCTTTGCCTCCAGAACAGCCTGAATTCTTCGGGCATGGCTTCTACAAGTCAGAAACATTGCACAGGGATGTTGGTCCATGCTGACGCGATGGCATCACACAGTTGCTGCAGATTGGACAGCGGTACACCACTGCCACCAGCCTGTACCGTTGACACCATGCAGGATGGGTCCATGAACTCATGCTGCTTAAGCCATCCTTTTTTTTCTTTTTTTTTCTTATTTTTTTCCAAGATGGCGTAGCAGTTCAGACGTCCTCTACCCTCCTCTTGTCGTGTCCCGTGTATATATATATTTACATATTTTTTTTTTTCTTCACTTATCTTTTTATATATATATATATATATATATATATATATATATTTTTTTTTTTTTTTTTTAATTCTAAAAACTCAACCTCAAAGCACTCTCCTGCAACCCGCCTCACCAATTTAAAAAAGAAAGTATTATTTACCTCATCTGAATTTCACAACAGAAGCTAGCAAGAGGTTAGCCATTTTCACTGGCTAACGTTGAAGTTCAGCTAGCCACGGTTAGCTGTCCTCAGCTATCCATTAGCTCGAAAAGCTATCGCCAGTTTTTGTACAGCGCGACTCAGACCAGAGCATACCGGACCTATTCTCTCTCCTTTCCCCGATTTCTACCGCAGGCTCTGGACATTTACACCTGGATCTTGCAGCCAACTAGCTGCTACCTGAGTGACTATTGGCAACGTCGGTCACGGAATTAACACACATTATTACGGAGCTAGCCAGCTAGCCAGCTGAAGAGCTCCGTCAGCCACTCCTGGGCTATTCCTGAGCTAGCCAGCTGAAGTGTCTCCTCGGCTACAACTCACCTATCCTGACCCGTTTTACTGCCGATGCGGAGCCCCATCGGGTCTTCACGACTGGACCACCGACGTTATCTGCCCGAGGGAGTTATCCAACTGGTCCCTCCGTCGCGACGTAACCTGATCGCCCATCTGCGGCCCGCTAATCGTTAGCTGTCTTTTCGGCTGCGATCTGAATAGGTCTATCGGACACTTTTCTTGGGCCACTATAACTAACTATTTTGCCAACTTGGACTGGTCCCCCCTTCCACACGGAACCCCACTAACCCACAGACGGAAACGCACGAGGTGGCTAAAAACAGACCTCCCTCCCATCTTCCACCAGCTTGCTACCTATGGCCCGGCTAGCTGTCTGAATCTCACTGGACCCTTTGATCACTCGGCTAAGCATGCCTCTCCTTAATGTCAATATGCCTTCTCCATTGCTGTTCTGGTTAGTGTTTATTGGCTTATTTCACTGTAGAGCCTCTAGCCCTGCTCATTATACCTTATCCAACCTCTCAGTTCCTCCACCCACACATGCTATGACATCTTCTGGTTTCAATGATGTTTCTAGAGACAATATCTCTCTCATAATCACTAAATGCCTAGGTTTACCTCCTCTGTACTCACATCCCACCATACCTTTGTCTGTACATTATACCTTGAAGCTATTTTATCGCCCCCAGAAACCTGCTCCTTTTTCTCTCTATTCTGAACGTCACAGACGACCAATTCTTATAGCTTTTAGCCGTACCCTCATACTTATTCTTCTTTGCTCCTCTGGGGATGTAGAGGTGAATCCAGGCCCTGCAGTGCCTGGCTCCACTCCTACTCCCCAGGCGCTCTCTTTTGATGACTTCTGTAACCGTAATAACCTTGGTTTCATGCATGTTAACATTAGAAGCCTCCTCCCTAAGTTTGTTTTATTCACTGCTTTAGCACACTCTGCCAACCCGGATGTCCTAGCTGTGTCTGAATCTTGGCTTAGGAAGTCCACCAAAAACTCTGAAATCTTCATCCCTAACTACAACGTTTTCAGACAAGATAGAACGACCAAAGGTGGCGGTGTTGCAATCTACTGCAGAGATAGCCTGCAGAGTTCTGTACTGCTATCCAGGTCTGTACCCAAACAATTTGAACTTCTACTTTTAAAAATCCACCTGTCCAAAAACAAGTCTCTCACCGTTGCCGCCTGCTATAGACCCCCCTCGGCCCCTAGTTGTGCTCTGGACACCATATGTGAACTGATTGCCCCCCATCTATCTTCAGAGCTCGTGCTACTAGGTGACCTAAACTGGGACATGCTTAACACCCCAGCCATCCTACAATCCAAGCTTGATGCCCTCAATCTCACACAAATTATTAATGAACCCACCAGGTACAACCCCAAAGCCGCAAACACTGGCACCCTCATAGATATCATCCTAACCAACGTGCCCTCTAAATACACCTCTGCTGTTTTCAACCAAGATCTCAGCGATCACTGCCTCATTGCCTGGACCCGTAATGGGTCAGCGGTCAAACGACCTCCACTCATCACTGTCAAACGCTCCCTGAAACATTTCAACGAGCAAGCCTTTCTAATCGACCTGGCCCTGGTATCCTGGAAGGATATTGACATCCCGTCAGTAGAGGATGCCTGGTTATTTTTTTTAAATGCCTTCCTCTACATCTTAAATAAGCATGCCCCTTTCAAGAAATGTAGAACCAGGAACAGATATAGCCCTTGGTTCTCCCCAGACCTGACTGCCCTTAACCAACACAAAAATATCCTGTGGCGTTCTGCATTAGCATCGAACTGCCCCGGCGATATGCAACTTTTTAGGGAAGTTAGAAACCAATACACACAGGCAGTTAGAAACGCCAAGGCTAGCTTTTTCAAACAGAAATTCGCTTCGTGCAACTCCAACTCTAAAAAGTTCTGGGACATTGTAAAGTCCATGGAGAATAAGAACACCTCCTCCCAACTGCCCACTGCACTGAGGATAGGAAACTCTGTCACCACCGATAAGCCCACTATAATTGAGAATTTCAATAAGCATTTTTCTACAGCTGGCCATGCTTTCCACCTAACTACCCCTACTGCATTCAACAGCACTGCACCCCCCACAGCTACTCGCCCAAGCCTCCCCCATTTCTCCTTCTCCCAAATCCATTCAGCTGATGTTCTGAAAGAGCTGCAAAATCTGGACCCCTACAAATCAGCTGGGCTTGACAATCTGGACCCTTTCTTTCTAAAATTATCTGCCGAAATTATTGCAACCCCTATTACTAGCCTGTTCAACCTCTCTTTCGTGTCGTCTGAGATTCCCATAGATTGGAAAGCAGCTGCTGTCATCCCCCTCTTCAAAGGAGGTGACACTCTTGACCCAAATTGCTACAGACCTATATCCATCCTACCCTGCCTTTCTAAGGTCTTCGAAAGCCAAGTCAACAAACAGATTACTGACCATTTCGAATCCCACCGCACCCTCTCCGCTATGCAATCTGGTTTCAGAGCTGGTCATGGGTGCACCTCAGCCACGCTCAAGGTCCTAAACGACATCGTAACCGCCATCGATAAGAAACAATACTGTGCTGCCGTATTCATTGACCTGGCCAAAGCTTTTGACTCTGTTAATCACCACATCCTCATTGGCAGACTCAGTAGCCTTGGTTTCTCAAACGATTGCGTCGCCTGGTTCACCAACTACTTCTCTGACAGAGTTCAGTGTGTCAAATCGGAGGGCCTACTGTCTGGACCTCTGGCAGTCTCTATGGGGGTACCACAGGGTTCAATTCTTGGGCCAACTCTTTTCTCTGTATACATAAATGATGTCGCTCTTGCTGCTGGTGAATCTCTGATCCACCTCTACGCAGACGACACCATTCTGTACACTTCTGGCCCTTCTTTGGACACTGTGTTAACAACCCTCCAGACGAGCTTCAATGCCATTCAACTCTCCTTCCGTGGTCTCCAACTGCTCCTAAACACAAGTAAAACTAAATGCATGCTCTTCAACCGATCGCTGCCTTCACCTGCCCGCCTGTCCAGCATCACTTCTCTGGATGGTTCTAACTTAGAATTTGTGGACAAGTACAAATACCTAGGTGTCTGGTTAGACTAAACTCTCCTTCCAGACTCACATCAATCATCTCCAATCCAAAGTGAAATCTCGAATTGGCTTCCTATTTCGCAACAAAGCATCCTTCACTCATGCTGCCAAACATACCCTCGTAAAACTGACCATCCTACCAATCCTCGACTTCGGCGATGTCATTTACAAAATAGCTTCCAATACCCTACTCAACAAATTGGATGCAGTCTATCACAGTGCCATCCGTTTTGTCACCAAAGCCCCATATACTACCCACCACTGCGACCTGTACGCTCTCGTTGGCTGGCCTTCGCTTCATAATCGTCGCCAAACACATTGGCTCCAGGTCATCTACAAGACCCTGCTAGGTAAAGTCCCCCCTTATCTCCGCTCACTGGTCACCATAGCAGCACCCACCTGTAGCACGCGCTCCAGCAGGTATATCTCTCTGGTCACCCCTAAAGCCAACTCCTCCTTTGGTCGTCTCTCCTTCCAGTTCTCTGCTGCCAGTGACTGGAACGAACTACAAAAATCTCTGAAACTGGAAACACTTATCTCCCTCACTAGCTTTAAGCACCAGCTGTCAGAGCAGCTCACAGATCACTGCACCTGTACATAGCCCATCTATAATTTAGCCCAAACTACTACCTCTTCCCCTACTGTATTTATTTATTTATTTATTTTATTTATTTTGCTCCTTTGCACCATATTATTTATATTTTATCTCTGAACTTTCTTCAAACTACAAATCTACCATTCCAGTCTTTTTCTTGCTATACTTTATTTACTTTGCCACCATGGCATTTCTTTTTGCCTTTACCTCCCTTATCTCACATCATTTGCTCACATTGTATATAGTCTTATTTTTTTATATTTTTTTCTACTGCATCATTGATTGTATGTTGTTTTACTCCATGTGTAACTCTGTGTTTTTTGTATGTTGTCGAACTGCTTTGCTTTATCTTGGCCAGGTCGCAATTGTAAATGAGAACTTGTTCTCAACTTGCCTACCTGGTTAAATAAAGGTGAAATAAATAAATAAATAAATAAATAAATAAAAGCCAAATCCTCATTCTGCCATCAGCATGACGCAACAGGAACCGGGATTCGTCGGACCAGGCAATGTTTTTCAGCTTCTTCTTGTTTTCAGCTGATAGGTGTGGAACTCTTTGCGGTCGTCTGCTGGAAATCCTTGATAAGGATCGACGAGTTGTGTGTTCCGAGATGCTGTTCTGCACACCACTGTTGTACTACGCCATTATTTGTCTGTTTGTGGCCCGCCTGTTAGCTTGCACGAATCGTGCCATTCTTCAACCTCTCATCAACGAGCGGTTATCGCCCACAGGACTGCCGCTGACTGGATTTTTTTTTTGTCGCATCATTCTTGGGAAACCCTAGACAATGTCATGCGCGAAAAGCCCAACAGGGCGTCCGTTTCTGTGATACTGGATCCGGCGTGCCTGGCACCGATGATGCAAAAAAAATAAAAAAAATAAAATAAAATGCATGAAATGAAATGTATGCATTCACTACTGTAAGTCGCTCTGGATAAGAGCGTCTGCTAAATGACTAAAATGTAAATGTATGATCATACCATGTCCAGTCGTTTAAGTCACTAGTTTTGCCCATTTTTAACGTTCAATTGAACAGTAACTGAATGCCTCAATGCCTGTCTGCCTGCTTTATACAGGAAGCCACGGCCATGTGACTCACTGTATGTAGGAGCGACCCATTTTTGTGAACGGGATGGTGTACCTAGTAAACTGTCCGGTAAGTGTATATACACTACATTACCAAAATTATGTGGACACCTGCTCGTCGAACATCTCATTCCAAAATCATGGGCATTAATATGGAGTTGTTCCCCCTTTGCTGCAATAGCAGCCTCCACTCTTCTAGGAAGGCTTTCCACTAGTTGTTGTAAAGTTGCTGCGGGGACTTGCTTCCATTCAGCCACAAGAGCATTAGTGAGGTTGGGCACTGATGTTGGGCAATTAGGCGTGGCTTGCAGTCAGTGGGCAAAGCATTGGCTGGTGTGGTGTAAAGCTCTCCGCCATTGGACTCTGGAGCAGTGGAAACGCTTTCTTTAGAGTGATGAATCACGCTTCACCATCTGGCAGTCCAACGGACTAATCTGGGTTTGGCGGATACCAGGAGAACGTTACCTGCCCCAATGCATAGTGCCAACTGTAAAGTGTGGTGGAGGAGGAATAATGTTCTGGGGCTGTTTTTCATGGTTCGGGCTAGGCCCGAGATCGGTGTGGAAGAACTTGACTGGCCTTGACTGACCTCAACCCCATCAAACATCTTTTGGATGAATTGGAACGCTGACTGTGAGTCAGGCCTAATCGCCCAATATCAGTGCCCGACCTCACTAAAGATCTTATGACTGAATGGAAGCAAGTCCCTGCAGCAATGTTCCAACATCTAGTGGAAAGACTTCCCAGAAGAGTGGAGGCTGTAGCAGCAAAGGGGGGACCAACTCCATATTAATGCCCATGATTTTGGAATGAGATGTTTGACAAGCAGGTGTCCACATACATTTGGCCATGTAGTGTATATTATATAATGGTGTGAATGGACAGTATATGAATAGAAATGGTGAGTACAGCAGTAGTTATATAGGATGAGCCTTGACTATAATACAGTATATACATATGAAGCAGGTAAAGGGATTTATAAATACGTTTGATTGATTGAGTATGTAAACATTATTAAGGTGACCAGTGTTCAATGGCTATGTTCACAGGGCAGCAGTCTCTAAGGTTCAGGGTAGAGTACCGGGTGGTAGACGGCTAGTAACAGTGACTAAGGGCAGGGTACTGGGCGGAGGCTGGCTAGTGGGGACTCTTAACAGTCTGAAGGCCTGGAGATAGAATATGTTTTTCAGTCTCTCTGTCCCAGCTTTAATGCACCTGTACTGTCTCTGCCTTTTAAATGATAGCGGGTTGAATAGGCAGTGGCTCGGGTGGCTGAGGTCCTTGATGATCTTATTGGCCCTCATGACACACCGGATGCTGTACTGTAGTCAGTGTGCCCCCAGTGATGTGTTGGGCTGACTTCACCACCCTCTTGAGAGCCTTGTGGTTGCGGATTATGCAATTGCCGTACCAGACGGTGATACAGTCCGATAGGATGCTCTCAATGGTGCATCTGTCGAAGTTTGTGAGGGTCTTAGGGGCCAAGCTGAATTTCTTCAGCCTCCTGAGGTTGAAGACTTGCTGTTGTGCCTTCTTCATCCAACTGTCTGTGTGGTGTGACCATTTGATGAACTTCAAGCTTTTCACCCTCTCCACTGCGGCCCAGTTGATGTGGATGGGGGCATGCTCTCTCTGCTGTCTCCTGAATTCCTTCATTTGTTGAAGGAGATGTGATTTTCCTGGCACCTCTCTGCCAGGGCCCTCACCTCCTCCCTGTAGGCTGTCTCATCGTTGTTGGTAATCAGGCCTACCATTGTTGTGTCGTCAGCAAACTTGATGATTGAGTTGGAGATGTGCGTGGCCACGCAGTCATGGGTGAACAGGGAGTACAGGAAGGGGCTGAGCACGCACCCTTGTGGGGCCCCAGTATTGAGGATCAGCGTGGTGAAGGTGTTGTTGCCTACCTTCACCACAGTTGAATGCAGAGTTTGTAGGCCTATGAGGGTTGCTGAAGAAGCAAAAGTCCAAACTATAAAGGTAGCAGCTGATTAAACTTCAAAACACACACAAACTACTAGCCTACATGGAATATTTTTACAGTATCCTCAAGATCCTACGCTATAATGTTTTATGGGTTGTGCAGTAAAATTGATGCCTTTAGGAAGGAAAAAAAAATTCAGGAACCTATATAGAAAATTGGTGCAATAATATACTTGTAAACTTGCAACATTGTATCCCAATGACTAACTTTGTACAACTCGATCAGGGATCTAACCCACAACGTTGCAATCTCATGGTGATACTCTAGCCACAATGCCACTGAGTTGAGAAATGTAGGCCCTATAAAACTGTTGAATCTGTGGCAGTGTGTTAAATTGTCAGTTTGGCCCAGGGCCCCCTGGGTACTTTGGACCTGTTTTAATTTGAAAGCTATTAAACTAGTTATGTTTGCAACGACTAGGTGTCAAAGCAACATGATATATTAATAATACAGTTGAAGTTGGAAGTTTACATATGCTTAGGTTGGAGTCATTAAAACTAGTTTTTCAACCTACCACAAATGTATTGTTAACCAACTTGCCAAAACTATAGTTTGTTAAGACATCTACTTTGTGCATGACACAAGTCATTTTTCCAACAATTGTTTACAGACAGATTACAATTCCAGTGGGTCAGAAGTTTACATACACTAAGTTCACTGTGTGGAAATTCCAGAAAATGATGTCATGGCTTTAGAATTGATCATTTATTTAGAATTTAGCATTTGTCGCCCTCCAGGTTCCCTTGGTGATTTCATCAATGAGCTTGACGCCTTGATAAGTTCCTTTCCTGAGGATGGCTCATCCCTCACAATTCTGGGTGACTTTAACCTCCCTACGTCTACCTTTGACTCATTTCTCTCTGCCTCCTTCTTTCCACTTCTCTCCTCTTTTTTGGCCTCACCCTCTCACCGTCCCCCCCACTCACAAGGCAGGCAATACGCTTGACCTCATCTTTACTAGATGCTGTTCTTCTACCAATCTCACTGCAACTCCCCTCCAAGTCTCCAACCACTGCCTTGTATCCTTTTCCCTCTCGCTCTCCTCCAACACTACTCACTCTGCCCCTACTCAGATGGTATTGCGCCGTCGCAACCTTCGCTCTCGCTCTCCTGCTACTCTCTCCTCTTCCATCCTATCATCTCTTCCCTCTGCTCAATCCTTCTCCAACCAATCTCCTGATTCTGCCTCCTCAACCCTCCTCTCCTCCCTTTCTGCATCCTTTGACTCTCTATGTCCCCTATCCTCCCGGCCGGCTCGGTCCTCCCCTCCTGCTCCGTGGCTTGACGACTCATTGCGAGCTCACAGAACAGGGCTCCGGGCAGCCGAGCGGAAATGGAGGAAAACTAGCCTCCCTGCGGACCTGGCATCTTTTCACTCCCTCTCCACATTTTCTTCTGCTGTTTCTGCTGCTAAAGCCACTTTCTACCACTCTAAATTCCAAGCATCTGCCTCTAACCCTAGGAAGCTCTTTGCCACCTTTTCCTCCCTCCTGAATCCTCCCCCCCTCCCTCTCTGCGGACGACTTTGTCAACCATTTTGAAAAGAAGGTTGACGACATCTGATCCTCGTTTGTTAAGTCAAACGACACCGCTGGTCCTGCTCACATTGCCCTACCCTATGCTTTGACCTCTTTCTCCCCTCTCTCTCCAGATGAAATCTTGCGACTTGTGACGGCCGGCTGCCCAACAACCTGCCCACTTGACCCTATCCCCTCCTCTCTTCTCCAGACCATTTCCGGAGACCTTCTCCCTTACCTCACCTCGCTCATCAACTCATCTTTGACCGCTGGCTACGTCCCTTCTGTCTTCAAGAGAGCGAGAGTTGCACCCCTTCTCAAAAAACCTACACTCGATCCCTCCGATGTCAACAACTACAGACCAGTATCCCTTCTTTCTTTCCTCTCCAACTCTTGAGCGTGCCGTCCTTGGCCAGCTCTCTTGCTATCTCTCTCAGAATGACCTTCTTGATCCAAATCAGTCAGGTTTCAAGACTGGTCATTCAACTGAGACTGCTCTTCTCTGTGTCACGGAGGCTCTCCGCACTGCTAAAGCTAACTCTCTCTCATCCTTCTAGACCCATCTTCTGCCTTTGATACTGTGAACCATCAGATCCTCCTCCTGGATTACTGCAACTCACTGTTGGCGGGGCTCCCTGCCTGTGCCATCAAACACCTACAACTCATCCAGAACGCCGCTGCCCGTCTGGTGTTCAACCTTCCCAAGTTCTCTCACGTCACCCCGCTCCTCCGCACACTCCACTTTCTTCCAGTTGAAGCTCGCATCCGCTACAAGACCATGGTGCTTCACCTACGGAGCTGTGAGGGGAACGGCACCTCCGTACCTTCAGGCTCTGATCAGTCCCTACACCCAAAGAAGGGCACTGCGTTCATCCACCCCTGGCCTGCTCGCCTCCCTACCTCTGCGGAAGCACAGTTCCCGCTCAGCCCTTCAAAACTGTTTGCTGATCTGGCACCCCAATGGTGGAACAAGCTCCCTCACGACGCCAGGACAGCGGAGTCAATCACCACCTTCCGGAGACACCTGAAACCCCACCTCTTTAAGGAATACCTGGGATAGGATTAAGTAATCCTTCTAACCCTCCCCCCAAAAAAAAAGATATAGATGTACTATTGTAAAGTGGTTGTTCCACTGGATATCATAAGGTGAATGCACCAATTTGTAAGTCGCTCTGGAAAAGAGCGTCTGCTAAATGACATAAATGTAGAAGCTTCTGATAGGCTAATTGACATCATTTGAGTCAATTGGAGGTGTACCTGTGGCCTACCTTCAACCTCAGTGCCTCTTTGCTTGACATCATGGGAAAATCAAAAGCTTTCAGTCAAGACCTCAGAAGAAGAAAAAAAAACTCAAAAAAATTGTAGACCTCCATGTCTGGTTCATCCTTGGGAGCAATTTCCAAACGCCTGAAAGTACCACGTTCATCTGTACAAACAATAGTACGCAAGAATAAACACTATGGGACCACGCAGCCGTCATACCGCTCAGGAAGGAGACGTGTTCTGTCTCCTAGAGATGAACATACTTTGGTGCGAAAAGTGCAAATCAATCCCAGAACAACAGCAAAGGACCTTGTGAAGATGCTGGAGGAAACAGGTACCTGTATCTATATCCACAGTAAAACTAGTTCTATATCGACATAACCTGAAAGGTCGCTCAGCAAAGAAAAAGCCACTGCTCCAAAACCGCCATAAAAAAGACAGACTACGGTTTGCAACTGCACATGGGGACAAAGATCGTACTTTTTGGAGAAATGTCCTCTGGTCTGATGAAACAAAAATAGAATTGTTTGGTCATAATGACCATCATTATCTTTGGAGGAAAAAGGGGGAGGCTTGCAAGCCGAAGAACACCATCCCAACCGTGAAGCACGGGGGTGGCAGCATCATGTTGTGGGGGTGATTCGCTGCAGGAGAGCCTGGTGCACTTCACAAAATAGATGGCATCACGAGGGAGGAAAATTATGTGGATATATTGAAGCAACATCTCAAGACATCAGTCAGGAAGTTAAAGCTTGGTTGCAAATGGGTCTTCCAAATGGACAATGACCCCAAGCAAACTTCCAAAGTTGTGGCAAAATGGCTTAAGGACAACAAAGTCAAGGTATTGGAGTGGCCATCACAAAGCCCTGACCTCAATCCTATAGAAAATTTGTGGGCAGAACTGAAAAAGCGTGTGTGAGCAAGGAGCCCTACAAACCTGACTCAGTTACACCAGCTCTGTCAGGAGGTATGGGCCAAAATTCACCCAACTTATTGTGGGAAGCTTGTGGAAGGCTACCCAAAACATTTGACCCAAGTTAAACAATTTAAAGGCAATGCTACCAAATACTAATTGAGTTTATGTAAACTTCTTACCCACTGGGAATGTGATGAAAGAAATAAAAGCTGAAATAAATAATTCTCTCTACTATTATTCTGACATTTCAATGTCTGGAGTCTGTCGGGCCAGGAGTTTTTCTTGACCATATTACCTGTCCAGGAAAAGTTTAGTTTAGGTGATCTAAAAATCAGTGATTCTACGCTACACCATGAAACAAAAACCCATGAACTTGATTATGGTATGGATTGATAGGGTTTTACACCACAAAATAGATAGCAACTATTTTCCACTACATTTTAGTACACTTGAATAATTGTCTCAGCAAAATTCATGGATTTTTTTCTGAAATCATTTAGGAAAGAGCTAATTGGAGAATCAATTGCAGATTACCATGTTCAAGAGAATCAATGAGAATAATGGAATATTATGATATTGAAGCTGCTTTTTACTGTCAAATATTATATTGTATACCACCTGTACTATCTTTGGATATTACTGATTTAATTAAATTTGAATTTAAAAGATAATCCAAACCCAGTAGCATCAACGGGCCCTGACTCCAGCTGCATTTATAAACCTGTTATTCTTCATAAACACCTTTTTAAATGGTGTTTTTAAGAACGTTTGTCTCCCCCCACGTTCTGATGTTGCGCTGCACTGTCGCTTTTTAGACGCTAGAGGGTGCTTTATAACCATACATCGATTAATCGTCTGTTTTTATTGAGGACATTCCAATGTCTTTCTTCACGTTCAATGCTCTTATTGGCCAAATTTGTGGAGGTGCTCATTTTTAAAACGAATCTTTAGCAGTGCAGTTATATCTGGCCTGTTAGAAGCCAACATCTTATCTCGTCACTATTGCCTTTGGTCACACCAAGGTCTGGATCCTCAAAGTTCAAGCTCTTACCCTACATATCATATGATCAACTGGGTTTACATGCAGTAGACTACCTAATCAAGCATGTCTTCTTGCTGCATGTTTCTTGTCCATCAGGTAAAGTATTCGATCTGGTCATTCTAGGATTTGTCAGATGACCCAGTCCCTGCTGAACCACACTTCACTATTATTTTCCCTAGTCTCCCAGAGCCATGTATTTAAATACTCTGGTCTCCTCTATCTCCCCTAGTTTTGGTGAGTTTACAGGGAAAAACATGTGCATAAAAAAATGTTTGAAACATTTTTTTTTAATGTATTTTATATGTATTTCTGATTATGATCCCTCCCTCTGATTTATCAATACATTAACTCATTTCAGATACAGAATATGACAGGCTTTGAAGTGTTGTGCACATGAACTGGGCATGCATCTTCTCATTCTCACACCATATTTAGCAGAATGTTGGCTAGGTAGGTAGGCTAAATAATGTTATTCCATAAATGCAGTGGACAGCACAATCTACCTTGAATGGATGCATGCAATTTCCAATTAGTTATCATTTCCTTCTTATCTGCTGCTGAGACCTATAGCTGTTTCTGCACGGAATACTGCGTTTTTTAAACTCCTCCCACTTAAGTATCCTTCCGCAACGACTAGTTCTAGTTGTGTAAGGATTTCCAAAAAGGAAATGGCAATCAATTAATTATATGATCATTCAGAAATACATTGAAGACTGTAACGATAATAATGATCGATAGAGGAAACACGGGACTCTCCATGATATTCTTGTTAAAAAGGCGGATGGTGGTTTGGCGGGAAAAGAGATGCGGCGGAGGGATCGGTGGAGTGTTTTTACTGAACCCGGGTGAATACTCAGCTGTGATTCTCCTGCAGCAGATGACATCCGACATCACGGACAAAGAGCTGGTATGCATGCTTCTCAGACAGACACTTTAATAGGAAGCGAACACCTCGTCACACACACTGGCAGGGATTAACTCGACCTTCTTGTTTGGGATACTTCTCACAATCTCCGTTTTTTTTTTGACTTCGTGAATTGCCTGTCCTCCACTTTGTTTTCCAACGTAAGGTAAGGGGGAGTGTTGAGATGACATTGCATGTTCGGTGTAAGACCGCCGTTCGCTAAGGAGATTGTTTGCGTGCTATTTATTTTGTAATGCTATTTCTGTTTTAAAGATGTGATGTATATATATATTTTTTAACAGCTGTTACATATTTGTAGATTTACGTCCTATAGTCCGATGCATTTTATAGTTACTGGCTAGCCACTATTTTTTTATGCAGTCTGCTTGGGTTTAAATGTCCTGCGCGCCACGCAGACTAGCTGTCAACTGCAGATTGGTTTTGCATGTTAATGTGTCTGACAAGGCGTTTATGAAATGTGATACTTTAGGTGAACGCACCATTATCAGTTTGCATGCAAGTTGATGTAGCCTATTTTATAGTTCTTTAACCAACTAATTCACTCTTTTTCACTCAGGAAAGCGCGACAATGCAGCTATATTCAAGTTTGGCAAGTAAAAACTACGACTACGACTCTATCCAGCCATATTTTTATGTTGATAACGAAGATGAGGATTTTTATCACCAGCAACAAGGACAACTTCAGCCACCTGCTCCAAGTGAGGACATCTGGAAGAAATTTGAGTTGCTGCCCACTCCTCCTCTCTCCCCGAGCCGGCGACCATCACTGTCTAGTCTTTTCCCTTCAACTTCAGACCAACTCGAAATGGTGACAGAGTTTCTCGGGGATGACGTTGTAAACCAGAGTTTCATCTGCGATGCCGATTACTCTCAACCCTTCCTCAAGTCTATCATCATCCAGGACTGTATGTGGAGCGGGTTCTCGGCTGCAGCCAAGTTGGAAAAAGTGGTGTCTGAAAGACTCGCCAGTCTCCAGGCTGCTAGGAAAGAATCAGCTTTTAGCGACAACGCGGAGTGGACTACTACTCGGTTGAACGCAAACTACTTGCAGGATCTGAACACATCCGCGTCAGAATGCATTGATCCCTCAGTGGTCTTTCCCTATCCAATAACTGATACTTCCAAATCAAGCAAGGTGGCACCACCCACGGATTTGGCATTGGACACCCCACCCAACAGCAGTAGCAGCAGTGGTAGTGACTCAGGTAAGCTGAATAGCAGTGTTATAACTTATTGCTATTTATGATTATTCTGACTAAACCATTTGTATAATGCCAGTGTTTTCTAGCAACATGCATTAATTCCCTCATTGCATATGTCAACTCTGATTGATTGGTGCTGTTGAATATTAATGTTTGCTTATTAATAAATTGCGGTAAATGGATGGACCTCACTCATGTCCTTGACATCAAGGGTGTGAACTGGAATTTTGACATGGATGGGTTTGCAAGGCTAGAGGCAGTTGCATTATTTATTTTTATTTAACTAGGCAAGTCAGTTAAGAACAAATTCTTATTTTCAATGACCGCCTAGGAACAGCCTTGGTCAGGGACAGAACAACAGATTTTTACCTTGTCAGCTCGGGGATTCACTATTGCAACCTTTCGGTTACTAGTCCAACGCTCTAACAACTAGGCTACCTGCCGCCCCGCATAACCTCTACCACAAGTGCTATAGTCAAGACTGTGCTGTAGTTAACTGTCCACAGACTAGTCTGTGTTGAGGGGAAGGGTTTCAGGCTGGAATGTTGAAAATCAGCTGATGTGGAAAAAGGGGGAGGAGAGTGTAAAGCAGAGATTTTTCAGACATGAAGGCGTGCTGTGTTGTATGGGGCTCAATTGTGGTTAGTGATTCTCCTCAAAGAATGTCAATGCTGAAGAGTTTTATTTATCATTGCAGAATATGAGGAGATAGATGTCGTGACTGTGGAGAAGAGGCACGCAGAGAAGCGGTGCGACCCCAACATGTCTGGGACCAGACATCACAGTCCCCTTGTGCTGAAGAGGTGCCATGTCTCCACCCACCAGCACAACTACGCAGCTCACCCCTCCACGCGGCACGAGCAACCGGCTGTCAAGAGGCTGAGGCTAGAGAGTAGTAACAGTGGCAGCAGCAGCAGCCGGGTCCTCAAGCAGATTAGCAGCAACCGCAAATGCCCAAGTCCCTGGACGTCAGACACTGAGGACTATGACAAAAGAAGGACTCATAATGTACTGGAGCGCCAGCGGAGGAACGAGCTCAAGCTGAGCTTTTTCGCTCTACGGGACAAGATACCGGAGGTGGCTAACAACGAAAAGGCAGCCAAAGTGGTCATCCTGAAGAAGGCTATAGAGTGTATTTACAGCATGCAGACAGACGAGCAGAGACTAGTCAACTTCAAAGAGCAGCTAACGAGGAAAAGTGAACATTTGAAACAGAAGCTGGCCCGGTTGCAGGACTCTCATGTTTGAAATCAAAGCGGCATAGGCTTTTTGGCCTCATCGTTTTTAATGCAAGTTAAGACATGGTGTGTATAGTTGATATTGCATGCAAAAAAAGTTTTTGGGGTCTGTCTGATTTAAATGTTTAACTGCCTTAATTGAATTATCGGCAGTAAAATATTTTATTTTATTAATAAAATATGAAATTGGGCTACATGTGTTGCATGCCCGACCTAAAATATGAATGTTTTGTAATATAATTTCGGAATATTTCCTAAAATGTATTTTTGGATCTCAATTGTTAGGAAGTTCAGGCAGTATATGGGTTTCCATATGTTCCTCAATTCATTTGAAATATAAATGCATTTCATAACAATTGCCTGTTTTTATTTTTTTTGTCTCTTGGAGTCACTTGAATGAGGTCTCACAAGATCTGTTTGCATTAACAGTTGATGACCACATGAATATACTCGTGGGGGGGAAAGGGGGTCCGAAGGCTGACTGTTAAAATGGACATGGATCTGCACTTAATGTGTATTCTCTTTGAAGTCTTAACAATTAAAAGACCAGTAGAATCACCTTTAATCAGGACTTTGACCTGGTAAAAGGCTGCAGCTATAAACCGATCTATCTGGAGTTGACCATACCACAAGTTGGTATGGACAGTCAGTTGTCAAATACAGTTCAGGGGAACCAACTTATAATTGAAGGCAATTGGGTCTTACAACTTATTTCTGTCTTAGATGAGTGAACCTAGCATGCACTGGAGATTTGATGTCCTAATTTACATAGTCCAGATGGCAGAAAACCAAGGCACATTGAAAAGGACCTGGTCTATGTCCTGTTCTCCACCCTTTTAGAATAACTTCCTGTTTATGGATTCAAAAGCACAGGAATGTTGTAAGCATTGGCTGGGAAAGAGACTACTAAGGGTATGGTGACTATGACGGAAGTGTAGCTGGAGCTTGAATCTCATGGCGGTGGGAAAGGGGATGAATGGACTTTTGTCCAATGAGAAAATACATACAACTGTGGGAAATAATGTATAGTTCTGATAATACCCTATTGTATCTGGTAGGAGTATGTTTTTTGGAAAATAAGGGTATGTCAGACTTCTGGGACTTGTTGGAAACATCCAAAATGATGGCTAAAACTTTAGGTACAGTAAAATCAGTGAAGAGAACGAGAAGTGGCTTTTTTTCTGATTTCTTGTGTTTCTGTGGATCAGAAAAAAAAGTGTGGATATCACTCATTATGCTTTGAGCTACGGAGCAGGGCACCTGTCAAATAAGTAATTTCTCGAGTGTCGGGGGATGTTGAGATTGCTCTATTAAAGAAAATTCCAGGAGTGGTCTATGTACATAGGATTGGCAGGAAGGAGAAGAGTTTGTCTGTTCTAGTGTTTTTTATGTGGAGTCTCTATTCAAGTGCGGCTGGGATATGTGTACTATCCTGTCAGCTTTTGTAAACCAGCCTTTACAATGTTCTTGATGTAAAATGTTTGGACATGTAAGAAGTGTCTGCAGAAGGGAGAAGGCGATGTGTGGGAAACATCACTATGAAGGAGATTTTGCATGTTTATTAGAAGACAAGGAGCAAACTGTGGCGAACATGAAGCGCAATCCTTGGATTGCCCGATTAGGGTGAACGAGACTGAGGTTGCCAAAATCAGGGCAGTTGAGAGTCTCCTATGCCAAGGCTTTCAAAAGGTACAGTATCTCTGAAGGTCCAGTAGTAATGAAGACCAGTAGGTCTACACTGGAGCCTTCACCGCATCCTGAGTATTACCAGCAGGACCCAGATATTTTTCATGTGAAAAAAGTGGACTTTGTGTCATTTATGGCAATGGTGATAAATGGAAGTGCATAAATTGAAAAGAAGTCAAGAAAGATCAACATTGTTTTTGCAGCTAAACTCTGGGATTAAAATATTTGATATCTGAGGAGCTACTGTCTCGTGCAGTCCCACCCGCTCAGGCCTCAGAGCCTGAGCAGGGTATTTGAGTTTTCCAATGACTGAAGGATCTGAAATGTATATATTTTGTGTGAATACATTTTTTTGTCGTTTGTGTGGATTAATGTAAATTTTCCCTTCCCATATGGAATTTCCTTTATTTTTGTAAATCTTTTCACCCCTGTCCAGTTAGTGGCGACATTACACATTTTGTGTGTAGTTTGCCATAAAACCCAAAGAAGAAGAAGCATTTGCTGGAGGGAGTTTACACCATTGAGTTCCACAGTATGAGCTATAATACCCATAAAACCTAGTGGTAAAACCAGGAAATGGTTCCTATCGTTTTTTCACCATTCATTTTTGTGTCGGGGATTTCAGAACTACTTCATATAAGGTCTGTGTTGGGGTACAAAATCTCTCGGACAAGGTAACTTTTATCAATATATTCACCTGTTAATATTAATGCCCATGATTTTGGAATGAGATGTTAGACGAGCAGGTGCCCCATACTCTTGGTCATGTAGTGTATATTGAAAAAACTCACCTTGTCCGAGAAAGAATTACACAGGTATCTAAATGTCACACCAGGGTAAGCCTACAAGAAACACAGACCATTACTGGATTTTACTGCTAGGTTTTATGGGTATTATGACATGCCCATGGGTGCCGGACTATTGTTAAATCCATGCAAGAATGTATGTATGTGCACACTTCAAAAGAAGGGTGGAGAATTGGGATGGAGCCCTCTTCATCATTGACTAAAGCCTTGAACCTACTGACCTCTGAAGTCTATCACAATACAAAACAGATGAAAACATTAAAATGTTATGCAAGATTTGATTCTGGGTTGCCAATATTATCTTCCACACATACCCTTGTTCTTGCAATCACTCACTCACTGGTCATAGTTTTATCTTCAGAAATAGCCACTTGAATCACAATTCATTTTTGATCATTTAAGTATACAACTAGTCACAAGATGCAGTTGATTACCTGGTATGGTGCAGATGACAGATATTTGCTGTAACTGATTCAATTGTGAAGCATCATAGGTGTCTGTTGAAATTGAAAGTGTAGCCTCGGGATTAGATTCCAGACATCCACAGCATTATTTTCATTCTTGCATTAATTTCTCTTTTCTATCCTCGTTTTTTTTTTTTATCACCAATGACCCAGTGATGTCAAGTCTGGTTATGCAGGGCTTACACTGGTCGGTTTTATGCTCAAAATCAAAACATTTGCTGAAACTGCATCAAAACCTCCATTGAAATCGTTGACATAAATCTATTCCTGACTCCAGTAACTGTTAATGGACAGGGTCAGCATAGGCCTTACTGCTTTGCCTAGCTTAAATTTGTTCCATTGAGACGATTTCATATTTTGCACACGTATTGGCTAAACATGTTGTGTGCTAAGCTCTGCACATTTGGGCGTGTCTACATAATTTGGAGCCCGCATCTCTTTAAATGACCGAAGTTAGCTAGCAAAAACAACCTGACAAATGGATCTCCTTCACTGCACCTGGATTTCACTGGATTTCCTCTGAAAACTTGGTACAATTCAGAAAGAGACCAACAGCTGCGCTTCCTGACCTTCATCAGAGGAAGGGACAGAGAATCATCTGATCGAATGCACCACACTCGGCCTGACAGACACAGCAACCTGGAGCAGACAGACGATCATAGATGAGAGGAATGTTTTAAAAAAAATTGGACAATATCAGTGTTGAAATGAAAGCCATGTTTGAAATGTAGCTGTGGATTTTACATCGGTCTATGGCTCTATGAGTTGAGCAGTGTGTCATTTTGTCAGATGATATGAAATATGTTGCCATCGGAGGATATCGCTTGTGTATCTTGGCTACGTTGGTATTTACATTTGGTGAAAATTGTTTGTTAATTTCTGTTAATAGCCTATGTTTCTCTGGATGTTGGAGGTATCTGTTGTATGGTGAACTAGGCCTTCGTAAAGGTTTAATTGTCAGTAAATCTGACTTTGATAATTGCCAGTGCCTACCCAGCCACAGACCTCACCTCACGTCATTGCAATGACCATAATGTGAGTTATCATTCCCATGTCCATTCCACTGTCCTTGTGTAACATAGGGAAACACATTTGTACATGAGACCTTGACAGGACACATTCACATGTCCTTTATCTGTCTGTAGTAACATGGTGCATCAGTAGCTATTTGCAAGGGGACTGTTTAATTTCACAATGATGCTGCTAACCCTATATCATAACCCATACCTTCCCTGGGTTGAGTGCTCTACACTGCATGGCAGACTGTTGCATACAAATGTGTTGTAATCATGAGGGTGTAACAGAGTATCTCACCTGTCACTCCCAATCAGGGGGAGGGGGGCATTGGGGAGGGGGGCATGTGGAGAACAGCAAATATAAGCAAAAGTGACTCCAGCCATTATCACCTTTTTGCTGCAGCTTCATTTCCCTCAGTCACAGGGGACTTAACATTCAACAAACACGTCATACAAGAATTTGATGCTACGCACCAGCTAAACACCGGGATTAAAACTCTAGTTTAGTTTCATGTCAAGTCAAACAGCAGTTACATAGCCAAAGCCATCTAATGCAGCCATAAAATCTAAATGTGTTAGTTGCGGACAAAGATTTGAAGATTTTAATTGCAGTTGCAGCAAAAGGCTTGTGTTTCTAGCTCCAACAGTAAAATAATACCAAGCAATACAAAACAATACACACATAATCCAAAAATTCTACAATAAAGAAATTAAGAAATATCAATACGAGCAATGTCAGATTCAAGCCATCTACTATGTATATGTATACAGTACCAGTCAAAAATCAAGGGTTTTTCTCTATTTTTACTATTTTGTACATTGTAGAATAATAGTGAACATCAGAACTATGAAATAACACATACGGAATCATGTAGTAACCGAAAAAGTGTTAAACAAATGAAAATATACTTTATATTTTTCAACGTAGCCACCCTTTGCCTTGATGACAGCTTTGCACACTTCTGGCATTCTCTCAACCAGCTTCATGAGGTAGTCACCTGGAATGCATTTCAATTAACAGGTGTGCCATGTTAAAAGTTAATTTGTGGAAGCATCCAGGGTCAACGTCCTGCTCAAGGGCACGTCGTTAGGTTTCCCACAATGCCAAAAACAGGGACCCAAACCCTCCAAGATCCCCCCCACAGTTCCCCAAGAGCTGTCCCTCAACCATCCGAGACCCCTCCCACAGACAAAGGAAAACAGGAAACAACGATGCAAAAAACAAAGGACATCAAGAACAACTAAAATCATAATAGCAAGGCCAACTGTAAATGTTTGAGTGCATGTCTGGCACTATTTACAGGTGTGTGTGTCTGTGTATGTGTGCATTTGAATGAGTGTGTGTATATGCATGTGTACAAACACCTGCACGGCATCAGCCTCAGGAAAACCGGCAATAGCTGTAAAAACATTACCCCTCAGTGTCATTCAAACTGACTTTTTATTATGTTTCATTTTGACTTTATTTTTTATAATTTTATCTTTGACCATCATTCTATCCCCCGCCCAGCAACTCCACTCCCACTTGTCTCCAATTCCATATCCCAACCCTCAGCCCGTCCCACCTATCTCTGCTGGCCACCCTCTTCGGATTTCTACACAACATTTCACGTCAACAGTGAAAAGGCGACTCCGGGATGCTGGCCTTCTAGGCAGAGTTGCAAAGAAAAAGCCATATTTCAGACTGGTCAATAAAAAGAAAAGATTAAGATGGGCAAAAGAACCCAGACACTGGATAGAGGAACTCTGCTTAGAAGGCCAGCATCCCGTAATCGCCTCTTCACTGTTGACGTTGAGACTGGTGTTTTGCAGGTACTATTTAATGAAGCTGTCAGTTTTCCTGGCACCACACGCCCAGGTCTCTGACTTCCTCCCTATAGGCTGTCTCATCGTTGTCGGTGATCAGGCCTTCCACTATTGTGTCATCGGCAAACTTAATGATGGTGTTGGAGTTGTGCCTGGCCGTGCAGTCATGAGTGAACAGGGAGTACAGGAGGGAACTGAGCACGCATCCCTGAGGGGCCCCTGTGTTGAGGATCAGCGTGGCGGATGTATTGTTATTTACCCTTACCACCTGGGGGCGACCCGTCAGGAAGTCCAGGATCCAGTTGCAGAGGGAGGTGTTTAGTCCCAGGGTCCTTAGCTTATTGATGAGCTTTGAGGGCACTACGGTGTTGAACTCTGAGCTGTAGTCAATGAATAGCATTCTCACATAGGTGTTCCTTTTGTCCAGGTGGGAAAGGGCAGTGTGGAGTACAATAGAGACTGCATCATCTGTGGATCTGTTGGGGTGGTATGCAAATTGGAGTGGGTCTAGGGTTTCTGGGATAATGGTGTTGATGTGAGCCATGACCAGCCTTTCAAAGCACTTCATGGCTACAGACGTGAGTGCTACAGGTCGGTAGTCATTTAAGCAGGTTACCTTAGTGTTCTTGGGCACAGGCACTATGGTGGTCTGCTTAAAACATGTTGGCATTACAGACTCGGACAGGGAGAGGTTGAAAATGTCAGTGAAGACACTTGCCAGTTGGTTAGCGCATGCTCGCAGTACACGTCCTGGTAATCCGTCTGGCTCTGCGGCCTTGTGAATGTTGACCTGTTTAAAGTTCTTACATCGGCTGCGGAGATCGTGATCACACAGTCTTCCAGAACAGCTGGTGCTCTCATGCACGTTTCAGTGTTATTTGCCTCAAAGCGAGCATAGAAGTAGTTTAGCTCGTCTGGTAGGCTCATGTCACTGGGCCGCTCCCAGCTGTGCTTCCCTTTGTAGTCTGTAATGGTTTGCAAGCCCTGCCACATCCGATGAGCGTCAGAGCTGGTGTAGTACGATTCGATCTTAGTCCTGTATTGATGCTTTGCCTGTTTGATGGTTCGTCGGAGGGCATAGTGGGATTTCTTATAAGCTTCTGGGTTAGAGTTCTGCTCCTTGAAAGCGACAGCTCTAACCTTTAGCTCAGTGCGGATGTTGTCTGTAACCCATGGCTTCTGGTTGGGATATGTATGTACGGTCACTGTTGGGACAACGTCATCGATGCACTTATTGATGAAGCCAATGACTGATGTGGTGTACTCCTCAATGCCATCGGAGGAATCCCGGAACATATTCCAGCCTATGCTAGCAAAACAGTCCTGTAGCTTAGCATCTGCTTCATCTGACCACTTTTTTATTGATCTTGTCACTGGTGCTTCCTGCTTTAATTTTAGCTTGTAATCAGGAAATAGGAGGATAGAATTATGGTCAGATTTGCCAAATGGAGGGCGAGGGAGAGCTTTGTATGCGTCTCTGTGTGTGGAGTAAAGGTAGTCTGGAGTTTTTTTCCTCTGGTTGCACATTTAACATGCTGATAGAATTTTGGTAAAACTGATTTAAGTTTCCCTGCATTAAAAGTCCCAGCTACTAGGAGCGCCGCCTCTGGGTGAGCGTTTTCTTGTTTGCCTATGGTGGGATACAGCTCATTCAATGCTGTCGTAGTGCCAGCCTCTGACTGTGGTGGTATGTAAACAGTTACAAAAAAAATACAGTCCGTACATTCAACTAAGGTAGATAACATATCACAGTCATAGCAAGATACAAATATAACCATTACTGAGAAAGTTATTGTAGTTGAAGTAGTCTGTTGGTTTATTGTGTTTGTTCGACAATTTTGAACATCATTGATGCCAGTGTTAAAGCTTTTGAAAAAGCGAACATAAGTGCAGGTGACTGATGGGAGCAATAATAAATATTCTATATTGAAATCTTTGATTGGCTCTTCTTCCCAATAATTATTGTGATATAATGCTTAATTGATAATGTATGTGCAGTTTAAATTTGGCCATATAATACGTAACCCAAAAATATGTATTTTAAATGTCCAGAAAATGTATTTTCACTTTTCATACAGATCCTAAAATTAACCTAACTGCAAGGTCTTGAAGATACGTATTTTTCTTACTGGATAGTGGCTATTTATTATTTAATGCATTTGCAGAAATAAGAATTGCACCTACAGTAGATGAATAGTGAACAGGATGGGAGACAGAGCTGGATTCAAGCGCAGGGCGCAGCAGGTGTTTATTGTAAAGGACCACATGAGGAGGCAGGTAGCTGGGTCCAGGGGCAGGCAGAAGGTCATACACAGGGGTCCAAAAAGGCAACGGTACAGGCAGGGAAAAGGCTAGTAACGTCGTCCAGGAGATCAGGCAATAGGTTGATAACAGGAAATCCGATAGGCTAAAGTACAGGCAGGGAATAGGCAAAAGGCGTCGTTAGTGAGGCAGGCAAAAACTATCACACACGGGAGGAATACAATTACGGGGGAAACCCAGAGCTCTGAATAGAAGTGTGTCACAAAACAAACAATACCTCACAATGAAGGGGTGCAGAAAAAAAACTGAACTTAATAGTGTGTGATAATGACATACAGGTGTGTGAACAGGTGATCTGGAGAGTGAGCTGCGTTCAGGGGATCGATGTGTTTGAGAATGTGAGTTGGACGTAGACGTTACGCGATGCCTTATTTATAGCACGAGCCCAATCAATCATGCGTGCTTTCACGTCGATATGCCTACGTGGAGGTGATATCATCATCATCATCATGAGGACTCCCTATCGTGACGTCACCCACTGTATCTGACTGTATGCAGCGCTCCATAGAGCGCATGGCTGCGAGCACATGGAAAGGAGGTCGAGATTTGTGTTTGAAAGACACGCACCTATCCGAAATGGAATATAAATCATAATGCACAAAACGGAGTCAGGGAAAGGGTAAGAGTGCTCTATACTATCTATCTCTGGTTTACATCATTTTGTCAATGTTTATGTTCAATCAAAATCCTTTCTGTGCATTTCATTCGGCTAACCTTATTCAACTACAGTTATTTTGCTTATGAAATTAAATCTGGGATATAATTTCTTCATGTTAAAACTTATTTGGTTATTCAGTGAACTTCCAGATATCATTTTATGGGTGTTTTTTAACATGATGCCAAATGTATCACTTATCATGGGCTGAATGTTTATTTCCCCTTAAATCAAATGGCTCAGCTATGAAACAGTTCTGTGGACAACAATAATACATCTAATTTGATCCCATATATAAAGATATTATTACGTTGAAAGCTTCTCTTTCAAATACTTTAACCTAGTGTAAATTCATTGTAGGATATACACTTCATTGTTTGCAATGTTTTTGTTGATGATAATGTTATTGAGTTGGTGTTATATTCTATTTGTTCTATGATCAGTTCCTTAAATCAAACACCTCCACCACTCCAACATTTATTAATATATGGATTTATTTTTCTAATTTCTTTTTGATATATGCCATATCATATGGTTGCTGCTGCATGTTTGTCATATTTGTGAATATTGATGCACTCAGTTGCATTGTTTCACTTCCTTTTTATGTTGCAAAACAACATATTTCAGAGGGTAGGCAGCCATGAGCAATCCATTGCCTGTCCGATATCAACTCAGAAGAATAAACAAAGGGGGACTATGTTTTATTATAGCAATTATATACTATAGTCAGCACATCATTATAGTTAAAGATGTCAAGGGTTAGATGAAATGGTGGCACCTTACTATCCAGTCGTCTTGTTGTAGTAAGCCATATTATACAGTATGGCATGTGCAGCGTTTAGGCTAGAATTGAAGTGATTGTACACTATATCACATTTTTCTTTCCGTCTTAATGTCTTTGAGCCAATCAGTTGCGTTGTGACAAGGTAGGGGTGGTATACAGAAAATAGCCCTATTTGGAAAAAGACCAAGTCCATATTGTGGCAAGAACAGCTCAAATAAGCAAAGAGAAACATGAAGCGCTATGATGAAACTGGCTCTTGTGAGGACCACCACAGGAAAGGAAGACCCAGAGTTACCTCTGCTGCAGAGGATAAGTTCGTTAGAGTTAACTGCACCTCAGATTGCAGCCCAAATAAATGCTTCACAGAGTTCAGGTAACAGACACATCTCAACAACGGTTCAGAGGAGATTGTGTGAGTCAGGCCCCCATGGTCGAATTGCTGCAAAGAAACCACTACTAAAGGACACCAATAAGAAAAAGAAACTTGCTTGGGCCAAGAAACATGAGCAATGGACATTAGACTGGTGGAAATCTGTCCTTTAGTCTGAGTCCAAATTTGAGGTTTTTGGATGATCTCCGCATGTGTGGTTCCCACCGTGAAGCATGGATGAGGAGGTGTGGGGGTGCTTTGCTGGTGACGCTGTAGGTGATTAAAAAATATAAATGTTTTGTATTTTTTATATTGAAGGCACACTTAACCAGCATGGCATAGCAGTCAGACGTCCTCGTCTTGTCGGGTCCCGTGTGTGTGTGTGTGTGTGTGTGTGTGTGTGTGTGTGTGTGTGTGTGTGTGTGTGTGTGTGTGTGTGTGTGTGTGTGTGTGTGTGTGTGTGTGTGTGTGTGTGTGTGTGTGTGTGTGTGTGTGTGTATGTATGTGTGTGTATATATATATATATATATATATATATATATATATATATATATATTTCTTCGCATATCTTTTTATATTTTTTTCTAAAAACTCAACTTCAAAACACTCTCCTGCAACCCGCCTCACCAATTGTTTTAAAAATAAAAAAGTATTATTCACCTCAAATCTGAAATCCACAACAGAAGCTAGCCAGAAGTTGGCTAACGTTAGAAGTCAGCTAACCACGGTTGGCGGTTATCAGCTATCCTTTAGCTCGAAAAGCTGTCACCAGTTTTGTACAACGCGACTCAGACCAGAGCATACCGGACCTATTTTCTCTCCATATCCCCGGATTTCTACCGCAAGCTCTGGACATTTACATCTGGATCTTGCAGCTAGCTAGCTGCTATCCGAGTGACTATTGGCTAAGGTCGGTCCCGGAGCAAACATCAATTATTCCGGAGCTAGCCAGCTGAAGAGTTCAACCTATCCGGACCCGTTTTACTGCTGATGCGGAGCCCCACCGGGCCTTCACGACTGGACTACCGACGTTATCTGCCCGAGGGAGTTATCCAACTGGCCCCTCTGTCGCGACGTAACCTGAACGCCCATCTGCGGCCCGCTAATCGTTAGCTGTCTTATCGGCTGCTATCTGAATAGGTCTATCGGACAATTTTCTTGGGCCACTATAACTATAACTATTTTGCCAATTGGATTGGTCCCCTCTACCACACGGAACCCCACTAATCTACCGACGGAAACGCACGAGGTGGCTAAAAACAGACCATCTTCTGCCAGCTTGCTACCCATGGCCCGGCTAGCTGTCTGAATCGCCGTAACCCCAACCAACCTCACTACTCATTATGATCACTCGGCTAAGCATGCCTCTCCTTAATGTCAATATGCCTTGTCCACTGCTGTTCTGGTTAGTGTTTATTGGCTTATTTCACAGTAGAGTCTCTAGCCCTGCTCATTATACCTTATCCAACCTTTCAGTTCCACCACCCACACATGCGATGACATCACCTGGTTTCAATGATGTTTCTAGAGACAATATCTCTCTCATCATCACTCAATGCCTAGGTTTACCTCCACTGTATTCACATCCTACAATGCCTTTGTCTGTACATTATACTTTGAAGCTATTTTATCGCCCCCAGGAACCTGCTCCTTTAACTCTCTGTTCCGGACGTCCTAGACAACCAATTCTCATAGCTTTTAGCCGTACCCTTATCCCACTCCTCCTCTGTTCCTCTGGCGATGTAGAGGTGAATCCAGGCCCTGCAGTGCCTAGCTCCACTCTGATTTCCCCAGGCGCTCTCTTTTGATGACTTCTGTAGCCGTAATAGCCTTGGTTTCATGCATGTTAACATTAGAAGCCTCCTACCTAAGTTTGTTTTATTCACTGCTTTCACACACTCTGCCAACCCGGATGTCCTAGCCGTGTCTGAATCCTGGCTTAGGAAGACCACCAAAACTCTTAAATCTCCATCCCTAACTACAACATTTTCAGACAAGATAGAATGGCCAAAGGGGGCAGTGTTGCAATCTACTGCAGAGAGAGCCTGCAGAGTTCTGTCCTACTATCCAGGTCTGTACCCAAACAATTTGAACTTCTACTTTTAAAAATCCACCTCTCTAAAAACAAGTCTCTCACCGTTGCCGCCTGCTATAGACCACCCTCTGCCCCCAGCTGTGCTCTGGACACCATATGTGAACTGATTGCCCCCCATCTATCTTCAGAGCTCGTGCTGCTAGGTGACCTAAACTGGGACATGCTTAACACCCCAGCCATCCTACAATCTAAGCTTGATGCCCTCAATCTCACACAAATTATCAATGAACCTGCCAGGTACCACCCCAAAGCCGTAAAACACGGGCACCCTCACAGATATCATCCTAACCAACTTGCCCTCTAAATATACCTCTGCTCTTTTCAACCAAGATCTCAGCGATCACTGCCTCATTGCCTGCATCCGTAAGGGGTCTACGGTCAAACGACCTCCACTCATCACTGTCAAACGCTCCCTGAAACATTTCAGCGAGCAAGCCTTTCTAATCGACCTGGCCCTGGTATCCTGGAAGGATATTGACCTCATCCCGTCAGTAGAGAATGCCTGGTTATTTAAAAAAAATGCCTTCCTCACCATCTTAAATAAGCATGCCCCATTCAAGAAATTTAGAACCAGGAACAGATATAGCCCTTGGTTCTCCCAAGACCTGACTGCCCTTAACCAACACAAAAACATCCTATGGCGTTCTGCATTAGCATTGAACAGCCCCCGTGATATGCAACTTTTCAGGGAAGTAAGAAACCAATATACACAGGCAGTTAGAAAAGCTAAATCTAGCTTTTTCAAGCAGAAATTTGCTTCCTGCAACACAAACTCAAAAAAGTTCTGGGACACTGTAAAGTCCATGGAGAATAAGAACACCTCCTCCCAGCTGCCCACTGCACTGAGGATAGGAAACTCTGTCACCTCTGATAAATCCACTATAATTGAGAATTTCAATAAGCATTTTTCTACGACTAGCCATGCTTTTCACCTGGCTACCCCTACCGCGGTCAACAGCACTGCACCCCCCCACAGCTACTCGCCCAAGCCTTCCTCATTTCTCCTTCTCCCAAATCCAGACAGCTGATGTTCTGAAAGAGCTGCAAAATCTGGACCCCTACAAGTCAGCCGGGCGAGACAATCTGGACCCTTTCTTTCTAAAATTATCTGCCGAAATTGTTGCAACCCCTATTACTAGCCTGTTCAACCACTCTTTCGTGTCTTCTGAGATTCCCAAAGATTGGAAAGCAGCTGCGGTCATCCTCCTCTTCAAAGGGGGGACACTCTTGACCCAAACTGCTACAGACCTATATCTATCCTACCCTGCCTTCGAAAGCCAAGTCAACAAACAGATTACCGACCATTTCGAATCCCACCGCACTTTCTCCGCTATGCAATCTGGTTTCAGAGCTGGTCATGGGTGCACCTCAGCCACGCTCAAGGTCCTAAACGATATCTTAACCACCATCGATAAGAAACAATACTGTGCAGCCGTATTCATTGACCTGGCCAAGGCTTTCGACTCTGTCAATCACCACATCCTCATCGGCAGACTCAATAGTCTTGGTTTCTCAAATGATTGCCTCACCTGGTTCACCAACTACTTCTCTGATAGAGTTCAATGTGTCAAATCGGAGGGCCTGTTGTCCGGGCCTCTGGCAGTCTCTTTGGGGGTGCCACAGGGTTCAATTCTTGGGCCGACTCTCTTCTCTGTATACATCAATGATGTCGCTCTTGCTGCTGGTGAGTCTCTGATCCACCTCTACGCAGACGACACCATTCTGTATACTTCTGGCCCTTCTTTGGACACTGTGTTAACAACCCTCCAGGCGAGCTTCAATGCCATACAACTCTCCTTCCGTGGCCTCCAACTGCTCTTAAATACAAGTAAAACTAAATGCATGCTCTTCAACTGATCGCTGCCTGCACCTGCCCGCCCGTCCAGCATCACTACTCTGGACGGTTCTGACTTAGAATATGTGGACAACAACAAATACCTAGGTGTCTGGTTAGACTGTAAAGTCTCTTTCTAGACTCACATCAAACATCTCCAATCCAAAGTTAAATCTAGAATTGGCTTCCTATTTCGCAACAAAGCATCCTTCACTCATGCTGCCAAACATACCATCCTACCGATCCCCGACTTTCGGCGATGTCATTTACAAAATAGCCTCCAATACCCTACTCAATAAATTGTATGCAGTCTATCACAGTCTCATCCGCTTTGTCACCAAAGCCCCATATACTACCCACCACTGCGACCTGTACGCTCTCGTTGGCTGGCCCTCGCTTCATACTCGCCGCCAAACCCACTGGCTCCAGGTCATCTACAAGACCCTGCTAGGTAAAATCCCCCCCTTATCTCAGCTCACTGGTCACCATAGCAGCACCCACCTGCAGCACGCGCTCCAGCAGGTATATCTCACTGGTCACCCCCAAAGCCAATTCCTCCTTTGGCCGCCTCTCCTTCCAGTTCTCTGCTGGCAACGACTGGAACGAACTACAAAAATCTCTGAAACTGCAAACACTTATCTCCCTCACTAGCTTTAAGCACCAGCTGTCAGAGCAGCTCACAGATTACTGCACCTGTATATAGCCCATCTATAATTTAGCCCATACAACTACCTCTTCCCCTACTGTATTTATTTATTTTGCTCCTTTGCACCCCATTATTTCTACTTTGCACTTTCTTCCACTGCAAACCTACCATTCCAGTGTTTTACTTGCTATATTGTATGTACTTCGCCAGCATGGCCTTTTTTGCCTTGACCTCCCTTATCTCACCTCATTTGCTCACATTGTGTATATAGATTTATTTTTCTACTGTATTATTGACTGTATGTTTGTTTTACTCCACGTGTAACTCTGTGTTGTTGTATGTGTCAAACTGCTTTGCAGTTTGTAACTTGTTCTCTACTTGCCTACCTGGTTAAATAAAGGTGAAAAAAAATTATAATAATAATAATTCTGCAGCGATACGCCACCTCATCTGGTTTGAGCTTAGTGTTTTTCAACAGGACAATAACCCAAAACGCACCTCCAGGCTGTGTAAAGGCAATTTGACCAAGGAGAGTGATGGAATGCTGCATCAGATGACCTGGCCTCCACAATCACTCGACCTCAACCCAATTGAGATGATTTGGGATGAGTTTGACTGCAGAGTGAAGGAAAAGCATCCAACAAGTCTCAGCATATGTGGGAACTCTGTCAAGACTTTTGGAAAAGCATTCCTCATGAAGCTGGTTGAGAGAATGCCAAGAGTGTGCAAAGCTGTCAGAGGCAAAGGGTAGCTACTTTGTTCAACATTTTTTCTTTTCTTTTCGTTACTACATGATTCCATATGTATTATTTCATAGTTTTGATGTCTATACAATTATTCTAGAATGTAGAAAATAGTAAAAATAAAGAAACCCTTGAATGAGTAGGTGTGACCAAACTTTTGACTGGCACTGTAGGTAAGGGTGCACAACACAGGATGAGTTGTTACGTAATAGTCTGGGGTTAAACCAGTGCACAGCCTCCGTGTGAAAGCAGGACTACACAGGGGACCGTCTGACATTATGTATTACAGTCTGTAAGAATGTGTGTCTTTGCATTAGATTAAGGAGCTGAAGTAGATTAAGCGCATATTAATCCTACCCTTATAGAAAACAACATGATTTATGTTTTGCCATTTGGAAAATCACAACCTTTTCATATGTGAAACCATGTGGTTTTGGAGTACTTCACATGTGATGCTATTTCACATGTGGATTTTCACGTGATCACATAACCTTTTATATGTGGATAAACATTTTTACATGATGCCTTGCAAACAAATGTGTCAATAGGATGTCCCCAGAATGTCACGAAATAGCCACACTGTTTCAATTTACAGTTGAAGTTGGAAGTTTACATACACATTAGCCAAATACATTTAAACTCAGTTTTTCACAATTCCTGACATTTAATCAGAGTAAAAATTCCCTGTCTTAGGTCAGTTAGGATCACCACTTTATTTTAAGAATGTGAAATGTCAGAATAATAGTAGAGTGATTTTATTTCAGCTTTTATTTCTTTCATCACATTCCCAGTGGGTCAGAAGTTTACATACACTCAATTAGTATTTGGTAACATTGCCTTTAAATTGTTTAACTTGGGTCAAACGTTTTTGGTAGCCTTCCACACGCTTCCCACAATAAGTTGGGTGAATTTTGGCCCATTCCTCCTCACAGAGCTGGTGTAACTGAGTCAGGTTTGTAGGCCTCCTTGCTCGCACATGCTTTTTCAGTTCTGCCCACAAATGTTCTATAGGATTGAGGTCAGGGTTTTGTGATGGCCACTCCAATACCTTGACTTTGTTGTCCTTAAGCCATTTTGCCACAACTTTGGAAGTATGCTTGGGGTCATTGTCCATTTGGAAGACCCATTTGTGACTAAGCTTTAACTTCCTGACTGATGTCTTGAGATGTTGCTTCAATATATCCACATCATTTTCCTACCTCATGATGCCATCTCTTTTGAAGTGCACCAGTCCCTCTTTCAGCAAAGCACCCCCACAACATGATGCTGCCACCCCCGTGCTTCACATTTGGCATGGTGTTCTTCGGCTTACAAGCCTCCCCCTTTTTCCTCCAAACATAACGATGGTCATTATGGCTAAACAGCTCTATTTTTGTTTCATCAGACCAGAGGACATTTCTCCAAAAAGTACAATCTTTGTCCCCATGTGCAGTTGCAAACCGTAGTCTGGCTTTTTTATGGCGGTTTTGTAGCAGTGGCTTCTTCCTTGTTGAGCGGCCTTTCAGGTTATGTCGATATAGGACTTGTTTTACTGTGAATATAGATACTTTTGTACCCATTTCCTCCAACATCTTCACAAGGTCCTTTGTTATTCTGGGATTGATTTGCACTTTTCGCACCAAAGTACGTTCATCTCTAGGAGACAGAACGTGTCTCCTTCTTGAGCGCTATGACAGCTGCGTGGTCCCATGGTGTTTATACTTGCGTACTATTGTTTGTACAGATGAACGTGGTACTTTCAGGTGTTTGGACATTGCTCCCAAGGATGAACCAGACTTGTGGAGGTCTACCATTATTTTAGGTCGTTGTTCATATGTGAAATCATGTGTTCATATCAGTGGATGAGGGAGGCCAGATTTTATTTTTATTTTTTTTACGAGCATGGCCTCATTTCTATTACAGCATATTGGATGACTGTCATTCATATTCCATTCACCCAGCTCAATGTAACATCGATAGGTTTCGCCTACTACATTATACTCACATTTTCCCTATACCCATCATGAGGTTGCTACGACCTAGTCTATGAATGACAGTTTACAACGTAAATGCACAGGCCAAGATACATTTTAGTTGGTGACAGAAATTGACACATTAAATACCGCCTTGCATAATCTTGCCTGCATCTAGCTGATCATTAGTCCAACAGTTGCAAACGAGAGTTTCTATTGGAAAAATTCAGGTATGTTTATCCCCGTTCCGTTGGCTTCCGTTTTAAGAAACGTTTTAATAGAATCGACGGAATGAATACAACCCTGATCACACGCAAACACAGCCCAGCTAGCACAGTGGATCTAGGCTGATTCCGGCTGAGAGTCAGACTCGGCCGACTTAATGTGGCCCAAGTCTGGGCCGTCTTCGGCAGTATTACTTATGCCTAGGATGCGGGGATTGATCTCGAGCCAATTCCGGTGTGAGTTATCTGGCCCAATTGTATTACTGGGGCTCTGGCCAATTGGGGCAGCTTTATATAATTAACATTTCAGTAATTCTTTTTCCAGAGTTCTTTTTTGAGTTTTTACCAAAAAGTTATATTTTGGTTTCATCTGACCATATGACATTCTCCCAATCCTCTTCTGGATCATCCAAATGCTCTCTAGCAAACTTCAGACGGGCCTGGACATGTACTGGCTTAAGCAGGGGGACACGTCTGGCACTGCAGGATTTGAGTCCCTGGCGGCGTAGTGTGTTACTGATGGTAGGCTTTGTTACTTTGGTCCCAGCACTCTGCAGGTCATTCACTAGGTCCCCCGTGTGGTTCTGAGATTTTTGCTCACCGTTCTTGTGATCATTTTGACCCCACGGGGTGAGATCTTGCGTGGAGCCCCAGATCGAGGGAGATTATCAGTGGTCTTGTATGCCTTCCATTTCCTAATAATTGCTCCCACAGTTGATTTCTTCAAACCAAGCTGCTTACCTATTGCAGATTCAGTCTTCCCAGCCTGGTGCAAGTCTACAATTTTGTTTCTGGTGTCCTTTGACAGCTCTTTGGTCTTGGCCATAGTGGAGTTTGGAGTGTGACTGTTTGAGGTTGTGGATAGGTGTCTTTTATACTGATAACAAGTTCAAACAGGTGCCATTAATACAGGTAACGAGTGGAGGACAGAGGAGCCTCTTAAAGAAGAAGTTACAGGTCTGTGAGAGCCAGAAATCTTGCTTGTTTGTAGGTGACCAAATACTTATTTTCCACCATCATTTGCAAATAAATTCATAACAAATCCTACAATGTGATTTTCTGGATTTCTTTTTCTCATTTTGTCTGTCATAGTTGACGTGTACCTATGATGAAAATTACAGGCCTCTCTCATCTTTTTAAGTGGGAGAACTTGCACAATTGGTGGCTGACTAAATACTTTTTGCCCCACTGTATTTCAAGGCCGACTTTCAAACTCAGTCCCTCTTTGCTTGACATCATGGGAAAATCTAAAGAAATCAGTTAAGACCTCAGAAAAAAAATGTAGATCTCCACAAGTCTGGTTCATCCTTAGGAGCGATTTCCAGATGCCTGAAGGTAGCACGTTCATCTGTACAAACAATAGTACGCAAGTATAAACACCATGGGACCACGCAGCCGTCATACCGCTCAGGAAGGTGTCCTAGAGATTAACTTACTTTGGTGCAAAAAAGTGCAAATCAATCTCAGAACAACAGCAAAGGACCTTGTGAAGATGCTGGAGGAAACCGGTACAAAAGTATCTATATTCACAGTAAAACAAGTCCTATATCGACATAACCTGAAAGGCCGCTCAACAAGGAAGAAGCCAAAACTGCCATAAAAAAGCCAGACTACGGTTTGCAACTGCACATGGAGACAAAGATAGTACTTTTTGGAGAAATGCCCTCTGGTCTGATGAAACAAATAGAGCTGTTTGGCCATAATGACCATCGTTATGTTTGGAGGAAAAAGGGGGAGGCTTGTAAGCTGAGGAACACCATCCCAACCGTGAAGCACGGGGGTGGCAGCATCATGTTGTGGGGGTGCTTTGCTGCAGGAGGGACTGGTGCACTTCACAAAATAGATGGCATCATGAGGTAGGAACATTTTGTGAATATATTGAAGCAACATCTCAAGACATCAGTCAGGAAGTTAAAGCTTGGTTGCAAATGGGTCTTCCAAATGGACGATGACCCCAAGCATACTTCCAAAGTTGTGGCAAAATGGCTTAAGGACAACAAAGTCAAGGTATTGGAGTGGCCATCACAAAGCCCTGACCTCAATCCTATAGAAAATGTGTGGGCAGAACTGAAAAAGCAGGTGCGAGCAAGGAGGCCTACAAATCTGACTCAGTTACACCTGCTCTGTGAGGAGGAATGGGCCAACATTCACCCAACTTATTGTGGGAAGCTTGTGGAAGGCTACCGAAAACATTTGACCCAAGTTAAACAATTTAAAGCCAAAGCTACCAAATACTAATTGAGTGTATGTAAACTTCTGACCCACTGGGAATGTGATGAAAGAAATAAAAGCTGAAATAAATCACACTCTCTACTATTATTCTGACATTTCACATTCTTAATATAATGTGGTGATCCTAACTGACGTAAGACAGGGAATTTTTACTAGGATTAAATGTCAGGAATTGTGAAACTGAGTTCAAATGTATTTGGCTAAGGTGTATGTAAACTTCCGACATCAACTGTATAAAGTGTATAATAGTAATATTTTGAATGACTAAATAATTTATTTAAATTTGCATCGGGCTGCTTCTCGGGGGATTCTGTTAAGATACCGGCCAAGTCGGCTGAATTCCGGTAGACGGAAACGCCCGACGTACTTGGGCCGATTCTGGGCAGTCATTCATTTTGATTCCGGGCTGAGTCCGACACCCGATTCTGGGCCGATTCAATCAGTTCCGGGGGCTGCTTCTGGGCCGATTCCTCATTGCTAGCTGGGAGTTCACTTTCATATAGGGGTGGGCCAAGTGCTCAGACAAAACGAGTATGGATATGTGCAGTTTTCTGGATACGATTATGATCCAAGCATTTTTTTGTAGTTATCCGTCATCTGAACAAAAGTTACTGTTTCTTTCGGGTACCAGCAAGGATCTTTCTTATATCAGTCAGTCAGTTTTTAAATCATACTATATGGTCTTTGAGTCAGTAATGTGCAGTCTAAATAACTCAAGTGACTAGTTTGCCTGTCGGTAAAGAGAAGAGCGGGCTGTACATTGATCCTGCTGCTCTGACTGGATAGAGTGAAGCTGTATTTCTCCGTCCACTCACTTCATAATTTCATTCGATCACTTTTCTCTCGTGTTTTCGGTCTGATCATTTAGATTGTTGCTGCCTGCTACTATGATAAATAACATTGCGAGGACGTTTGACATCAAGCTATCAATGTGTATAATCTTTAACAAGTGGTGCAAGGCTAGGGAAAAAATATGAAAACTTTGCTGCCCGCTGCAAGCTGAGAACACAAACACACACACACACACCACAGCACGCTGCAGCTTTTTTACAGCTTTTTGCAGTGACATGCTGACAAGAGCGTGCGTGCCCGCCCGCATGCGCCATCACGCACATGTTGATTTTGTCCATCCACAGATGCAATCAAGACACGCAGGTTGAACTATCAAAATGAACTCTGAACCAGCTATATTAATTTGGGTACCGATCAAAAAGCATTAAACATTCATGGCAATTTAGCTGGCTATCTAGCTGTTGCGAACTAATTTGTCTTGGAATATAAACATTGGGTTGTTTATTTGACATGTAATACACAAGGTCCTCTACTCCAACAATTAATCCACAGATAAAAGGGTAAACCGATTTAGTTTCTAGTAATCTCTCCTCTTTCGGTTGTCGTCTTCTTTGGACTTTTTATTTTGCGGTTGGCAACCAACTTTAAGGTGCATTACCACCACCAACTGGACTGGAGTGTGGACCTCAGTTCCTCTTTCAATCACCCGCGTGGGTATATGCTCCTAAAAACCAATCAGGAGATGGGAGAGGCCGGACTTGCAGCGCATCAAGCGTCACAAATAAAACCAAGTTCTATTTTGGCGCCTGTCTACGCAGACGCTCATTGACTCGCGTGAGCAGTTTGGATGCAATGATTGATTTAACACGTATGTGTACATTTATTTAGCAACGCTCGCACATATTACGTGAGAGGTGTGGTCAGCATGTGAGAATGTGCAGGGAGGTATTTTGCCAACATCTATTTAGGCCAGCCTTTCTTAAAGTATGGGTCACAACCCACTCCTCTTAATGGTGGGTCACAACGTGTCAGAGTAAATGCATTAGTGCGCTCTTTGCTTAGCAGCGTCTCTGCTCAGTTTGGCTCCTGCGGGCAAGTGGGAGGGAGATGTCCGTATGCGTCGTGGTTCACCAGGTCTTTTTTTTCTAGTTTTCTTGAAGATCACTCAGTGACCCAAACGCTGCAGCGCTGTCGTTCAGCAGCAGATGATGCGCTGTCAGCCACTGATTTTTGTCATTCCCACTCACCTCTGTCATCAGTGGACTCAAGCTAGCCACAAGGTCTGACTGAGCTCAATCGTCATGAAATGCAAGTACAGCGATGAGTTTTCTCTGTTGGTTTCATACAAACTTTGAGAAATAACGAGGAGCGCCCACAATGTGTTTTGTGCTGGGAAGTACTTAGTAATGAGTCTCTCAAAACGAACAAATGAAAGCGCCCTGACCAAACATCCACAGCATGACGATATACCCAGGGAGTTCTTTCAGAACAGGGCAGAATGAAAACAAGTCTAGGTTGGAACTGTTGCTGTTAAAATACAAGTAATCATTTTTATTCTGAACTGGAATAAACTGATTAAAGCAAAATGCTTTTTGAGGCAAACACACTTACAGTTCTGGGTTGCTCATCTGCATCAGGAAGCTGTCTCCTGCCTGACTGAGAAAGCAGATGTTCTGATCCAGTTTGGCCCCACATACCTATGCAAGTCAGGGTTCTTAACTATGGCATACTTAAAAAAAAACAAGTACAGAAACCGACTCAATGCTGGGCATGACCTCAGGGTTGCACTGTCAAAAATGGTTGAAAACTTTACCTGCCTTATTAGGTGTGTGTGTGTGTTTTCTGGTCTATATCTGTGTGATGTGATCAATCGATATATTCCAGTTAAGTTTAACAGCAACAGTTCCAACCTATACTTTTTTTTCAACAATACTTTCTACAGTAAGATGTACAATAGGCCTGATCCTTTTTCATCTGTACTGTTACTTAGTGCAACCCTATCAAAAACTGTGTGTCTTCTTCTGTTATACATCTGTGTGATATGATCAATCAGTTTATTCCAGTAAAGAATGAAAATGATTTATTGTATTTTAACAAACTGTTCCAACCCAGACAGATACTGTATATACGAGTGTTTTAAATGGGGTAAAATAAACATGAATTGCTTTGTACTATATAAGGGTATTTCATTTCATTGTTATTTGTTTTTGTCTATATTGCATTTGTTTTAGAAATAAGGGCAATAAAATGTACAGATATTTACATATACTGTAGTTGCATGTTTTCATAAGCTTGGGTCTCAGGAAAACACTGAATTTCTCATTTGGGTCCCAGGCTGAACATGTTTAAGAAGCCCTGATTTAGGCATATTAAAACACTTCAGTGGTTTCCGATCACTAGTATCATCCGATCCGACTATCAACTGAATTTACAGATACGAATACTAGTATGGCCATGTCTGCACACCCCTACTTTCATAGCAACCACATACAAACAGCATGAGCCCTTTGATCTACGCTCTCTCCTCTCACGTTTTCCCTTCGCTTGTGGACAGTGCACAACACATCAGCTGTCTGTGACCAGGTGAAAAAACCTTTCCAAGCCAAACCTTCATATCATATACACAGCCTACATCAGTTGTCCCCTATTAGCTAACGTCTAGTAAACCTGCTACAATCATGCAGTACAGTTAGCTAGCAGGTACACCAGCGGGCCCCGTGGCAATAAATTAATAAAACCTAAAGCTTACCTTGACTTGGAAGTGTTCCAGTATTGGATAGTCATAGCCAGCTAGGTAACATAGCATCCCTCTGACTATCACCCTGTAGCACTCACTTCTGTCATCATGAAGTGCTTTGAGAGGCTAGTTAAGGATCATATCACCTCTACCTTACCTGACACCCTAGACCCACTTCACATACCGCCCCAATAGATCCACAGACCACACAATCGCCATCGCATTACACACTGCCCTATTCTATTTGGACAAGAGGAATGCCTATGTAAGAATGCTGTTTATTGACTGTAGCTCAGCCTAAGGCACTGCATCTCAGTGCAAGAGGCATCACTATAGTCCCTGGTTCGAATCCAGGCTGTATCGCATCCAGCTGTGATTGGGAGTCCCATAGGGCAGTGCACAATTGTCCCAGTGTCGTCCGGGTTTGGTTGGGGTAGTCCGTCATTGTAAATAAGAATTTGTTCTTAACTGACTTGCCTGGTTACATAAATAAAAAATTTAAAAAATGTAATCTGAAGGTTGCACTATTTTTTATGAAATTCACGGAGTAGGATGGTTCTCCTCTGAGGAGCCTTCACTGGTTCGCATGTATTTAATATAGAGTTCACATGTGAGGAGAAAAACATGGTTTCACCACACATGTGAATTGCAGATTAACACATGTGGAATTTGCAGTTTCACATGTGAGATTCTTTTTTGAGGACTAGCGAAGTGGAGGTGTTGTGAGGGCCCTGAGCTTAATGATGTGCTTGGAGGGTACAATGGTGTTGAAGGCTGAGCAACAGTCAATAAACAGCATTCTTACATAGGCATTCCTCTTGTCCAAATAGAATAGGGCAGTGTGTAATGCGATGGCGATTGTGTGGTCTGTGGATCTATTGGGGCAGTATGCGAAGTAAAGTGAGTCTAGGGTGTCAGGTAAGGTAGAGGTGATATGATCCTTAACTAGCCTCTCAAAGCACTTCATGATGACAAGTGAGTGCTACAGGGTGATAGTCATTTAGTCAGTTACCTTTGCTTTCTTGGGTATAGGAACAATGGTGGCCATCTTGAAGCAAGTGGGGACAGCTGGTCTGCGCATGCTCTGAGGACGCAGCTTGGGATGCCTTCTGGGCCGGCAGCCTTGCGATGGTTAACACATTTTTAAATGTCTTACTCATGTCGGCCATGGAGAACAAAAGCCCACAGTCCTTAGGAGTGGGCCGCGTCGGTGGCACTGTGCTCTCCTCAAAGCGGGCGAAGGTGTTTAGCTTGTCCTGGAGCAAGACGTCGGTGTCCGTGATGTGCCTGGTTTTCCCTTTGTAGTGATTGTCTGTAGACCCTGCCACATACGTCTCGTTGCTGAGCCATTGAATTGCGACTCCACTTTGTCTCTGTACTTACGTTTTGCGTGTTTGATTGCCTTACGGAGGGAATAACTACACTGTTTGTATTCAACCATATTCCCAGTTACCTTGCCATGGTTAAATGTGGTGGTTCGCGTTTTCAGTTTTGCGAGAATGCTGCCATCTGTCCACGGTTTCTGATTTGCGTGGGTATTAATTGTCACAGTGGAACAGCATCCGCTATACACTTCCTGATGAACTCAGTCACCGTGTCCGCGTATATGTCAATGTTATTCTCAGAGGCTACCCGGAACATATCCCAGTCTGCGTGATCAAAACAATCTTGAAGCATGGATTCCAATTGGTCAGACCAGCGTTGAATAGACCTTAGCACGGGTACTTCCTGTTTGAGTTTCTGCCTATAGGAAGGGAGGAGCTTTGTAGGCATCCCGGAAGTTGGAGTAACAGTGATCGAATGTTTTAGCAGTGCAAGTACTACAGTCAATATGTTGATAGAACTTTGGTAGTGTTTTCCTCAAATTTGCTTTGTTAAAATCCCCAGCTACAATAAATGTGGCCTCAGAATTTGTGGTTTCCAGTTTGCACATCATCTGGTTGTATGGACGGGACAGGATATCAAATCAAAATCCGGAGAGGGCCATGACTCCGTGAAACAGAATATGTTACAGTCCCTGATGTTATACACTCGGAAGTGGTGGATGGTGTGCACGCCTCGTTAGTCGGACTAGAAGTCCACTCCAAATACCTCCTCTCCACCGGCCGGCGTCTTGGGGGCAGCCTCTGGGATAAGTTAAATGCCCAAGTGGGTACGAACAAAGGATCCAATTCTGGAACGTCGTAATGCTGATGCGTTACCGTCGCTCTGATATCCAAAAGTTCTTTCCGGCTGTATGTAATAACACAACCTTTCTGGGCTAATAATGGAAGAAATAACCCCCCCAAAAAACGACATATTACAAAGCTGCCATGTCTGTCGGCGCCATCTTGAGGGTCTCATGGTATTACATGTTGAAAATTTGCAACCCATGTCACATTTATTTCACGAGATCATGTTATCACATTGCTTTTACATGTTGCCACGTGATCAAATTAACTTCCGATAAGATTACAAGATCACACGTGAAATCTCTCTCTCTCTCTCTCTCTCTCTCTCTCTCTATTCAAAGGGTTTAATTGGCATGGGAAACATATGTTTACATTGCCAAAGCAAGTGAAATAGATAATAAACTAAAGTGAACAATAAAAATTACACTCACAAAATATTTCAAATGTCATACTATGTACAGTATAACAATGTGCAAATAGTTAAAGTACAAAAGGGAAAATGAATAAACATAAATATGGGTTGTATTTACAATGGTGTTTGTTCTTCACTGGTTGCCGTTGTGGCAACAGGTCACGCATCTTGCTGCTGTGATTGCACACTGTGATATTTCACCCAATAGATAAACTCCTATCAAAATGTTATTTCATTTATTTTATTTTTTGTGAGTGTGTAATATGGGTCATACATTTGGTAGGAGGTTAGAAAGTGCAGCCTAGTTTCCACCTCATTTTGTGGGGCGGTGTGCACATAGACCGTTATCTTGAGAGCCAGGTCTGCCTATGGTGGCCTCTGTCTCTCTCTGCCCCCCCCCCCCCGTCTTTCAATGTTTCTCTCACGCACTCATTCTCTCCCTTGCGCTCTCATTCTTTCTGTCCATTAGACGGCAGCCTGTCTGTGTTTTCTTTGGCAGTGGGTGCCTGGATCCCCTCACAATGTTTTCAGTGTGAGAGATGGGGTATGAGAGGCACAGTCAGAAATAAAAGTTGTGGAATAAAAAGTGTGTGTGTGTGGGGGGGGGGGGGGGGGGGGGGGGGAATATATTTAGTATAGATCAAACTATACTAAATATATTCACATCACCAAATAATTGATTAAAACACTGTTTTTCAATGACGGTCTACAACTCCACACTGGAAGAAAGCATTATTCAGCATATTTTCTTAACACAAAATGTGTGAATGTTTCATTCAGGACTTTTGTTGATGGTATTTATGTATTTATTGATTTATTTTAAGGAGAATGTTTTAACATAAAGGTCACAGGTAGCATAATGTGACCATGGCAGATCATGTTCATCTACAATAGAATGAAATCCTATTTGCAGTTTGAAATCAAATGAAAAACATTCATGTCGAGGAGGTTTCGTTAAAAATGGTGGCTGCTATCACAGGTCTTCCATCAGTAATGGTAAAGAACAGACGCACATCACAAATCTCTAAAGTGATTAACATTACAGCCATATCATCACATTATACATACATGTGTTTTCTTGGGGTCAAATTCAGGATTTTTTTTCATAGTAAAGTACCCCAGAGAGTTCTCTGGAATAATTGAAAGCATAGAGCAGCGCTGTGGGGTAGTCACATGCATGTCTGTCTGTCTGTCTGTTATGTAATGCTATTCCCCCTGCTGAATGAAATCACTGTCTTGCTTCAGGCACGTTTAAGGAATATTTAACTGGATAGGGGAGGGGAAAGGGAGAAGTTGGAAAACTGAACTGTATGTCTCTCTCATGGATTTTCTTTCCCTTGTTTGGTTATTTATGCAGAAGTAATACAACATGGATTTGATAAACAGGCCAACTTTTTTTGTTTACACACAGAATGGTGAGCTACATCACATTTTACGCAGACATTATTATCCAGATAAACTTAGTTGGTGCATTCAACAAAGTAAATCACCGTACTTACAGGCCTAACTATGGCAGGAAATGAAATGTCTCTTTCAGTTTATAGATTTACTAAGACGCTATAGCTTAGCATTTATATAGTTGAAGCATAATACTGCCTATGGAAACCTAGAGGTGTCAGCCAACCTTTGTGTTGCCTCGCTAACATAGTGGTTGAATTCAGAACAGGACCATAGTTATCTCATAGAAAGTCTGCCTGAAAAGCCTTTTGTCACACTAAGACTTTTCAGGCCCCATCAGTCAATCCATGTTCAGATGGAAGGCAGATAAAAAGCTGCTGAATGGCTGGAATCTGTAGAACCTTTTTGTATTTGGATGTGCTGGGTGTCAATGCGCTAATGATGCCGTGTTGGCTGGATTACAACTAATTCTCCTCTGAGATTTTCCTCTCTGCCATAGATGCATATTGCACACAGCCTTGTTTGTGCTGGGGTTTGTGAGTCAATAGAGCACAGTCTGGAGTTTAAAGGGATGGACAGGGCCAGGAGAAGAGGGAGGGAGAGGGTGAGAAGAAAGTTAGTGGGGAGTTGTCGTATGCTTTATGCCCCTCCATGTAGTCACGCACATACACATCGCACAAAGTCTCACACACACACACAGAATTATGAAGAGAAAGTAAGAATTTTAGCTGGCAGGGAGAGAGAACCGGGTAACAACAGAAGTGTGATCTTGCTCTACTTCCCAGGTTCTGTAGACGTGATGAGTCATGTTCTTCAAACAATCTTTGATTTTGCTGTCGTAGGGCCCTATGAAATCCGTTTTGTTTTCCGAATTCCGTTTTATTTTTTCACATTCTGTTTTTTCGGGTTTTATTTTTCTGAATACTGTGTGTTAGGATTTACGCTAATTTTATCAGAAAAAGTATCTAATAATGTGAATGAATAAAACATCAGCAATTTAATAAGAGAACAGTAAATTTGTAATGATGCAACACAACATTGTACTATTTATCAAGGCAAGTGCTTCAATACAGAGTTCTAATAAGTGTTTCATTATAAATGGAAAAAAGTAATGCAAGAATCTAGGCAATAATGCAGCAATAGGAAAAACCTATGGAACTACCTTATGAGCTCCTATGTCTGTCCATTGTAAGTTTTCCATATATCACAGACATCTCCATTGAAGTACATGATTGTCAGCCTCTTTTTTGTTGAGCTCGGTGAGTGCCTCTCGCTTGTCTGTGAGTAGAGTTTTGTATTTGCTGAAACTCCTCTCACAGTCGACTGAGCTGACTGGGAAGTAGATGTAGGGCACTGCCACTTCTGCAGCTGTTGGGAATCTCGCACTCAGGCCCCTCCAGTAATCAGCAAGCTCCAAAGCAGGTGAGGGCTCCCTGGACACACAGTGCTGATAGGCAATACATTCTTCACTGAGATCTGTTGATAGGCTTGCCGTGGGTTTCAGTTGCCTGTAGGCTTCAATCTGCTTTTCCATGGCTGGAGCCTGCCTAGGATCGAACACCCTAGCCAGTCTGTAAACCTCTGGCTGGATGTGTGTCCCAGTGTTAAGAACTTTGTGAATGCAAGTGGAATGCATCATGGAGATGCATCCTCTCTTCAATCCCCATCTTTCTCAATAGCTCATCTGTCTTGACACCATACCCACATGTTTCTGCCGTTCCATTCACTAGGTAAGAGCCCAGATCCTCCATGACATTGTATGCAGACACTGCTGTGGGACGGTGGGTTCCTTCCAGGATTGACAGCGATGTCATCAGTTTGGAGCAGCCCAGAGATTAAGGTTATTTTAACAGTGAGGGCGTGCACCTTCTCCTCTTTCCAGCTGGCTGAGGATGTTTGTGACTGCCTGGGATGATAACTTTTCTTCCAACAAAAACTCTCTGCACAGATGAACATGCTTTGCATGGTACTTCACTGCCTCAAACCAGCTATTCCATCTGGAGCTCACTACTTCAGGAGGAGCCTTGGCCTGCACAAAATCCTTTATAATGAGGAAGCTCACCCATCTTCTCTTTCTGGCAGGCTTCTTGAAGAAGCCATATCTCATCCATGTCACAAGTGATGCAACTTCAGAGAAGTATTTGTAGTGCTGCCAGGTCTCACCCACCAGCCTGATGACATGGCAGAGACAGGTTACATGGACACTGTTGGGTATCACTCCTTCAGAACCTCCTTGTATGCCTTCAGGCTGTAGGAGGCATTATCTGTGACCACTACCAGGGCATCATTCAGGTTCAGATCGTTGCTGTGGAAGGAGGCTAGTATAGCTTGGGAAAACTTTGAGTAGCTGCATCTGTCAATGAAAATGACATCCACCAAAAAGTACTGGTTTTCAACACCTTATATTTTAACCTAAAATAATATTGTGACAAAATAAGTGTTATTAAAATTTCAAGTGCAAACACAAACTCAGCAAAAAAGAAACGTCCCTTTTTCAGGACCCTGTCTTTCAAAGATAATTTGTAAAAATCCAAATAACTTCACAGATCTTCATTGTAAAACGTTTAAACACCGTTTCCCATGCTTGTTCAATGAACCATAAACAATTAATGAACATGCACCTGTGGAACGGTCGTAAAGACACTAACAGCTTACAGACAGTAGGCAATTAAGGTCACAGTTATGAAAACTTAGGACACTAAAGAGGCCTTTCTACTGACTCTGAAAAACAACAAAAGAAAGATGCCCAAGGTCCCTGCTCATCTGCGTGAATGTGCCTTAGGCATGCTGCAAGGAGGCATGAGGACTGCTGATGGCAATAAATTGCAATGTCCGTACTGTGAGATGCCTAAGACGGCACTACAGGGAGATCATCCACAGTGGCAAACCACGTGTAACAACACCTGCACAGGATCTGTACATCTGAACATCACAACTGCGGGACACGTACAGGTTGGCCACAACAACTGCCCGAGTTACACCAGGAACACACAATCTCTCCATCAGTGCTCAGACTGTCCGCAATAGGCTGAGAGAGGCTGGACTGAGGGCTTGTAGGCCTGTTGTAAGGTGACCTACTCACCAGACATCACCGGCAACAGCGTCGCCTATGGGCACAAACCCACCGTCGCTGGACCATACAGGACTGGCAAAAAGTGCTCATCACTGACGAGTCGTGGTTTTGTCTCACCAGGGGTGATAGTCGGATTCGCGTTTATCGTCGAAGGAATGAGCATTACACCGAGGCTTGTACTCTGGAGCGGGATCGATTTGTAGGTGGAGGGTCCGTCATGGTCTAGGGCGGTGTGTCACAGCGTCATCGGACTGAGCTTGTTGTCATTGCAGGCAATGTCAATGCTGTGCGTTACAGGGAAGACTTACAGGGAAGACTCCCTCATGTGGTACCCTTCCTGCAGGCTCATCCTGACATGACCCTCCAGCATGACAATGCCACCAGCCATACTGCTCGTTCTGTGCATGATTTCCTGCAAGACAGGAATATCAGTGTTCTACCATGGCCAGCGAAGAGCCTGGATCTCAATCCCATTGAGCACGTCTGGGACCTGTTGGATCGGAGGGTGGGGGCTAGGGCCATTCCCCCCAGAAATGTCTGGGAGGTGCCTTGGTGGAAGAGTGGGGTAACATCTCAGAGCAAGAACTGGCAAATCTGGTATAGTCCATCAGGAGGAGATGCACTGCAGTACTTAAAGCAGCTTGTGGCCACATTTGACCCCCCCCCCTCCTTTGTTCAGGGACACATTATTCCATTTCTGTTCGTCACATGTCTGTGGAACATGTTCAGTTTGTCTGTTGAAACTTGTTGTGTTCATACAAATATTTACACATGTTAAGTTTTCTGAAAATAAATGCAGTTGACCATGAGAGGACGTTTCTTTTTTTTTTACTGAGTTTGTATCATACACTGCAGTTGAGGAACAATGGGGAAAGTAATTCTGCTTTGAAAGTAGATAAACTTGTAACCCCACTTTTGAGAAAATGGGCGGAAATGTTTTGGTACACCTACTGGAGAGCTCTTCGTTGTCTACACCCATTCCACATCATTCACACCCTCCTACGACTTAGCCCCACCCATCTCTAAGGAGTCACATGTGAGGCCATGTGCTAAACACAGTGAGGTAAACAATGAACCTTAATCCCAACCCATACTACTAGCAATACAAACTGATTGTCATAGCTAGCCACCATGCATGAATCTGGAGGTAGCTAAAGCTAACCAACTAGGTTCAATGTTAGCTAGCTAACTGACATTAGTCTATAACTAGCAATGCAAATGTCTTTCTGAGGTACGAATAATATTACTACACAGATCACTAATGTAATGTTAGCTAGCAGGCCAGCTAATGTTAGCTAGCTAACAGTAGGCTTTAACTTGCAATGAAAACAACTTTCTGACTAAATTAGAAACGTATAATATCTGAAAATGTAGCTAGACTCTTACACGTATACATGGATGTCCTTCATTTTGAAGATGTAATCTGGAGACAGGTGTTTTATACAACAGCCTTCTGTGTTCTCTTTTTGACTCCCTCTGCATTTGCAATCATACTCTGCTTCCACCGGGTATTCCACTGATTTCAAAACTCTGTTAACTTCTTCCGTGACAACAACACTGTTGATCTATGTTCCCCATCTGTGTCTCGTTCAATGAAAATGTTTTTACCTAAATCAGGGATTTCCTCATCGTCTGATTCATTTTCAGAGTCAGCATCGCACGATCGTCTTCCAGAAAGTAGGCCACAATTCTTTCCACTGGTCTGCCCTGTTAAATCCAGGGCAGCAATGTTGAGAGCAACACTTTTGCAGTTCTTTTTTTATTTAATCCTTGCTACCGCAGCTTTTTTTATCTACACATACAGCAACTCATGTTATAGACAGACGCATGCTACATGGCAGACTAATCCAAACTCATCTCTCGGCATGTCCAACCCATCCATTATTTCAGCCAATCATGGCTAGGGGGAAGGTTCCTGACTTTTTCTGTGGCTAAACCAACTAGGCTCGTAATTTTAACAATTTTATTAGTATTTACAGATGGCATATAAGTTTGTTATTAAGGCACATGGAAGTTCACACGTTCCAGAAGTAATTTCTGCCAAATAAAATGCATTTTGATAAAATAAATATATACTTTTACGTTCAAATGCCTCTCCTGTGAAGTAGTGACTTGCGACATACACCTAGCTTCTTAACCTGTTTAGGATAGGGGGCAGTATTTTCACGGCCGGATAAAAAACGTACCCGATTTAATCTGGTTATTACTCCTGCCCAGAAACTAGAATATGCATGTAATTGTTTGATTTGGATAGAAAACACCCTAACGTTTCTAAAACTGTGTGAATGGTGTCTGTGAGTATAACAGAACTCATATGGCAGGCCAAAACCTGAGAAGATTCTAAACAGGAAGTGCCCTCTCTGACCATTTCTTGGCCTTCTATACATTTACATTTAAGTCATTTAGCAGACGCTCTTATCCAGAGCGACTTACAAATTGGTGCATTCACCTTATGATATCCAGTGGAACAACCACTTTACAATAGTGCATCTAAATCTTTTAAGGGGGGGGGGGGGGGGTTAGAAGGATTACTTTATCCTATCCTATCTATAGCCTCTTTATCGAATACAGCGGATCTCTGCTGTAACGTGACATTTTCTAAGACTCCCATAGGCTCTCAGAAGGTGCCAGAACGGGGAATGATGACTCTGCAGTCCCTGGCTGAAAAACAGTAGCGCATTTGGATAGTGGCCGATCTGAGAACAATGAAACGGGTGGGTGCGTGCACATGAAGAGTCCATTTTACATTTTCAGTCTTGAACGAAAACGACGTCTCCCGGTCGTAATATTATTGCTATTTTACGAGAAAAATCGCATAAAAATTGATTTTAAACAGCGTTTGACATGCTTCGAAGTACGGTAATGGAATATTTTGATTTTTTTTTGTCACGATATGCACCGGCGCATCACCCTTCGGATAGTGTCTTGAACGCAAGAACAAAACGCCGCTATTTGGATATAACTATGGATTATTTTGAACCAAAACAACATTGGGTGTAAACTAGAAGCCCTGGGAGTGCATTCTGACGAAGAACAGCAAATGTAATCCAATTTTTCTTATAGTAAATCTGAGTTTGGTGAGTGCCAAACTTGGTGGGTGTCAAAATAGCTAGCCTGTGATGGCCGGGCTATCTACTTAGAATATTGCAAAATGTGCTTTCACTGAAAAGCTATTTTAAAATCGGACATAGCGATTGCATAAAGGAGTTCTGTATCTATAATTCTTAAAATAATTGTTATGTTTTTTGTGAACGTTTATCGTGAGTAATTTAGTAAATTCACCGGAAGTTTCGGTGGGTATGCTAGTTCTGAACGTCACATGCTAATGTAAAAAGCTGGTTTTTGATATAAATATGAACTTGATTGAACAAAACATGCATGTATTGTATAACATAATGTCCTAGGAGTGTCATCTGATGAAGATCATCAAAGGTTAGTGCTGCATTAAGCTGTGGCTTTGGTTTTTGTGACATTATATGCTAGCTTGAAAAATGGGTGTGTGATTATTTCTGGCTGGGTACTCTCCTGACATAATCTAATGTTTTTCTTTCGTTGTAAAGCCTTTTTGAAATCGGACAATGTGGTTAGATAAAGGAGAGTCTTGTCTTTAAAATGGTGTAAAATAGTCATATGTTTGAAAAATAGAAGTTTTGGGATTTTTGAGGACTTTGTAATTCGCGCCACGCCCTATCATTGGATATTGGAGCGGTGTTCCGCTAGCGGAACATCTAGATGTAAGAGGTTAAAACGGGTCACAAATACTCAACCTAGTTCGGCACAAAAAACGTGGTAATTAACTACAATTGCCATAATCCATTGCGCTTGTTCTGCCGGACAGAGGTGGATACACACAGACCAAGAAACCGTATGAGAGAGGAGTGTACACAACACAACAATGAGCGGTAGCTCTACCTGATTGATCCTTATAGTAGTTGGTAATAAGCCGTCTTGAAAGTATGCCTTATCTACTTTGAAGAACTACTAAAATGGTTTCGTCAGACACCTCTGAGGCATAGGCAGTCAGCTACTAGCTAGTCAGGTAACTACTAGTCGAGGTAAATAGGATGACTCAACGGGGAGCACAGAGATCACGTTACATGGTTGTCTGGCTGGCCGTCTTCTACTGCCTGAGCAGAGATAAGATCGTGGTAACTTTAGGAAAATAATAAAGCAATCAAATAAAACACTGTAATATACACAACTTAAATATTTTATTAAAGTAAGGTAATGTGAATAAATGATGGTTAATAAGTGATAAACATGCACTAATTGGCAGTCACTACCATCATTGGGCTGTTATAGTTTTATTCTGTGTTAGACAACGTTTTGGCAATTGAATGTTTTCCATATTTGGCTTTGAAATTTCATAAAGAAATCTAAAATAATGTAAAGGTCATAATTCCTCATGTATTTTTGTTTTAAATAAATCGGAACCGAAATCTAAAACCGTGATTAAAAAATAAATTACAAACCGAACCGACCTCAAAAAATACTAACTGCTCAGCTTCAACTTCTCTTAATTTACCTAAAAAGCGATTCATACAAGTAATAGTCTTAGAAAATGGGTCATTAACTAATTATGAACCGTTATAACACTAATTGCTGTTTTGTTTTAACAACCTGTTCTATTGAACACATGCTGTGGAAAATGAAACCTGTCCGACAGCTAAGAGATTAAGACTTAGGAGAGAGAGCTGACCCAACGTGGGTCAAGTGTGCTGGCTAATGTGGGACCACTCTGTACCTAGATACACTTTAATCAGCTTTAAAATAAGGTTAATTAAATATTTAACCTCTATGGGCTAGGTGGGACGCTTGCGTCCCACCTACTCAACAGCCAGTGTAATCCCGTGGCGCAATATTCAAATACCTTAGAAATGCTATTACTTCAATTTCTCAAACATATGACTATTTTACACCATTTTACAGACAAGACTCTCGTTAATCTAACCACACTGTCCGATTTCAAAAAGGCTTTACAACGAAAGCAAAAATTACATTATGTCAGCAGAGTACCCAGCCAAAAATAATCCGACACCCATTTTTCAAGCTAGCATATAATGTCACATAAACCCAAACCACAGCTAAATGCAGCACTAACCTTTGATGATCTTCATCAGATGACACCCCTAGGACATTATGTTATACAATACATGCATGTTTTGTTCAATCAAGTTCATATTTATATCAAAAACCAGCTTTTTACATTAGCATGTGACTAGCATTCCCACCGAACACTTCCAGTGAATTTACTAAATTACTCACGATAATTGTTATGTTTTTTGTGAACGTTTATTTTAAGAATTATAGATACAGAACTCTTCTATGCACTCGCTATGTCCGATTTTAAAATAGCTTTTCGGTGAAAGCACATTTTGCAATATTCTCAGTAGATAGCCCGGCATCACAGGGCTAGCTATTTAGACACCCAGCAAGTTTAGCACTCACCAAAGTCAGATTTACTATAAGAAAAATGTTATTACCTTTGCTGTTCTTCGTCAGAATGCACTCCCAGGACTTCTACTTCAATAACAAATGTTGGTTTGGTCCCAAATAATCCATAGTTATATCCAAATAGCGGCGTTTTGTTCGTGCGTTCAAGACACTATCCGAATGGTAAAGAAGGGTGACGAGCACGACGCATTTCGTGACAAAAAAATTCTAAATATTCCATTACCGTACTTCGAAGCATGTCAACCGCTGTTTAAAATCAATTTTTATGCAATTTTTCTCGTAAAAAAAGCGATAATATTCCGACCGGGAGTGGTGGTTTTCGTTCAAAGAGAGAGAAAATATAAACATCTCGTGCCCTCGTGCACGAGCCCCAGTCTAATGGTCCTCTGACAGGCCACTATCCAAACGCGCTAATGTGTTTCAGCCAGGGGCTGCCTCGATATCATTCAGCTTTTTCCCGGGTTCTGAGAGCCTATGGGAGCCGTAGGAAGTGTCACGTTACAGCAAAGATCCTCAGTCTTCAATAAAAAGAGCCAAGTTGAACAAGAACTTGTCAGACAGGCCACTTCCTGTACAGAATCTTCTCAGGTTTTTGCCTGCCATATGAGTTTTGTTATACTCACAGACACCATTCAAACAGTTTTAGAAACTTCAGGGTGTTTTCTATCCAAAGCCAATAATTATATGCATATTCTAGTTACTGGGCAGGAGTAGTAACCAGATTAAATCGGGTACGTTTTTTATCCGGCCGTGTAAATACTGCCCCCTATCCCCAACAGGTTAATGGGTACCTTTCAGGACCTGCACCAACTCTCCATCACCTGCTTGTCAGGAGGTCAGTCTGTCTTGCATGATTAATTAATTAGACTGATGGACAGACAGTGCAGTATGTTAATGTGCACACCAATGTTATTATAATTTTGCATTAGTTTGTATTTCTTTTTTTCCATTTGTTTGAAATTCAGTTTAGTTTCAGTTAATTTTCAAACCTGATTTCCTAGGTTTTAGTTGTAGAAAAATATTTATTTTGTTTTCATATTATTTAGTGTTAGGGACAGAAAGCATGTGTGGAAGGCTAGGAGGCCCTTTTCTCAGTACTTTGTCGAAGCACTTTGGGCAGCGTTTACAGCCTCGAGTCTTCTTGGGTATGACGCTACAGACTTGCACACCTGTATTAGGGATGTTTCTCCCATTCTTCTTTGCAGATCCTCTCAAGCTCTGTCAGGTTGGATGGGGAGCGTTGCTGCACAGCTATTTTCAGGTCTCTCCAGAGATGTTTGATCAGGCTCTGGCTGGGCAACTCAAGGACATTCAGAGACTTGTCCTGAAGCCACTCCTGCATTGTCTTGGCGTTGTGCTTAGGGTTGTTGTCCTGTTAGAAGGCGAACCTTCACCCCAGTTTGAGGTCCTGAGCACTCTGGAACAGGTTTTCATCAAGGATCTCTCTGTACTTTGCTCTGTTCATCTTTGCCTCGTTCCTGAATAGTCTCCCAGTCCCTGCCGCTGAAAAACATCCCCACAGCATGATGCTGCCACGACCATGCTTCACCGTAGGGATGGTGCCAGGTTTCCTCCAGACTTGACACTTGGTATTCAGGCCAAAGAGTTCAATCTTGGTTTCATCAGACCAGAGAATCTTGTTTCTCATGGTCAGAGTCCTTTAGGTGCCTTTTGGCAAACTCCAAGCGGGCTGTCATGTGCCTTTTACTGAGGAGTGGCTTCCATCTGGCCACTCTACCATAAAGGCCTGATTGGTGGAGTGCTGCAGAGATGGTTGTCCTTCTGGAAGGTTCTCCCATCTCCACAGAGGAATCATGGAGCTCTGTCAGTGACCATTGGGTTCTTGGTCACCTCCCTGACCAATGCCCTTCTCCCCCGATGGGACTGGGAGACTAGTCAGGATCGAGGGAAAGATTAACGGAGCAAAGTACAGAGAGAATGTGATGAAAGCCCCGACCTGAGCACTCTGGAGCAGGTTAAGGTTCACCTTCCAACAGGACAATGACCCTAAGCACACAGCCAGGAAAATGCACGCGTGGCTTCAGGACAAGTCTCTGGATGTCCTTGAGTGGCCCAGCCAGAGCCCGGACTTGAACCCGATTGAACATCCCTGGAGAGATCTGAAAATAGCTGTGCAGCGACGCTCCCCGTCCAACCTAACAGCACTTGAGAGGATCTGCAGAGAAGACTGGGAGAAACTCCCCAAATACAGCTGTGCCAAGCTTGTAGGGTCATACCCAAGAAGACTCAAGGTTGTAATCACAGCCAAAGGTGCTTCAACAAAGTACTGAGTGAAGTCTGAATACTTATGTAAATGTGATATTTCACTTTGCTAACATTTTGTGAAAACCTGTTTTTGCTTTGTCATTATGGGGTATTGTGTGTAGATTGATGTTTTTTTTTAAAATCCATTTTGGAATAAAGGCTGTAACGTAACAAACTGTGGAAAAATCAAGGGGTCTGAATACATTCTGAAGGCACCGACACACAGTGCATATCTGCCCAGGAAACTTTTAGACCGTGTTGTTGGAAGTGGTGGAGAAGTTATAACAATATAGGTTCTATAGAGGATTTGCAGAGTGCAAAATATACTTTTCCCCCCCATCATATTATAGCTAACAACTAAAATAAATCTAATGTATTTTGTGCATGTTTTATTGCATAAAGGAGACACCGTGGGAAAGAAAGAGTGTGTCACAAAGCAGCGGGCCGGAATCGAACCCAGGTCACAAATGATTATTTTATGACTTTATGCAGCAATCCCCACCTGCACACCTACAGTATAGGTAAAACCACCTTTTGAGTTGCAAAACAAATATGAACTTTACCTGGTGATATCAATGACAGTCTACAAATCAAATCATCCATCTCACCATTAGTTTTTTGCAATTTGATGGGGGACAGTTGTGAAAACACAGGTGACAACACCAGAAACGACAGGAGTTAGTACAGCAGTGAGCTTGCCTTGTAATGGAGTTGCAATTGTGAGGTAAGGAAAGCGTGAAGCTTCTGCTGTCATTTCACCATGAGAGCAGGAGCCTCATTCTAGAGGTGATTAATGGAGCTGTCTACTATGGCTCCTGAGGGGGAGAGGAGCACACGAGCAGGCCTTAATTTCAACCATTGACCGAACTGACTGAGCTTCCGTTTATTTTCCAACAACAGATGGGCCACTGGGGCCATTGCTTGTTTGCACTTCTTGGCCGCTGAGCATCCTCAATCTTCCTCAGCCCCACTGGTTCCCCTGTATAACAGCCTGTCCCATAGGTCATATACTCACTGCATTATGCTCTGGGAGTGAGACCGAGTCCTGGCAGGGGTGTCACCCTATGGATATGTGTAGATGTGCTGCTGCTGCCATAGACTCTCAGCTCTACTACCACATAACATGTAGCGAACCCACATACCCTGATTTCAAGCCCCCTCTACAGGGCACATTGTGGACATATCTAGGACATGCTGTCCAATCAGACCCTGAGCAGAAATGATTGTTCCAAAAATGTCAGTCTTCGAGCTTCTAAAACATTACTCCTTACTCCACACTTAAGGGGATTTCTTTAGTGTGTGAAAAAAAATACAAAACTGAAATATCAGAATTGGATAAGTCTCCACCCCCCTGAGTTAATACTTGGTGGAAGCACCTTTGGCAGCAATTACAGCTGTGAGTCTGTTGGGATAAGTGTCTACCAACTTTGCACACCTAGATTTGGCAATATTTGACCTTTTAGAAAACTGTTCAAGCTCTGTCAAGTTCCTTGGGGAGTGTTGATGGACAGCAATCTTCAAGTTATGCCACACATTTTCCATTGGATTTAGTGCGGTGCTCTGACTGGGCCACTCAAGGACATTTAACGTTTTATTACTTAGCAACTCCACTGTAACTTTGGCTGTGTGCTTCTGGTCATTGTCATGCTGAAAGGTGAACTTCCATCCCAGTTTTAGCTTTTTTGCAGCGGCAGCAGGTTTTCCTCAAGGACTTTTCTGTACATTGCTCCATTAATTTTCCCTTCAATCCTGATAGTCCCTGACAATGAGAAGCATCCCCATAACATGATGCTGCCACCACCATTCTTCACAGTAGGGATGGTGTTCGTTGGGTGATGTGCCGTGTTGGGTTTGTGCCAAACATAACACTTTGCATTTAGGCCAAAAAGTTACATTTTAGTTTTGTCATACCACCCTACCATACATGCCAGATTTGTAGAGCGCTTTTTATACTTATCCCATGATCTGTGCCTTTCCACAACTTTGTCCCGGCATTCTTTTGAAAGCTCCTGCTCATGGTTGTGTTTACTTTGCAATTCACTACCCAGCAGAGGAAACCTACAGGAACTGCTGAATTTATCCTGAAATCATGCGAATCACTACAATTTAACACAAGTGGAGGCCAATTAACTTGGTGTGTGATTTTTAAGGAGATTGGTTACACCTGAGCTAATTTATGATCGCTATTACAAGGAGGGTGGACGCTTATCCAACCAAGCTATTTCAGATTAAATTGATTGATTTTTCACTTGGAAGTTGTGGGGTAAGATATGTAGATCAATGGCGGGAAAAACTATTTCAATGTATTTTTATTTCAGCTACAAGACAGAAGGTGAACATTTTGAAAGGGGTGTCGACTTTCTATAGGCATTGTAAGAAACAAGATTTGAGGCCAGAGGCCACAAAGAAGGGGCTACCGCTAGCGGAACACCTCACCAATATCCAATGGTAGAGCGTGGCGCGAAATACAAAAACCTTAAAAATGCTATAACTTCAATTTCTCAAACATATGACTATTTTACACCATTTGAAAGATAACTCTCGTTAATCCAACCACATTGTCCGATTTCAAAAAGGCTTTACAGCGAAAGCAAAACATTAGATTATGTTAGGAGAGTACCCAGCCAAAAATAATCACACAGACATTTTCAAAGCAAGCATATATGTCACAAAAATCCAAACCACAGCTAAATGCAGCACTAACCTTTGATGATCTTCATCAGATGACACTCCTAGGACATTATGTTATACAATACATGCATGTTTTGTTCAATCAAGTTCATATTTATATCAAAAAACTGCTTTTTACATTAACATGTGATATTCAGAACTAGCATTCCCATCCAAAACTTCCGGTGAATTTACTAAATTACTCATCATAAACGTTGACAAAATAGATAACAATTATTTTAAGAATTATAGATACAGAACTCCTTTATGCAATCGCTATGTCAGATTTTAAAATAGCTTTTCGGCGAAAGCACATTTTGCAATATTCTGAGTACATAGCTCAGCCATCACAGGCTAGCTATTCAGACACCCGCCAACTTCGGGGCTCACTAAACTCACAATTACTATAAGAAAAATTGGATTACCTTTGCTGTTCTTCGTCAGAATACACTCCCAGGACTTCTACTTCAACAACAAATGTTGTTTTTGTTCCAAATAATCCATAGTTATGTCCAAATATCCCCGTTTGTTCGTGCGTTCAGGTCACTATCCAAAGGGTAACGCGCGAGCGCATTTCGAGACCAAAAAATTGAAAATATTCCATTACTGTATTTAGAAGCATGTCAAACGCTGTTTAAAATCAATTTTTATGCTATTTTTCTCGTAAAATAGCGATAATATTCCAACCGGACAATGTTGTATTCATTCAAAGAGGGAAAGAAAAAATAGTGAGGTCTCGTGAACGCGCATCTCCAATCTCTCTGTCACCAGGCAGTCCACTGACAAACTGTGCTAGTATACTCTGCCCAGAGACAGGAGAAGTGTCAATCCGGTTTCTGAAGGCTTTAGAGAGCCAATGGAAAGCCTTAAAGTGTCACGTAACAGCTCAGATACTGTAATTTCGATAGAGATGCAACAGAAGGACTACAAATTGTCAGACAGGCCACTTCCTGCTTGGAATCTTCTCAGATTTTTGCATGCCATATGAGTTCTGTTATACTCACAGACACCATTCAAACAGTTTTAGAAACTTTAGAGTGTTTTCTACCCAAATCTACTAATTATATGCATATTCTAGTTTCTGGGCAAGAGTAGTAACCAGATTAAATCGGGTACGTTTTTTTCACCCGGCCGTGAAAATACTGCCCCCTATCCACAACAGGTTATTAGGGAAAGTCAGCTATAACCAACATCTCCAATCTCGTCTCATTGATTGGACTCCAGGTTAGCTGACTCCTGACTCCAATTAGCTTTTGGACAAGTCATTAGCCTAGGTGTTCACATACTTTTTCCAACCTACACTATGAATGTTTAAATTATGTATTCAATATAGACAAGAAAGATACAATAATTTGTGTGTTATTAGTTTAAGCACACTATGTTTGTCTATTGTTGTGACTTAGATGAAGATCAGATCAAAGTTGATGCAGAAATCCAGGTAATTACAAAGGGTTCACATACTTTTTCTTGCCACTTTATCTTATCGGCACATATGTATCGTGATAATATTATATTGTGAGGTCCCTGGAAATTCCCAGTCTTAGTGCTCTACACCTCTGCGTAATCTCTTTGAGCCTGAGACAACTTTAATGCTCTGATCTCTCTTCAGAGAGAGACCACAACATCAGCAGTGTTCTGGCCCTCCAGCGAGCCCCCTGGTTCCCCAGTCCCCATGCCCTCAAAAGGAGGTTGAACCTGGGGAGGCCAGCACCACAAAGTGGCCTGGCAGCCATCACATGCCTGAAGGTGTTTTGTTTAAACCTTTTTCATTAATTTACTCTACGGCGCAAGTGTGTCTGCAACGTTAAACAAGCAGGGGCCAACGTGTAAATATTTAGCCTTCCATGTTTGCACGAGTTCAAAGGCGGCCTGTACAAGTGAATGAAAAACATTCTCTGGCTTCCCAGTAAACACAGCATTTTATCTAAGCTCTGATAACGGAGTCTGAAATGAATGGCCATATCTGAGTGCTAACAGGAGAACAAAGCAAATTCCAGAGACCTGTAAACTGGAAAAGTAATTTGCTCTTTAACTGGCGATGGCTTCATTATGGCAGAGGAAGCAATTAATCACAATGTCTTTTGTGTTGCATGTTGAATAGAGGACACACACTGGACCAACCCCAGATTTAAACTAGAATCTACCAGATCACGGGTCCAATAGGTTTTTTGATGTGCAAATTGAGAAGGACTAAAAGCACAAATACCCGTAGGAAGCATCACACAGCTTATGTGCCTTGATGTCCTGCTCCTGTGGGCATTTAGACACGAGTAATAGCCTTCAGATGCTGCTGGGTGTGTTTCCACTGCCAGCTGAACATTCAGGTCATAGAAGTCATGAACCTTAGAACCTTAGAACTTCCTGACGTTAATCAGTTGGGGTTCGAGAGCTCTACTGATCCCAAGTTTAAAGGTTAGGATGTCTTAATGAATCATCACGATCATTTGATGTGGATAAGCCTGTCTGGACCGTTTCGAATATTATTATGATCTTTTGTCAAATGTTGTTTTTTTTGTTTGACAACCTGAAGGTTTACATGCAAATCCAAGTAGCATATGAATTAGATCAATCAAACTTGTTATGCCAAGCCACTTCTATTTACTGACTTCCCACTGGGCACAGACAGTCTACTCCACGTTGGTACAACGTCATTTCATTTAAATGAAGTGGCAACAACGTTGATTCAACCAGTGTGTGCCCAGTGGGTTGTGTCTTACTCCCTAGCCTGCACACTGAATATCAGCTCCTGCCCCGAGACAATATTATTTACTGCAATAATATCATGCAACTTTTATCATGATGTACCGGAGTAGCATGGCCTGACGATCTGTTTTACAATCACAAAATTAGTAAAGATCAATCAGAAACACATTTTTATTATCTACAACAGCAGAAGGCTCATTAACCGACCACCCGTTAATCATGACAAATTAACTGTGGGAAATGTCACAGCTGTCTATCAAGGCCCATGAAACAGCTATGCATATCTAATCAACTTCAAAGACAATGCAGGTTCCCACAGAAATATTCTCTAAAAGGGTTCTTGGAAAAGCTTGGGCTTTTGGAACGTGGAACCACCTGAGGTGAATTTTCCTAGTCTATGAGGTTGTAAAACGAAACCGAGATGTTCAACTCAAGTCGACGCGGCAGATGTCAGTGAGTTCAAGTGGCAGCGTGGTGCACATCATTTTGTCATGTCTTGTGCCTCATAGACAGTTGTGCTTTTCGCTATAATTATCTTTTATCTTTTATCTTTTTTTTTTCTTTTTTTTTTTGCCAGGTCGCAATTGTAAATGAGAACTTGTTCTCAACTTGCCTACCTGGTTAAATAAAGGTGAAATAAATAAATTGAATAAAAATGAAATAATAACTGGAAGTGGAGATGAAAGAAGCATGAGAGGGATGCAGAGAATATAGAATATAGCCTTTAGGCTGAACTGAAGAGCAATTGGTCTGGTATAACGGTGATTCCTCACCAAACTAGAACAGTAAAAATTGCATGATTTTTTTTCATTTTTTTCTTCACGAAATGTAATCAATAGAAGGGTCCTTTAGAGGAAGGGTTGTTGACATATATTTGTATCTTAAAGCATAATTGTGAAATAATTAATTGAAGTTGGAATATTTGACATTTTGTCCTTACCCAGGTTTCTTAAGACTCTATAATGTTTGATCTGTAGGTGCTACAAAGCAAAAGTTGGTGTCATCTGAAGCTTTTCCGCTTGTCCTTAATGTGAGTAGTATTTTCATTTCAATCACACATTTCTTACATTAATGAATATTGAAAAATATCCAAATGTATATTTAAAATATAAATTTGAATAAGCTGAAAATCCGAATCACGATATTTTTGTTGTTGTTCTAGTTTCGTGAAGAATCCACATAACAGTAGAGTTGCCAGATCCTTGAATATTCCCCTTTTTCTACCACCTCTTTTTCTATAGAGAAGAGTTAAGCCCTAAAATATACTTTGGAAATCATATTAACCATGGAATCATGGTCCGTAAATGTGTCAATGAAACATACACAGACATACATTCTGCACCAACGACGAGCCTAATTGAGCATAATAAAGTTTCTATACACTCAATCTCTTTAGAAGAAAAATCATTCTCCATTCATTCTAGATGTACACCTGTTGAGTGGAGTGGCTTTCTGTCCTTCACGTTTTCCATCCTGAATTTATAGCCTTCAGCTGTAGAAACGACATTAAACTCTGTCTTCTATAGGATGGCTACAGCCGCTGGCTGGGATGTCCTCGCTGACTCCCCATGTAAAAGATATTGATTATCAACTCAGGCCATAAAAGTTGACATCTGTCTAATTTGATGAACCACATATCACAGTCATAGTAAGTTTCCTTGGAGGTTCATTATTGTGGAGCTCTAGTTGGTGACTGCTGTATTTCACTGTTTGTGTCTTATGGTTGTGAGAGAAGAGAAGCTGCGATGATGATGGCTTGGATTCAAATAGCACCTTTCTACCAATTGAGGTAGGCTACTCAAAGCGCTTTACATAGTAAGGGGGAAACTCACCTCATACTCCACCACTGTGTGGCACAACCACCTGGGTGATGCACGGCAACCATTTTGTGCCAGAACACTGACCACAATTCTGATAGCATGGTGGAGAGGTGAGGAGTGATATATGCCAATCAGGAATGAAGGGGATGATTAGGTGGCCATGACGAAAATGGGGCCAGGTTTGGAATTTAGCCAGGAAACCAGGGTTAACACCCCTACTCTTGCAATAAGTGCCATGGGATTTTCAATGACCACAAGAGTCAGGAAACCAGTTTAACATCCCATCCTAAAGACCACACTCTACGCAGGGCAATATCCTCTTCACTGCCCTGGGACATTGATCTTAAGACCAGAGGGAAGAGTGCCCCCTACTGGCCCTTCAATACCACTTCCAACAGCATAAATAGTACCTGCAAAACATTAGTCTCAAGGTCAACAGTGAAGAGGCGACTCCGGGATGCTGGCCTTCTAGCAGAGTTGCAAAGAAAAAGCCATATCTCAGACTGGCCAATAAAAAGAAAAGATTAAGATGGGCAAAAGAACACAGACCATAGACAGAGGAACTCTGCCTAGAAGGCCAGCATCCCGGAGTCGCCTCTTTACTGTTGACGTTGAGACTGGTGTTTTACGGGTACTATTTAATGAAGCTGCCAGTTGAGGACTTGTGAGGCATCTGTTTCTCAAACTAGAAACTCTAATGTACATGTCCTCTTGCTCAGTTGTGCACAGGGGCCTCCTACTCCTCTTTCTGTTCTGGTTAGAGCCAGTTTGTGCTGTTCTGTGAAGGGAGTAGTACACAGCGTTGTACCAGATCTTCAGTTTGTTGGCAATTTCTCGCATAGAATAGACACAATTTTTCAGAACAAGAATAGACTGACGAGTTTCAGAAGAACGTTTTTTGTTTCTGGCCATTTTGAGCCTGTAATTGAACCCAGAAATACTGATGCTCCAGATACTCAACTAGTCTAAAGAAGGCCAGTTTTATTGCTTCTTTAATCTGGACAACAGTTTTCAGCTGTGCTAACATAATTGCAAAAGGGTTTTCTAATGATCAATTAGCCTTTTAAAATGATCAACTTGGATTGGCTAACACAACGTGCCATTGGAACACAGGAGTGATGGTTGCTGATTATGGGCCTCTGTACACCTATGTAGATATTCCATAGAAAATCAGCCATTTCCAGCAACAATAGTCATTTACAACATTAACATTGTCTACACTGTATTTCTGATAAATTGTATGTTATTTTAATGGACCAAAAAATGTGCTCTTATTTAAAAAACAAGGACATTTCTAAGTGACCATAAACTTTTGAATGGTAGTGTACCTGAGCTGACAAGGTGAACTCCAGGGGTGGTGCTCTGGGGGGGGTGTACTACTATGGCTGATCCTGTAAAACAACACATTTCACTGCACCTATCCAGTGTATGTGACAACAAAAAATCTTATTTAATTTGTATTTATTTTTACTACCATGCAACCTCTAGCTGTGCTGTAGCTGTGTGGGCTTTGGCATCAGAAGAAGGACTCATGCTTTTATGAGGCCAGCAGCTGTGAGGGACATTAGGCACGCTAACTCATTGCACAGAGTGGCCTAAACACATTGGGCCAATTTATTCCTGGTATTATTGGCAGCAAATTCACATACTGTATACAGTAAGAGCCACAAGTCGTGCGACACGTTTGTGGAGAAATCTGAAGGGAAATAGTCCTGGCTGGTTATCTTATGGTTTTAGGAAGTCCTCATAAGGGGGTCGTATGACCCCGTTCACCCCTTCCAGCTCTCTCTCTTCTCTTGCTATACTGGAGCAGCTGTTGGCCAGCGCGTCAGTGGGTAATCCCTAGAACAGAGACTGCTAATGAACCCTGAGCTCTTTAGGAAGACCTGGCCCTGAACCCTCTAGAGGAAAAGCCACATCACATGGAGCCCGTTAAGTGAATTGGTTTACCTGCTGCCTTTGGGGGACTCCTGGGGGGCTCCAAGGGTTGGGGGGGGGGGGGGGGGTTCAATATGACGTCTGTACGAACAGATCCCAAAAAAACATGGATGTTCTGTTCAATCTTTGACTCATGTTGACTGATATTATACCTCATGTGGTTTAGTGTCTATTCTGTTTACTGTGTATGTAGTAAGGCGTCGCATGTTAACTGCACAGTCACTGTTATATAGTAGTTGACTGGGTTGATCACATTGGTTACTCAGTCGGTGAAGTACTCTGAGCCATCATCGCACAGGTCAAACATTTCACCTCACTCCAAGATCTCCGGAGCAGCCTGTTGGCATGGCGACAGGCTCCTCCGTCCAGAAGCGTCTGCACCATTCGTGAATTAGTGCCTGCCAGTCATCGACAACAAGCTCATTACTCAGTAGAGCAGATTAACACCCTGGAGATCGAACTCCTCCCCTCCGACACCCCCTCTACAGTCACACATTCCATAGGTATCATGATTCAGTGGAGATATGAAGCACTTGGCTAGAGTTTGACACATTCAGTAAATGATCTCTTGGAGGGGGCTGACATGGCTTTCGGGGAACCATTTGGATCCCTTCCTGCCCCACCCTCTGAGAGGAGACAAACCCAACTAGAGTGGGACCGGGAAATATTTTATTTGCAGTATGACTAGTCCAATATAGGGCTGTTTGTCACTCAGTATTGGAATTCTGACAACGTTTATGACTGTACGTACGCCTACATATCATGGTTATCTTTCGTTAATCAGAGCATAATTACCCTGTCAGGCCTGATGGGTGTACAGCAAGAGGATTTCCCAATATGTGTGGTGTGAAAAACTTGTGAAAAATAAATTTGTTCTGTTAGTGAAGCCAGGAATGCTTCTTTGTTCTTCTCCGTAAAGAATGTGTGGGCCGCAGCCAAAACTTTCCTCCTCTTGTGACCTACTGTAAACCAGGGCACTGCTTTAAACACCATTGTTATCAGGTGACTCGTTTTTAAGCCTTTACACTTGTGGGAAATTGCCTATATGGATATGGCTAAATTTAAATGTTTCTTACAGAAGAAATATGAAATGCATGACAATGGTAGCAATTGAAAGGTAACAGTTTGGAGAGTATTGGAAAATTATTAGACCAAAAGGTGAGGACACAACAGTTCACCATACACAAGAATGAATCCAAACATTAGGACTGTAGATTTTTTTTGTGCATTTTACATTTACTGTACTTTTCGCCGCATTTATTGATAACAAAATCTGAAAATACTCTGGATACATTCAGTAACATGATAAGAATATTCTTGGAAAATGTGGGGTAGGTGCAACATGAGTGAGCAGGCTAACTGGTGTCTCCAAGTGACCACACACCTGGCTGGACTAACTGGTGTCTCCAAGTGACCACACACCTGGCTGGACTAACTGGTGTCTCCAAGTGACCACACACCTGGCTGGACTAACTGGTGTCTCCAAGTGACCACACACCTGGCTGGACTAACTGGTGTCTCCAAGTGACCACACACCTGGCTGGACTAACTGGTGTCTCCAAGTGACCACACACCTGGCTGGACTAACTGGTGTCTCCAAGTGGCCACACACCTGGCTGGACTAACTGGTGTCTCCAAGTGGCCACACACCTGGCTGGACTAACTGGTGTCTCCAAGTGGCCACACACCTGGCTGGACTAACTGGTGTCGCCAAGTGGCCACACACCTGGCTGGACTAACTGGTGTCTCCAAGTGGCCACACACCTGGCTGGACTAACTGGTGTCGCCAAGTGGCCACACACCTGGCTGGACTAACTGGTGTCTCCAAGTGGCCACACACCTGGCTGGACTAACTGGTGTCGCCAAGTGGCCACACACCTGGCTGGACTAACTGGTGTCGCCAAGTGGCCACACACCTGGCTGGACTAACTGGTGTCTCCAAGTGGCCACACACCTGGCTGGACTAACTGGTGTCGCCAAGTGGCCACACACCTGGCTGGACTAACTGGTGTCTCCAAGTGGCCACACACCTGGCTGGACTAACTGGTGTCGCCAAGTGGCCACACACCTGGCTGGACTAACTGGTGTCTCCAAGTGGCCACACACCTGGCTGGACTAACTGGTGTCGCCAAGTGGCCACACACCTGGCTGGACTAACTGGTGTCGCCAAGTGGCCACACACCTGGCTGGACTAACTGGTGTCGCCAAGTGGCCACACACCTGGCTGGACTAACTGGTGTCGCCAAGTGGCCACACACCTGGCTGGACTAACTGGTGTCGCCAAGTGGCCACACACCTGGCTGGACTAACTGGTGTCTCCAAGTGGCCACACACCTGGCTGGACTAACTGGTGTCGCCAAGTGCCACACACCTCTCCAAAATGTGCACAGTTCCTAAATAAGTAATTTCTAAGAGTATTCAACTACTGTATAAAGTGCTTTTTTGAGCTCTCCTAGCTGTGCCATTGAGGAACTAGAGCAAACACACTTGTAGTTTTGTTTGGAACGTAGCCCTGCATCCCCACCATCACACAATTACTGTTGTGGTTTACGCAATCCAAAAACGGTCCATTAGAAATCCCAATCTGGGTGAGGTGGGCATCATTTGAAAGCCTGTTCTATTGCAAACATGACTAACTAAGTTATAAAACACGATGTTAGGCTTTCACAATGCAATTCAAGGAAACAGATAATTTTGGTGCGAATAGAAAGGAGTGCATTCTTGTGCGTGTGCCGCAACAAATTTTCTTCACAATAGACAAACGCAGGCTAATTCTGTTCAGGACAACCCAGGGTATGATGCCATGTCATTTTGGACTGTACATCAAACATAGTGAGTGATCATAAATGTTGACACTGTATATGACATGAGTTTTATGGTATGGCTATGTGAAGTGCACATTTGGATGGGTGTTTGGCTTGCTTGTATGACAGCGGTATTTCTTATAATCCTCAACGTCTCATCTTTCAAATACATTTACAACCATTTCCCTCACTCAGACAACGAAACATTTGCAAAAGTTGCCCAATTAGTGGGAGGGATTGGGGTGCTCAAGTTCAGAACGTCTGTCAGTCAGAACCAATACAACGCTGTGAAGCACAGAGCCTGAGCTCTGACATCATGTATAGCGTGTTACTGTACAGCCACTGTGTTCCAATTTAGGCATTTATCAATGCCCAAGTCTGCCATTTTCAACCTGTACACGGGTACGAGTGTAAAGGGTTAAACAACTAATTGACCTACGTCGGTTCAATCTGTGAGCGCAATGCACATTTTCTCAAGAGATAAATTCGATCAAGCCCGACCTGTGCGATGTAGTAGGGAGTTGTAGTTGCCAACAGATCAATATTCTACATACAGTACACTGAGTATACCAAACATTAGGAACACCTTCCGAATATTGAGTTCACCTGGTCAGTCTGTCATGGAAAGAGCAGGTGTTCTTAATGTTTTGTACACTCAGTGTAGTTTATCGCAGAAAACGTGGTAATTAACTATAATGACCATAGTCCATCGCTGCCTACTTGTCCGGTCTGAGACAAAGAGACGAGATAGAAGAATACACAATCGAGAGGGATAGAGAGCAGTTGCTTCATGAGGTATCTCGAAAAATTCAGAATCTAAGATTATTAGTGACAATATGCCTTATTTACTTTGAAGAACTCCTAAAATCATGATTTTGTCAGACCGCAGCTCTACAGACATGAGATATTGACTTGGAATTCAATAACAAATTAATCAAATAGGCCTAAAACAAATGTAATATACACAGCAACTGAAATATTTTATTAAAGTAATGTGAATAAATTATGTTAAGTGATAAGCAGTAATGGGACTTTCATTAATTGTTTTATTCTGTGTTACAGCATTCAACCCACATAATGCAGTGCATTTAATGTCCAAAGAAATGATCGAAACCGAAAGTTGAAAACCACGATTATGTTTTAATCAAAGCGAACCCAAAAAGCACTATTCGCTCAGCACTACAGGTGACCTGCTTGAATAAACACCAAGTCAAATTGGGATTCCCCGTTCCCACTGAAGCATGGCATAGTAAAGGAAAAGCACTCTGTCGGCAACCTCCTTTTGATGCTTTAAACATTAATTAAGCAGTTAAATTATAACTTCTTATACTTCCAGTCTGTGTGCATGCAATATGTACAGTAGAGGTGATTTTTTTCATTTTACCAGGTAAGTTGACTGAGGACACATTCTCATTTACGTTGAAAATCCCATCCGAAAGACAGCACCCTACACGGGGGCAATGTCCCCAATCACTGTCTTGGGATCTTTTTTTTACACTAGAGGAAAGAGTGCCTCCTACTGGCCCTCCAACACCACTTCCAGCAGAATCTAGTCTCCCATCCAGAACCAACCCAGCTTAGCTTCAGATGCAAGCCAGCAGTAGGATGTAGGGGGGTATGCTGCTACAGTATGTGTATGTTGGGTCCATAGTCTCTTCCCTGTTGTGTGCTTGATGCGTGAGCATCATTGCAGCATCAACATATTCTGTAACATGGAGATATGACCGTGTGGGAACACTAACTATAAAAGTCTGTATCAATTTAACCTTTTGTATTTTGGAAATTATTTCTCACTGATATTAAAGATAAGGTCCTTATGCTTCCAAAACCGTACCACAAGCGATGTGTGTTAATGTTTAGACCCAGCGCTGGGCTCTTTAACAAAACTCCCCCATACAGAGGTTGCCTTCGTCCAATGACTCTTATGTGTAATGTAATGGGACTGAGAGTCATGTGCTAAGGTCAGCCATATAGAGATTGTTACACCCACACCCAATGATCGAGGACATCAGCCTTAGCTGCAAATCTGTGCAATATCATCAGACAAATTGAGAGTGCGTGACAACCAAATAAAACAGACCAAAAAAAAAATATACACTACACTTAATTCAAAGAATCAACACTTTATTTCATATCATACAAGGAATGCCCATGTAAAGGGTTAGTGAGTTTACCATCCATCTTAATCCAAAACAAGGGATGATTGAATAGTTAAATGAATATTGTCTAATACAAATAATAAGCAGAATGTCAGGGCTGGGCTGGAACAGAAACCTGCACGTCCAGTAGCTACGTCCAGTAGCTAGATCTCTAGGAGCAAGGTTGGCCATGCATGTTCTACGTCTATGCATTGTTACTTTTAACACCAATTCTAACCAATAGCATACACTGAGTGTACAAAACATTAAGGACACCTGCTCTTTCCACGAGGTGAATCCAGGTGCAGGCTATTGATGTCACTTGTTAAATCCACTTCAATCAGTGTAGATGAAGGGAAGAAGACAGGTTAAAGAATGACTTTTAAGCCTTGAGACAATTGCGACATGGATTGTGTATATGTGCCATTCAGAGGGTGAATGGGAAAGACAAAATATTTAAGTGCCTTTGAATGGGGTATGGTATTAGGTGCAGGCGCACCGGTTTGTGTCAAGAACTCCAATGCTGCTGGGTTTTTCCCGCTCAACAGTTTCTCATGTGTTTCAAGAATGGTCCACCACCCAAATGACATTCAGCCAACATGACACAACTGTGGGAAGCATTGGAATCAACATGGGCCAGCATCCCTGTGGAACGCTTTCGACACCTTGTAGAGTCCATGCCCTGACGAATTTAGGCTTTTCTGGGGGCAAAAGGGGATTAAGTTAGATCAGGACTTGCTTCATTGTTGATAAACAACTTACCCGTTTGTTACACATCATCCTAAAGCTGCCACTTCTTGCTGCTAATGTTACTATCCATGCAGGCAATGCAGCCCGCTGCAATGCTTCTTTGGAAAATGTATCAACTTCAATATTCAAAAAGAGATTCCTCCCCGGTCGTAAAGGCCGGGGAGGCTAGGTGTTTAGTTGGCTAGGTGTTTAGTTGGCTAGGTGTTTACAGCCACGACGGAACAGCCGTTGTTTACAAACGCACCGGAACTTCTTTGGGATTCCAGGGTTCACTTCCGCACCTCCTCCGAAAGCTGTTAAATAGGTCTATAGAACGGTTCTCTATACCACCAAAAAGGGATCCGCTTTAAGAACCCTTATTTGACACTATATACTATATATATTTTTGTACATGATATGTGTGTCATTTAGCCAGGTCACTCATGGATACCACCCTGCCAAAAATAGGGTGCCACCATCACGTGATTGGGGACCAAAGCGACAACCCCTCCCTTCACTCACACGCATTCCTTTCAATACTTTGTCCCCCTCCTGAAACACAGTCAGACTGACGTGTACTGTAGCTACCTTACTTTTACAACCAGTCAGCTGCCTTACTAAGCAATCACACCCCTGAGGGCAGTGTATAGTGCTCTACATGCAGGACAATGATGGAGGCAATGGATATGTCAGTGGAAATATGTTATGTGGAGGGAGTCTTGCTGTGTTCATTGAGCCTACTGGATATGGCTACTGTATACTACTGTATACTACTGTATATGGTACCTGTGGGGAGGGATGTACCTTCAAGTAACATTAACATCCACCCCTAGAAACCAAAGATTTGCTGTTATATTGCACTCAACATTTGCAACATTTCCCTAACCACTTGTGGATACTGAATCCTGATACACTGCTCAAAAAAATAAAGGGAACACTTAAACAACACAATGTAACTCCAAGTCAATCACACTTCTGTGAAATCAAACTGTCCACTTAGGAAGCAACACTGATTGACAATACATTTCACATGCTGTTGTGCAAATGGAATAGACAACAGGTGGAAATTATAGGCAATTAGCAAGACACCCCCAATAAAGGAGTGGTTCTGCAGGTGGGGACCACAGACCACTTCTCAGTTCCTTTTCTTCCTGGCTGATGTTTTGGTCACTTTTGAATGCTGGCGGTGCTTTCACTCTAGTGGTAGCATGAGACGGAGTCTACAACCCACACAAGTGGCTCAGGTAGTGCAGCTCATCCAGGATGGCACATCAATGCGAGCTGTGGCAAGAAGGTTTGCTGTGTCTGTCAGCGTAGTGTCCAGAGCATGTAGGCGCTACCAGGAGACAGGCCAGTACATCAGGAGACGTGGAAGAGGTCGTAGGAGGGCAACAACCCAGCAGCAGGACCGCTACCTCCGCCTTTGTGCAAGGAGGAGCAGGAGGAGCACTGCCAGAGCCCTGCAAAATGACCTTCAGCAGGCCACAAATGTGCATGTGTCTGCTCAAACGGTCAGAAACAGACTCCATAAGGGTGGTATGAGGGCCCGACGTCCACAGGTGGAGGTTGTGCTTACAGCCCAACACCATGCAGGACGTTTGGCATTTGCCAGAGAACACCAAGATTGGCAAATTCGCCACTGGCACCCTGTGCTCTTCACAGATGAAAGCAGGTTCACACTGAGCACGTGACAGACGTGACAGAGTCTGGAGACGCCGTGGAGAACGTTCTGCTGCCTGCAACATCCTCCAGCATGACCGGTTTGGCGGTGGGTCAGTCATGGTGTGGGGTGGCATTTCTTTGGGGGGCCGCACAGCCCTCCATGTGCTCGCCAGAGGTAGCCTGACTGCCATTAGGTACCGCGATGAGATCCCCAGACCCCTTGTGAGACCATATGCTGGTGCGGTTGGCCCTGGGTTCCTCCTAATGCAAGACAATGCTAGACCTCATGTGGCTGGAGTGTGTCAGCAGTTCCTGCAAGAGGAAGGCATTGATGCTATGGACTGGCCTGCCCGTTCCCCAGACCTGAATCCAATTGAGCACATCTGGGACATTATGTCTCGCTCCATCCACCAATGCCACGTTGCACCACAGACTGTCCAGGAGTTGGCGGATGCTTTAGTCCAGGTCTGGGAGGAGATCCCTCAGGAGACCATCCGCCACCTCATCAGGAGCATGCCCAGGCGTTGTAGGGAGGTCATACAGGCACGTGGAGGCCACACACACTACTGAGCTTCATTTTGACTTGTTTTAAGGACATTACATCAAAGTTGGATCAGCCTGTAGTGTGGTTTTCCACTTTTAATTTTGAGTGTGACTCCAAATCCAGACCTCCATGGGTTGATAAATTGGATTTCCATTGATTATTTTTGTGTGATTTTGTTGTCAGCACATTCAACTATGTAAAGAAAAAAGTATTCAATAAGATTATTTATTTCATTCAGATCTAGGATGTGTTGTTTAAGTGTTCCCTTTATTTTTTTGAGCAGTGTATTTGATGTTCATATGTACTCTTTAAATTTATTCCCAGGATATTGTGTGTTTATAATCCAAACATTTTTATAGCATGGCAAAATAGCTGAGAGATGATCTTATACACAGAGAATGCGTGGTATGGATTTCATTCTGCAAAGAGTTGTACTATTTCCTGAACAAATATGATTAAGAGGGCAAACAATGACCAAGAACATTGTTTTCTTTGTTAGCAAACCTTGTTTCCCCATACCTGAGCTACAAGCAACCAGTGGGTGTAACGTGAGATGCTTTAAGGCATCCATTCTCACAGAGCTGTTAAACAATATTGAAAAAACGGTCTCACCACTGTCAAGATATGACATGTTCTGCATAGGTATTCCAAAGGTGACGCTCCCTTCAGCTAGGCAACATTAGGTGGAGTGTAAATTGAGCTATTTAAAATAACAGAATGCACATTCCAGTTGGTCTTGTCTCCTCAATGCCTTGATTTGTCTCAACTCTTCTAGTCCCATGTATGCAAGAACACCCTTGTCATTTGATGACATCAGCACATTCTGAGTTGTGCTATATCGATATGAACACCCAGAGCTGTAGAGCTAAATGTTCTGGGCTAATCATTAGCATTTACTGTGCAGCAGACCTGTCAAAGGCTAATATGTTTGAACCGTCGCATGGATCATTATTGGTTTAGCAGTTAGGCTACGCTGTGTTGATTAACATCCTCTATTCATATTTTTTACAAAGCTGAGGCAACACTGTGTATGTCCCAAATGGCACCCTATTCCCTATGTAGTGCACTACTTTTGATCAGAGCCCCATGGGCCATGATCAAAAGTAGTGCACTATGAAGTGAATAGGGTGCCAATTGGGATGCATATTATAAGTGGGTGTGTGTACGCACTTTAGCCTGCATGTTTGGCCTGCGAGTGGTTCTGCGTTAAGAGTTGTGATTTATAAATTAAGATGAAACTAGGGCCAAGTGTGAAAAACCCAGACAGTTCTTCTGGTAAATGGTTTCCCTTCAAAGGAGAGCAGCTTTAACATGCACACTCATAAATCAGTAAGGAGGGTAATTATTTCACTCTTGGTAATGGCCCTCTGATGAGTTTCTTTTTCTCTGTGTTTGCAGGATGGCTGTTGACGACCCTCCCCTTTCTGCTATACTCAGCTGTCAATCAACCAGGATGAGCAGATCTCTAATCAAGACATGGACCTGGATGCAAAGACTGAAAAGGTGGAAACAGAATAAGGAGTTTGATCATGCTCAATAAGGGATTTTATGTTGTAATGTCTGTTCCTTATATTTTTATCAATGGAGTCTGCTGTATGATATGAAGCCAGCCATAGAACATGGTTTTAGAATGACCACTTCTTCCCTTTTAAGTGTATCTATGAATAAAGTCAAGTGAAATAACTCAGTTCTGAAGCTAATACAGACACACTCACGCATACGTAACACAATTCCCCTCGTTAACACACTATCAGAGGTCAGTTCACTTCACACCTCCAGGTCAAGACAGGGATTGAGGGGCGTCCCGAGGGAATATTTAAACAGTGGTCATCACCTTTCCTTCCTCTCCTGCCACTCAGTTTACAACTAGTTGCTTATTGGCTTTACAACTGGGGCTCGTATTCATAAAGATCCTAGATCCGCACTTCCACACAGAGATGCTTTATGAATACAAACCCAGAGGCTTTATGAAGGTCAGAATTTAAGTTAAATAAATAAATAAAAAAGGAAAGAAAGAAGTAGCTTTGTTTTTACATACTTCTCACTTCCACTTTTCTTTGAGTCGTGCTGATGTTGAAGACAGACCCATCGTGAAAGGGGCCCCAGTGGTACGGTACATTGTGAACGGTACTGTGGCCGGGAAGTACCTAATGTCACAAATGTCATGTAGTACCACATCCGCTTACCACAGTCTTATTCTAGTGAAAGCAACAGTACTCGTGCAGTCTCACCATGCTGTACGTACGTGTGTGAGTGCCTGCATGTGTGCGTGCGTGCATTCATGCGTGTGTGTCTGTCCTGACAAAGACATTCATCTATGCGAGAGTTATCTCAATGTTCTAATCTATCTCATTGTTCTATGTGGGTATATGGCGTCAAATCAGCCTCTAAAGCCAATTGGGCAAGATGGGGCTGTCGAGCAAGATGAAACATAGTTGAGCAAGCAAGCAAACACTGAGTCGAGAGCGCAGAGGATGGTTACTGCAAGCAGAGGATGACTGCAACAAGCGCACAGACAAGTCGAGAGCGCAGAATGTGGTCGAGCCAGCAAAGGATGGGTCCTGAGAGCGCACAGGCAGCGGAGACATGCAAATTAAAAAATTGTCAAATGCGTTTTCACAAATACACCGCTTCCCCACATGGATTTTATTCTCTCACAACAAGAAATCTTGCTCTCGCAACTGCGATCTTTTACTCAATTTTTTTATTACAGGTGAAAATTCTAGCCAATGAACACTGGTTAACACAGCAAAAAAGTTATCATTATTATGGAGTATTATACTGCAACTCGCTGTTGGCTGGGCTCCCTGCCTGTGCCATTAAACCCCTACAACTCATCAAGAACGCCGCAGCCCGTCTGGTGTTCAACCTTCCCAAGTTCTCTCACGTCACCCCGCTCCTCCGCTCTCTCCACTGGCTTCCAGTTGAAGCTCGCATCCGCTACAAGACCATGGTGATTGCCTACGGAGCTGTGAAGGGAACGGCACCTCCATACCTTCAGGCTCTGATCAGGCCCTACACCCAAACAAGGGCACTGCGTTCATCCACCTCTGGCCTGCTGGCCCCCCTACCTCTGAGGAAGCACAGTTCCCGCTCAGCCCAGTCAAAACTGTTCGCTGCTCAGGCACCCCAATGGTGGAACAAGCTCCCTCACGACGCCAGGACAGCGGAGTCAATCACCACCTTCCGGAGACACCTGAAACCCCACCTCTTTAAGGAATACCTAGGAGAGGATAAAGTAATCCTTCTAACCCCCCCCCCCCTTAAAAGATTTACATGCACTATTGTAAAGTGGTTGTTCCACTGGATATCATAAGGTGAATGCACCAATTTGTAAGTCGCTCTGGATAAGAGCGTCTGCTAAATGACTTAAATGTAAATGTAAAATGTAATGGAGCCCCAAACCCTGCCTATTTCTACAATTTCACTTATTAAAATCAGATTTGAACCTTAACCACATATTTAACCTTATGCCTAACCTTAAGTTAAGACCAAAAAGCAATGTTTGTTTTCTTACATTTTTACGATACAGCCAATGTTGACTTTGTGGCTGTGTTATCTAGTGGAAACCGGATTTTGGCAGTGAAAGGCAAGGTGATGGGTTTGTTATAAAAATCTTTGGTGGTGGTGGTGAAGTAGGGACGATGGCTGACGATAAAAAGGTAAGCTCTATAGTTTTTCAGTAGAGAACCTAACCAACCAACTTATCACCTGTGATTTCGAAATTGAAATTGATGTAGGAAGCTAGCTAGTTACTTGTTCTTCTGTTATTGAAGCAGGATGTCTACAGTGGTGGAAAAAGTACCCAATTGTCATACTTGAGTAAAAGTAAAGATACCTTAGTAGAAAATGACTCAAGTAAAAGTGGAAGTCACCCAGTAAAATACACCTTGAGTAAAATTCTAAAAGCTGTTGGTTTTAAACATACTTAAGCATCAAAGTAAATGTAATTGCTAAAATATACTTAAGTATCAAAAGTAAAAGTACAAGTCTAAATAATTTCAAATTCCTTATTAAGCAAACCAGACGGCACCATTTTTTTGTTTTATTTATTTACGGATAGCCAGGGGCACGCTCCAACACTCAGACATCATTTATAAACGAAGATTGTGTTTAGTGAGACCGCCAGATCAGAGGCAGTAGTGATGACCAGGGATGTTCTCTTGATAAGTGTGTGAATTAGACCATTTTCCTATTCAGCTAAACATTCAAAATGTAACCAGTACTTTTGGGTGGCAGGGAAAATGTATGCAGTAAAAAGTACATTTTCTTTAGGAATGTAGTGAAGTAAAAGTTGTCAAAAACTGGGAGGGAGTGGCAGAGGAGGGGGAGCCAAGAGAGATCAAACTCTGAAGTAAATAGCCAATATTATAAACCGCTAACTGCGTACTTTGAGTTATAGACTATTTGAAACCCAGATTTGATTCACTTTTACTCTGGCAGTTTTTGTGCAGTTACAACAAAAGAGAATGATTCTAACCATCTCTCTCTCCATCTACCTCTCCATGCAGGCCCACTTTAACTATGTGGTGGAGAAGTTATTCAGTGCTTGGCTGACAGAGATAGGAGATACAGGAGTCCACTGTTTAAAGTACCTCGGGTCTCTTCTATGCACAGCACTCTGGGGACTTGCTGCAGGTAACCATGACTTCTATCAATCACCCCCGTAACTTAATCATTGGTGGTACTAAGTTCCTCTAATTGCTTTGATGCTGTATGGAGGCATTGTTATGAGGACATCTGTCACGCAGAGAGGATGACATATTATTGACTTTGACCACCTGCTGTCTTTTTGGTTAGAAATATGGTTCTATACAGAGGATGGTTCTATACTGAATGTGTACAAGTAGGTTAGGTAAGGGATGAAGTGAAAATCAATAGGAGGATAGCTCCCCACGACGAGGGTCGGGCATGAAATGACAGCAGGCTGTTCAATACTGAGCCATACTGACTGACGAATGGCGTGGATTAATACAGCTTGGCTCAGTCCCACATTGTATACAGTATTATCACTTACTTGGCTAAATGATTATCCATAGTTGCCTCTTAATACAGCTGCAATACTAAAATAGACTGTTGCCTTGAATGCAAAACTTTTCAACTCCAATTGAACTCTGACAATTCCTGACATATTTTGACTGTAGAGAACATACAGTAGCAGTCAAAAGTTTGTACACACTTACTCATTCTAGGGTTTTTCTTTATTTTGACTATTTCTGCGTTGTAGAATAATAGTGAGGACACCAAAAATATGAAATAACACATGGAATCATGTAGTAACCAAAAAAGTGTTGGGAAAATATATTTGATATTCTTCAAAGTAGCCACCCTTTGCCTTGATGACAGCTTTGTACACTCTTGGCATTCTCTCAACCAGCTTCATGAGGTAGTCACCTGGAATGCATTTCAATTAACATGTGTGCCTTGTTAAAAGTGAATTTGTGTCATTTCTTTCCTTCTTAATGCATTTGTTGTGTTAACCTGTTAGGGCTAGGGGGCAGTATTTACACGGCCGGATAAAAAAACGTACCCGATTTAATCTGGTTATTACTACTGCCCAGAAACTAGAATATGCATATAATTATTGGCTTTGGATATAAAACACCCTAAAGTTTCTAAAACTGTTTGAATGGTGTCTGTGAGTATAACAGAACTCATATGGCAGGCAGAAACCTGAGAAGATTCTGTACAGGAAGTGCCCTCTCTGACCATTCCTTAGGCTTCTTGACTCTCTTTATTGAAAATGTAGGATCTTTGCTGTAACGTGACACTTCCTACGGCTCCCATAGGCTCTCAGAACCCGGGAAAAAGCTGAATGATGTCGAGGCAGCCCCTGGCTGAAAAACATTAGTGCCTTTGGTAAGTGGTCTATCAGAGGACAATGAGACTGAGGCGCGTGCACGAGGCGACCCCATGTTTTTATTTTCTCTCTCTTTGAACTAAAACACGGTTTCCCGGTCGGAATATTATCGCTTTTTTACAAGAAAAATGGCATAAAAATGGATTTTAAACAGCGGTTGACATGCTTCGAAGTATGGTAATGGAATATTTAGATTTTTTTTGTCACGAAACGCGGCGGGCGCGTCACCCTTCTTTACCCTTTCGGATAGTGTCTTGAACGCACGAACAAAACAGAGGATATTTGAACATAACTATGGATTATTTCGAACCAAACCAACATTTGTTATTGAAGTAGAAGTCCTGGGAGTGCATTCTGACGAAGAACAGCAAAGGTAATAACATTTTTCTTATAGTAAATCTGACTTTGGTGAGGGCTAAACTTGGTGGGTGTCTAAATAGCTAGCCCTGTGATGCCGGGCTATCTACTTAGAATATTGCAAAATGTGCTTTCACCGAAAAGCTATTCTAAAATCGGACATAGCGAGTGCATAAAGGAGTTCTGTATCTATAATTCTTAAAATAATTGTTATGTTTTTTGTGAACGTTTATCGTGAGTAATTTAGTAAATTCACCGGAAGTTTGCGGGGGGTATGCTAGTTCTGAACGTCACATGCTAATGTAAAAAGCTGGTTTTTGATATAAATATGAACTTGATTGAACAAAACATGCATGTATTGTATAACATAATGTCCTAGGATTGTCATCTGATGAAGATCATCAAAGGTTAGTGCTGCATTTAGCAGTGGTTTGGGTTTATGTGACATTATATGCTAGCTTGAAAAATGGGTGTCTGATTATTTCTGGCTGGGTACTCTGCTGACATAATCTAATGTTTTGCTTTCGTTGTAAAGCCTTTTTGAAATCGGACAGTGTGGTTAGATTAACGAGAGTCTTGTCTTTAAAATGGTGTAAAATAGTCATATGTTTGAGAAATTGAAGTAATAGCATTTCTAAGGTATTTGAATATCGCGCCACGGGATTACACTGGCTGTTGCGTAGGTGGGACGATTTCGTCCCACCTAGCCCAGAGAGGGTAATCAGTTGTGTTGTGACAAGGTAGGTGTGGTATACAGATGATAGCCGTATTTGGTAAAAGACCACGTCCATATTATGGCAAGACAGCTCAAAAAAGCAAAGAGAAACGACAATCCATCATTAATTTAAGACATGAAGGTCAGTCAATACAGAAAATGTCAAGAACTTTGAAGGTTTCTTCAAGTGCACTCGCAAAAACCATCAAGCGCTATGATGAAACGAGGTCTCATGAGGACCACCACAGGAAAGGAAGACCCAGAGTTACCTCTGCTGCAGAGGATAAGTTCATTAGAGTTAACTGCACCTCAGATTGCAGCCCAAATAAATGCTTCACAGAGTTCAAGTAACAGACACATCTCAACAACTGTTCAGAGGAGACTGTGGGAATCAGGCCTTCATGGTCAATTTTCTACAAAGAAACCACTACTAAAGGACACCAATAAGAAGAAGAGACTTGTTTGGGCCAAGAAACACGAGCAATGGACATTAGACCGGTGGAAATCTGTCTTTTGGTTTGATGAGTCCAAATGTGAGATTTTTGGTTCCAACCGCTGTGTCTTTGTGAGACGCAGAGTAGGTGAACGGATGAACTCTGCATGTGTGGTTCCCACCGTGAGCATGGAGGATGAGGTGTGATGGTGTGGGGATGCTTTGCTGGTGACACTCTCATTGATTTTATTTAGAATTCAAGGCACACTTATTTGTTTTCAACAGGACAATGACCCAACACACCTCCAGGCTGGAGAGTGATGGAGCGCTGTATCGGATGACCTGGCCTCCACAATCACCCGACCTCAACCCAATTGAGATGGTTTGAGATGAGTTGGACCGCAGAGTGAAGGGAAAGCAGCCAACGAGCTCAGCTTTTTTTGTGTGTAATTTCATAGTTTTGATGTCTTCACTATTATTCTACAATGTAGAAAATAGTAAAAAATTTATAAAAACCCTTGAATGAGTAGGTGTGTCCAAACTTATGACTGGTACTGTATGTATCCCTCCATTTTCCTCAGTGGAGTCCTATCCAATGTCTATGCACCTGTTGTGTTGGCATAGTTACTGGACGAGTGGTAGGAGTTGTTGATGACAGTGATGTGTTTCATTGTGATCTCAACAAACAGCCGCTGTGGCAAAACCATGCCTGGTGATGTCAACCAAATGATATTTCTCCACCCTGGATCACAGTAAACACACACCTAGTCACTCTCTCTCTGTGTATGTTTGTTGCACGTGAGAGAGTGAGTAATGGGTCTGTATATGCAAGTGTGTGTAGAGTAGGATATACGTTTTGTGTATATGAGTCTACTCTGAGTCTGTATACACCCTGTATTACATGCCTGTGTTTTGTTTGCACACACTTTTCTTGTATGTGGATTAGTACAGTGTTTTGCGACATTCATCTCTCTCTCTCGTCTCCTCAGATATTTGGTGCTCCCCAGACCAATGTTTCGAGGCAGGGATGAACTACGCTGTTCATCTGAGCTTTCCCCTCTACTCTGCACTCAGTGATGTCCAGTACCCATGCACACTCACCGACTCTGGTTGTTCTCAAGACAGCGGTAATGCTGGAACTAACCGAGTGTGGTCAAGACCCCCTCCACAGACATCTGCTGCATCTTCATCTTAAACATGTCAGCTCTGCAGCACCAGGGAGCTAAAGGTGTGGCACCGCACTCCCAACAGTCATGTATGACTGCTTAAACATACTTCAACATACTTGTATACTCATTTATGTGTTTCTTAACTAAACATCCAAGGAAGGTTTCTTATGGCTCAATAATACTGACATGGATTGTACACCTTTGCTTAGCCCCACATAGTGAGGTCTGCCATTCCATATTTAGGCAAACATAGAACAGCTCCATGCCATTTTATCTTTCTTTGATTCCTGGCATCCTTTTTCCGTACCTCCTTATAAAACCCCATCGGCTCAGACCTACAATGGGTTTTGAGAAGGATGCGGGTAGAGGAAGTGAAGAGTTGAGCTGAGATTAATTGGGACAGAGCTCATGTCATTGTTTTAGGTGGAATCTTATGTTGAAATATACCATCAAAAAGTATTCACACCCCTTGACTTTTTCCACATTTGTTGTGTTACAGCCTGAATTTAAAATGAATGAAATGTAGATTTTGTGTCACTGGCCTACACACAAAACCCCATAACCCTTATGGAAGAACCACATGATTTCACATGTGAAATGTCCAAGTTTTCCACATGTAAAATGTTATGTTATCATGTGAAACCATGTTGTTTTGGAACAGTTCACATGTGATGATATTTCACATGGATTTTCACATGTACATAACCTTTCACATGTGAAATCATGTGAAACCATGTTGTTTTGGAACACTTCACGTCATGATATTTCACATGTGGATAATTTGGCGATGCCCTGCAAACAAAAATGAGTCATTAGGATGTACCCGGAACATCACGCAGTCGCAGTGTTTTCAACTTACATGTTGGAAACACTTTGACATACATGCTGACATTGTGCATGTTAATTTATACAGTAATTATTATTCAACCCACCTGGAATATGAAATCACAACCTCTTGGTTCACGGCATTCTGATCTTCCTGCTATGCACCCATGTCTGTGTCAATAACTGATTTCACCTGTATTCCTACACTTTGGACTTCAAAGTAAATCCCAGCTTTGTTAAAAATACACTCAAGAAAAACTATATATTTATCAAAGTGATTTAGGAGTAACATTAAAACAGAATAATATGGCCCACCAACATTAGACAACTGTATAGAAAACCCCTCAAATTGCTGAAATAAGTAAATTGAATCATGAGATGATAACTAACATAGCAGTGCAGATGTTGCTATTTTGCTAAATCCAGAGGTTGTGAGTTCAAATCCCAGGTGAGGTCATATTTAAAAGTCAGCACTAAGTGTTTAATCATATTGATTAAAGATGTTTACATTATTTTAGCTGAACAGTGTATCTCTTAGCCTAAAACCCCCATACCACTTAATTACTTCCCTTACAAAAAATACAATTGTGAAATGTGAAAATTCACAATTTTCACATGTGAAAACAGGTCAGTTGTGCACATGTGAAAACATATGTTTACAAATATTGCATTTAATATTAACACAACCTTTTCACATTGAGAATAATTAACATGTTTTCACCTCACACTTGAATTGAAAACCAAATTCTTACATGTGGAATTGCATTTTCACACTTTACAAACTTTCACATGTGAAAATCGAATTCTGACATGTGGAATAGCATTTTCACATGTGAAAAACTTAGAAATTTGGCATCCCCATGTTGTCACATTTATTTAACATGAGATTGTTTTCACATGTGTAGTTTCATGTTATCACATGTTGCTTTTACATGTTGTGACATGTTATCACATTACAGTAACTTTACATAATATCACATGATCACATGAAATTCATGTCGTTTTTCTGTAACGGAATGTCAAAGTGGAATATTTTTTGAAACGTTTACAGATTAATAAAAAATTAAAAGCTGAAATGTCTTGAGTCAATAAGTATTCAACCCCTTTCTTATGGCAAGCCTAAATAAGTTCAGGAGCAAAAAGTCACATGATTTGCATGGACTCACTCTGTGTAATATAATAGTGTTTAACATGATTTTTGAATGACTACCTCATCTCTGTACCCCACACATACAATTATCTGTAAGATCCCTCAGTTGAGCAGGGAATATCAAACAGATTCAACCACCAAGACCAGGTAGGTTTTCCAATGCCTCGCAAAGAACGTCACCTATTGGGAGATGGGTAAAAATAAAAAAAAGCAGACATTGAATATCCCTTTGAGTATGGTGAAGTTATTAATTACACTTTGGATGTTGTATCAACACACCCAGTCACTACAAAGATACAGGCGTCCTTCCGAACTCAGTTGCCGGAGGGGAAGGAAACCACTCAGGGATTTTATCACAAGGCCAATGGTGACTTTAAAACAGTTTGAGTTTAATGGTAGGAGAAATGTGATAGGAGAAAACTGAGGATAGATCAACAACATTGTAGTTACTCCACAAAACTAACCTAAATGACAGAGTGAAAAGAAGGCTGTACAGAATAAAAAATTCCAGAACATGCATCCTGTTTGCGGCAGGTAAATCAAATTTTATTTGTCACATACACATGGTTAGCAGATGTTAATGTGAGTGTAGCGAAATGCTTGATGGGTAGGAGCGTTGGGCTAGTAACCGGAAGGTTGCTGGATCAAATCTGGGTGTGCAAAACTCTTATACTTACCCAGAAAGACTCACAGCTGTAATCGCTGCCAAAGGTAATTCTAACATGTATTGACTCAGGGGTGTGAATACTTATGTAAATGAGGTATTTCATTTTCCCAGTTAAAATCTTTTACACTTAGCATGAATAAACACAAGTCAGTTTTCAGTGGAACGGAACACTGGAATATAAAAGAGCATATGATGAGTTGTGCAATGTAAAGTTTTATGGGGAGGTTGTGTGTGTGTGTGTGTGTGTGTGTGTGTGTGTGTGTGTGTGTGTGTGTGTGTGTGTGTGTGTGTGTGTGTGTGTGTGTGTGTTTGTGCCAGCGTGTCCGCATGTTTGTGCCACCGTGCCCGCATGTCTGTGAATGTCTCAGTCTGTGTGTCTGTGTTTGACTGACAAGGCTTTAGTGGAGTCATGTATTTTCATGGTATAGGCTGAAATATGTTGAGGCCATGCTGCTGTTGGCTTTATTTCCCCCCTGTGTCCAGAATGCTTTGTACTCCTGTGATGGTCGCTGTCAGTAGCTGTCACATTCCATCCATCTGTACTAATCATTCTTTTGTCAATCAGAAAGAGTCTGGAGCAGAATGCTTGAGTCTGAATAAATCTCTCACTTTCGCAGAAGCTCATTTGACTGTGTTTTCTTGCTGTTCCACGGGCAGTTGAAGCTCATTTATTACACAAAACCAAACACTGACGCTGAACCTAAGACACAACACATACAAACCACACCCTCACCTGTGCACATTTTTATAAAACAGAGTTAAATGACATCATTTACAGATCGCGTTGCAGACACTAGCTTGTTCAAACATTACTCAAACTGATTCAGTCAAAATGTATTATTGTTTCTAACCATATTATTATTTTAATTCCACCCCACCCATGCCCCAATCTCCACTATGTAACTTTCACTAAGGCACTATAAATTCCCTAACAAAATATGTTGCCTTTGTACCAGAAGCCATTGAACCACAGAAGATACTGTAGGTCTAGATTAGATGCCTCATTATGTTTTTAATTGTTCTCTTTCTCTCGCTCTCTCTCTCTCTCTCTGATTTTAAGCTCAATTGGATCTGAAAGAAAGTGAGAGCGTTAAACAAACAGAGATTTAATTAAAATAAACTGCTGTCAACTCAGTCGTCCCCCTCCTCCCTCCTCAGGAGGACTGGAATGCCCTGTCATCCATTTCCTCCCAGACAACCTGACACCAAGTGTGGCTAGGATGACTGACTTTCCCACCAAAGTCGGAGGTGGCTACAGATGATTGAAAACACACACACACACACACACACACACACACACACACACACACACACACACACACACACACACACACACACACACACACACACACACACACACACACACACACACATTCCACACAGACAATTTCCTTGCCACACACAGGACTCAAACATACAGTGACATGCTGTACTGTGAAACACTCAAATAGTGACATGCCAAAGGTGTTTATTCCACAGACTTGTTACCACTAATTCACACACCTTAATGCACATACCACCCCCCCCCCCCCCAGTAAGATATTACTCTATTCTTTAGCAGCTAAAAAGCTCTCTATATTCTACCCACACAGTATATTTGAGTTTATTCCTCACTTAAAGAGAGTCTGAAGATTAGTAATTGAGAAATAACCTCCCCTAAGCTACTGATTCATTTAAGCTCGTACTGGAAGTCAGTTAAGGGACTTTACACAAACTGAAAGTGAAGGCAGTAGAAATGCCAAGAATATTTTTTCTGTGTCTACATGTTTGTGGTACAAACCAAGACTTGCGTTGTCTGTAAAGCTCACTTAGGCATATTTTTCCCACTACCAACTATCTGGAGTTCTATTGGTTCAGTTCTCACTTTTCCTCCCAATGACCACAGTCTCTATGAATGGAGAATCAACAAGAAGCTATGCGTTCTATGGAAAATAATGAACAGCGTGGAAGGGGTGTTCCACGACGCACTAGCGGAGTGGAAGTAACCTTCCACTGCAATCTCAATACAAGAGATCACCATAACAATAACGAGCAAATTTAGTTCTGGGTGGAGAAAGTTACGTTCTATGCATGGTTCTCTGCATGGTTGTGCTCTGTATTTACAAATCAGTTATTGCATAATGTAGTTGACCGTATGGTATGGAGCCGGCAAAGTCGACTTTTCAACTAACATGAACCATTAAAGGAAAACACCACCCAAAAATGATATTTTGGTTTGTTTCATTAGTCCATTGTTGACATAGTCCCAAAAAATGTTTTCTTGTCAGCAATCAAGTTTTTAATAAACTCAGCAAAAAAAGAAACGTCCTTTCACTGTCAACTGCATTTATTTTCAGCAAACTTTACGTGTAAATATTTGTATGAACATAACAAGATATAACAACTGAGACATCAATTGAACAACTACCACAGACGTAACTAACAGAAATTGAATGTGTCCCTGAACAAAAGGGGTGGGTCAAAATCAAAAGGAACAGTCAGTATCTGGTGTGCCCACCAGCTGCATTAAGTACTGCAGTGCATCTCCTCCTCATGGACTGCACCAGATTTGCCAGTTCTTGCTGTGAGATGTTACCCCACTCTTCCACTAAGTTCCTGGACATTTCTGGGGGGAATGGCCCTAGCCCCCACCCTCCGATCCAACAGGTCCCAGACGTGCTCAATGGGATTGAGATCTGGGCTCTTCTCTGGCCATGGCAGAACACTGGCATTCCTGTCTTGCAGGAAATCACGCACAGAACGAGCAGTATGGCTGGTGGCATTGTCATGCTGGAGGGTCATGTCAGGATGATCCTGCAGGAAGGGTACCACATGAGGGAGGAGGATGTCTTCCCTGTAATGCACAGCATTGAGATTGCCTGCAATCACAACAAGTTCAGTCTGATGATGCTGTGACACACCGCCCCAGACCATGACGGACCCTCCACCTCCAAATCGATCCCGCTCCAGAGTACAGGCCTCGGTGTAACGCTCATTCCTTCGACGATAAACGCAAATCCGACCATCACCCCTGGTGAGACAAAACCATGACTCCTCAGTGAAGAGCACTTTTTGACAGTCCTGTCTGGTCCAGCGACGGTGGGTTTGTGCTCATAGGCAACGTTGTTGCCGGTGATGTCTGTTGAGGACCTGCCTTACAACAGGCCTAAAAGTCCTCCATCCAGCCTCTCTCTCAGCCTATTGCGGACAGTCTGAGCACTGATGGAGGGATTGTGCGTTCCTGGTGTATCTCGGGCAGTTGTTATTGCCATCCTGTACCTGTCCCGCAGGTGCGATGTTCAGATGTACCAATCCTGTGCAGGTGTTGTTACCCGTGGTCTGCCACTGCAAGAACGATCAACTGTCCGTCCTGTCTCCCTGTTGCGCTGTCTTAGGCGTCTCACAGTGTGCCCTGGCCACATCTGCAGTCCTCATGCCTTCTAGCAGCATGTTTAAGGCACATTCACGCAGATGAGCAGGGACCCTGGGAATCTTTTTTGTGTTTTTCAGAGTCCGTAGAAATGCCTCTTTCGTGTCCTAAGTTTTCATAACTGTTACCTTAATTGCCTACTGTCTGTAAGCTGACCGTTACACGGGTGCATGTTCATTAATTGTTTTTGGTTCATTGAACAAGCATGGGAAACAGTGTTTAAACCCTTTACAATGAAGATCTCTGAAGTTATTTGGATTTTTATGAATTACCTTTGAAAGATAGGGTCCTGAAAAAGGGCAGTTTATTTTTTTGCTGAGTTTATATGTAACTTTCAAAATACAGAAATCATCCCTGTATGATGCATTTTGCGTCATATAATGCTGCGTTTTGCGTCATATGATGCAAAATGCATCATACTGGGATGATTTCTGTATTTTGAAAGTTTATATTTTCTGTATTTTTTTATTTAATTTTGGGTTGTTGCTTTTACCCCTTTTTCTCCCCTATTTCATGGTTTCCAATTGGTAGTTAGTCTTGTCTCATTGCTGCAACGCCCATATGAACTTGGGAGAGGCGAAGGTCTTCCGAAATACAACCCAACCAAGTCGCACTGCTTCTACACCGGAATGTGATATTATTACAGTGGGGAAAAAAGTATTTGATCCCCTGCTGATTTTGTACGTTTGCCCACTGACAAAGAAAGGATCAGTCTATAATTTTAATGGTAGATTTATTTGAACAGTGAGAGACAGAATAACAACAAAAATATCCAGAAAAACGCATGTCAGAAATGTTATAAATTGATTTGCATTTTAATGAGGGAAATAAGTATTTGACCCCCTCTCAATCAGAAAGATTTCTGGCTCCCAGGTGTCTTTTATACAGGTAACGAGCTGAGATTAGGTGTAATGGGTGTCGTTGGGTAGAGAGGACCAAGGCGCAGCGGGTTGCATGTTCATCATTATATTTTATTAAATAAATGTGAACACAAAAAAAACCCAACAAAACAAAGAATGGCAGACCGACAGTTTCACAGGCTAATACTCACAGCAGTGCGAAATACAACTACCCACAAACAAAAACACATACCAATATATAGGACTCTCAACCAGAGGCAACTAAAAACACCTGCCTCCAATTGAGAGTCCAACACCCAATTACCTAGACATAGAAATACAAAGAACTAGAATGAACCTAGAAATACAAAACATAGAACATAAACCAAAACCCGGAAATAATAAATCAACCACCCCATACTGACACAACCAGTCCGAACCACATAAAACAAATACCCTCTGCCACGTCCTGACCAAACTACAATAACAAATAACCCCTATTACTGGTCAGGACGTGACATTAGGAGCACACTCTTAAAGGGAGCGCTCCTAACCGCAGCTTGTTACCTGTAAAAAAGACACCTGTCCACAGAAGCAATCAATCCGATTCCAAACTCTCCACCATGGCCAAGACTAAAGAGCTCTCCAAGGATGTCAGGGACAAGATTGTTGACCTACACAAGGCTGGAATGGGCTACAAGACCATCGCCAAGCAGCTTGGTGAGAAGGTGACAACATTTGGTGCGATTATTCGCAAATGGAAGAAACACAAAAGAACTGTCAATCTCCCTCGGCCTGGGGCTCCATGCAAGATCTCACCTCGTGGAGTTGCAATGATCATGAGAACGGTAAGGAATCAGCCCAGAACTACACAGGAGGATCTTGTCAATGATCTCAAGGCAGCTGGGACCATAGTCACCAAGAAAACAATTGGTAACACATTACGCTGTGAAGGACTGAAATCTTGCAGCGCCCGCAAGGTCCCCCTGCTCAAGAATACATATACATGTCCGTCTGAAGTTTGCCAATGAACATCTGAATGACTCAGAGGACAACTGGTGAAAGTGTTGTGGTCAGATGAGACCAAAATGGAACTCTTTGACATCAATTCAACTCGCTGTGTTTGGAGGAGGAGGAATGCTGCCTATGACCCCAAGAACACCATCTCCACCATCAAACATGGAGGTGGAAACATTATGCTTTGGGGGTGTTTTTCTGCTAAGGGGACAGGACAACTTCACCACATCAAAGGGACGATGGATGGGGCCATGTACCGTCAAATCTTGGGTGAGGACCTCCTTCCCTCAGCCAGGGCATTAAAAATGGGTCGTGGATGGGTATTCCAGCATGACAATGACCCAAAACACACGGCCAAGGCAACAAAAGAGTGGCTCAAGAAGAAGCACATTATGGTCCTGGAGTGGCCTAGCCAGTCTCCAGACCTTAATCCCATAGAAAATCTGTGGAGGGAGCTGAAGGTTCGAGTTGCCAAACGTCAGCCTCGAAACCTTAATGACTTGGAGAAGATCTGCAAAGAGGAGTGGGACAAAATCCCTCCTGAGATGTGTGCAAACCTGGTGGCAACTACAAGAAACGTCTGACCTCTGTGATTGCCAACAGGGGTTTTGCCACCAAGTACTAAGTCATGTTTTGCAGAGGGGTCAAATACTTATTTCCCTCATTAAAATGCAAATCATTTTATAACATTTTTGACATGCGTTTTTCTGTTTTTTTTGTTGTTATTCTGTCTCTCACTGTTCAAATAAACCTACTATTAAAATTATAGACTGATCATTTCTTTGTAAGTGGGCAAACGTACAAAATCAGCAGGGGATCAAATACTTTTTCCCCCTACTGTATATACAACATTTTAATACAGCTTAACACATGCGCTCCTTGTTTTATTTATTTATTGATAAGATCCCAACTCATAATCCTAAGACTGAAGTAAATAAGACTGAAGCAAATATTTACTATGCGATTACATAATGTAGCTGGCTAGATGACTACAGGAGTGCGAAATATGAATGAACTGTTCTCAATTGAAGGGTTCTGAAATATTATCTTTCGCCAAGGCGAGGTGTGACCATGAATATATCATAGTCATCCACCTCGGTGGAAACGACTTGGGACACACAAAGGGGGGCAGTCCTGGTGCGTCAGATGCAATCTGATTTGGAGGTAGTTCATCTGAATGTTCACGGGACAATGGTGGTCTACTTTGACATCACACAGTGGAGGAGCTGAATGTTCCAGTGGGAAGAGGACAGCAACAATCGCATAGAGATGGCCCGGCGCTCTGTCAACCAGCTGGTGTTTGCACATGCACACAACCCGCCACACTGGCATAAAGCACTGTGTCCCTGGGCAGTACCGTAGGGATGGTGTGCACAAAGCATCTCAGAGTAGACAATTGGTCATAAGTGCTGAGCATAGAGACAGTTTACTCCTACTCTTATGGGTAAAAATAATATTCAACAGATATTTAGGAGACCTCATGAGCTGTCCTAAACAGTTAAGAGTTACCAGGAGGTGTCTTGATTATGAAAAAAGGCAGCAAGTCAGTGGTTCATGCACCATAGACAGGCAAATGCTATGGAGTTGATAGAATGTTTTGATATTTCTATATGATCAACCCATAAATGTGACCCGATTCAGGAAACTAGGCATATGTCGCAAGTCAGGACTTCACAGGAGAGCTGTTTGAACGTTAAAAAAAATGTATCAAAATGCATTTTTGGGCAGAAATGCCTTCTCGACCATGTGAACTTTCATGTGCCTTAATAACAAACTTGTATGCCATCTGTAAATACGAATACAATTGTTCAATTACAAGCATAGTTGGTTAAGCCACAGAAAAAGTGAGCATCCTTCCCTCTAGCCATGATTGGCTGAGATAATGAGAGGGCTGGACATGCCGAGAGAGGAGTTTGGATTGGTCTGCCATATTGAAGGCTTCTGTCTATTTGAGCTCGTCAGTCTGTGTTGGTAATCCTGTCGAACGCGGCTTTTTTAAAATGCATTGAGTAGTGGAAATGCATACAGTTGAAGTCGGAAGTTTACATAAACTTAGGTTGGAGTCATTAAAACTCGTTTCTCAACCTCTCCACAATTTCTTGTTAACAAACTATAGTTTTGGCAAGTCGGTTAGGACATCTACTTTGTACATGACACAAGGAATTTTTCCAAAAATAGTTTACAGACGAATTATTTCACTTATAATTCACTGTAATTGAATTATAATTGATATCATCATTTGAGTCAATTGGAGGTGTACCTGTGGATGTATTTCAAGGCCGACCTTCAAACTCAGCGCCTCTTTGCTTGACATCTTGAGAAAATCTAAAGAAATCAGCCAATACCTCAGAAAAAGAATTGTAGAGTTCCACAAGTCTGGTTCATCCTTGGGAGCAATTTCCAGACGCCTGAAGGTACCACGTTCATCTATACAAACAATAGTACGCAAGTATAAACACCATGGGACCACGCAGCCTTCATACCGCTCAGGAAGGAGATGCATTCTGTCTCCTAGAGATGAACGTACTTTGGTGCGAAAAGTGCAAATCAATCCCAGAACAAGAGCAAAGGACATTGTGAAGATGCTGGAGGAAACGGGTACAAAAGTATCTATATCGACAAAACCTGAAAGGTCGCTCAGCAAGGAAGAAGCCACTGCTCCAAAACCACCATAAAAAAGCCAGACTACGGTTTGCAACTGCACATGGGGACAAATACCATATTTTTTGGAGAAATGTTCTCTGGTCTGATGAAACAAAAATAGAACTGTTTGGCCATAATGACCATTGTTATGTTTGGAGGAAAAAGGGGAAGGCTTGCAAGCCGAAGAACACCATCCCAACCGTGAGGCACCGGGGTGGCAGCATCATGTTGTGCGGTGCTTTGCTGCAGGAGGGACTGGTGCACTTCACAAAATAGATGGCATCATGAGGGAGGAAAATGATGTGGATATATTGAAGCAACATCTCAAGACAGTCAGAAAGTTAAAGCTTGGTCACAAATGGGTCTTCCAAATGGACAATGACCCCAAGCATACTTCCAAAGTTGTGGCAAAATGGCTTAAGGACAACAAAGTCAAGGTATTGGAGTGGCCATCACAAAGCCCTGACCTCAATTCTATAGAAAATGTGTGGGCAGAACTGAAAAAGTGTGTGCTACAAACCTGACTCAGTTACACCAGCTCTGTTAGGAGGAATGGGCCAAAATTCACCCAACTTAATGTGGGAAGCTTGTGGAAGGCTACCCGAAATGTTTGACCCAAGTTAAACAATTTAAAGGCAATGTTACCAAATACTAATTGAGTGTATGTATACTTCTGGCCCACTGGAAATGTGATGAAAGAAATAAAAGCTGAAATAAATCATTCTCTCTACTATTATTCTGACATTTCAGAATAATAGTAGGAATTGTGTCAGGAATTGTGGAAAACGGAGTTTAAATATATTTGGCTAAGGTGTATGTACACTTCCGACTTCAACTGTAAGTGTTGCTCTCCACTTTCTGGAGGATCAAGTTTTGAAATCAGTGGAATTAGAGTGTGATAGCTGAAGAGATGGAGAAAACACCTGTCTCCGGATTACATCTTCAAGCTAAGGGCAACCGTGGTATGCCATTCCTGACAGGGAGATGCATCCATCATGCATGATGATGTATACAGGTAAGATGGTCTAGTTTTAACTAGCTACATTTTCAGATATTACACGTTTCTAATTTTGACAGGAAGTGGTTTAATTTCAAGTGTAATGTTAGCTAGCTATTATTCGTTTCCCAGAGATATGGGAAATGCTATGCTTTTCTGGTTAGAGCCTAATGTTAGCTAGCTAGCTGGTTAGGCCCCAGCATTGTTGCATTATTGGCACTTTGTTCATTGTTGTTTAACTAGCTAATGGTACGTGACGTGTGTGATCTTAAACGTTGTTTACCTAGCTAACTATATGTCTTAAGCTAAAATGTTAGTTAACGTTAGCTGGCTGGCTCCCTAGCGGACGTTATTATTAAAGGATCATGAAATTGTTGCCAGCAGAGCTGGTTAGGCTGTTCTCACATTATCCAAAGGTAAACAAATCATCGGCCGGAGCGTCAAGTGTGCGCTCCGAGAGTGAAACGAGATGGGTGCGGCTAAAGCTTAAGACGGTGTGAACAATGCTGAATGGTTATAGACAAAGAAAAGCTCTTCACCAGATACCAAAACATTCAAAGGCAATTTTCTCAAAAGTGAGTTTACAAGTTGATCAACTTTCAAAGCAGAATTACTTTCCCATTATTCCTCAAATGCACTGTATGATATACCATTTTGTAGCTCTGAGCCTACTTTTATCCAATGTAAGAAACACCATTTCACATTTTGCTACATGAGACCGAATCCAGGTGGTGAGTCACAAATAATCTACACCTACAGAACCAGTCAAAGTGTCACGTCCTGACCAGTAAAGGGGTCATTTGTCATTGTAGCATGGTCAGGGCGTGGCAAGGGGTGTTTGTTTTGTGTATTTTTTTTTTTTTTTTTGGTTCTATGGGATTTTGGTTCTAGTTCTCTATTTCTATGTTTCTTTTTCCATGTGTGGCCGAGTATGGTTTCCAATCAGAGGCAGGTGTCGTTAGTTGTCTCTGATTGGAAGCCATACTTAGGCAGCCTGTTTTTATTCCTGTGGGTCGTGGGTGGTTGCTTTCTGTATAGTCTGTGAACCTTGCAGAACTGTTGATTGTCGGTTTGTTATTTTGTTTAAGTGTTCACTCTCTTTAATAAATATATGAAGATGAGTACAATACTCGTTGCGTTTTGGTCCCCTTTCATCGTGACAGAACCACCCACCAAAAGAAGACCAAGCAGCGGGGTAAGGAGCAGGAGAGGAGGTATCTCGAGTCATGGACGTGGGAGGAGATCCTCGATGGAAAGGGTCAATGGAGCCAGGCTGGGGAGTACCAGCGCCCGAAGGAAGAGCTGGAGGAAGCGAAGAGGGAACAACGGAGGTATGAGGCGTTGTATCCTCCTATTTAGGAGGTGAAGAGGCAGCCCCCAATTTTTTTTGAAGGGGGGCATAAGGGGAGTTTTGCTAGGTCAGGGGGGACCTAACTTCCCGGGCATTTCGGAGGGAGCCATGGAGGAAACCAGAGGCGGTCGAGGAGTCAAGTGTGGATGTTGACGCTGCATTCCGGAGAAAGGGACTGGTGGAAAGCACACGACGGAGCAGACGCATAGAGGGAGGACCTAGGCAGTATGGAGGAATGTGCACTATGTCGCCCACACGCACTCAGAGCCCGGTGTGATCCATACAGGCTCCTCAACGGTGTCGAGCGACAGCTAGCCGGCAGCCAGGAAAAAGTGCGCCGGCTCAGCATATCTGGCCTCCAGTGCGGCTCCTCGGCCCAGGATATCCTACGCCTGCTCCACGCACGATACCCTGCGTTCCCCAGCACAGCCCAGTTTGTCCTGTGCCAGCGCTTCGCCCTTGCCGGGCTAGAGTGAGCATTGAGCCAGGACGGGTTATGCTAGCTGTAAGTGGCAGATCTCCAGTGAGAATCCTGGGCCCAGGATATCCTACGCCTGTTCCATGTAAGGCGCCCCGCATTCCCCAGCACAGCCCAGTTCATCCTGTGCCAGCGCTCCACCCTTGCCGGGCTATAGTCAGCATCGGGCAAGGACAGGTTGTGCCTGCTCCGCGCACTCTCCGTCCAGCGATGCTCCCCAGTCAGGAGCCTCCAGCGACGCTCCCCAGTCAGGAGCCTCCAGTGACGCTCCTCAGCCCGGAGCCTCCAGCGACGCTCCTCAGCCTGGAGCCTCCAGCGACGCTCCCCAGTCAGGAGCCTCCAGCAACGCTCCTCAGCCCGGAGCCTCCAGCGACGCTCCTCAACCCGGAGCCTCCAGCGACGCCCCTCAGCCCGGTGACTCCAGCGACGCTTCTCAGCCCGGGGCCTCCAGCGATGAATCTCAGCCCGGAGCCTCCAGCGACGCTCCTCAACCCGGAGCCTCCAGCGACGCCCCTCAGCCCGGTGACTCCAGCGACGCTTCTCAGCCCGGGGCCTCCAGCGATGAATCTCAGCCCGGAGCCTCCAGCGACGCTCCTCAGCCCGGAGCCTCCAGCGACGCTCCCCAGTCAGGAGCCTCCAGCAACGCTCCCAGGTCAGGAGCCCCCAGCGATGCCTCTCAGGCTGGGGCCTCCAGCGACGCCTCTCAGCCCGGGGCCTCCAGCGACCCCTCTCAGGCAGGGGCCTCCAGCGACAACTCTCAGGCCGGGGCCTCCAGCGACGCCTCTCAGGCCGGGGCCTCCAGCGACGCCCTCTCAGGCCGGGGCCTCCAGCGACGCCTCTCAGGCCGGGGCCTCCAGCGACGCCTCTCAGGCCGGGGCCTCCAGCGACGCCTCTCAGGCCGGGGGCCTCCAGCGACGCCTCTCAGGCCGGGGCCTCCAGCGACGCCTCTCAGGCCGGGGCCTCCAGCGACGCCTCTCAGCCCGGGGCCTCCAGCGACGCCTCTTAGCCCAGAGTCTTCTGAACAGGAGCTACGCCCAGAGCCAGAGCCACCTCTGTAGTGGGAGGATTGGCGAAGGGGGGGTGTAGCACAGGAAACGTCGTTGACGGTGGCCACCCTCCCTTCAAGTTTGGGGTTGGTTTTGTGGGGTTTTTTGTTTTGGAGGTGCAGCCGGGGTCTGCACCTTTGGGGGGGGTACTGTCACGTCCTGACCAGTAAAGGGGTCATTTGTCATTGTAGTATGGTCAGGGCGTGGCAGGGGGTGTTTGTTTTGTGTGTTTTGGGGTTTTTTGTTCTATGGGATTTTGGTTCTAGTTCTCTATTTCTATGTTTCTTTTTCCATGTGTGGCCGAGTATGGTTTCCAATCAGAGGCAGGTGTCGTTAGTTGTCTCTGATTGGAAGCCATACTTAGGCAGCCTGTTTTTATTCCTGTGGGTCGTGGGTGGTTGCTTTCTGTATAGTCTGTGAACCTTGCAGAACTGTTGATTGTCGGTTTGTTATTTTGTTTAAGTGTTCACTCTCTTTAATAAATATATGAAGATGAGTACAATACTCGTTGCGTTTTGGTCCCCTTTCATCGTGACAGAACCACCCACCAAAAGAAGACCAAGCAGCGGGGTAAGGAGCAGGAGAGGAGGTATCTCGAGTCATGGACGTGGGAGGAGATCCTCGATGGAAAGGGTCAATGGAGCCAGGCTGGGGAGTACCAGCGCCCGAAGGAAGAGCTGGAGGAAGCGAAGAGGGAACAACGGAGGTATGAGGCATTGTATCCTCCTATTTAGGAGGTGAAGAGGCAGCCCCCAATTTTTTTTGAAGGGGGGCATAAGGGGAGTTTTGCTAGGTCAGGGGGGACCTAACTTCCCGGGCATTTCGGAGGGAGCCATGGAGGAAACCAGAGCCGGTCGAGGAGTCAAGTGTGGATGTTGACGCTGCATTCCGGAGAAAGGGACTGGTGGAAAGCACACGACGGAGCAGACGCATAGAGGGAGGACCTAGGCAGTATGGAGGAATGTGCACTATGTCGCCCACACGCACTCAGAGCCCGGTGTGATCCATACAGGCTCCTCAACGGTGTCGAGCGACAGCTAGCCGGCAGCCAGGAAAAAGTGCGCCGGCTCAGCATATCTGGCCTCCAGTGCGGCTCCTCGGCCCAGGATATCCTACGCCTGCTCCACGCACGATACCCTGCGTTCCCCAGCACAGCCCAGTTTGTCCTGTGCCAGCGCTTCGCCCTTGCCGGGCTAGAGTGAGCATTGAGCCAGGACGGGTTATGCTAGCTGTAAGTGGCAGATCTCCAGTGAGAATCCTGGGCCCAGGATATCCTACGCCTGTTCCATGTAAGGCGCCCCGCATTCCCCAGCACAGCCCAGTTCATCCTGTGCCAGCGCTCCACCCTTGCCGGGCTATAGTCAGCATCGGGCCAGGACAGGTTGTGCCTGCTCCGCGCACTCTCCGTCCAGCGATGCTCCCCAGTCAGGAGCCTCCAGCGACGCTCCACAGTCAGGAGCCTCCAGTGACGCTCCTCAGCCCGGAGCCTCCAGCGACGCTCCTCAGCCTGGAGCCTCCAGCGACGCTCCCCAGTCAGGAGCCTCCAGCAACGCTCCTCAGCCCGGAGCCTCCAGCGACGCTCCTCAACCCGGAGCCTCCAGCGACGCCCCTCAGCCCGGTGACTCCAGCGACGCTTCTCAGCCCGGGGCCTCCAGCGATGAATCTCAGCCCGGAGCCTCCAGCGACGCTCCTCAACCCGGAGCCTCCAGCGACGCCCCTCAGCCCGGTGACTCCAGCGACGCTTCTCAGCCCGGGGCCTCCAGCGATGAATCTCAGCCCGGAGCCTCCAGCGACGCTCCTCAGCCCGGAGCCTCCAGCGACGCTCCCCAGTCAGGAGCCCCCAGCAACGCTCCCAGGTCAGGAGCCCCCAGCGATGCCTCTCAGGCTGGGGCCTCCAGCGACGCCTCTCAGCCCGGGGCCTCCAGCGACCCCTCTCAGGCAGGGGCCTCCAGCGACGCCTCTCAGGCCGGGGCCTCCAGCGACGCCTCTCAGGCCGGGGCCTCCAGCGACGCCTCTCAGGCCGGGGCCTCCAGCGACGCCTCTCAGGCCGGGGCCTCCAGCGACGCCTCTCAGGCCGGGGCCTCCAGCGACGCCTCTCAGGCCGGGGCCTCCAGCGACGCCTCTCAGCCCGGGGCCTCCAGCGACGCCTCTTAGCCCAGAGTCTTCTGAACAGGAGCTACGCCCAGAGCCAGAGCCACCTCTGTAGTGGGAGGATTGGCGAAGGGGGGGTGTAGCACAGGAAACGTCGTTGACGGTGGCCACCCTCCCTTCCCTCCCTTTAAGTTTGGGGTTGGTTTTGTGGGGTTTTTTGTTTTGGAGGTGCAGCCGGGGTCTGCACCTTTGGGGGGGGTACTGTCACGTCCTGACCAGTAAAGGGGTCATTTGTCATTGTAGTATGGTCAGGGCGTGGCAGGGGGTGTTTGTTTTGTGTGTTTTGGGGTTTTTTGTTCTAGGGGATTTTGGTTCTAGTTCTCTATTTCTATGTTTCTTTTTCCATGTGTGGCCGAGTATGGTTTCCAATCAGAGGCAGGTGTTTTTAGTTGTCTCTGATTGGAAGCCATACTTAGGCAGCCTGTTTTTTCCTGTGGGTTGTGGGTGGTTGCTTTCTGTATAGTCTGTGTACCTTGCAGAACTGTTGATTGTCGGTTTGTTGTTTTCGTTTAAGTGTTCACTCTCTTTAATAAATTACGAAGATGAGCACTATACCCGCTGCGTTTTGGTCACCTTTCATCGACGCCTGTGACACAAAGGGGTTAAAGAAAGTGAAGACATCAAAACTATGAAATAACACATATGGGAATCATGTAGTAACCAAAAAAGTGTTAATCAAATCAAAATATGTTATTTTAGATTCTTCAAAGTAGCCACCCTTTGCCTTGATGACAGCTTTGCACACTCTTGGCATTCTCTCAACCAGCTTCACCTGGAATGCTTTTCCAACAGTCTTTGTAAGCATTTCACTGTAAGGTCTACACATGTATTCGGCGCACGTGACAAATAAACTTTGATTTGAAGGAGTTCCCACATATGCTGAGCACTTGTTGGCTGCTTTTCCTTCACTCTGCGATCCAACTCATCCCAAACCATCTCATTTGGGTTGAGGTCGGGTAATTGTGGAGGGCAGGTCATCTGATGCAGCACTCCATCACCCTCCTTCTTGGTCAAATAGCCCTTACACAGCCTGGAGGTGTGTTGGGTCATTGTCCTGTTGAAAACAAATGATAGTCTACTAAGCGCAAACCAGATGGGAAGGCGTATCGCTGCAGAATGCTGTGGTAGCCATGCTGGTTAAGTGTGCCTTGAATTTTAAATAAATCACAGACAGTGTCACCAGTAAAGCACCCCCACACCATCACACCTCATTCTCCATGCTTCATGATCCATGATCATCCGTTTGCCTACTCTGCGTCTCACAAAGACACGGCGCTTGGAATCCAAAATCTCAAATTTGGACTCATCAGACCAATGGACAGATTTCCACCTGTCTAATGTCCGTTGCTTATGTTTCTTGGCTCAAGTAAGTATTTTCTTCTTATTGGTGTCCTTTAGTAGTGTGTTCTTTGCAGAAATTCGACCATGAAGGCCTAATTCCCACAGTCTCCTCTGAACAGTTGTTGAGATGTGTCTGTTACTTGAACTCTGTGAAGAATTTATTTGGGCTGCAATCTGAGGTGCAGTTAACTCTAATGAACTTATCCTCTGCAGCAGAGGTAACTCTGAGTCTTCCTTTCCTGTGGCGGTCCTCATGAGAGCCAGTAACATCATAGCGCTTGATGGTTTTTGCGAGTGCACTTGAAGAAACTTTCAAAGTTCTTGAAATTTTCCGAATTGACTGATCTTCATGTCTTAATTAAAGTATTGGTGGACTGTTGTTTCTCTTTGCTTATTTGAGCTGTTCTTGCGATAATATGGACGTGTGTTTTTTACCAAATATTGCTATCTTCTGTATACCACCCCTACCATTTCACAACACAACTGATTGGCTGAAACGCATTAAGAAGGAAAGAAATTCCACAAATTCACTTTTAACAAGGCACACCTGTTAAGTGAAATGCATTCCAGGTTTCTACCTCATGAATTTGGTTGAGAGAATGCCAAGGTCGTGCAAAGCTGTCATCAAGGCAAAAGGTGGCTACTTTGAAGAATGTGAAATATATTTGTTTAATACTTTTTTGGTTGCTACATGATTCCATTTGTGTTTTTTCATAGTATTGATGTCTTCACTATTATTCTACAATGTAGAAATGAGTAAAAATAACAAAAAACCCTGGAATGAGTAGTCAAATTGATTGTCAGGCTAAGATTATATCAAACGTTTTACCATTGCAACATGTGTAGTCACATTCACCGTGGTTGTCTGAAGAGTGCTATACATTTCACAGCTGGCGAAGCCTCACCGTGATTGGTTATTCACCATCATTTGCAACATGTCAATGAGCATCATTGCTATCTTTCCTTTGCAGTACCACAAACTGTCGTCACCGCCAGCTGAGATAAACTTTTCTGATGTGGTTTTACTCCTGGCTCAAAGTTTGTCTGAGCAGTATCAACATCATCCTAAAACCTACTCTGAGCTAGGAGTTTTTTGTTGTGGTCTTAAAGCTGAGACGCTTTGTGGATACAGGCCTTCCTGAACTCATTAGGAACTCGCCTTTCATCTCATATTAATCTTGTCCGTCTATGACAAAGTGTTTTTTGTTTTAAATAATTTTTGTCACACCCTGATCTATTTTACCTACCTTTTGTGCTTGTCTCCACCACCTCCAGGTGTCGCCCATCTTCCCGTTATCCCCTGTGTATTTATACCTGTGATCTCTGTTTGTCTGTTGCCAGTTCGTCTTGTCTTACCAGCGTTCTTTCCCGCCTTCCTGTTTCTCCTGTTCTGTTTCCTAGTTTTTCCCGGTTCTGACCATTCTGCATGGCCTGACCCCGAGCCTGCTTGCCGTCCTGTACCTGCCTGACTCTGACCTGATAACAAACCTCTGCCTGCTCTGACTCTGAGCATGCCTGCCGTCCTGTACCTGCCTGACTCTGACCTGATCACGAACCTCTGCCTGCCCTTTGCCTGCCCCGTGCTTCTAATAAATCATCTAAGAGCTGTACTATCCATCTCCACACGTCTGTATCTGGGTCATATCCTGAGTCGTGATCATTTTAAATAAAAAATTAATGGCTATTAATCAATCTCGGAATTGCTCAGAAAATATATAAAATCAAATTTTATTGGTCACATACACATATTTAGCAGATGTTATTGCGGGTGTAGCGAAATGCTTGTGTTCTTAGCTCCAACAATGCAGTAGTATCTAATAACTCACAACAATACATACAAATCTAAAAGTAAAATAATGGAATTAACAATATATAAATGTTGGAGTGGCATTGACTAAAATACAGTAGAATAGAATACAGTATATTCATATGAGATGAGTAAATCAGTATGTAAACATTATTTAAACATTATTAAAGTGACTAGTGTTCCATTATTAAACTGCCCAGTGATTCCAAGTCTATGTATATAGGGCCTCTAAGGTGCAGGGTTGCATAACCGGGTGGAAGCCGGCTAGGGATGGCTATTTAACAGTCTGATGGCCTTGAGATTGAAAAACAGCTTCTGTCTCTCGGTCACAGCTTTGATGCACCTGTACTGACCTCGTCTTCTGAATGATAGTGGCTCGGGTGGTTGATGTCCTTGATGATCTTTTTGGCCTTCCTGTGACATTGGGTACTGTAGGTGTCCTGGAGGGCAGGCTTGCCCCCGGTGATGCGTTGGGCAGATCGCACCACCCTCTAGAGAGCCCTGCGGTTGCAGGCGGTGCAGTTGCCGTACCAGCCAGTGATACAGCCCGACAGGATGCTCTCAATTGTGCATATGTAAAAGTTTGAGAGTTTTAGGGGCCAAGCCAAATTTCTTTGCTGCTCCATCTTCACCACACTGTCTGTGTGGGTGGATCATTTCAGATCGTCAGTGATGTGTATGCCAAGGAACTTGAAGCTTTCCACCTTCTCCACTGTGGTCCCGTCGATGTGGCTAGGGGCGTGCTCCGTCTGCTGTTTCTGATCAGCTCCTTTGATTTGTTAACGTTGAGTGAGAGGTTATTTTCCTGGTATCACTCTCACAGGGCCCTCAGCCTACAGGGAGGTGGTATCTCATCATTGTTGGTAATCAGGCCTACTACTGTTGTGTCGTCTGCAAACTTGATGATTTGAGTTGGAGGCGTGCGTGGCCATGCAGTCATGGGTGAACAGGGAGTACAGGAGGGGGCTGAGCACCCATTCTTGTGGGGCCCCAGTGTTGGGGATCCGTCTGGGCTGGCAGCCTTGCAAGGCAGCCTTCCGTCTGGGCCGGCAGCCTTGTGAGGGTTAACACGCTTAAATGTGTTACTCACGCCGGCCACGGAGAAGGACAGCCCACAGTCCTTGGTAGCGGTCCGCGTCAGTAGCACTGTGTTATCCTCAAAGTGGGCGAAGGAGGTGTTTAGCTTGTTCGGGAACAAGACGTCAGTTTTTGCGACTTGGCTGGCTTTCCCTTTGTAGTCCATGATTGTCTGTAGACCCTGCCACATACGTCTCGTGTCTGAGCTGTTGAATTGGGACTCCATTTTGTCTCTGTACTGAAGTTTTGCTTGTTTGATTGCCTTACGGAGGGAATAACAACACTGTTTGAGGACTTAACATCTAAGAGGTTTAATTAAATAATGGTCAAAATATTGCTTCCAGGAGGCAAACCCGCAATGTTCTGATCCACAGGCGTGAGCTCCAACCATTGCACTATGAATCCTGTTCTTAACACCTTGATGTCACGTCCTGACCAGTAGAAGGGGTTATTTGTTATTGTAGTTTGGTCAGGACGTGGCAGGGGTGTGTTTGTTTAGTGTGTTTCGGGGTTTTTGGTTTATGTTCTATGTTTTCTATTTCTATGTGGGTTTTCTAGTTTGTCTATTTCTATGTTAGTTGTGGGAACGACCTCCAATTAGAAGCAGCTGGTTATCGTTGCTTCTAATTGGAGGCCATATTTAAGTGGGTTTATTTTCTCTTGTGTTTGTGGGTGGTTGTTCCATGTATAGTCTATGTACCTTACAGGACTGTTTTTCATCGTTCTTTTGTTCAGTATTAATTTCTTTAATAAATCAAGAAGATGATTCACACCCCTGCTGCAGTTTGGTCCGATAATTGAGATTTATATGACAGAACCACCCACCATAAGAGGACCAAGCAGCGGAGGGAGGACCAGCAGGAGTATAAGGAGTCATGGACCTGGGAGGAGATACTAGCTGGAGAAGGACCATGGAGGAAGGCTGGAGAGGACCGGGAACGTTATGCGGGAACACGGCTGGCAAGGAAGCCTGAGAGGCAGCCCCAAAGAAATGTTGGGGGGGCACACGAGAAGATTGGCTAGGTCAGGCAATAGACCTGAGCCAACACCCCATGCTTATTATGGGGAGCGTTTGGCGGTGAGAGCACCGTTCTATGCGGAAGTACGCACGGTCTCGCCCATCCGCACGCACAGTCCGGTGCGAGCGATACCAGCCCCCCGCAAGTGCCGTGCTGGAGTGGGCATCCAGCCAGGGAGAAGTATGCCTGCGCAATACATCTGGCCACCAGTGCGTCTCCTGGGCCCAGGCTACCCTGCGCCTGCTCTATGCACGGCAGCCATCTTGCCTCAGCACAGCCCAGTTTGCCCTGTGCCAGCACTCCGCCCGTGCCAGGCTACAGTAACAATCCAGCCAGGACGGGTTGTGCAGGCTGTGCGCTCCAGACCTCCAGTGCATAGTCAAGGCCCAGTGTATCCAGTTCCTGCTCCTCGCACTAGCCCTGTGGTGCGCGTCCCTAGTCTGGCGCCTCCAAAGCCAGCCCCACGCACCAGGCCTTTAGTGCGCCTGTCCAGTCCAGTACGTCCTGTTCCTGCTCCTCGCACTAGCCCTGTGGTGCGCGTCCCTAGTCTGGTGCCTCCAAAGCCAGCCCCACGCACCAGGCCTTTAGTGCGCCTGCCCTGTCCAGTACGTCCTGTTCCTGCTCCTTGCACTAGCCCTGGGGTGCGTGTCACTAGTCTGGCGCCTCCAAAGCCAGTCCCACGCATCAGGCCTTGAGTGCGCAGTCCCCCGTCTAGAGCTTCCGACGACAGTGCCCCGTCTAGAGCTTCCGACGACAGTGCCCCGTCTAGAGCTTCCGGCGACACCATGCTGGCATTGCAAACACCATGCTCTAACAACTGAGCCACAGGGAACACACAATGCCCCCTAATGACAAAGCGAGAACAGGTTTTTTGACATTTTTGCTATGAGAAATTGAGCTCAGGTGCATCATGTTTCCATTGAGAGGTTGAATAGGCTAGTAATAGGGGTTGCAACAATTTCAGAGCATAATTTTAGAAAGGGTCCAGATTGTCTAGCCCAGGTGGTTTGTAGGGATCCAGATTTTGCAGCTCTTTCAGAACATCAGCTGTCTGGATTTGGCTGAAGGAGAAGCGAGGGGGTGGGCAAGTTGCTGCAGGGGGTGCTGAGATGTTGGCCGGGGTAGGGGTAGCCAAGTGGAAAGCATGGCCAGCTGTGGAAAAATGCTTATTGAAATTATCGTAGATTTATCGGTGGTGACAGTGTTTCCTATCCTCAGTGCAGTGGGCAGCTGGGAGGAGGTGCTCTTATTCTCCATGGACTTTACAGTGTCCCAAAACTTTTTGGAATTAGTGCTACAGGAAGCAAATTTCTGTTTGAAAAAGCTAGCCTTAGCTTTCCTAACTGACTGAGTATATTGGTTCCTGACTTCCCTGAAAAGTTGCATATCGCAGGGTCTATTCGATGCTAATGCAGAACGCCACAGGATGTAGAGCATGGTGTTTGCAACGCCAGCATGGTGTGTGCACCGCCAGGGTTGTGGGTTCGATTCCCACGGGGGCCAGTACAAAAAAATGTATGCATTCACTACTGTAAGTCGCTCTGGATAAGAGTGTCAGCTAAATGACTAAAATGAAATGTAAATGTAAGAAAAAAATACCAATGTTTTTGTGCTGGTCAAGGGCAGTCAAGTCAGGGGTGAACCAAGGGCTATATGTGAATTGTGATAATGAGTGCATTTTCTCTCACTTCAGGTCAAATAATGGCAAAAACATTTTTTTGCATGATTCTTTACGTGGTGGCGTCGTATTTCTTTGCATACTTTCCTTTGAAGCTTCCATCGATGCGTTCTTCAAAATATGTACAAACGGATATGTACAGTACGCATTTGAGAGGTGCCCTCTGTGCTCCGTTTCACATACTTTAATTTGGATTTATACGCTGACCTGCCCGTGCTCCAATTTGCGTGCTCATAGCACAATAGTATGCATTTTGAGAAACACTCTGAGTGTACAAAACATTAAGGACACCTGCTCTTGCCATGACATAGAATGACCAGGTGAAACCAGGTGAAAGCTATGATCCCTTCGATCGGTATAGATAAAGGGGGGAGATAGGTAAGAGAAGGATTTTTAAGCCTTGAGACAATTGAGACATGGATTGTGTATGTGTGCCATTCAGAGAGATTTAAAGATTTAAGTGCCTTTGAACGGGGTATGGAAGTAGGTGCCAGGTGCACCGGTTTGTGTCAAGAACTGTAACTCTGCTGGTTTTTCACGCTCAACAGTTTCCTGTGTGTATCAAGAATGACCCACCACTCAAAGGACATCCAGCCAACTTGACACAACTGTGGTAAGCATTGGAGTCAACCTGGGCCAGGATCCCTGTGTTCAACACCTTGTAGAGTCCATCCCACAACGAATTGAGGCTGTCCTAAGGGCAACTCAATATTAGGAAGGTGTTCTTGATGTTTTGTACACTCAGTGTTTTCATACATATTAATACATTATATGTAACTTATCAGTAGTGGAATCTGACTGAATGTGGGAGACTCCCCAAACATATGGAAGAAGGTAGTCTGGTCAGATGAGACTAAAATGTAGCTTTTTGGCCATCAAGAAAAACGCTATGTCTGGCGCAAACCCAACACCTCTCATCACCCAGAGAACACCATCCCCACAGTGAAACATGGTGGTGGCAGCATCATGCTGTGGGGATGTTTTTCATTGGCAGGGACTGGGAAACTGGTCAGAATTGAAGGAATGATGGATGGCGCTAAATACAGGGACATTCTTGAGGGAAACCTGTTTCAGTGTTCCAGAGATTTGAGACTGGGACGGAGGTTCACCTTCCAGCAGGACAATGACCCTAAGCATACTGCTAAAGCAACACTCGATTGGTTTAAGGGGAAACATTTAAATGTCTTGGAATGGCCTAGTCAAAGCCCAGACCTCAATCCAACTGAGAATCTGTGGTATGACTTAAAGATTGCTGTACACCAGCGGAACCCATCCAACTTGAAGGAGCTGGAGCAATTTTGCTTTGAAGAATGGGCAAAAATCCTAGTGGCTAGATGTGCCAAGCTTATAGAGACATACCCCAAGAGACTTGCAGCTGTAATTGCTGCAAAAGGTGGCTCTACAAAGTATTGACTTTAGGGGGGTTAATAGTTATGCATGCTCAAGTTTTCAGTTTTTTTGTCTTATTTCTTGTTTCACAATAAACAATATTTTGCATCTTCAAAGTGGTAGGCTTGTTGTGTAAATCAAATGACACAAACCCCCCCAAAAATCTATTTTAATTCCAAGTTGTAATGCAAACAATTGGAAAAATGCCAAGGGGGTGAATACTTTCGCAAGCCACTGTATAATCGCTTGTGTGTCATATTTGTCCCGCGTGCCTTGTGTTTGACATGTGCGCTAGCCTATTAGCCATGTTATGCACGTTATGACTGACTTGTGATCATTGCCCTTGCTAGTATTGACATTCCCAGCCTTAGTTACAGTCGTCCATTTTTGTTTAAAATATTGAGTAATTGAAACTGAAGCAGTGCGTCCTGAATGGGTGGAGGCAGCAAACAATGTACCAGGCCAGCTATGATTTACAACCTAGTAGTAATATTTTTTGGACTACTTAGAAATGCATTGGTGAATTATATTAATCATCATTGAACTGCATCCATCTATTCTTCCACAATGCCTTATTGTACGTCATGGAATTTTGAGTCAAATAGAACCTATTTTTAAAACATCTTATGAAGTTGGTTTTGAAGCATCAACTGGGAATGATTGTCTGTTTGTTTCATATCTGCAAAGTAGTTAAAACCCTGTCAGTTCCACTTTAATGAGTATATTCATTTCATTTCATGTTTCCACTAGACAATATAGTCTGGGCAGAAGCCAGTTGTTAGTTCTGAGCAAAAGCCAGTTGTTAGTTCTGAGGTTCTGAAGTTGCTAACCAACCAACCTCAATTCATTCCACATTGCTATGCTAAACAAGTCATTGGCATGTAGCTAACTAGCAGAGGTTCCATGATGATGAGAGACAAGAAATTCAGCAAAAATGATTAAATAAATAATATATAAATAGGCAACAACCAGCTGATTGTCGAGTCAATAAGATAGTTATGGAGGATAGCAAGGCTAACATTACTTTTTTTTTGCTAGCTGGCTAACATTAGCCAACTAAAGATAACAAACAATCACATCAAGCAGCTGAAATGACAGCCAACTATGTGCATTTCTGTTCCTTTTACTTTAGTTTCTATGGCCAACTCTTTGCATATATCCATTATAATGATGCTGATATTAATAGGCAAGGGTCAGAGAAGCTGTCAGTCTCATCACCTTAATATGTTTATATGCATGGTACGGTGGAGATTGTCCCCCAAAAAACTGCAACGTTGCACAGGTCAGATTATATTAACCCCCACTGTAGCAAACCAAATGCTAGGTAAGAAGCATAGGGAAATAATGTCTAGATACTTTTTTCTGTGGATATTACGTATTTGAATGCCTGGCTGGGATGCAGGACAGTAGATGCACATTGATACTTGAAATGTAATTATGGCATTATGGAATAACTAACTATCCACCAATCAGCATCCAGGATCCAAACTATGTTTTATAAAAAAGTATATGTCATGCAGTGGGACCGTTCTCTTTATAAGAAGGCACCGATATTTTTTGTTTGTTATCCATCTAAGTGGTCAATGCCTCTTTCAGCAGGGTGAAAGAAAACTATCCTGTCAACAATCAATCTCTCAATGTATGACCATGTAGTGTTTTCAATTCAGCTCTTTATCAGCTATGGTGATGTTTTTTTAAGCTCTATAGTTTAGCCAGGGAAAGGCTGTCTGCGTCTCTCTCTCTCTCTCTCCTAGCTAAAGCTGTGGGCCGGCTCTGATGTGGCCCTCTGTTTGTTCATTAGCACCAGTGGTCTGCGCTCCCATTGAGCAATCTTCCACTGGCAAAATTCCACTTCGCAACAAAGCATCCTTCACTCATGCTGCCAAACATACCCTTGTAAAACTGATCATCCTACCAATCCTTGACTTCGGTGATGTCATTTACAAAATAGCCTCCAACACTCTACTCAGCAAATTGGATGCAGTCTATCACAGTGCCATCTGTTTTTTCACCAAAGCCCCACCATTGCGACCCGTACGCTCTCGTTGGCTGGCCCTCGCTTCATACTCATCGCCAAACCCAATGGCTCCAGGTCATCTACAAGTCTCTGCTAGGTAAAGCCCCGCCTTATCTCAGCTCACTGGTCACCATAGCAGCACCCACCCGTAGCACGTGCTCCAGCAGGTATATCTCACTAGTTACCCCCAAAGCCAATTCCTCCTTTGGCCGCCTTTCCTTCCAGTTCTCTGTGGCCAATGACTGGAACGAACTGCAAAAATCACTGAAGCTGGAGACTCATATCTCCCTCACTAGCTTTAAGTACCAGCTGTCAGAGCAGCTCACAGATCACTGCACCTGTACATAGCCCATCTGTAAATAGCCCATCCAACTACCTCATCCCCATACTATATTTATTTATTTATTTATCTTACTCCTTTGCACCCCAGTATCTCTACTTGCACGTTCATGTTCTGCAAATCAATCACTCCAGTGTTTAATTGGTATATTGTAATTACTTTGCAACCATGGCCTATTTATTGCCTTACCTCCTTATTTTACCTCATTTGCACACACTGTATATAGACTTTTTCTACTGTATTATTGACTATATGTTTGTTTATTCCATGTGTAACTCTGTGTTGTAGTATGTGTCGAACTGCTTTGATTTATTCTTGGCCAGGTCGCAGCTGTAAATGAGAACTTGTTCTCAACTACCCTACCTGGTTAAATAATGGTGAATTAAAAAAAAAGAATAATCCCTTTCCCCTCGCTGGGTAGTCGCAGCATTGTTTGCTTTTACACTGGGAGGTGTGAAACATGCAGTCTCATTCACACCTCCCCAGCACCAGTCCTTTTTTTTAGGCTCTGCTGACAAGTTCACTCAGAGGAAGGTGTGACTTCACACCTTAGGTCAGACTTCAACCGAGGAATCGAGAGTTCTTCTTTCAGTCGAGGTTCAAATGTGGGTCTGCAATGAGAATGCTTCATTGACAACATAGCTACTCAAAATGTGGCTAGTTTCACTATCAAACTGCTACAATAAATGCTTCCTCAAAACAGCACATTTTCCCAAAACAGAGAACTACTGTAGTTATGCATTTCATATGCTGTATGGAGAGAAACTGTGTTTATGTTGCCGAAACATCAAAATAATTTCATCAGTCCAACTTGTCCTAATCTGTCTATTGAAGTTAAGGGTTGTGAGGGACCCGACTGCTACAGTTTGAGAATAAGTACACTACATGACCAAAAATATGTGGACACCTGCTCGTCAAACATCTCATTCCAAAATCATGGGCATTATGGAGTTGGTCCCCCCTTTGCTGCTATAACAGCCTCCACTCTTCTGGGAAGGCTTTCTGCTAGATGTTGGAACATTGCTGCGGGGACCATTCAGCCACAAGAGCATTAGTGAGGTCGGGCACTGATGATGGGACAATTAGCCCTGGCTCGCAGTCAGCATTCCAATTCATCCCAAAGGTGTTCGATGGGGTTGAAGTCAGAGTTCTGTTCAGACCAGTCAAGTTCTTTCACACTGATCTAAACAAACCATTTTGGTATGGACTTCACTTTGTGCACAGGGGACATTGTCATGCTAAAACAGGAAAGGGCCTTCCCCAAACTGTTGCCACAAAGTTCAAATCAAAACAAATCCAATTTTATTGGTCACATACACATATTCAGCAGATGTTATTGCGGTTGTAGCGAAATGCTTGTTTTCCTAGCTCCAACAGTGCAGTAGTATCTAACAATTCAAAACAATACACAAATCTCATAGTAAAATAATGGAATTAAGAAATATATAAATATTAGGGCGAGCAATGTCGGAGTGGCATTAGCTAGAGTACAGTAGAATGCAATACATACATATGAAATGAGTATAACAGTATGTAAACATTTATTGAAGTGACCAGTGTTCCATTATTAAAGTGACCATGTGATTCCATGTCTATGCACATAGGGCAGCAGCCTCTAAGGTGTAGAGTTGAGTAACTGGGTGGTAGCCGGCTAGTGACAGTGACTAAGTTCAGGGCAATGTACTGGGTGGAGGCAGGCTATTGATGGCTTTTTAACAGTCTGATGGCCTTGAGATAGAAGCTGTTTTTCAGTCTCTCGGTCCCAGCTTTGAAGCACCTGTACTGAACTCGCGTTCTGGATGACAGCAGGGTAATCAGGCTGTGGCTGGGTGCTGTAGGTGTCTTGTGCTGTAGGTGTTTTGGAGGGCAGACAGTGTGCCCCCGGTGATGCGTTGGGCAGACCGCACCACCCTCTGGAGAGCCCTGCGGTCGGGCGGTGCAGTTGCCGTACCAGGCGGTGATATATCCCAACAGGATGAAACAGCCCGACACAGAGTTGGAAGCACAGAATCGTCTAGAATGTAATTGTATGCTGTAGCGTTGATTTCCCTACGCTGGAATTAAGGGGCCTAGCCCAAACCATTAAAAACAGTCCCATACCATTATTCCTCCTCCACCAAACTTTACAGTTGGCACTATGCATTCAGGCAGGTAGAGTTCTCCTGGCATCCGCCAAACCCAGATTCATCCGTCGGACTGCCAGATGGTGAAGCGTGATTCATCACTCCCGAGAACATGTTTCCACTGCTCCAGAGTCCAATGGGGGAGAGTTTAACACCACTCCAGCTGACGCTTGGTATTGCGCATGGTGATCTTAGGCTTGTGTGCGGCTGCTCGGCCATGGGAACCCATTTCATGAAGCTCCCGATGAACAGTTATTGTGCTGAAGTTGCTCCAGAGGGAGTTTGGAACTCGGTAGTGAGTGTTGCAACCCGAGGACAGGTGATTTTTATGCGCTACGTGCTTCAGCAATCGGCGGTCCCGTTCTGTGAGCTTGGGTGGCCTACCACTTCGCGGCTGAGCCATTGTTTCCACTTCATAGTAACAGCACTTACAGTTGACTGGGGCACCTCTAGCAGGGCAGACATTTTATGAACTGACTTGTTTGAAAGGTGGCATCCTATGACGGTGCCACGTTGAAAGTCACTGAGCTCTTCATTAAGGCCATTCTACTGCCAATGTTTGTCTATGGAGATTGCATGGCTGTGTGCCCAATTTTATACACCCGTCAACAACGGGTGTTGGCTGAAATAGCCAAATCCACTAATTTGAAGGGGTGTCCACATACTTTTGTATATATAGTGTCCATGTCTAGGACAACAATCCAATAAGCACTCAGGTAAAGGGCTCACTACAAGTGATACAGATCCCAGACTGATTGACAACCATGTAATTCAAAGATATAATAATCTTCTAAGATTTAAGACAAAAATAAAATATTATTGTTGATATTCTATGTTATCCTACTGTACATTAAATTTAATTGAGAAACAAACGTTACACAGTCATTTTTCTTGATGGAAGAAGTTACTTTCACAGTACATTCCCTACCATCTGAGACATTTGTTAAGCTGAAACACTTACTGTGTAGTGTGTAAACCAAAACCTCGGAGTTCAGTTCCTCTTAGCCTGAGGACTTGAACTTACACACCATAAATGGGAGAGAGTTTCATTCACAAATTTCACTCGATGGGACTATGCCAGAGTGTATGGAGAAGAGCTGCTGTGCTTACCAAGAGCCTGGGATTTGTTTAATTGGGCTCATAACAAACCATAATAAAGGAACTTTTGTAATAACAACATGCATGACTGTTAGACAAATGCTGGGGGTATTTCCATGGTTTCTCTGTACAATTAAAATGGCTTGCACTAGAGAATAATGAGTGGGGAGGAAAAAATGTATGCTCTCTTTGATCACTAATGCAAAAATGGTGACTTATTTCTTCTTTCCATCAACATTTGGCTTATGATTTATTGCGAATTCACATTCTGAGTGGATGATGGCTTCATAATGAGTCTATGTTGACACGTTGTACCAATTACCCGCCTGTGAAACCAATTTACTCATCTCTTTCTACTTTCACAAACGTTTAACTATAAGCTGTGGTATCGGTTAAAGGTGGCTCTATTTTCTAGCACCTTTTTCCCCAACAGCTTAAAGTCATTTGAATCTAAACAAGAAGCTGTTAATCCAATGAGAGCAGAGCAGTTACAACACTGTGGAAAATTAGATAGTATTGGCCTTAGTTTTACAATTAACTATGTATAATTGCATTAGTGAAAGAGAATTATGATCTAAACATTGTTAAAGTAACGTTAAAAGCTTCCCACCTTTCCTCTTTTCCATGTAAGTATGTGCAAGGGGTAAGATCCATGGGGTAATTCTGGATGGGAGAGGCAGGCCAAGATGACAGATAGTGTAATAGTACAGTAGAGCATAAGTACAGTATTTAGGACCAGGGGTTAGAACCAAAATGATTTAACAACAGCTCAATTCGGAACAGAACCCTTATTTTTTTCTGTGTCTTTCCAGTGTTCTGACCAGCATAATAAAGTTCTGAACCGGTTGGAACCAAAAAAAGTAACCGTTCATACAATTCCTTTTCGTTCATTTTTTTAACCCATGAACTCAGTTTTTACATTTAGCTCATTCATTTACTCCACCAATTAGCGTCGATAGAGAAGCTTGCTACGGAACGAGTAAGCTAGTTGTTTACATTTTTGATTGGTCATACAGTGCCACATTGTGTTATGTTACAGCCTGAATTCAAAATTGTTTAAATTGATTACACATCTACACACAATATCCCATAAAGACAAAGTGAAAAAATGTTTTTAGAAATTTTTCCAAATGTATTTAAAATTAAATACAGAAATGTCTCACTTACATAAGTATTCACACCCCTGAGTCAATACTTTGTAGAAGCACCTTTGGCAGCGATTACAGCTGTGAATCTATTTGGGTAAGTCTCTAAGACCTTTGAACACCTGGATTGTATAATATTTGCCCATTATTCTTGTATTCAAGTTCTGTCAAGTTGGTTGTTGATCACTAATAGACTGACATTTTCAAGTCTTGCGATAGATTTTTAAGTCGATTTAAGTCAAAACTAGGCCACTCAAGAACATTCAATGTCGTGTTAAGAAACTCCAGTGTAGATTTGGCCTTGTGTTTTAGGTTATTGTCCTATTGAAAGGTGAATTTGGCTCCCAGTGTCTGTTGGAAATCAGACTGAACCAGGTTTTCCTCTAGGATTGTGCCTGTGCTTAGCTCCATTCCGTTTCTTTTATCTTAAACTCCCTAGTCCTTACCCATAACATGATGCAGCCACCAACATGCTTGAAAATATGAAAAGTGGTACTCAGTTATGTGTTGTGCTTTGGATTTGCCCCAAACATAACGCTTTTTATTCAGGACAAAAAAGTACATTTCTTTGTCACATTTTTTGCAGTATTACTTAAGTGCCTTGTTGCAAACAGGATGTATGTTTTGGAATATGTTTTATTCTGTAAAGGCTTCCCTTCCCACTCTGTCATTTAGGTTAGTATTGATGAGTAACTACAATGTTGTTGATCTGTCCTCAGTTTTCTCATATCATAAAACTCTGTAACTGTTTTAAAGTCATCATTGGCCTCATTGTGAAATCCCTGAGCAGTTCCCTTCCTCTCTGGCAACTGAGTTAGGAAGGACGCCTGTATCTTTGTAGTGACTGGGTCTTTGTAGTGACTTGATACATAATCCAAAGCCTAATTAATCACTTCACCATGCTCAAAGGGATATTCAGCACCTGTTTTGTTTTTATACATCTGCCAATCGATGCTCTTCTTTGTGATGCATTGAAAAACCTCTGGTCTTTGTAGTTGAATCTGTGAATGATATGTACTACTTCATTGAGGGACCTTACAGATAATTGTATGTGTGGTGTAGAGAGGGTAGTTGGTGTAGAGAGGGTAGTTAACCACTATTATTGAACACAGAATGAGTCCATGCAACTTATTATGAGATTTGGAATCTGGGCTTGTTTTCATCATGTCCGAGGCATTTCTAGCAGTGGAGGCTCCTCAGAGGAGGAAGGGGAGGACCATCCTCCTCAAAAATAAAAATATCCTATTTAGATGAAACTATACTAAATATATTCAGGTCACCAAAAAATGTATTAAAATACACTGTTTTGCAATGAAGGTCTACAGTAGCCTCAGCAGCACTCTGTAGGGTAGGACCTCGGTGTAGCTGGAGGACAGCTAGTTTCTGTCCTCCTCAGGGTACATTGACTTCAATACAAAACCTAGGAGACTCATTGTTTTCACCCCCTTCCATAGACTTACACAGTAATTATGACAACTTCCAGAGGACGTCCTCCAACCTATCAGAGCTCTTTCAGCATGAAGTGACATGTTGTCCACCCAATCAAAGGATCAGAGAATGATAGAGAAAGATTACAAATACGGTGGCTAGATAAGTAAGTTATTTTTCCTGCAAGCCACCTAGCTAGCTAACTTTAGTTTATGTGCTGAAACCCATGCTGTGTATCTTGGCTAACATACTATGTTACAATGTGAGCAAATCAAATAATTATTCTGTTTGCTAACTAGCTAGGTAGGTAACATTAGCTAGCTAGTCTAGCTAACTAAGTTGGCTAAACAACTTAAATCACATTATTTAGTGTAACAACCTGTAGCTACAGTTCTCTGCACTTTACAACACCTGAGACACACTCAGACACACTGAACTGTACTACACTGTTTATACTGTATTTTTTTGTATGTTACTTTCACCATTCAATTCTTGTTGAATACCCAGTTCTCTTTTTAAGTTATTAAATATTGCACAGTCGTGGCCAAAAGTTTTGAGAATGCTACAAATATGAATTTTCACAAGGTTTGCTGCTTCAGTGTCTTTAGATATTTTTGTCAGATGTTACTATGGAATACTGAATTATGGTCCCGTGTGGCTCAGTTGGTAGAGCATGGTGTTTGCATGGTGTTTGCAACACCAGGGTTGTGGGTTTGATTCCCATGGGGGACCAGTATGTGGAAAAAATTTATGAAATGTATGTGTTCACTACTGTAAGTCGCTCTGGATAAGAGCGTCTGCTAAACGACTGAAATGTAATTACAAGCATTTCGTAAGTGTCAAAGGCTTTTATTGACAATTACATGAAGTTGATGCAAAGAGTCAATATTTGCAGTTGTAAAGCGTCTGTGTGTAGCTGGTGAGATGAGTCAGGCGCAGGACAGCAGATAAGAGTAAAGAAAGCAATTTTACTCAAAATATATCACAATACACATCGTAAATACAAGGCCACACAATACGGACCGCAATACAATAAGCAATTACTCACAAACAAACATGGGGGAACAGAGGGTTAAATAATGAACAAGTAATTGGGGAATTGAAACCAGGTGTGTGTCACGCCCTGGCCATAGAGAGGTTTTTGTTCTCTATTTTGGTTAGGCCAGGGTATGTCCTTTTATCTATGTTTTTGTATTTCTTTGTTTTGGCCTGGTAAGGCTCTCAATCAGGGACAGCTGTACATCGTTGTCGCTGATTGGGAGCCATACTTAGGTAGCCTGTTTTCCTTTGGGTTTTGTGAGTGGTTAATTTCTGTTTAGTATATCTTACAGAACTGTTTAGCTGTTGCACTTTGGTTTTGATTCAGTGTTCATTTCAATAAATTCATGATGAGCACTAACCACGCTGCGCCTTGGTCTACTCCCTGCAACGGCCGTTACAGTGTGTAAGACAAAGACAAAACAAATGGAAAATTAAAAGTGGATAGGCGATGTCTAGAAGGCCGGTGACGTCGACCGCCGAACGCGACCCGAACAAGGAGAGGGACCGACTTCGGCGGAAGTTGTGACAGCAGTGTTGACCCTTCTTTTTCAAGACCTCTACAATCTGCCCTGGCATGCTGTCAATTAACTTCTGGGCCACATCCTGACTGATGGCAGCCCATTCTTGCTTAATCAATGCTTGGAGTTTGTCAGAATTTGTGGGTTTTTGTTTGTCCACCCGCTTCTTGAGGATTGACCACAAGTTCTCAATGGGATTAAGGTCTGGGGAGTTTCCTGGCCATGGACCCAAAATATCGATGTTTTGTTCCCCGAGCCACTTTTGCTTTAAGGCAAGGTGCTCCATCATGCTGGAAAAGGCATTGTTCATCACCAAACTGTTCCTGGATGGTTGGGAGAAGTTGCTCTCGGAGGATGTGTTGGTACCATTCTTTATTCATGGCTGTGTTCTTAGGCAAAACTGTGAGTGAGCCCACTCCCTTGGCTGAGAAGCAACCCCACACATGAATGGTCTCAGGATGCTTTACTGTTGGCATGACACAGGACTGATGGTAGTGCTCACCTTGTCTTCTCCGGACAAGCTTTTTTCCGGATGCCCCAAACAATCGGAAAGGGGATTCATCAGAGAAAATGACTTTACCCCAGTCCTCAGCAGTCCAATCCCTGCACCTTTTGCAGAATATCAGTATGACCCTGATGTTTTTCCTGGAGAGAAGTGGCTTCTTTGCTGCCCTTCTTGACACCAGGCCATCCTCCAAAAGTCTTCACCTCACTGTGCGTGCAGATGCACTCACACCTGTCAGCTACCATTCCTAAGCAAGTTCTGTACTTGTGGTGCCCCGATCCCGCAGCTGAATCAACTTTAGGAGACGGTCCTGGTGCTTGCTGGACTTTCTTGGGCGCCCTGAAGCCTTCTTCGCAACAATTGAACCGCTCTCCTTGAAGTTCTTGATGATCCGGTAAATGGTTGATTTAGGTGCAATCTTACTGGCAGCAATATCCTTGCCTGTGAATCCCTTTTTGTGCAAAGCAATGATGACGGCACATGTTTCCTTGCAGGTAACATGATTGACAGAGGAAGAACAATGATTCCAAGCACCACCCTCCTTTGAAGCTTCTAGTCTGTTATTCGAACTCAATCAGCATGACAGAGTGATCTCCAGCCTTGTCCTCGTCAACACTCACACCTGTGTTAACGAGAGAATCACTGACATGATGTCAGCTGGTCCTTTTGTGGCAGGGCTGAAATGCAGTGGAAATGTTTTTTGGGGGATTCAGTTCATTTGCATGGCAAAGAGGGACTTTGCAATTCATCTGATCACTCTTCATAACATTCTGGAGTATATGCAAATTGCCATCATACAAACTGAGGCAGCAGACTGTGAAAATTAGTATTTGTGTTATTCTCAAAACTTTTGGCCATGACTGAACACTCCCTTGTATTTTAGATTTGGACAAATAAACATTATTTGGATATGTCTGAATGTCTAACATATGCTTGATGCTACAGAGCCCAGTACGGCTTTTATAAATATATCCTGTGAATCCATAAAGGCAGAACATTTTGAGGATTCATAGAAAATATCCCTATTTATTTTATGATGGTTCTACATGATCTTATGTTGAGACACACTGTCCTTTATCCGGCTTCGGCACAGTGACAATGATGTTTGGCATGGTAGACTTTGGAAGTTGACTCTGTGCTTGTGGCGAATGGCCTTCTCCTGTCTGCGGTGTACGGCCAGCTGGATAAGACTACCGGAAGTGGTGTAGGGCTTGTAGACCTTAACCACCAACTGTTTGGTCCTCTTGCAGAAGATTTGCTGGTGCTACATGTCTCCTGGAACGACATGGTTGTGGTGTTACCATTTTAAATTTTTTGTGGAAGGAACATATGGGAATACACCTTTGTTGGTGAAGATGTCAACCAATTGGGACCTAAGTGTTTAGAGACAGACTAGTGTATTGTTGAGGGACATTGGGAGTTTCTTTTGAGAGGAAAGAACAGTTAACAAAGTGAATGGGCTAGGGGGCTGCAGAAGATGTGAAAAGTCCTAGGAGCGCAGTTCTCACACAGTATTGTTGTGTATGGGAGATTTAGAAATGGCACCTTTCAGTCGTTCTCATACACAACAATACATTTACTGTCTCTAAGCACAACCCTGCACAACTGAAACCCCCTTCCTCATCTCAAAGACCTATCTGTAAACTTCTCCCAGCACATTGACAGATCATTCTTATCAATAGTAGCTCTTGGCAGCGGATTTTTGTAGATATGTCTTTGTATTGTGTTTTAAGAATCCGCAGAGAGAAGAATGAGGTGGTTGTGTCACTACTGTTGTAGTCTTGATTTTATATCTTTCAGTATCCCTTGCCTGTTTTTGTCCCACAATCTTGTTTGTGCTCCATAACCACAAGGTGTGCCCCTTCCCTCATGCTCGTGTAACCAAAATGCTGCTGTTTTGGGGTATTTTCAGCAGGGCCTGTGGAAGGACTCCAGATAACCTGAGTTTTACAAAGAGAAAAGGTAAAAAGAGAAGAGGGGTAGACTAAATGGATTACATAGTCTGGTAGGTACTTTGTGGTCCTCCGGCTACATCTAACCACCTGTAGCCCCATAACACAAACCCTTACAAACACTACCCAATTCAGGTGTATGCCGTCAGCTGGTAAATATTTTTGCCAACTTCCCTTCACCTTGTGCAGAGCTAGGGGTTGGAGGCACATGCTGGTGGAATCAGATTCTGTATCACCTACAACAAAACATACAATGCACAATTGAACCACGCCAATAATTGTATTGATCTCTATTAAATTGGCTAATAGAGAGCAAATTTGTTCTCCTGAACTTATTTAGGCTTGCCATAACAAAGGTGTTTCTTTTTTTGTTATTTCCAAAATATTCTACAACCAAAATTATACTTTGACATGAAGAGGTATTGTGTGTAGATCAGAGACAAAAAAAATCTAAATGAAATCTATTTTAAATTCTGGCTGTAACACAACAAAGTGTGAAAAAGTAAAGGGGTGTGAATACTTTCTGGAGGCACTGTATAAGTTCAGGGGCAAGATGCAACTGCAATTTCAATTTCAAGGGTGGGGAGAAAGCGAGAGAGAGAGGTGGACATGTAGGGGGCTTGGCTTGAAATGCTAAATGCATAACATGGTGAATTGGAATGTGTTTAGGCTATTACTAGCATCAGAACTTTACTGAATTACAGAATGATATACTAGATGTTAGGAATATTTTTGGAACCAAAAATAACATTATTAACTGGTTCTTTGAAAGTAATGATTCTGTTCTGGAAAACACTAGAGATCACTTTTGTTTTCGGTTCTGTTCCCTGGTTCAAACCCCTGCTTAGCACTCACCTAACTGAATTGTCTTAAGAATAATTTATACCTTATGTACAGTACCAGTCAAAAGTTTGGACACCTACTCATTCAAGGGTTTTTCTTTATTTGTACTGTTTTCTACATTGTAGAAAGCTAGTAGCTAGTAAGGTACCTAATTGTTACCCAGAAATTATTTGATATTGTGATAAAAATGGCTACAGTTATGTCCATACATGTTTTGAGTGTTCATGCAACTGTATCTAAAAGAGAGTGGTGGTGCTATGTCTATGTCAGAAAGTTCATGGGGGTCACTTCCTAAAATTTAGGAGAAGGCAGGGATACAGGGGTTCTTGGAAACCGGAGTTGCTGGATAGCATAGCTTGCTAACTTGGGACACATTTGTTTGAGTTCACACACATAGTGGATATTTATGAAGCAGTTTGTGGGGAATGTTGAGCTCGTAACACCACTCACATTGCATGCTGCTACATGGAAAAGTACCAAAGGGGGGAAAATAGGTCCACACAGGCTAGTTTTTCAATATAAAGGACAGGTTTGTCATATTTCCAAGTTGCTTTAATATGCTTGCAGTCAACCCCTAGTGATGTAACTGCCTACATCAACACCTTCTACTCATGAGATCAAGCCCATGCATATACAGTTATACAAACTTGCAGGAGAGAACAATAGTCCAATGTTTTCTAAGGGCTCAGCAGTAATTTTCCACTCCCGTGTGGCTTACAGTGGTGTGTCTGACTTGTCTCTTATCTCTTTTACTCCCCTGCAGGGTTCTGTGTCTATGAATCTCTTTTAGCCTTGAGATGCTTTCTCACTGACACCCTGTTTTAACTGCAATAACTCACACATCTCTCAGACCGTTTCATATAAGAGGCAGAGACTAGAAAATAACTGTGGACCAGTATTAAACCTTATAATTAATATATTGCTAATCTGTGGTCCAGGACCCTATAAATGTAGTGGGGGAGGGTCTTATAGCCCTTCCCCTTCTAGTAATACAACATAAGCATAATCAATTATTATAATACATCAATCATTTGGTGCAGCCCCTATCATGACCCCAAGGTGAACCCCATCAGTGGCTGAGCGGCCTTTCAGGTTATGTCGATATAGGACTCATTTTACAGTGGATATAGATACTTACAGATGAACGTGGTACCTTCAGGCATTTGGAAATTGCTCCCAAGGATGAACCAAACTTGTGGAGGTCTACAATTCTTTTTCTGAGGTCTTGGTTGATTTCTTTTGATTTTCCCAAGATGTCAAGCAAAGAGGCACTTGGTTTGAAGGTAGGCCTTAAAATATATCCACAGGTACACCTCCAATTGACTCAAAGGATGTCAATTAGCCTATAAGAAGATTCTATAGCCATGACATCATTTTCTGGAATTTTCCAAGCTGTTTAAAGGCACAGTCAACTTAGTGTATGTAAACTTCAGACCCACTGGAATTGTGATACAGTGAGTTATACGTGACATCATCTGTCTGTAAACAATTGTTGGAAAAATTACTTGTGTCATGCACAAAGTAGATGTCCTAACCGACTTGCCAAAACTATATTATGTTTACAAGAAATTTGTGGAGTGTTTGAAAAATTTGTTTTAATGACTCCAACCTAAGTGTATGTAAACTTTCGACTTCAACTGTGTATATATATACTGCTCAAAAAAATAAAGGGAACACTTAAACAACACAATGTAACTCCAAGTCAATCACACTTCTGTGAAATCAAACTGTCCACTTAGGAAGCAACACTGATTGACAATAAATTTCACATGCTGTTGTGCAAATGGAATAGACAACAGGTGGAAATTATAGGCAATTAGCAAGACACCCCCAATAAAGGAGTGGTTCTGCAGGTGGTAACCACAGACCACTTCTCAGTTCCTATGCTTCCTGGCTGATGTTTTGGTCACTTTTGAATGCTGGCGGTGCTTTCACTCTAGTGGTAGCATGAGACGGAGTCTACAACCCACACAAGTGGCTCAGATAGTGCAGCTCATCCAGGATGGCACATCAATGCGAGCTGTGGCAAGAAGGTTTGCTGTGTCTGTCGGCGTAGTGTCCAGAGCATGGAGGCACTACCAGGAGTCAGGCCAGTACATCAGGAGATGTGGAGGGGGCCGTAGGAGGGCAACAACCCAGCAGCAGGACCGCTACCTCCACCTTTGTGCAAGGAGGAGCAGGAGGAGCACTGCCAGAGCCCTGTAAAATGACCTCCAGCAGGCCACAGATGTGCATGTGTCTGCTCAAACGGTCAGAAACAGACTCCATGAGGGCCCGACGTCCACAGGTGGGGGTTGTGCTTACAGCCCAACACCGTGCAGGACGTTTGGCATTTGCCAGAGAACACCAAGATTGGCAAATTCGCCACTGGTGCCCTGTGCTCTTCACAGATGAAAGCAGGTTCACACTGAGCACATGTGACAGACGTGACAGTCTGGAGACGCCGTGGAGAACGTTCTGCTGCCTGCAACATCCTCCAGCATGACCGGTTTGGCAGTGGGTCAGTCATGGTGTGGGGTGGCATTTCTTTGGGGGGCCGCACAGCCCTCCATATGCTCGCCAGAGGTAGCCTGACTGCCATTAGGTACCGAGATGAGATCCTTAGACCCCTTGTGAGACCATATGCTGGTGCGGTTGGCCCTGGGTTCCTCCTAATGCAAGACAATGCTAGACCTCATTTGGCTGGAGTGTGTCAGCAGTTCCTGCAAGAGGAAGGCATTGATACTATGGACTGGCCCACCTGTTCCCCAGACCTGAATCCAATTGACCACATCTGGGACATCATGTCTCGCTCCATCCACCAACGCCACGTTGCACCACAGACTGTCCAGGAGTTGGCGGATGCTTTAGTCCAGGTCTGGGAGGAGATCCCTCAGGAGACCATCCGCCACCTCATCAGGAGCATGCCCAGGCGTTGTAGGGAGGTCATACAGGCACGTGGAGGCCACACACACTACTGAGCCTCATTTTGACTTGTTTTAAGGACATTACATCAAAGTTGGACCAGCCTGTAGTGTGGTTTTCCACTTTAATTTTGAGTGTGACTCCAAATCCAGACCTCCATGGGTTGATAAATTGTATTTCCATTGATTATTTTTGTGTGATTTTGTTGTCAGTACATTCAACTACGTAAAGAAAAAAGTATTTAATAAGATTATTTAATTCATTCAGATCTAGGATGTGTTATTTTAGTGTTCCCTTTATTTTTTTGAGCAGTGTATATATACGTGTGTGTGTGTGTGTGTGTGTGTAACAGTGTAGGTTCCGTCCCTCTCTTCGCCCCAACCCGGGCTTGAACCAGGGACCCTTGCACACATCAACAACTGACACCCCACGAAGCATCGTTACCCATCACGCCACAAAAGCCACGGCCCTTGCAATGCAAGGGGAAACCCTACTTCAAGTCTCAGAGCGAGTGACGTCACTGATTGAAACACTATTAGCGCGCACCACCGCTAACTAACTAGCCATTTCACATCGGTTACAATCACCCCCCTTTTGACCTCCTCCTTTCCCACAGCAACCAATGATCCGGGTCAACAGCATCAATGTAACAGTGTAGGTTCCGTCCCTCTCTTCGCCCCAACCCGGGCTCGAACCAGGGACCCTTGCACACATCAACAACTGACACCCCACGAAGCATCGTTACCCATCGCGCCACAAAAGCCGCGGCCCTTGCAACGCAAGGGGAAACCCTACTTCAAGTCTCAGAGCGAGTGACGTCACTGATTGAAACGCTATTAGCGCGCACCACCGCTAACTAACTAGCCATTTCACATCGGTTACATGTGTATGTATATATGTGTATGTATGTACACTACCGTTCAAAGGTTTGGAGTCACTTAGAAATGTCCTTGTTTTGTAAAGAAAAGCAAATTTTTTGTCCATTAAAATTACACAAAATGTATCTGAAATAAAGTGTAGACATTGTTAATGTTGTAAATGACTATTGTAGCTGGAAATCAAAGATTTCTTTTTTTTATAGAATATTTACATAGGCGTACAGAGGCCCATTATCAGCAACCATCACTCCTGTTCTCCAATGGCACGTTGTTTTAGCTTATCCAAATTGATCGTTAGAAAACCCTTTTGCAATTATGTTAGCACAGCTGAAAACTGTTGTTCTGATTAAAGAAGCAATAAAACTGGCCGCCTTTAGACTAGTTGTGTATCTGGAGCATCAGCATTTGTGGGTTCGATTACATTACACTATGGAGTTTTTGTTGAAATATATTGGTATTCTAGTGCCAACTATTGGTTGTAACTGTGCATGCTACATCTGTCTATGGCTGAGCTGAGTTGAGCAGTGTGGCATTTTGTCAGATGATGTGAAATATGTCGCCATCGGATCTTGGCTACATTGATATTTACTTTTGGTGAAAATTGTTTGTCAATTTTGCCTATGTCATTCTGGTTGTTGGTGTTATCTGTTGTATAGTGAACTTGGGCTTCATCAAAGTTTTTTTATGAGTAAATCTGGCTTTGATACTAGCTAGTGCCTACCCGTCCACTGACCTCACTCCACGTCACTGTCCTCACCACCTATAAATAGAGGAGTCCTAACCTTGCAGTGAGGTCAATGAGGATAGTGAGGACCCTGTACAGTGATGGGCGGCAGGTAGCCTAGCATTGGAGGCAGGTAGCCTACCAGTTAGAGGCGAGCCAGCGACCGGGAGGTTGCTAGTGACCTGGAGGGTTGGTCGTATCAAATCCAAGATGCCGTTGTGCACGAGCAAATCACTTAACCCCCCACAATGACATCCCACCGCACCTCTCTGACCTGTGTGTGTATGTGTGTCTTTCGTAGGGTTGGGTTTAAAGCGGAAGTCAAATTTTGATTGGACCTTCTGAACAGTTGACCAATAAAGTGATCTTGAGCTCTTAACAAGGTTTGTTAATGTTAATATGAGTAGAACAGATCTATTAAGCATGAATGTGTCCTTATTAGCTAATCCTCAATTAAAATAACCACTCAGACCGTCCCTCATGTAATGTCTTTATCTTATGGATCAGGTTGTGGCTGGCCTGGCTGCTGTGTGCATGATGTGTATGTTAATATCCATGTCTGCATGCCATGCCATGCAACCTATTCATTTGCAATTTAGTGTGTAAATCGTGCAATCATGGCATTTTTTAGGTGTCCTGTGAGACTGGCCACTCGTCCTGTAGGTGACATGCAATGCTCTGTGTGTGCGCGTGTGCGTGCGTATCCACTTGGCAGGAGAGTGTGCTCCAAGTATGCCCGCTCCCGATTCAAACCCTGATGCAGGCTGATACTCGCTCCCTCCATCCTCGCTGATCCGCCCACAAGTGGGAATGCACTCTCCAGGAAGCATGCTTCACTGGCCTACATGCTTGGCCTGCCTCTTTTATTTCATTTAAACTCATCACTTTGTTTGGGTTAGGATGGTTTCTTAGAATAACTCGCGATGGTAAAACATAGTAAAAGGCAATTAATTTCCAATGTAAATTCAAAGGGCGGTCTTTATTCAAAGACCTATGGTATTCTTGGCTTTGATGCTCAAAAGGCAAAGATAAACCTTTTTGAGCTTTAAAAATGTTAGCATTGCCCACACACTCTATACTGTTAAGTTATACTGAGCAGGCAGGAGGCATTCACCACTGTAGACCTCCCCACTTCCAGCACTTCACTGCATCTTATTTCAAGTGCTTTCAGTGAGTCACTTCTCATCAACTGACTAGCATCGCCTGCTGAACTACTGCCATTACTCATGAGGACTCAAGTGAAAATATCCAAATGATAAGGTAACAGTGTGGTTTTATCCACAGAGCTGAGAGTGACCATAAAGGCCTGTTTTCAAAATCTGCCTGTTTCCTGTTCATAAAGGGATCTGAACACCCCCGTTGTTATAATCTGTAGTAAAAAGAAAACCCCAGACCTTGCCCATCGAAATGTGTGAAAAAAATACAATACAAACAAGTCATTCTTTAATTTAAAAGAAAATGTCAATACACGGGGGAGGATGATGGAAATGTGAAATGAAAGGTTAGGGTTTTGCTCTAAATGTTTGTTCAAACTTTGCATATCTTGTGGAGGTTTACTTTGTGAGTCATTGTTAGGGGAAGTTCATCCTCTGTGTATGTATATTAAGGGCCATGACAGCCCTGGGGTTTCCCCCTGGTCATTACCCTGTCAGACCTACTGACAGCTCTGATACCGATCATCTCCAAGTCCAACATCTTTCAACGTCCTCTGTTCATTAGATTATTATTTTTTTACAATTTTCCCCTTCATCTCAGTTTCCATTTGATGAGTTTCCGTAATTAAAGGTAATAGTGTTAAGAAACATGTTGCAAACCCTGGTAGCTACTAACTAGCTAGCACAACCGTCAATGTCCTGGTGTGTCTCTTACTGCCTCTTCGTCTATTCATTAAAACAAAGACCGCTATTGGCTGGATAGTTCCTTGAGGAGACTACCCTCAGCCATGAGTAGGAAAAGGCTAGCCAAGGCGCTCTCATACCCAGGGAATGAGCTCTCCATGTGGGCATGACAGGGGGCAGGACAGGGTACAAGGGAACAGTCAATTGCCTCTCTGTTTAGATAGATGCCTAGACAGGAGAAAGGGTAAAAGGGTTAGAGAGACAAGCAGATCAGGTGGCTAAAGAAGAGAAAACATAGGTGTGTGAGAATCTTATGCCCTCAAAAGTGACTACACCTCAGTAATGTGTGATTTTTTTTAATGAGAAATGTTTTTAATCTCTTTCTGGCAGTATAAGCGTTACTAGGTATTGTTTATGGCCCTCGTGATAAATAATAACTTTTGGGTAATATACATTTTGACATTACATTTAACTGGTTTTAATAATAATGGCTTGCAAGAAAAAGTTTTCAACAAAGCAACACATTTTGAGTTGTAAAATATAGCCTAGTGTGGCAGTACGTGGAAGAGCCAAAATTTCTGAGAAAGAAAATGTCATGAGGACTACAAAGACTGTCTGTTTATATTATGGTTAACTTTGCTACATAGGACCAGCATGTGAAATTCTCTCAGACTCGATGTGTAGAGACACATGAAGTTGTGGATATATATGCTTTGACTTCTTCAGTGTTATCACCACACTGACATTTCTAGGAATGATGGTTGTCATCACATCGCATACATATTCACAGAATGCGGCTACCTGGTCTTAAAATAGAGTGACAGTTTCCTCTTCACTTTCCTTTCAAAGTGCAATACGCTCAACCATGGAAACACCAGCAGTATTTAAGCAGAATTCTGTGAAAACAATTGATATAGATAGGATAGAGAGTAGATTTCAAACTGGTTGGTGACATAATGTCTTACTTCAGATACATGGCTAGATTTTGATAAGGTTTTACTACAGTGGGCTAAATCAGGGTCACACAGAGTGTTTCTTGGTAGTCTTAAACCAATCTATTTTGAAACAAAAGTATCCACCTCACACACATGGTTATGGGATTTTAAAAAAGACACCTGTACTATGTCAGATATAGAGTTGAAATGTATTACATGTTGAGTTTGCATCCCAATATTACACTTTATATACATCACAGAAGACTGAAATATAACAAAGTTTGACATAGAAACACCAGATTTTCAGCAGGTTTTTTGAAATAACGTATATTAATTATGAAAAATATGAATACCATTCGTTTTGGTCATTCCACTGCAGGAAAGGGGTACAGCTATACAGCTATGCAAAAGCTAAACTTGCCAGATTCTTCTTGATAACACCAATTATAGTTTTGGCAATTAGCCCATATAAACCTGCTGGAGGGACACTATGATTACATTATATCCTCTTCACAGTCACAATCTGCAGTACCTCTTTCTGATGAAGATACTATATAGGCCTATACACAACAACACTACACAATATTATGGCTGAGCTCGGCTACCATGTAGCTGGGTGTTGTGAGATCTCTGGAGGGATGACAGCATTTTGGAAATGAATTGGGGAGGGGTGAACTTGCTGCTCATGGTTCTGTTAAAACATGGCTATTTGAATTGGAAAGCAGAGTGAGTTGATCAAACTGTTTAAGGTTTATCCGTCAGTGGCCTTACTCCACATCTGAACATGAAACCGTTGAGCTTTCACAAGTAGTTTGTTTTGTGGCAGGCTGAGAGCACGTTGGTGAACTTGAAAACAAGTCCCTCAATTCTGGTCTTCACAATTAGTACCGATGCTCAGCATGCTCAACTACAAACTGATTTACTTTTGAATGAGTATTGGGTGATAAAAATGGATGCCCTGGAACTACAGTACCTAACATGCAACCCTTAGTAAGGACATTATTATTTGGTCCTTTCTGGACTTGCCTTTGCAGTTTATTACGGTGTCCTTATTAGGACTGCCTCAGTCCTGCTAAGACTGAAACCACTTCTGCTGACACTGAGGCTGTCCTTATATGGACACAGTATAAAAATGTAATGTTGACAAATGTCAATGCATAGTTAAATGTAACTCAGTATTTTGATACCACTCTTTAGAATGGTGATATGATTTCAGATTGAGGGCAGGAGTGACACAGTTGTTAAACCACTAACATAGCAACATTATATTTTAGTGCCTTTTTGTTTTGTGTGACTGGGCTGACACATGGACAGATTCATGATACCACAATTGAGCTAGATGATGCAGCACTTTTTATCTAATAATGGTTTGCATCATTTGAAAATGATTGATTCACTCATTCATTGTGAATTGAGATATCTCAGTGATAGTTGTCATTACATTTTTGGGAGTCTGAGACACTGTGGAGCCAACCAGTGTGTGCAGAGCCAGTCTTACCTCCCACGCTCTCTGGGTTTCTGACATAGCTGTGGTGTCATTGTCAAAGAGAGAGATCTGAGAAACAGCATGCCTTGTGACGTTAGCCCCGGAACAGCTGAAGCCTCAACCTCTTTTCTTTCTCAGAGAAACCACAATCGGAATAAAGCTTATAATTTGCAGGGCGTTGGCGTGCACTGTCTCTCATCTAATATGGTGCTTTTTGTCCAGGATGACTAGCTTTGGAAGAGCATCATAGAATCATGTGCATCCACAAATGATAGTTTTATCCAAAGAGGAGCCGAACTCACACAAATTGGACACATACCACCAACAAGGTTGACTGGGTGCATTTTTTCAGATTAGAAAGAAGACTGTGAAAACAGCACACATTATGTGAATGAATTAATGATTTTAGGATGATTGTGGGATAATCATGTTGGATCTTGAAGGAAGTGTAAATAGGACCTCAAATTCTGTCTTTGTCTACCAAATTAGATAATTCAACTTTTCATGAGTCTCTTCCTGTTGAATGACTCGTGGGAAATAACCCCCTGTTGAGTTTCCCAAAAAGATCAGTAAAGCTCCGTTCTCTTTCAAATACTAGTTTTGATGTATTACATTGAGATTAGCTCAGAATCACTAAGCGGGGAAGAACCAGTCACACACATCTGTCTGAAACAGACAGGTTGAGTGGTGAATAAAGGCACACCCTCTGCTTATTTTCACCTCTCTTCCTTGCGAAGAGCACTACTCTTTTAAAGCTCTCCTCAGCACGACTTGATCCCTGTCTTCTTGCTTATATGTTCTCAGGCGAACCGCGAGGTTAACGCAGCCGAATGCAGTATTTTTCAGCTCTCGTCCTTTGTGTTGACCAACTAACCAAAAGGAACGTTTTGCTTTGTGTAGAATTAGCTCTTTTACTTTTTCTACTCACTAAGTTTTCAGTGGTAGCTAGGGTCGGCTAGCTACTGAGACTTGGCTAGCTCTTGACTAGCTCTTGACTAGCTCTCTTATCGGGTACACTGTCGGATGGCTGCATCATGTCATTCCAACAGTGCCTCTCCCTGTTCCACAGGGGAGCTCAGTCACGCACAGAACGTGCCCCCAAGCGCTGGGGTTGATGGCATCCACCATCTCAGTAATACCACTTGGACTATTGTCTGTCCAATGTCTGTTTACATGAGGTCACCTCAATCGAAAGATAAAGGTAACCTCAGAATGTCTCTCGGCTCTCCGTCACTGGAAGAGCCCCTTGATCTTCGTTTCTGGCACTCCCATAGGGGTATTATCAACGAGGAAGGTGGTGACGATAGACGAGTCACTCACAGGGTGGGGCGCAGTATACAAGGGAGGAGTTGTGAATGGAGTGTGTCCCCACAATTCCACCTCACTCATATAAAATACCTTGAACTGCTGATAGTGTTCCGCTTACTGAGACACTTTCTGCCCTTCCTTTCGGAATTGTCACATCCTGGTCAGGACAAACAATAGGACTGTGCTGGCATACATCAACTGCCAGGGTGGCACTCGCTCTCTGAATCTATATTATTCTGTGGAGCGACTCATGTCCCAGGCATACTGAATGTGAGAGTGGACTTGTCCAGAGGGAATCCTCCACACAGGGATTGGAGACTCCATCCCCAAGTGCTGAACCAGATACAGGAGATTTACGGTCGAGCCACCGTATTTCTCTTCGCATCACACAAAGACGTCCACTGCCCACTGTTCTTTGCGAAAGCAGGACACGCACCACTGGTGGAGATGTGCTGCTCTATGCGTTTCCTCGTCTATGCCTCGGACTCTCCACTCTAGTCAGAGTAAGGGAACAAAGCTTATCCCTCATCTTGGTAGCCCCTCTGTGGCCAGGGAAGCTCTTGTTAGCGGCGATCATTCCCCTGCTTTATGACGAGCCCTGGCAAATGCCGTTACGCAGGGATTTTCTGACCCCAGCGAACAGAGAGATTTTTCACACTCATCCATGGTCCTTTGGGCTGGCCCCTGAAAGGATGAATCTGGATGTGACAGCCTTGCCCCTCAAAGTCATTGAGACTAACCAGAGTGCCAAGACCCCTTCAATGTGCATTTTTGAGAAGTGGTGTGACCGCAAACCAATCAGTCCTTACCAATGCTCTGTATCTAAGGTTTTATGCTTCTTGCAGGACGTTTTGGACAGACGGAAGGCTTTCTCTGCTGTTAAGGTCTATTTAGCTGCTATCTCGCCTGTCATATAGGCTTTGACAATAACACAGTAGGGAAACACCCTCTTATGTTGTTTCATGAAGGGAGAGCGTCGCTTACGCCCAGTCTCCAAGCCATTAGCCCCGTCTTGGGACCTGTCTATTGTGCTTGAGGCTATTTCACAGCTGGAAAGCATGGAGATGAAATATCTCTCCTTCAAAACCGCTTTACTGGTTGCCCTTATGTCCGCAAAGCAAGTGAGTGAGCTGCAGGCACTGTCAGTCCACCATTCGTGCCTACAGTTTTCCCCAGGGTTTTCCAAGGTAACCCTGCTGGCTAACTCCACCATTATGCCTAAGATCAGCGACAATTATAATTGTCTAGCCTTAGTGCTTGTGGCTTTCCACCCACCGCCCTTCACTTCAATGGAAGAAGAGCGTCTTCGCCGTTTATGTCCAGTACACGCTTTGCTCATGTACTTGAATACAACTAGAGCATTACGCTAGAGCAACCAACTCTTCGTTTCTTGGTCGCCTCCCAGGTCCAGTTTACAGTTCTCCCAGGGTCAGCTCGACGAGTTGAAATAGGAGAACGGCAAGATGACAGCAATCTGTAAGTCACTGAGAGAGGACATCAGTTCTGTGTGTGAATCCATGATAATGACTGATAAATCAGACTATCTCGAGGGACAATCAAGGCGAAACAACATGGTTGTGGACGGAATTGCAGAATCTCCACATGAGACCTCGATGGAGTCTGAGGACAAAGTGAGGGAAATGATCTCTGAGAAATTAAAGATGGACCACAGGAAGATTGAGGTGGAGCGCGCTCACAGGACTGGAAAACCCACCACCGGCCCAGGTGATAGGCCCAGGCCGAGGTAGCTGTTCTGGAAAGAGCCAAGAACTTGAGAGGAACGTATATCTTCCTCAACGAGGACTGTCCTGAAGCTGTGCGCCAGAAGAGGAAAGAACTGATCCCAGTCATGAAAGCTGCCAGAGTGCGTGGGGACATTGCGTATATCCGCTACGACAGGCTCATTGTCCACCCTCCCTTCCAGAAACCTGGAAGGGATGAGAGAGCCAAGCCTATGGGTTCGTAGCCTCAACCCCACAGCACACACACACACACACCAATTGATTAATGGACTGCTGAATGTATATTTTTTTCTCTTGCTTTGTTTGCTCTTTTCCATATTATGTCTATCTCTGATAAGCTACCCAGGAAAGGGTTGAAAATAGCCCATATTAATATATGTAGCCTTAGAAAGAAGGTTCATGAAATCATTAACTTGCTAACATCAGATAACATTAGCCATTTCTGAGACTCATTTAGATAATTCATTTGATGATACATCAGTAGTAATACAAGGATATAACATTTATAGAAGAGACAGAAATGCTTATGGGGGAGGTGTTGCTGTATATATTCAGAGCCATATCCCTGTAATGCTTAGAGAAGATTTTATGTCAATAGTTATTGAAGTGTTGTGGTTGCAGGTTCACTTGGCACATCTAAAGCCTTTTCTTTTGGGGTGTGGCTATAGGCCACCAAGTGCTAACAGTCAGTATCTAAATAATATGTGTGAAATGATTGATAGTGTATATGATGTAAACAGAGAAGTCTACTTTCTTGGGGACCTGAATATTGATTGGTTTTCATCAAGCTGTCCACTCAAGAGGAAGCTTCTTACTGTAACCAGTGCCTGTAATCTGGTTCAGATTATTAATCAGCCTACCAGGGCGTTTACAAACACTACAGGATCAAGATCATCCACATGTATCGATCACATTTTTGCTAATGCTGTATAACTTTTTTTAAAGCTATATCCGTACCCATTGGATGCAGTGATCACAATATAGTGGCTATATCCAGGAAAGCCAAAGTTCCAACAGCTGGGCCTAAAATAGTGTATAAGAGATCATACAAAAGATTTTAGTGTGACTCTTATGTGGATGATGTTAAAAATATTTGTTGGTCTGATGTGATTAATGAGGAGCATCCAGGCGCTGCACTTGATGAGTTTATGAAATTGCTTCTTCCAATTATTTATAAATATGCACCTGTTAAGAAACTGACTGTTAGAATTGTTAAGGCTCCATGGATTGATGAGGAATTGAAAAACTGTATGGTTGAAAGAGATGGGGCAAAAGGAGTGGCTAATAAGTCTGGCTGCACATCTGACTGGCTTACTTACTGCAAATTGAGAAATTATGTGACTAAACTCAACAAAATAATAAACTGTATTATGAAGCCAAGATCAATGATATAAAGATTGATGGAAAAAAAACTTGAGTACTTTAAATGAAAATATGGCCAGAAAGACTAATTCAACTCCATCTTTCATCGAATCAGATGGCTTATTCATCACAAAACCATTTGATGTTGCCAATTATTTTAATTATTTTTTCATTGGCGAAGTGGGAAAACTTAGGCAGGAAATGCCCACGAAAAACAGTGAGAAATTATATTCATGCATAAAAAAACAAATAATGAAAGGAAAGCAGTGCAAATTTGAATTTTGTTAAGTTAGTGTGGTTGAGGTGGAAAAATGATTGTTAACAATCAATAATGACAAACCTCCTGGCATTGACAACTTAGATGGAAAGCTACTGAGGATGGTAGCTGACTCTATAGCCACTCCTATCTATCATATTTTTAATCCGAGCCTAGAGGAAAGTCTTTGTCCTCAGGCCTGGAGGGAAGCCAAAGTAATTCCGCTACCCAAGAGTGGTAAAGCGGCCTTTACTGGTTCTAACAGCAGACCTATAAGCTTGCTGCCAGCTCTTAGCAAACTGTTGGAAAAAAATATGTTTGACCAAATACAATGCTATTTCTCTGTAAACGAATTAACAACAGACTTTCAGCTTGCTTATAGAGAAGGCCACTCAACATGTACTGCACTGACACAAATGACTGATGATTGGTTGAAAGAAATTGATAATAAGAAGATTGTGGGAGCTGTACTGTTAGATTTCAGAGCAGCCTTTTATATTATTGACCATAACCTGTTGTTGAAAAAAACTTATGTGATGTGGCTTTTCAACCTCTGCCATATTGTGGATTCAGAGCTATCTATCTAATAGAACTCAAAGGGTTTTCTTTAATGGAAGTGTCTCTAATGTCAAACATGTAAAGTGTGGTGTACCGCAGGGCAGCTCTCTAGGCCCTCTACTCTTTTCTATTTTTACCAATGACCTGCCACTGGAATTAAACAAAGCATGTGTGTTCTGTACTGTATGCTGATGATTCAACCATATATGCATCAGCAACCACAGCTAATGAAGTCACTAAAACCCTTAACAAAGAGTTGCAATCTGTTTTGGAATGGATGGCCAGTATTTAACTGGTCCTGAACATCTCTAAAACTAAGAGCATTGTATTTGGTACAAATCATTCCTTAAGTTCTAGGCCTCAGCTGAATCTGGTAATGAATGGTGTGGCTGTTGAACCAGTTGAGGAGACTAAATTACTTGGCGTTACCTTAGATTGCAAACTGTCATGGTCAAAACATATAGATTTAATGGTTGCAAAGATGGGGAGAGGTCTAGCCATAACAAAGAGATGCTCTGCTTTTTTGACACCTCACTCCAAAAAGCAAGTTCTGCAGGCTCTAGTTTTGTCTAATCTTGACTATTGTCCAGTTGGGTGGTCCAGCGCTGCAAGGAAAGACCTAGTTAAGGTGTATCTGGCCCAGAACAGAGCGGCACGTTTTGCTCTTAATTGTAATCAGAGGGCTGATATAAATACTATGCATGCCAGTCTCTCTTGGCTAAGAGTTGAGGAGAGACTGACTGCGTCACTTCTTCTTTTTGTAAGAAACATTAATGTGTTGAAAATACCAAATTGTTTGCATAGTCAACTTACACACAACTCTGACACACACACTTTCATAGTCCCCAAATCCAGAACAAATTCAAGAAAACATACAGTATTATATCGAGCCCTTATTCCATGGAACTTCCTTCCATCTCATATTGCTCAAATAAACAGCAAACCTGGTTTCAAAAAACAGATAAAGCAACACCTCACGGCACAACCCCTCTCCCCTATTTGACCTTGATAGTTTGTGTGTCTGCATTGATATATAGGCTACGTGTGCCTTTTTAAAAATGTATGTAGTTCTGTTGTTGTCTAATGATGTTCTGTATTATGTTATTCTGTATTATGTTTCATGTTTTGTGTGGACCTTGCTTTTGCAAGCGCTAACGGGGATCCTAATAAAATACCAATACCAAATACCCTCTCTCGTCAACGGCTTTCCCATTGGATAATAAAGGCTAATATATTGGCCTATAATAGCAAGGGTTTACAGCCCCCGGAGGGCCTGAGGGCTCACTCCACCAGAGGTATGGCTACTATTTGGGCACTGTTCAAAGGCATCTCCTTACAAGAGATTCATAATGTGGAATGTTGGGCCTCCCCTCATACATTTATAAGGTTCTACCGACTGGACAACACTGCACCTTTGTTGGCGCATACTGTCCTCAGTGTCGTAGCTTCTGAGGGTTGATATGTTGGGACTACCTGGCTTCGGAGAGCATGTCTACAATACGGGAGTTGGCCATATCCCAATGTGATACATCAAAATTAGTATTTGAAAGAGAATGTATGGTTACTGTAGGGTTGTCGGATTATAAGAGTGAGATGTATCACAGCATTTCCCTGCATCCAAGAGCGCAAAGAAGAGATGCATGCTCAAGAATGACCAGAGGGCGGGTGAGTGGCACCTTATAATTAGAAGAGGGGCTCACCTTATTTGCTTCGACAGACGTGTGGGATTGGTTCTTACCTGATTAGTGATTCTGAGCAAATCTCAATGTAATTCATCTCACTCCTATTATAAGAGAACCGGGGTTACAACAGTAACCCTGAATAATGATCCAAATTTAATAAATAGATGATAGTCTTTGTTTGCTCCTAAAAGCCCTCAGAGATTAAATGTCTGTTTTATTTGTCACCGCATGCGTAAATAGTGCTGATTAGAGAGTTGGTAGGCGGGTGTGTATTATGTGCTGCAGTGTAACACTGAATCCTGGGATCTAAGGCTGTGAATGGCTGGTTCTGTTAGCCCGTGGCGAGGGGAGGGCTGCAGAGCAGAGCCGCAGTGTACAAGAAGGGACTCTCTGTGTTCCGGCGACACACACAAGTATGCATCTCATTACTGGGCCCTGGTTGCCCCGAAATAACTCCATGGCTCTGGGCCTGGGACCACCACAGCTGCCACCCTGGTGACCGGGAAGTGTACAGTGCAGGGTACGGTCGCTGACTCACTGAGAGAGACATTCCGAGGGAGGTTGGGGAGGTTGGGCAAAGTACATAGCACTTCTATCAGTCAGGAGAAGATTCTATAGTTTTAGCTTTAGAAGTGGCAATTTATCCTTTTCAAATTACATTTGTTGTATGTGTCTCGCCAGTCCTCCCTTTGAACTAGTACATGATGTCCTATGTAAAACAATCGTCCTTGTGGGGTACACACTACCACTAGATTAAGGGTGAATGAAACACACTCATAGACCTCCATTCATCCGGTTCCTCAGAACATCCTGCCTAAAGGCTTCTACTTCTCAGTACCAGGTCATAAATCTGCCCACCAGCCCCCTATAGCCCCACAGCAGGAAGCCACTTCACCCCCTGAGAAAGCTCTGTGAACCCCTTGAAACTCCTCTGGCCTTTTTGGACGTATACGAATTCATGAATAAAATTTGACTATCTGGTAAAATAATATTTATCCATATTCAACAAAATTATATTTGAGAGTATTTTCGAATACTTATTTCAAATACTATTTTCAAACACATGGGAGTGTATCTGAGTCCGTGTATTAGAGTATTTTCAAATACTTTCCAAGTGTATTTCCAAAAACATAAAAATATCCAACTACTTGTCTTTTAAAATAAACTATATCTGAATACTTACGTTGAATGTATGTGAAACGAATTAAAATATTTGAAATAGTATTTGAACCCAGGTCTGGTCAAAAGCAGGTATGTCACATGGAACGGTTACACGTGACGCCCTGCCTGAAATCATCTTATATCCGGTTCCACTTTAAACAGTACAACTTGTAAAGGCTTTATATAGCATATATAAAGGCTTCATAAGCACTACATGAATTATTCACAAATACTTTCTAAGCTTATGTCATACTCTATAAATGGTGCAGCTTGGTGCAGATAGATTGTAGCTTCAATCAATGTAATTGTCTGCATCATTTCCAGTCCCCCATATATATATTTTTGTAAATATACACTACCGGTCAAATGTATTAGAACATCTACTCATTCAAGTGTTTTTTTTATTTTTACTATTTTTTACATTGTAGAATAATAGTGAAGACATCAAAACAATGAAATAACACACATTGAATCATGTAATAACCAAAAAAGTGTTAAACAAATCAACATTTTATTTATATTTGAGATTCTTCAAAGTAGCCACCCTTTGCCTTGATGACAGCTTTGGACACTCTTGGCATTCTCTCAGCCAGCTTCATGAGGTAGTCACCTGGAATGCGTTTCAATTAACAGGTGTGCCTTGTTAAAAGTTAATTTATGGAATTTCTTTCCTTAATGCGTTTCAGCCAATCAGTTGTGTTATGACATGGTAGGGGTGGTATACAGAAGATAGCCCTATTTCGAATAAAAGACCAGTCCATTTTATGTCAAGAACAGCTCAAATAAGCAAAGTGAAATGACAGTCCATCATTAATTTAAGACATGAAGGTCAGTCAATCCGGAAAACTTCAAGAACTTTGAAAGTTTCTTCAAGTGCAATCGCAAAAACCATCAAGCGCTATGATGAAACTGGCTCTCATGAAGACCGCCACAGGAAAGGAAGACCCAGAGTTACCTCTGCTGCAGAAGATAAGTTCATTAGAGTTACCAGCCTCAGAAATTGCAGCCCAAATAAATGCTTCACAGAGTTCAAGTAACAGACGCATCTCAACATCAACTGTTCAGAGGAGACTGTGTGAATCAGGCCTTCATGTTCAAACTGCTGCAAAGAAACCACTACTAATGGACACCAATAAGAAGAAGAGACTTGCTTGGGCCAAGAAACACGAGCAATGGACATTAGACCGGTGGAAATCTGTCCTTTGGTCTGATGAATCCAAATTTGAGATTTTTGGTTCCAATCGCTGTGTTTTTTTGAGACGCAGAGTAGGTGAACGGATGATCTCCGCATGTGTGGTTCCCACAGTGAAGCATGGTGGAGGAGGTATGATGGTGTGGGGGTGCTTTGCTGATGACACTGATTTATTTAGAATTCAAGGCACACTTAACCAGCATGGCTACCACAGAATTCTGCAGCGATACACCATGCCATCTGGTTTGTGCTTAATGGGACTATCATTTGTTTTTCAACAGGACAATAACCCCAAAAATCACCTCCAGGCTGTGTAAGGGCTATTTGACCAAGGAGAGCTGCATCAGATGACCTGGCCTCCACAATCACCGGACCTCAACCCAATTGAGATGGTTTGGGATGAGTTGGACCGCAGAGTGAAGAAAAAGCAGCCAACAAGTGCTCAGCATATGTGGGAGCTCCTTCAAGACTGTTGGAAAAGCATTCCTCATGAAGCTGGTTGAGAGAATGCCAAGAGTGTGCAAAGCTCTCATCAAGGCAAGGGGTGGCTACTTTGAAGAATCTAAAATCTAAAATATATTTAGATTTGTTGAGCATTTTTTGGGTTACGCATGATTCCATATGTGTTATTTCATAGTTTTGATGTTTTCACTATTGTTCTACAATGTAGAAAATAGTAGAAATAAAGAAAAACCCTTGAAATGAGTAGGTGTGTCCAAACTTTTGACTGGTATTGTATCTATCTATCTATCTATCTATGTGTGTATATATATATATACTGCTCAAAAAAATAAAGGGAACACTTAAACAACACAATGTAACTCCAAGTCAATCACACTTCTGTGAAATCAAACTGTCCACTTAATAAGCAACACTGATTGTCACGGTTGTCGTCGGTGAATGAGGACCAAAACGCAGCAGGTACGTGAATGCTCATCTTGATTTTTAATTATCTTCAAAAATGAACATACAAAATAACAAAACCGAAAAACGAACAACTAACAAACAGTCTGGCAAAGCATAGGCTCAACACAGAACAATCACCCACAAAACACACACACAAACACACCCTAATATATGGGACTCTCAATCAAAGGCAGATAGACAACACCTGCCTTCAACTGAGAGTCCCAACCCCAATTAACCAAACATAGAAACACACACACCAGACTAACCATAGAATACAAACACATAGACCATCAACCAAAAACCCGGAAATACTAAATCAAACACCCTTTACACAAACACACCACCCCGAACCACATAAAACAAATACCCTCTGCCACGTCCTGACCAAACTACAAAAACAATTAACCTTATACTGGCCAGGACGTGACACTGATTGACAATACATTTCACATGCTGTTGTGCAAATGGAATAAACAACAGGTGGAAATTATAGGCAATAAGCAAGACACCCCCAATAAAGAAGTGGTTCTGCAGGTGGAGACCACAGACCACTTCTCAGTTCCTATGCTTCCTGGCTGATGTTTTGGTCACTTTTGAATGCTGGCGGTGCTTTCACTCTAGTGGTAGCATGAGACGGAGTCTACAACCCACACAAGTGGCTCAGGTAGTGCAGCTCATCCAGGATGGCACATCAATGCGAGCTGTGGCAAGAAGGTTTGCTGTGTCTGTCAGCGTAGAGTCCAGAGCATGGAGGCGCTACCAGGAGACAGGCCAGTACATCAGGAGACGTGAGGGAGGCCGTAGGAGGGCAACAACCCAGCAGCAGGACCGCTACCTCCGCCTTTGTGCAAGGAGGAGCACTGCCAGAGCCCTGCAAAATGACCTCCAGCAGGCCACAAATGTGCATGTGTCTGCTCAAACGGTCAGAAACAGACTCCATAAGGGTGGTATGAGGGCCCGACGTCCACAGGTGGGGGTTGTGCTTATAGCCCAACACCGTGCAGGACGTTTGGCATTTGCCAGAGAACACCAAGATTGGCAAATTCGCCACTGGCGCCCTGTGCTCTTCACAGATGAAAGCAGGTTCACACTGAGCACATGTGACAGACGTGACAGTCTGGAGACGCCGTGGAGAACGTTCTGCTGCCTGCAACATCCTCCAGCATGACCGGTTTGGCGGTGGGTCAGTCATGGTGTGGGGTGGCATTTCTTTGGGGGGCTGCACAGCCCTCCATGTGCTCGCCAGAGGTAGCCTGTCTGCCATTAGGTACCGAGATGAGATCCTTAGACCCCTTGTGAGACCATATGCTGGTGCAGTTGGCCCTGGGTTCCTCCTAATGCAAGACAATGCTAGACCTCATGTGGCTGGAGTGTGTCAGCAGTTCCTGCAAGAGGAAGGCATTGATGCTATGGACTGGCCCGCCCGTTCCCCAGACATGAATCCAATTGAGCACATCTTGGACATCATGTCTCTCTCCATCCACCAACGCCACGTTGCACCACAGACTGTCCAGGAGTTGGCGGATGCTTTAGTCCAGGTCTGGGTGGAGATCCCTCAGGAGACCATCCGCCACCTCATCAGGAGCATGCCCAGGCGTTGTAGGGAGGTCATACAGGCACGTGGAGGCCACACACACTACTGAGCCTCATTTTGACTTGTTTTAAGGACATTACATCAAAGTTGGATCAGCCTGTAGTGTGGTTTTCCACTTTAATTTTGAGTGTGACTCCAAATCCAGACCTCCATGGGTTGATAAATTGGATTTCCATTGATTATTTTTGTGTGATTTTGTTGTCAGCACATCCAACTATGTAAAGAAAAAAGTATTTAATAAGATTATTTCTTTCATTCAGATCTAGGATGTGTTGTTTAAGTGTTCCCTTTATTTTTTTGAGCAGTATACATACATCCCCCCCCCCCCCCACACACACACACACACACACACACACACACACACACACACACACACACACACACACACACACACACACACACACACACACACACACACACACACACACACACACACACACACACACACACACACATATATACCACCCCTCCCCTAATTGGAGTAAACTAATGGACAACACTTAGGCTTTTACTTCTAGCTTATACATAGGATATACATTTTACGGTGTATTTTTAAATAGTTCTATATTTTTTGACAGCCTAATTTTAAAATTGATTGAATAGTTTTCCACCCTCATCAATCTACACACAATACACCATAATGACAAAGCAAAAACAGGTAAAAATTGTTTTGGTAATTTATCAAATTTAACAACTGAAATATACATTTACATAAGTGTTCAAAGACTTCACTCAGTACTTTGTTGAAGCACCGTTGGGAGCGATTACAGCATTGATTCTTCTTGGGTATGACACTACAAGCTTGGCACACCTGTATTTGGGGAGTTTCTCCCATTCTTCTCTGCAGATCCACTCAAGCTCTGTCAGGTTGGATGTGGATCTCTCCAGAGATCGGGTTCAAGTCTGGGCTCTGGCTGGGCCATTCAAGGACATTCAGAGACTTGTTCCAAAGTCACTCCTGCGTTGTCTTGGCTGTGTGCTTAGGGTCGTTGTCCTGTTGGAAGGTGAACCTTCGCCCCCAGTCTGAGGACCTGAGCACTCTGGAGTAGGTTTTCATCAAGGATCTCTCTGTACCTTGCTCCGTTTATCTTTGCCTTGATCCTGACTAGTCTCCCAGTCCCTGCCGCTGAAAAACATCCGCACAACATGATGCTGCCACCCCCATGCTTCACCGTAGGGATGGTGCCAGGTTTCCCCCAGACATGACGCTTGGCATTCAGGGCAGAGTTCAATCTTGGTTTCATCAGACCAGAGAAATTTGTTTTATACATTCTGAGAGTCTTCAGGTGTCTTTTGGCAGGTGGGCCTTTACTGGAGGAGTGGCTTCAATCTGGCCACTCTACCATAAATGCCTGATTGGTAGGATGCTTCTGAGATGGTTGTCCTTCTGTAAGGTTCTCCCATCTCCACAGAGGAACTCTAGAGCTCTGTCAGAGTGACCATTGCCTTCTTGGTCACCTCTCTGACCAAGGCCCTTCTCCCCCGATTGCTCAGTTTGGCTGGGCGGCCAGCTCTAGGAAGAGTCTTGGTGGTTCCAAACTTCTTCCATTTAAGAATGATGGAGGCCACTGTGTTCTTGGGGACCTTCAATGCTGCAGAATCTTTTTTGTAACCTTCCTCAGGTCTGTGCCTCGACACAATCCTGTCTCAGAGCTCTACGAACAATTAATTTAACCTCATGGCTTGGTTTTTGCTCTGACATGCACTGTCAACTGTGGAACCTTATATAGACAGGTGTGTGCCTTTCCAAATCATGTCCAATCAACTGAATTTACCACAGGTGGACTCCAATCAAGTTGTAGAAACATCTCAAGGATGATCAATGGAAACAGGATGCACTTCAGCTCAATTTCGAATATCATAGCAAAGGGATTGAATACTTACGTAAATATGGGATTTCTGTTTTTATTTTTTTATATATTTGCAAATATTTCTAAAAAACTGTTCTCACTTTGTCAATATGGGGTATTGTTTGTAGATTTGCTGAGGATTTTAAAAAAAATCTATTTTAGAATAAGGCTGTAACGTAAATAATGTGGAAAATGTCAATGGGTCTGAATACAGTATATACATATAAGTGGGTAAAACAGTATGTAAACATTATTCAAGTCATAAGTGTTCAATGACTATGAATATAGGGCAGAAATCTCTAAGTTGCAGGGTAGAGTACCGGGTGGTGGTCGGCTAGTGACAGTGACTAATAAGGTTCAGGGCAGAGTACCGGACGGAGGCCGGAGTCTGATGGCCTGGAGATGGAATCTGTTTATCAGTCTCTCAGTCTCAGCTTTGATGCACCTGAGCTAAGACCTCACACTTCATCAGAAATCAACAGAAAACCCAGATCACTGAATGAGTCTGACCGTTGGAAGGCAACTGAGTTTCGTACATTTCTCTTATGCACTGTTTAAAAGGGAATATTCCAAGCGTGATGTATGAAAACTTAATGTTGCTTGCAGTTGCTATGACCATCTTCCTAAGTGTGTCCTTGTGTGCAGACCACGCAGACTATGCTGGAAACCTCCTGGTTTTGTTTGTGGACCACTGCAGCTGCCTGTATGGGAAGGAAAACATAACATATAACATGCATTGCCTAACCCATCTCAGTCATGAAGCATGAGCATTTGGAGTTCTTGACAATATCTCTTGCTTCCCCTTCAATACTTTTCTTGGCCAGTTAAAAAGAATGATAAGAAAACCAAACAAGTCTTTAGAGCAGGTTATACGGAGGCTGTCTGAAACAGCGGCCATGAGATCAACACTGTCAGATGCAGAGAAAACACTATAAAGGCAGCATGACAATGGCCTAGTCCCAAATGGTCTAACAGTGAAATAGCAGTATAAAAAGATGCAGTTCACTCACTTCTCTGTACAGATGTCCACTGGAAATAACTGTCCAGTTGAGGATCAAGGAAGTTGTCCTAGTGCAAAACCTGCTGGTGGAGGAACATGGAGACACTTTGATTGTGTACAAAACATTTAGGAACAAGACAGACATTTTCCCATATCCCCTCTACTTCTGTGCAAAGAGGGCTTTGCTGGGATGCCATTACTCCATTTGTAGGATGCAAAGCACCTATATAATTTTTTTCTGTTTTCCCGTTAGCTCTTTTCAAGGTAAATTGTCAGTAAAAGACATTACAGAAAATGTATTATTTACTTGAAGGGATTTTCTTAAACTCCTACAATTAGTTACTACTGTCAAATGTTTGAGTAAACGAATCTAATTGAATGCCCTTATTTGCTTTTTTGTTCACAGTACCATGTTTGCTGTGGTTAATTTCCCGAACGAAGATGCAAAAACCTGGTGCACCAAGGACAAATGTTATTGGCCTCCATACAAGAGCCAAGAGAGGTTAAGGAAGGCAGTGATGTTGCACAAATGGCCGGATATTGATACATGGGAGGTGTATTCAATTCAATTACTGTAGACAGAGCGAGTACGTTAACTGAATATGAAGATACTAAATGTCTCGTTTTACAGATTAACTGATAAACTCCTGTTTCGTGATGTTTTCAGATTCATATGAGAAATCCCATGGTTAAGGCAGAAACAGGCTCAAGCCTGGAAACAGAGCCGGACTCTCACCAAAGAAAGAGAAAGTAAGATTTAGTGTTTGAAATAAAAGGACTCTAAACACTACTACTCTGAAAACTTCATGCTTGCTGTCATTCCCAGGAGAAATCCTAAATGTGATCGACTCTGAGGAGTCTGACACTGATACTAACCTGCACCCACCAGCGTCAAAGACCCCCAAATTCACCCAAAAAAGGGTTGATTCCACACACAAAAAAAAGTATATGCAATATTTAATATCTTGGCAATGAATTGTTCATACAAAGTATAAGTCTAATTTTCACAACCTGCATTTCATTTGCACAATTTGCAACAGTATCTTCAATACTCTCTTTGTCACTCTCTGCTGGAGGTAAGTGCCTCTTATGTACTGATGTAATGAAGTATATCACATAATATGCTTAAGAACTAATAATGTTATAATGTGTTTTTTGAAGGAATGCTGAAATAGTTTGGCTGTGAACTCAGATGTGAAGGACAAATAACTATGCTTAACTTTGATCTGAACAGGTCCCCAGTCCTCTTCGTCACATGGGTCAACTGCTCACCAGTCTGAAGGTACCTGAACTTGCCCATCATATTATTTGAGGTGTAAAGGGAGAAATGCTCTACAATGTTAATCTTAAAAAAAAAAACAGCAAGTTACCACGGGTGTGTTTCAGTATAATTATTGCTTTCATGCAACGATTATCAACCCAAACAATTTGTTAGATTTAATTCACTTTTTCTTTTTTTACAGTTAGGATATAGAAATAACGGAGAAATGTGACAGAAAATGTAACATTAATGGAAAGTGTTCATTACCTTCGCTAGCAAGTAGTCGAAAGTGAATCCTTGTAATCAAAACGTTGTCCAACTGGGAAAGTTCACCACAAGCTAGCCATGAACTTGTCTTGTTCACTCCATGTGTTCACTTGTGAAACACGTCGGTTGACTGATTTAAGAGTGCATGTGCTTCATTCCTCCAGTAGTAGCTAACTTCCAAATCGCTATTTTAGCGCTAGTAATGCTACTTCATACAGCCAGTTGCAGTTTGTGGGAAACATTGTTGCAAAGGGGGCTTCCCTTTGCACTTGTGAAAGTGGTTTCCCTTTGGGAATATCTAGCCAAGTCACTGTATCTGGATACTTTTCTGGATACTTTTCCCCAGTTGAGATGTGGGCGCTACTTACTTCAAATTAAATTCTACATTTGTGTATTGTGCTCAATTTGCAACAGAATCATCAAGACCATGTTCCCGTGACTCATCGTCAGCAGTCCACAGCAATTTAAAGTATTCCAATGTACACTTGTTACTGCATACAGTCTATTAGAAAAGCAAAGTCTGGCTACTACCAGCAGCAATTCTGTAAATATACATTTAAATAAAAATAAGAAGTATTCTTATTATCTGCATTCTTAGGTAGTTCTTTTGAAAATTGTCATCTAGAACAGCTCAATCCTCCTCATGACTGGGCCCTGCTGCTCGTCAGCATGAAGATAACTGCAATATGTGCTACTTAGTTGTAGTGTGAGGGGCTCCATAATTACACAAAGTGGAATTACATACAATGTTGATCTTTAAAAAAGAAAATTAAATACATGTACTGTAAATGACAGTGGCTTACGCTGGCTTACAGTGTCAGCATTGGTTGTGCACGTTTGGCCCTTGCGCTCCATAACTCAGAATCAAACCTGTTTTCATATCAACTCAGCAAAAAAAGAAACGTCCTCTCACTGTCAACTACGTTTATTTTCAGCAAACTTAACATGTGTTAATATTTGTATGAACATAACAAGACTTAACAACTGAGACATAAACTGAACAAGTTCCACAGACATGTGACTAACAGAAATGGAATAATGTGTCCCTGAACAAAGCGGGAGTCAAAATCTAAAGTAACAGAATCTGGTGTGCCCACCAGCTGCATTAAGTACTGCAGTGCATCTCCTCCTCATGGACTGCACCAGATTTGCCAGTTCTTTCTGTGAGATGTTACCCCACTCTTCCACCTAGGCACCTGCAAGTTCCCAGACATTTCTGGGGGGAATGGCCCAAGCCCTCACCCTCCGATCCAACAGGTCCCAGACGTGCTCAATGGGATTGCGATCCGGGTTCTTCGCTGGCCATGGCAGAACACAGACATTCCTGTCTTGCAGGAAATCACGCACAGAACGAGCAGTATGGCTGGTGGCATTGTCATGCTGGAGGGTCATGTCAGGATGAGCCTGCAGGAAGGGTACCACATGAGGGAGGAGGATGTCTTCCCTGTAACGCACAGCATTGAGATTGCCTGCAATGACAACAAGCTCAGTCCGATGATGCTGTGACACACCGCCCCAGACCATGACAGACCCTCCACCTCCAAATCGATCCCAACAGTCTGATCACTGATGGAGGGATTGTGCGTTCCTGGTGTAACTCGGACAGTTGTTGTTGCCATCCTGTTCCTGTCCCACAGGTGTGATGTTCGGATGTACCGATCCTGTGCAGGTGTTGTTACACGTGTATGTCTGCCATTGCGAGGACGATCAGCTGTCCGTCCTGTCTCCTTGTAGCGCTGTCTTAGGCGTCTCACAGTACGAACATTGTAATTTATTGCACCGGCCACATCTGCAGTCCTCATGCCTCCTTGCAGCATGTCTAAGGCACGTTCACGCAGATGAGCAGGGACCCTGGGCATCTTTCTTTTGGTGTTTTTCAGAGTCAGTAGTTTTCATAACTGTGACCTTAATTTCCTACCGTCTTTAAGCTATTAGTGTCTTAACGACTGTTCCATGTTCATTAATTGTTTATGGTTCATTGAACAAGCATGGGAAACAGTGTTTAAACCCTGTACAATGAAGATCTGTGAAGTTATTTAGATTTTTTCAAATTATCTTTGAAAGACAGGGTCCTGAAAAGGGGATGTTTCTTTTTTTTTCCCTTTTTTTTTGATTAGTATATATATATACTGCTCAAAAAAATAAAGGGAACACTTAAACAACACATCCTAGATCTGAATGAAATAAATAATCTTATTAAATACTTTTTTCTTTACATAGTTGAATGTGCTGACAACAAAATCACACAAAAAAAATCTATGGAAATCCAATTTATCAACCCATGGAGGTCTGGATTTGGAGTCACACTCAAAATTAAAGTGGAAAACCACACTACAGGCTGATCCAACTTTGATGTAATGTCCTTAAAACAAGTCAAAATGAGGCTCAGTGGTGTGTGTGGCCTCCACGTGCCTGTATGACCTCCCTACCTAATGGCAGTCAGGCTACCTCTGGCGAGCACATGGAGGGCTGTGCGGCCCCCCAAAGAAATGCCACCCCACACCATGACTGACCCACCGACAAACCAGTCATGCTGGAGGATGTTGCAGGCAGCAGAACGTTCTCCACGGCGTCTCCAGACGCGTCTGTCACATGTGCTCAGTGTGAACCTGCTTTCATCTGTGAAGAGCACAGGGCGCCAGTGGCGAATTTGCCAATCTTGGTGTTCTCTGGCAAATGCCAAACGTCCTGCACGGTGTTGGGCTGTAAGCACAACCCCCACCTGTGGACGTCGGGCCCTCATACCACCCTCATGGAGTCTGTTTCTGACCATTTGAGCAGACACATGCACATTTGTGGACTGCTGGAGGTCATTTTGCAGGGCTCTGGCAGTGCTTCTCCTGCTCCTCCTTGCACAAAGGCGGAGGTAGCGGTCCTGCTGCTGGGTTGTTGCCCTCCTACGGCCTCCTCCACGTCTCCTTATGTACTGGCCTGTCTCCTGGTAGCGCCTCCATGCTCTGGACACTACGCCGACAGACACAGCAAACCTTCTTGCCACAGCTCACATTGATGTGCCATCCTGGATGAGCTGCACTACCTGAGCCACTTGTGTGGGTTGTAGACTCCGTCTCATGCTACCACTAGAGTGAAAGCACCGCCAGCATTCAAAAGTGACTAAAACATCAGCCAGGAAGCATAGGAACTGAGAAGTGGTCTGTGGTCAGCACCTGCAGAATCACTTCTTTATTGGAGGTGTCTTGCTAATTTCCTATAATTTCCACCTGTTGTCTATTCCATTTGCACAACAGCATGTGAAATGTATTGTCAATCAGTGTTGCTTATTAAGTGGACAGTTTGATTTCACAGAAGTGTGATTGACTTGGAGTTACATTGTGTTGTTTAAGTGTTCACTTTATTTTTTTGAGCAGTGTATATATATGTCCTTAATCAGTATAAAGGAGGACATTTTGCTTACTTGTTTCGAAAAATCTAAGCTGTATTGCATCCTTATGTCTTTGCTTGCTGGTTCAATAGGGGCCCCCAGAGACAACTGCAGGTATTGACAGGTGGTCTTGCAGTCAGCAACCATCTTCTGGTAGACCGACCACTCACTCTGAACAAGCAGGAGATGCTGCTCTTGCTTCTTCAGCTTGGCTGACTTAACTGCTTCTGGCAGATCTGAAGACCTGATAGTTGTTCCTCTGGTACTGCCAGCACAGGTCTGTCCTGATCTTAGTGCTTGAGATGTGGGGCAGCAATTTTCTCCACAGATTCCTGAAGGAAAAAAGCCTGACTACACGTACCTCTGGAAAATACACAAATAATATGATATCAATAAAAGTAGTGCCAATCATGTTGGAAGTAAATTAAATAATCAAAATGTATTGTTTAATGCTATACATACCAAGTGTTGTCATCGATTCCTTGTAGAGATTCCACACCGCTGCTTTTGTCACATGAGATGGCAGCAGCTTTCCACCAAAGTGTGTCCTGGGTGGCATCCTGGTAATACTATCGCATTATCCTCTGCGTAGTTGTTGATGAAGTTCATAACTCGCTGCAAGTCCTCATGCTTCAGGTGTAACCTGTTCTTGCTTGGGCCAGCTCTCTTTTTGATGGGAGGCATTAGACCATTCTGCTTGTATGACTGGTGGAGGGAAGTCAGGCGTGTTCTACTGATGCTTAAAGACAAATTCCAGACATCAATATTTTTGCATTTTTATACAATAGATAGCCGTAATGACCGTCAGACACACCTGGCTAACTTGATGGGTCATGTAATTATCTTGCGAAGTGGAGTCTTGTTTAAACGTGTAGCTAGCTAGCTAAACAATGAACCATAATCCCAATCCATAGAGTACTAGCAATACAAACTGATTGTCATAGCTAGCTAAAGTTAACCAAATAGGTTAAATGTAAGCTAGCTAACATTGGGCTTTAACTAGCAATGCAAACGGCTTGCTGAGATAATATTACTACACAGATCATACACGTAATGTTAGCTAGCGAGCCAGCCATCTAACGTCAGCTAGCTAGCTAACAGTACGCTTTAACTTGGGGTATTTTGTTTAGACATGTAGCTAGCTAGCCAGCTAGCTAAACAATGAACCATAAACCCAATCCATAGAGTACCAGCAATACAAACCGATTGTCACAGCAAGCTAAAGTTAACCAAATAGGTTCAATGTTAGCTAGTTAGCTAGCTAACATTAGGCTATAACTAACAATGCAAATAGCTTTCTGAGATAATATTACTACACAGATCAAACACTTAACGCTAATGTTAGCTAGAGAGCCAGCCACCTAACATCAGCTAGCTAGCTAAATTAGAAACGTATAATATTTGAAACTGTAGCTAGACTCTTACCCACATACATGGATGAACACTTCACGGCAGACTGCAACCCCATTTATTAACTAAAACATCCTGTGTTGTTCCCGTTTTGTTTGTATAGCTTGCTTGGCCTGTTGTGTCAAGTCACTCTGGTTCACACTGACTGTGTGCAATTCCATAAGAATCATCAGATCTTTCTCCCTCTCTGTCATGGATGCCATGGTTGCGCTTAGTTTGAAGATGTAATCCGCAGACAGGTGTTTTATACAACAGCCTTCTGTGTTCTCTATTCAACTCTCTCTGCATGTGGAATCAAACGCCAGAATTGTATTCTTCTCCTTATCATACTCTGCTTCTACCAGACATTCCACTGATTTCAAAACTCTGTCAACTTCTTCCATGACAACAACACTGTTGATCGCCGTTTGTTCCCCATCACTGTCAACAGAAGACTACAATATCTTCTTCAATTAAAATGTTTTTAACCTAAATCAAGGATTTCATCATCGTCTGATTCATTTTCAGAGTCAGAGAGAGTCCGCATGGTACGGATGTCCGCATGTCCTCTTGAAAGTAGTCCATCACTACTTTTTCCCACTGACCTTTGTCGATAGCGCCTGATAAATTCAGGGCAGCAATGTTATTGAGAGCATTAGCAACACATTTGCAGTTCTCCATGGCTAACGTTATATATTTTGAAAAAACTGCAGTAGAAAGAATTATCTACACATAACAAGCAGCTCATTTTATAGATAGAAGATCCTACACGGCAGACCAATCCAAAACTCATCTCTCGGCATGTCCAGCCCATTCATTATCTCAGCCAATCATGTCTAGTGCAAAGGTTCCTGTCTTTTTCTGTGGCTAAACCAACTAGGCTCGTAATTTAACAACTTTGTTCGTATTTACAGATGGCATACAAGTTTGTTATTACGGCAAATGAAAGTTCAAATGTGCCAGAAGGCATTTCTTACAAAAAAACGCATTTTGATCAAAAATGTACGTTAAATGCCTCTCCTGTGAAGTCGTGACTTGCGACATACGCCTAGTTTTCTGAAACGAGTCAGATATGATTTAGCAATTATTTTTATATTTGCCATAGTTTCATTCTGTAAAAAAAATACATTTACAGTTTTCCACAATTGTTTACACACGTTTGCTGAATCTTTGGACCATTTTCCCAAAACTCTAAACACAAAACCATAAACACAAAATGCAAAACTCTACAAATCTCTAGCAAAAGCAAACACTGCATTCAAAACTGTTTTATCTCTTTCCAAAATGTGTATTTTTTGCATCAAAATGACACACGCGTCATATGGGTGGTCAATGAACCAGTTGCGGACCAGAGCAGCCCGGTGGAAACTCATGTTGTCCCAGATGACAACATACCTGGGCTGCTCTGGTCCACCCCTCTGCTCGGCTGGAATGAGGATGCCATGCAGTGTGTCCAGGAATGTGATGAGAATGGCATGTTGTAGGGACCAAGGTTGGCATGGTGATGGAGGTTGGCAAGGTTGGCATGGTGCTTCTTGCTGTTTGGGGTTTTAGGCTGGGTTTCTGTACAGCATTTTGAGATATTGAGATATCAGCTGATGTAAGAAGGGCTATATAAATACATTTGATTTGATGATTTGATTTGACTCCTTGCTGGCTAACGGCTGCGCACATGGTGATATTTCCTCCACGCTGTCCAGGGACATTCACAATGGCATGGTGGCCAATAATGTTCCGTGCCCATCCCATTCTTTTGGCTAGGTTGAAGCCAATGTAAATGTAAATATAAACGTGCTGAATTGCAGCGGCATCCAGCTCCAAGACTCTCTGAAACAGACAACAAGACAATATGTGACGTAGACCTAGAGCAGTCAATATGGTGAGGCACAGTACACTGGATTGCAGTACTGTAATGTGTCTGTACAGTGCTGATAGTAAATTCACAGTATAGTACTTACTTGCACATATTCATAGCGCTGTTCTTTAACCCTCTCTGGGTTTCGCTCAAATGACGCCCTGTAGACCTGTTTCATCCGGATTCGATTGCACTGTAATACATGGTCCAATGTAGACAAGCCCACCTGGTGAATGTTATTGAATATTGTGTTGTCTGCAGTTATGTGGTTCTGGATTTCTCGTAGTCTAATGGTATTGTTTGCCACCACCATGTTCACAATAGCAGTATCCTGTTCTGGTGTGAACAGTCGGTGTCTTCCACCATGGCCTGGCCGTATCTCAGTTCTGCAGAAGATCCACAAATATGATATGATTGGTTACAGTAAACTAAAATAATCAATTTTCTTTCAATATGAAACTACATTACTGTAACATTGGCCAACAATCACTGAGTAATATAGGCCTACTGATATGTCGGAGTGCAGTATACTACAGTATACATACATAAAGAGCATAGTGTAGATGGTAGGTAACTTACCAGTTCTCATTTCTGAATGTACGGATGATAGATGCAACCATGTAGTGGCTAAGGTTTGCCTGAACTCTCTGCCCAGCCTCCCTCATACTCAATCCATGGTTGAGCATGGTCAACCAATGTGGCCCTGATCTCATCTGAGACAACTGTCCTTCCTTGTCCTCCCCTTCCTCTTCTTACTTTCACTCCACCTCTAGTACTTCCATTTTCCTCCAAAACAGGAGAGCTCATCTGTGGCCTTTTATAGTGCTAATGCTCTGATTTCTAAGTGAACAATTCAGCAACTAGTATTTACACCTGTGAGGAGTGGGTGTTGCCAATTGGTATATAGAGCTTGGCATTGTGATTGGCGTTGCTTTCCAAAGGGTCTAAAGATATTTTAATTTTGAATGTTGTGTCTAATGTAGAGAACTGTGTGTAGTGTTTTGCAAAAAGTGTGATATAGAATTGAAAACTGAGTGTAAAGCAGGAATTGTGCTTGCAATTTTGCAGACTTGGTTTAGGGATTTGGTACATGAGTTTCAGGTTTCGGTGATTGCGTTTCAAGTTTCAATTTTAGTGTGTAAACTATTGGGAAAAACTGTAAATGCATGTATATTTCACAAAATATTTCCAAATATATTTAAAAATATATTTATCAAATGTATCATTAAATAATTATTTAATGTATTTCAGAATGTATTTTGAAATACATTAAATGCATTTTCCAACGCATTTAACATATGTTGTGATATCATTTAAATACATTCCTTAATATATGTTGGAATGTATTTCAAATCTATATCAAATACATTTAAAAAAAAAAAACATTATCTGGCCAATTTTATACATTTAACAGGTATCCCAATTTTGTTTGTTGCAACAAATATATTTTAAATGTATTTTTTTCTTCGTATGGGCCAGTAGGTCTGTCTGTGCTATAACAGTGGTTTTGTAAGGCATCTACCAGGTGATTACCCTCAAAGGTAGATGCTTATGGTTTTCAGAATAAGAAGTGTTCGGGGGGCACACGGGGAGTAGTTTGTAAACCAAGATACTGGGTAAACATATCCATGGAGGGTTCTATTGAATTCCAGCCACGTTCTAAACACAGAAAAAACACTATGGTTTTAAATTAGACTTAAGCAATTAACACTTTAAAGTTGAAACCTAAACAGAAATACTGTATGTTATTTTAGTCACTGAAAACACTCACAATCTGCACATGATTGTGTGATTAGCTGGAGCAGATCTTACAATTTACAGGACCAATTTAATGCACACGACTGATCAACCAGCCACCAACGAGCCACCATTCTCCGAGCACTAAATGCTTTTAATTGTGGAGGGGAAATATGACTTGTGTCGCAAATGGGGACCAGGGCACATAGAGCTCTGGTCAAAAGAAGTGGACTATGTAGAGAAATAGGGTGCCATTTGGGACGCAGTCATGTTCAATGGTGGGAGTGGTGGGTTTAAGAGTGGTTTATTATGAAGGTTATTAAGTAATGGGTCTAGCGATAATCCCAGGTGAGTGTCTTTTAGCCAGACCCTGAGAGGACCACAGTATACACAATGAACAGGCTTTGCTTAACCTTACTACCGGAAAACGCTGAGATGGCAATGTACAAACCCCGTCCGAGCATTATTTAGTTGTTAGGACTAGGGGGCAGTATTTTCACGGCCGGATGAAAAACGTACCCAATTTAAACAGGTTACTACTCTAGCCCAGAAAATTGAATATGCATATTATTAGTATATTTGGATAGAAAACACTCTGAAGTTTCTAAAACTGTTTGAATGGTGTCTGTGAGTATAACAGAACTCATATGGCAGGCAAAAACCTGAGAAAAATTGAACCAGGAAGTGGGGGAAATGAGAATTGTAGTTCTTCTTTTGAATCCCTTGAGAAACTACAGTGACATAGGGGTCACGTTGCACTTCCTAAGGCTTCCATTGGCTGTCAACAGTCTTTAGAAACTGGTTTCATCCTTATCCTGTTACCGGGCAGAAAATTGTGGCTCAGTCAATCAGTGGCCAGTCTGAGGACAGGTGTCTCGTGACGCGCGTGCAGGCGAGCTCGTTGTTCGTTCTTTTTCTTCTGGGATGAATACCTATTGTCCGGTTGGAAAATTATCGTAATTCTACGTTAAAAAATACCCTAAAGATTGATTGTAAACATCGTTTGACATGTTTCTACAAACGGTAAAGGAACTTTTGAACTTTTCGTCTATGGATTTGCGCCCACGCCTCATGGCATTGTAATAGCGTTCTGGATGCGCCAACAAAACGGTGGTATTTGGACATAAATGATGGACTTTGCAGAACAAATGAACATTTCTTGTGGAAGTGGGAGTCCTTCTGAGTGCATTCCGCCGAAGATCAGCAAAGGTAAGAAAATATTTTGAACATATTTTAGAGATTTGTCGACGCCGTGGTTGTAGGCTAACTGTACAGCTTAGCATTGAAGGCTAAGTTCTGTACTCAGAATATTGAACAATGTGCTTTCTCTGTAAAGTTATTATGAAATCTGACAAAGCGGTTGCATAAAGGAGTAGATTATCTATAATTCTTTAAGTAATTGTTATGCATTTTGTCAACGTTTATGATGAGTATTTCTGTAAATTGATGTGCCCATTCACCAAAAGTTATGGGGAGAATACATTTTCTGAACGTCACGTGCCAATGTAAAATGGGTTTTTTGGATATAAATATGAACTTGATCGAACAAAAAATGCATGTATTGTCTAACATGATGTCCTAGGAGTGTCATCTGATGAAGATTGTCAAAGGTTAGTGCTTAACCTCTCTCGGGTATGTGGGACGAAATCGTCCCACCTAGTCAACAGCCAGTGGAATCGAGTGGTGCGAAATACAAAAACCTAAAAAACATACCCGATTTAAACTGGTTACTACTCTTGCCCAGAAACGAGAATATGCATATAATTAGTAGATTTGGATAGAAAACACTCTAAAGTTTCCAAAACTGTTTGAATGGTGTCTGTGAGTATAACAGAACTCATATGGCAGGCCAAAACCTGAGAAGATTCCATACAGGAAGTGCCCTGTCTGTCAATTTGTTGTCCTTCTGTTGCATCTCTGTCGAAAATACAGCATCTGTGCTGTAACATGACACTTTCTAAGGCTCCCATTGGCTCTCTAAAGCCACCAGAAAGTGGAATGGGGTGTCTGCTGTCTCTGGGCAAAGTACAACAGCTCTGTTTGTGAGTGGTCAGCCTGGGGACAGTGAGACTGAGAAGCGCATTCACTTGAATTCTCAATTTTTTACTTTCAGCCTTTGAATGAATACAACGTTGCCCGGTTGGAATATTATCGCTATTTTACGACAAAAATAGCATAAAAATTGATTTTAAACAGCGTTTGACATGCTTCTAAGTACGGTAATGGAATATTTTGACATTTTTTGTCACGAAATGCGCTCGCGCGTCACCCTTCGGATAGTGACCTGAACGCACGAACAAAACGGAGCTATTTGAATATAACTATGGATTATTTGGAACCAAAACAACATTGGGTGTTGAAGTAGAAGTCCTGGGAGTGCATTCTGACGAAGAACAGCAAAGGTAATCTAATTTTTCTAATAGTAATTCTGAGTTTAGTGAGTCCCAAACTTGGTGGGTGTCAAAATAGCTAGCCGTGATGGCCGAGCTATGTACTCAGAATATTGCAAAATGTGCTTTCGCCGAAAAGCTATTTTAAAATCTGACACCGCGATTGCATAAAGGAGTTCTGTATCTATAATTCTTAAAATAATTGTTATGTATTTTGTGAACGTTTATCATGAGTAATTTAGTAAATTCACCAGAAGTTTGCGGTGGGTATGCTAGTTCTGAACATCACATGCTAATGTAAAAAGCTGTTTTTTGATATAAATATGAACTTGATTGAACAAAACATGCATGTATTGTATAACATAAAGTCCTAGAAGTGTCATCTGATGAAGATCATCAAAGGTTAGTGCTGCATTTAGCTGTGGTTTTGGTTTTTGTGACATATATGCTTGCTTTGAAAATGGCTGTGTGATTATTTTTGGCAGGGTACTCTCCTGACATAATCTAATGTTTTGCTTTCGCTGTAAAGCCTTTTTGAAATCGGACAATGTGGTTAGATTAACGAGAGTCTTGTCTTTAAAATGGTGTAAAATAGTCATGTTTGAGAAATTGAAGTTATAGCATTTTTTAGGTATTTGTATTTCGTGCCACGCGATTCCACTGGCTGTTGATTAGGGTGGGACGCTAGCCCAGGGAATTTAAAAACGTCCTAAAGACTGATGCTATACATCGTTTGACATATTTCTACGAACGTAAATATAACTTTTTTTGACTTTTCGTTATAACATTTGCGCGCGCTTCCTGCATTTGGAGTAGTGGACTGAACGCACGAACAAAAGGAGGTATTTGGACATAAATGATGGACTTTATCGAACAAAACAAACATTTATTGTGGACCTGGGATTCCTGGGAGTGCATTCTGATGAAAATCAAAGGTAAGTGAATATTTATAATATTATTTCTGGCGGGTTTGGTTTCGTGTCTGAACGCTGTACTCAGATTATTGCAAAATTTGCTTTTGCCGTAAAGCTTTTTTGAAATCTGACACAGCGGTTGCATTAAGGAGAAGTGTATCTATAATTCTTTAACCTCTCTGGGCTAGGTGGGACTATTTTACACCATTTTAAAGACAAGACTCTCGTTAATCTAAACACACTGTCCGATTTCAAAAAGGCTTTACAACGAAACAAAACATTAGATTATGTCAGCAGAGTACCCAGCCAGAAATAATCAGACACCCATTTTTCAAGCTAGCATATGTCACATAAACCCAAACCACAGCTAAATGCAGCACTAACCTTTGATGATCTTCATCAGATGACACCCCTAGGACATTATGTTATACAATACATGCATGTTTTGTTCAATCAAGTTCATATTTATATCAAAAACCAGCTTTTTACATTAGCATGTGACAAGCATGTGACTAGCATTCCCACCGAACACTGCCGGTGAATTTACTAAATTACTCACGATAAACGTTCACAAAAAACATAACAATTATTTAAAGAATTATAGATACAGAACTCCTCTATGCACTCGCTATGTCCGATTTTAAAATAGCTTTTCGGTGAAAGCACATTTTGCAATATTCTCAGTAGATAGCCCGGCATCACAGGGCTAGCTATTTAGACACCCAGCAAGTTTAGCACTCACCAAAGTCAGATTTACTATAAGAAAAATGTTATTACCTTTGCTGTTCTTCGTCAGAATGCACTCCCAGGACTTCTACTTAAATAACAAATGTTGGTTTGGTCCCAAATAATCCATTGTTATATCCAAATAGTGGCGTTTTGTTCGTGCGTTCAAGACACTATCCGAATGGTAAAGAAGGGTGACGAGTACGGCGCATTTCGTGACAAAAAATGTCTAAATATTCCATTACCGTACTTCGAAGCATGTCAACCGCTGTTTAAAATCCATTTTTATGCCATTTTTCTCGTAAAAAAGCGATAATATTTTCCGACCGGGAGTGGTGGTTTTCGTTCAAAGAGAGGGAAAATAAAAACAGCCCCAGTCTAATGGTCCTCTGACAGGCCACTATCCAAACGCGCTAATGTGTTTCAGCCTGGGGCTGCCTCGATATCATTCAGCTTTTTCCCGGGTTCTGAGAGCCTATGGGAGCCGTAGGAAGTGTCACGTTACAGCAAAGATCCTCAGTCTTCAATAAAAAGAGCCAAGATGAACAAGAACTTGTCAGACAGGCCACTTCCTGTTCAGAATCTTCTCAGGTTTTTGCCTGCCATATGAGTTCTGTTATACTCACAGACACCATTCAAACAGTTTTAGAAACTTTAGGGTGTTTTCTATCCAAAGCCAATAATTATATGCATATTCTAGTTACTGGGCAGGAGTAGTAACCAGATTAAATCGGGTACGTTTTTTATCCGGCCGTGTAAATACTGCCCCCTATCCCCAACAGGTTAAATAACTGTTGAATATTTTATCAACGTTGATGAGTATTTCTGTAAATTGATTTGCTCATTCACCGGAAGTTTTGGGAGGCAAAACATTTCTGAACATTACACGCCAATGTAAAATGGGGTTTTTGGATATAAATATGAACTTTATCGAGCAAAACATACATGTATTGTGTAACATTAAGTCCTATGAGTGCCATCTGATGAAGATCAAAGGTTAGTGATTAATTTTAGCTGTATTTCTGGTTTTTGTGGTGCCTCTCCTTGCTTGGAAAATGGCTGTGTGGTTTTTCTTGTTTAGGTGCTGTCCTAACATAATCTAATGTTATGCTTTCGCCGTAAAGCCTTTTTGAAATCGGACAATGTGGTTGGATTAACGAGAAGTGTATCTTTAAAATGGGATATAATAGTTGTATGTTTGAGAAATTTGAATTATGAGATTTTTGTTGTTTTGAATTTGCCGCCCTGCTATTTCACTGGCTGTTGAATAGGGTGTCCTGCAGGTGGGACGCTAGCTGTCATGGCTGTTATAAGGAGCTGACCAAGATGCAGCGTTTTCATAGTTCCACATCTTATTTTATTCTTGAAACTTGATGCAATACAGAAATACTTTAAACTAACAACAACAACAAAAACTTGACGCAGAGAGGACGACACACTACTCAAAAGACAATTACCCACAAACAACTTGCAGAAACACCCCTACTAAATATGACCTCCAATTAGAAGCTCCCCATTGTAAGCACAACTGCTCCTTCATGCCCTTTCCGCCAGTACCTAACTCCCGAATCTCGCGTCAAGCTCCTCGCTTGACTCCTTGACTTGCTCTGGTTTGCTCCACGGCTCTCTCCTGTATGCCCGGGAAGTTAGGTCAGGGCTCCCCCCTGACTTAGCCAAACTCTACGGCTGCCTCTCGTCCTTGCCTCTTGGTGGATATCGCGCTTCATAGTATCGCCGCTCTGCCTTCGCTGCCTCTAGTTCCTCCTTCGGTCGCTGGTACTCCCAAGCCTGCCTCCAGGGTCCTTTCCCGTCCAAAATCTCCTCCCATGTCCACAACTCCAAATACTTCTCCTGCTTCTCCTTTCCATGCTGCTTGGTCCTTTGGTGGTTGGTGATTCTGTCTCGGCTGTTAAAAGGAGCGGACCAAGATGCAGCGTTTTTGTAGTTCCACATCTGATTTTATTCGTGAAACTTGATGCAATACAGAAATACTTTAAACTAACAAAAAACAACAAACCGTGACGCAGCGAGGACAACACACTACTCAAAAGACATTCACCCACAAACAACATGCAGAAACACCCCTACTAAATATGACCTCCAATTAGAGGCAACGAGGACCAGCTGCCTCCAATTGAAGGTCAACCCAATAAACCCCAACCTAGAAATAGACAAACTAGAACTACAACATAGAAATAGAAAACATAGAACAAACACAAAAACACCCCCTGTCACGCCCTGACCACTCTACTATAGAAAATGACATCTTACTAGGGTCAGGACGTGACACTAGCATCCCACATACCCCAGAGAGGTCAGTTAAGAATAAATTCTTATTTACAATGACGGCCTAAGAACAGTGGGTTAACTGCCTTTATCAGGGGCAGAACGACAGATTTTTACCTTGTCAGCTCGGAGATTCGATCTACCAACCTTTCGGTTACTGGCTTAACCCTCTAACCACTAGGTTACCTGCCGCTACCTGTTGTGTTGCCTGTTTGATTTTGTCTTGCTTCAATACAAATCTCACCAGATTGGGTCTGCTGAATGGTCTAGATTTCTCCCTAAGGATTAGCCCTCTGACTCCCTGACTCTGTAACCCTGTGGTGAGATCGCCAAGGTGATAAGGGAGTATAAGCCAATTTGTGGATTTGTTTTCTCCAACTTTGCTGTTATTCTCTTTGACATTTGTCTCAGACATTTGTATTAAGAATATTGGTAATAGTAATAATTTGTAAACTGTTGTTTTGGTCTGTCCTCTCTCGAGATTATGGCGTAGGTGACCACAGATGTTATCTAGATGCATGGAAGGGATAATTTAACCGAGAACAGTGTGAACCTCACCCCCTCTAACCGGCTGAAGTAATGGCGACAATGGTGTTCACTATGGTCCTTCACCACTTCTACCGTGAGACCTGCGTCTGAGCCAGCAACCTGTACACAGCATCCAGTCGAAGCTATCAACTGCCTTTTCTCTCATTCCTTTTCTCTCAGGAGTGTGACATGAGTCCATGTGGAGTGAGCATGGAGAGAGATCCTGTCCAAACTTCTCTCATGCTGCTGGTGTACTGGTAGGAAAATGGGCAAGACATAATGGACCGTAAAGGACAGTGGCGACTCAGGTGAGAGAAATCGGGACATTATCAATGGCCATCCACTTTGAACATGTGCCATTGGGAGGATTAACTGGAATGCCAGAAGAATGAGTGCCGGGAGGAAGGGGGTTTGTCAACCGTGCCCATAATTGATTTATCACAAATTGTTTATTTGGGGTATCAGGTTGATTGTGGACGTCTGCACACTGCGAAATGTATAGTACTTTAGACTAGAAATGCATTGAGATACCGATCTGTCATTAACATGCCACTCGCAACAAAAGCGCCAGGCTGAAATGTCTTTGCCAGAATCCATAAATTAAATTGTGTAATGAAGCATATGTGTAACTGTATGAAGGTTTTAAAACCATAGTTTTGCAAGTTGGATTGTACAACCCAGAATGAAGGGTTTGAAAGTGTCTGTGGTTTTATGCGTTGACTACTACTTTGATTGTAGATTTTATATTAAGTATTATGATTATGAATGAAATTAGATTAACTCCCGTTAAATTAAGTATAACTTTTATTATGATTATGTATTTTGATATAGAAGCTAAAATGTAATTCTTACCTTAAAATATAATGATTGTTATCACACAAGTGATAAGAGGATGGAATGTGATGGAAAATTGTATCTTATGAAGAGAGCCTTGAAAATGTTAATCTTGTCTTATTGTCATAAATAATGCATTGGTTCCTGCCTGTGCTTGGTAAAGATATGAGTGGGGGCGACATGACCCCCTCCTTAGGACCATCTGGCAGAACGCCCAGAATATGTTCTATAAGTTAAGATAGGATATGGTGCAAGACACATGCCAGAACCAACACTATGAACTATGCCTATATAATGTGTCTGTAAACAGTATATAATAGATCTAATGGGACTGCCCCAAAACTGAATGTACTTTGAAATCCAAAGTGTAGAAATACAGGTGAAATCAATCATTGACACAAACATGGTGGTGTAGGAAGAACAGAATGCTGTGAACCAAGCGGTCGTGAGTTCAAATCCCAGGTGAGGACATAGTGAATAATAATTACTTAATAATAATTATGAATAAACATACACAATGTAATCATGTACATTGCCTTCAGAAAGATTCTGGGTTCGAGTCCAAGCTCTGTCGCAGCCGGCTGCAACTGGGAGACCCATGGGGCGGTGCACAATTTGCCCAGCGTTGTCCAGGTTAGGGGAGGGTTTGGCTTGCAGGGATGTCCTTGTCCCATCGCGCACTAGAGACTCCTGTGGCGGGGCAGGCACAGTGCACGCTGACACGGTCGCCATGTGTACAGTGTTCCCTCCGACACATTGGTGTGGCTGTCTTCTGGGTTAAGTGGGCATTGTCAAGAAGCAGCGTGGCTTGGTTGGATTCTGTTTCAGAGGACACACGGCTCTCAACCTTTGCCTCGCCTGAGTCCGTACAGGAGTTACAGCGATGAGACAAGACTGTAACTACCAATTGGATACCACGAAATTCGGGAGAAAAAAGGGGTAAATAAAAAGAAAAAAATGAAGTATTCACTCCCTTTGACTTAAGAAAATATATATATGTTTTACTGCCTGAATTTAAAATGGATTACATTTAGATTTTTTGGTCACTGGCCTATACACAATACCCCATAATGTCAAAGTGTAATTATGTTTTCTGAAATTTGTCTCTCTGATTTTTGAAAAATGAAAAGCTGAAATGTCTTGAATCAATTAGTATTCAAACCTGTTGTTATGGCAAGCCTAAATAAGTATGTATTTAACAAGTCACATAAGTTGCATGGACTCACTGTGTGCAATAATAGTGTTTAACATGATTTTTGAATGACTACCTCGTATCTGTACCCCACACATACAATTATCTGTAAGGTCCCTCAGTCGAGCAGTGAATTTCAAACACCGATTCAACCACAAAGACTAGGGAGGTTTTCCAATGCCTCGCAAAGAAGGGCACCTATTGGTAGATACGTTAAAAAAAGGCAGACATTGAATATCCCTTTGAGCATGGTGAAGTTATTAATTACACTTTGGACACAGATTCAACCACAAAGACCAAGGAGGTTTTTCAATGTCTCGCACCTACTGCATTGGTAGATGGGTAGAAGGGCACCAGAAGGGCACCTATTGGTAGATGGGTAAAAAATAAGAAAAGCAGACATTGAATATCCCTTTGCGCATGGTGAAGTAATTCATTACACTTTGTAGTGACACCCAGTCAGGCTGTAACACAACAAAATATGGGATAAGTCAAGGGGTATGAATAATTTCTGAAGGCACTGTACGTCAAAATGTGTCATATGTAAGTTGAAAACACTGCGACTATTTCGTGACGTTCCGGGGACATCCTAACGAATCATTTTTGTTTGTGAAATCTCATGTGAAAAATATTCACGTGAAAAATGTTATCCATATCTGAAATGTTATGTTAGCACATGTAAAAATCCAACATGTGACACTTCATGTGAAATATCCTCACATGTGAAGTGTACCAAAACCACATGGTCTCACATGATTTCACATGTGAAATACATGTGCAAAACATGTGAAATTGGGATTTTCCACATGAAATCCTGTTTTTTCTGTAAGGGGTCCGTCGGTGTGCTGCTGGCTCTCATACAGTACAGTACAGTCAGGGAATGTGGTGGGCATCTGAGCGTGTGCACCACAAGCATCTCATGTCACCACTAGGCTCAGTGGGTTTGAATTGAATTGTGCCCCTGAAATGATCACCTTCATAACACCGCCAGGCTGTAGTGGCCCGTGGCTAGTTCCAACTCCCTTCCCTATTTAGTGCCAGAGAGGGTAATGGCGGAGGTAAGTCCTTAAGTCCACTTTTGCTAGACAGTGACATCAGAGGATCTGCTCTAGCTAATCCTCTTACTGTAACTGTGGGCTGTGCCAGCCAGGTCAGATGACCTCTCTTTTTCTGTAGTACTAGCACACCTACTTCACGCCTTTCTCATCCATCCATCATCACCATGCTGTGGATGGATAGAGAGTGGTGGCAACCACAGTAGTATAGAACAGCAGAGTTGTGTTTATACAGCAGCATGTAACCCTGGCACTTTTTTATGTCTTTGTTGAATGGATGGGAACAGCTGGGCGTTTAATGATCGCCTTGAACAAGTGCGGTCGTAGACACCATGCTAGCGATGACTTATAACCGGTGCAATGTCATTCCTCTCCGTGTGTGTGTGTGTGTGTGTGTGTGTGTGTGTGTGTGTGTGTGTGTGTGTGTGTGTGTGTGTGTGTGTGTGTGTGTGGGGGGGGGGGTGTTATATAGTAGTAATAGAATAGTGGTATTGGTTGTGAAATAATGGTAGTGACAGCAGTAGCAATGGTAGTGGTAGTAATAACGGTAGCAATGGGGGTTTCATAGGCCTATGGGTTAGTTATAGTTTCAAGTTTACATGCACAAGTACAGTGAAATGCCTTTCCAGGGAGCTGTTTTGGGGTGGCTTGTTGGTGGGGAGTTATTATAGTGGGTTATAGTGGGCTAGAGTGAGTACTATTTAAGTGATAATGTCCCCGAAGCTGGTGTTTGGAGGATGTATTGGCACGGTTTGTCAGCCCTTGACGAATCCGTGCCAATATATCCTCCAAACACCAGCCGGGGGCGTTCGGGGGCCAGCTTCGGGGGCATTTAACAACAAAGTAGCTGCCCTTGCATTTGTTTAAGCTGTTTTCTAGTGACATTTATTTGGATACATCCATAACAATGAGCTAATGGTGCGCGATTTCTCCTGGCATAGAAAATGTGCTCTCTCGTATGGAGGAGCTAGCCAACACAATCACTTCAAACTGATGCTGGAAAGACTGCAGACTAGCGGCAGTTGGTTTCGTTTGACCTGTTTTCTATTGATATTTTTTTGTATATATATCAATAAAAATGATGCTGATTCATGATTTCGACTGGCTGAGAAAAGCTGCCTGCCTGTCTGTCTCATCCCGACTCCCGACGCGTTCATTACTATGCGCAAGCTGGAGGTCGAATTTTAATAGTGAAACAATGTTGCAAATGTCAGAGAGACAGACAGCAAGGTTTATAGAAATCTCCCATTAGAGATACAATACGTTTTATAGTTTATGAAGTAGCATGAATGGTATCTAAAAGCTGTGTTGAAGCTATCTAAGTTGAGTCAGTCTGGGCATTTTAACGTTGTTTTGTTGTTTGTAGCATAAATACTTCAAGAGCAGTGGCAAATCCAAATTTTTCCATTGAAGTCTATGGAGCTTTTATACAAATGTAACACGGTTATAGTTCAACAAGTACAAATACCATCAACAATCTCTTAAAAAACAATCTAAGTTGTGTCATGTCAATGTTGGTTTGGTGTTTTTTATCTTTAAAACCTTTACGGGATCGGTGTCCCTAAACTGGGACGGTTGTTGCTAATGTGACTAGAATGACGTTGTAAACAACAGCCAACTTTCTGGGACATAGACATGTCTCATATGGGCAGAAAGCTTAAATTCTTGTTAATCTAACTTTACTGTCCAATTTAAAGTAGCTTTAACATACAAAAAATACCATGCTATTGTTTGAGGAGAGTGCACAATAACAAAGCACTTTTAGCACGGCAACTGGTTTGATACATTCACCTCTGAAGGTAAATAATGTACTTACATTCAGTAATCTTGCTCTGATTTGTCATTCTGAGGGTCCCAGAGATAAAATGTAGCATAGTTTTTTTTTGGATAAAATCAATTTTTATATTCAAATGTAGGAACTGGGTTCTACAGTTTGAACCCCTCATGTTTCAGGTCCTGAGCTACAGGCAGTTAGATTTGGGTATATCATTTTAGGTGGCGAATCCCAATACTTCCCATTCAAGCCTTAATACGGTTATTGTTCAAAAAGTATAAATGGCATAAAAAGGCTACAGTTGAAGTCAGAAGTTTACATACACTTAGGTTCGAATCATTAAAACTTGTTTCTCAACCACTCCACAAATTTCTTGTTAACAAACTATAGTTTTGGCAAGTCGGTTAGGACATCTTCTTTGTGCATGACACAAGTAATTTTTCCAACAATTGTTTACAGACAGATTATTTCACTGTATCACAATTCCAGTGGGTGAGAAGTTTACATGCACTAAGTTGACTGTGCCTTTAAACAGCTTGGAATATTCCAGAAAATTATGTCATTGCTTTAGAAGCTTCTGATAGGCTAATTGACATCATTTGAGTCAACTGGAGGTGTACCTGTGGATGTATTTCAAGGCCTACCTTCAAACTCAGTGCCTCTTTGCTTGACATCATGGGAAAATCAAAAGAAATCAGCCAAGAGCTCAGAAAAAAAATTGTAGACCTCCACAAGTCTGGTTCATCCTTGGGATTAATATCCAAACGCCTGAAGGTTCAACGTTCATCTGTACAAACAATAGTATAATAGTATAAACAACATGGGACCACGTAGCCGTCATACCACTCAGGAAGAAGATGCATTCTGTCTCCTAGAGATGAACGTACTTTGGTGCAAATCAATCCCAGAACAACAGCAAAGGACCTTGTGAAGATGCTGGATGAAACAGGTACAAAAGTATCTATACCCACAGTAAACCGAGTCCTATATTGACAAAACCTGAAAGGCCGCTCAGCAGGGAAGAAGCCACTGCTCCAAAACCGCCATAAAAAGCCAGACTATGGTTTGCAACTGCATATGGGGACAAATATTGTACTTTTTGGAGAAATGTCCTCTGGTCTGATAAAACAAAAATAGAACTGTTTGGCCGTAATAACCATCCTTATGTTTGGAGGAAATAGGGGGACGCTTGCAAACTGAAGAACACCATCCCAACCGTGAAGCACAGGGGTGGGGGTGCTTTACTGCAGGAGGGACTGGTGCTCTTCACAAAATAGATGGCATCATGAGGTAGGAAAATTATGTAGATATATTGAGGCAACATCTCAAGACATCAGTCAGGTAGTTAAAGCTTGGTTGAAAATGGCTCTTCCAAATGGACAATGACCCCAAGCATACTCCCAAAGTTGTGGAAAAATGGCTTAAGGACAACAAAGTCAAGGTATTGGAGGGGCCATCACAAAGCCCTGACCTCAATCCTATAGAAAAAGTGTGGGCAGAACTGAGTCAGGTGTGCGAGCAAGGAGGCCTGCAAACCTGACTCAGTTACACCAGCTCTGTCAGGAGGAGTGGGCCAAAACTCACCCAACTTACTGTGGGAAGCTTGTGGAAGGCTAACCAAAACGTTTGACCAAAGTTAAGCAATTTTAAGGCAATGCTACCAAATACTAATTGAGTGTATGTAAACTTCTGACCCACTGGGAATGTGATGAAAGAAATAAAAGCTGAAATAAATCCTTCTCTATACTGTTATTCTAACATTTCACATTCTTAAAATAAATTGTTGATCATAACTGACAGGGACATTTTACTAGGATTAAATGTCAGGAATTGGGAAAAAGTTGAAATGTATTTGGCTAAGGTGTATGTAAACTTCAGACTTCAACTGTATATACAAGCAACCTATTCCAGACCGGTCTGCACGTTTTAAAGTTTGAATGGCGTTTCTTTCTTGAATGGCTAAAGACCAGTTACATTGCAAAGTTTTACCATTCAAGTCTGTGACCATTGCAATGCATTGTGATTTATGCAAATATGGTTGTAGTGTGAAAAGTATAAGCAGTTACAAAAATATTTTCTCAAACACACTGTAGATGGTCAGTTTGCATGTTTTAAACTTTTTTTGGTGTCAGTAGCTTTTACAGTTTTGGCGTTAGAGCTTCCATTGGAAGGATTAGGCACCTAAAGGACTCTCAAACCATGAGAAACAAGATTCTCTGGTCTGATGAAAGCAAGATTGAACTCTTTGGACTGAATGCCAAGTGTCACGTCCTGAGGAAACCTAGCACCATCCCTACTGTGAAGCATGGTGGTGGCCACATCATGCTGTGGAGATGTTTTTCAGCAGCAGGGACTGGGAGACTATTCAGGATCGAGGGAAAGATGAACGGAGCAAGGTACAGAGAGATCCTTGATGAAAACCTGCTCCAGAGCGCTCAGGACCTCAGACTTGGGCGAAGGTTAATCTTCCAACAAGACAACAACCCTAAGCACACAGCCAAGACATCTCAGGAGTGGCTTCGCGACAAGTCTCTGAATGTCCTTGAGGAGCCCAGCCAGAGCCCACACTTGTATCTGATCGAACATCTCTGTAGAGACCTGAAGACTCAAGGCTGTAATCACTGCCAAAAGGTGCTTAATACCTCTTCAGCGTCTCGTCCCGTCAGCGGGATCAAAATCCAGGGAAAACTCCTAGCGACATTAGCATAACGAAATTTAATATATATTTTTTTCAAATATAGGACTGTCTCATATCGTTTTATAGATACACCTCTCCTGAATCGACCCACATCGTCCGATTTCAAAAAGGTTTTACAGGAAAAGCAAATCATTAGATTATGTTAGAGGAGTCCATCGTAAAAGCAGCAACATAGCCATTTTCCGACCAACCACATGCATCACAAATAACCAAAAAACAGCTAAATGCAGCACTAACCTTTTACAAACTTCATCAGATGACACACCTAGGACATCATGTTACACAATGCATGCATTCTTTTGTTCAATAAAGTTCATATTTATATATGAAAACAGCATTTTACATCGGCGTCTGACGTTGACTAACTATTTTCCCGTCAAATGCAATCCGGGGAAACAGAGCTACAATTTACTGAATTACTATTCGAAAACATGTTTAAAATGTAATATTGTCATTCTAAGATTTATAGATGAATATCTCTTGAAAGCACCTGTCATACCAGATTTAAAAATAACTTTACTGGGTAATCACACTTAGCGATAAAGGGGGATGCGATACCTAGAAAATGAGCTATTAAATACAGCTCGGCGCCATCTTGGAACAATCGCATATCACATCTAATGTTGTATAATATTGTCAATAATCCCTTACCTTTAGTTGTCTTCATCAGAAAGCACTTCCAGGAATCCCAGGTCCACAACAGATGTATTTTTGGTCGAAAAAGTCCATCCTTTATGTTCCATTAGCTTGCTGTTGTTAGCGCGTTTGAATGGTGTATCCAACTACTCTGCCGTGCGCGCCACAGCCGTTTCGATTTTTTTTTTTTTTTCCCATTTAGGTTCGTTCAAACATGTCAAACGTTGTATAACATAAATCTTCAGGGCCTGTTTCAACAAGAGAGCCAATAAGATTCGAGGGGGATGATTTCATTGTGTTTCAAAACGTTTCCAAAGGTGGGGGTAGACAGGGCCGCCGGCGTCATAATGGTGATGGCCCTCCCCCTGTGACCAATTTCCAACGCGTCTCATTCACTGAGTTTCGACAGTAGAAGGCTCAAAACACTTTGTAAAGACTGGCGACATCTTGTGGAAGCAATAGGAAGTGCTCAATGAACGATATCTCACGGTGTGAATAATAGGCAACGACGTGAAGTTGAGTCCACAATTCAGAATTCCACTTCCTGGTTCAATCGGTCTCGGGGTTTTGACTGCCATATGAGTTCTGTTATACTCACAGACACCATTCAAACAGTTTTAGAAACTTTAGGGTGTTTTCTATCCACAGGTATTACTTATATGCATATCCTAGCTTCTGAGTCTGATTAGTAGGCCGTTGAAAATGGGCACGAATTTTTTCCAATATGCGCTGTGGCGCCCCCTATCGTAGGGTAACGTCAAGAGGTAATGAGTAAAGGGTCTGAATACTTATGTAAATGTGATTTCAGTTTTTATTTTTAATGCATATTGTGTGTAGATTGATGAGGGGAAAACTATTTAATAAATTTTAGAATATGACTGTAACGTAACAAAATGTGGAAAAAGTCATTGGGTCTGAATATTTTCCCGAATGCACTGTAATAGCAAGCACACCTAATTACTCAAGGCAGCTGGGATGTATTCACTGGGAACCAAACAGAAGCAAATGTAATGAAACGGGGAGGGACCTACCTGAATCTGTCCAATAGAAACTTGTTTTCATTGCAAAACATTTGGACTAATGATTACACCCCTCTTGACACTCAAACAAACAGCTCCCATGGGCTTTAGTTTTTATGAAGCAGTATGAAGCAGTCCATCCTCCTACTGGTACTGTCTTGAGATGGACCACAAATTCAGCCCAAATCAATGAACACATAGGACGGGCAGGGAGGAGTCCAACAGCCCCCCCTCTACCACACTCATATGGAATTAAGGGCAATGGATGAAACATCCACTTCTGATGTCTTTCACCATCTGAATATGTTTTGGCTCAATAATGTTTCCACCCCCCCAACCCCCCAGCTATTATACACACATCCCTTGGACCCCCAATGCAATCTTGTTTCAGAGAAAGGGGACATTGGGCACATTGGATCCAGAATATCTATAGACACTCAGTACACTATTGCAGCTGCTGCATTTTTCACAGTAGCAATTTCAAGGACACCAAAGAGAATTACACATAGCCCAGGAGTTGGGCCCGCATTAAGTCAAATCTCTTGGCATAATCCACACAATCTCGTCCTCCTCAGCTAATTCGATATCTCCACTTACAGCATATTAAAAAGAGTGCTTCTGTAAAACAAACACACTCTTCTCTCTCTCTCTTACACATACAGTATACACACTCTCTCTCTCTCTCGCTCTCATACACACACACTCAAACACGCACGCAAAAGCACACACACACACCAAATATTTGCAAGCGCATTGATTTCTGATTAGCATGAAGGATAATTAAGCGGACGGGGGATTTGGGGGAGCTTGCCTAAGCCCAGGAGGAACATTGCAGGAGGCTCTCCTAATATGCCAGCTGCAGATGAGATAATAAAGCGATGAATAATACATCTCCCAATTCATTCTCTTGACTCTCAACCAACCAACCATGATGTAACCAACATGAGCCTTCACAGGCAAGGAACATAGCACATGAAAAATGAGACCTTAGAATATGTGAGTAGTGAGTATGGTATGATATCCCAAGGGAAGCAGAGCACTTGGTCAGCTAGTTGTGTAATGTCTGAAGAGGGGATTGATGGCGATGTGTGTAGTGGGAGAAGCATGTAAACGACCAGTCTGTCTTTGTTTGCCTCATCCTTCACCACTTTCCTCCTATTATCCCACAAGGCCTCGCTGCCTCGCTCTCTCTCTTCCGCCAGCGTCTTATCAAGGGACCGCTCATCAGGGACACCAGAGCAAACGTTCTGACACTCACCGGGATCAGGGCAACGATAACAGAGAACACAGCACCAAACCACACAGGGTTAAAGAGCAGCAAATATTTGGCCATGACATTTTCACTGATTGCAACCGAGTTGTTTATGACCAATGAGACAATGTCAGGCCAGATGGTGGGTTGATGGGAACCCAACTAGATCTATTTGATTAAACCTATAGTCAAATAAACGGAATGCCCCTACTTTTTTTTATTTGTAAAAATTGTGTTTTTATTTAACTAGGCAAGTCAGTTAGGAACAAATTCTTATTTACAATGACGACCTACCCCGGACAACCAGGATGACGCTGGGCCAATTGTGTGCTGCTCTATGGGACTCCCAATCACAGCCGGATGTGATTCAGCCTGGATTCAAACCAGGGACAGTAGTGATGCCTCTTGCACTGAGATGCAGTGCCTTTGACCGCTGCACCACTCGGGAGTCCTTGTCATTGTCAGATGTAAATGAATGTCAGCAAAGCTCTTGTGATGATATTGCAGTGGTATATTTACAGCAAGTGGCAGACACACAAGTTTATTTACCATAATAAGTGATTGAACTTAGGAAATAATGCATGAGCTATCCAATTCCCCTCCCCCATTACTCTCTCAGCCCTCTCTCACCCTCTCTGAGACAGTAACTTTGTAGCCTGTCCTGGTGAGGTAGGCTACCATCCCCCGCTTAAGTCTAGGTCCTCACGCCTCTGTGTTAATTACCAGGTTGCCAGGGTTACCTGACTTGGTCAGCCAATAAGTGGCTTAGACTGGGGTTAGAGATCCCACTCTGTCTCTAAACTCTTCAGTTGCATCCAGAAGCCCAGGTTGGCCACAGCTCTATACATTTTGAGAGTAAGCCAAATAATTAAATACTTTTATCAATTGCATTTCCATTGTAGTGAAGACATCAATAGTTCAAGACTTCAATAGTGAAGACATCAAATCTATTAAATAACACATATGGAATCATGTGGTAAACCAAAAAAAGTGTTAAACCAATCAAAAGGAGACTGTGTGAATCAGGCCTTCATTGTTGAATTGCTGCAAAGAAACCACTACTAAAGGACACCAATTAATAGAAAACACTTGCTTGGGCCAAGAAACACGAGCAATGGGCATTGGACCAGTGGAAATCTGTCCTATGGTTTGACGATTTTTGGTTCCTTTTGAGACGTAGAATAGGTGAATGATCTCCACATGATCTCCACGGAGGAGGAGGTGTGATGGTGTGGGGGTACTTTGCTGATGACACTGTCAGTGATTTATTTAAAATTCAAGGCACACTTAACCAGCATGGCTACCACAGAATTCTGCTGCTGTTTTTCAACAGGACAATGACCTAACCAGTGGTGGAAAAAGTATCCAATTGTCATACCTGAGTAAAAGTATAGATACCTTAATAGAAAGTTACTCAAGTAAAAGTGGATGTCGCCAAGTAAAATATTACTTGAGTAATAGTCTAAAACTATTTGGTTCTAAATACACTTAAGTATCAAAAGTAAAAGTATAAATCATTTCAAATTACTTATATTAAGCAAAGCAGACAGCACCATTTTCTTGTTTTTAAAATATACAGATAGCCAGGGGCACACCCCAACACTCAGACATAAATCTGTAAAGTAAAGTACAGATACCCCCCAAAACTATTTAAGTAGTACTTTAAAGTATTTTTACTTAAGTACTTTACACCACTGGACCCAACACACCTCCAGGCTGTGTAAGGGCTATTTGACCAAGAAGGAGAGTGATAGAGTGCTGCATCAGATGACCTTCCCTCCACAATCACCCAACCTCAACCCAATTGAGATGGTTTGGGATGAGTTGGACCGCAGACTGAAGGTAAAGCAACCAACAAGTGCTCAGTATATGTGGGAAAAGCATTCCAGGTGAAGCTGGTTGAGAGAATGCCAAGTGTGTGCAAAGCTGTCATCAAGGCAAAGGGTGGCCACTTTGAAGAATATAAAATATTTTTTGATTTGTTTAACACTTTTTTGGTTTCTACATGATTCCATGTGTGTTATTTCATAGTGTTGATGTCTTCACTATTATTCTACCATGTAGAAAATAGTAAAAAAAAACCCTTGCATGAATAGTTGTGTCCAAAGTTTTGACTGGTACTGTATATTAGTTTGTATTTAAGATATTTATTAGGTTCAAAGGGGAAAATCAAGTTAAGTGTAGAATGAAATAGGTTGCAAATTTAAATATAGATTTGTTAATTATCAAATATAACAGCTTGCATTGAAGTATATATACTGCTCAAAAAAATAAAGGGAACACTTAAACAACACATCCTAGATCTGAATGAAAGAAATAATCTTATTAAATACTTTTTTCTTTACATAGTTGAATGTGCTGACAACAAAATCACACAAAAATAATCAATGGAAATCCAATTTATCAACCCATGGAGGTCTGGATTTGGAGTCACTCAAAATTAAAGTGGAAAACCACACTACAGGCTGATCCAACTTTGATGTAATGTCCTTAAAACAAGTCAAAATGAGGCTCAGTATTGTGTGTGGCCTCCACGTGCCTGTATGACCTCCCTACAACGCCTGGGCATGCTCCTGATGAGGTGGCGGATGGTCTCCTGAGGGATCTCCTCCCAGACCTGGACTAAAGCATCCGCCAACTCCTGGACAGTCTGTGGTGCAACGTGGCGTTGGTGGATGGAGCGAGACATGATGTCCCAGATGTGGTCAATTGGATTCAGGTCTGGGGAACAGGTGGGCCAGTCCATAGCATCAATGCCTTCCTCTTGCAGGAACTGCTGACACACTCCAGCCACATGAGGTCTAGCATTGTCTTGCATTAGGAGGAACCCAGGGCCAACCACACCAGCATGTGGTCTCACAAGGGGTCTGAGGATCTCATCTCGGTACCTAATGGCAGTCATGCTACCTCTGGCGAGCACATGGAGGGCTGTGCGGCCCCCCAAAGAAATGCCACCCCACACCATGACTGACCCACCGCCAAACCGGTCATGCTGGAGGATGTTGCAGGCAGCAGAACGTTCTCCACGGCGTCTCCAGACTCCGTCACGTCTGTCACGTGCTCAGTGTGAACCTACTTTCATCTGTGAAGAGCACAGGGCGCCAGTGGCGAATTTGCCAATCTTGGTGTTCTCTGGCAAATGCCAAACGTCCTGCACAGTGTTGGGCTGTAAGCACAACCCCCACCTGTGGACGTCGGGCCCTCATACCACCCTCATGGAGTCTGTTTCTGACCGTTTGAGCAGACACATGCACATTTGTGGCCTGCTGGAGGTCATTTTGCAGGGCTCTGGCAGTGCTTCTCCTGCTCCTCCTTGCACAAAGGCGGAGGTAGCGGTCCTGCTGCTGGGTTGTTGCCCTCCTATGGCGTCCTCCACGTCTCCTGATGTACTGGTCTGTCTCCTGGTAGCGCCTCCATGCTCTGGACACTACGCTGACAGACACAGCAAACCTTCTTGCCACAGCTCGCATTGATGTGCCATCCTGGATGAGCTGCACTACCTGAGCCACTTGTGTGGGTTGTAGACTCCGTCTCATGCTACCACTAGAGTGAAAGCACCGCCAGCATTCAAAAGTGACCAAAACATCAGCCAGGAAGCATAGGAACTGAGAAGTGGTCTGTGGTCCCCACCTGCAGAACCACTCCTTTATTGGGGGTGTCTTGCTAATTGCCTATAATTTCCACCTGTTGTCTATTCCATTTGCACAACAGCATGTGAAATTTATTGTCAATCAGTGTTGCTTCCTAAGTGGACAGTTTGATTTCACAGAAGTGTGATTGACTTGGAGTTACATTGTGTTGTTTAAGTGTTCCCTTTATTTTTTTGAGCAGTGTATATTCATGTCATTGACATTTGAAATGTAATCCATGGTGGAAAATGCCCTGCATGCAACAGAAGGAATGTCCGAATAAAGCCGTCCTCTGCAAATCCCGAGCCAACGAAACCTAGTCTAGCTCTTGTTGCATTGATGGCTAGCTATATTCTCCAAAGCACCAGGCAATGTCAGGTAAGTTTGATAGATACATGTTTAACTAGACTTTGTTCAGACTTGTAACAGGTAAGTAAGATTAAGCAACAACCTTTTTGGAAAATGCAATTCGTAATCTCGCTAAACCAAATCAGGTTACTGAGTTCACATTCACTTAAAAGGTCAAACTAATTAAGTGGACAGCACACAAAATAATTCAAACCAACAGTGCCTCTTAAATGATTGACAGGCCGTTTCTCTGAAGATTAAACATGAAAGCAACACAATGTTTGATACTTTGCAAAACAACATAAAACGTAATGTTTCTAATATATGGTTTTAACAGGGTATTACAGTGCAGAAAGTATTCATACCCCTTGACTTACAGTGCATTTGGAAAGTATTCAGACCCCTTGACTTTTTCCACATTTTGTTGTGAAACAGCATGAATTCAAAATGGATTACATTAAATGTGTTTTCTCACCCATCTACACACAAAACCCCATAATGACTAAATTAAAATATGTTTTTAGAATTGTTAAAAAATGTATTCAAAATTAAATGCAGAAATATCTAATTTAGATAAGTATTCACATCCCTGAGTCAATACTTTGTAGAAGCACCTTTGGCGGCGATTACAGCTTTGAGTCGTCTTGGGTATATCTGTATCAGTTTTGCACATCTGGATTTGGGGATTTTATTTAATTCTCCCTTGTATATTTTTTCAAGCTCTGTTAAATTAGATGTGGAGTGGTGGGGAACAGCAAGCCTCAAGTCTTTCCACAGATTTTCAATGGGATTCGAGTCTGGACATTCACATTCTTGTTCTAAAGCCATTCCATTTGGCTGAATGCTTGGGGGTCATTGTATTGTTGGATTGTAAATCTTTGCCCCAGTCTAAGGTTATTTGCACTCTGAAGCAGGTTCTCATCAAGGATTTGCCTCTATTTGGCTCTATTCATTGTTCCCCTCTAAGGTCCCACAGTGCGGAATAAATCAGGGGTATGAATACTTTCTGAAGGCACTGTACATAAGATACACAATGCAGAATAAGTAAGGGATAATCAACGAGAGGGTTATGCGTTCTATTGAAAATAATGAACGACGTGGAAGGTGTGTTCCACAACACGCTAGCGGAGTGGAACTGACATTCCACGGAGTTGCATTATTTTCCGAGAACACATAGAACCCAGAGTTGATTATCCCTTTTATAAATGGCTATAACTTAACACATTTGCTGGTAGAAATGTGCAAATTTTTTGGTAGAAATGTGTTCAACATCCACTGAAGTAGCTAGCAAGCTTACTAGATAGCTACATTGGTTGCCACGGTAACCAAACAAACAGACTTTTTAGTTTAGCTTATCGAACCATCAGTCCTAGCTTGCCATTGTGAAAATCGAATTGAACAATGCCAATAATGTTGTCAATTATACTTTTGCTTTCAAAAGCAGCTAAAAAATAGAACATGTTAGAATGAGCTATAGCCACTGAAGTCTACCGTGCAAATATACCATGGGTTATAGGGAATTATAAACTGGGTGGTTGGAGCCCTGAATGCTGATTGGCTGACAGCCATGGTATTTTTAAGTGATAATGCCATCGAAGCCGGTGTTTGGAGGATATATTTGCACGGTGTTGTTAGGCGCGAGACAGCAAACCATGCCAATATATCCTCCAAACACCGGCTTCGATGACATTATCACTTTTATACAACGGGTTGTCAACATATTCAAATAATGATTGACATATTTTCATTAAAGACGTTATTTTGCTGAATTTATTCATACCATTTCATTCTTCCACAAGATATAGTCCCGAAACAAATCTAAGGTTGACCTTTTTTCATTTGACATTTCTTTGTATATATCCATGATGTATATGATGCTAGCTGATTCATGATTTCGAATGGCTGAGAAACTCTGCCTGCCTCTCTCTCTCGTCCTGACTCCCGACCCCTACACGTTCATTACTATGGGACAGTTGGAGATCTAATTTGAATATTGAAACAATGTTACAAAGGTCGGAGAGACAGACAGCAAGGTTTATACAAATCTCTGCTGTTAAAAACGAAATGTTTGTCTAAAAGAAATGTGAGATAATGTCTAGATGCTTTTTGTAGTGGAGATCAAGTTTATAACTTAGGTTTAGCCGGTGGTATCTTGATTTAACCAGTGGTAACTTGTGGAATAGACACCGGCTGGAATGCACTTTTAACCAATCAGCATTCAGGATTAGACCCATCCATTGTATAACAGACCATATACCCCGGGTATGACAAAACATTTATTTTTACTGCTCTAATTACGTTGATAACCAGTTTATAATAGCATTAAGGCACCTCAGGGGTTTGTGGTATATTGCTAAGCGCTGGGTCCGCATTGTGTCGTGCCTATGAACAGCCCTCAACAATAGTATATTGGTCATATACCAAACCCCCTAGGGTCTTATTGCTTAATTATTGTAACAAATGCGCTGAGAATCGGGAAGCAAGTACAGGGAGGGAGCCTGGCGAGTCAGCTGTGGCAACCCACCGAGTCTTGAGAACCTGACGAGCTAGCTAAGGCATGAAAGCCTGACGAGCTAGCTGAGGCATCCTCAGTAGACTCGGCAACAGACGCTTGACCTGCCAACCGAGTCTTGACACCCAGAGGTATCGGCTGAGGCATGAAAGCCTGATGAGCCAGCTGAGGCATCCTCGGTTGTTCCGGCAGCAGAACCCAGACCTTACGTCACCTCCAACACAAAAACAAAAAACACTCCCTGATGCTTCCCTTTGATGAGGTGTTATTCTATAACGAATGCGCTGAGAGTCGGGAAGCAAGTACACGGAGTGAGTGTTTACTAAATAAACGGAACAGAAAACAAGGAACACGAACAACGCACTGACATGGAACAGAGTCAATAACACCTGAGGAAAGAATTAAGGTGGTGGAGTCCAGGTGGGTGTCATGAAGCGCTGGTGCGCGTCACGCATACTAGGTTGTGGTGACAGGTGTGCGTAATAATCAGCAGCCTGGTGACCTAGAGGCTGGAGAGGGAGTATACGTGACAATTATACAATGTGTGAAGTGGCGACCCGTCATTCAGGGCTGGTGGGGCAGAGTCCCACCTGTCTTGAGCCCCACATGTTTAGCAAAAAAAATAAAACATTGAGTTAATAAAGCCGCATATAAACCTTTTTATTTCTTGAGTAAGGCAACTCCAAAAGACAGGTGTTTCAGCATAGCTCAGTGCTTTCTGTGGTGGTGGGGCAGCCAGCGGAAAATACGGAGCATAGTGGTTGGTAATGTTCTCTAGTTGCGCCGTGATTGGCTCAGTGTTCTGTCACTCATGGGGACACTACGTCACCAGTGGCGGTTCTAGACCATTTCAACTGGGGGGGGGGGGGACAAGCTGGGGCCAATTGAACTGTTAGAGGGGACAGTTACATTAGACGTTATTGGTTGTCATATCGTTTTCTTCACTGCATTGCAGGCATTAGCAGGCAAAAGACTATGTTCATAATCATTAGTGTTCCGCGTTGCCACTGTCTAATAACGGATGTAAAAAAAGAACGATAGCAAAAATGTGTTATGTAAAAATGATTTCATACTCCACATTTAGGGGTCCAAAATTGTTTTCTCAGGGGCACTGCACATGTTGTCACGACTTCCGCCGAAGTTGGTCCCTCTCCTTGTTCGGGCGGCGTTCGGCGGTCGACGTCACCGGCCTTCTAGCCATCGCCAATCCACTTTTCATTTTGCATTTGTTTTGTCCTTCTTACACACCTATTTTCAATTCCCCAATTACTTGTTCATTATTTAACCATCTCTTCCCCCATGCTTGTTTGTGAGTGATTATTTATCTGTTCATGAATGCGCATGTTAGGCTGGCTTACGCTGGGTTATGTTAAACCCTTATTTTGTTTTTCGTGTTAGTTTGTGCCGTGTGCTTTTGGGTCGCCAAATAAAAGGCTCCATTTTGGTACTTTACCGTGAAATGCTTGCTTACAATACCTTAACCAACAATGCAGTTCAAGAAATAGAGTTAAGAAAATGTTTACTAATTAAACTAAAGTTATTTTTTTTAAGTAAATCTAAATAAAATCAAAAAGTAACACAAGAAAATTAAATAACAATAACGAGGCTATATACAGGGGGTACCGGTACCGAGTCAATGTGCGGGGGTACAGGTTAGTCGAGGTAATTTGTACAGTGATAATAGATAATAAACAGCGAGTAGCAGCAGTGTACAAAACAAATGGAGGGGTGGTGTCAATGTAAATAGTTCGGAGGCCATTTGATTAATTGTTCAGTAGTCTTATGGCTTGGGGTAGAAGCTGTTAAGACCTAGACATGGCGCTCCGGTACCGCTTGCCGTGCGGTAGCAGAGAGAACAGTCTATGACTAGGGTGGTTGGAGTCTTTGCAAGTTTTTGGGCCTTCCTCTGACACAACCTAGTATGTAGGTCCTGGATGGCAGGAAACTTGGCCCCAGTGATGTACTGGGCCATACGCACTACCCTCTGTAGTGCCTTGCAGTCGGAGGCCAAGCAGTTGCCATACCAGGCAGTGATGCAACCCATCAGGATGCTCGCAATGGTGTAGCTATAGAACCTTTTGAGGATCTGAGGACCCATGAAAAATCTTTTCAGTCTGCTGAGGGGGAATAGGTTTTGTCGTGCCCTATCCACGACTGTCTTGGTGTGCTTGGAGCGTGTTAGTTTGTTGGTGATGTAGACACCAAGGAACTTGAAGCTCTCAACCTGCTCCACTACAGCCTTGTTGATGAGAATGGGGGCGTGCTCGGTCCTCCTTTTCCTGTAGTCCACAATCATCAGGCATACCACTGTTGTGTCGTGAGAAAACTTGACCACTTAGTCATGAGTGAACAGGGAATACAGGAGGGGACTAAGCACGCACCCCTGAGGGGCCCCAGTGTTGATGATTAGCGTGGCAGATGTGTTGTTGCCTACCCTTACCACCTGGTGGTGGCCGTCAGGAAGTCCAGGATCCAGTTTCAGAGGGAGGTGTTTAGTCTCAGGGTCCTTAGCTTAGTGATGAGCTTTGTGGGCACTATGGTGTTGAACGCTGAGCTGTAGTCAATGAACAGCATTCTCACATAGGTGTTCCTTTTGTCTAGGTGGGAAAGGGCAGTGTGTAGCGCGATTGAGATTGCGTCATCTGTGGATCTGTTGTGGCGGTATGCGAATTGGAGTAGGTCTAAGGTTTCCAGCATAATGGTGTTGTGCTTTCAAAGCACTTCATGGCTACCGACATGAGTGCTACGGGGCGGTAATAATTTAGGCATTTTACCTTCGCTTTCATGGGCACAGGGACTATTGTGGTCTGTTTGAAACATGTAGGTATTACAGACTCAGTCAGGGAGAGGTTGAAAATGTCAGTGAAGACACTTGCCAGTTGGTCCGCACATGCTTTGAGTACACGTCCTGGTAATCCGTCTGGCCCCACAGCTTTGAGAATGTTGACCTGTTTAAAGGTTTTGCTCACGTCGACTACGGAGAGCGTGATCACACAGGTCATCCAGAACAGCTGGTGTTCTCATGCATGCTTCAGTGTTGCTTGCCTCGAAGCGAGAATAATAGGCATTTAGCTCATCTGGTAGGCTCACATCACTGGGCAGCTTTCGGCTGGGTTTCCCTTTGTAGTCCGTAATATTTTTCAAGCCCTGCCACATCCGACATGCATCAGAGCCGGTGTAGTAGGATTCAATCTAAGTCAAGTATTGACGCTTTGCCTGTTTGATTGTTTGTCTGAGGGCATAGCGGGATTTCTTATAAGCGTCCGGATTAGTGTCCCGCTCCTTGAAGCGGCAGCTCTCGCTTTTAGCTCAGTGTGGATGTTGCCTGTAATTCATGGCTTCTGGTTGGGAAATGTATGTATGGTCACTGTGGGTATGACGTCGTCGATGCACTTATTGATGAAGCCGGTGACTGAGGTGGTATACTCCTCAATGCCATTGGATGAATCCCGGAACATTTTCCAGTCTGTGCTAGCAAAACAGTCCTGTAGCATAGCATCCACATCATCTAACCACTTCCGTATTGAATGAGTCACTGGTACTTCCTGCTTTAGTTTTTGCTTGTAAACAGGAATCAGGAGGATATAACTATGGTCAGATTTGCCAAATGGAAGGTGAGAGAGAGCTTTGTATGCGTCTCTATGTGTGGAGTAAAGGTGGTCTAGAGTTTTTTTCCCTTCTGGCTGCACATGTGACATGCTGGTAAAAATTTGGTAAAACGGATTTAAGTTTACCTGCATTAAAGGCCCCGGCCACTAGGATTCCCGCTTCTGGATGAGCATTTTCTTGTTTGCTTATGGCCTTATGCAGCTCGTTGAGTGCCGTCTTAGTGCCAGCATTGGTTTGTGGTGGTAAATAGAGGGCTACTAATAATGTAGATGAGAACTCTCTTGGTAGATAGTGTGGTCTACAGCTTATCATGAGGAATTCTACCTCAGGGAGCAATACCTTGAGACTTCTTTAATATTAGATTTCGCGCACCATCAGTTATCGACAAATAGACACACCCCCCCGCCCCTCGTCTTACCAGACGTAGCTGCTCTGTCCTGCTGATGCACAGAGAAGCCAGCCAGCTCTATATTATCTATGTTGTTGTTCAGACACATTTCGGGGAAACATAAGATATTACAGTTTTTAATGCCCCGTTGGTAGGATAGTTTTAATCGTAGATTGTCCAGTTTGTTTTCCAATGATTGTACGTTGGCCAATAATACGGAATGAAGTGGTGGTTTACCCATTCGTCAGCAAAATCTTACAAGGCACCGCCCACTCCTTCCCCTTTTCCTCCATCTTTTCTTCACGCTGATGACGTGGATTTGGGCCTTGTCTTGACAAAGCAGTATATCCTTCACGTCGGACTCATTAAAGAAAAAATCTCTGTCCAGTTAGAAGTGAGTAATTGCTGTTCTGATGTCCAGAAGCTCTTTCCGGTCATAAAAGACGGTAGCAGCAACATTATGTAAAACATGTGTTACAAACGATGCGAAAAAAACTAAACTAAACTAAATACCAGAGTTGGTTAGGAGCACTTAAAACGGCAGCCATCCCCTCCGGGCTCCGGCTGGGCCACTCAAGGCCCAGCCAGAGCTCAAGGACATTCAGAGACTTGTCGTGAAGCCATTCCTGTGTTGTCTTGGCTGTGTGCTTAGGGTTGTTGTTCTGTTGGAAGGTGAGCAGTTTGAGGTCCTGAGCACTCTGGAGCAAGGTTTTTATTAAGGATCTTTCTGTACTTTGCTCCGCTCATCTTTCCCTCGATCCTGACAAGTCTCCCAGTCCCTGCTGCTGAAAAACATCCCCACACCATGCTTCACAGTAACTATGGTGCAAGGTTTCCTCCAGATGTGACGCTTGGCATTCAGGCCAAAGAGTTCAATCTTGGTTTTATCAGACCAGAGAATCTTGTTTCTAATGGTCTGAGAGTCTTTAGGTGCCTTTTGGCAAACTCCAAGCGGTTGTCATATGCCTTTTACTGAGGAGTGGCTTCCGTCTGGCCACTCTACAATAAAGGCCTGATTGGTGGAGTGCTGCAGAAATGGTTGTCCTTCTGGAAGGTTCTCCCATCTCCATAGAGGAACTCTGGATCTCAATCAGAGTGACCATCGGGTCCTTGGTCACCTCCCTGACCAAGGCCCTTCTCCCCCGATTACTCAGTTTGGCCGGGAGGCCAGCTCTAGGAAGAGTCTTGGTGGTTCCAAACTTCTTCCATTGATGGAGGCCACTGTGTTCTTAAGGACCTTCAATTCTGCAGAAATGTTTTGGTGCCTCGACACAATCCTGTTTCGGAGCACTACGGACAATTCCTTCGACCTCATGGCTTGGTGGTTTTTGCTCTGACATGCACTGTGAACGGTGGGACCTTATATAGACAGGTGTGTGCCTTTCCAAATCATGTCCAATTAATTTAATTTACCACAGGTGGACTCCAATCAAGTTGGAGAAACATGTCAAGGATGATCATCGGAAACAGGATGCACCTGATCTCATAGCAAAGGAATACTTATGTAAATATGGTATTTCTGTTTTTTATATTTAATACATTTGCTGAAATGTAAAAAAAATATATATGTTTTTGCTTTGTTATTATGGGGTATTTTGTGTAGATTAATGAGGATTTTTAAAAATTTAATCCAACATAACAACGTAACAAAATGTGGAAAATGTCATGGGGTCTGAATACTTTCTGAAGGCATTGTATCCTCCAAACACTAGCTTCTCTGGCATTATCACTTAAATAATGCATGCTCTAGAATGCCCTTCAAGCCAATCAGAAACAAGTATTCAACAATGCCATAGTATAAATAACATATTAACGCATGTTAATACAATAAGTGTCACGTCTGCTCCCGCTCTTCCCCCCGGCGCTTGAGGGCGCCAGGCTGCCCTGCATCACGCACTCCTATCATCCATTACATACACCTGCCTTCCCTCGTCACGCGCATCAGCGATATTGGACTCACCTGGACTCACTCCTAACCTGTTACTACCTCACCTATATTTGTCAGTTCCCAAGCTCTGTTCCCCACTTCTGCATTAATTGTTTTTTTTGTATTACTAGTTTGCTGACGCTGTTCCTGTCTCGTTCCATGTCCGTTCTTTATTAAATGTTTGACTCCCCATACCTGCTTCGTCTCTCCAGCGTCATCCATGTGACAATAAGAGAACGGTTGAACCATACTGGCAGAAAGGATTGAAAGCTTTTTGGCACTGTGATTGTAAGACAACATCTTGCCCTCGAGAGAGAAGTGTTTACTTTGTCTATGACATGAACAACCAGCCGTCGTCATCTAAATCGTCACAGTCAGAAACCTTTTTTATACCTGCTCCTAACATGCTTCTTTGTCCTGATCTTGTCCACATTCTGATTGTGCCCACATTTTCAGACAGGATTAGACGATTCCTGACCACCCCAGGAGGTAGTCAAGCACGCATTGTGTCTGACTTACAAGTGTAGACATATCTGGACAGTGAAAACATTTAAATCATCATTATCCCGTCTTCTAAAATCATTGACAGGTGGTACCATTGGCTTATGGTATGAATATGTGAAAGAATAGCTGTCAAATAATTTGCATTCAAGGAGGGACCACCAAATCTAGTCACAGTGGACACATGAGACACATTTTAATACCATGTGTAGAGATATTTCTGAAAATGTGGGCACAATCAAGATCATGTTAGCACCAGGTGTAAACGAGGCTAGAAACACTCATTCACAATGACTCGGCTGGAGTGCAGCTCCCTCGATCTACAAAAAACTATTGAAAAAGGGACCAATAGAGCTTTTTATTGTAGGTCTGATGCAACAAGCTTCTGTACAAATGCTGCCATAGCTGATATTTAAGGTCAGAGCTGAATTAATATTTGAATGGGTTGCATCCCAAAATGGCAGCCTATTGACCATGTTTACATGCACACCAATATCCCGTTATTATTCGGGATACTCAAGTATTCTGTTTTTGAGTTGACACGTAAACATCATATCCCTTTTACAATAACCCGAAAAAGCTCGTATCCCAGTTATGAGAAACCCGGATAAAATGCCTGGGATATGCTGATCTTAAACAGGATACTGTGGAATGTTAACATCTTATCCTGTTTACTGTTGTGTTTTGCGGTCTGCGCAGGGTCCGTTTCTGATTGTCAAACAAATCACTTCATAAAGTAGGCTACCTGCGCAGTTCCATCCACCATAATAATTTATTTTGCTGATACTCCATATTGGACCGTATAGACTACTGGCTACTTTCACCCCTTTAGATAACTTTCTGCTTATAATTTCCGACATTTGGTAGGCCATATTATAATTGCCAACATTCGGTAAGCCATTTGTTTGTCAACTAGTTAAATATATACAGCTTCTCTGTCATAACTTGTTGCCCCAGAAGACTAAATTAAGCAGTGTTCACCAGAATAATGTCTTACATTGACAGAATGAATGCATTAGTAATCTAGTTAACACCACTGTCTGTTTCGTTTAGGGACCGGGGAGAGAACGCAATAACACAAAAACAGTGGAAAGATTGGTCCTGTGCAAAATCTCAAAATGAGAGATTGACCAATTTTAAGGAAATAAAAAGCTGAGAAAATCATGAAATACATTTCTGATAAGACTTCAGTTCGTCTTGGGTGCATATTTTATGTAGTTGAAATACTGTCTGCTTGCATAACAAGAAATAACATATCTCCACTCCTGTTCTTGAGACAAAATTAACATTTGTTGCATCATTTTGTCACGGTCGTCGTAGTAAATGGACTAAGGCGCAGCGGGTCGAGTGCTCATCTTAACTTTATTTGTGAACACTTAATAAACAAAACAAGAAACGAATGAACAAACTAACAGTCTTGCAGGCTAAATACAGCAGTGCTAAGAACAACCTCCCATAATCCCCAAAACAAACATACTCCTAATTATAGGACCTTCAATCAGAGGCAACGATACACAGCTGCCTCCAATTGAAGGCTCAATTCCAAAACATAGAATTAAACACCCTAGAACAGACATAAAAAGATACAATATAGAACAATGACCAAAACCCCGGATACATAAATCAAACGCCCCTCTACATAAACACACACTCAAAACCATATAAAAACAAATACCCCCTGCCACATCCTGATCCTTTACTGGTCAGGACGTGACAGTACCCCCCCCCCCCCCCCCCCAAAGGTGCAGACCCCAGATGCACCTAACAACAAAAAATATCTACAAAAGAAACCCCTAAACTAAAGGGATGGAAGGGAGGGTGGCTGCCGTCACCAACAGCTCCCATGCTACACCCCCCCCTCCCCAAACCTCCTACAGTGGAGGTGGCTCAGGCTCAGGCCTTAGTCCCCCACCTGACCAGTCCACCCCTACTGAATACCTTGGCCTGAAGCATGTCACCGTAGACCCTGGACTGTACTCTGGGAGCTCCGGACTGTAGGGCTTCTCACTCCGTTCCGGACAGTGGGCCGTCTCACTCCGTCTCCGCGACAGTGGGCCGTCTCTCTTGGATCCGGACAGTGGGCCGTCTCTCTATACGGGGCACTGTCGCCGGAAGCTCTGGACGAGGCACTGTTGCTGGAAGTTCTGGACGAGGCACTGTTGCCGGACACTCTGGACAAGGTACTGTCGTTGGAAGCTCGGGACTGGGCTGACGCACCGGAATCCTGGTGCGTGGGGCTGGTACTGGAGGTATCAGATTGGAGACACGCACCTCAGGGCTAGTATGAAGAGCGGGAACAGGATACACTGGGCCGTGAAGTATTACTGGCGGTCTGGAGCATACAACCCCTACGGCCTGAGTGCTCACTCGAGCATGGCACTTGCGAGGGGCTGGAATCATTTTCACCGGACTGTCCGTGCGCATAGGCGAGATCGTGCGCACTTCCCCATAGTACCGTGCTCCTCTGATCCTCTGTTCCCCATAATACTCACGGATAGTTGGCTCAGGTCTACTGCCTGCCCTTGCCAAACTACCCGTGTGCCCCCCCCCCCCCCCCCAGAAAAATGTTTTTGGGGCTGCCTCTCCGGCTTCCTTGCCAGCCGTGTTCCCCTGTAGCGTTCCCGGTCCTCTTCTGCCTTTCTCCATGGTCCCACTCCGGCTAATATCTCCTCCCAAGTACAAAACTCCCGATAGTCCACCTGCTGCTCCTTTCTCCGCTGCTTGGTCCGTTGGAGGTGGGAGGTTCTGTCACGGTCGTCGTAGTAAATGGACCAAGGCGCAGCGGGTCGAGTGCTCATCTTAACTTTATTTGTGAACACTTAATAAACAAAACAAGAAACGACCGAACTAACAGTCTTGCAGGCTAAATACAGCAGTGCTAAGAACAACCTCCCACAATCCCCAAAAACAGACATACTCTAATTATAGGACCTTCAATCAGAGGCAACGATACACAGCTGCCTCCAACTGAAGGCCCCAATTCCAAAACCTAAACATAGAATTAAACACCCAAGAACAGACATAGAAAGATACAATATAGAACAATGACCAAAACCCCGGAATACATAAATCAAACGCCCCTCTACATAAACACACACTCAAAACCATATAAAACAAATACCCCCTGCCACGTCCTGACCAAACTATAATAACAAATAACCCCTTTACTGGTCAGGACGTGACACATTTTACTGCAAGAAATGCATCATTCTGCAGGAGGTAATATTATATTATGCTAAATGTGACAACACATAGCCCTACAGTCAGTGTCCATATTTCAGTTACTATTTAACCCATGTGAACTTAAATGAGGAATATTCTGTTTATTTATGGTACATGGATACTCGTAAGCGGGATATCAAAGGTGCATGTAAACAGCTTATCCCGAATAACACCTTAAGCGTGATATGAGGTACTACCCGGAATACTGTGCACAAGTAAACGTGGTCAATGTGGAGCAACCCTGTGGGCCCTGGTCAAAAGTCTGAGTATTTAGCTAGGACAGAATCCTGTATGTCTATTTGGAACAGTCCAATTATCTGCTGTGTTTTGTGATGCTCTGCAGAGGCCTGTGTGTAATACCGCCCCTCCGGGGACAGTTAATGAAACATGACATGTTTTGGTCTGGAGATGAGGAGACATCAAAATTAATTTTGAGGATCCTTCCAACTGTTTTCCCCAAAGAACAACATCAGGGGAAATGTCAATGTTACATCCTTTATTAACCAAGGCACAATAGGAAATTACATTGAACCTGCACGTTCAAATTACCTTTGATTCTCCTTGTAACTGTTTCCCCTGAAGAACAATATCTGGGGAAATATTTAGCAAATGGGACATTGAAATGACCCCCCACGTTTATGCAGGACCACTGCCCACTGGGAGATCCAGGGTAGGGCTATGTCCCAAATAGCACCCTACTCCCTATATAGTGCACTGCTTTAACCCTAAACCTGGTCAAAAGTAATACATTCTATAGGGAATAGCGTCCATGTTCACCATGACTGCGTGGCCAAGTACGCCTCCAACTCAATCATCAAGTTTGCAGACTACACAACAGTAGCAGGTCTGATTACCAACAATGACAAGACAGCCTACAGGGAAGAGGTGAGGGCCCTGGTGGAGTGGTGCCAGGAAAATAACCTCTCCCTCAACAAAACGAAGGAGCTGATCGTGGACTTCAGGAAACAGCAGATACACAATTGAAAGTATCCTGTTGGGCTGTATCACCGCCTGGTACGGCAACTGCACTGCCCGCAACAGCAGGGCTCTCCAGAGGGTGGTTCGGTCTGCCCAACGCATCACCAGGGGCACACTTCCTGCCCTCCAGGATACCTACAGCACCCGATGTCACAGGAAGGCCAAAAAGATAATCAATGACGACAACCACCCGAGCCACTGCCTGTTCACCCCGCTACCATCCAGAAGGCGACGTCAGTACAGGTACATCAAAGCTGGGACGGAGAGACATAAAAACAGCTTCTGTCTCAAGACCATCAGACTGTTAAATAGCCATCACTAGCCAGCTACTACTCGGTTACTCAACCCTGCACCTTAGAGGCTGCTGCCCTATGTACATAGACATGGAATCACTGGACACTTTAACAGTGGAACACGAGTCACTTTAATAATGTTTACATACTGCTTTACTCATTTCATATACTACCGGTCAAAAGTTTTAGAACACCTACTCAATCAAGCGTTTTTCTTTATTTTTACTTTTACATTGTAGAATAATAGTGAAGACATCAAAACTATGAAATAACACATGGAATCATGTGGTAACCAAAAATCTGTTAAACAAATCAAAATATATTTTATTCTTCAAATTGTCACCTTTTGTCTTGATGACAGCTTTGCACATTCTTAGCATTCTCTCAACCAGCTTCATGAGGTGGTCAACTGGAATGCATTTCAATTAACAGTTGTGCCTTCTTAAAATGTAGCTAGGGGAGGTATGCAGAAGATAGCCCTATTTGGTAAATGTCAAGAACTTTGAAAGCTTCTTCAAGTGCAGTCGCAAAAACCATCAAGCGCTATGATGAAACTGGCTCTCATGAGGACCGCCACAGGAATGGAAGACCCAGAGTTACCTCTGCTACAGAGGATATGTTCATTAGAGTTACCAGCCTCAGAAATTGCAGCACAAATAAATGCTTCCCAGAGTTCAAGTAACAGACACATCTCAACATCAACTGTTCAGAGGAGACTGTGTGAATCAGGCCTTCATGTTCGAATTGCTGCAAAGAAAGCACTATTAAAGGGCACCAATAAGAATAATAGACTTGCTTAGGCCAAGAAACACAAGCAATGGACATTAGACCAGTGGAAATTAGTCTTTTGGTCTGGAGTCCAAATGTGAGATTTTTGGTCTTTGTGTGGGTGAATGGATGATCTCCGCATGTGTATTTCCCACCATGAAGCATGGAAGAGGGGGTGTTATGGTGTGGGGGTGTGGGGGTGCTTTGCTGGTGACACTGTCTATGATTTATTTAGAATTCAAGGCACACTTAACCAGCATGGCTGCCACAGCATTCTGCAGCAATACACCATCCCATGTGGTTTAGGTTTAGTGGGACCATAATTTGTTTTTCAACAGGACAATGACCCAACACACCTCAAGGCTGTTTAAGGGCTATTTTACCAAGAAGGAGAGTAATGGAGTGCTGCATCAGATGACCTGGCATCCACAATCCCGACCTCAACCAAATTGAGATGGTTTGGGATGAGTCGGACCGCAGAGTGAAGGAAAAGCAGCCAACAGTACTCAGCATATATGGGAACTCCTTAAAGACTGTTGGAAAAGCATTCCAGGTGAAGCTGGTTGAGAGAATTTCAAGAGTGTGCAAAGCTGTCATCAAGGCAAAGGGTGGCTTTATGAAGTATCTCAAATATAAAATATATTTTGATTTGTTTAACACTTTTTTGGTTACTACATGATTCCTTATGTGTAATTTCATAGTTTTGATGTCGTCACTATTATTCTACAATGTAGAAAATAGTAAAAATGAAGAAAAACCCTTGAATGAGTAGGTGTTCTAAAACTTTTGACCGGTAGTGTATGTATATACTGTATTCTATTCTACTGTATTGTAGTCAATGCCACACCGACGTTGCTCGTCCTAATATTTATGTATTTATTCATTCCATTATTTTACTTTTAGATTTGTCTTTATTGTTGTGAATTGTTAGATACTACTGCACTGTTGGAGCTAGGATCACAAGCATTTCGCTACACCTGCAATAACATCTGCTAAATAGTAAATGAAGCTCGCAACCGCTACAAGACCATGGTGATTGCCTACGGAGCTGTGAAGGGAACGGCACCTCCATACCTTCAGGCTCTGATCAGGCCCTACACCCAAACAAGGGCACTGCGTTCATCCACCACTGGCCTGCTGGCCCCCCTACCTCTGAGGAAGCACAGTTCCCGCTCAGCCCAGTCAAAACTGTTCGCTGCTCTGGCACCCCAATGGTGGAACAAGCTCCCTCACGACGCCAGGACAGCGGAGTCAATCACCACCTTCCGGAGACACCTGAAACCCCACCTCTTTAAGGAATACCTAGGATAGGATAAAGTAATCCTTCTAACCCCCCCCCCTCCCCCCTTAAAATATTTAGATGCACTATTGTAAAGTGGTTGTTCCACTGGATATCATAAGGTGAATGCACCATTTTGTAAGTCGCTCTGGATAAGAGCGTCTGCTAAATGACTTAAATGTAAATGTAAATGTAAATATGTGTACTGTATGTGATCAATAAAATGTGATTTGATTTGATATGCAGCCCCAGCCTCCTCTGTTGGATAAACTGCACCAACATTCCTAATCCTACCTTCTGCTGTCATGTATTTTAGCCCTGATCATGCCATGACTTCTCAAACTGTTCTGTTCTGTTCCTGGCTGACTAAGCCCCTGGGAAATGATGCTTTCACATTTATAGCTGGAGCGCGTTGCCTGACGCACTCTGTGTTTGCTCTTATGTTTTATTGAGAGTGATGAGTCACTCTTTCCCTTCCACTGTCTGGTACCGCAGCACAGGAGACTCGGTTTCCACGGCGATGGATCCCCCAGACCAGACACTGGCTGCATGGCACAGGAGGGTTGATTAGATGTCTATGATGTGGCTCTGGGGTGAACGGACAGTAAAAGCAACAGTTAGCAACAACCTGGACAGTTCACAAAAACCCAACACTGCCAGTCCAGACCAACACCATCTGGTTTGGACTGACCATCACCCACATAAGACCCTGTCAAAGGGACCAATCCTGCTTCCTCAAACCACCTTGTTCCAAAACTAGTCAAGGGAGTCTCTCAAGTAACTGTCTCCATTTTTTTTATAGGAAATGCAAGTGCCGTATGCTAATACAATCTTTGCCCAAACCAACTGTAATATAGACTTGTCTGGAGATTGTAAGAATAGTACATTCACTTACACAAATAAATTGTCACTGAGAAAAGAAATAGAAGAGCGTAGGCCTACTGAGAAGCCTAAAATTGTATGAATTGATACAGAGAGTGATACAATTCTGAATTCAGTTAATTTATCAAAGTAAGAACATCATGTTGCCGCTGTTTAGTCCTGATATGTTTTAAAATGTTTGAATGGCCACAATCTCTTTCAACATATTTTTGGATCGCTCCTATCGCTTTCATCGTCAAAGTTCTCAGATCCAAACTCTCCCCTCTATTCTCTTTATTGAGAAAATACAGTGGCACTGAAACAAACAAGATGAAAGGGATGGCAGGCCCGTCTGTACGATCCACACCCATCAGCACCGGAGGAGGGCTGCCTGTCCTTTGGCTGAATCACAGCAGTCTAGACCAGCAAAGAACTGCGCCTTTGTTAGCTTATCACAATTTATTGTTGTCTTTAATGAGGCTACCACACAGCAGCTCTATTTGAACCATCTGTTTTAAACCCTAATGAACAGGGAGCGGAGAGAGAGAGAGAGAGAGAGAGATCCCCATTAATCAGCAGTTTCTGTAATTACACATCACAAACACACAGCTACGCAGCTCCCACCAGGAAGGCGGCTGACTAGGGATACTTTTTCCCAGAATAAACCCTCTTCCTCCTATCTCTCTGCCCAAGTCTGAAATGTGGCTTGCCTACCAACTTAAACTGCATACTGTGTACTAATCATACTAAGTACTATTTAGCACGTACTGTTTCGTAAAAGGTATGCAGTATTCTGATTATTATTATTTGACAATGCTGGTCATTTATGAACATTTGAACATCTAGGCCATGTGCTGTTATAATCTCCACCCGGCACAGCCAGAAGAGGACTGGCCACCCCTCATAGCCTGGTTCCTCTCTAGGTTTCTTCCTAGGTTTTGGCCTTTCTAGGGAGTTTTTCCTAGCCACTGGGCTTCTACACCTGCATTTCTTGCTGTTTGGGGTTTTAGGCTGGGTTTCTGTACAGCACTTTGTGATAACAGCTGATGTAAGAAGGGCTATATAAATACATTTGATTTGATTTGATTTGATATTCAACGGCCAAAACGTACTATTTTTGGTGCTCAAGACAACTGGGAATTCGGAAACAAAACAAGCTCAGACTGGTAAAAATCGTGAGTCAGTGATCTTCAGGTCGGAGAAGTCAGAGCTCAAAGATAATGCCTAAGTTTCTAACTTGTAATTTTGAGTTTGATGACCGTTCAAAACAATTTTTCCAATTTGGAGCATGTTTTTTTCCCCAGAGTTCCCTGTTTTCTTGAACACATCATCAGTTATGGCTTTCATATGAACCGGAAAGGATCGTCTGTAGCCCCACCCAGGGACCTTTTGCGTTGTTGTTTTGGGCTAATGTTAGCTATGTAGCTAGCATTAGGAATGACGTATTTGAAGTAAACTTCAAATCAAATTTTATTGGTCACATACACATGGTTAGCCAATTTTAATGTGAGTTTAGCGAAATGCTTGTGATTCTAGTTCCTACAGTGCAGTAATATCTAACAAGTAATCAAATTATTCCACAACAACTACCTAGTACACACAAATCTAAAGGGATGGAATAAGAATATGTACATATCACAATATGGATGAGCGATGGCCAAGTGGCATAGGCAAGATGCAATAGATGGTATAAGATACAGTATATACATATAAGATGAGTAATGTAAGATATGTAAACACACTTAAAGTGGCCAATGATTTGAGTCTGTATGTAGGCAGCAGCCTCTCTGAGTTAGTGATTGGTGTTTAACAGTCTGATGGCATTGAGATAGAAGCTGTATTTCAGTCTCTCGGTCCCAGCTTTGATGCACCTGTACTGACCTCGCCTCCTGGATGATAACAGGCAGTGGATTGGGTGGTTGTTGTCACTGATGATCTTTTTTGGCCTTCCTGTGACATCGGGTGCTGTAGGTGTCCTGGAGGGCAGGTAGTTTGCCCCCGGTGATGCGTTGTGCAGACCGCACCACCCTCTGCAGAGCCTTGCGAGTGAGGGCGGTGCAGTTGCCGTACCAGGCGGTGATACAGCCCAACAGGATGCTCTCAATTGTGCATCTGTAAAAGTTTGTCAGGGTTTTAGGTGACAAGCCAAATTTCTTCAGCCTCCAGTGTTGAGGGTAAGCGAAGTGGAGATGTTGTTTCCTACATTCACCACCTGGGGTGGCCCGTCAGAAAGTCCAGGATCCAATTGCACATGGCGTGGTTGAGACCCAAGGCCTCAAGCTTAATGATGAGCTTGGAGGGTACTATGGTGTTGAATGCTGAGCTGTAGTTGATGAACAGCATTCTTACATAGGTATTCCTCTTGTCCAAATAGGATAGGGCAGTGTGCAGTGTGATGGCGATTGCATCGTCTGTGGACCTGTTGGGACGGTATGCAAAATGAAGTGGGTCTAGAGTGGCAGGTAAGGTGGAGGTGATATGACCCTTGACTAGTCTCTCAAAGCACTTCACAATGACAGAAGTGAGTTCTACTGGGCGATAGTCATTTATTTCAGTTATCTTTGACTTCTTGGGTACAGGAACAATGGTGGCCATCTTGAAGCATGTGGGGACAGCAGACTGGGATAGGGAGCGATTGAATATGTCCGTAAACACACCAGCCAGCTGGTCTGTGCATACTCTGAGGATGTGGCTAGGGATGCCATGACTCACGTGTTACTCACGATGTCCACGCAGAAGGAGAGGTGGGGCCCGCAGTCCTTGGTAGCGGGCCGCGTCGATGGCACTGTAATATCTTCAAAGCGGGCAAAGAAGGTGTTTAGTTTATCTGGAAGCAAGACTTCGGTGTCCGTTACGTGGCTGGTTTTCTTTTGTAGTCTGTAATTACATGTAGACCCTGCCACATACATCTCATGTCTGAGCCGTTTAATTGCGACCTCATTTTGTCCCTATACCGACATTTTGCATGTTTGATTTCCTCGCGGAGGGACTAATTACACTGTTTATGTTCGGCCATATTCCCAGTCATCTTTCCATGGTTAAATGCGGTGGTTCACGCTTTCAGTTTTGCACGAATGCCGCCGTTGTGGTCAGATTTGCCGAAGGGAGGGAGGGGGAAGGCCTTGTATGCATCGCGGAAGTTAGAGTAGCAGTGGTCTTAGCGTAATCAATATGCTGATAGAATTTAGGTAGCCTTGTTCTCAAATTTGCTTTGTTAAAATCCCCAGCTACTGTAACGATGTGCGCTGAGAGTCGGGAAGCAAGTTCAGGGAGTGAGTGATTTAATCAATAAACGAAACATAATGCAAAACAAGAAACACGAACAACGCACAGACATGGAACTGAAACAGAAACAATAACGCCTGGGGAAGGAACCAAAGGGAGTGACATATATAGGGCAGGTAATCAAGGAGGTGATGTAGTCCAGGTGAGTCTGATGACGCGCAGGTGCGCGTAACGATGGTGACATGTGTGCACCACAACGAGCAGCCTGGTGACCTAGAGGCCGGAGAGGGAGCACACGTGACAACTACAATACATTCAGCCTCAGGATATATAGTTTCCAGTTTACATAGAGTCCAGTGAAGTTCCTTCAGGGCCGTCGTGGATATACACAGCTGTGACAATAACTGACGAGAATTCACTTGGAAGATAATATGGTCGGCATTTGATTGCAAGGAATTCTAGGTCAGGTGAACAGAAGGACTTGAGTTCCTGTATATTGTTATGATTACACCATGAGTCATTAAACATGAAGCATACACCCCCGCCCTTCTTCTTCCCAGAGATGTTTATTTCTGTCGGAGTGATGTATGAGGAAACCCGGTGTCTGTACCAAATCCGACAACATATCCTGAGAGAGCCATGTTTCCGTGAAACAGAGAATGTTACAATCTCTGATGTCTCTCTGGAAGGCAACCCTTGCCCGAATTTTATCCACCTTGTTGTCTAGAGACTGGACATTGGCGAGTGATATACTCAGAAGCGGTGGGTGGTGTGCACGCCTTCGAAGTCTGACCAGGAGGCCACTCCGTCTACCTCTTCTGCGGCGACGTTGTTTTGGGTCGGCCTTTGGGATTAGATCCAATGTCCTGGGTGGTGGTCCGAACAAAGGATCCGCTTCGGGAAAGTGGTATTCCTGGTCGTAATGTTGGTAAGTTGACATCGCTCTTATATCCAATAGTTATTCCTGGCTGTATGTAATAACACTTAGGATTTTCTGGGCTAACAACGTTACATAAAAAAACTAAATACTGCATAGTTTCCTAAGGACTCGAAACGAGGCGACCATCTCTGTCAGTGCCATCTTGCTGTTAAAAGTTGCGTACCGTAGGCCTACGCATGTATCAATTGAAAAGTTACTTGAAGCTTGAGAGGAATGGAAGCTGCAGTAGAGGATTGCAGTGCTGAGGCAGACTGGCTACTACTCTAACCTGTTATGGCTAGGGGGCAGTATTTTCACAGCTGGATAAAAAACGTACCCGATTTAATCTGGTTACTACTCCTGCCCAGTAACTAGAATATGCATATAATTATTGGCTTTGGATAGAAAACACCCTAACGTTTCTAAAACTGTTTGAATGGTGTCTGTGAGTATAACAGAACACATTTGGCAGGCAAAAACCTGAGAAGATTTCATGCAGGAAGTGGCCTGTCTGACAAGGTGTCGTTCTTCTTGTCTCTGTTTATTGAAGAGTGAGGATCTTAGCTGTCCCGTGACACTTCCTACGGCTGCCATAGGCTCTCAGAAGGCGGCAAAACGCTGAATCGTGGCTTTGCAGGCTCTGGCTGAAACAAAGTAGCACGTTTGGGTAGTGGCTGGTTACAGTACTGTGAGACTCAGGCTCGTGCCCGCGTCGACCGAAAGCTTTGTATCCTTTCCTCTGTTTAGCTAAATGGACATTCCCGGTCGGAATATTATCGTTTTTTACGAGAAAAATGGCATAAAAATTGATTTTAAACAGCGGTTGACATGCTTCGAAGTACGGTAATGGAATATTTAGATTTTTTTTGTCACGAATTGCGCCATGCGCACGACCCTTATTTACCATTCGGATAGTGTCTGGGACGCACGAACAAAACGCCGCTATTCGGATATAACGATGGATTATTTTGGACCAAACCAACATTTGTTATTGAAGTAGCAGTCCTGGGAGTGCATTCTGACGAAGACAACAAAAGGTAATCAAACTTTTATAATAGTAAATCTGATATTGGTGAGTGCTAAACTTGCCGGGTGTCTAAATAGCTAGCCCGTGATGGCTGGGCTATGTACTTAGAATATTGCAAAATGTGCTTTCACCAAAAAGCTATTTTAAAATCGAACATATCGAGTGCATAGAGGAGTTCTGTATCTATAATTCTTAAAATAATTGTTATGCTTTTTGTGAACGTTTATCGTGAGTAATTTAGTAAATTGTTAGCAAATTCCCCGGAATGCTAGTTCTGAACGTCACATGCTAATGTAAAAAGCTGGTTTTTGATATAAATATGAACTTGATTGAACAAAACATGCATGTATTGTATAACATAATGTCCTAGGTGTGTCATCTGATGAAGATCATCAAAGGTTAGTGCTGCATTTAGCTGTCTTCTGGGTTTTTGTGACATTATATGCTAGCTTGAAAAATGGGTGTCTGATTATTTCTGGCTTGGTACTCTGCTGACATAATCTAATGTTTTGCTTTCGCTGTAAAGCCTTTTTGAAATCGGACAGTGTGGTTAGATAAAGGAGAGTCTTGTCTTTAAAATGCTGTGAAATAGTCATATGTTTGAAAAATTGAAGTTTTTGTATTTTTGAGGAATTTGTAATTCGCGCCACGCCTATCATTGGATATTGGAGCAGGTGTTCCACTAGCGGAACGTCTAGATGTAAGAGGCTAAACTTTGTGGTGAGCTTTCTGGCACTCAGAGCTGCTGAGGGATCACCCGAGTGGGTGCCATAAATTGTGAAGCACAAGCCCGGTGGCTACATGACTCAGGCTGGACTCAGGCTGGTAGCCCTCTACAAGATCGTCACCAGACTCAATCTTCATCAACCATCTCCTTGACCACCTTGCTCTGATCAAGCCATGAACTGTCCCTCTCCATCTTTGGAGGACGCATGCATTCAGACTTGGCCTCAATTGGTTGACCTAGCCAACTATAGCTAGGCTACTCATGATGTACAGTGCCTTGCAAAAGCATTCATCCTCCCCAAACATATGGAAGAAGGTACTCTGGTCAGATGAGACTAAAATTGAGCTTTTTGGCCATCAAGAAAAATGATATGTCTGGCGCAAACCCAACACCTCTCATCACCCTGAGAACACCATCCCCACAGTGAAGCATGGTGGTGGCAGCATCATGCTGTGGGGATGTTTTTCATTGGCAGATACTGGGAAACTGGCCAAAATTGAAGGAATGATGGATGGCGCTAAATACAAGGAAATTCTTGAGGGAAACCTGTTTCAGTCTTCCAGAAATTTGAGACTGGGACGGAGGTTCACCTTCCAGCAGGACAATGACCCTAAGCAAACAGCTAAAGCAACACTCGTGTGGTTTAAAGGGAAACATTTAAAGGTCTTGGAATGCCTAGTCAAAGCCCAGACCTCAATCCAATTGAGAATCGGTGGAATCGGTGGAACCCATCCAACTTGAAGGAGCTGGAGCAGTTATGCCTTGAAGAATGGGCAAAAATCCCAGTGGCTAGATGTGCCAAGCTTATAGAGACATACCCCAAGAGACTTGCAGCTGTATTGACTTTGGATGAATAGTTAGGCACGCTCAAGTTCACTTTTTTGTCTTATTTCTTGTTTGTTTCACACATAAAATGATTTTGCATCTTCAAAGTGGTAGGCATGTTGTGTAAATCAAATGATATAAACCCCCCAAAAATCTAGTTTAATTCCAGGTTGTAAGGCAACTAAATAGGAAAAATGCCAAGGGGGTGAATACTTTCGTAAACCACTGTATTGATTGCTTATTTTTTGCATTTGATGTGCTTTGACATTATGAAAAGCGCTATTGAAATGTAATCAATTATTATACCAAAGATGGTTTATTTAGTTTAGTAGATCAAAAAGCTCTGACGAAGGCCAAGAGGCCGACACGTAAGCTTCGATAAAAAAGTATACTAGCAAGAGCAGTGTGCAGGTTTCCTTTTAATTTCAACTTATCTAATTGTTTCCATGCACCTGCAACAAGATAGCTCAGATATGCAAGTACCTTTTTTAATGTTGAAATGTTGAAATACCGGTATAAATAAAATACAATTATAAACAGGAAACACTTTTTAATGAGATAAAAACTGTAGAAAATGAATTTAATTTAATTTAATTTATTTCACCTTTATTTAACCAGGTAGGCAAGTTGAGAACAAGTTCTCATTTACAATTGCGACCTGGCCAAGATAAAGCAAAGCAGTTCGACAACATACAAAAACACAGAGTTACACATGGAGTAAAACAACATACAATCAATGATGCAATAGAAAGAAAAAAAAAATAATAAATAAATAAATAATATTACATGTAAAGGCCTGTATAAGGTATTATGCCAATTGCAGTACATTTCTCTGGAATACTTGCACTTTCTAAAATGTATATCTTCACACTTACATGAATTTACATACACCTTAGCCAAATACATTTAAACTCAGTTTTTCACAATTCCTGACATTTAATCCTAGTAAAAATTCCCTGTCTTGGGTCAGTTATGATCACCACTTTATTTTAAGAATGTGAAATGTCAGAATAATAGTAGAGAGAATGATTTATTTCAGCTTTTATTTCTTTCATCGCATTCCCAGTGGGTCAGAAGTTTACATACACTCAATTAGTATTTGGTAGCATTGCCAATAAATTGTTTAACTTGGGTCTGTCACGGCTGTGATAAGGAGCGGACCAAGATGCAGCGTTTGTGTTCCACATATTTATTTTAACCGTGAAACGTGATGCAATACATAAATACTTTAACTAACAAAAACAACAAACCGTGACGCAGAGAGGATTACACACTACTCACAAGATAATCACCCACAAACAACATGAAGAAACACCCCTACTAAATATGACCTCCAATTAGAGGCAACGAGGACCAGCTGCCTCCAATTGGAGGTCAACACAATAAACCCCAACATAGAAATAGACAAACTAGAACTACAACATAGAAATAGAAAACAGAACACATCAAACAAAACACATCAACAAAACACAACAAAACAAACACATCAACACCCCCTCTCACGCCCTGACCACTCTACCATAGAAAATAACAACTTATTATGGTCAGGACGTGACAGGGTCAAACATTTCGGGTAGCCTTCTACAAGCTTCCCACAATAGGTTGGGTGAATTTTGGCCCATTCCTCCTGATAGAGCTGGTGTAACTGAGTCAGGTTTGTAGGCCTCCTTGCTCGCACACGCTTTTTCAGTTCTGCCCACAAATTGTCTATAGGATTGAGGTCAGGGCTTAGTGATGGCCCCTCCAATACCTTGACTTTGCTGTCCTTAAGCAATTTTGCCACAACTTTGGAAGTGTGCTTGGGTCATTGTCCATTTGGAAGACCCATTTGTGACCAAGCTTTAACTTCCTGATTGATGTTTTGAGATGTTGCTTCAATATATCCACATCATTTTCCTCCCTCATGATGCCATCTATTTTGTGAAGTGCACTAGTCCCTCCTGCAGCAAACACCCCCACAACATGATGCTGCCATCCCTGTGCTTCATGGTTGGGATGGTGTTCTTCGGCTTGCAAGCCTCCCCCTTTTTCCTCCAAACATAATGATGGTCATTATGGCCAAACAGTTATATTTTTGTTTCATCAGACCAGAGAACATTTCTCCAAAAAGTACGATCTTTGTCAATATAGGACTCGTTTTACTGTGGATATAGATACTTTTGTACCTGTTTCCTCCAGCATCTTCACAAGGTCCTTTGCTGTTGTTCTGGGATTGATTTGCACTTTTCGCACCAAAGTACGTTCATCTATAGGAGACAGAACGCGTCTCCTTCCTGAGCGGTATGATGGCTGCGTGGTCCCATGGTGTTTATACTTGCATACTATTGTTTGTACAGATGAAAATGGTACCTTCAGGCATTTGGAAATTGCTCCCAAGGATGAACCAGACTTGTGGAGGTCTACAATTTTTTTCCTGAGGTCTTGGCTGATTTCTTTTGATTTTCCCATGATGTCAAGCAAAGAGGCACTGAGATTGAAGGTAGGCCTTGAAATACATCCACAGGTACACCTCCAATTGACTCAAATTATGTTTAAAGGCACTGTCAACTTACTGTATGTAAACTTCTCACCCACTGGAATTGTGATACAGTGAAATAATCTGTCTGTTAACAATTGTTGGAAAAATGACTTGTGTCATGCACAAAGTAGATGTCCTAACCGACTTGCCAAAACTATAGTTTGTTAACAAGAAATTTGTGGAGTTCTTGAAAAACAAGTTTTAATAACCTAAGTGTATGTAAACATCTGATTTCAACTGTAGATGGGAAAGTATTGTTGCTCTCTAGCTAGTTTCATTGCACATAGCCTTTTATGGTGAAAGTAATGAATGATAATCTGCACTTGTTACTGTTTCACCTTGGCACTCCAACTTGATAAAGGACTGTATGTCGCAGTCTAGCCTTCTACATAAAGGACACACTACGATAACTTTGCTCATGGTTTGGTTATTGAAAGGTGTTGAAGAAAATCATTAAACCATCAAGGAAGTAGCCTCTGCCCTTTACATTAATCACTACCCAGTAAGCAAAATGACACTGAAAATACATATTTCCCAGACGTTGAATTTAAGTTCATATTAGTTTCTGAATTAAAGGTGAAAAGATGTAGGTAACACTTACTTTTAAGTAGTCCTTTTTACAGTGTAATTACACTGTAACAAGTATTGTAGTTATGTAACAATTCATAGTTCTCAGTGTGATAACATGTAACTGGTAGTAATTGCGGTCTAATTACAGAAGTGTAACAAATCTTTGTTACCTAAATTGTTACTAAATTCACCAATTTATTGTTCTGCTTCTTCTTAGCATCCAATTCATTAACAACTCTGACGAAGGTTGGGATCCCTTGTGGATGCGCTGGGTGTCTGAGAGATTAGAGCCTATGCTCAATAGGCTCTAATAATTTAAACATGAATGTGTACTTTTTGAAATATATCTCCAGTCAATGCTGTTGCTATCACATGTCCCCAAAATAAAGCATAGCATATGGGTTAAATTGGTTGAGCTTATGAAAACCAATCTAATACGAGCGTCATTCTTATGTTCTTTGCTCCAACAGTGCAGTAATATCTAACAATACACACAAATCAAAAAAAAAGTTAAAGAATGGATTTAAGAAATATATAAATACGAGTAATGTCGGAGTCCGGAGTGTGTATATATATATACACTGTAATACGCTGCTCTTTAGTGCCTGAAGTGCTGTTCCTAACAGCAACCATAATTGATTCCTTTCTTCGTCTCAGCCATCAGGGCTCGTTTTCACCGTACAATGTCAAGAGCAAGACGAGGTTCACCTTAAAATGTCACAATGAACCATGAAAACAGAAGTAGTGACATTTCCTCTGCACCTGAACAATAATAGATTGAGTAGAATTTTAAAGAAGTCCAGTTACTGTAGCGGCAGTAGTTGTATAGTATTGTAGTATATCAGCGAGTATTTAGGATGATGATGAGCCCTCTGTGCCATCTGGGCCAGTCAGTGCCAACGAGTGATTCACTGTGGCGTTGAGAAGGTCACCAGCTGTCATGTTACCTGTGCCATGCTGAGATAACAGTGAGTGAGCACAATAAAGAATGCCATTCATCCTGCCAACAACAGGACAGTGAATCAGCTACATCCATTATAGAAAGACATGAAAGACCTTTTCTAAATCATTCATTAATATTCACATTCACTAAAGCTGAGATTCCGATTTGTTGACCAATCAGATATTTTTCAGAGCTTATCTGATTGATAGAAAGACCAATTAATGGGAAAGAAAATATAAGAATTGTACTGCATGTCAAAACGCAGCCTAATTAAGAACTCTTCTAGTGCCAATTAACCACCATTTCATCATGTGTAAGTGGTAAATTTGTCACGTCCTGACCATAGAAAGCTGTTATTTTCTATGGTAGAGTAGGTCAGGGCGTGACAGGTTTTTCTTTCTAGTTTAGATGTTCTATTTTGTTATGTTCTAGTTTTGTATTTCTATGTTGGGCTTTGTTTGGGATGATCTCCAATTAAAGCCAGCTGGTCATCGTTGTCTCTAATTGGAGATCATACATAAGTAGGTGTTTTTTCCACCTGGGTTTGTGGGAGATTGTTTTTGAGTTAGTGTATGTTTCACCTCTGCGTCACGGTTTGTTGTTTTTTGTTCTTTAGTTTATTTGTATGTATTGCATAGTTTCACAGTTTAATAAAGAAAATGTGGAACGATACACACACTGCGCTTTGGTCCGCTCCTTCATCATACGACAACCGTGACAAAATTACAGTTATTGGGATGCTAAGTCATTCTTAACAAGTCATTCATTCCTAAACTCATAAAGCATCTTCATGCCACATAACTAAACAATAACAAAAACATTATGGAAAATCACTAATTATGATAAATGCCCAGGAAATTACAGAGAAAAAATCATTACATCTTCATCAGGCGACATGGAAGTGCAATGAATGTCGTTCGTCAGTGTTTATGGAGAGTCAGAACAGATGCGACAGTTAGTGTCATCGATTCGTCCAGGGAGCAGAGGGAGAGAGCAGACCGAGAAGCAATGGCCGCCACCCTCCAGGATGTAAAAAAACCAACCACTAAATAAAACAAGGACTCAGCTGCTGCTGGAATGTACTGCATGAACAGTGTTGTGTTTGTTGATTAACTTTCACAACACAAAATAACCAAGCAGGATGCAGGAGTACCGTTTCAAAGTTTTTGTCAAAAGTCAAGCTCGAGATACAGTACCAGTCAAAAGTTGTGGACATACCTACTCATTTTTCTTTATTTTTACTATTTTCTACATTGTAGAATAATAGTGAAGACATCAAACCTATGAAATAACACATGGAATCAAGTAGTAACCAGAAAAGTGTTAAACAAATCAAAATATATTTTATATTAGAGATTCTTCGAAGTAGCCACCCTTTGCCTTGATGACAGCTTTGCACACTCTTAGCATTCTCTCAACCAGCTTCATGAGGTAGTCACCTGGAATATATTTCAATTAACAGATGTGCCTTGTTAAGTTAATTTGTGGAATTTCTTTCCTTCTTTCTTTCCATTTCAGCCAAACAGTTGTGTTGTGACAAGGTAGGGGTGGTATAAAGAAGATAGACCTATTAGTAAAATACTATGTCCATATTATGGCGAGAACAGCTCAAATAAGCAAAGAGAAATGACAGTCTATCATTACTTTCAGACATGAAGGTCAGTCAATCCGAAAAGGTGCAGTCGCAAAACCATCAAGCACTATGATGAAACTGTCTCTCATGAGGACCACCACAGGAAAGGAAGACCCAGAGTTTCCTCTGCTGCAGAGGATAAGTTCATTAGAGTCACCAGCCTCAGAAATTGCGGCCCAAATAAATGCTTCACAGAGTTCAAGTAACAGACACATCTCAACATCAACTGTTCAGAGGAGACTGCGTGAATCAGGCCTTCATAGTTGAATTGCTGCAAAGAATGCCAAGAGTCTGCAAAGCTTTCATCAAGGCAAAGGGTAGATACTTTGAACAATCTCAAATATAAAATCTATTTTCATTTGTTTAACACTTGTTTTGGTTTTGGTTATTTCATAGTTTTGATGTCTTCACTATTATTCTACAATGTAGAAAATAGTAAAAATAAAGAAAAACCCTGGAATGAGTCGGTGTCCAAACTTTTGACTGGTACTATAAATAAAACAATAATGATGATATCATCAGAGAGTTCAATCAATGCCTAACACAAGGTGGTTCTTATTCTATAGCTATATATTCACTATGCAATACAGTACAACAGGGTTCCCCAACTGGCGGCCCGCGGGCCGAATTTGGTCCATGGGTGGTTTTATTTGCCCACCCAAGTTTCCTGAGCAAAAAATAAATACTTTTTTTATATGTATTTTAAATGTTTATTGTTGGACATAAAATACTGTAAAAGTCACCAGGAAATCAGCTCCAAGTGATTTTTTATTAAATAAACCTGTTCCCAAGAATTCCCACGCATAATAGAGAGACACGACATCATCGTATACAAATGTAAGCAAGGTTTGGATTGATCATGTTTCAGTCTAGCATTACAGTATATCTGTTAGGGCTTATTGTGGTCAATTTGCAGCCTACAAATTATTTGTAATTATGTTCCGGCCCCCCTGACCATCCGCCTCCAAAAAATGTTTTTGCAGCTGAATCCAGTTGATGATCCCTGCACTACAACTCCTCCCCACTAGATGATAAGTCCCCAAAATAAACTATTATCTCTTCTAGTACTCTAATGTGCTTGAATAACTGTTCTACATTTGCTTCCGTTTTTTTTCTTTCTATAACTAAGCTTTTATTCTTGTGAGACAACTTTGTACAGTCCACATAGCTCATGCTGTTCTGTTCTTTCGTTTACAGGTTCAGAAGCTGTGGTGGGTTATGAGTCCATGTAGGATAACGTTTCGCTTCACAGATTGAAGCAGGAACTGACAATGCTTAGCTTTGTGGTGAAGCTGCAATCACTTGTGGATCCTCCACTTCACTTGCAGTAGTATAGGTAATCCAGGAGGTTTAGCAGGTGCAGGGGCAAAGGTTACATCTGAAAGAGTATTGTTACATCTGATCTTTTTAGCTGGTCGATATGGCGTCTCCAGATTATGTCCGGCGCAATCTCTACTGTGTAGGAGAGTGGTTCAGTTCTTTCCTTGACCTTTGCAGGTAAGCACTTGCAATTACCTCTGTAATCCTTGGCGAGTACATTTTCTCCTACTTCCAACTATCGCGGTTCCCCCCCCCCCCCTCCCCCCTAGACATTGCCTCAACTGTTTGTCTTGTACGCTCCTCCTCAGGTTCGGTTTTAGTAGATCCAGCCTGGAACATAGAGGGCGTTCAAGGAACAGCATAGTCGGGACTGGTTGGTGGTAGCACGGGTGGCATTCCGATTAGCGAAAAGCAAGTTGGTCAGCTTTTGGTTCAGTGTGATGCGTTCATCCATCATAGCTCATAGTACATTCTTCAGGATTTGCACAAACCTCTCCACTAGGCCGTTTGGGGCAGGAGGGTATGGTGCCGAAGTCACGTGTCTGATTCCGTCCTGGAACTCATCTGACATGAATTGAGGCCCATTTTCACTCACTAATGGTTCAGGAACTCCTGTTCTCGCAAACAGTCCCCTCAACACATCAATGGTGTGTGTACTAGTTGTAGAGGTCATGCTGAATACTTCTGGCCACTTTGAATGTTGTGCCCATAAAAGGGTCCCGCAAAGTCTATATGGATCTGTTGCCATGGCAATGCAGGCCATTCCCATGGGAGAAGCGGTGCTGCTTTTGGCATCATCTGCACATGTTGACATCCAGAGCGACGCATGGCAAGCTGCCCGATCTGCTGGTCTATTCCTGGCCACCATACAAACCTTTTGCGAGTGACTTCATCTTCCTGACTCCGAGATACCGTACATGGAGCTCTTCCAAGTCCTTGGTTGTAACTTGGGTGGAAGGATGACTCTTAAGCCCCACATGATACATCCAGTGTCAATTCATCACACCGTTGATAGTACTGAGCAAACAGACCTCTGTTGTGTATTCCAGACAGTTTGCGTTGCAGATTACACCTGAGTATCAGTATCATCTCAGCTGTGATGGGGAGACTCTCAAGTGGAGAGAGAGTAAACACATCCAGTGGTGTGTCATCCTTGGCTGGTTTTGTGTTTTCACTCTCCAGTGGTAAACGTGATAGTCTGTCTGCGTTTGAGTGCTGGTTTGTTCTTTTGAACTCGATCTTGTATCTGTGTCCTCTGAGGAACAGAGCCCGTCTCTGCATCCCTGCAGCTGCTGTTAGCGAAATCCCTTTCTGTGGATTTAAGATGAAAACCAACTGCTGATGATCGTGATGAGGGTGAACTCCCTCCCATACAGATACTGGTTGAATCGTTTCACTCCCCAGACCAAACACAATGCCTTCCGGTCAATCTGAGCATAATTTCTCCTTGCAGCGGTTAGTGAGCCATATGCAAAGGCTATAGGACACTCACTGCCATCCTTCTTGACGTGTGTGGATCGAAGTGGGTCAACACTGTCTGACATCGCCATTGTCTTTGCTTCTTGGAACGCTTACTCGCGTTGCTTTGTCCACATCCACCTTCTTATAGTAGCTTGTTGAGTAGATGGAGGACTGTAGCTAGGTTTGGCAAGAACCTGTTGTAGTAGTGTGACACATCTTTCGGCAGTGGAACCTCTGCGACGGCCTGCATCTTCCCTTGACATTTGTGCAGTCCACTCACATCGATCCACAGTATGTGATACTTGTCTTGAAGAACTCATACTTGTCACATCAGCCCATAGTCTTCCAGTCCCTTCAAAACCCATGTGAGGTTCTCCAGGTGAATGACATAGTTTCCCCAGTAACTATAATGTCATCCAGGTAACATTGTGTGCCAGGACAGCCTTGTAACACCTGGTCCATGACTCTTTGCCACAGTGCTGGTGCGGACGCAATGCCAAAGACTAGCCTATTATAGCGATAAAACCCCTTGAGTGTATTAATAGTCATAAAACACCTTGGAGTCTTCCTTTATCTCCATCTGAAGATATGCTTCTGCCAGGTCCACCTTACTGAAGTGCTGCCCTCCTGAGAGTGTTGCAAAGATATCCTTTATTATTGGTAGTGGACATTGCTCTGCTTGAAGCACTGGGTTGACAGTGATGTTGAAATCACTGCACATTCTCACGGCTAAATTCTTCTTTGTCACAGGCACAACTGGAGTAGCCCAGGGGCTCCACTTTGGACAGTGTCCCTTTGGCTTCGAGCTCATTTTCCACTGTCTGGTGGATAGCGTATGGAACTGGACGTGTCTTGTGGAACTCGGGCGTGGCATCGTTTTTGAGAACTATTTTCCCTTTGATGTGTTCAGTGTTCCAATTCCTGGTTTGAACACAGACGCAGCACCATCCAAAACTCCGTCCAATTTCTGTAGGGCAGGAGGTGCATTGCGCAGACTCTTTATGGATCTCCAGTCCAACTAACTTCCTAAGCCAGTCACGACCCCAGAGTGCTGGTCCACCTGACTTCATCACGTACAGATCTGACTTGCACGGTTGGTCATTGTACTTCACAGTCACAGACATCACTCCAAGAGGAACTATCTTCCCACCTGTCTATGTTCTAAGTTATACAGTGCATTGCTTAAACTTTGCATTCTTTAAATGCCTCTTGAACTCCATTTTCAGTCTGTCCATTCATTACTTCTTTTTCTTTAGCACTTTTAGTTGTCTCAGAACTACAAACTCTGAATGTGACCTACTTTGATACATTTCCAGCATGTCTTGAATCTGCATTGGGATGCATTATGCCAGCCTTTGCCACAATGGTAACACAGTTCACCTTTGTCGGTTGTTTTCTGTGATTTATTTACCGCTGCCATCTTGTTCACAGGTACTTTCACTCCTGACTGTAGCTCTATAGCATCTCTGGCAGCTGTTTCCATGGCTACAGCAATTTCTACTGCCCTCTTGAAAGTGAGATCAGCCTCTGTCAGCAGTCTCTTTTGGGTAGTCTTTCAGTATTCCACATACCAAACGGTCTCTCAGTGCATCATTCAGTCCAAACTGGCAGTGTTCTGACAACTTCTTTATCTCAGCTACGTGGGCTGCAATAGATTCTCCTTCATTCTGATTGCGTTCATGAAATCTGAAACGTTCTGCTATGAACAATGGTTTTGGCCAAATGCTCTTGCATTGTTTCCGCAATGTTATGAAAACTGAGCTCAGATGGTGTTCTAGGAGCAGTTAAACTTCTCAGCAAAGCTTAAGCTTTTCCTCCGATAGCACTCAATAACACTGGCATATTTCTCTTCATGTATGGCATCAAAATACTGCTCAATCCATTCACAGTACATATTCCAATAATCTGTACTACTATCAAATGCATACATTTCCACAATGTAGCCAGCCATCACACTGTTTCCTTGTCTACTCACTGTGGCCGCGACGTTTGTTGCTAGCGAGTTTTCCCCTTGCTCAGATCCTCTCTCTCTCACTCTCTTTCTCTAGGAAGAAGATGATCTCCGTCAACAAGTTCACTTTCATGACCTTATCCTCTCTTGGGAGATTACACATCTGCTCGGCTCATTAGTCGAGTAGTTTTAGGTCCTTTTTAAATCATCTCATCGCCACTGTTGTGTTTGTTGATTAACTTCCACAACACAAAATAACCAAGCGGGACGTAGGAGTACAGTGTCAAAATGTTTGTCAAAGGTTAAGCTCAAGATATACAAACAATAATGATGACGTCATCAGAGAGGTCAATCAATGTCTAACATAGAGTTCTTATTCTATGCCTATGCATTCACTATGCAATACACTACAAAGAGCTGGTGCCAAAAAACCTAGCTGAGGACAAAGTGTGTTCTGTTTGGACTGGTGCTGGGCCGGGTGACAGGGTCTGAGTCCCAAATAGCACCCTATTCCCTACATAGTGTGCACTACTTTTGACCAGGGCCCATAGGACACTTAACAGGGAATTGGGTGCCATTTGGGACGTTGACAGAGACAGCCGTTAGCCTGGAGGAACCCAGGAGTTGTGGAAGAGGATTATTATATCACTAAGTCAGAGAGGGGAAAACCTCACCGAGCAGAGAAATGATATGCCTTGAATTAAACACAAGCCAGAAGAAAACCCAAACCCCAGGCAGAGAACTATGAAAAGAAAATAACACTAATCTGACGTTTTACCCCATGAAAAGAAAGTCTGTGACTCACGTTACTATACTGTCGTTCTAGAAGGAATAACACACCAGATGGAGGAGGTTCTGTCAAATGGAAAGAGGAGTATTCTTTCTGAAGACAAAGACCAATGTCTGGATGTCTTTGCAAAATCATGTATTTTCCTATGGCTATGCTACTTCATTATGCTATGACTTGAAAATGTCTAACAATGGGATCAAAAATTGTTTGTAAAGTTGAACTTTTTGGGGAGGCAAACTTTAAAAGTACATTTTCAATGAGGTACGCCTCTCTTCTCTGGCCCTGGTATACACTACCACTACAAGTCATAGGCCAGTGTCTAGAAATAGCATGTGTTCCCTTTTTAAAATCATCAGTATGAATAAATGTAAATGAACGCTATTTTTACTGTTCCCCCGGTATTTAAGACAGTTAAGGAATATGATGTGTGGAATACAGACTTTCTTCATCCAATGGCCAAACCGCCCTGTGATACTTTTCATTGGTGGGTTTGAGGTCTATAGAGAAAGCAACTTACAAGTTATAGGGTTACATGAGAAGGTTTTGGAACAAGTAGCCCGGCCACTAACTGTTTTTGTGTGTTTTTCAAGTACTAAAGTGAATGGCCCTAAGGCTTTATGATTCACAATTAGGGGAATGGCACCATAATGCTCTAGTCTGAATTACATAATTGCAGCGTCTAAAACTGTCAATTTCAATAAAACATGAAAATGATTTCCCTTTCATGAAAATTGCCTTTTTAGTCCCTCTCAGATCAATCTGGCCAGTAAACCCTCTTACCCGTCACAGCAGGTGGCACAGCTCCCATTTAGTCATCCCCACTCTTTTGTGTTTTGTTTTTCCCAATTCTTCATGGCTCCTCCAGCCAATACAGAGACAGCTGCTGTGTCATGTCGGTCCAAGCAAAAGGGCAGCTGCTGGTCCTTAGAGAGTCCCCAAGGCCCTCTACCCAAAGTCAGTTAGGGTTAGCTTCTAGATGTACAAACCCATTGGTAGGTGGCAGAAGCCTCACAGGATATATCAACAACACCTGTGGGATAAGGTCGTTGTCTGCTGGGATGGCGGAAGATGGCTGGCGGCCATTGGATAAATCAAAACACTTGGGTGCCGGACCAAATTGAATCTGAAAAATAGGTAGAGAGTAAGGAAAGCTGATGTTGAGTTTGAATCCGATGAAGTTAGCAACAAAAAGGCAGATGATGTGTCGAGGAAGATTGGTGTCAAGTGCAAACAGTATGAGCAGTACCCCAGATCGAGAGTGAGGGAGAATTACCGGAGGTGAGAGGTGTGGTGAAGTTCTTGGAGCTTCCGACTCGCAGCGATTGTCATGATAAAGATGAGTTTTGGCCAGTGGGAGTGAGATTTTTTGAGAAAGTGGACCCCTGCCTTTTGTATGACCCATTTGTGGTTTCAGGGTGGGTGGGAAAGGAGTTGGACGCTGTTGAATTGGTGAAGGTAAGTTGTCTTGTGTTTCTTTCGATCAGAGGGAGCGAGCACTCCACACCATGTGAATGTGGCAATGATACTTGCTTTAGTCTCGAGAACAGGGCACCATTAAAAGGAGTGATTACTTGGGTAGAGGCAAGGGTGCCTACCGGTTCCAAATGAAAAAGCATCTACTTTGTTTCTTTCGATATAAATAACACCATTCTGCATGCACTATAATTTACAACTTTGATAAGAGCTAGTAATCCGTTTGGATGAGGGAATTATAAATATTAATGACACTTGTTTTAGATATATTTTACCTTATTGCTGGATACAAATGTGAGACCAGTCATATGGCAGCAAACTGAAGTATATCAACATATCAACTTTCCCACAGTAAAGTTTATGAAATGCTGTGCCATTATGCAGAATTTCAATTCTACTGGCTTTTAACTTGCAGGGATGGGCACTCTTGAATGTCTTTAATTATAGACTACCCCAACCTTCTCTATCATGTTAAATATTAGCATTATGGGGATACAAATTATCTGACTTGCACCTACATGATTTTGACAACGATTTTGACTTCAGGTTATTGTTTGTTGGGGTGCCATGTAGGTCGTGCCTACCAGAGAAAATATTGATTCCTCCTTTTTGTTTGTGAGGGAATGAGTCCCGTCTGGTCCGTCAAGTCCACACCAATACAAAGGACTCATGTAAAAGTCATAAACCTTTAAAACATTGGAAATAATGGTGTTCTTTTGCACTGGTTGTATTACCAGAATAAATGATCACACACATAACGTCACAACACAATGATCTCTGGTTCCTCAAGAAAAGTCCCGTACCTCAGCCTAAAAAGAATCCAGCCCTGTAAATGAGTTAAAGTGACCTCAGTCACGCGATGTGTGTCCATTCATAAAGTGTAGCTTAAACCCAGTCTCAATCATACAATCAAAATCTATTTTACCACACAACAATAAAGGTTATCAGAACTCCCAGTAGGCACCAACAATTGAACACATAACCCAACATGGTATAAATCACCCTAAAACAAATGAAATGCCGGTTGGAAAAAGTTGTAGTCAGTCAGGGAGTCTGTCAATCCAATCCATCAACAGATCTGCAGCTGAGAGGCCACAGAGAATAGCTGAGACCAACTGAGATGTGTAGTCCAAAGGAAGAAATTAGTGGATCCAAAAGCACACTTTTAAATACAACAAAACAAACAGAGCTTCGGAACTAAGGGTTGAACACTTCCTCATTCGCACCACCGTCACAACCCTTTTTCGCACAGCTGATGCTGGCTAATCTCCTCCAATTCCTCAGACAAGGAGTAACAGGCCTTAAGGCGTGAGACATGGACAATGCGAATGTCTTCACCTGTGTCTTCCAGTTCAGAAGGCCCATCTGCTCCACAATTCGATATGGTCCTTGCCATTTTCGGAACAAAAATAATTGAGGGCAAAATGAAACTTGTGAAGGTGCTTGTCCCAGTGTTTGTGCTTGGTCCTGATACGGGAAGCAACCATGGTCTTCAAGGTTCGATTTACCCTCTCAGTGAGGTTGGTCTGTGGGTGATAGGCTGTGGTCAACTTCTGTCTCAGGTTCCATCTTTGGCAGGTCTCCTCAAAGAGATCAGAGACGAATTGGGAACCTCGGTCAGACAGGATGTGATCAGGCACTCCCCAGCGAGTTAGGATCTCTTTCATGAGAATGTTGGAGACAGCCCTTCACCAGGCCACAGCGAGGACAAAGAGATCCACCCACTTGAAATAGTAATCAACAAAAACAAGCATGTACACATTCTGATTCGAGCTTCTGGGAAATGGACCCATCAAATCGACTCCTAACATTTCCCAAGGTCGGGTAACCACTGTTTGCTGCAACTTGCCAGCAGTCTTCCAGCCTTCTGGTTTGTACATTTGACAAACATGACAGTTTCCAATGTGTGACTTTATATTCAGGCTCAGATTCAGCCAGTACCATAGTGTTTGCAACCGCTTGTAGATTTTGAATCTGCCCAAATTACCAGCCAATGTCATGGAAATGTTCCAGCAGTTGAAGGCGTAGAGGTTCAGGTATAGTACAGTGTGTACACTTGGTAGAGAGTTCTGTAAGGTAGCTGCACAACTCAGTAGACTTTGTCTTCAATGATGGTTAACTTTGTGGTAGGATTGACCATCGTTTCTCCATCTTCCAGGATAGTCGGGAACAAAGCCTGTACTTCTGGATCATGCTGTTGGGCCTTCCATATGGCCTCGACAGAGAAGGGAAAGTCAGTTTTGGGTCTTGACTGCTAGACAGGAAAGTAGCACATGTAAGATGAGTGCCACTTCTACCATCAGCAGGAGCTCTGGATAAGGCATCTAGAACAGCATTGTACTTTCATTTTCTGTATTCTACAGCAAAGGTGAACTCTTGCAACCATAGAGCCCATCTGATGAGTCTGGTGCTTGGTTTGTTGGTCTTGAACACACACACAAAGGAGGAATGGTCAGTGACCACAGTGAAGCATTTTCTTTCCGTTCTGCTCCATTCAACGCCCGACTGGCGAATGCTAGCACTTCTTCACACAGTCCAACATCCCTTGCATCAGTGTAAACAACAAAAGGACAGTCAAAGTTGGGATGACTCAAAATGGAAGGTGTGACAAGGTGTCGTTTCAGAGTTTCAAAGGAGGTCTGGCACTCTGCCGTCCATCGGAACTTCACTCCTTATGCTTTAATGCGTTCTTATGCTTCAATGGATGCCATCAGAGGACACAATATTGCCACCGAACTTCAGGGAGGTTTGGCATAAGTTGCTCTTCTTTGTATTCAATGTCAGACCAGCTTCTCTTTGCTTGTCCAACACTGCCAAGAGAGATCTTGAAAAAGTGTTTTTCTATGGTCTGGGAGTAGATAATCATATCATACAGGTAGAGGAAACAGATCTTCCCTTTGAGCTCACCTAACACAGTCTCCATGAGTCTTTGGAAGTTGATAGGTGCATAAAGGAAAACAAGCCCTCAGCACAGACAAAAGCAGTCTTGTCCTTGCTGTCCTGGTCCGTCTCAACCTACCAATAGCCACTATTGAGGTCAAGGGTGGTGAACACAACAGCGCCAGACAATAACTCCAGGATCTCTTGGAAGGTGGGAAGAGGATAGACATCAGTCTGGGAGACTTTGTTGGTCTTCCTATAGTCCACACAAAATCTAAGACCACACGTCTTTTTTGGGATGAGGACAACAGGAGTAGCCCAGGAAGAGGAGGAATGTTCAATTATATTTTGTTTCAACATATCATTAATGAGTCCCCTTTGGATGATGAGCTTTGCTGGGGACAAACAATATGGCTTCTGCATGATAGGCATTTCCTGTGTAAGGAATATTTTGTTCTTCAGAAGCCCGGTGCGTCCCAGCTTCGAAGTGCATACTGTACATCCAAGTTATTCTGCAGCTGTTCCAACACTCCTCTGATTTCTCCTTTTGGTTTGTGAGTAATTAAAGGGGAAGCGCAATGTCGATATGAGAGGCACTTAGACGTTCAGACAAATTCAGGGTGTCACAATGTTAACTGCATGAACTTTGCAAAAACCATGTGATCAAAGGTCATGCAGTTTTTGGTGAAGTTGCCTTCAAGTCCCTGCAGTTACTTCCCACCAACTGCACCATGCAGCCATCATCTGCATTGTGGGAGGCACTATTTGTCAACCAATTATTAGGGAGTTTTTGGTTGAACCACACGAAAGTAACGAAAGACGTGACTGAAACCGGAACCAACTTTGCAAATGAAAGTGATATTTGAGACCTTTCTCTAACCATTTAATTATTCACACGTTATGGGGGCATAGAGACGTTTATTGCAACATTTATAAAAATTAAAATAAATGTATAGCTGCCATGTTGACCTGAGCCTTGCTGTTGGAAAACCACTACAGTGTCCAACTATCAGCTGTCACAGATGCACCTTCCCCGACACCACTCGCCGACTTGTCTAGAGTAGGCTTCGTTAGCCTTACTGCTCGAACACACCCATAGACTACAGTCAAAAGACTACAACAGCCACAAGGTTGTTAACAACCAAAGCAGCCATTACTGCAGTTGTTTAACATGGCAGTCAATAACCTATTTCCTGTAGTCTCAAAAATGATTAAGCGATTTGTTTCTTGTAATAATGTTGATTTTCAATTTCTACCTCAAATGGAGTACACTTTGTTAATAAAATGTATTAAATAATATGAAATAATGTCATTCAAACAAGTTTACTCACCCACATAAGTATACCTGATGCACATGTATCAACTCTGAAACTTTTTTTGATTGGGCTAATGGCTATGGCTAATGACTTCTACCTGATTACATGGCACGTGCCAATTGTCTGCAATTCACACCTCCCATGTAGATGGTGACAATTAGCATAGCACTTGATGCGGTACGTAACACAGGAAGCTCAGGAGCTCAGGAGCCTTGCTAGTGAGAGCAGAGATTCCTGAGTCAGACAGGTTGGGAATACTGAGGTATGTGGTCTCAGATGGGACTTTAATGTTAACAGACATTTATTCATTAAGCAAGAGCAATCTAGAGCTACCTCAGTGGCCAGTTGATGCAATACTGTAAAGGTGGAAATTGGAGTTGACTGTTGATGAGTAAGTAGCCTTTGTGGTTAAGAGCGTTGGGCCAGTAAACGAAAGGTAGCTTGTTTGAATCCCAGAGCCGGCAAGATGGAAAAATATACCGTTCTGCCCTTGAGCAAGGCAGTTAACCCTGAATAACAACTGTTCCCCGGGCGCCGATGACATGGATGTTGATTAAGGCAGCCTCCTGCACCTCTCTGTCCTTATACAGTTCCTTCAGAAAATATTCACACCCCTTGACTTTTCCCACATTTTATAGTGTTACAGCCTGAATTTAAAATACATACAATTTAGATTTTGTGTCACTGGCCTACACACAATACCCCGTAGTGTCCAAGTGGAATTATGTTTTTAGAAATTGTACAAATCAATTAAAAATTAAAAGCTGAAATGTCTTGAGTCAATAAGTATTCAACCCCTTTGTTATGGCAGCCTAAATACATTCAAGAGGAAAAATGTGCTTAACAAGTCACATAATAAGTTGCATGGACTGACAGGGTTTTTGAATGACTACCTCATCTCACTATCACACATACAGTTGAAGTCGGAAGTTTACATACACCTTAGCAAAATACCTTTAAACTCCGATTTTCACAATTCCTGACATTTAGTCAGAGTAAGAATTCCCTGTCTTAGGTCAGTTAGGATCACCACTTTATTTTAAGAATGTGAAATGTCAGAATAATTATATATATATCACATTCCCAGTGGGTCAGAAGTTTACATACACTCAATTAGTATTTGGTAGCATTGTTTTTAAATTGTTTAACTTGGGTCAAACGTTTCGGGTAGCCTTCCACAAGCTTCCCACAATAACTTGGGGGAATTTTGGCCCATTCCTCCTGACAGAGCTGGTGTAACTGAGTCAGGTTTGTAGGCCTCCTTGCTCGCACACACTTTTTCAGTTCTGCCCACACATTTTCTATAGGATGAGGTGAGGGCTTTGTGATGGCCACTCCAATACCTTGACTTTATTGTCCTTAAGCCATTTTGCCACAACTTTGGAAGTATGCTTGGGGTCATTGTCCATTTCGAAGACCCATTTGCGACCAAGCTTTTGCGACTTCTTGACTGATGTTTTGAGATGTTGCTTCAATATATCCACATAATTTTCCTCCCTCATGAAGCCATCTATTTTATGAAGTGCACCAGTCCCTCCTGCAGCGAAGCACCCCCACAACATGATGCTGCCATCCCCGTGCTTCACGGTTGGGATGGTGTTCTTCGGCTTGCAAGCCTGCCCCTTTTTCCTCCAAACATAACAATGGTCATTATGGCCAAACAGCTCTATTTTTGTTTCATCAGACCAGAGGACATTTCTCCAAAAAATACGATCTTTGTCCCCATGTGCAGTTGCAAACCGTAGTCTGGCTTTTTATGGCGGTTTTGGAGCAGTGGCTTCTTCCTTGCTGAGCGGCCTTTCAGGTTATGTCGATATAGGACTTGTTTTACTGTGGATATAGATACTTTTGTACCTAGTTTGTTAACAAGAAATGTGTGGAGTGGTTGAAAACTAGTTTTAATGACTCCAACCTAAGTGTATGTAAACTTCCGACTTCAACTGTATACCATTATCTGTAAGTTCCCTCAGTTATGTAGTGAATTTCAAGCACAGATTCAACCACGGAGACCAGGGAGGTTTTCCAATGCCTCGCAAAGAAAGGTTAAAAAAAAGCAGACATTGAATATCCCTTTGAGCATGGTGAAGGAGAGGGAGGAAACCTCTCATTTGCCCAAGAGAATGGATCAACAATACTCCACAATATTAACATAAATTACAGTGAAAAGAAGGAAGCTTGTTCAGAATAAAACTATTCCAAAACATGCGTCCTGATTGCAATAAGGCACTAAAGTAATACTTTAGTGAACTTTTTGTCCTTAATGGAAAGTTTTATGTTTGGCTGCGTCATGTTATGGGTATGCTAGTTAACGGCAAGGACTAGGGAGTTTTTTAGGATACAAATAAATGTAACAGAGCTAAGCACAGGCAAAATCCTAGAAAAAGATTTGGTTCAGTCTGCTTTCCAACAGACACTGGGAGACAAACTCACCTTTCAGCAGGACAATTTCCTAAAACACAAGGCCAAATACACTGTAGTTGCTTACCAAGAGGACATTGAGTGGCCTAGTTACAGTTTTGACTTAAATCAGCTTCAAAATATATGGCAAGACTTGAAAATGGCTTTCTAGCAATGATCAATAAATCAAAAAGGCAAATATTGTACAATCCAGGTGTGCAAAGCTCTTAGAGACTTACCCAGAAAGACTTACAGCTGTAATCGCTGCCAAAGGTGATTCTAACATGACTTGAATACTTATCTAATCAATTAGTGATTTATTGTCCATTAATACAAAAATAAAAATGTTCTTCCACTTTGACATTACACAGTATTTTGTGTAGACCGTTGACAACAAAAAATAAATCAATTTTAATCCCACTTTGTAACACAACAAAATGTGGAAAAAGGCAAGGGGTGTGACTACTTTCTGAAGGCATTGTACCTGCGCATAAGAGAGGCCATAATGATATGGAGTCTGAGCTTGCTGAACATATCAAGAATCTCGCAGACCAGTTTCATGGGCTTAGTAGCCTCAAATGCAGAGAACTTGCCTATGAATTGGCACATCAAAACAACATCCCTGTCCCAGACAACTGGTCAAGAAATTGAAGTGTAAGTGATATTGAACAGAGAGCTCTATATCTGAATATAGGGGGTACATTTAAGATGTACGATATACCACCCCCCATTCCATGAATGACACTTTGAACTACCAGCACCATCACCCATTGTCACAGAACACCCTCATCCACTTAACCCAAGGTGGCTCAACATACCCCTATGCTCAGCATATCCCACACCTGGGGTTAGTTGTGCCAAGATACTACTTTTTTTGACAATCTATGTTTTCAAAACTGTTATGTATTCTGATTATTCCCAGGGATACACAACATCCTGAAATATATATCTTTGTTAGAGAGAATACCATATTTCCGCTAACATCGTGGTGCTGAATGTAAAAAATGTATCGACATACCCTATTCCTTCCTACATTGTATTAGAAAGGGAGTAGCTACAAATCATTTCAATAGTCAGATAATCTCAGATAAAACGGAAGAAATCCTGGTTGGAAGATTCCGGATTTCCTGCTTATTCCTGAATGATTCAAGGAATCTTCCAACCAGGATTTCAGGAGAAATAGCGAATTTATTGAAAGTTCCCAGAATTTTGCAACCCTAACTCTGGGTGGTCATAATCACAATCCCATGCATCATAGTCTGCAGTCTGGACGGGGAATGTAAAGTGAGAAGTGAATGGCAGTAAATTGAAAATGGTACAGTACGTGATCCTGTCAAGAAAGGAGCATAAATAAATCAGGCGATTTACTGAATACTGAATACCTCATCATGAAACAGAGACTATAGAAAATATGGACCATTTATTTCTGATCCTATCAGTACCTTCAAATGCATGCCTGTCTATTATGGCTTCGTTCCAAATGGAATTCTATTCCCTTTGTAGTGCTATGGGCCCTGGTCAAAAGTAGTCCACTATAAAGGGAAAAGGGAGCTATTTGGAATGTAGCCTCTGTGTGTTATGCTACCTTTAGCCACTTTATCGCACAAAGACCCTTATCCTGCCTATCAGCATATTTAGGGATTTCATTAACTCGGGTAGCAGCGAGCCTGGCCATTGAACCGGCTGTACAGCATACTTTGTGAATGCTTTTTTGCGAGGATGCGGTGAAAGTCCATAAATCACAGCAATGGCAGACATAAAAAGCTCTAATGGAAAGCAAGCCTTCTGAGACACTCTCACTCTGTCTACATTTGAATCAGGATGTCTCATCTGAGGCCACTACTCAATGCAGGCAGGAGTTATTTCATTAAGACTCCGGCTTGAATGGCGTCTCACAGCCATATTTCTTCAAAGATCTTATAGACATATGAGAAATGTGTTTGCACATCATGGTCAGAGAGAATCGGTCTTTGTTATCCAAAAGCTTTGTGGGAATTCAGAGGTCAAGTTTCATTGGCTTGTGTCTGCGGTCAGTGTGTATTCGTTCAAGAATACCTGAACAATTCTAAAGGTCCTCTACTGAAATACAGACATCAAAAATTAAATAAAACAGGAACATGTCACACATTTTCTTACTAGAAGTGCATAAAGCTGGTACAGTTCATGTAAACCTACACCCGCTCTCCAGTCAACGAAGACCATACTTAAATCTTAAATCTTCAAAGAAGGATTTGCTTGTTTCACAGGTCAACTGTCTGGGCACAACGACAGTCCTACAATAAATCTATCTGTGAAGATGAATAAAAACGACATGCCAGCTATTTATTGTGGCTGGCTCATCCTCAATTAGTGCGAGAGCCCATGTAAATTACACTAGTGCTGCACATAAAATGCAGGCGCTACAGAGATTTTAATTGAAGAGGTTGATTAGTAACTCTTGTCCGAAGATTCCACACCCAGTTCTTTCAATACTATTAGATGCCATTGATGTCTTTCATCATCTCTCTGTTAACATGCATACACCCCTTGCTTACTACCCAAATAATCTCCTGCTGATCGGAATGACAGATTGACCAGTTGGACAGATTGAGAGATAGTTTTTACTCAGTGGGGCTACTACAAATCTTTTATTGTTTTTCTTCACATTTAATAGATCCCTTTCTTCCTTTATTTATTCTTCAACTCTTCCAAGGCACAGCATATACTTGACTGCCAGTAAATCTGTTTGGGGAGTAATCTGCCACTACCTACCAGCTGCTCCCATGGCACTGCCTGCTAGCATTCCTGTTGCCATGGGGATACCCAGTCATGCCACTCAAACATAAGGCCTGGCCAAGTGCCAAGAGAGTGTGTGTGTATGCGTGCGTGCATGTGTGTTATTGGAGAGAGGAAAGTCAAACCATGTTTTGCTGTCGTGCCAAATAAATAAAAGGTTTGAGCATTGAGCCAAGTACAGCCTCAATGAACTGCCATTACCAACTTTTTGGAAGTCAGAGACAGTTCTTACAAGTGGTTGAGTAGTGTGTGTATGTGTGTGTACACGTGTTCACTGTTCCATATTCTGCTGTTCCTAGAATCCTTTTACAAAGTGTCCTTTGTTTATGAATACATTGGACAAAATATGCCCTCCTTTTACCACATATCCTAACACTGCTGGTAGGTACCCACTGAGCACACACTGGTTGAATCAACGTTGTTTCCACGTCATTCCAATTAAATGACGTTGAACCAATGTGGAATAGATGTTTAATTGACATCTGTGCCCAGTGGGTAGGCTATAACATTCTCAGTAAAAAGCAAACACTCTAGCTAGGTTAATTACATTATGCTTGATATCCTTTCATTGTTTGGACAGTTGCGGGCACTTTTTTTTCATATTTCCTCCCTGTAAGAAAAGCAGGAAAACTCCAGTAAAGGTATACTAAAAAAAATATATACATTTCAATAAACATTTTGATGTACAGTGATTTGCAGCTGGTTACTCCCTTCCAACTTGTAAAACATTCGTTAAGGTTTTCACTGAGTAAATCTTGTGGCATATGCAAGGGAGGAAAAAGGCAAACCACTACTGTGGTTGGGTTGCCCGGGAAACCAGGTGAATGTATGCTCTATGTGGTGTCGATGACATAATAAATTCCATGACGGTGGAACGCCAACTGCGAGAGCCAGGAGGTAGGGGGTGGGCTTAGAGGGAGGCATGCAGTAACATCATGCATGCATCACAAACTGAAAATGATGATAAGAACAGTTTGGCAAAGTGTCGCCTAGTAAATTATCGCTCTACACGATGAAATCATAGTGCTCATAGCAGGAAAACTCACCTTCCAATGACCTTGCAGCCAGGTCCAGTGGCAACATGGTAACAGACTTATTATTTCAGTCATGGGTGGAATCCATCCTTACGACCTGTATTTGAACCATTCTGCTTCCACTTAAACCTAAAGTCCTTCTCACAGTCATAGTTAAGCGCCCTGTGTCACAGTAGAGAGGCCGAGGTGTGTATACAAGACTGTATGTGGCCAACATGAAGAGATTTACCTATGATTTTCTTAGTCCTCTTTTAGAGCAAACATTTTCACACCACAAAGAATTGTATTCCTCTCATTAATTCCCCATTTCAAACACTCTTTCTTCCCAGCAGCCCAAAGACTTAACCCTTAACGCAAATCCCTTCATCTACAGAAGCTGCTTAGATTTCAGTTTCTGGCCCCATGTAGTGATCAAAGAGCTCCTGGGACGTTTCCCAAATGAGTGCCTTTTGTCCCTTTGATATTTGAAGTAGAATATGTGCACAAATATAGTATTTTAGAAGCCTGTTATATTAAATGAAGTGCCCTTTAATATAGACCAAATGGAAAATTCTATAAATCTGAATATATTTTTATATGAATAAAGACAGCCTTTTGACATGTCCCTCTGTGCATCCTCTGTGATTTATAGGAAGATTACAACCCACTTAACCCCACCATTTGTCCAAGTTTTCACCATCATTGTAAACCCCTAGTTATTTTGTTTCTTTGACAAAGTCAATTCTGAAGATAATTATTTATTTAATATAATAAATAGGTGGTTCATTTTAAGGTAAAGTAACTCCTGTCCCTCATTTCAACCCTGTTACGTGAATTGAACTCTCATTTTAATATGGTGAAACTATTACTTTTAAAGGATGTTTTTCAAAAGAAACATTTAACATCTAATAGTTAAATCATAGTGTAAAAGCTGGTTCTACTCTTTTGGCCCTTTTCTGCGGACAAAAACTTCCATTCCCCGTGTCTAGGGTTACTGAAATTCTGGTAACTTTCTAGTGGCCATTTTGGGTCATTCAGATTATCACAGATGTCTGTAATTATCTCTGGCCCTCTGTGTGGTCTTATCACATGTAAAATATATGAAAGGTTCAAAGAAGTGATATTTAAATTAAACACAGTATGACAAAGCTGTATAAACCTTAGCCCTAGTTCAAACACTACTCTATCGCCACACCGAACTAAAAAATAAGTCACTTTCTCTCTCTAAGAGCGGGGATAGAGTGCCGTCTGAAACCGTTACGTGCACATTTTGTCAATACATTGCATTCAATGGGAAAACGTGTCACAGGGTTGACGCTTATGTCAACACATTGCAGTCAATGGGAAAAGATGAGCGTCAACCAACTGTGTTATGGTTAGGGTTAGCAGTTAGGGTTAATAAAGTGAAATAAAGGTTCAATAAATAAATAGGGTTAGACATTAAGGCAATTCTACGGGGCAAATTGGTGAAACGCAGACAGACAGGCAGGTAGGCAAACAGACAGTTTCAAGTATCAAGTCAATCTAAAGTGACTGATATCCTCCTCGGGCTCCTAGTTTCTACATCTGCAAGATCATTGTGTACAATGGAGGTAAAATCGTTTTTGGGCCAATTTAATTCAAATGTAAAATGTTTGAAGATTCAAAATGTTTAACCCTTCAAATCGCCCCTTTGATCTCCAATTAATCAAGATGAAATTCAATGCATGGCCTACCAGGGACATTCTTTAACAATGCCCTGAGTTTTAACAAGTATTTATGTTAAGAATTGACTGTTCCACAGAGAGTTGAATACAGCGTTTTTGTGTAACTGCAGGAAGAGAATGAAGAACAATGTTGAGAATTAATTAAGCCATTTCCTGTAGCCACAGAAAGCTGAACCTGAACACATGGCATCCCTACAGTATAAGGTCACAATGGGTTGTTTGGAAGGATGGTTGGCTAGCTCAATTGCAATCCTTGGGGGAGTCATGGGTATGTAAGGGCTGTAAGTAATCATTTTTATGAAAGTGTTACACTCAGCGTGGTAGGCTTACATTTTAAATGTATTATATGAACACCGAAACAAAACAAATACAAACAAAAACATAACATTCAGTAGGGCATACAGCACAGTACCAAAAACAAGATCCCACAAACTAAGGTGGGAAAAAGGCTAAGTATGATCCCCAATCAGAGACAACGATAGACAGCTGCCTCTGATTGGGAACCATACCCGGCAAACAAAGAAATAGAAAAACTAGAATGCCCACCCAAATCACACCATGACCTAACCAAATAGAGAAATAAAAAGGCTCTAAGGTCAGGGCGTGACAGTAACCCCCCCCCCAATGGCGCGGACTCCGGCCGTAAAACCTGATCCAATAGGGGAGGGTCCGGGTGGGTATCTAGCCTTGGTGGTGGCTCCGGTGCAGGACGTAGACCCCGTTCCGCTCGTGGATCCGCCATCTTAGGTGGCGACTCCGGTTCAGGGATCATCGCCGGAAGCTCCAGACCGTGGATCGTCGCCGGAGGAACCCCGAGACCGTGGATCGTCGCCGGAGGAACCCCGAGACCGTGCATCGTCGCCGGAGGAACCCCGAGACCGTGGATCGTCGCCGGAGGAACCCCGAGACCGTGGCTCGTCGCCAGGGACTCAGAAGGCTCCGGACCGGGAACCGTCGCTGGAGGCTCCGGACCGGGAACCGTCGCTGGAGGCTCCGGACCGGGAACCGTCGCTGGAGGCTCCGGACCGGGAACCGTCGCTGGAGGCTCCGGACCGCAGACCGTCGCCGGAGGCTCCGGACCGCAGACCGTCGCCGGAGGCTCCGGACCGCAGACCGTCGCCGGAGGCTCCGGACCGCAGACCGTCGCTGGAGGCTCCGGGCCATGGATCTTCACATGGATCTTTGCCAAGACATGCCACACCTGTCTTGGCAAAGAAGAAATGCTCACTAACAGGGATGATTTTTTTTTTTGGAAAATAAGATTTTTGTGCGTATAGAAAATGTCTGACATCTTTTATTTAATCTCATGAAACATGAGACCAACACTTTACATGATGCATTTATATTTTTGTTCGGTATATATACACAGTACTATAGGCTACAGTACGATACTAAATACAGTGTCCAGTGGCACACTGACTCACCCAATGATGAAGATGAAGCCATGACTACTACTCTCGGTGATGGCCGACTCGCTCCTCTTGGCAATAGCATATCTCAAGATAAGCTACTTTGAAAAATAGTACTGCTGTTCGCAAAAAAATGGAAGTTGTAGTGACATTTTTGGTTCTACAGACAGATTAATGTTCTCTTTTCAGCAGTAGACATTTTCTTTCCATACTGTACATTTTCCCCGCAATTTTATTTTGAAATCTGCAAAAGGCAAACAGACAGCCGCAACCAACCATAGAAATATAATCCATAAATGGCAGTTCCCATTCAAGTCAGGACTGGCCGACATTGCCAGTGTACCCATGAGTTTAACACTCAAATTGCCAGGGTAAGAGGTTCCAAAACCCTTCTATGGATTATATGTCTATGGCCACGACGCAACAAGCTCTATATTTGGTGCACACTGTCAAATTGTGGCCTTCCTGACTGTAGGCAAACGGTAACTGCCAAGATTGAGGAAACACTTGAATAAATGAGGGATATAAATTTAATGTTATGGTGTGTGGGGGGCATTTTCCTGGCATGGTTTAGGTCCACTTGTAGAATCTATGCCAAGGTGCATTGAAGCTGTTCTGGCAGCTCGTGGTGGCCCAACACCCTTTTAAGACACTTTATGTTGGTGTTTCCTGTATGCATGCACTTGTGATAAAAAAATAAATAAATACTGGATTATATTTTTAACTATTGAGTCTCTGTGGTTAAATTAAAAACTATTAATAACAACATAATTGTTTTTTGTTCATTTTTTGACTCATGGGCCCCCTGTGGGCTCGGACCCAGCCAGACTCACACAATTGACCAGTCACATTTATTTATTATGCAGTTTATCCCCCCAAATATGAATCAGTTGCCCAATCAAGGCAGGGCCCCCCAATTACCCACATGGGTCCCCTACCTCTTCTCCTCCCCCGTCTGACAATTAGCAGAGCTGCAGCAGTCTGTCTCTCCCTCGTGAATGTATGTGTCTGTCTGTCTGCCTGCCTGCCTACCTGTCTTGTCTGGTGTCTCTAACACTGTCTGTCTGTTTGTCTGTCTGTCACGTTCTCCCCTCGGGTGTAGCTCGTCTGAGGAGGAGACACAGTTTTATGTGTTGACACAAATTCATCTGCAAGCACCGCGGTGTCAGATAACTTTAACACTTTCTGTTCATTAATGTATACAACCAACCGCTCTGGGAGGCTGTTTTTAAATTCTTCCAATAACATTAATTCACGAAGACCTTCAAAGTCATTGATTTTACTCGCTGAGCACCATTTGTCAGAGAGACTCCTTTCTAGCGAATTCAACAAAAGTTTTTATAGAGGATTTGGAGTGCTTTCTAAACTTTTGTCTATAAGCCTCCGGCACAAGCTCATACCCACGGAGCACAGTAGCTTTAACTATGTCGTAATTAAGACTATCAGTGAGAGAGAGAGAGAGAGCCCATCACCTCCTGCGCTTTACCGGACAATTTACATTGGAGTAACAGCGGCCACACATCCCTAGGCCAATTCAAAGCCACTGCTATGCGTTCGAATGCACAAATGTAAGAGTCAACCTCAGACTCACGGAATTGTGGAACTAAAGCAATATGCCGGCTAATGTCAAAGGTAGAGGCAGATCCTGGGGTGGAAAACACACTATTGGAAATGGCAGGGACAGCGGCCAGCCTCGCCATCTCCGTCTCTAATTCCAATTTGCGCATTTCGAAGTCCATCTGCCTTATCTTAAGGTCCTTTTCTGCTTCCAACTCCATTCAGCGCATCTCCAACTTGAGATGTAGCTCATCAGTTCGGATTAGTGCTCGCTCTTCTGCCTCCAGCTGCAAATGTACAGCCGTAGGCACAGGAGAAAGAGGGTCAAATCGAGGCAAGGTGGCCGGGGCCTTATACTCGACCTCATCATCGGGCCTATACGGGGTACCCAGAGCATCCACCACCTCTCCAACCACAGGCCGAGGCAAAACCACCACCTGCTTTTCAATCAGCGCCGCTAATACCAATGCCTTTACCTCCGCCTTAACAAAACCCCTTGGCTCGGAGATATCGAAATGGTCTGCCAAAGTCTCTAAATCCACTCTCCTACAAATTCTCAAATCCCTCCCACGTTGGGTTATCCAGAAAAAACTTCAGGTTAAAGTTGGCCATTTTCTAAATCCACCACCTAACTACAACATCCAACACAGAACTAAACACTACACCCAACACAACAACCACCCAATCCACCTTTACTACCCTAGTGTGTGGGCACAAGCTGGATCAAAAAAGATCCCGGATGAGCCCCCATCTTACGTTCTCCCCTTGGGTGTAGCTCGTCTGAGGAGGAGACGTAAATGCCTGGGCTTACGCACACAAGGTAAACCAGATGGATGGGGAAGTAATGTGGGGTGTAATGAGCGGAAATAACCAGACCACAACCAGAACTCAAGGTTAGCCCTCGGGGGATGTTTAGTAAAGTAATTAAGCAAACAATATAAAACATCCATAAAGAATCAGTAAGAAAAAAAAACAAAAAAACAACCAGGGAAGGTAAGAAAAGGGAATGTTTGGGATCGGGGTCCAATTAATGAAAATAAAACAAAAGGTCCCTCTTCTACACACCTAATCCTTCCTAACACACTCTAAACCCTAACCCACTGTCCTACCTGGTTCCTAATCCTTCCTAACACACTCTAAACCCTAACCCACTGTCCTACCTGGTTCCTAATCCTTCCTAACACACTCTAAACCCTAACCCACTGTCCTACCTGGTTCCTAATCCTTCCTAACACACTCTAAACCCTAACCCACTGTCCTACCTGGTTCCTAATCCTTCCTAACACACTCTAAACCCTAACCCACTGTCCTACCTGGTTCCTAATCCTTCCTAACACACTCTAAACCCTAACCCACTGTCCTACCTGGTTCCTAATCCTTCCTAACACACTCTAAACCCTAACCCACTGTCCTACCTGGTTCCTAATCCTTCCTAACACACTCTAAACCCTAACCCACTGTCCTACCTGGTTCCTAATCCTTCCTAACACACTCTAAACCCTAACCCACTGTCCTACCTGGTTCCTAATCCTTCCTAACACACTCTAAACCCTAACCCACTGTCCTACCTGGTTCCTAATCCTTCCTAACACACTCTAAACCCTAACCCACTGTCCTACCTGGTTCCTAATCCTTCCTAACACACTCTAAACCCTAACCCACTGTCCTACCTGGTTCCTAATCCTTCCTAACACACTCTAAACCCTAACCCACTGTCCTACCTGGTTCCTAATCCTTCCTAACACACTCTAAACCCTAACCCACTGTCCTACCTGGTTCCTAATCCTTCCTAACACACTCTAAACCCTAACCCACTGTCCTACCTGGTTCCTAATCCTTCCTAACACACTCTAAACCCTAACCCACTGTCCTACCTGGTTCCTAATCCTTCCTAACACACTCTAAACCCTAACCCACTGTCCTACCTGGTTCCTAATCCTTCCTAACACACTCTAAACCCTAACCCACTGTCCTACCTGGTTCCTAATCCTTCCTAACACACTCTAAACCCTAACCCACTGTCCTACCTGGTTCCTAATCCTTCCTAACACACTCTAAACCCTAACCCACTGTCCTACCTGGTTCCTAATCCTTCCTAACACACTCTAAACCCTAACCCACTGTCCTACCTGGTTCCTAATCCTTCCTAACACACTCTAAACCCTAACCCACTGTCCTACCTGGTTCCTAATCCTTCCTAACACACTCTAAACCCTAACCCACTGTCCTACCTGGTTCCTAATCCTTCCTAACACCCTCTAAACCCTAACCCACTGTCCTACCTGGTTCCTAATCCTTCCTAACACACTCTAAACCCTAACCCACTGTCCTACCTGGTTCCTAATCCTTCCTAACACACTCTAAACCCTAACCCACTGTCCTACCTGGTTCCTAATCCTTCCTAACACACTCTAAACCCTAACCCACTGTCCTACCTGGTTCCTAATCCTTCCTAACACACTCTAAACCCTAACCCACTGTCCTACCTGGTTCCTAATCCTTCCTAACACACTCTAAACCCTAACCCACTGTCCTACCTGTTTCCTAATCCTTCCTAACACACTCTAAACCCTAACCCACTGTCCTACCTGGTTCCTAATCCTTCCTAACACACTCTAAACCCTAACCCACTGTCCTACCTGGTTCCTAATCCTTCCTAACACACTCTAAACCCTAACCCACTGTCCTACCTGGTTCCTAATCCTTCCTAACACACTCTAAACCCTAACCCACTGTCCTACCTGGTTCCTAATCCTTCCTAACACACTCTAAACCCTAACCCACTGTCCTACCTGGTTCCTAATCCTTCCTAACACACTCTAAACCCTAACCCACTGTCCTACCTGGTTCCTAATCCTTCCTAACACACTCTAAACCCTAACCCACTGTCCTACCTGGTTCCTAATCCTTCCTAACACACTCTAAACCCTAACCCACTGTCCTACCTGGTTCCTAATCCTTCCTAACACACTCTAAACCCTAACCCACTGTCCTACCTGGTTCCAAGAAAATACAAGGGTGACACCCGCCCGGCTACGTGGGAATGTACACCCATGGGCAGATCTACCTTTTCCCTTCTCCAGGACCTAGGTAGGGTGGAGTACCTCAAGAGGATAGGCTGAAACACAAATAAAGATAAAGATAAATTAAAATAACAAATCATCAAATCCTCAACTAGTCAAACAAAACAAGGGTCCCTCCTCTCTCTCTTTCTTCTCACACGGCAAACAGATATCCTCTCACACGGCAAACAGATATCCTCTCGTCAATCAGCTACAGCTGCCAGGACTACGGACCGAAGCCACGCCCACCATCGTCAGCCGCAACTCAGTACACCTGTAATGCCTAGGACACAAACACACTAACATGGGAAAATGGGGAGCAAGAAAAACGTGTCACACGTAACACTGTCTCTCTGTCTGTCTGTCTGTCTGTCTGTCTGTCTGTGAATGTATATGTCTGTCTGTGAATGTATATGGCTGTCTGTCTATTAATGTATATGTCTGTCTGTGAGTGTCTCTGTCGGTTTGTCTGTCTCTCTATGAATATACAGTAACATGGGGAAATGGGGAGCAAGAAAAACGTGTCACACGTAACACTGTCTCTCTCTCTCTCTCTCTGTCTGTCTGTCTGTCTGTCTGTCTGTCTGTCTGTCTGTCTGTCTGTCTGTCTGTGAATGTATATGTCTGTCTGTGAATGTATATGTCTGTCTGTCTATTAATGTATATGTCTGTCTGTGAGTGTCTCTGTCGGTTTGTCTGTCTCTCTATGAATATACAGTATACATCTCTGCCTGCCTGTCTGTCTGTCTGTCTGTGAATGTATATGTCTGTCTGTCTGCCTGTCTTGTCTGGTTTTTCTAACACTCTGCCTGTTTTGAATGTCTGCCTGCCTGCCTGCCTGCCTGCCTGCCTGCCTGCCTGCCTGCCTGTCTGTCTGTCTGTCTGTCTGTCTGTCTTCAACAAATGGCCGCTACTGTTCACAATGTCAAAGTCTCCACTGTGATGTTAGGTCATTGTGGAGCGGGAAGGGCAGGCAGCAGCATCTCGTAAAATGGCTGACTATTCAGACTGGCATCTTTGTGAATCCAATGCTGTGATAGCAGTAATAACCTGCTTGTCTTTATTGCGTTCTTCTCACAGGTCAGACCTGTGTTGGCTCGTTAGAGCTCTATGTAAGTCTAATCGGTCTAAATGTAACATGCTGTTTTACCAGGTCATGATCAAGTTATACACCAGGAAACCCTATATCCGTTATTACACTTCCAGCTGTTTTATCTGCAAACCTGGAGAGGAGAAACACAGTTGAAAGCAACTAATTCCTGCCAGCACCCTGCCAGCACAACGGACAGAGATGTATATTTTCCTGGTATGAAGTTCTTATTAGCTCTGCACTGAGGGTACCTCCAACTGGCTGTGTGGAGACTATTACTAAAACACTCGGGTCTGAGTCCCAAATGATACCCTATTCCTTATATAGTGCACTACTTTTGACCAGACCCATAGGGCTCCTACAGGGCTCTAGTCAAAAGTAATGCACTACATAGGGTATTCTACATAGGGATTCTGATTGAGCTCCATCTCTTTAGAGAGTTCACCATCTCATGCTGCTTGCCAGGAAGAGAATACAACAGTGAAATGCCCGGTGAGGTGTTCTAGCTCTCTTCATATGGTGGACTGTAGTCAATAGATCTACAGGGAGTGTTAAATGCACTATTTTAAACTTCTCCAGATTAAAGGATAAAATGTATCTGTAGGTGACTGTAGTTTAAGCATGGTGCTTACAACGCCAGGGTAGTGGGTTTGATACTATCGTCTAAATTATTTTGGCACACTAGTTTAAATACATTTCAATTAGCATATAATTACTGAGCATGTTTTGTGTATATAAGAGGATTGGGACCATCCTTGCCAAGCCACTGTGTGTTAATCCTTAGTCCTGGGCCATGGCAGGAACAGGGTTGTGTGTAGTTTGTGGTAGGGCTGGCTGCTGTGCTGCCCTCTCCTCGCAGTCGTCCACCCAACCCCTTGACCCCGCTTCTGAGGTCTAACTAACTAAGTCCTCTCTCCCTGGAACTCTCCTGCCACCTAAAGCACAGAGCCAGAACCAGAGTATCACAGCCTAGGTGGCTGGCATCCCTGCCTTGAACAGCAGCCTGCCCTGAAGGATCACCTCTCCTCCCTGTCGGAATAGTAGTGGTGTGGAGTATATGAAAGGAAACATATTGGCTTTGTGAGTATTCATTTAAGCTACTCTGTCACGTGATGAATGAAGCACAGTCAAAGTTTTAACCCCTTTCACATCACTTTTGATGACTTTCTGATGAGTTATTGCACATTATTATATGAGATTATTGCATTTGCATAGCATTGCATTACACAACAGCATTTGATGTGGGGCCCCTAAACGTTCCAAAAATACAATGGCGAGAAAATGCACTGCATGGTCTTCTCCTATCGAATATTCCCATGTCGTTGTTGGTTGTTCTTTGAACCCCTCTCTCAATTCAAATGCATTGCTCGCCTAATAGGAGCTGTCACTTTGTGTGGATATTTACCCTGGACTGTGTGTGGCTATGAGGAGCGTAGGTGTTCACTCTGGGGCCCACTTGTCTATGTAATGAATGTGAAAACAATGAGACACCCAGTGGCTCCCTTTCTCCATGAGCCGACCTGGGTCTGATTCGCCTTGGCAAGGGGGACAGAGACCCAAAACAAAGCTGAAGGAGGGGTTCAGAGGTCAGGCACCAAGCCCAGCTAACAGGGCCATTTCTCCAGTTTGGGCTTCCGAAAAGGAAGAAGACACAGAGGCCCAGAGACAATGGGATAAAAGGGCCCCTCTAAAACCATTATATTCTGAGGAAGTGATGGCCGTGAATGATGACAGTGAGTGAATAGGGACTGTTGAGGTGGGAGGTTGGTTCCATTAAAGGCCGTGGACACTCCATTATGGCAACACAGGGAGGTGGTGATGAGGTGGGACATTTTCCCTATTAGGCCTCTTTCTTCCCACCACTCTGTCCTCTTGGAGATAGGGACGAGTTAGATTACTGTTTGCCTAACATCAAGCCCTTCAGATCTCCCGTCGAGACACTTGGAATGTTATTCATATTTTTCATAATTAATAAGCAATAGTTTTTTTCTAAATGCAGAAAATCCGATGTTTCTATGTCAAACAGTTTAGTTATATTTCAGTCTTCTGTGATGTACATAAAGTGTAATATTGGGATGCAAACTCAAAATTGAATACATTTTAACTCTATATCTTGGTACAGGTGTCTTCTTTTTTAAAGCCCATAACCATGTGTGTCACAACTTCCGCCAAAGTCGGTCCCTCTCCTTGTTCGGGCGGCGTTCGGCGGTCGACGTCACCGGCCTTCTAGCCAACACCGATCCACTTTTCATTTTCCATTTGTTTTGTCTATGTCTTACACACCTGGTTTCACTCACCCAATTACCTGTTTATTATTTAACCCTCTGTTCCCCATGTTTGGTTGTGAGTGATTGTTTGTTGTATTGTGGTCCGTATTTGTGGGCTTGGAAATTCTCTTGTATTTTTGATGACTTTGAGTAAAGTCACTTTTATTTACTCATCTCTGCTGTCCTGCGCCTGACTCATCTGCACCAGCTACACATAGATCCTTACAGAATCACTCACCCTGAATGGAGTCAGCAGGAGCAGACACCCTCCCACTTCCAGTGGAGGAGCGCGTTCAGCAGCGCGCGACCATGTTACAACGTCTGGGCACAGCCATGGATCGCGTGCTGCAGACGATGGATCGTTGGGAGAGAGGAGGAGATTTTCCAGCGCCTCCACCAGCCCCACAACAACAGGTCCCACTGTCCACCCCTCTTCCACCTGGTCCCAGCGGGATTCGACTCGCGCTCCCGAGGGAGTATCATGGGACGGCTGCCGGATGCCAGGGGTTTATACTACAGCTGGAGCTCTACCTGGCGACCGTCCACCCGGCTCCTTCGGGGCGTGAGAGTGTGTCCGCCCTCGTCTCCTGCCTCTCAGGCAAAGCCCTGGAGTGGGCCAACGCTGTATGGAGTGAGGGAGACGCGGCATTGGACCATTACGCAGAATTCACCCGCCGCTTTCGGGCAGTGTAGAACATCTATTCCACCTGAAGCAGGGGACAAGGAGCGCGCAGGATTTCGCCTTGGACCTCCGGACCCTGGCTGCCAGCGCAGGATGGAACGTCAGGGCCCTGATCGATCACTACAGGTGCAGTCTGCGCGAGGACGTCCGTCGTGAGTTGGCCTGCCGAGACACCACCCTCACATTGGACCAGCTGGTGGACATGTCCATCTGGCTGGACAACCTGCTGACTGCCCGCAGACATCCGGATTGGAACCTGTCAGTTCCATCCCCAAGCACCTCCGCTCTGACGCCCATGGAGCTGGGAGGTGCTGCACTTAGGGCGACCGGAGGGGCCATTTCCTGCACCATCTGTGGCCGCAGAGGGCACACTGCTGGTCGGTGCTGGGGGGTTCCTCAGGGAGTTGAGGCAGCAGGCAGGGCACTATCGTGTCACCCCAGGTGAGTCGGCACCAGGCTCACCTAGAGCCCCCTGTTGCTCACATGTATGTGTTTATTTCATTTCCTGAGTTTTCCCCACATTCCCAGCATAAGGCGCTCGTAGATTCAGGCGCAGCTGGGAATTTTATTGACAGTTCATTTGCTCATAGTTTAGGGATTCCCCTTGTTCCTGTGGATATGCCCTTCCCTGTACATGCCCTAGATAGTCGACCATTGGGGTCAGGGCTGATTAGAGAGGCAACCGCTCCACTTGACATGGTTATGCAGGAGGGTTACAAGGAGAGAATCAGTCTCTTCCTTATTGATTCTCCTGCGTTTCCCGTGGTGCTGGGCCTACCCTGGTTGGCCTGTCAGAACCCCACTATTTCGTGGCAACAGAGGGCTCTCAAGGGGTGGTCACGAGAGTGCTCAGGGAGGTGTGTGGGGGTTTCCATCGGTGAGACAACAGTGGAAAGTCCAGACCAGGTCTCCACCGTGCGCATCCCCTCAGAATATGCCGATTTGGCTCTTGCCTTCTGTAAGAAGAGGGCGACTAAATTACCACCTCATTGACGGGGGGATTGTGCGATAAATCTCCTGGTAGAAGCAACACTTCCCAGGAGTCACGTGTATCCTCTGTCACAGGAGGAGACTGCGGCTATGGAAACATATGTCTCCGAATCCCTGGGGCAGGGATATATTCGGCCCTCCACTTCACCTAGCTCCTCGAGTTTCTTTTTTGTGAAGAAGAGGGATGGGGGTCTGTGCCCGTGTATTGACTATTGATGGATCAATCAGATCACAGTGAGGTATAGCTACCCGCTGCCTCTCATCGCCAGTGCAATCGAGTCAATGCACGGAGCGCGCTTCTTCACGAAATTGGATCTCAGGAGTGCTTACAACCTGGTGCGTATCTGGGAGGGGGATCAGTGGAAGACGGCATTTAGTACCACCTCAGGGCACTATGAGTACCTCGTCATGCCGTACAGGTTGATGAATGTGGTGTATATCGACGACATTCTGATATACTCCACTACACGCGCCGAGCATGTGTCCCTGGTGCTCAGTCTCCTGTTGGAGCATGACCTGTAAGTCAAGGCTGAGAAATGTCTGTTCTTCCAACAGTCCGTCTCCTTCCTAGGGTAACGCATTTCCACTTCAGGGGTGGAGATGGAGAGTGACCGCATTTCAGACGTGCGTAATTTGCCGACTCCCACCACGGTAAAGGAAGTGCAGCGGTTTCTAGGGTTTGCCAACTACTACCAGAGGTTAATCCGGGATTTTGGTCAGGTGTCGGCGTGCTGCTGGAGCTGCGCGTCAAGGGGGGGTACTGTCATGACTTCCGCCGAAGTCGGTCCCTCTCCTTGTTCAGGCGACGTTCGGCGGTCGACATCACCAGCCTTCTAGCCACCGCCGATCCAATTTTCATTTTCCATTTGTTTATGTCTTACACACCTGGTTTCACTCACCCAATTACCTGTTTATTATTGAACATTTTTACATTTTAGTGACTTAGCAGACGCTCTTATTACACTAGTGAATGCATACATTTCATTTCATGCCTTTTTTTTTTTGTACTGCCCCCCCGTGGGAATCGAACCCACAACCCTGGCGTTGCACACACCATGCTGGCGTTGCAAACACCATGCTCTACCAACTGAGCCACAGGGAAGACTATTTAACCCTCTGTTCCCCATGTTTGGTTGTGAGTGATTGTTTGTTGTATTGTGGTCCATATTTGTGGGCATGGTAATTCTCTTGTATTTTTGATGACTTTGCGTAAAGTTACTTTTATTTATTCATCTCTGCTGTCCTGCGCCTGACTCCTCTGCACCAGCTACACATAGATCCTTACAATGTGTGTGAGGTGAATACTTTTGTTTCAAAGTAGATTTGAAAAACTCTGTGTGACCCTGATTTAGCCCACGGCCGTACAATGTTAATAAAGTGTCTGATCTAGGATCAGGTCCCCCCTGTCCATACAATCTTATTCATTATGATCTAAAAAGAGAAACTGATCAGTGCTCCTACTCTGAGATGCTTTATGAATACAGGGCCCAGAGCTCTGAGCTGATATATTCATACCACACTGTACTGTACTGTAAGCACTTCGAAGCACTGAACTGTACCTATGCTGCTCTGCCACCCGGGAAATGTTTAAGCAGATTCACTTGAGTGTCTGCACTAAAATTATATCACCACCATATGCCGCTGAAACTTAAGAGACTCATCAAGCCCTGCATGGCACAGTGTGCCTACTCTAAATCACTCTTCTTGTATCGCTCTGTCATTGATTCAATTTCTCTCTTTGATTGACAGGATAATCATTTTATCATGTTAATTTTCATATGTCGTTGCCAGCTATTCAATAAAGGATTCATTTAGGAATTATGTTTTCAGTGGACAATATATTGCCTCTGTTATATGTTGAAATACAATGTTTGGCTTGATTGATGGCAGTTCATCTCTAGACCTTATCAGAATATCTGTGAAGCTATTACAGAGGTGGAAGTCATCTCTTTATCACATGAAGAGGACCTAGTTGTGCCGAACATTTGAGTGATGCTCAACTCTTTGATGTTTCAAACCATCTCATGTGAAAGTTGACCAAGATTCGAAGCAACGTCAGGAAGTACTATTTCTATATTTTTTTTCTTCTGAACTTTGATCCTCTTGAAAGAAAAAAGAAAAATACAGCATCATATGATGCAAAATGCATCATACTGGCTGTATTTCTGTATTTTGAAAGTTATATATCTTGAAAAGCTGATTGCTGACATGCAAAACATTTTAGGATTATATCAACAATGGACTAATGAAACAAATACCAAAAGATAGTTTTTGAGTGGAGTTTTCCTTTAAGGGCTCCCTAAGAGTAGGAGTAAGAGTAAGAGTTTGGCCTATATCTGCCTTCCCCACGCCACAACACCACAAAAGGCAAATGGGTTTGCTAGTGCTGAAGATGTAGGACATTCACATGAAATATAGTCACAGCTAGAGCCCTTCATCTGTATACAGACACCCCACCGACAGCCACAGAATGCTGCATGGAGAGGGATTTCTAAATGCTTTTGAGGTTATACCATTTAAGGAGTTGACGGTTCTTTCCCATAAAACACAGTGAAAGACTCGGTGATTAAGCAAAGTCTTGAGGCGTGAGGGCCCAAATTATTGCTGTCTAAATGTGATTGTGTGTAATCTTGTCGATTCAGATGGTGTTCCACACAATTTCAGTGTTCAGCAGCAGAAGCATGTCTAGACCTAAATCGCCTGTTTCATTGAACACCAAAGGAGGTAGCCACATGTTCCGGAGCACTTTAAAGCTACGCTCCACAGCTGTCTGTGACTCGCTGAGAGTCTTCTACGCAAAGGAAGAAGAGGTCTCAACAGCTCAACGGAGTTTCTTCTTTCTTTAACCAAGGAAAATGTGTCCGTCGGGCCAAAAAAAACACATTCCACACTGTGTCAGGGGGATTTAGTGATAAAAGGTGATTATATTCACATCAGGGGAATTTAACGAAAGTGTCAGCCTATTTGCAACATACCTCCATGTAATTGCATTTCCATTTTCATGTGTTGCACTTGCTTTCAGTAGTGTCTATGAATCACATGATTATGAAGGCATAAATGTATGAAAGCGTGTATACATTTTAAATGAATGCCTCTCTGTGGTCACCATGGCACATCGTAAGAGTAGGGGTGTTAACCCCGGTGTCCTGACTAAACTCCCAATCTGGCCTTCATACCATCATGGCCACCTAATTATCCCCAGCATCCAATTGTCTCATTGATCGCCCTTCCTCTCCCCTGTAACTATTCCCCAGGTCGTTGCTGTCAATGAGAATGTGTTCTCAGTCAACTTACCTGGTAAAATAAGGTTTGAATATTTTTCAAATAAAAATGTAGTTCTGTCCTTGTGATGTACTTGTCTATTAATGGTATGTATTATATAATATTTTATGATTTGTGTGGACCCCAGGAAGAGTAGCTGCTTTGCTTTAGCAGTAGCTAATGAGGAACCTAATACAATAAAAAATATATTCAAATTCACATGTGAAAAACTTTAACGGGAAAAAAACTAATGAGCAATTTCACATGTGGAATAACTTTTTTCACATGTGCAAATCTAACTCACATGTGGAATTACTTTAAAATGTCATGATGCATTGCGAGCTGTAGTGTGCATAATCTCTCGTAATGTGAGTCTTGTTATACCAATGGCCCTTGCTCCCAGCATAAGAGACAAATAGAATCATAGTCCACAGCTTCTACACATTGGCATTAGGATTTATCTAATCAAAGCGTCTCCATTGAAACTCCTCTCCAGGCGATACACACATTCTGTCTACCAGTCAGTAGAGATTCCTGCTGTTAGCATATTCCAATTTGCGGCCCCCATAAGTGATCGACCTACATGCCAAGTATAGACCATATATTGAGTTCCCTACAGGTTATAGAAAAGAGCAGAAGTGTGGAACTCTCCGTTCAGAACCCAGTCCTACTGTACTTACCTATAGGTTATGGAACATTTTCTCTTTTAGAATTCCTCTAGTAGGTTTCCTCAAGGAGAAAGCCGCCCACTTCTATGTCAAAGATTATAAAACAAAAACACTTCAGTAAATACTACAGTATAGCACAGTCTGCAAAACACTACAGTAATTACTATAGTATATAAACAATTTTACTTCAGTATTTAAACTATAGTAAACTGTAAATACTACAGTATATTACAGTATACTACAGTAAGTACTAGTTTGCAAAACACTACAGTGATATAGTATTCCTAACATAGTATACAATATAGTATGTTTTCATGTGGGTCATTTCATAAGAACTGTAATTCGCAACATATCAAATGAAATGGATGACGGACATCCACAAATTAATACATACCATACCAAATGTAACATATCATACTAATTTGTGTGTCCCTGATTTTCGTTTACTAAGTTACGTCTACTCCTGAGTCCAGGTTGATATGTGACATTTAAGATCACAATGATCGCCTCTATTTGAAATATAGCCTACTCAATGAGTTGCGTAATAAAAAAAAAGGTTATTATAAACTTCTTAGGGATAGGGGGTAGTATTTTCACGTCCGAATGAAAAGCGTGCCCAAAGTAAACTGCCTGTTACTCAGGCCCATAAGCTAGGATATGAATATTGGTAGATTTGGATAGACAACACTCTAAAGCTCCTAAAACTGTAAAAATAATGTCTGTGAGTATAACAGAAATGATTTGGCAGGTGAAACCCCGAGGACAAACCATCCAGGGGAAAAAACATTGAGGTCACTGTGTTTTCCTTTGGTTTTCTATGGGAAGCTCTATTTAATAGGAACCTGGTTGCAGTTCCTATGGTTTCCACTAGATGTCAACAGTCTTTAGAAATTGGTTGATGTTTTTCTTTTGGGAAATAAGGAAGTAGGGCTGTTCTTTGTGAGTGTCAAGCCAAGTGGACTCTTCTGTTTGGTGCGCGTGAACTGGAACGCGCTTCACGTTTTTTTTATCCGCTATTGAACACAGTATATTCTGTCTTAAATGTTATTGATTATTTACATTTTAGGATACCTAAAGTTGGATTAGGAACGTTGTTTGAAATGTTTGGACCAAGTTTACAGGTAACTTATTAGATACTTTGTAGGCATGTTAGGCGAGTTGGAACCGGTGTTTTTCTGAATCAAACACGCCAAATAAATTGACATTTTTGGGACATAAAGAAGGACATTATTGAACAAAAGGACCATTTGTGATGTTTCTGGGACATTTTGGAGTGCCAACAGAAGAAGATCTTCAATGGTAAGGCATTAATTATATCGCTATTTCTGACTTTTGTCACGCACCTGCCTGGTTGAAATCTGATTTTCATGTGATTGTATGCGGGTGCTGTCCTCAGATGATCGCATGGTCTGCTTTTACCGTAAAGCCTTTTTGGAATCTGACATAGCAGCTGGATTAACAAGAAGTTAAGCTTTATTTTGATGTATAACACTTGTATGTTTTATGAATTTTTATTATGAGTATTTCTGTTTTTGAATTTGGCGCGCTGCAATTTCACTGGATGTTGTCAAATCAATCCCGTTAACGGGATTCGAGTGGGAAGGGATCACTAAGAAGTTTTAAACAAATGAATGCACAGTAGAAAATGACAGACAGGAGCAAGTGCTGCTGTTCAGTCAATTGAGTACAACCTCACATTAGAGTAAAATATCAAGGATGTTGGTAGATGTCTAATGCGGCCCTTATTGAAAGCACTATAACTGCCTTTGCTTATTAAAGAAATTATCTGGCCTATTTAAATCCTTATTTTTTACACTGTCTCATTAAAGGAGAAGTTTACTTTTTTACAACCAACTTTGTATTTTGGATGTAAATGGTATGTTATTGAAGTGTCCAGACACTTTTTTGCAATTTGACTTGTTTTTCAGAAACTGACCCCAACCAGTGATTGACTTCCTCATCCCCGTTCTGCAGTATTGGGGCTAAAATATAAAAATGAACAAAAGCTCCAGAAACACCCAAATGCATGCTTTTAGAAACTGAAACCCTCTCAGTATAGTGATACAGGTCTTCAGATGTTGTATACGGGAAATTGTCATTCCAAACTTTTAGTTGCACAAAATGGAATATGAAGTTATGGATAAAGTTTAATGTGTACAACATCAACAACATACAATATGTTTTATTGTAAATTGTCACAAAAAGAAAATCAAGAATTTGGCAAATACCATTAAAGAAAATGTTATTGAACTGAAACAAAAACAATCCGTTGTCTTCCAAGAGAACAATTCACCATATAAATTACTGCATAAATTATTCCCTATAGTCTAGTTCATTAGAAACATAATATGATTAATGTTGCTACACAATTTCATCCAGTAGTGGTAAGATTCGTATTAAGATCCTGTCACGTTCGTCGTATGGAGTAGACCAAAATGCAGCGGGAATGTGTATACTCATCTTCTTTATTTTAGAAGGCAACGTGAACACTGAACAAAATAACAAACACCGACGAAGACCGTCCTGTAAGGCAACACGCTATACACAGAACAACTACCCACAAACACAGTGACAAAAACCCCTTACTTAAATATGGCCTCCAATTAAAAGTAACGAAGAACAGCTGCTTCTAATTGAAGGCCAAACCAAAAAATAGACTAAATAGACACAGACATAGAAATATACTAACATAGAACATTGCCCAAAAAAAAACGAAACACACTAAACAAACACCCCCTGCCACGCCCTGACCAAACTACAATAACAAACAAGCCTTTTACTGGTCAGGGGCCTGTTGCACAAAAGTAGAATTAAGACATCCGGGATAAATGACTCAGCTGAGCTCAATGAAGCCAAAACATGTGCGTCCAGGCTTAATTGGTTGCACAAAGACCAAGCCAGGATGAGCAGACACGGATTCATTAAGCCAGGTGAAACCAATCCTGGATAGGTGCGCGCTCACGGCTCACTCAAATAGACCCCGCCACAGATCACAGATTAACTGATTTACCATGGCAACTAGAGCCGCGTACTTTTCCCCGTCGGAAGCACAAATCCTCATGGAGGCATACGAGGAGGTAAAATATATAATTAAGAAGAAAGGCAACACCGCCACAGTGATAAAGCAAAGAGAAAAAGCGTGGCAAAGTATTGCAGACCGCCTGAATGCGTAAGTAGTGCACAATTACACAGTCACCGCTCCGCTGAAACATCACAATTACAATTCAAATATTTAATTCACATCTCCAAAAATGCAGTTGTACTGTAATTATGAAACGGTTAAATTTTTAATTGAAATGCACTGCAGATATGAGTGAAATTGTGTAAAGTAACTCCATCACACTGTATAAAGCTATGATAGATTTTTTGATATTTTTACTGAAAACAAGACAAAAATACCAAGTAATTTTTTGCAGTGTGACTCCATTAAATGTGTGTGTGTGTGTGTGTGTGTGTAGATTAAACATGAACGGGCCAAAACGGACATGGCAGCAGGTCAAAATCAAATACAAGAACATTCTGCAGAATGGTATGGTCCCTGACTAATATTTAACAAAGCACAAGCATATATTGTACCCAGAAGGTGCCTGCTCACACATTGTCTGTACTGTTTTAGCAGTGAAAAAGAATACCCACAGACAAGGCACGGGTGGTGGGTCACCAAAGGCTGACCTTACCCCAGCAGAGGACATGGCCTTGGAGCTAAATAAAGGCAGGCCCGTCTTAGAGGGGATCCCTGGGGGGAAAGAGACGAGCATAGGTTCCTCCCAAGATGCCACCCGCTTCATTCAAGGTATGTCCTTCCATCTCTACATGGGATACAACCACATTCATATTGAATCAATTTGGACTGTCTGACTTTGGTTTACCTATTGCCTTGCAGTGTCTGGCAGCACTGTGTTCCTGTTAGAGCCACCAGCACAAGCACCAGACGATGCTGATCCAGTGAGTACTCCATCAAAGGCATACTGTAGGCCTGGCATGTCTTGTCTACTAGCTTCAATATGAATCCGATTAAATGTGATAGGGTGAAGGCCCCAGTGCAGCAGCAACAGCACATGATGGAGACGATGATGAGGAGGAGACCATCTCTCTGGATTCCAGAAGGCATGAGGTATCATGTTAAGACTGTGAAAGTACTATTTACTCTACAATGGTGAGGAGTCCTCATCAAAATCAAAAAATCTAATTTCTTTTACAGGACCCAGATGCTATACAGTGGGAAAACCAGCCTGGCAACATAGTGCGTATTAATAAAAGGACACCACATCCTGCCAAATTCCAGCTGCGCTAATTGTATTGTGTTCACAGAGCTCACAAGCTATCAGAAAGTTGTATGGCAACCACCTCCGGCGCCAAATAGAACTGGCAGACATAGACATTCAGTACAAGAAGAAAAAGATGGAAAATCTTGCACTGGAGTCCGAAATAAAAAAGAGGACAATTAGGAAACTGGACCTTGAAATAAAAAAACTTGAGAGGGAGGTGAGATATGCCTTCAATGTACACTGTATGCTAACTGTAACACAAATGTATTAATCATTATTTTTCTTTCCTCCCCCAGCTCCAAGAAGATGACACAGCTCAAAATAAAAATTAGGTATATTCTCGTAAAGTCAAGTGAGCCATGACATATGAGCTCTTATTGTGAGCACACAGGACGGTGGCATCTTTCTAAGGTTTTTTTTATTTTCCCAGCAATCAGTACAACCAAGTCATCGTTATAAGGCATCGCCCTCTTTTGCCCACCCCCCCAGCACCAGGTGTGGCCACTAGCCTATATGAAGGCCCAAAATTGTGTGTTCCTTTCTGCTCTGACAATGGCATGCCCATTCGTGCGAGATGTGGTGGATGAAGAAGCACTTGTGCTGAGGAGAGCCTTCAGGCGAGAAAGGGTCTTCAGGGACCGGTTGGACCCACTGGCCTTCCCTGATGACCATCTATATGAAAGATACAGGTTTTCTGCAGATGGCATCAGGTATCTATGCAGACTACTGGGTCCCAGGATTAAGCACCGCACTGCACGGAGCCATGCACTGAGTGTGGAGCAAATGGTTTGTGTGGCCTTGCGCTTTTTTTCTAGTGGAGCCTTCCTGTACTCAGTGGGGGATGCAGAACAGCTGAACAAGGCCACAATTTGCCGCACAATAAGGAGTGTGTGTCTGGCTATCAAAGCATTAGCAGATGTCTTCATCTCCTTCCCTGGCCACAGAAGACTCTGTGACATCAAAGAGGAGTTCTATAGGATTGCAGGTAAGAGGATCTACAAATTACAGGACAACTGTTAACACATAGTAGGATACTCATTACTTTGTGTGACAGGTTTCCCCAATGTCATTGGTGCAGTGGACTGCACACACATAAGGATAAAAGCCCCCTCAGGTGCCCATGAGGCCGATTTTGTGAATAGGAAATCCTTTCACAGCATTAATGTTCAGGTGAACATAACTTTTTGATATTGTCCATTGACGAACACTCTGCATTGCCAGTGATGTGCATTGATTGGTGTAATATTCCTCATCTTATGATTTCAGATGGTCTGCAATGCTGACTGTGTGATCAGCAATGTTGTGGCAAAATGGCCTGGCTCAGTCCATGACTCCAGAATCTTTCGGGCCTCTGAAATCTATCAGTGCCTATCACAAGGTAAGCCACACAACCCCTATTTATAACCATCATGGCTGTGTCAAGAATATCACTGTGTTTATGAGGTAGTAATGATGAGATTTTGTGTTGACAGGTGAATTCTCTGGTGTGCTGCTGGGAGACAGGGGGTATGGCTGCCAGCCTTTTCTCCTGACACCTTTCACAGACCCCCAGGAAGCACAGCAGGCCTACAACCATGCCCATGCCAGGACCAGGGCCAGAGTTGAAATGACCTTTGGCCTCCTGAAGGCACGCTTTCACTGCCTTCACAAATTAAGGGTCAGCCCTGTTAGGGCATGTGATATTACTGTGGCTTGTGCTGTCCTCCACAATGTGGCCTGCCTGAGGAAGGAGAGGGCCCCCAGAGTGCCACCAGCCATGGACTGGGACAATCCGGCAATCTTCCCTGATGACGACAGTGGTCGGCTGCTGAGGGACCAATATGTGTTGAATTATTTTAGTTAGTATGTGTGCTTTCAATTTTGGTTAAATATGTCCTGCGGTGGCAGAGGAATTGGGTTTTTTTTGGGTTCGTTTTTTTACGAATTTGGCCTCTTATGATGTTTGTGGGGTATACTGTGTGTAATACAAGGCTGCAGGGAGGCTACTGCATCCATTCATTTGTCTGTTCAGTTGATGTGTATGGATTTGTCCTGCATTTATTTTAGTGTGCAGACATGCAGGGTGTGTTATATACAGACCTTTGAATGTGTATGTATCATTTTGTATAATATGCTTGGATTCTGTGCTTTCCATCTTGTAGTCACTGTGACTTCAGTTTCGAAAGGAGCTGATGGTTTACCTGCTTTGTTTTGTCCTTATTCAATAAAGGAACATAATGTTACACATTGTGTTTTTATATTCATATGGAATGTGTATTTGTTTATATGACAGAGTACTAGGGCCACACTGAAGAAAAAGGATAAAGTCATAAATTTATGAGGCTGGTTCTTTCTGCAGAAAAGCTACATATTGTTTTTACAGTTTTGATACTTATGACAATGTGATACTTAATATTCTGGCACATCAGCATGTCTTTGTTTATGAAACCATACTGAAGTACAATTTCACGAAATGCCCCACATCTGTCATTTTAACAACTGTCCTCCTTTAAAACAACCGGTTACAATATTATTACTTGTGTTTTTTTCCCCTCTGTGGCCCTAATATTCTATCATTTTATATATAGCCTTATAGTCTATGGGAAACTGTAAATTATCTAATGATAGCAACATAATCTAAAAATTATTTTTTATCCAAAATCATTGAAATTAATGATCACAAACGTTTAAATAATGACAGTGGGTCTAGTTATGTGATAACAATGTATAGTGAGCAGTGAAATAACTATTGGTTTCCATTTGTGGTGACTGCTGACTGACATTAGGGATGAGATTAAATAGATCCTGGAATTTAGCCTGGTCTGGAGCAGGCTAGCTCCACAGAATAAATCTCCATGGTAATTTATACCATAACATATCCTCCTGCCCCCTATCCATCTTTAGTGCAACCGGATTACGGATCAATTGAGCCAGGATCACCAAGATATCCTGGCTTAATCCCTTATCCTAGTTTTGTGCAACAGGCCCCAGGACGTGACAGATCCATATCAAATGCATCTTCTTGAAATATCCTTAAAAGACATGTTTGAAGATCAGCAACAATTGTATTGTCCTTCAATGTTTAATTGAAGATTAGCTTTCAGTCTATTGAGTACACATGTACAGTAAACACACAAATCCACTTCTTGAGATCTGGAGATGTTTACGGTCACAGCACACACACAAAGCAGGTCGTCTGGAAATGCACGTTCCCAGCAGAAACAGTTTGGAAGAGTTTGTGCATATATTATGATGACATTTTGTGACATTCTTCGGCTGTTCTGGTCGGAAAAAAAATCTTGAGGTCAGCCAAACAAATCTTCAGGTCAGCCAACTTTAGGGATTTTTCAATAAAGTCTTTGTTGTCATGTAAGGAGAGATGACTCGTTTTCATGCACATTTTTTTATTGAGAAATACTGCACCAAACATCTTAGTTAGATAAAAAATCGTGCAACAAAGATCTCCTCTGCAAAAAATGTCAAAATGTCAAAATCTTAGATTCATTTTGACTTTTGAGGATGTGTACACTGGCTATGGCATCTAAAAATGGCCAAACAGTACTATTGCCGCTTCTTGTTTTTTTCAAGTGAAGGTCTTTTAAGGGAGTATGCAAGCACACTCATTCAGTTTGCCTATCCAACTTCAGCTAACCACCAGCCAAAATGAAGCATCCTGACACCTTTATTCAGACTCATATTATTAGGTGGTCTCAAGCCCACTTTTAGCTAAGAACTTGGGATTCTTTGGGGGGGGGGGGGGGGGGTTGGCCCCCACCAACACATACCAATTAAAACACAAGGATGTTACATGATAATGGCCCTCTATAAAACAAAAATACATCTCAAATTGTATTTCAAATTCATATATTTGAAACAGAATACAGTAATTAACTTAATGGCACCCATTTTGAAATATAATTGTAGTTTCAGTAAAGGGCCCCAGAAAGGGACAGCAGAAAACAAAACATCAAAAGGTGAAAAGAAAGTGCCAGTCTTGTCAGATGGTGCATAAATCTGTCTCTGTACACATTAAAAACCTGTTTGGTATAGGGGTTACGCTAGCGGAACGTTTCGACAACATCCGGTGAAACTGCAGAGCGCGAAATTCTAAAAAAATTATTACAAATATTTCACTTTCATACATTCACAAGTGCAATACACCAAATGAAAGCTGAACTTCTTGTTAATCTAGCCACCATGTCAGATTTCAAAAAGGCTTTACGGCGAAAGCAAACCATGCGATTATCTGAGGACAGCACCCCATCAAACAAACACATGACAATCACATTTCAACCTGCCAGGCACGACACAAAACTCAGAAATAACGATATAATTAATGCCTTACCTTTGAAGAACTTCTTCTGTTGGCACTCCAATATGTTCCATAAACATCACAAATGGTCCTTTTGTTCGATTAATCCCGTTGTTATATCTCCAAAATGTCAATTTATTTGGCGCGTTTGATTGAGAAAAACACCGGTTCCAACTCGCCCAGCATGACTACAAAATATCTAATAAGTTACCTGTAAACGCTGTCTTAAACATTTCAAACAACTTTCCTAATCGAACTTTAGGTATTTTAAAACGTAAATAATCGATAAAATTTAAGACGGGATAAACTGTATTCAATACCGGATAAAAACAACGTGAAGCGCGTGACCTGGAGCACGCATCAAAACAGTATAGTCCACTCGGCTGGACGCTCGTTCTGAAAAGCCGTACTTCTTCATTTCTCAAAAGAAAAACATCAACCAATTTCTAAGGACTGTTGACATCTCGTGGAAGCAATAGGAACTGCAACCAAGTTCCACAGAAATCTAGGTTCCCATAGAAAACCAAAGGAAAACAGTGACCTCAATGTTTTTTCCCCCTGGATGGTTTGTCCTTGGGGTTTCGCCTGCCAAATCAGTTCTGTTGTACTCACAGACATTATTTTAACAGTTTTAGGAGCTTTAGAGTGTTGTCTATCCAAATCTACCAATATTCATATCCTAGCTTCTGGGCCTGAGTAGCAGGCAGTTTACTTTGGGCACGCTTTTCATCCGGACGTGAAAATACTGCTCCCTATCCCTAAGAAGTTTAATTACAGTGTTTCCCAATACACATATTGATGGGGTGATATCCATACGGTGAATATCACAGTGTCATTACTAGCCTAATGATGGGGCGGGTGGTAGCCTAGTGGTTAGGTGGCAGGTAGCCTAGTGGTTAGAGTGTTGGACAAGCAACTGAAAGGTTGCAAGATCAAATCCCTGAGCTGACAAGGTAAAAATCTGTTGTTCTCCCCCTGAACAAGACAGTTATTTAACTAGTTAAATAAAGGAAAAATATAAAATAATTATGGGGTGTCACTGTAATTGAGGCCAGAATAAGTTCCCAAGGACTCTTCTTACTGGATATGCGAATCTTCAGTCCAGGAGTAACTTCCATGCTCTTAGTGTTGTGTTGTTTCAAAACAGAAGTTGCACAACTTACACATTAAACACCTCAACATACAGTGCATTCGGAAAGTATTCAGACCCCTTGACTTTTTCCACATGTTGACATGGCTAGCCTTATTCTAAAATGTATTAAATCATTTTCCCCCTCATCAATCTACACACAATACCCGATAATGACAAAGCAAAAACAGGTTTTAGAAATCTTTGCAAATGTATAAATAATAAAAAACTGAAAACATTACATTTACATAAGAATTCGGACCCTTTACTCAGTACTTTGTTGAAGCACATTTGGCAGTGTCTTGGGTATGACGCTACAAGCTTGGCACACCTGTATTTGGGGAGTTTCTTCCATTCATCTCTGCAGATCCTCTCAAGCTGGATGGGGAGCATCGCTGCACAGCTAATTTCAGGTCTCTCCAGAGATGTTTGATCGGGTACAAGTCCGGGCTCTGGCTGGGCCACTCAAGGACATTCAGAGACTTGTCCAGAAGCCACTCCTCCATTGTCTTGGCTATGTGCTTAGGGTCGTTGTCCTGCTGGAAGGTGAACCTTCGCCACAGTCTGAGATCCTAAGTGCTCTGGAGCAGGATCTCTCTGTACTTTGCTCCATTCATCTTTCCCTTGATCCTGACTAGTCTTCCAGTCCCTGGCGCTGAAAAACATCCCAACACCATGCTTCACCGTAGGGATGGTGCTAGGTTTCCTCCAGATGTGACGCTTGGCATTCAGGCCAAAGAGTTCAATCTTGGTTTCATCAGACCAGAGAATCTTGGCAAACTCCAAGTGGGCTGTCATGTGCATTTTACTGAGTAGTGGCTTCCGTCTGGCCACTCTATCATAAAGGCCTGATTGGTGGAGTGCTGCAGAGATGGTTGTCCTTCTGGAAGGTTCTCCCATCTCCAGAGAGGAACTCTGGAACTCTGTCAGAGTGACCATCGGGTTCTTGGTTACCTCCCTGACCAAGACCCTTCTCCCCCGATTGTTCAATTTGGCTGGGCGGCCAGCTCTAGGAAGAGTCTTGGTGGTTCCAAACTTCTTCCATATAAGAATGGAGGCCATTGTGTTCTTGTGGACCTTCAATGCTGCAGAAATGTTTTGGTACCCTTCACTATATCTGTGCCTGGGCACAATCCTGTCTCTGAGCTCTATGGACAATTCCTTCGACCTCATGTCTTGGTTTTTGCTCTGACATGCACTGTCAACTGTGGGACATTATGTAAATATGGTTTCCTTTCCAAATCATGTCCATCCAATTGAATTTACCCCAGGTGGACTCCAATCAAATTGTAGAAACATCTCAAGGATGATCAATGAAAACAGGATTCACCTGAGCTTAATTTTGAGTCTGAATACTTATGCAAATAAGGTATTTCTAAAAACCTGTTTTCACTTTGTCATTATTAGGTATTGTGTGTAGATTGATGAGTAAAACGAATCATTTAATGCATTTTAGAGTAAGGCTGTAACAGCATTTGGAAAAAGTCAAGGGGTCTGAATACTTTCCGAATGAACATACAACTTACATCCTTTAAATTCCGAGATAGTAAACTTGAGCCATATCATTTGTAGACCATTTTCTTTCTTGATGGCATCCTGGCTTGTGGAGAAATGTCAACATGTAACATTTCTGGGAGGCTGTTAAGTTGAATTGAGCAACACGGCCCAACCTTTTACCGAAACCATTTACCAATCATCGATTTATAAAGAAGCCCACAAAGGTCAAGTGACAGGGCTAGGGAGAGAGATTATTTGAAATTAAATGAGGATTGGTGGATTCCTCGAGCATGACCTTGATTTGTGTCCACTCGGCATCTTGCTCAGAGACTGGGCTGCTTGCCAGTGATGTAATGGGATAACTATGCAGCCAGGGGTGCTACAAGGCAACAGACCCTTACTGTGTGTATATCCCTACCTGTTCTCCACTGTCTTCAAATCCTGTAATATGTGTGTTTGTGTTTCCCTCTTTGCTAAGACACAGTCAACTTGGAGACCCTCAAGACAACAAATTACACTAAAGGAAAAGTGCTCTTCCAACCCAACAGAGACAAGAATTTCCACCGTCAGTGATAATCAATGTCAACATGTCCTAAAGTAGAATAGTCACCAGAATGATTGTCTATGCATCCCTAGATATCAGTGGCAAACCGTGACTATTGGACCTAGGACTTCAGTGGGGATAAATAATTACAACAGTGGCACATCAAGGTTGACAGGTTCCTGGTGCTGAAAGGACAGCGACCGTAACATGCACACTCCGTGTACAAAAGAACAACTATTACTTCCCATTGCAAACATATTTTATCACGTTCAGCACACAAAGTAACCGGTGATCTAAAGTTTAAATGCAACATGCATTTTTTTTCAAATTCATAGCTATCAACAAGCGAGCTGCAAAAAAAGGTGTCAGTCATCAAATGATGATCTGAAAATGAACTTATTGCTTAAAGTTAATCTTGAAGGACGATGTTAACGAATTAGCAAAAACATCCTTCTTGTGGTTGCAGCCGCCGCACACTACAACACAAGCTAGCAAGACTGTGGGAAAACTAGGCTTCTGCTCACGCTCTCAGGAGCAAGTATGGGTAGCTGCAGCCCACAGCCCAATATGGCGACTGGAGTATGGGGCGAGTGGGTGTGTCGAAAAGAGTGGGTGAATGGAAAGCGAATCAGCTAATTGGGCAGATTTGTTTCCACTCAAGACCGTTTTGCGTGGCTGATTGGGCTGCACAACGAGTCGATAAGCCGGCGACCAGTGCACCAGTGTTGTATCGATGTGTTTCCTATTGGGCAGCTGTATCAAGGCAGCTGTATCACGGTCATGTCGCAGGCGGTAGCTAACGTGGGGGACAGTCACAGTACCACGCATGAAGCAACTGTACACCCATCATCAGTACTTTTAAGACAAAAATCAAAAATGGACAATTTTATAACTGAAAATGTATAATTATTTGTGTAAAACTAACAATGAAATACAACTCAGACTCATCCTCGTGCTTCAAAACAGAAGTCCAAACTCTCACAATATGGTAGTTCATTGGATGGTAGTTGTGTGGTAAGAAACAAAACAAAAAAGACACTGCTCAATCAAAACGTCTAACCTATAATAGTGGAGCGCTTTCGACAAAACCACTCCTTTCCACACGCACACTACTACCCCCCTCTCCTCAGGAGTGACGTGTCTAGGCCTTTGAGAAGGCGGAAGTAAAACACACAGTACCAGTCAAAAGTTTGGACACACCTACTCATTCCAGGGTTTTTCTTTATTTTTACTATTTTCTACATTGTAGAATAATAGCGAAAACATCAAAACTATGAAATAACACATATGGAATCATGTAGTAAAATTTGCAGTGGACCACGCATCTGAATGCACTCGTCACTCCTACTCCTCCTCCCTCCCTCAAGCGTTCGACGTCGCCGGTCTACTAACCACCGGTCCTGGCAACCCACATTGCGCACACCTGGCAACCATCATGCGCACACCTGCTCCACATCGTTAAGCACCAACCTGATTATTCTCCCTTCATATAGCCCTCGGCAGCCTCAGTCATTAGGCAGTATTGGTTTTGGTTATGTTCAGTATACTTCTCCTGTTTACTATTTTCTAGGTTTTTGGCCTTTCTAGGGAGTTTTTCCTAGGGAGTTTTTCCTAGCCACCGTGCTTCTTTCACATGCATTGCTTGCTGTTTGGGGTTTTAGGCTGGGTTTCTGTACAGCACTTTGAGATATCAGCTGATGTACGAAGGGCTATATAAATACATTTGATTTGATTTGATATTTTCTTCATGTTTATTATTATTATTAAGCTCACCTTCTGCACCTGCTTCCCGACTCCCTGTATATACATTACAGCTCTCATGACTCTGTTCTATGGACACCAAAATGATGATCTGCTTCTTTGAATTACCTTGTGAAAGCCTAACACTGTAAGATTGTATTTTATAATTTAGCTAGTCATGTTGGTAATAGAGCAAGCTTTCAAATGATGTCCACCTGACTCAGGTTATAATGGACCATTTTTGGATTGCGTAAACAACAACAGTAATTGTGTAAAGGTGTTGATGCAGGGCTGTGTTCTAAACTAACAACTACAAGTGTGCTTGATCTAGTTCTTCAATGGCACAGCTACACTCATAGAAAAAAGGTGTGATCTTGAACCTAAAACGGGTTTTCGACTGTCCCCATAGGGGAACCCTTTGAATAACCCTTTTTAGTTCCAAGTAGGACTCTTTTGGTTCCAGGTAGAACCCTATTGGGTTCCATGTAGAACTCTTTCCCCGGAGTTGTACATGGAACCCAAAAGAGTTCTACCTGGAACCAAAAAGGTGTCTCCTATGGAGAAAGCCAAAGAACCCTTTTGGAACCTTTTTTTGTAAGAGTATAGTTGAAGAATCTTTGAGTCATAAAGGTGTATGTGGCCACTTGGAAACACCAATTAGACCCTTCTCACTTAAACCCTTGTAATTGTTGGGTCTTATGTTGCACGTACCCCCGATTTTCCAAGAATACGCCGGCCTTTCATTAAGCCGCCTGTGTTGCTGGCCTTGTCTGCTTTTTGGAAAGTCTGAGCCTTGGTCGAAAGGTGGGTATAATGACCTGAAGAACATAGATTGTTCAGCTAAACGGCAAAACAAATGCAGGGAGCATACATATAAATGCCCACATCAGATTCAAGCTTCTGGGGAAAAAGCTGCATCGATCATGACGAAGGTCTGCGTATTTTAACTGCGCAACACAACGAGAAAGCAAGAAGAAACGGAGATGTTCCTAAAGCGGCTTAGCAACACCACTGCGTTTTTGGGCACGCAAGAAATTGCCTTTAGAGGACAAGACGAGAGGGAAAGTTCCCGCCAAGAAGGGAACTACAAGGAGCTTGCAGAGGTAATTGCGCGCTACGATGCTTTACTTGCTGAACATATCGAACTTTCGGTTGTCTTTTCTGGGATGTCGAAAACCATTCTGAATGATTTGATAGCTTCCATCGCAACATTCATTAAAAGTTAGATTAAAGAGAGATCTTGACCCAGCGCATATTTTCGCGTGCGCTCATGTAGGCTTTCCACTTTCCTCCGGTATTTATTTAGCAAAATTGATAACACAATCAATCCGGACAGACACAAGCAAAAACTCAGGCTACGCCTAAACATCCCATACAGCATGTCAGAAATCTGACATCTGTTTGGGATGAAAACGGGACCATTTTTCAGTCTGAACAACTGTAGGCTACTAATAAGAGAAGCTGCATACAGCCTGTGCGCCCTGTCCATCTGGTCAGGGTAAACTAATTGGTAACATTATGTAATGGTCCATTTGTGTGTCAGGGGAAAATGTGATGATTTAGTTCATATTAAAAATTGGGCTTGCTATGCTGCCTATACATTTTTAATCCGAAATTATTAAATGGAATGAATCAATCAACGTAATAGTGATGACAGATGTGAGTAAATGTTTTGTAAGGCCAACGTAGGCCTGCATGATGCAAACATGCATAAAGCCAGCTCAGCCCTGTGAGTTCTATTGTCTATCAGTTGTTGTCTGGGTAGAGGAAATCCCCCTCTAATCTAGTCTAAATATAATTCATATGAACACATATAAGGTAGCTGCAGTTTGACAGGGTCCCCCCCCCCCCCCCCCCCCCCCAGTTAAAAAAAAAAGACCTGATTAGGAAAAACTGGTCCCATCATAGCCCATATAAAACCTTTTTACAACGGATTAATCACTGTCATACCTTATAGGGTCCAGAGTTTTCCTGGTTAGGTTAACAGATAAGGAAAAACTCCGGGCCCCAGGAGGTATAAATTACCCCACTGCTCTGGGACCTATGGTGGCACCAGTCTGCTTGGAGTTGTCAGTTGTCATCAGGTATGTGGATGATCAGGGCTTTATTCAGGAATGTTTCTTGGGCTTTGATGTGTCAAGTGGGCGAGATGTGCAATCTGTGTTTGACTTTATGAATGTTGAGATGTCTGAGTTTAACTTCATAGAGAAATGTGTTGTCCAAACCTACAATGGCACAGCTGTAATGGAATGTATCTGCTATTTGTATTTACAACGAAGTCTCCTCCTGTTCACTGACTAAGAGGTGATGACTACTCCACAACCATTGTCAACTTTCTCCTGACATGAACTGATGCCGCGTCTCATGTGCCCTCTCATCCACTGGCACATTGAATGTCTCCCCTCCAAGCACTATACATTTTCTCTCATTACTGTATGTAGAGTCAATCACACACAAACACATTCACATTATTACACATCAAAGATTGATTTTACTCCTTGCTTGGACTAACTCATTCTTAGCTCTTTTGTCTAACTGTGTATGTAGTGTGTTGTGTTATTGTTTTTTGTCTTCCAAGTCAAATCCTATCCTGCACTGGTCAAGCCTCTGAACACTTCAATTTATGCCCCATACCCTCATTCAATCGCTGCTGTGATACCTTTCCAACGCTGTGTAAGTAGCCCTCTCATTCCCATTCCCCATTGTACTATACATGTCTTTATTAAATGCTTTAGGTTAAAATAATTTGTATTTGACGATTTTTGAAACACACTTTGTCATTTCCTTGCGTTCCGCACCTATTCCGTGGGTCTCCCATCCTCCTCTTTCAATTCACCAGTCTCCACTGGTCCTCACCTTTAGTCTAATAATTTCCCCATAATCTCTTTTTAATTGCTACCATGGTTATGCATAATGCTTTCCATATTTATTTTGTAAGAAACATTTCCATTTAGCCCTATTCATATAGCCCAATTAAACAAAAAATATAAATCATTTTATAAATCCTTAGGCCTTCTCTGAGGGCGTAAAAGGCCCTTGCGGTTCGCTACTGCTAGATGCCCATGTTGCGTGTGAATGTGGGAGATGGGAGGTGACTTTGGGAGGTGGCTTGGCTAGTGGGCTTTAGTTTCTATGGGATTCTCAGTAGCTAGTTCTCAGTACTGTAGCTGGTGTGTGTGGACTGACAGATGATTGCCCTGTGGTTTTAATCTTGTTATGGATTTTTAAATGTGCTGTGTCCACTCAGATCTGGAGATAGAGCGCTGCTCATCCCTTGTGTGAAAATTCCAACAGTCCAAAGAAAAAGCACAAAGGGCCCCTTGGTGATGTCATTCCCGTGTCAGCACCAACCAGGGACCCCTCGGCATGAAGCAGGACAGGAGGGACACACTATGACTATACACAGAGGCCCAGGGGGTTCTTCTATAGACCCCCAGTCTCTCACTTCTCTCCTCTATTCAGTTTCAAAGGGCCTCATAAAGAGCCTCAAGTTCAAGTCTGAAAGCAGAGTTGAGGAGCCAATCTGTACATTCCAACTGTTTTGAAGGAGTCAAGCAGGCTAAATCTATCAATAGCTATTGAAAGCCATACAAAGTGTTACGGATACAGGTATCCTGAGTGTGTATCCTGTGTGTATCATCCTGTGGCAATCATCATTCCCCAATCAGTCACCAATCAGTCAGTAATCCGAAGACACCTGCTCCTTTTCCATTACCCTATCACATCCCTATCCCTTGGTTTAAAACCCCAGTCAGTTGTTTTCTCTGGAGCTCAATCTCTCTGTTACTTATCTCTCTCTCTCTCTCTCTCTCTCTCTCTTTCTTTCTCTCTCTCTCTCTCCCCCTCTATCTCTCTCTCTCTCTCTCTCTCTCTCTCTCTCTCTCTCGCTCGATCTCTCTTTTGTTTTTTTCTCCTACATGTCACATTTGTCTGGTACCTGTGAGTATTGTTTTGTTAAAGTGTTGACTGTTTGTTTGATGGTGGGAAAAGGGGGTACCAAGACCAGTCGCCCATGGGCCTACATTACCCGTAGGAAAACAGTGTCTAAATACACCAGTTAGAACTGAGCAGACCACCCACTGTATTTGTGGTTAGTTAGTTAGCTGTATTGAAGTAGGCTAGTCTAGCTTAGGGGTGTTTTTGGATTATTGTTTCTTTCCTTGGTTCCAGCCCAGCCCCTTTTCCCGCACCCCTTTACCGTGTGTTTAAAATTAAACCCTGAGAGTTTGACGGAAGATTTACGATGTCTGTGGTTTTTGTTCTCACTGTTCCTTTTAACTATTATAATTTGCATGAGTTATGTTACGGGTCTCGTTTCCATCCCCCCTAGACTGCAGGGCCAAAGGGATTCGTAACACAAAGGATCTATGGATGTCAGAATGTTTCTAGTATAGCGTGACGCTCTGACATAACTTCTGCTCATATTAGATTGCCATCAGTACCATGAAACTGCAGCTGCCCTACTGCCCATGTGGACATGTTACATACCTGAATTTCTATATTTAACGGAGCAGTGCGTTTTTCCATTTCAACACGATTGGCTGTCCATCCACATATTATTCCACACTTTGCTGAGTAGATGAAGCATCTACGTGGATATGATCTACCTCGCCCACCCTCAGGTGCAGGGTATTACCATAGCAGAATGACTTTTGCCAATTATACCTATCAGAACAGTAAAGTATGTATTCATTTTACTTTGATGTTTATCTGCTTTATATCAGCTCAAATATGACAGACCTGCCTTTACAGTGTCTTGCAAAAGTATTCATCCCCTTTGTGTTTTTCCTATTTTGTTGCATTACAACCTGTCATTTAATGAGATTTTTATTTGGATTTCATGTAATGGACATACAGAACATAGTCCAAATTGGTGAAGTGAAATTTTAAAAAATTACTTTCAAAAAACGCACCTAAAAAAAACGACGGAAAAGTGGTGCGTGCATATGTACAGTTGAAGTTGGAACTTGACATACACATTAGCCAAATAGATTTTAACTCGGTTTTTCACAATTCCTGACATTTAATCAGAGTCAAAATTCCCTGTCTTAGGTCAGTTAGGATCACCACTTTATTTTAAGAATGTGAAATGTCAGAATAATAGTAGAGTGATTTATTTCAGCTTTTATTTCTTTCAACACATTCCCAGTGGGTCAGAAGTTTACATACACTCAATTAGTATTTGGTAGCATTGCCTTTAAATTGTTTAACTTGGGTCAAACTTTTCAGGTAGCCTTCCACAAGCTTCCCACAATAAGTTGGGTGAATTTTGGCCCATTCCTCCGGACAGAGCTGGTGTAACTGAGTCAGGTCTGTAGGTCTCCTTGCTCACACACACTTTTTCAGTTCTGCCCACAAATTTTCAAAAGGATGAGGTCAGGGCTTTGTGATGACCACTCCAATACCTTGACTTTGTTGTCCTTAAGCCATTTTCCACAACTTTGGAAGTATGCTTGGGATCATTGTCCATTTGGAAGACCCATTTGCGACCAAGCTTTGGCTTGCAAGCCTCCCCCTTTTTCCTCCAAACACAACGATGGTCATTATGGCCAAACAGTTATATTTTGTTTCATCAGACCAGAGGACATTTCTCCAAAAAGTACAATCTTTGTCCCCATGTGCAGTTGCAAACCGTAGTCTGGCTTTTTATGGCGGTTTTGGAGCAGTGGCTTCTTCCTTGCTGAGCGGCTTTTCAGGTTATGTCGATTATAAGGCTCGTTTTACTGTGGATATAGATACTTTTGTACCTGTTAACTCCAGCATCTTCACAAGGTCCTTTGCTGTTGTTCTGGGATTGATTTGCACTTATCGCACCAAAGTACGTTCATCTCTAGGAGACAGAACGCATCTCCTTCTTGAGCGGTATGACGGCTGCGTGGTCCCATGGTGTTTATACTTGCGTACAATTGTTTGTACAGATGAACGTGGTACCTTCAGGCGTTTGGAAATTACTTCCAAGAATAAACCAGACTTGTGGAGGTCTACCATTTTTTTATTTTTCTGAGGTCTTGGCTGATTTCTTTTGATTTTCCCATGATGTCTAGCAAAGAGGCACTGAGTTTGAAGGTAGGCCTTGAAATACATCCACAGGTAAACCTCCAATTGACTCAAATTATGTCAATTAGCCTATCAGAAGCTTCTAAAGCCATGACATAATTTTCTGGAATTTTCCAAGCTGTTTAAAGGCACAGTCAACTTAGTGTATGTAACCTTCTGACCCACTGGAATTGTGATACAGTGAAATACTCTGTCTGTAAACAATTTTTGGGAAAATGACTTGTGTCATGCACAAAGTAGATGTCCTAACCGACTTGCCAAAACTATAGTTTGTTAACAAGAAATGTGTGGAGTGTTTGAAAAACTAGTTTTAATGACTCCAACCTTAGTGTATGTAAACTTCCACCTTCAACTGTATTCACCCCCTTTGCTATGAAGCCCCTGAATACGATCTGGTCAACCAATTACCTTCAGAAGTCACATAATTAGTTAAATAAAGTCCACCTGTGTGCAACCTAAGTGTCACATGATCTGTCACAAGATCTCAGTGTATATATACACCTGTCCTGAAAGGCCCCAGATACTGCAACACCGCTAGGCAAGGGGCACCACCAAGCAAGCAAGCGGCACCATGAAGACCAAGGAGCTCTCCAAACAGGTCAGGGACAAAGTTGTGGAGAAGTACAGATCAGGGTTAGGTTATAAAAAAATATCAGAAACTTTGAACATCCCACAGAGCACCATTAAATCCATTATAAAAATGTTTAAAGAATGTGGCACCACAACAAACCTGCCGAGAGAGGGCCGCCCACCAAAACTCATGGACCAGGCAAGGAGGGCAGTAATCAGAGAGGCAACAAAGAGACCAAAGATAACCCTGAAGGAGCTGAAAAGCTCCACAGCAGAGATTGGAGTATCTGTCCATAGGACCACTTTAAGCCGTATACTCCACAGAGCTGGGCTTTACGGAAGAGTGGCCAGAAAAAAGCCATTGCTTAAAAAAAAGAATAAGCAAGCACGTTTGGTGTTCGCCAAAAGGCATGTGGGAGACTCCCCAAACATATGGAAGAAGGTACTCTGGTCAGATGAGACTAAAATTAAGCTTTTTGGCCATCAAGGAAAATGCTATGCCTGGTGCAAACCTAACACCTCTCATCACCCCGAGAACTTTATCCCCAGCACCATGCTGTGGGGATGTTTTTCATCGGCAGGGACTGGGAAACTAGTCAGAATTGAAGGAATGATGGATTGCGCTAAATACAGGGAAATTCTTGAGGGAAACCTGTTTCAGTCTTCCAGAGATTCGAGACTGGGATGGAGGTTCATCTTCCAGCAGGACAATGACCCTAAGCATACTGCTAAAGCAACACTCAAGTAGTTTAAAGGGAAACATTTAAATGTCTTGGAATGGCCTAGTCAAAGCCCAGACCTCAATCCAATTGAGAATCTGTGGTATGACTTAAAGATTGCTGTACACCAGCGGAAGCCATCCAACTTGAAGGAGCTCGAGCAGTTTTGCCTTGAAAAAATGGGCAAAAATCCCAGTGGCTAGATGTGGCAAGCTTATAGAGACATACCCCAAGAGACTTGCAGATACATTTGCTGCAAAAGGTAGCTCTACAAAGTATTGACTTTTGGGTGGTGAATAGTTGCCTTATTTCTTGTTTGTTTCACAAGAAAAAATATTTTGCATCCTCAAAGTGGAAGATATGTTGTGTATATCAAATTATACAAATCACCCCCAAAAATCAATTTTATTTCCAGGTTGTAAGGCAACAAAATAGGAAAAATGCCAAGGGGGTGAATACTTTTGCAAGCTACTGTATATTGAAAAACTACCCTGCGTGGACCTATTTGCCCCCCGCCCCGCCCTTGGTACTTTACCATGTGGCAGCATGCAATGTGAGTGGTGTTACGAGTTCAGCATTCCCCATAAACTGCTTCATAAATATCCACTATGTGTGTGAGCTCAAACAAATGTGTCCGAAGTTAGCAGGCTTGTTGCTGGTAAAGGTCTGTGTGTGTGATGATGTAGTGCATGTAAAAAGATTCCATCGCATTTTCAACTATACTGATGGTTTTCTCACAAAATATATTGCGTTATATAGGGAATGTGCCCACTCTGGTATTTGCACGTGCACTCTAGTCAATAGCTTGCAGATACAATGTGGGTATAGCCTACATGATGAGATTATTATGGACAAAAAAGCAAGGTTATTTTAATTTGTCAGACGGCAGCCAAGCATCGATCATCATGTCACCAGAATATTTATTGGAAAGGAGCATCAAGGTCATCACCTTGCACTTTCACCACGATGTGAAGTTTATCATAACATATATTATCTGTAACCTAATAAACTGTATGCTTTTCAGAGTCGTAGTGGGAGGACCACACATGTCATCGCTGGACTCCAAGTTTACTTTGATATGATGGTTATTATATCAATATTTCATTTCCAATGCCATTTCTCACATTAAGAATTTTATAGACACAAAAAGGTCCCACCTTGTCTAGTGTGTTTTGTTATGTTGACATTTGGAAAGTTTACCGACAAATTAGCTATTTCCATTGGGCCTGTCCTGACATTTTTTTATTGAACGGTTGGATGGAAACCTGGTTTCGGTGATTGTTGTCAATTAAAAAGGTAAATAAGACACAAAAATAGCCTCTTAGCAAACTGCAATTTCTCAAGCAATAATTTTGCTAGGACTGGGAGTGGTCTGAGTGGGGAAGGGAACATTTTAAATTAGCTGTTATTGGCAGAGAGATTTGGAACTCTTTCTTATTGGTCTATTAATTAATTTACTGCATGGTAATGTCACCATGGAAGGCCAAAACTTCATCCCACCAAAACAGGCAGAAAATGTTCAAAGAGCTCTTACACTAAAAGGCTATTATCATAATTTTCACAATTTCACAGTATTATTCCAACCTTATATCATGGAAATATATATAAAACACAAAGTTTTTGACTGCACTAGATCTTTAAGGCAGAGTTGTTCCTGACTACTGTAAAGCATTTGTCTGACCCCATAAGCCGCATTCTGTCCCAGACACAACCACAACAACATACATCAGGTCCCACAGAGAGGGAGACACACAGAGATGGAGACAGGCAGAGATGGAGACAGGCAGGCCAGGCAGTGCGGTGATAATGTGTTGTGGCGGATATTAGACAAGCGTCCTCAGGGTCTGCTGGCCTTGTGTTGTGAGTGACCATGGATGTCTCTTCAGGAGGGCCTCTTTCTGGATAGATGACCCCCTCAGACAGCCCATAATTCATATCATCCTGGAGATCACCATGCTGTAGCCTGCAGTCTCACCAGGACAGTGTTATGGGGTTTGGGTGTTGTGAAAGCTAAATATACTGCTCTGTAGGCTTCTTACTGTGGCAGTTCATTTCGGTATAATGTATTGCATTGACACCTAATTGTTGTCAATTATAGTGCTCTTCGATGCCTCAGGGGAGGAGATATGTTCCATGATAGCTGTGTTGTTATCCGGGTTAGCTGCTAATTGGCAATCAATTTATCATGTACTGTATACACACCAGTTATGGGTACATATTAGCGGTACATTTAGGCTACTAGGAACTACTGCAGTTAGTTAGTACGGCCATAATCATAGTGTGTATGAAGTCATAATTAGTGTAGCATTGTTCCCTGTTGACCTTTCTATATGGTTAATCATTATGCAAACAGAACATAACAGACTTACACTGGTTATAGTACAAACACTGACTTACTGTACTCCAGTGTAGTTACGTCTAATAACCATGCATGTAGGACATGTTATTCTAACTCAATTATCAAGTACTTCATTACGCCAATCACACACTGTGTTAAAGGTGAATGGAGAGGAGGACACCGACTTAACATGGAAACAGAATTAGTCATTTTCTGTGCCCCTCAGTCAGATCCTTTCAGAGACGGGGGATACAATCCAAATGTCATCCTATTCCCTATATATGGTGCACTACTTTTGACCAGGGTCCATAGGGATCTGGTCAAAAATAGTGCACTATACAAATAGGGTGCCATTTGGGATTTAGCCATGATCTCTTGTTAGAGACAGGAAATGAGACCTCAGCCAGACTCCAGTCCCAGACGATGAGACATAATTTCTGTTGCTTTTCTGTATGGGCACTAGATTCTCAAAGAGTCCCTGAACACTGATACAGTTAACCTCTGGCCAGATGGAAGCCTGCTCATGTTCAGTGACTACTAAACTACACAGAGAGCTAGACTGCATGTTGCTGCTGCTGTGTGACGTGGGTTGTGAGACGCCCCGACCACCTCTAATGGAGTGTTGACAGATGCATCGCTAAGAGGAAGCCAATGACGGTAAACCACAGCAATGGTGATTTGGATGCAAATTTACATTAACATTTTTGTCATTTAGCAGACACTCTTATCCAGAGCAACGTACATTTAGTGCATTCATCTTAAGATAGCTAGTTGGGACAACCACATATCACAGGCATAGAAAGTACATTTTCCCTCAATAAAGTGGCCATCAGTAGAGTCAGAGCTAGAAAGGGGGGGGGGGGGGGGGGTATCAAGTGCAAGTGCTGGGTTTATTTTATTTTGTAATCTTTATTCAATTTTTATTTATAAAAATATATTGGGGGAGGCTCTACTGTTTGAAGAGGTAGGGTTTCAGATGTTTTCGGGTTGGGGTGTAGGGTTTGAGCATAGCATGAAGGTAGAGAGCGGCAGTTCCTCTTGCTGTTCCATAGGTAAGCACCGTGGCCTTGTAGTGGATGCGAGCTTCAACTGGAAGCAAGTGGAGTGTGCAGAGGAGCTGGGTGACATGAGAGAGCTTGGAAAGGTTGAAAACCAGGCACGCTGCTCCGTTCTGGATAAGTTACAAGGGTTTGATGGCACAAGTGGGGAGCCCAGCCAACAGTGAGTTGCAGTTGTCTAGACGGGAGACGACAAGTGCCTGGATTAGGACCTGCACCGCTTCCTGTGTGAGGTAGGGTTGTACTCTACGGATGTTGTAGAGCATGAACCTGCAGGAGCGGGTCACTGCTTTTATGTTGGCAGAGAACGACAGGGGTCACGCCAAGGTTTTGGGAGGGCGACACTGTGGAGTTGTCAACCGTGATGGAGAGGTCTTTGAGCAGGCAGGCCTTCCCCGGGAGGAAGAACAGTTCCGTATTGTCGAGGTTAAGCTTGAGGTGGTGGGCCGACATCCAAGTTGAGATATCTGCCTGGCACACAGAGATGCGTGTCGTCATCTGGGTGTCAGAAGGGGAGAAGGAGAAAAGTAGTTGAGTGTCATCCACATAGCAATGATAGGAGAGACCATGTAAGGATATGTGACCGACAGGCTCGATTCGGTCTTATGTAGCAAAATTTGAAATTGTGTTTTTTTTACATTGGATAAAAGTAGAGACAGAGCTAGAAAATTGTATATCATACACTACAGTTGAGGAACAATGGGAAAGTAATTCTGCTTTGAAAGTTGATAAACTTGTCACCTCACTTTTGAGAAAATGGCCCTTGAATGTTTTGGTGATATCTTTAACCTGTTAGGGCTAGGGGGCAGTATTGACACGGCTGGATAAAAAACGTACCCGATTTAATCTGGTTACTACTCCTGCCCAGAATCTAGAATATGCATATAATTATTAGCTTTGGATAGAAAACACTCCAAAGTTTCTAAAACTGTTTGAATGGTGTCTGTGAGTATAACAGAACTCATTTGGCAGGCCAAAACCTGAGAAGATTCCATGCAGGAAGTGCCCTGTCTGACAATTTCTTGCCCTTCTTGATTATCTCTATCCATTACAGAGGATCTCTGCTGTTACGTGACACTTCCTACGGCTCCCATGGGCTCTCAGAAGGCGGCAAAAAGCTGAATCGTGGCTTTGCAGGCTCTGGCTGAAAAAAAGTAGCGCGTTTGGGTAGTGGCTGGTTACAGTACTGTGAGACTCAGGCGCGTGTCCGAGTCGACCTCATGCTTTGTTTTCTTTCGTCTGTTTACCTAAACGCAGATTCCCGGTCGGAATATTATCGCTTTTTTACGAGAAAAATGGCATAAAAATGGATTTTAAACAGCGGTTGACATGCTTCGAAGTACGGTAATGGAATATTTAGCATTTTTTTGTCACGAAATACGCCATGCTCGTGACCCTTATTTACACTTCGGATAGTGTCTTGAACGCACGAACAAAACGCCGCTATTTGGATATAACGATGGATTATTTTGGACCAAACCAACATTTGTTATTGAAGTAGCAGTCCTGGGAGTGCATTCTGACGAAGAACACCAAAGGTAATCAAACTTTTGTAATAGTAAATCGGAGTTTGGTCAGGGCTAAACTTGGTGGGTGTCTAAATAGCTAGCCGTGATGGCTGGGCTATGTACTCAGAATATTGAAAAATGTGCTTTCACCGAAAAGCTATTTTAAAATCGGACACCTCGATTGCACAAAGGAGTTCTGTATCTATAATTCTTAAAATAATTGTTATGTTTTTTGTGAACGTTTATCGTGAGTAATTTAGTAAATTCACCGGAGGTTTGCAGGGGGTATGCTAGTTCTGAACGTCACATGCTAATGTAAAAAGCTGGTTTTTGATATAAATATGAACTTGATTGAACAAAACATGCATGTATTGTATAACATAATGTCCTAGGTGTGTCATCTGATGAAGATCATCAAAGGTTAGTGCTGCATTTAGCTGTCTTCTGGGTTTTTGTGACATTATATGCTAGCTTGAAAAATGGGTGTCTGATTATTTCTGGCTGGGTACTCTGCTGACATAATCTAATGTTTTGCTTTCGTTGTAAAGCCTTTTTGAAAACGGACAGTGTGGTTAGATTAACGAGAGTCTTGTCTTTAAAATGGTGTAAAATAGTCATATGTTTGAGAAATTGAAGTAATAGCATTTCTAAGGTATTTGAAAATCGCGCCACGGGATTACACTGGCTGTTGCGTAGGTGGGAAGATTTCGTCCCACCTAGCCCAGAGAGGTTAAAAAAAGCTGTGTTAGAAAGGATTACCTACACATACTGACCAGCTCATGTTATAGACAGAAGCATGTTACATGGCAGACCAATCCAAACTCATCTCTCTGCATGTCCAACCCATCCATTATCTAAGCCAATCATAGCTGCGGGAAGGTTCCTACACTTTTTCTGTGGCTAAACCAACTAGCCTCATAATTTTTTTTTAAGTTCAAATGCCTCTCCTGCTAAGTAGTGATGCACCACATACACCTAGTTTCCTGAAACGAGTCACATATGATGGAGCCGAGTGTCTTGGTTTATAGAGGAGAGGGCCTAGAACCGAGCCCTGGGGGACACCGGTAGTGGGCGGCCTGCCAGGTAGGATGCAATTCAAGATTGTGCATAGCCTGAGACACCCAGCCCTGAGAGGGTGAAGAGGAGGATCTGATGGTTCACCGTGTCGAAGGCAGTGGATAGATCTAGGAGGACAGAGAGTCAGCTTTGGCAGTGTAGAGAGCCTTCGTGACACAGAGAAGAGCAGACTTGGTTGAGTGACCCGTCTTGCCTGACTGGTTAGGATCAAGAAAATTGTTCTGAGAGAGATAACGAGAAAGTTGATCAGAGACAGAAAAGATACAGTTCTATAGTTTTTACAATTATTTTAAATTTAACTAGGCAAGTCAGTCAAGAACAAATTCTTACTTACAATGACAGCCTACCAGGGAACAGTGGGTTAACTGCCTTGTTCAGGGGCAGAACAACAGATTTTTACCTTGTCAGCTCGGGGATTTGATCCAACAAACTTTTGGTTACTGGCCCAACACTCTTACCACTAGGTTACCTGCCGCCCCAGATGAGTCAAGTGTTCGTTTCTTGAGGAGTCAGATGGGACGCAGCCAGTGGTCAGCAATGAGTTGATGAGGGAAGGTCTCCAGAGATGGTCTGGAGAAGGGAGGAGGGGATGGGGTCAAGCGGGCAGGTTGTCGGCCAGCCAGACCTCACTAGTCACAGGATTTCATCTGGAGAGAGAGGGGAGAAAGAGGTCAAGGCGTAGGGTAGTTTTGTGTGAGTGAGACCAGTGGACTCAATAGGCAGAGTGAATGAGTAGTGGATGTCATCAACCTTTTTTTCCAAAGTGGTTGACAAAGTCATCCTCAGAGAGGGAGGAGGGAGGGGGAGGGTGTAGGGTTAAGGAGGAAGGAGAAGGTGGAAAATAGTTTCCTAGGGTTAGATGCAGAAGCTTGAAATTTAGAATGGTAGAAAGTGGCTTTAGCAGCAGATACAGAGGAAGAGAAGGTAGAGAGGAAGGAGTGAAAGGATGATAGGTTCTCCGGAAGCTTAGTTTTCCTCCATTTTCTCTGAAATGAAAGCGGTTCACTTCCTGCAACAGGCAATACAAGTAGTGTCAGGGCCTCTGATCCTGGGCTGATGGTTACAGTACCCTGGCTCAGAACCAAAAATGTTTTTCCCACACTGCAGACGGATATATCGGTCTGCTAATACAGGACTATTAAAGGCCCAGTGCACTACTTTTTTTGTATTACATGACTTTTTTGTTCTGATTTTTCAGGCACCTTACTTCCCGCAGCTATGTTGTGAACCAATTAGACAGGGAGCTGGTAGTGGTAGAACTACTGTATCAGTATTACTGTATACTATATCCATCTTCTAGGGTAGTGCAATCTGACTCATTGAAAGCCATAGCTCCATATTAGGACAACCTCAGCAGGAGTTGCCTCAACACTATTCTTTACTTTTATCGTAGGGACATGGAACCTTTTGGGAAATTTGAAGGTAAACGCCCCCAACTTCTTAGCAGTTTATTTAAACACATGCCATTTTTTATTGTTCTCAATTCCAATATTATATTATGTCTCACAGGTCATAAAATATAACTCTTATTCCTACTTAACCATAGCCATTTTGATTTCCCCACAGGTATTCCCATACTTCACAATAACACAGCATCCATGGTAACAGGTGGTGTTTAATGCTCTGCTTTCCAAGGTTTCTCTGAACATCTGGACTAAATGGTAATATAGTAGCTCAACTTAAATCCCTTAATGACTGCAATGTGACGGCTATATTGTGAGACCATAACGCTGAGACTTCTGTTTGCAATAAGGACCCGGACTTTCTCGTTTATATTGGAACCAATGGCTTTGATGTGAATGAACACTAGCTCCACAATGCATTCATTAAAAAGGGAAATGCTTTTTTCCTCAAAGTTCATCATCCAGAGGCTAAGAGCAATCCTAACTAGAACCCCTGTGTTGCACTTTCAGGCTTTACAAAGAGCCCCAATCCCCCTTAAAGAGGACAAAGGCCACGTTTTCTCATAAACACTTGAATTTGGGCCATTTAATGATGCCTGCTCAAATAGCCCCAAAGTAAATAGCCTTGATTGCTGGTTAATTTCTTAGAGACAAATGCCACACTGAGATCAAACGGGTCGTGCTAGTACACACATAGTACATTCAGAGCAATGAATTTGCTGATCCCACAGCCCTCTGCATATTTCCATAAGGGGCATGGGAGGCCGGAAAGGAGTAGCACGGTGGAGAAGGGGGTACTGCGCTCATGAGGTTTAGGTTTCCCTCAGAGAAGCCTGTAAATCAACTAGATGCGTGGCCCTCTGTGCTGCACTGTGGCTGGGAACAGGATCACCAGACATGCAAACTAACATCCAGGACAAGAAGGTTACCTATTCCTCATTGCCATGACAACCACCCTTCACATAACACACAACAGTCCCATGACAGACAGTTGCTGTGGAGGTACAGACATACATTAGTATGCATGTGCTCAAAGAATCCTATCATATGACTCACTTACGCATGCGCATACGCGCGCGCACACACACACCCTTACAAAAAAAGTCCTGTAGGAATTCGACCCTTTGTGAAGGAATTGTGCAGGTGTCCTGCACAATCCTGTAGGATGGACAAAATCCTACAGGAAGTCCTTGATGCTCCTGCAGGAGTATGACTTGTCCTGCACAAATATGGTAATTCCTGCAGGATAACCAATTTCAGCTTGATACCTGCCGGATTTTTCGATTTTATTGAATAGTCACACTTTATATCCTCCTTCGGCAGTTTATGTGGAGGTGAGTGCACATCATTTGTATATAGCTACCAATTTTGTTATTCCCCAAAAATAGTTTTTAACGAACGGTCATGTGACATCTTGCTCACCATAGCACAGGCAGCTGAGGAAATGGCTGCTAGGCCGTTTAGCTAGTTCAACTACTGCTAATATGACATTTTTTTTCTTCAGGTGCGATCACGACATGCAGGTTAAAATATATCAAAACAAACTCTGAACCAATGACATTAATTTGGGGACAGGTTGAAAAGCATTAAACGTGTATGGCAATTTAGCTAGTTAGCTTGCACTTGCTAGCTAATTTGTCCTATTTAGTTAGCTTGCTGTTGCTCGCTAATTTGTCCTGGGATCTAAACATTAAGTTGTTATTTTACCTGAAATGCACAAGATCCTCTACTCCAACATTTAGTCCACACATAAAACGGCCAACCGAATCCTTTCTAGTCATCTCTCCTCCTTCCAGGCTTTTTCATCTTTGAACTTATATGGTGATGGCATCTAAACTTTCATAGTATTTCCCCGATGACCGGCAAAACAGTTTGTCTTTCAATCACCCACGTGGGTATAACCAATGAGGAGATGGCACGTGGGTACCTGCTTCTATAAACCAATGAGGAGATGAGAGAGGCAGGACTTTCAGCACGATCTGCATCAGAAATAGAAAGGAGTTCTATTTTAGCCCTTGGCATTGCAGACGCTCGTTGGCGCGTGCGAGCAGTGTGGGTGCAATAACTGAATAACATGGATTTCTAAATGTATTTCGTGACGCTCGCGCACACGACGTGTCCGGTCTGGTCAGCATGTAAGGAGTCAGAGAAACATACTAAAACTACCCCAAAAAAATTATATGAACATGTTAGTTTTTTTTTGTTTTTTTTACATGTTCTCTACCACTGGCTGATAGCTAGCTAACTAGCTCTGACAAAAAAACATTTACAACTTTTGCTTCCATGGAAAGTGACAAATGAAGTTTGATATGCCTCTTGCTTTGTCTCTTTAGTATTGTTGTCACAAGTTAGGCAATCACTTTTAAGCGTTTTGAAGCAGGTGGTGATAGATTAGATTTTTTTCATGATTAGGCTAATGGCTTCTTGGCTAGCACTTGATGACAGTAACTAAGTCACATGACCAATCATGACCTGTCATGTAAATAAGGAAGTGGTTGCATTGAAATATTAAAGAGGGGTTTAAAAAGGGAAAGGGGGTTAAAGAGTGGTTCAGTTGTACAACTAACCTAGTTAGTTGTACAACTGAATGCATTCAGCTTGAAATGTGTCTTCCACATTGTTTATCTATGAAATATTACAATTTTCACAGAAATATATTAGGTCTCGATTGAATATATAAATATTTTGATTTAAATAGAAATGGATCATTTTAACATGACTTTCTCTCTGTTTTACTTTTAGTTTGCTTGGACAATTTCCCCACCACCATGTGAGTTCTCTTCTTTTCCCTCACAGCTTAGACTACAGGGAACACAGAAAACACACACACACACCTTTCACTGTAATTCTTTACCTTGTGTTTCTAACAGTTTAGCAGAAGGCCACCACATCAGAGTTGGTAAGTGCATGAGAAAACAATACATTTACTAATTCATCTGATTCTTTGTCTCATGTGCGGCTTCATTAGTCCAGTAGTCTACTAGTTAAAGGTGAGTAGGTTGTCTTTTAATACTACAGTATATCATCACTATTTTGACGCTGTTTTTTATGTAACACACACACTCAGATGTTCTGCAGTTATATTCTGAACTCTGCCCCTCGCATGTCTCTCCTCCTATCCAGTTAAGACAGAGCCTATAAACAACAGTGAGACTGACTACCACATACTGTAAGGCAGTACTGGATAGCCATGCAGGCGAAGGTAACACCTCACAAAGTTTCAGCCTCTCATTTCTCGCTTTAAAACGAAGCCTAACACTCACAGATGTTGTTGGTGTACCAGCCATATTCAAATCAACTATCACCAAGTTTACCATTGCAGACATTCGTTTCCCTTCACACCAATACACATAAGCTGTTCATGTGATGTCACCATTACTCTCACACCTGTTACAAAATATGCTTTAAACATATTTATTCAAAATCTCATATTTTCTTTCTCCTAGGAATCATATTTTATGCAGTGCTGGTGAAATCGACAATCAAACATTGGATAATTGTCACGCCCTGACCTTAAGAGATGCTTTTATGTCTCTATTTTGTTTGGTCAGGGCGTGAGTTGGGGTGGGCATTCTATGTCCTTTTTTCTATGCTTTGTGTTTCTTTGTTTTGGCCTGGTGTGGCTCTCAATCAGGGACAGCTGTACTTCGTTGTCGCTGATTGGGAGTCATACTTAGGCAGCCTGTTTTCCTTTGGGGTTGGTGGGTAGATATTTTCTGTTTAGTGTTTTGCACCTGACGGAACTGTTCGGTTGTTCTTTTCTTTTGCTTGTTGCTTTAGTGTTCAGTTGTACATTAAAATGACGAACACTTACCACGCTGCATTTTGGTCCGATTTCTCTTCCCCTTCCTCCGAGGACGACAAAGACCGTTACAATAATAAAATTGCCATGCAATCTGATATATGTGCTTTCTGTCCATTCTTTTGAAAGAATGTGTATTGTCGTACATTCAATTCTTTGAAGGATGAGGACGGGATCCAGCAGATTGTCCTACAGGAAAATGGCGTGGAAATCTTGTGGAATCTTACATACAATATATCCCCGAGAATTTTGGGTCCATTTTAGTGTAGGACAATTCCTGTAGGTAGTCCTTCAGGACAAAATCATGCAGGATTTATTTGAGGACTTGCAGGATTCCTGCAGGATTGTTTTCCTGAAGAATTACCTGCATGATTCCTACAGGATCCTGCAGGATTCACACAGGAATTGTCCTACAGGAAAGCCCCGGAAATCCTGCCCCGGAAATCCTGCCCCGAAAATCCTGTAGAATATCCAGCAGGACTTACTATTCCTGCAGGATATATATTCACAAAGCCTCTTGTTCCTTTCACCAAATCACTATTTCAGTTTGCATACTGGTACATATTGAATCAAAGTATCTGCCTTTCACAAAGCAATATTCACTTTACTTTTGACATGATTTTCTTGTCAATTGTTAACAATACAATTAATAATCACTTAATCAAACTGCTCAAAACTGATAACAGTAGCCAACTGCTTTACATCACCCCTATTTCTGATGATGTATCCTGTATAAGGATATGTACTGTATAAGGATAATGAAACTGTAAGACTGACATATTTCTCAAACTGCTCACAACCTGCCATCGGATACAAATTATAAAAAACATTGTGCGTGTTATAGCCAAATACTTTATGTAAAATGATATTTACCATCTGTTATTCTTTCAGTTTTGAAATGTGCATCTTGTAATTTTTGCTCTTTGATTACATGGTTGTTAAAATGACTAAATAGTGAGCCCTATCATTATTTGATGTACTGGTGACTAAACTAAATGTTCTGATGGTATTTAACAGAAAATGTTGCATGAATGACTCAGGGGTGAAAGATGTGTGAAACCCCAATGAATGCACAATCAAAGGTTCTGAACAGAAGATAGGGGGCATTACACACATTATCAGTTTACAGGTTTGTACTTAAGAGTTTTGAAAATATACCACTTAAATCTGAAAAGTGTGCCAAAGTGATTGAAATAAACTATAGTGACCAGAGACCATCACTGAATCCAAGGACTGACCTCTGTGGAACTACAAGAATGTAGAGACACCGTGGTGTGGCAGGTGAGGGTGGAAGAGGATGCGGAGGGATATACTGTATGAGATAAATGAGTCATGGGTATAAGGACGCCTTGCCAGGAATCATGCCAGGCACACTGCCCTGGCACTCTGCCTGACGGTTCCAAAACAGCTATACCCAAGGTCGCAGTGGAATGTGTGCAACCGTAACGTTAGTTGACAGGACACTGTAATCCCAAACCAAACGTGCCTGGCGTATATCACCTATCTGAGGCTTGGAGTGTAATCAAGGAGGGATATATGGGGGATATATGGGAATGGAAACTGGTTTGGCTTGGCTGATAATCTTCCTGATTATCTACATGGGCCCGTATTCAAACAGTCTCAGAGTAGGAGTGCTGCTGGTCCAGGATCAGTTTTCTCTTAGATCATAATAAATACGATTATATGGACAGGGAGGACCTGATCCTAGATCAGCAAAAATAGTTTTGGGTAGAAATGTTGATCTAGGGTCAGTTTTTCCTTTAGATCCTTTATTTTTATTTATTTTATTTTACCTTTATTTAACTAGGCAAGTCAGTTAAGAAATTGTTTTTATTTACAATGATGGCCTACCAAAAGGCAAAAGGCCTCCTGCAGGGACGGGGCTGGGATTAACAAATATAATATGCTGCCCAGTGTGCTGATGAGATCTGAGGGTAGTTGTTCTCTTTGATCTGTCTGTACTTCACCTTGCTCACAGTCCCCAGTGCCTTGCGACAGGAGATTAATAGCTTAGTGGTTAGAGCCTTGGGCCAGTAACCGAAAGGTTGCTGGATAGAATCCCTGAGCTGACAAGGTAAAAAAAAATCTGTCGTTCTGCCCCTGAGCAAGGCAGTTAACCCACTGTTCACTTGGTCCTGAAGATGTGGATGTCGATTAAGGCATCTCTCTGATTCAGAGGGGATTGGGTTAAATGCGGAAGACACATTTCAGTTGAAGGCATTAAGTTGTACAGCTGACTAGGTATCCCCTTTCCCTTAATAGTGACATCAGTGAAAACCACTGGGGTCCTGAATGCTCGCCAGTGGAAATACTGTTTAGTGAGAAGCAGAGGAGCACGTCAAGGTTAAAAGCATTGTGTCTCAGAGGGAGAACAAAAATTCAGGAAGTAGGAACTGGGGATTAAGAGGTGAAGGTTTTTGACCCCTTCAATTACGTGACCTTGAACCGACTTGTGCCACTTCTGTTTCTCCCGTGACCAAAAGACGCCCAGGCACCTCTTTTGACATTGCTGATCCATCCTTATACTCTGCATTTACCTTAGTGGTTCAGACACAAGCCTGTCGTGAAAGTTGTCAATCAGGATTCGCAGGGAGTCTGTATACGCTTATACTTCACCCATGTCACATCTGTCGACGTTCAGATTATGTAATGCTCCTGTAATTGTGTGGAGGTGTACCTTATGACATTTTGAATATACTTTTCCATCAATTGAGGCTGGTCTGAACAACAGCAACAAAAAACATGGAAGGGAAATAAAAGGAAAATGCATTTGATTGTACAAGCGCTCCATATGAAGCCTTATAACAGTGCAGTGCTGTATAAGCCCCGTAACCACACAGTAGCCTGCCCTACAGTATGTATCACATTCTCTAGACTGTAGTTAGTCAGATTCACAGTGTAGCTCAGACACAACATGTCCTCCGCTCAACCCACCCTCTCGTCAAGGCGATTATATGAAAGTGCAATGCCCCGGAGAGGTATATATTTTGAATGAGAAAAAGCTTTAAAGAGAGTGAGACATGGCATTCACATCCTTACTGTACTTACAGTGTAATCTACCCTGTTAGAGCCATGGAGCATATGACCGGTAAAACAACACACAGCTTGGGGTATATAGAATAGGGTACTGGGGGTAGCCAAAAATGGGACGTCAGGCTCGTCCTATAATAGGTTGACCCAACATTAAATGCCAGAAGCAGAAAAAAGATCCATATATTTCACCTGCCTTGGCATCATCCTTGCCCCGGACAAATCAAACAGCTAGACTGAATAATTTCAACATTCTCTAAAATATTTTACGGTACTTTGCTGCACATCTACCCCACTGATTCATTTTTTTTAATGTATCCTTTATTTAACTAGGCAAGTCAGTTAAGAAAAAAATATTATTTATAATGGCAGCCTACCCCAGCCAAACCCTAACCCTGACGACACTGGGCCAATTGTGTGATACAGCCTGGAATCAAACCAGGGTCTGTAGTGACACCTCTAGCACTGAGATGCAGTGCCTTACACCGCTGCGCCACTCGGGAGCTTTGATGGACCATTGACCTGAGTGAGGTTAAAGGGATACTTCGGGATTTTGACAATGAGGCCCTGTATCTACTTCCCCAGAGTCAGATGAACTTATGGATACCCTTTTTATGTCTCTGTGTCCAGTATGAAGGAAGTTAGAGGTAGTTTTGCGAGCCAATGCTAACTAGCATTAGCGCAATGACTGGAAGTGTATGGGCCTCATTGCCTCATTGCCAAAATCCCGAAGTATCCCTTAAAGGTATATTGACATAGACTGCATTTCAAAATGGCACCGTGTTCTCTATATGGTGCACTGTGAGCCCTGGTCAAAAGTAGTGCACTAAATAGGGAACATGGTGTCATTTGTTCTAGGGAGGAAAATTGATTTACTGTACAGTCGGTTCTGACACTTATTCACAGTCTTTAGCATTTCAAACACTGACCTGACTGAAGGAATGATATCCTCTCAACATATTTTCGACTGGAAAGAAACTGGTCTAAATTACAGGTATGTAAATCAACAAATCAGAAGGCTTTTAGATGGTTAACTGTGTAAGAGGCAGCTGTTGGATCTCAGCTGAGTAATAAACACTAAGGCCAGGGAGATTATCCTAATGCCCTACAAATCCACAGTTATATATTCACAAACGCTTCGATTGTTTTCATTTCTCCCACCTTACCACTTCATGGTCCATCAGATGTATTTCTATTTAAAACCTTTGTATCCTAAACAGCCTTGTCTCTTTGTGGGTTTTTCACATGCAATGCAAATTCCATTATCATATGGGAAAGTTTTTCACTTGTGAATCTGCAATTTACATGTGAGGTGATGTTTTCATTGCAAAATATGTTTGTAACGGAAGTAATTAAATGGTATGGGGGTTTTAAGGTAAGTGGTATGCTGTAAAATAGTGTACAAATCTTTACATGATCACTTAGTACTGACTTTTCAATTTGACCCCACCTGGGATTTGAACTGACAACCTCGAGATTTAGGGTAAACTGATCTTTCTGCTGCACCACAAAGTCTCACAAGTCCCCTACACATTCATTACCTATAATACATCTCTGAATTTAGCAAAAGAGTGCCATTTGCACTGCTATTTCAGTTAATCTGACTATTCTCTCATCATTTATTCATTTGACTTATTTCAGAAATGTTAGGGTTGTCCAATGATGGTGGGTCATATTATTCAGTTTTAATGTTACTCCTGAATCATTATGATAAATATAATAGATTTACTTTGAAGTCCAAAGTGCAGGAATACAGGTGAAATCAGTCATTGACACAGACATGGTAGCATAGCAGGAAGATCAGAATGCTGTGAACCAAGAGGTTGTGAGTTCAAATTTGAGGTGAGGACATGTTGAATAATTACTGTATAAATAAACATACAACATGTGTCAAATATGTAAGCTGTAAACAATGTGACTATTTTGTGATGTTCCAGAGACACATTGTTGTTTGCAGGGCATCACTTGTGAAATCTCATTTGAAAAATATTCATGTGTCAATTTGAATCAACATGAAAGGTTATGAAAATTCACATGTGAAATATCATCAAATATGAAGTATTCCAAACATGTGAAATACAATGTGGAAATTTCACGTGAAATAATTTTCCTCATGTATTTTTTTCCGTAAGAGTTCACAGTTGGGTTGCCCATGAAATAATTCTGAGTTCATGCTGTGTGTGCCCAAGCGTATGGAAGTGCACATCCCTTTAAAGAAAAGTAGTCAGAGTGCAGTATAACTGCTGTTAGGGTGCAGTATACTGCGTCCAACATTTTTACTAGAGTAATTTTGCAGTGTAACTTCAGTTACAGTGCAGAATAACTGCAGTTCAACTGAAGTACACTGCAGTTATTCTGCAATTACTGCATCCAAAATACCGCCGTCGACTGCAGTTAGTGCACTTTACTGCAGTTTCAAAACGGCTATATTTTTTATTTTGGCCTTACCCGTTGTGCCATGCTATGCCAAGTAGCCTGGGTACCAGATGCCGCAACACCTACACTCATGCTCTCTGCTATCCAGAACACATCTGTATCCGAAGAATGACCTGTCATCACCACACAATGAGATGTCAATGTTCTCTTGTGTACACCTGAAAAAAAACACATTTGTACTGTACGATATGCAGATTCCTTCTAGTGGCCAAAAATGTGGCATTGGTTTTAGTCTGTGTTTTTCCTGTAGCATTATTCCTGTTTGTGCTGGAGACCAGAACGCAGGTGTTGTGCATCTGATCTAAATTTGAAGCCTGGTACTGTCTCCTAGCAACAGCACCAGGAGAGCAAAGGCCCACCAGTTAGAAGGGCCGGTGTTATTTATCAGATTCTCCTCTGGCTGTGTTTGGCTGTTTGGGGAAAAAGTAGGCCACTGGCACTGGTGCGGTAGCTGAGCTGTTAGCAACAGAATGGGATAGAGGGAGAGATCAATGCCAACCAGTGGAGAGGAAGGAGAGAGAGAGAGAAAGAGAAACATGAAGAGAGAATGAGGGAAAGACCCTTACAAAAAAAACTGTAACTGCAGTTACACTGCAAAATTACTGTAATTAACAAAACAGTATTATTTTGGACGCAATATTTGCAGCATACTGCAGTTAGACTGCACTCCAACAGCAGTTATACTGCACTCTGCCTGCAATATTTTTTTGTAAGGGGAGAGAGAGGGAGAGAAAGAGAGAGAGGGGGAGAGAGGGAGCGCTAGATGCCAGGCAGTGGAGAGGGCAAGAAAGAGAAGAAGAAAAACAACAGAGGGGTCAGCGCTAGATGCCAGGCAGTGGAGAGGGCGAGAAAGAGAAGAAGAAAAACAACAGAGGGGTCAGCGCTAGATGCCAGGCAGTGGAGAGGGCGAGAAAGAGAAGAAGAAAAACAACAGAGGGGTCAGCGCTAGATGCCAGGCAGTGGAGAGGGCGAGAAAGAGAAGAAGAAAAACAACAGAGGGGTCAGCGCTAGATGCCAGGCAGTGGAGAGGGCGAGAAAGAGAAGAAGAAAAACAACAGAGGGGTCAGCGCTAGATGCCAGGTAGTGGAGAGGGCGAGAAAGAGAAGAAGAAAAACAACAGAGGGGTCAGCGCTAGATGCCAGGCAGCCAGTGGCGTTCTTCCTTGTGACAGGCAGTTCATTCGGTCACTGGGCTAAGGCTGAGCGAGGCCAGCTTCCCCATTACTGCTCTTTTACTGCCTCTCATCGCCCAGCAACGCACTCGACGCTATGAGATCATCCCGGCGGTTGTTTTTCTCAGATGTTGTTTTCATTTTTCTGTGTGCACGTTTGAACGATGAAATGTGCAGAAAATCACAGGAAGATAAAGTATATAAGGATTATAATAAGATATAAGGATATTTAGGAAGCCACGTACGTGTACATTACTGTTTTTTGTTCAAAATATTGACCACAGCCTACCTCGGTTCTTTAAGCAAAATTTAATGCAGAGTCTTACATGTACTCTCAAATATCATCCTATCAGATAAATATATTTTTGAATCTGTAAATTGCTTTGGCTCTTTGTGTTTGATAAAGAACATTGGCCCCTTTCTCTTTCTCATTGGGCCCTCTCGCTTTCCCTCTCAGTTGAGATTAGGCCCTTGACTCATGAATGAAGGCGACTAGTCGTGAGAGGCGATCAATCTTTTCTAAATGCTTTCTCCTCCTTGTGAATGAGAAGGGGGTAAATCTGAGAATTGGGGTAATACCATTTGAGCAGTAGAGGAAACTCTTGAATCCACCCCAGCTCAGCAGGCTCCGGGGGGGATCTCTTTGACAAACGACATCCCCGAATAGGAAATAGAGCCTGTGGATCAGTGAAAGGCTCTAATAATGGAGAGAAGGCGTGATCCTATCTGCTGCTGGCATCATAAAGCTTTCACACGCTTTCTGTTAAGCCAAGCCCCTCTGGTACTTCTCTGCTCTGTTGACTGGTCTTTAAATTCCCTGAAAAGCATAGGTCTGAGAGAACCAGAGTGACATGCATTTACAGTACAGTAGGTACCTCAGTCTTTATGGGTCTGAATGGGTGTCTAACTTTAATTTAAATGGGTGTCTGAGGTTGGTTGCCGATTCAGTTAGAGTGGGAATACTTTTTGGTCTTTGAAGCTGTGAAGCTAAACATATTGTTATAAAAATGTGTCATTGCTCAAATTTGTCTTGTCAGATCAGGTCAAACTCAGGACCCAAGAACCTCATTTATAAAAATGTTCTTAGATTTATACTTGAACTTAGTCATAAGATAATTTCCGACAGTGTGCTTATGTTCGATTCATAAAAGATACTGAGCATAAAAAACCTTGCTTACGCAGGTTTTAAGAAGTCCATTTGTAATTTGCGCACCTGTGATCTATGAATCTCAAATTAACTTAAAATGTACAGCACCTGAACGTGCCTTACAATCAGCGATTTCCCCTTATAGAATGCTAGCACAAATTAGGATTTAGTTATCAGGATAAGGTAAGACTCAGATGCAGACCGTGTCGAAGTAACAATGTTTATTACAGCAACAGGGGCAAAGGTACAGGACGGCAGGCAGGCTCAGGGTCAGGGGCAGGCAGAGTGGTCAGGCGGGCAGGGTCAGGGCCAGGACAGGCAAGGGTCAAAACCAGGAGGACGAGAAAAGAGAGACTGGGGAAAAGCAGGAGCTGATACAAAAATGTTGATTGACTTGACAAACAAGACGAACTGGCAACAGACAACGAAGGGAAGCAGAGATATGCTCCAGAAGATGACTTTGAGGATTAAGAGTCCATCTTCTGGACTATTTTAATCGGGATTCTGAAGATTATACTTGAAATTTTGTTCTAAGGCCGGCAGAGATACAATCTTCGGCAAAATCATTCGCAAGGAGATTCCTGCAAAAATATTATTTGAAGATGAAAAATATTATTTGATAATATTTTTAATATATCATATTTTTATTTTTATTATTATATTATAATATAATATTTTTGCAGGAATCTCCTTGCGAATGATTTTGCCGAAGATTGTATCTCCGCCATCTCTAATGGGGAAGATGGGCGAAATTCAAGTGAAAAGATCAGGGTGTGACGTTAGTCAGGAAGAGCCATGGACCAAAAGCTTTTTGGAAGACGAGATCACGGCGATGGTAAAGGAGATTGAAGGCAACACATTTTACTCGGTGGACTAAATAGTGGGTTGACAAACAAAGCCACACAGGTTGCTTGGGAGTGTGTCGCCGCTGCAGTGAATGAGGCCAATTTGGATCTTAATTATGACTTATGCAGAAAACCACCTATAAGTAGTTATTTATAAAACCTTACTTTGACCTGGAAAGGATCTTATCTCTATGCAAAGTCTAGACTTGACGGAAGTGATTTTCCTGACGGTTATGTATGACTATTCTTTTTATCCCTTGCAGTTTAAGTTCAGACCATTTATTTTTCACTCCCAAGCTACCCGTTTGGCTTTGTTTTTCAACCCACTATTTAGTCCACCGAATAATACGTGTTGCTTGTCTTTAAAAAAAAAGAATATCCATACAAAAGCAGCAGGAAAATCAATTACGTCAAGTCTAGACTTTCCACGTCAAAGTACGTTTTTATAAATAACTACTTATAGGTGGTTTTCTGCGTAAGTCATACTTCAGATCAAAATTGATCGTAAGTCCGTTTTATAAAGAAACAATTTTTACAATCCTACCAGGTGACCCTCTCAAAAGTCAAACAAACATCAAAAGCCTGTTAAATGACGGAACATGACAGATAACACCCGTTTTACAGGAGGATTATAATAATAATATAATAATAATACATGGTATTTATATTAGCACTTTTCATGGACCATATGTCGCTTAACAATTGTATAAAAGAAAAACAAGAAACAAAAATGTAAAACAAAAACAATACCAGACTAAGCATAAAGAAAAATAAACATGAAACACCTTTGGAATGGGGTTTGGGGAGTGCTGGCTGGAGTTTAGCTTTGAGGGGAAACTCTTGGGGGAAGTGAATAACAGTCTGACTTGGCATTGTTCCTTAGGCTGAGTGGAAGCCAGGATCAAAGTCCATGTCTCCAGAGTATACACTGTCTATTATAGTTTTGCAACATAGTAAACATAACCCTATACAGTAGTCTTGAGAGCTATTTTCTTTTAACAGGTGGCTGGTTCCGATGGATGACCAATACCTTGTCTTCTTCCAGCTATCTTGGTGTTTGTGGTCTATGGTACTGAAGCACTGTATCCTATAGTTCTGGGCCCCTATTCATACACTCTTAGAAAAAAAGGTGCTATCTAGAACCAAAAAGGGTTCTTCAGCTGCCCCCATAGGAGAACCCTTTTTGGTTCCAGGTCGAACCCTTTTTGGTTCCAGGTAGAACCCCTCAACCTGGAACCAAAAGGGTTCTCCTATGGGGACAGCCGAAGAACCCTTTTGGAACCCTTTTTTCTGAGAGTGTAGTGTCTCAGAGTAAGAGTGCTGATCTAGGTCCCTCCTCTTATTCACTATTATTTAAAAGGCAAAACTGATCCTTGATCAGGACTCCTACTCTAAGACTCTTTGTGAATATGGGCCCTGATATCTATCTATACCAGCTAAGTAAACAGAGTTCAAATGTGAAGCCTATGTCTATGTAGATATGCAAGAATACAGGAATGCTATAAGTACTGAGACATACTTCATGCTTGGCTATCAAAGGATGGAGGAGATGCTTGAATGTTCAAGCTTTCATTTCAGGTATATTGGAGTTTTGTAAGCCTATGGGGAATGATGAGGGCAACTTCATAAGCTGTTAGAGCTGAGAGGCAGGCGAGTTTGATATACAGCATAGCAGAAATATATACAGGACATTTTAATAGATGGGTTTGTGGAAAAGGGATGGGCGAGTGCATGAAAAAATGTGTTGAATTCACAGTTCTCTCTATGGTGAAACATATATGAAACATGTGTTTTGACAATCACGACTATATCAATTACTTACACTGTATCCGACAGGATGTGCCTGTCTCTCTCACAGCTGTGTTTTGATGTTCTGTGTACAATACAGTAGGTTAGTGGTCTAAGTATAAGGTCTCCCTGGCCTCCCTAGCCCCTCCATTTCGAGCCAATAACTCAATGCCGGTCAAGCAGAGTGCTCAGTGATCTGTTCAGTTACTAGCCCATTGGATGCGGCGCAAATGGTACCCTATTCCCTACATGGTACCCTATTCCCTTTGACCAGAGCCTTATGATGAATACGATGGCATTTGGGACACAACCTTAGTCTCCCACCACACTACATTACTACATGGCCTCTCATTGCCAGGGCCTTTTCCACTGGCTCTTCTTCCGGCAGATAGCTATCTGTGTCAGAACCTGTTTAGTAAACTCTGACGCCCTATATGCGGTTACAGAAGCAGATGTTACTCTTCCCATGAGGGGCCTCATAGGGTCACACAGGCCACACGCATAACTGGTCAGCACGCATCACAATAACAATGTAATAAGACCATTGCAGTCCATTGTGTGCATGTACACTACCGTTCAAAAGTTTTGGGGTCACTTAGAAATGTCCTTGTTTTTGAAAGAAAAGCACATTTTTTGTCCATTAAAATAACGTCAAATTGATCAGAAATACAGTGTAGACATTGTTAATGTTGTAAATGACTATTGTAGCTGGAAACGGGAGATTTTTAATGGAATATCTACATAGGTGTACAGAGGCCCATTATCAGCAATCATCACCCCTGTGTTCCAATGGCACGTTGTGTTAGCTAATCCAAGTTTATCATTTTAAAAGGCTAATTGATCATTAGAAAACCCTTTTGCAATTATGTTAGCACAGCTGAAATCTGTTGTGCTTATTAAAGAAGCAATAAAACTGTTCTTCTTTAGACTAGTTGAGTATCTATAGCATCAGCATGTGTGGGTTCGATTACAGGCTCAAAATGGCCAGAAACAAAGAATTTCTTCTGAAACTCGTCAGTCTATTCTTGTTCTGAGAAATTAAGGCTATTCCATGCGAGAAATTGCCAACAAACTGAAGCTTCATTAGTACCTGCAAAATAGTTCCCGCCAAACACCAGTCTCAACATCAACAGTGAAGAGGCCACTCTGGGATGCTGGCCTCCTAGGCAGAGTTGCAAAGAAAAAGCCATATCTCAGACTGGCCAATAAAAAAAAAAGATTAAGATGGGCAAAAGAACAGACCCTGGACAGAGGAACTCTGCCTAGGAGGCCAGCATCCTGGAGTCACCTCTTCATTGTTGACGTCGAGACTGGTGTTTTGCGGGTACTATTTAATAAAGCTGCCAGTTGAGGACTTGTGAGGCGTCTGTTTCTCAAACTAGACACTCTAATGTACTTGTCCTCTGGCTCAGTTGTGCACCGAACCCACAAATGCTGATGCTCCAGATACTCAACAAGTCTAAAGAAGGCCAGTTTTCAGCTGTGCTAACATAATTGCAAAAGGGTTTTCTAATGATCAATTGGCCTTTTAAAATGATAAACTTGGATTAGCTAACACAACGTGCCATTGGAACACAGGGGTGATGATTGCTGATAATGGGCCTCTGTACGTCTATGTAGATATTCCATAAAAAATCTGCCGTTTCCAGCTACAATAGTCATTTACAACATTAACAATGTCTACACTGTATTTCTGATCAATTTGACGTTATTTTAATGGACAAAAAAATGTGCTTTTCTTTCAAAAACAAGGACATTTCTAAGTGACCCCAAAACTTTTGAATGGTAGTGTATGAAGCAAGGAATATAACCCTTTTTGGTTCTATCCAGCCTGAGTACAAACTGTGACCAATGATGTTTAGGGTTAGAGAATGGATGTCATTTTGTCCAGTATGGCAGTAGAGCTCAAGTCGTTTTCAAGTACCACATCATATCAGTTGTTTATGCAGTGTCATAAACGAGCGACATGATACAGTGCATAACAATGCTCAACACCATAACACCTGATAAGTTATACATAATAGTAATTCACGAAGCTATGGTCTGATGTAGGCAACTCGTGAGTAATTGAGTTGCTGTCGTCACCTGATGGATCTGTGAGGTGCCATGAGGTGATGCGGAGCATATGATTGGACAGTCAGATAAGGTGATGTATGATTGGACAGTCAGATAAGGAAGTGATAAGGAGCTGGAGCTGTAGCTCCTTATCTCATCCTGTCAGGGGAAGGCAAGCATGTCCTTTACAAGCACAGGAGTAAGGTAAACACAACACCAGACCTGTGTAAACCTGAAAAAAGAGAACATGTGGTTACTCATACTGTACCGGTAGCAACGTGTTCACACTGCAAACATAGCAGTTGCATTTTAGCCACAAAACTTCCCCATTAAGACTACATTTCCTGCCCTGCTTTTCCTGTCCCTATGACATTCACTTTATATACAAACCAAAGCTTTTAACTTGAAGCTCACAGACACTGCATAAGAGATATCCCTTTCGGTGTGAGATAACATTGGTTTCACACACTAACGTAAATATTTGTAACCAATTGCCCCCATTCCGTCTGCTTGCTCTCACTAACAGGGAGGCTCTGCTCGAGCATAGGAATTGAGACAGACACAGATCTGATACACCCGCTGCCTGAGAAAGGGAAGGGATACCTTGTCAGTTGCACAACTGAATGGATTCAACCGAAATGTGTCTTCCGCATTTAACCCAACCCCTCTGAATCGGAGAGCTGCATGGAACAGCACCCAGGAAACAGTTGTTTTTGGGGTTAAATGCGTTTGCTCAAGGGCAGAACGACAGATTTTTCCACCTTGCCGGCTCAGGGATTAAAACCAGCGACCTTTCAGTTACTGGCCCAACGCTCTTAACCACTAGGTTACCTGCCGCCAACGGTTGACTCCGCAGATGGCATGTCGGCTGCAACGATCAAGGCGGCACACTGCACTGCATTATTCATGTGTGGTGGTGGGGGAGGGATTTGATGCGGTGGCATGCAGAGTCGCAAGGGCGCAGACGGATTGTAATGTGCAGAGGGGAGCTCCTTCCTTCCCCTCCCTTCCCAGCAACAGGGAGTGGACAGTCATCACATTACACTCCAGCCACTCGGAGTGCATGGGAGCTGCAACACTCTCCATCACGCCTACTGTCATCATCCACTGCTTCTGGCACTGTGTGGAAAGTGAGACAACATTTTTGCTGGGGGAAAATTATATTAGTATTTTCCGATACACATTCTAAAAATATATATATATATTTTTTTTTATTCGTGACAACACCTTTTTTTTTTTTTTTACAAGAAATCCAATTGATACCTAGGTCATTGCCATAGTATACTGCAATGTAGAGATGTCCTAAAGTCCAGCCCAGACATTCTAATACCCAAAGTACATGTATCCTATCCACCCTCAATGAGCTGCACCTGAAAATCAGTACCATTAGTGGATCTCCATAGTTCCATAACACATATTTATGTGAACTTCGTTTATATGGCTGTTGGTTACTGTAAGCGTGAGTGCAATAGTTTATCAGTGGTAGGGTGGGGAGAGGGTGTTTTCAGCAGTGGTGAAGTTAGCCTTGCCTCGCTAACCCCTAGAGACAGGTTTATCATACGAGCTAAGTCAGTGTTTTCCCAATGCAGCGGAGGGGAGAGGCCAGAGGAAATGTGTCAGAGTCAGCACCTCTTCCATTCTGGGTGAGGCCAAATGACTGACATACAGAAGCCAATACTGGTGCTACTGCTCCACCTGCAGGCCCAGGTTACATGCATGGAGTGTAAAGTGTGTGTGTGCGTACATGTGTGTGTATGTGCGTGCATGCAAGTGTGTGTTTGAGAGGGAGAGAGAAAGAGAGAGGGAGCGGGGTAGGTAATGTAAGAGCACACCTTTCCCCTTTCTCGCCAACTGGGCAAAACAAATAAACTTCCATTACTATATTAACATCATCTACATAAGGGATCTCGCATAAACGTACAACCAGGCCATACCATGCTTGCCACTACCCAAGCAAAGAGTAGATAGATACTCTATCATTATGGCTTGGATGCTATCATGCCAAGGACAGAGAACCCCCAATGAATACATTACATGAAAACGTATTTACCTCCTTACAAAAAGCTAGAAGATACTAGAACAGCATTTCCCAACTCCAGTCCTCCAGTGCCCCCAACAGCACACATTTTTGTTGTAGCCCCCTACAAGCACATATGATTCAACTTGTCAGCTAATCATCAAGCCCTCAATGAGTTGAATCAGGTGAGTTTATCTTGAGCTCCATAAATGTGTGCTGTTGGAGGTACTTGAAGACTGGAGTCGGGAAACACTGTACTAGAACAACAAGACTCTAAAACGCCCATCTGTTATTTAAAACTGAAATGCTTCTAGGAGACATACGTATATGGTTATTTCTCCCTGGAAAGAGAAAACAGCAGAGGCAGTGGATGAATGGCATGGAAGTGTGACAGCCAGGGTTGAACCAGGCTCCACTCTAACCTAATGAAAGATGAGTCAATGGGAGAATGAGCAATGGTATTAAGGGTGGACATAAAATTGAACAGCGTGGGGAGTGCTAGATAACTACTGCCATGGGGATTGATTACAGTAATGTGATCAGGGAGGAACAGCTGTGCTGCCCTGAGTTCTCTCTCTCACTTACTCTCTCACTCACAACAGACCAGAGCAGAGTACCACATGGGTCATTGTCATGGGAGAACTGGCTGTGTCCCCCAAATGGCACCCTATTCCCTTTATAGTGCACTACTTTTGACCAGGGCCCATAGAGCTCTGGTCAAAAGTAGTGCACTGTATAGGGAATAGGGTGCTATTTGGGACATACCCCTGGAAACTCTGAATAGAAGTGCTGAATACAATTTGGAAATAAAGTACGACATGTTGACCTCAGAAATTGTACAAATGATTTATATAGAAAATGTTGTATTACTAAATGGAACAACTAAGTTAAATACAAAATATTTAAATATCACATACTGTATTCAGTTATCGTAAATTCACTGACTTCATGTGTTACACTGCCTTGTAATTGCATTGTTAGTATAACGGTACCCTATTTTCTCACACTTCCCCTTTGTGGTAGCTTGGACTTCCCTGTTTTATCGGAATTTTTCACTGAAACTGTACCAGTACCACAGGTCCTACCAGGACCACCACTGAAACGGAAGGCCAAGGTGAAACATCATCTGATTGGCTGGGAGAGAGCCCACCCTGGGAGATTTCATACACCCAGACATCTCATTCGGATGTTCCATCGGACATCTCAGTATTGAGACAGCTGAGGACTAACCTCCATTTTAGAGACCTCAACCACAGTTGCACAGTCATCAATGGTCTCACTAGGATTTATGCCTTCCAGACTGACAGTAAACGGTTGCCTCCCCTTCTGAACCAGACTCTGAGGAAGTTGGTTTTGCCACTGTAACAGAATAGGGTTGTATCCCAAATGTCATGCTATTCCCTAATACAATACACTACTTTTGATCAAAGCCCATATGGCTCTAGTCAAAAGTAGTGGACCATATAGGCCAGGGCTGCCCAACCCTCCTCCTGGAGATCTTCGGTCCTGTGGGTTTTCAGTCCAACCCTAATTTAACACACCTGATTCTACTTATTAGCTGCTCAACAAGACCGTAACTAGCTGAATCAGCTACGCTAAATTAGTGTTGGAATGAAAACCTACAGGACAGTAGATCTTCAGGAAGAGGGTTGGGCAGCCCTGATATAGGCGCAGGGGTGGGCCACTCCAGTCCTCAAGGGCCTGATTGGTGACACACTTTTACTCCATCCCTAGCAAACACAGCTGATTAATCAAATTGCATTCTAAACTGAAGATCATGATTAGGTGATTATTGGAGTCAGGTGTGTTAGCTGGGGCTGTGACACCAATCAGGCCCTCTAGGACTGGAATTGCTCACCCCTGATGTAGGGAATAGGGTGCCATTTGGGACGCAATTAAGGTTGATTACAGTAAAACTGCAACTGGAAGTGCATGTGTTGTGATCGTGTGGGGGCCGTTCTAAAAACCCAGTATGTATTTTTAACACATTAAAAACAGGAAGAAAAAACAATATAATCCTTACTGACGATGAATTGAAAACATTATGATAATGATAAAGTGATTTGTAAAAAGATCTACAACTGTGTTTTGAAATTGAGCATGTCTGCCATTATCCAATTTATGTGCATTACTGAGTGGTTGGTTGCTGATAGCTCTACCCTTAATTTAAAATGATGATTTTTTTTTTTTGGGGGGGGGGGGGGGACGACCCCCCCCCCCCCCCAAAAAAAAAAAATCATCATTTTAAATCAGCTTTAATGTGGCAGATAAATTAGAGCTTCCATCAATGTAATTGTCTGCATTATTTCCAATCCCCCGTATATATTTTTTTGTAAATATATATACAGTACCAGTCAAAAGTTTGGACACACCTGACACACCTTCTCATTCTAGGGTAAAATAACATATATGGAATCATGTAATAACCAAAAAAGTGTTAAACAAATCAAAATATCTAACATTTTTGAGATTCTTCAAAGTAGCCCCCATTTGCCTTGATGACAGCTTTACACACTCTTGGCATTCTCTCAACCAGCTTCATGAGGTAGTCACCTGGAATGCATTTCAATTAACAGGTGTGCCTTGTTAAAAGTTAATTTGTGGTATTTCTTTCCTTCTTAATGCATTTGAGCCAATCAGTTGTTGTGACAAGGTATGGGGTGGTATACAGAAGATAGCACTATTTGGTAAAAGACCAAGTCCATATAACGGCAAGAACAGCTCAAATAAGAAAAGAGAAATGATAGTCCATCAGTTCATCAAATGGCCACCTGGACTATTTGCATTGACCCCTTTTTTTATTTTTTATACTGGACCCGTCTTAAGAGTTGAATGTTCATCGTCATTATTGTATTGCTATATTGTTCATAATCTGTTATTTTTATTCATTTCTATTTCATCTGTCCGTTTCTCCATTCGTCTTCTCTCCATTTGTTGTAGTTTCCAAGAAAATTAACAAATAGCTGATTGATGCAATGTTTTATATGCACTGCAGAGATAATTCCTTGATGGAAAAGCGTTTTCTCATATGATCCTTATTTAGTATTCATCAAGAGCTACAGTTTTTTTTCCTATATTGTAAAGGTCTTTCACATTAATTGCGGAACATTTTAAGAACTTTGAATATTTCTTCAAGTGCAGTCGCAAAAACCATCTAGCGCTATGAAACTGGCTCTCATGAGGACCATTGTTTTTAAATGTAACCTTTATTTTGGAACCAAGATGGCGTAGCAGGCGGACGTGTGTTTGTCTTTGTCTTATCCCATGTCTTATCCCATGTAAATAGACGTTTTTTCATATATACTCTATTTTAATCTCACTTTCTATCTACGAACTAATTCTACGAACTAAATATACTTTCCTGCAACCCGCCTCACCCAATGTGGTACAGATCTTCTATTTTTATTCCGTATAACTGGAACCTCCATCAGGAGCTAGCCAGCTAACTAGCTACTAGTCTTTGTTAGCCACAGCTAGCTGCAAACAAGTGGCTACTGTTAGCTAACGCCTCTGTCCCGAAGCAAGCACCAGTTAGCCTTGAGCTAGCCTCAAGCTAGGCCCATATAACAGCTAATTCTAGGGCTTCAATACCTCTTTTGCCAATTGGCCTGGACCCTTTATTGTTGACACAGAGCCCCGCCGATCCATCACGACTGGTCTGCCGACGTAATCGCCCGATGTGGTCTCAACATTCCATTACGATGTCGCCAAAGAACCATCTGCTAGCCCCGGCCTGCTAGCTTTCTGAACACCGTGTCTCCCACTCGCCTAGTGTAGTAGTGACTACCGAACGGCCCCCTGACTCACCTATTGCTGCTCTTTTGACCCTATGATCACTCGACTACACAGCTAATGCCCCCTGGAATGTTTCAATAACACGGTACCTCATTTTGTTTACCTGTCAGCCCCAGCCTTGAACTCAGGTCCTGTATGTACTAACTGACCCGCTCTGCCCATTCATCGCCATTTATCCGTTGTTGTCTTAGCTCTCCTGATCAACACCTGTGATTGCTTTATGCCTCTCTCTAATGTCAATATGCCTTGTCTACTGCTGTCTCGGCTAGTTTTTATTGTTTTATTTCACTGTAGAGCCCTCAGTCCCGCTCAACATGCCTTAGATCGCTCTTTTGTCCCACCCCACACACATGCAGAGACCTCACCTAGCTTAACTGGTGCCCCCAGAGATAAAACCTCTCTCCTCGTCACTCAACACCTAGGTTTACCTCCACTGTACTCACATCCTACCATACCCTTGTCTGTACATTATTCTCTGAATCTTTTCTTCCACGCCCAGAAATCTGCTCCTTTTATTCTCCTTTCCCAATGCACTAGATGACCAGTTCTTATAGCCTTTAGCCGTACCCTTATCCTACTCCTCTGTTCCTCTGGTGATGTAGAGGTTAACCCAGGCCCTGTAGCTCCCAGTTCCACTCCTATTCCCCAGGCGCTATCATTTGTTGACATCTGTAACCGTAAAAGCCTTGGTTTCATGCATGTTAACATCAGAAGCCTCCTCCCTAAGTGTGTTTTATTCACTGCTTTAGCACACTCTGCCAACCCGATGTCCTAGCCGTGTCTAAATCCTGGCTCAGGAAGGCCACCAAAAATTCCACCAAATTTCCACCAAGATAGAACTGCCAAAGGGGGCAGAGTTGCAATCTACTGCAGAGATAGTCTGCAGAGTTCTGTCATGCTATCCAGGTCTGTGCCCAAACAGTTCGAGCTTCTACTTTTAAAAATCCACCCCCCCCCCCCCCCCCCCAGCTATACCCTGGACACCATATGTGAATTGATTGCCCCCCATTTATCTTTGTACTGTTAGGTGACCTAAACTGGGATATGCTTAACACCCCAACAGTCCTACAATCTAAACTAGATGCCCTCAATCTCACACAAATTATCAAGGAACCTACCAGGTACAACACTAAATCTGTAAACACGGGCACCTTCATGGATTTCATCCTGCCCAACCTGCCCTCTAAATACGCCTCTGCTGTCTTCAACCAGGATCTCAGAGATCACTGCCTCATTGCCTGCGTCCGTAATGGGTCCCCGGTCAAACGACCACCCCTCATCACTGTCAAACGCTCCCTAAAACACTTCAGCGAGCAGGCCTTTCTAATATCCTGGAAGGATATTGACCTCATCCCGTCAGTAGAGGATGCCTGGTTAATCTTTAAAAGTGCTTTCCTTGCCATCTTAAATAAGCATGCCCCATTCCAAAAAAATTGAACTAAGAACAGATATAGCCCTTGGTTCACTCCAGACTTGACTGCCCTTGACCAGCACAAAAACATCCTGTGGTGTACTGCATTAGCATCAAATAGCCCCCGCGATATGCAACTTTTCAGGAAAGTTAGGAACCAATGTACACAGTCAGTTAGGAAAGCAAAGGCAAGCTTTTTCAAACAGAAATTTGCATCCTGTAGCACCCTAAAATCCATGGAGAATAAGAGCACCTCCTCCCAGCTGCCCACTGCACCGAGGATAGGAAACACTGTCACCACCGATAAATCTATGATAATCGAGAATTTCAATTAGCATTTTTCAACGGCTGGCCATGTTTTCCACCTGGCTACCCCTACCCCGGCAAACAGCCCTGCACCCCACACAGCAACTGGCCAAAGTCCCCCCTGTTTCTCCTTCACCTAAATCCAGATAGCTGATGTTCTGAAAGAGCTGCAAAATCTGGATCCCTACAAATCACCTGGGCTAGACAATCTGGACCCTCTCTTTCTAAAATTATCCGCCTCAATTTTTGCAACCCCTATTACTAGCCTGTTCAACCTCTCTTTCGTATCGTCTGAGATCCCTAAAGATTGGAAAGCTGCCGCGGTCATCCCCCTCTTCAAAGGCGGAGACACTCTAGACCCAAACTGTTACAGACCTATATCTATCCTGCCCTACCTTTCTAAAGTCTTCGAAAGCCCAGTTAACAAACAGATCACCGACCATTTCGAATCCCACGGTACCTTCTCCGCTATGCAATCTGGTTTCAGAGCTGGTCATGGGTGCACCTCAGCCACGCTCAAGGTCCTAAACGATATTATAACCGCCATCAATGGGGTTTAAAAAATAATAATTCTAATGGGGTTTTGAAGCTTGTGAATCTGGCAGGTCACATTAAGATTTACTTTTAATTTAAAATGAATATTCAGCGAGATGACGCTCAGACATTGCACGCGTCAACCAATGGTTGCTAACCAATTAATCAACTCTGCAGTCAGGCACCAGATTGCTATAGCATTGTTCGTGTTCCTCTGCTCAGACGTTGCTGAAGCATTCCAGATATTACAACGCCTAGATAGGTATTATACATATCAACTAACCGCAATAGTTCGCGGTTGAATACAGCTCTAAGCTTGTGTGTGTGGAGTGCCGGATGGTCTCAGAGGAAAATCGTTGTCTTTCTTAGAAAAGTGAACCCATCTCTCTAGAGAAACGGGCAATGTGTTAGGAGGTTGTGGTTTACGGATAGAGAGCACATTTTTTTTTCTGCTGGGTTTTCACTGAAATGAAGAAGATACACATTACAGAGAAATAACTGACAGCTATTCCTCTTCAGTTTAGCACATATTATTGTCACACTGTCAGCGTCATACCTTGGAAAATAAAGTGAACATTCTCAAAATTCTAATAGACTGACTTTCCTTAAATAGTCTGAGTTGTACGTTTGCTCCCACACCTTGTTGACATAACTGATGGAGGCCCCTCGAAACCACATCCTTTATGAAACGGTCGTAGCGTTGTTTAGTGCAGTGGTGGAAAAAGTACCGAATTGTCATACTTGAGTAAAAGTAAACATACCTAAATAGAAAATGACTCAAGTAAAAGTGAAAGTTACTCAGTAAAATACTACTTGAGTAAAAGTATAAAGAGGTATCTTGCGTGTCTTGCAAATATACTTAAGTATCAAAAGTAAAAGTACAATTATAAATCATTACAAATTCGGCACCATATTTTTTTGTTACATTTTTTAAAGACAGCCAGAGGCACACTCCAACACTCAGACATCATTTACAAACAAAGCATTTGTGTTTAGTGAATCAGATCAGAGACAGGATGGATGACCAGGGATGTTTTCTTGAGAAGTGCGTGAATTGGACCCTTTTCCTGTCCTGCTAAGCATTCGAAATGTAGAGTACTTTTGGGTGTCAGGGAAAATGTATGGAGTAAAAAGTAAATTATTTTATTTAGGAATGTAGTGAAGTAAAAGTAAAAGTTGGAAAAAATATATATAAATAGTAAAGTAAAGTACAGATACCCCCAAAAAACTTACTTAAGTAATACTTTAATATATTTTTACTTAAGTACTTTACATCACTGTTTTAGTGTAGCAAGGGAGGGGAGGACTGGTCAGCGTTAGTGGACTCTGTCGGCCTACCTGAAGCATGAATGTTAATGAACTTGTTATTGGTTTTTAAGGAATCTGGTGAGGGCCCAAATCAATACTTTATTGATTAGTCACACCAGAAACACCATCTCGTAACTCTCGTTACTCGATTTGACAAGCTTGACAGGACACAGTTACATCTCCTTCTCAAATGCTCATTTGTGTCAGAGGATGCATCGCAAATGGCACCCTATTCCCTAGATAGTGCATTACTTTTGACCAGAGCCATATGGGCCCTGTTCAAAAGTAGTGCCCTATATAGGGAACAGGGTGTCATTTGTAATTCACCCAGGGATGGAAAAGTTGTTATACACCCTCAGAGCTCACACTGTACCAGCTCTTGTGGAAGTGGGCAGCAGACAGTTGCAGCTTCTGGTTTACCATGGTCTTTTTGTGTCACTATTTTGGCCCACATCTCAGATCTGAGAATACACTGTACTAAAGACAAAGTGGGTGTCGGTGTTGACAGAGACAGGAAATTCTGAGTATAGAGATCTTCACCCTCAAGGTCGGCATTTCCAACAGGTTTCCGTGTTATACCGTAACTACAGTATACATTTACTATAATAACCTGCCCTGATTCAATACCAAAGTGATAGAATGTGATCAAACCCATTGAAGCCATTTAGGACCAGCATGAGCCATCACCATCCATGGCATGACATACACTCTGTGTGTACCATGAAACATTCTCTATCATCTAGTTCCCAGGTCAAACCGTCATCCATCCATCTCGAGACGTCATGCATGATCAGAAAATCGGACAGAAATCTGCCCTTTCACTGGCTGTCAGTGAAGCCCTATCAGTCACCCTGAAATATAGCCCACCACAACAACTGTATGCCAATCCTTTCTCAGAGAGCTGTGACAATGCAAGCCATATGGTGACAGACTCCTAAACGCACAATGAGTGATAGGGGTCATGTGAAAGAGATGTACAAGGCTGAGGGGTGTGACCAACATTATAATTCACTATACCTCTGGGGAGCCCTCATCCAAAGGGAAGCCATGATGACTTGTCCGTCTCCCTGTGTGTCTGCCTCTGTAAGTATGTTCTGCTCCCTTCGCTTAGCGGGAGGCCCTGAAGGTCATCATCTCCTCTGTTATTTTCTGTTCTCTAGCCCATCTGCTTGAGGTGAGGTGGGGAATCCACAATTGGGAGCAGAGTACCCTAAAAACACCAGGGAATTACATGGTACTTTACAGGATAACCAAAATCGCATTTACAGGAAATTAGCCTTTTGTAATGTAACATCTTATCAATTACAATTGTTGTCGAATTGTTGAAGATTTGCGGCATATTGGTCATGAATGATGCACAACCAAACCAAAAAACAACAGTAATAGACCGTTAGATCTCGATCTGACTATTTTCCCACTGAGAAAGGGTATGCAGATATCACAGTGTTCCTTTCTACTGTAGCTCCATGGGAGCTTCACGATAACTGATGAGAGAAGAGAGGAGAGTGGAGAGGTACTGCATTGTGGGTCACAGTGGGAGGGGGGCCGGAGAAGAAGAAGGTTGCCACGACATGCTGGGAGGTTGTCAGGGTGACGGAGAGCCATTCTAAGGGAGATGGTTCCACGCCCAATGAGCGTGTCGAACATTTTGCATCTGAACTGAACTGAGGTGCTTTGATACAGATGCATGGCCGGGCAAAGGCTGCACATTCCATTTTCACTACACATCCTAGACTTTCTCTCTCTCCTTTTGATTTTCTCCTTCCCTCAAGGACATCCAAAACATGTAAGACCTCACCCAACACCAACCTGCTCTCCCTCTCGCTCCCTTCTTTATTCCTTTCCTTGCCCTTCCTCCTCCTGTCCTCCCGTCTCTGCCAGTGCAGTGATACTGCAGAGCTGAGGGACACACCCATCAACATGCTCTCCTCCTCTCTCTCTCTCTCTCTCTCTCTCTCTCTCTCTCTCTGACCCTGAATGTTTCTCTAACATACTGCAGATAATACCGCAGTGCCCACCCAAGGACTAGCCCCCTTCTCTCACTCTCTCTTTCTCTCTCTGGCATTGTCATATAAAAGAGAAGCCAGTTTGGAAGAATTTCAGTGTTTCTACTGTTAGGGTCTTCACATTGTTTATGCGAGAATGTGAGGAAAAAAGTGAATGTACAGGGAGGATCCCAAAAGAAGTGAGCGATGTCACTGGAATGCCCTCTAGAAGGGGAGGGAGGTATACTGACCATTCTCCCCATGTTTTTAGAATGACCCATCAGGAGGAGAGGATTAAAAAACAGGAAAGCCAATGAGTCAAACATGGTGACACATTCTGTGAATGAATGGGCGGACATGGAATTTGTTTGATATCCTGTTAATATTTTCAAGGAGAGAAGTAGAGAGCTTGGGACTACAAGGTTCCATCTGCAATAACATGATTCTGAGATAATTGGCTTTAAAGTTGAATGGTGTCAGCAATTTGATCTTGTATTCTTTTGAACTTAACATGAACTTGGGATATGTTGAGTACTATATAGGTAGAGAACATTGAACAGAACAAGGCTACTGTATGTCAATAACTCAATTTTGACAAAAATGCAGTGCCATGAAAGGGAAATCCAATTTTAACGTTCAAGAATCAAGCATGATATGAAACCGTTTGTTTATGGCCTCAAATCTCTACTCTCTATATCTCTCTGACCCTGAATGTTTCTCTAACATACTGCAGATAATACCGCAGTGCCCACCCAAGCACTAGCCCCCTCTCTCACTTATTCTCCCTCTCTCTCTCTGCTCAATGTCATATTAAAGAAAAAGATAGTTTGGAAGAATTTCAGAGTGTTTATACTGTTAGGGTCTTGACATTGTTTATGAGAGAATGAGAGGAAAAACGTGAATTTAGAGGGAGGATCCCAAAAGAAGAGAGCAGTGCCACTGGAATGCCCTCTTTAAGGAGAGGGAAGTATATCACAGATGTTACATTATATTGACCAGATACTCCATTGGCCACTGAAAAGAAATGTCTTAAAAAATGGAAGGCAGTCAGGAGGAGGCAAGATCAGGTGGGACCATTCTAGCCAATATGAGAGCAGATACACGTGTGAATAACCTCAATGGTTATCCAGATCCTTGGGACATCCCTACCCTCCATTGAAGTTGAAATGTAATGGTTAAGGTTAGGGTTTAGAGTATGGAAGTCCCAAGAACAGCACTAATAGGCACAACTTCGAAATAAAGTTGCCGGGTTGTCACGTGTCCTAATTATATCAGTACAGTAGTAATAACCTAAGCATTATACAACTTCTATAATAAAATAAATCTCACATAGAAAATAAGCAATTCCATTTTTTGTTGACAAATTTTGACACTCATTGACCTCCATACAAAAACTTCTCTCTTGGTGAGGCAAAAAATTTTAAAATACGCCACCTGTTGCCAAGTTATTCCTCTCGCTTGGCCTCTTCCTCTCTGAGTGTACTGATCATTCGGTTTCCACTAGATAACACAGCCAGAAAGTCAAAATTGTCTTTTTGGTCTTAATTTAAGGTTAGACTTAGGCATAAGGTTAGCAGTGTGGATAAGGTTAGGTTTAAAATCAGATTTTAATTAGAGAAATTGTAGAAACGGGCGTGATTTAGCCGTAATCATGACTTTGTGGCTGTGTTAACTAGTGACAACTTGATCATTCTCCCCATGTTGTTAGAATGACCCACATGAGGAAAGGATTATAAAACGGGAAAGCCAATGAGTCAAACATGGTGACACATTCTGTGAATGAATGGGCGGACATGGAATTTGTTTGATATCCTGTTAATATTTTCAAGGAGAGAAGTAGAGAGCTTGGGACTACAAGGTTCCATCTGCAATAACATGATTCTGAGATAATTGGCTTTAAAGTTGAATGGTGTCAGCAATTTGATCTTGTATTCTTTTGAACTTAACATGAACTTGGGATATGTTGAGTACTATATAGGTAGAGAACATTGAACAGAACAAGGTTGATAATTCAAATCTTGTCAAAGAACAAAAAGAGCACACAAAATTAGAACTGTCAACGTTAAACTCAGTGCCATGAAAGTGAAGTCAAATTCAAACATTCAAGAATCAAACCAGATATTAAACCATTTGTTCTGGCCTCAAATCACTACTTCTTTGATGTTTTCTCATCAGTGTCCTTCACTTCAGTGTCCTTCCGACCAGAGTTGCCCAACCATGCCTAATACTGACGAAATGGTGACCTCTTCTGGCCCTGCCTCCCATGTGTTGTGTGTAGATAGACTAACTGGTGGGGGCTAATATAGCTTTGACTGACTCATCTGTTGTTTCCCTAGCAGTTTATTGCCGTTCCATTAAACTGGAACCTCCATAAACAAATTAATATTATTCTTTTCAGCAAGTCTTTTTGGTGAGTCAAACATCCCATAATGTACACTACATGACCAAAAGTATGTGGAGACCAGTTCATCGAACATCTCATTCCAAAATCATGGACATTAAAATGGAGTTGGTCCCCACTTTGCTGCTATAACAGCCTCGACTCTTTTGGGAAGGCTTTCCACTAAATGTTGGAACAATGCTGCGGGGACTTGCTTCGATTCAGCCACAAGAGCATTAGTGAGGTCGGGCACTGATGTTGGGCGATTAGACCTGGCTCGCAGTCGGCGTTCCAATTCATCCCAAAGGTGTTCGATGGGGTTCAGGTCAGGGCTCTGTGTAGGCCAGTCAAGTTCTTCCATACCGGTCTCGACAAATCATTTCTGTATTGACCTCGCTTTGTGCATGGGGGGGATTGTCATGCTGAAACAGGAAAGAGCCTTCCCCAAACTGTTACCACAAAGTTGGAAGCACAGAATCATCTAGAATGTCATTGTATGCTGTGGCGTTAAGAGTTCCCTTCACTGGAACTAAGGGGCCTAGCCCGTACCATAGAAAAAAGCCCCAGACCATTATTCTTCACCAAACTTTACAGTTGGCACTATGCATTGGGGCAGGTAGTGTTCTCCTGGCATCCGCCAAACCCAGATTCGTCCGTCGTACTGCCAGATGGTGAAGCGTGATTCATCAACCCAGAGAACGCGTTTCCACTGCTAAAGAGTCCATTGGCAGCGAGCTTTACACCACTCCAGCCAACACTTGGCATTGCGCATGGTGATCTTAGGCTTGTGTGCGGCTGCTTGGCCATGGAAACCCATTTCATGAAGTTCCTGACAAACAATTCTTGTGCTGACGTTGCTTCCAGAGGCAGTTTGAAACTCGGTAGTAAGTGTTGCAACCAAGGACAGATGATTTTTATGCACTATGTGCTTCAGCACTTGGCGGTCCCATTCTGTGAGCTTGTGTGGCCTACCACTTTGTGGCTGAGCCGTTGTTGCTCCTAGACGTTTCCACTTCACAATAACAGCACTTACAGTTGACTGGGGCAGCTCTAGCAGGGCATACATTTGACGATCTGACTTCTTAAAAAGGTGGCATCCTATGACGGTGCCACGTTTAAAGTCACTGAGAGTCCTTACAGAGTCTTCTGTAAGGCCATTCTATTGACAATGTTGAACTATGGAGATTGCATTGTTGTGTGCTCAAATTTATACACCTGTCAGCACGGGTGTGGCTGAAATAACCGAATCCATTAATTTGAAGGGGTGTCCACATACTTTTGTATATATAGTATATTTCATTGTGTAGAAAATGTTTTTCTTGCTCTAGCTAAGTTTGACTATATGGTGTTTTCTAGAAAAGATGCAGGGTAAGCACAGAGAGTCATTTGTAGAAAACAAGAGTTCTCTGTTTATTTTTTCCAGCGGCAACATACTGTCAACAACAGTACAGACTCACAACTTTAAATTGATTTGCACACATCGCAGTTTGAAATGTCCAAATGAAAAATACAACACAACTATGAAAAATGTCATACACTCAAATCACACTCAAAACCTATAAAAAATATAAAACATTAACAGTACTATCTTTTTAATCATAATTCTGACAAGTACCATTCAGAGAACAAAACATTGAACACAACTGAGCAAACAAAACTTGAACCATACTTTTTTAAATAGAACAAATACGTAATTTCGTCATGCAGAAGATGTAACATTAAATAATAAATCAAACAAAAATAATATATATTTCTCTATATAGCTCTCTTTTTAAAATGTTCAAGTCAAAGCACTCCCATCTCTTACACAGGGAAAAATTCAAATCAGTTTTAAAAAACAACAGAGAACCCACAATGCTTTCATTGCTGCCATCTTGTTGTATGGCCTTTATCGAAAACATTTCAATCCCAGCAACATCTTTTTGGCACATAAAATACGTGCATAATGGCAGTAGCATTTTGCATTATAAAAAGTGCAGCTATTTCTCCATTTAAATTCAAATAAAACAAAACATTCTGTGCACCGACGTCGTTGGGAGAGAGCATCGATGTCTCCCGAAACCGGGCGTGAGGCGAGTGGTTGTACCAGAGTTTCAGTCCTACTGCTGCTGCAGCATGCTCTTGATGGTCTTGTTGGTCGATTCGTCATTCAAATGCTTGGTTGTGTACCTGCGAGAGACAGATGAATAGACAGACCAGACAGAGCGATCAGTGCCAGGATCTGTGAACGTAACACGACTGCTCTTGCAGAGTGTGAGAAAGCCTTGATGACAGTATCACAGCTCTGAACTTTGATTTCCAGTCTGGCGTTCTCCCCTCAGAGACAGATGTGCAATCCCAGAAAGACAGAAAGAAAGAGAAAAGAGGGTTGGAGGCGGGAGGCTTTGACCCAGGAGTGACCTCACGTAACTGGAAGAGAGTGACTGAATGTGCCCGAAGGACCTGATGATGTGATGTGCAGATGTGAGCGCGGTTAACACGAAAATGGCCGTGTCAGCTGCGAACAGCTGCGAGAGCGTGAGCCACTTAGATTTAAGAAGAGAGCAGGGCGCCGGGGCTCAAAGAAATGTAATCCTCTCTGATCTTCAATAATCTAAAAACTGTGGAATTCCACATTTCACACAAATACTAAACACATATTATTTTAATACCTCTTAACGTGTTGAAAAAAACTGAATAATGAAGGAAAAGTGGCCAAATATGGCTGTATTTTATTTCACAGTATGTATGCTACTGTCTGTTAAAGTGTGAGAAGAAAAAGGTTGCAACAGTATTCTGGAAAACATATTCTCTGTTAAAGAAAAGCATTGTTCAGCTATAGACAAGGTGGGCCTTACCTGAGAGCGTTTAAAAGGCCTTCTACGCTGTTGGGCGGTTGATCTCGGAGAACCTTGATGCACCCTTTCATCTGTGAAGCAGAAAACACCATGTTGAGATTAATCAGTGTTAGGTGTGTGTGTGTGTGTGTGTGTGTGTGTGTGTGTGTGTGTGTGTGGCCAATCCTCTGGGACTGGGAGCCTTGCTGACATAGCTCCACCCTGCACTCACATCAATCTTGGAAGACTTGGAGAAGGCTCCGACAGGATGCACATAGTCGTAGAGGATGATGACGCCAACCATGACACGCAGGCAGAACGAAACCGTCTCCTCACTGGTGAAGCGGCTACGGTACTCCCTGGAAACACAGAAAGGCAATGAGATTGCTGATCAAGGATAATGTTTCCCATGTCCATATAATAGGGTGTCCAATCAAAAACGCATCTTTTGACCAATGAGTAAAATAATATGTTAATATTTTACAGATACTCCTCTAAGAAAACCAATGGTCCAAACCTCATGTCTCTATCATAATCCATTCAAAGTTATTTGAGTTTTTACCCTTGTAGGATGTCCAAAATTAAGGTGACTAAATCAATTGAGGCCAGAGAAAAAAAAGTGGTCAAAAATCAGGAAAATCATTGTCAGCAACACTGGGTGCTGTGCGAGAATTAAGGTTAACTGAGGACATAAAACAATACAAAAGGTAAGATAGATATGGATTTTGAGACATGACATGTAGTATTTTCATATTTTGGTATACGCTTTTCATATTAATGCAAAATTCCTGTTGTTTTTTGAAGATTTCTCACAAAAACAAGCGTATCTCTGAAATGTCAATGGAGCACTGAGCGTACTTCAAGCTTTTCATTATCAAAGCTTTTTACAGTAAATTCATTTCGTGTCATGTTGATTTTGCTATTTGCAACCCACGAAAACAACTTTGCAGATGACCACCACAACATGTAAAATCCTAAAAGTTGCTGCACAGAGCTCTGTGATTATTATCGGATGTATTAGGTTATGAAATCCAACTTTTTAGATATAATGTTAATGATATGTTAGAGAAAGACACCACTGAACAATTCAGAACATGAAGAATCATATTTGTCTAAGTAACATTTATTTTCTAACATAAAGATGTGAAATTTCATCACCAAAGATCTGGTACACCCTACACCAGGGTTCCCCAACTGGTGGGTCATTTTATTTGGCCCCTCAAGTTTTTTGTGGGACATACAATATTGAAAAACATAAGCAAATCAGTTCTAATCAGGTGTTGGAACCGGTTCAGGGAACAGAACCGAAAAAACAACATTTAACATTCTGTTCAAATGTAACGTATTTCAAGTTAAACTGTAGTTTGTTTGTATCCTGTTTAGTGAATAATTACTGTGAGTATTAATGGAGTTTGAGCCAAAAACTGTGTACAGTGCCATGCAAAAGTATTCAACCCCTTGGCGTTTTTCCTATTTTGTTGCATTACAACCTTTAAATGGATTTTTATTTGGACTTCATGTAATGTAACAAAATAGTCTAAATTGGTGAAGTGAAATGAAAGAAATTACTTCTTTCAAAAAAATAAAAAACAGAAAAGTGGTGTGTGCAGATGTAGTCACCTCCTTTGCAATGAAGCCCCGAAAAAAGATCTGGTGCAACCAATTACCTTCAGAAGTCACATTATTTAGCTAATTAAGTCCAACTGTGTGCAATCTAATTGTCACATGATCTGTCACATGATCTCAGTAGATATACACCTGTTCTGAAAGGCCCCAGAGTCTGCAACACCACTAAGCAAGGGGCACCACCAAGCAAGCAGCACCATGAAGACCAAGGAGCTCTCCAAACAGGTCAAGGGTTGGGTTATAAAAAAATATCAGAAACTTTGAACATCCCACGGAGCACCATTAAATCCATTATAAAAAATTGAAATAATGTAGCACCACAACAAACCTGCCAAGAGAGGGACGCCCACCAAAACTCACAGACCAGGCAAGGTGGGCATTAATCAGAGAGGCAACAAAGAGACCAAAGATAACCCTGAAGAGCTGCAAAGCTCCACAGCGGAGATTGGAGTACCTGTCCATAGGAACACTTTAAGCCGTACACTCCACAGAGCTGGGCTTTACGGAAGAGTGTCCAGAAAAAAATAAGCAAACACATTTACATTTAAGTCATTTAGCAGACGCTCTTATCCAGAGCGACTTACAAATCGGTGCATTCACCTTATGATATCCAGTGGAACAACCACTTTACAATAGTGCATCTAAATCTTTTAAGGGGGGGGGGGGGGGGGGTTAGAAGGATTACTTTATCCTATCCTAGGTATTCCTTAAAGAGGTGGGGTTTCAGGTGTCTCCGGAAGGTGGTGATTGACTCCGCTGTCCTGGCGTCGTGAGGGAGCTTGTTCCACCATTGGGGTGCCAGAGCAGCGAACAGTTTTGACTGGGCTGAGTGGGAACTGTGCTTCCTCAGAGATAGGGGGGCCAGCAGGCCAGAGGTGGATGAACGCAGTGCCCTTGTTTGGGTGTAGGGCCTGATCAGAGCCTGAAGGTATGGAGGTGCCGTTCCCTTCACAGCTCCGTAGGCAATCACCATGGTCTTGTAGCGGATGCGAGCTTCAACTGGAAGCCAGTGGAGAGAGAGGAGGAGCAGGGTGACGTGAGAGAACTTGGGAAGGTTGAACACCAGACGGGCTGCGGCGTTCTGGATGAGTTGTAGGGGTTTAATGGCACAGGCAGGGGGCCCAGCCAACAGCGAGTTGCAGTAATCCAGACGGGAGATGACAAGTGCCTGGATTAGGACCTGCGCCGCTTCCTGTGTGAGGCAGGGTCGTACTCTGCGAATGTTGTAGAGCATGAACCTACAGGATCGGGTCACCGCCTTGATGTTAGTGGAGAACGACAGGGTGTTGTCCAGGATCACGCCAAGGTTCTTAGCACTCTGGGAGGAGGACACAAGGGAGTTGTCAACCGTGATGGCGAGATCATGGAACGGGCAGTCCTTCCCCGGGAGGAAGAGCAGCTCCGTCTTGCCGAGGTTCAGCTTGAGGTGGTGATCCGTCATCCACACTGATATGTCTGACAGACATGCAGAGATGCGATTCGCCGCCTGTTTGGTGTTCGCCAAAAGGCATGTGGGAGACTCCCCAAACATATGGAAGAAGGTACTCTGGTCAGATGAGACTAAAATTGAGCTTTTTGGCCATCAACGAAAACGCTATGTCTGGCGTAAACCCAACACCTCTCATCACCCTGAGAACACCATCCACACAGTGAAGCATGGTGGTGGCAGCATCATGCTGTGGGGATGTTTTCATTGGCAGGGACTGGGAAACTGGGCAGAATTGAAGGAATGATGGATGGCGCTAAATACAGGGAAATTCTTGAGGGAAACGTGTTTCAGTCTTCCAGAGATTTGGGACAGCAGTTCACCTTCCAGCAGGACAATGACCCTAAGCATACTGCTAAAGCAACACTCAAGTGGTTTAAGGGGAAACATTTAAATGTCAAGGAAGGGCCTTTCAAAGCCCAGACCCCAATCCAATTGAGAATCTGTGGTATGACTTAAAGATTGCTGTACACCAGAAGAAACCCATCCAACTTGAAGGAGCTGGAGCAGTTTTGCCTTGAAGAATGGGCAAAAATCCCAGTGGCTAGATGTGCCAAGCTTATAGAGACATACCCCAAGAGACTTGCAGCTGTAATTAATGCAAAAGGTGGCTCTACAAAGTGTTGACCTTAGGGGGTGAATAGTTATGCATGCTCAAGTTCAGTTTTTTTGTCTTATTTCTTGTTTGTTTCACAAAATATTTTGCATCTTCAAAGTGGAAGGCATGTTGTGTAAATCAAATGATACAAACCCCCCCAAAAATCTATTTTAATTCCAGGTTGTAAGGCAACCAAATAGGAAAAATGCCAAGGGAGTGAATACTTTCGCAAGTCACTTTATGCTAATTTGGAAAGGTTGACCTAATCAGATAAGAGGAAATTGCCTAGGATCAAAGAGCAGGGTCAGACCCAGGACAATGAAGATGGACGCGGTGTGATTCTGACATCTAGCTAAACAAAGAGAGGACCATGGACATTCTACAGGGGAGATAAAGAAACTCATTGGGGTCATAAAATGTATGGCTGGGGAGGTGATAACTACAAGAGGGTCGTAACCAAAAGAAGGGAAGAGTGTAAGATGTGTTGTGAACTTTCGAAATGTATGGACTCAGTTGACGGCATCCTTGGTAATAAACACTTAAAACTTCTCGAGCTTTTGGGTCTCAATTCCTTATTGTAAAGAGGTTGCAATAGCAATTTTCTATTTGACAATGGTAACCGGTTAATAATGTTATTTAATGTTACAGGAAATTATTTTTTTCCTACGAAGGGCTTTGATAGGCTCTTTGTTGCGTTTTTTGGTGGAACCGAAAAAAATGTCCGGAACATAAAATAACATTATTAACCGGTTCCCATGCTTTGAAAAGAATAGTTCTGTTACAGAACAGTATGGATCACTTTCCTTTCCTGTTCTGATTCTGTTCCTAAAAATGTTTTGTTCTTTTACGTTTACGTTTGTTCCCTAAGCCGGTTCCAACCCCTGGCTCCAAGTGATTTCAATTTTGGAAATCTGTTCCTGTTCCAAAGTATTACAACGCATAATAGAGAGATATAAACTCAGCAAAAAAAAGAAACGTCCTCTCACTGTCAACTGCGTTTATTTTCAGCAAACTTAACATGTGTAAATATTTGTATGAACATAACAAGATTCAACAACTGAGACATAAACTGAACAAGATCCACAGACATGTGACTAACAGAAATGGAAGAACGTGTCCCTGAACAAAGGGGGTGTCAAAATCAAAAGTAACAGTCAGTACCTGGTGTGGCCACCAGCTGCATTAAGTACTGCAGTCATCTCCTCCTCATGGACTGCACCAGATTTGCCAGTTCTTGCTTTAAGATGTTACCCCACTCTTCCACCAAGGCACCTGCAAGTTCCTGGACATTTATGGGGGGGGAATGGCCCTGGCCCTAGCCCTCACCCTCCGATCCAACAGGTCCCAGACGTGCTCAATGGGATTGAGATCCGGGCTCTTCGCCGGCCATGGCAGAATATTGACATTCCTGTCTTGCAAGAAATCGCGCACAGAACAAGCAGTATGGCTGGTGGCATTGTCATGCTGGAGGGTCATGTCAGGATAAGCCTGCAGGAAGGGTACCACATGAGGGAGGAGGATGTCTTCCCTGTAACGCACAGCATTGAGATTGCCTGCAATGACAACAAGCTCAGTCCGATGACACACCGCCCCAGACCAATACGGACCCTCCACCTCCAAATCGATCCCGCTCCAGAGTACAGGCCTCGGTGTAACGGTCATTCCTTAGACGATAAACGCAAATCCGACCATCACCCCTGGTGAGACAAAACCACGACTCGTCAGTGAAGAGCACTTTTTGCCAGTCCTGTCTGGTCCAGTGACGGTGGGTTTGTGCCCATAGGCAACGTTGTTGTCGGTGATGTCTGGTGAGGACCTGCCTTACAACAGGCCTACTAGCCCTCAGTCCAGCCTCTCTCAGCCTATTGCGGACAGTCTGAGCACTGATGGAGGGATTGTGCATTCCTGGTGTTACTCGGGAAGTTGTTGCCATCCTGTAGCTGTCCCACAGGTGTGATGTTCGCATGTACCGATCCTGTGCAGGTGTTGTTACACGTCTTCTTCCACTGCGAGGATGATCAGCTGTCCGTCCTGTCTCCCTGTAGCCCTGTCTTAGGCATCTCACAGTACAGACATTGCAATTTATTGCGCTGGCCACATCTGCAGTCCTCATGCCTCCTTGCAGCATGCCTAAGGCACGTTCACGCAGATGAGCAGGGACCCTGGACATCTTTCTTTTGGTGTTTTTCAGAGTCAGTAGAAAGGCCTCTTTAGTGTCCTAAGTTTTCATAACTATGACCTTAATTGCCTACCGTCTGTAAGCTGTTAGTGTCTTAACGACCGTTCCACAGGTGCATGTTCATTAATTGTTTATGATTCATTGAACAAGCATGGGAAACAGTGTTTAAACCCTTTACAATGAAGATCTGTGAAGTTATTTGGATTTTTACGAATTATCTTTGAAAGACAGGGTCCTGAAAAAGGGACATTTCTTTTTTTGCTGAGTTTATGTGATCGCATACAAATGTAAGCAAGGTTTGAAATGATTATATTTTTGTTAAATATTATAATTCAAATTCTTTGTAATTATGTTCCGGTCTCCTGACCATCTGCTCAACAAAAAATAAAAAAACAGCCTGTGGCTGAGTCTAGTTGATGATCCCTGCCCTACACCATTTTCCTGATGATCTTAAAGGGAAAACTGATCATAGATCAGCACTCCTCCTCTGAGAAACAAAGAATATGGGCCCAGATCCACAATTCTGCAGACATTGACATTGTCTTGATTTAGTGAGGAAGTGGATGGGATTACTTACGGCGTTTCCAACATGACTTTGCACACACTCGCCATCGTGCTTAAGCAGTCTGTCGTGTTCTCGATGGGCAAGTTCTTATTCTAGGCCAACAGAAAGAGAGACGGGATGTTTTTTTCTATAGTTAACCACATTGTTGCATTAGTCACTTCAATTATAGATGGGCAATGTGTCAGATAAGGCAATGTGTTAAGTAAGGAAGCTGTGAAACCACTTTTGATGGGATCTTGCCTCTGAGACAAACTTTGTCGTGCCGTCGCTTAACGTCTTCAACATGGGCGTGGCATCGGCGTAGAACAGAGATATCCGATTGGCCAGCTCGTTGTTGACTTCATTCTCCCCCTCTGTCTGAAAAACCAAGGAACAGTTCATCATCATGTCATCATCATTCATTATGTCGTCACTTTACAAACACTGAATATTATGGAGGAAGTAGATGCTGGTAGAGAAATACTGTATATTCAGTAACGGTAAGATGATTTTTCTGCCTTAAAGACTGAACCTTTATTCTCTAATGCGGAATAATATGAATAATCCTCTGGGACGTCAACACGTGTTACATAAAAAAATATCACATTTGAATAAGAACTAATGTATTTTCCACCAGAACACATAAGTGTTGTCTTTGTATAAAATGTCTGAGTGATTCCAGTAGTCAGTGCCTGAACACTGAGAATTAAGTAATGCTCCTGTACTGCTGGGCTGGAGAAAGTTTTCAGTGCCTGGCTATGGATAGACAGCGTCCCAACTGGCACTCTATTCCCTACATAATGCACTTCTTTGACCAGATCCCCATGTGCCCTGATCAAAAGTAATGCACTTTATAGGGAATAAGGTGTGACATTTGAGACGCAGACACGGGCTCTAGCAGTGGCAGGTTTGAACAGTCGGACCATCTGGGGCAATTTGTTAATGGCAAATTCACGTAGGGGGAATAAAGATACGGATACATATAGTTAACAAAAATATAAATGCAACAACTGAAATGATTTTACTGAGTTACAGTTCATATAAGGAAATCAGTCAATTGAAATAAATTCATTAAATCAAATCAAAATCAAATTTATTTTTATATAGCCCTTCGTACATCAGCTGATATTCTCAAAGTGCTGTACAGAAACCCAGCCTAAAACCCCAAACAGCAAGCAAAGCATGTGAAAGAAGCACGGTGGCTAGGAAAAACTCCCTAGGAAAAACTCCCTAGAAAGGCCAAAAACCTAGGAAGAAACCTAGAGAGGAACCAGGCTATGAGGGGTGGCCAGTCCTCTTCTGGCTGTGCAGGGTGGATATTAAAACAGAACATGGTCAAAATGTTAAAATGTTAAAATGTTCATAAATGACCAGCATGGTCAAATAATAATAATCATAGTAGTTGTCGAGGGTGCAACAAGCACGTCCGGTGAACAGGTCAGGGTTCCATAGCCGCAGGCAGAACAGTTGAAACTGGAGCAGCAGCACGGCCAGGTGGACTGGGGACAGCAAGGAGTCATCATACCAGGTAGTCCTGAGGCATGGTCCTAGGGCTCAGGTCCTCCGAGAGAAAGACAGAAAGAGAGAAAGAGAGAATTAGAGAGAGCATATTTAAATACACACAGGACACCGGATAAGACAAGAGAAATACTCCAGATGTAACAGACTGACCCTAGCCCCCCGACACATAAACTACTGCAGCATAAATACTGGAGGCTGAGACAGGAGGGATCAGAAGACACTGTGGCCCCATCCGATGATACCCCCGGACAGGGCCAAACAGGCAGGATATAACCCCACCCACTTTGCCAAAGCACAGCCCCCACACCACTAGAGGGATGTCTCCAACCACCAACTTACCGTCCTAAGACAAGGCCGAGTATAGCCCACAACGATCTCCGCCATGGCACAACCCAAGGGGGGGGGGGGGGGGGGGGCGCCAACCCAGACAGGAAGACCACGTCAGTGACTCAACCCACTCAAGTGACGCACCCCTCCCATGGACGGCATGGAAGAACACCAGTAGGCCAGTGACTCAGCCTCTGTAAAAGGGTTAGAGGCAGAGAATCCCAGTGGAAAGAGGGGAACCGGCAAGGCAGAGACAGCAAGGGCGGTTCGTTGCTCCAGCCTTTCCGTTCACCTTCACACTCCTGGGCCAGACTATACTTAATCATAGGACCTACTGAAGAGATAAGTCTTCAGTAAAGACTTAAAGGTTGAGACTGAGTCTGCGTCTCTCACATTGGTAGGCAGACCATTCCATAAAAATGGAGCTCTATAGGAGAAAGCCCTACCTCCAGCCGTTTGCTTAGAAATTCTAGGGACAATTAGGAGGCCTGCGTCTTGTGACCGTAGCGTACGTGTAGGTATGTACGGCAGGACCAAATCGGAAAGATAGGTAGGAGCAAGCCCATGTAATGCTTTGTAGGTTAGCAGTAAAACCTTGAAATCAGCCCTTGCCTTAACAGGAAGCCAGTGTAGGGAGGCTAACACTGGAGTAATATGATCAAATTTTTTGGTTCTAGTCAGGATTCTAGCAGCCGTATTTAGCACTAACTGAAGTTTATTTAGTGCTTTATCCGGGTAGCCGGAAAGTAGAGCATTGCAGTAGTCCAGCCTAGAAGTAACAAAAGCATGGATTAATTTTTCTGCGTCATTTTTGGACAGAAAATTTCTGATTTTTGCAATGTTACGTAGATGGAAAAAAGCTGTCCTTGAAACAGTCTTGATATGTTCTTCAAAAGAGAGATCAGGGTCCAGAGTAACGCCGAGGTCCTTCACAGTTTTATTTGAGACGACTGTACAACCATCCAGATTAATTGTCAGATTCAACAGAAGATCTCTTTGTTTCTTGGGACCTAGAACAAGCATCTCTGTTTTGTCCGAGTTTAAAAGTAGAAAGTTTGCAGCCATCCACTTCTTTATGTCTGAAACACAGGCTTCTAGCGAGGGCAATTTTGGGGCTTCACCATGTTTCATTGAAATGTACAGCTGTGTGTCGTCTGCATAGCAGTGAAATTTAACATTATGTTTTCGAATGACATCCCCAAGAGGTAAAATGACATCCCCATTAGGCCTTAATCTATGGATTTCACATGAATGGGCAGGGACGCAGCCAATCAGGAGTTTTCCCCCACGAAAAGGCTTTATTACAGACATAAATACTCCTTGTCCGGATGAGGTCCTGGTCTGGCATGGTTACACTTGGTCTGGTTGTGAGGCTGGTTGGACGTATTGCCAAATTCTCTAAAACGATGTTGGAGGTGGATTATGGTAGAGAAATGAACATTAAATTCTCTGGCAACAGCTCTGGTGGACATTCCGCAGTCAGCATGACAATTGCACACTCCCTCAACTTGAGACATCTGTCATTGTGTTGTGTGACAAAACTTCACATTTTAGAGTGGCCTTTTACAGTCCCCAGCACAGGTGCACCTGTGTAATTAATGATCATGCTGTTTAATCTGCTTCTTGATATGCCACACCTCTCAATTGGATGGATTATCTTGGCAAAACAGAAATGCTCTCTAACAGGGATGTAAACAAATGTGTGCACAACATTTGAGCTCATAAAACATGGGACCAACACTTTACATGTTGCATTTCTATTTTTGTTCACTATAGATAAAAACCCAGGAGCGCGTCTCGAGAACACCAGCAGATTGCGTTTACTTTATTCACTAAAGAACTACTGAAAAAATTCAGACCTTTCTCAGATGTCCTTGGTCCTATTGAAAATGGTATACTTGCTGTCATTTTTAAGTATGGCTGTGCGGAGATAGGAGGCTGAATTATCCTTTAGACGCCTGCCATGCTATCGCAAGAATACATCTCATCTGAATAATACAGCATTTCTAAAAGATTGAAATATCAGGAGACAAAATACTGACCCCTGAGGTACATGGGGTTTAGAGATGATACAATTAACTTGTACTGCTTTTAAATGTATTTATGATAGACTTAGTGCAAGATCTACTCATGAAATAGTTATCATATAGCCCATAATGACCCTATATAGCCTGTAACGTTAATGCAGGATGAACACCTGGCCCCCTGCTGAGCACAGGGTCTGTCTGGGTGGTTTCCCTTATCACCAGTGTATCCCAGAGGGTCTGTGGTGCAGACCCCAAACTGTTCTCAGATCATGTTCGAACTGTTCCACTGAGGCCTGTGAGTCCCAGAGGGACTGAGGACATGCAACTGTTCTCAGATCATGTATATGGTGCATTTCACTCCGCTCCGCCCCCTGTGCTCCAAGTGAACGGCTCAAACTCCCTTTGAGTCCCCAGTGGCTCAAGTAAACTATTTTCGGACGAGTTGCAGGCGCACAAAGGCTGACATATTGTGCGTTTGTTAACGGACAATCATCTTCGTTGTCAAAAAACCCCTGACTTAATCCGTAATTTTCAGACACAAAATATCTGTGGCCGTAGCCTCAGGGGGAAAGGACCATCAGCCCCTCAGATTAGAGTTCAGTAGTCAGCTCACCGGTGTATTGTTGATCCGCATGCGGCTCAACGTTCTCCTGTAATAGCTGAAGTCATTCTGGATGGCAGGGTTAGTCATCTGCAACACATGGATTAACATGTACATTACAAACAGAAAACTGTCAGGACTTTGTGTGTGTGTATGTGTGTGTGTGTGTGTGTGTGTGTGCGTGTTTCTGAAGTTAGAACAACACACAGCACGCGGCAGCAGATGTCCTGCTCTCTGAAATACTCCATCATGACAGGATGTTTTAGCAACAAGGCAGATACATTGCTAGGGACGGAGAAGGAATGAAAAGGACATCGATAGGATTAAATCTTCTATTTATTTGTATCCCATCATATTTCCTCGCTTGTCCTTTATAATAGGATACGTTTCATTTTCAACTGTCAATGAATGAAATACTTGTTAGTTCCCTTTAGCAGTGCGGCAGTGGCTCAGTATGTTTGGACGTATGAAAGAAGTGTCAACACTAAGGATGATGAGAGGCTACTAGAGACGCTCTTGTTATACAGATGGTGGAGGATAGCGGTCAGAGGTCACAGGTCAGGCCATGAGGTGACACACTGATTTAGGGGGGAGGGAAGGGGTAGCTAGCGCCCCTATGTGATTAGCTATAGAACATCGGTGACATTCTGTGATTTGGCAACACAGCCTCAAATCTTACTTTGTCGAGTAGGCACACTCCATCTTAAATCTCTAGAGGCAATCGACGCAAACAAAGAAGCGCGGCTGCCCTGCTTCCTTCCACAAAGACGATCATTAGACCTTGCCTTGAGTGGAGCTTACCTTTAATAAACCACTGGCCAATCAGTGGGCCCCGTCCAACACATCAACCTCCTGCTCCTCCAATGTGCTGAGACCCCTCCCTAATTACCCCTAGCAACACGCTATTAACCCTGGCCAGCACAAGAAGCAGGGTAATCCCACCACAATAGATTGGTACCTAGTGCCAGTGGCTAGTGCCAGGCCAGCCCATTTCACCAGTGAGTGGCTTTAAAAACACGGCAGGCGGGAAGGTGGGTGTTCAAACTAGGTCAATGCCTGTCATCGGCGTATGGGGAGCGAAAAATGTATGAATGGTGCCTGGCATGACACCTTGCACCCCCTTACTTGCATGCTTTTAGTGCCCATGCAGGGTATGGGGGTACCGGGCAGGAGGGCTAGTTAATTGGGGCATCGTGACGGAGTGCCTGGGGGTGTCAGGATGCTAGTTTGTGTGTACATTTGGCTCTGACGCCTTGCGAGCTGGATGAGAACTAATTTAATTATATCTGACGTCCGTATATTAAGGACGCCCTGACACATTTGCTAGACTACTTGGCCAGGCAATTTATGGTTAAGTGGACGATCTGTCTGTGACTCAAACAAATAGGTAATCTGTGGGTTTCTACCCGGGATCAACTATAAAGCATGTCTCTGTGTGTTGTAGACAGGAGCCCTAGCCAAGCGATACTTCCCAAATGGCACCCTATTCCTTTTATAGTGCACTAGTTTTGACCAGAACCCTATGGACCCTGGTCAAAAGTAGTGCACTAGATAGGGCATTTGGGATGCCATTTGGGATGCAAGCAAAAAGCACCAGCCTACTACACTATCCTATTCGCCTTCCCATTCATTCCAGCAGTGTGTATACCAGTGAGTGGTATTCAAAGTCAGGGGGGGAACTGCAATTGGGTCAACCAAAATGCCCCATATATATATATATATATATAAAGATTTTGTAAAAATCTAAATGTACCGATTTTAATGTTGTGTCATTGTAGTTGAGGTAGGGTGGGGCCACGAGAAATTATTGCAAAAACAATTTTGGCCTCAGAAATTCTGTCGGAATAAATAGGGCTGAAAAAGTTTCAAATACCACTGGTGTAGACTACAGTATTATGAACCAAGTCCTCCCTGGACAGGATCCAAGTTGTGTAGCGCCCTCCAGTAACCACGAGCACAACCGTTCCTTGATTTTAACTGGCGGCTTTATTCTGTAGTTTTAGTCAGAATTATCACCTTCCATGAGGACTATAAAGTAAATGAAAATACAGTTAAGCACACTCTTACAACTTTCTTGTCTTACGAGTGACTTATTAGATTGACATAACTCTGAAGTGCTTACATACATAAAACAGTTTAGCCGGAGATATAACAGTATCAGATTAAACACATGAAAAAAGGAAAAATACCTCATTGGCTGCTTAAAGAAGGGAGGAAATCAAACTTCACACTTGTTATTCCTGGGATGAATTCACGCTTCATCCTTAAGTATTATAACGTTACCATCCTAACATACACACTTCAACCTTTACGAACTACACCCGATGACATGAAAACTTAGCTAAAACAGCGCGGGATTGCCTTCCCTCCAAAGGTGTGTTGCTACGATAACGATCCCCGTTACAACAGTTATTAGCCACGTAGTTCCGCTGGTCTTATCATTTCCCCCGCATAGCGAACACGTAAACAATTCAAACAAAAAACAACGACATAGACTAACAGGTTAATTGTCAGTTACAAGTTGTATCCTCTGTTCATTGGCTGAGGCTTCATGGTGTACAGCACTAACACCTAAATAACAGGGTATTAACACCTCGTTATGCCAACGAGAGTTAGCTCGCACGTTATCAGAAGGAATAGGTACACTGTGTACATAGTAACAACTTAACCATGCCAACAACAGCTATAGCCTAGGATAACAACAAGGGATGGATGAAATGAGGGAACGGTGGGGACTCTGGGCTAAATTGAGTAAATGGCGGCCAGAGATGTCATGGGACGTACTTTGAGCTCGTCGAAGCGCAGTGTGAAGTGCAGGATCTCGGCGAACTGCTTGGCCAGTGCCTGCTCACGCTCCAAGTTCTGCGTTGGGTTGTCATACGTCTCGCTGGTCAGGGCTCCCAGTAGGCTGTGCAGCGCCGCCTCTGTAACACAAATCAAATCGTATTGGTAAAGGCAAAGTCAACTTAGTGTATGTAAACTTTTGACCCCCTGGAATTGTGATACAGTGAATTATAAGTGAAATAATCTGTCTGTAAACAGTTGTTGGAAAAATTACCTGTGTCATGGACAAAGTAGATGTCGTAACCGACTTGCCAAAACTATAGTTTATTAACAAGAAATGTGTGGAGTGGTAAAAAAAAAAGAGTTTTAATGACTCCAACCTAAGTGGATGTAAACTTCCGACTTCAACTGTACACATGATTAGCAGATGTTATTGCGGGTGTAGCGAAATGTTTGTGCTTCTAGCTCCGACAGTGCAATAATATCTAACAAATTACACAACATATACCCAATACACACAAATCTAAGTAGGAATGAATTAAGACTATATACAGTTGAAGTCGGAAGTTTACATACACTTAGGTTGGAGTCATTAAAACTAGTTTTTCAACCACTCCACAAATTTCTTGTTAATAAACTATAGTTTGGGCAAGTCGGTTAGGACATCTACCTTGTGCATGGCACAAGTCATTTTTCCAACAATTGTTTACAGACAGATTTTTTCAATTATAATTCACTGTATCACAATTCCAGTGGGTCAGAAGTTACATACACTAAGTTGACTGTGCCTTTAAACAGCTTGGAAAATTCCAGAAAATGATGTCATGGCTTTAGAAGCTTCTGATAGGATAACTGACATCATTTGTGTCAATTGGAGGTGTACCTGTGGATGTATTTCAAGGCCTACCTTCAAACTCAGTGCCTATTTGCTTGACATTATTGGAAAATCAAAATTAATCAGCCAAGGCCTCAGAAAATAAATTGTAGACCTCCACAAGTCTGGTTCATCCTTGGGAGCAATTTCCAAACGCCTGAAGGTACCACGTTCATCTGTACAAACAATAGTATGCAAGTATAAACACCATGGGACCATGCAGCCGTCATACTGCTCAGGAAGGAGATGCGTTCTGTTTCCTAGAGATGAACGTACTTTGGTGCGAAAAGTGCAAATCAATCCCAGAACAACAGCAAAGGACCTTGTGAAGATGCTGGAGGAAACAGGTACAAAAGTATCTATATCCACAGTAAAACGAGTCCTATATCGACATAACCTGAAAGGCCGCTCAGCAATGAAGAAGCCACTGCTCCAAAACCGCCATAAAAAAGCCAGACTACGGTTTGCAACTGCACATGGGGACATAGATCGTACTTTTTGGAGAAATGTCCTTTGGTCTGATGAAACAAAAATATAACTGTTTGGCCATAATAACCATCGTTATGTTTGGAGGAAAAAGGGGGATGCTCGCAAGCCAAAGAACACCATCCCAACCGTGAAGCACATGGGTGGTAGCATCATGTTGTGGGGGTGCTTTGCTGCAGGAGGGACTGGTGCACTTCACAAAATAGATGGCATCATGAGGGAGGAAAATGATGTGGATATATTGAAGCAACATCTCAAGACATCAGTCAGGAAGTTAAAGCTTGGTCGCAAATGGGTCTTCCAAATGGACAATGACCGCAAGCATACTTCCAAAGTTGTGGCAAACTGGCTTAAGGACAACAAAGTCAAGGTATTGGAGTGGCCATCACAAAGCCCTGACCGCAATCCTATAGAAAATTTGTGGGCAGAACTGAAAAAGCGTGTGCGAGCAAGGAGGCCTACAAACCTGACTCCGTCACACCAGCTCTGTCAGGAGGAATGGGCCAAAATTCACCCAACTTATTGTGGGAAGCTTGTGGAACGCTACCCGAAATGTTTGACCCAAGTTAAATAATGTATAGGCAATGCTACCAAATACTAATTGAGTGCATGTAAACTTCTGACCCACTGGGAATGTGATGAAAGAAATAAAAACTGAAATAAATCACTCTCTAATATTATTCTGACATTTCACATTCTTAAAATAAAGTGGTGATCCTAACTGACCTAAGACAGGGAATTTCTACTAGGATTAAATGTCAGGAATTGTGAAAAACTGAGTTTAAATGTATGTAGCTATGTAAACTTCCGACTTCAACTGTACATATGGACGAGCGATGTCAGAGCGGAACGGACTAAGATACAGTAGAATAGTATAGAACACAGTATATACATATGAGATGAGTAATGCCAGATATGTAAACATTAAGTGACTAAGATACCATACCATAGAATAGTATAGAATACAATATATACATATGAGATGAATAATGAGTAATGCTAGATATGTAAACATTATTAAGTGACTAAGATACCGTAGAATAGTATATAATATGAGTAATGCCAGATATGTAAACCTTATTAAAGTGACTAGTGTTCCATTCCTTAAAGTGGCCAGTGATTTCTAGCCTATGGCTATAGACAGTAGCCTCTAATGTGGTAGTGATGGCTGTTTAAGATATGGACAAGGAGAGGGTGTTAGAGACTGTTGTGTGTTGTGAATGATAAGCTAAATATCGGCCTAATAAACACAATAATCATGAAGTACATCATGATATCAAATGTATGCCAACTAGAATTTCCTGCTTCTGTAAGCCAGGGACAAGGAGAGGGTGTCAGAGATGAGGAGGGAGGGAGAAAATATACAATTGTGGATTGTTTATGAGTTGAATGATAAGCTCAATATCTGCTTAATAAACGTAATGATTGTAAAGTACATCTTGTCTGCCAAATAGAATTGCCCTGATGGTAGTAGCTGTACAAAACAAGGACATGCGATTGAGTGATGATGGTGCCCGCTGCCCAGGGCCCTATGACAGTGTAGGGGTGGGGAGGGGTGGGGTTCAAGGGAAGAGCTGTCTCTAGGGGTGGGGTGGTGGAAGGGGATGGGAAGATCACCAAATCAGATGGAGATGAGACTAATTATCTCATTGTAATGAGATACGTGGGAAGTGCTCCATTCATCCAGGCTTCCTGCCATTGTTTTTGACAGTAAGTAAATATGAAGACTTTACATGGCTTTAATGGGGTAAACCACACAGTTCTGTAGTAACAAGCTAGGTAATGGTAAATATAATCACTCCCCCACTAGTTTCCTGGCCAGCTGTGCATTTCCCAACATTGCCTTCCTGTAAAGGAGGTGAGTGAGCTAACGCAGTAGACACATAAATGCTTTTCCGTTTGCATTTCCATGTCTCAAGATAGCCAACAAAAGCACCAAGACGCTCACCATGAATACACAATGGCAAAACCATCCACGAGGGAAAATGTAGTTGTAGTCAGAAAGTGAAGAAGCATTCAGTCTAGACTCGCAAAGACAACTAGATTTAATATAATGACATAACACGGATGAGCCAAACAAACAAACAAACAAACAAACAAAAACACAAACACACACACAGTAATCTGGTTGCACAATAACACCAACTTCCACCTAGCTGTACATAATCGTGACTCTGAACATTTATTTACAACTCTTACCACTTACAGTAGAGCACAAGGACATAATACACACCGCTATAAACCAGACAAAATGATTCTCTCTTAAGATAGACACACAGAGATCCGCAGACAGAGGTTTTTGCAGAGGCGGACTGCGAGCTGGCAGTGCAGTCCAGTAAATTGAGCATGTTGGCTATTCTGTAATGACCCCCCATCTGCTTGGGACAGCGCATTGCTTCTGCTGCAGCGAAGAGGAGAGGGCTGGTTAAAAATGGCCTTAGTGACGCAACAGAAGTTGAGATGGGGCTACTTTTAGGACTCATATCTGAATCGAGGCACTCTACCATGTCTGGAGTCTGGAGGAAAGGGGGGCGCGTCTGATCCCTTCAGGTCACGGCAGAGCAGGCGAGCGGAATGTGGGCACGTAGACTAGGCAGGCGCTGCTCAGCTCTGTTCACATTGGGAGAGGAGGGGATGGGTGGGAGGGTCAGAGGTTTGGCAGGTATTCACTCCAACCCAGCTGTCAATGGACTCCTGTCCTGAACACTTCTATTGGTGGAAGCTTAACGTTTATTGAGTAATTAAGCTACATCTTGCACTACATAAAGTGCTTAAACCTGAATGATGAGTGACAGTTATAATATTGTGGAAGGTAGTTTCTAATGTTCGGAACATACATTTCTGGGGGGTAATAACACAGAGAGGTCTGATAAGCCATCTCTCAGCCAGCAGCCATCCCCTCTGTCTGTCTGCAGCTGAGCCAGTCTGCGGAAAAGGTCGGCAAGCATCTCGCATGTCAGGCAGGAGGAGGCAGCTGAGGCAAAGGTGGCCCCCGGAGTCAGAGCAGTGGAGCGGGCGGACGGATGCGTCGGGAGACGAACTACTTCATTATATAACACACACAGACACACACAACATGGCCTTGGTGGGCTGGTGCCCACTGTGTTCAATAACTGACTGACTGCAGTCTTAAGAGGTTAAGGTCGGTGAAGCGGCAAGGAACGGACTGCTGGTCACCGGCAAGCAGGCAGCACTTGGCTAGGCTAGCATCCCCCCTCTCTCTCAAATCAAATCAAATTTCATTAGTCACATGCGTCGAATATGCGCTGCGTAGACCTTACAGTGAAATGCTTACTTATGAGCCCCTAACCAACAATGCAGTTTAATTTTTGGGGGGATAAGAATAACAGATAAGTAACAAGTAATTAAAGAGCAGCAGTAAAATAACAATAGCGAGACTATATACAGGGGGGTACAGGTACAGAGTTAATGTATGGGGGCACTGGTTAGTTGAGGTAGTGTGTACATGTAGGTAGAGTTATTAAAGTGACCATGCATTGATGACAACAGAGAGTAGCAGTGGTGTAAAGAGGGGGTGGGGTGGGGGGTGCAAATAGTCTGGGTAGCCATTTGACTAGTTGTTTAGGAGTCTTATGGCTTGGGGGTAGAAGCTGATAAAAAGCCTCTTGGACCTAGACTTGGCGCTCCGTTACCGCTTGCCATGCGGTAGCAGACAGAACAGTCGATGACTAGGGTGGCTGGAGTCTTTGACAATTTTTCAGGCCAGCCGACACCGCCTGGTATAGAGGTCCTGGATGGCAGGAAGCTTGGCCCCAGTGATGTACTGGGCCGTTCGCACTACCCTCTGTAGAGCCTTGCGGTCTGAGGACCCATGCCAAATCTTTTCAGTCTCCTGAGGGGGAATAGATGTTGTCGTGCCCTCTTCACGACTGTCTTGGTGTGCTTGGACCATGTTAGTTTGTTGGTGATGTGGACACCAAGGAACTCAACCTGCTCCACTACAGCCCCGCCGATGAGAATGGGGGCGTGCTCGGTCGTCTTTTTCCTGTAGTCGACAATCATCTACTTTGTCTTGATCACGTTGAGAGAGAGGTTGTTGTCCTGGCACCACATGGCCAGGTCTCTGACCTCCTCCCTATAGGCTGTCTCATCGTTGTCGGTGATCAGGTCTACCACTGTTGTGTCACCAGCAAATTTAATGATGGTGTTGGAGTCGTGCCTGGCCGTGCAGTCATGAGTGAACAGGGAGTACAGGAGGGGACTGAGCACGCACCCCTGAGGGGCCCCCGGGTTGAGGATCAGCGTGGCGGATGTGTTGTTACCTACCCTTACCACCTGGGGGCAGCCCGTTAGGAAGTCCAGGATCCAGTTGCAGACGGAGGTGTTTAGTCCCAGGGTAATTAGATTTGTGATGAGCTTTGAGGGCACTATGGTGTTGAACGCTGAGCTGTAGTCAATGAATAGCAATCTCACATAGGTGTTCCTTTTGTGGGAAAGGGCAGTGTGGAGTGCAATAGAGATTGTATCATCTGTGGATCTGTTGGGGTGGTATGCAAATTGGAGTGGGTCTAGGGTTTCTGGGATGATGGTGTTGATGTGAGCCATGACCAGCCTTTCAAAGCACTTCATGGCTACAAATGTGAGTGCTACGGGTCGGTAGTCATTTAGGCAGGTTACCTTTGTGTTCTTGGGCACAGGGACTATGGTGGTCTGCTTCAAACATGTTGGTATTACAGACTCAGACAGGGAGAGGTTGAACATGTCAGTGAAAACACTTGCCAGTTGGTTGGCGCATGCTCGCAGTACACGTCCTGGTAATCCGTCTGACCCTGCGGCCTTGTGAATGTTGACCTGTTTTAAGGTCTTACTCACATCGGCTGCGGAGAGCATGATCACACAGTCTTCTGGAACAGCTGGTGCACTCATGCATGTTTCAGTGTTATTTTCCTCGAAACGAGCATAGAAGTAGTTTAGCTCGTCTGGTAGGCTCGTGTCACTGGGCAGCTCTCGGCTTTGCTTCGCTTTGTAGTCTGTAATGGTTTGCAAGCCCCTGCCACATCCAACGAGCGTCAGAGCCAATGTAGTACGATTCGATCTTAGTCCTGTATTGACGCTTTGCCTGTTCGATGGTTCGTCAGAGGGCATAGCGGGATTTCTTATAAGCTCTAGCCTTTAGCTCAGTGCGGATGCTGCCTGTAATCCATCGCTTCTGGTTGGGGTATGTACGTACGGTCACTGTGGGGACGACGTCATCGATGCACTTATTGATGAAGCCAATGACTGATGTGGTGTACTCCTCAATGCCATCGGAGGAATCCCGGAACATATTCCAGTCTATGCTAGCAAAACAGTCCTGTAGCTTAGCATCTGCTTCCTTTGACCACTTTTTTACTGATCTAGTCACGGGTGCTTCCTGCTTTAGCTTTTGCTTGTAAGCAGGAATCAGGAGAATAGAATTATGGTCATATTTGCCAAATGGAGGGCGAGGGAGAGCTTTGTAAGCATCTCTGTGTGTGGAGTAAAGGTGGTCCAGAGTTCCTTTTCCTCTGGTTGCACATTTAACATGCTGATAGAAATTTGGTAAAACGGATTTAAGTTTCCCTGCATTAAAGTCCCCGGCTACTAGGAGCGCCGCGTCTGGGTGAGCTTTTTCTTGTTTGCTTATGTTGGAATACAGCTTATTGAATGCTTTTCTTAGTGCCAGTCTCTGACTGTTTTGGTATGTAAACAGCTCCAAAGAATACAGATGAAAATTCTCTCAGTAGGTAGTGTGGTCTAAAGCTTATTATGAGATACTCTACCTCAGGCGAGCAAAATACATAGACCGCCGCCCCTTGTCTTACCATACGCCGCTGTTCTATCCTGCCGGTACATCGTATAACCAGCCAGCTGTATGTTGATATTGTCGTCGTTGAGCCACGACTCCGTGAAGCATAAGATGTTACCGTTTTTAATGTCCTGTTGGTAGTTTAATCTTCCGTGTAACTCGTCGATTTTATTCTCCAAAGATTGCACGTTTGCTAGCAGAATGTAGGGAAGTGGGGGTTTATTTGATTGCCTACAAATTCCCAGAAGGTAGCCTGACCTTCTGCCCCTCTTTCTCCACCTCCTCTTCACGCAGATCACATGGATCGGGGCCTGTCCCCGAGGAAGCAGTATATCCTTTTCGTTGGGCTCGTCAGAGTCATGAAAGGAAAAAAAGGATTCTGCCAGTCCGTAGTGAGTAATCGCAGTCCTGATGTTTAGAAGTTATTTTCGGACATAAGAGACGGTAGCAGCAACATTATGTACAAAATAAGTCAAAAAATAAGTTACAAACAACGCAATTAAGCAAACAAAAAAACACAATCGGCTGGGGGCACGTAAAACGTCTGCCCTCTTCTCAGGCGCCAACTTACATTCCTTTCCATGGTAATGCGGAGTCCTCAGCTCTGGGAGGAGGTGGGTATCACATCTAGCCAGAGTGCAATGCAAGCAAGTATCACATTGATGATGGCTAGGAGTGTGTGCACTGTGCATGTTTGTGTGTGTGTGGTTATGCATGTTAATTTCTGCAGTTCAGCAGCCGATATCGCTGATGTGACTGCGCATACAGACGGTTAAGGTCATGAGAGGAGTGTGTATATCTTACATATAACCACTAGAGAAGCTGTAGCTAGTGGACCTCTAGTGCAGGCATGTATCTGACCTTTTTACCCAAAGCTCTGAAGGACACGTCACTAGTCTCAGGCGGGTGTGGGTGTTGTTTTGTAGGGCTACATATCTAACCTGAGGCTCAGAACAGGGGCTGTATGCATGAAGCGTCTAGGAGTGCTGATCAAGGACCAGGTCGCCCTGTCCATGTCATCTTTATTAATTGTGATCTTATAAGGAGAAACTGATCCTAAAATCAGGCCTCAGGTACGTACCTAATCTCTGGGAGAACTGGTAGAACTTCTTGAGTTTCCCCACCAGGGGGACCACGGCCGCCCACGCTGCCTTCTGTAGCGCCTCGTCGTTGGGGTTCTGGATTGCCTGGGGGACAGGAAAGACAAAATGTTGAATAAAGTCTGAAGTTAGATAATCCTGAGTTAGTAGTTTAACTAGTTAGTAGTTTAATCACCTTCTGGGGCTGTATGTATCAAGAGTCTAAGAGTAGGACTGCTGATTTAGGATCAGTTTGGCCTTATAGATCACAATGACTACAATTACATGGACATGGGCAGGATCTGATCCTAGATCAGCATTCCTACTCTGAGACTCATGGCCCGCTCCCTTGTATGAATGAAGGTTTGGTGATGCTTTTAGTATTTTACCTCTCTGATCTCTTGACCCGCTCCCTTGTATGCTTGCAGTTCGTCCAGGATTCCCCTAGCATCCTTCAGCACCAGGTCCACCTTCTCCCACACTTCTCGTTCTGCGTCTGTGGGCTGGGCATCTAGTGGACAGAGGAAGACAATCAAGTGGGTATTTCTATGTCTGGTAGGGAGTCTACAGATATAAGTGAAGAGGCTCTAGGCTAGTAGGCCTAGGCTACATCTCCTTTCTAATTGTTATTCCAATCCAGAAATTCAGTGTTGTGGAAGGTAGTTTCTAGTGTAATATCACGTTCGGAACATCCAATCCTACGATAACAGCATAGCTAAGAGAAGAGATGATGATGCAAATGGGAAATAGATTAGGTTCTGTAGCCTCTGGGGGTGAGGAGAGGTAAGAATGGGGACGGCTAATATAAGTATGATTGGAAGTTCAAGTGTGTAGATGGGATTGTAATAAATAAGCCCTCCCGCCAAAAACATACTTTCAAAATCAAGGAAAAAATTGGGCTCCTGTTCCAGATCTGTGCAAGTCAGGACTTTTAGCAGGTTCCCCATGTTACGATACCTGTTGAGACAAAAGGAGAAAACACAACAATATGGTTTAACATGAGTGGAGGCAAGTACACAAAATATATGGGTTTGTTAGTAGTGGGAAGTAGTAAGTGTTGTGGTATTGAGGGGGCTGGCAGCCCTGGTTCCTCCTATGTGCCCTGATGGGCCCTCTGAGGTCCTGTGTGGTTTTCCTGTACCGAGCGCTGGCCCACCAGATGTCCCTAAAAAGCCCACCTCTCCTAAAATAGTGGACAATTTACGGGAATCACTCTGCCTCGGAGACCAAGTCCAACTGAGTGTGACTTCTCCGCCTTACTCAATTCCCTGCAGATAAGCATTTACATCTAGCGTTTACTAACAGCCGTTATATGCAAACTTGCCTGTTAAATTAGCTTCTTCTTTCTGTCACACATACCCTGTACATGCACATGGATAAATTCAGATGTGAACCTAACAGGGTTCAGAGTTCAGATCCTGACCAATGAATGTCCTCACTATAGCAAATGACTTGATCTAATGATCATGATCTGATTCCCAGTGCAAAAGTGAGCCATTGTGGTATGCCAGCAGCATATCCCACTGCTGGCTTGCTTCTGAAGCTAAGCGGGGTTGGTCCTGGTCAGTCTCTAGATGGGAGATAATATGCTGCTGGAAGTGGTCTTGGAGGGCCAGTAGGAGGCACTCTCTCCTCTGGTCATAAAAATACAACATATCCCAATGCCCCAGGGCAGTGATTGGGGACATTGCCCTGTGTAGCGTGCCGTCTTTCGGTTGGGATGTTAAACGGGTGTCTTGACACTCTGTGGTGACTAAAGATCCCATGGCACTTATTGTAAGAGTAGGTGTGTTAACCCTGGGGTCCTAGCTAAATTCCCAATCTGGCCCTCTCACGGTCACCTAATCAAATTGTATTTGTCACATGCGCCGAATACAACATGTGTAGACCTTACAGTAAAATGCTTACTTACAAGCCCTTAACCAACAATGCAGTTTTAAGAAAATACTCCCCCCCTCAAAAAAATGTAAGAGATAAGAATAACAAATAATTAAAGAGCAGCATTAAATAACTATAGCGGGGCAATATATAGGGGGTACCGGTATAGAGTCAATGTGCTTGGGCACCAGTGTCGAGGTAATTGAGGTAACATGTACATGTAGGTAGAGTTATTAAAGTGACTATGCATAGATAATAACATAGAGTAGCAACAGTGTGGGGAGGGCAATGCAAATAGTCTGGGTAGCCATTTGATTAGCTGTTCAGGAGTCTTATGGCTTGGGGGTAGAAGCTGTTTAGAAGCCTCTTGGACCTAGACTTGGTGCTCCGGTACCACTTGCCGTGTGATAGCAGAGAGAACAGTCTATGATTAGGGTGGCTGGAGAATTTGACAATTTTTAGGGCCTTCCTATGACACCGCCTGGTATAGAGGTCCTGGATGGCAGGAAACTTGGCCCCGGTGATGTACTGGGCCGTACGCACTACCCTCTGTAGTGCCCTTGCGGTCGGAGGCCGAGCAGTTGACATACCAGGCAGTGATGCAACCCGTCAGGATGCTCTCGATGGTGCAGCTGTAAAACCTTTTGAGGATCTGAGGACCCATGCCAAATCTTTTCAATCTCCTAAGGGGGAATAAGTTTTGTTGTCCCCTCTTCACGACTGTCTTGGTGTGCTTGGACCATGTTAGTTTGTTGGTGATGTGGATGCCAAGGAACTTGAAGTGCTCAACCTGCTCCACTACAGCCCCGTTGAGGAGAATGGGGGCGTGCTCGGTCCTCCTTTTCCTGTAGTCCACAATCATCTCGTTTGTCTTGATCACATTGAGGGAGAGGTTGTTGTCCTGGCACCACACGGTCAGGTCTCTGACCTCCTCCCTATAGGCCGTCTCATCGTTGTCGGTGATCAGGCCTACCAGTGTTGTGTCATTAGCAAACTTAATGATGGTGTTGGAGTCGTGCCTGGCTGTGCAGTCATGAGTGAACAGGGAGTACAGGAGGGGACTGAGCACGCACCCCTGAGGGGCCCCCGTGTTGAGGATCAGTGTGGCAGATTTGTTGTTACCTACCCTTACCACCTAGGAGCGGCCCGTCAGGAAGTCCAGGATCCAGTTGCAGAGGGAGGTGTTTAGTCCCAGGGTCCTTAGCTTAGTGATGAGCTTTGAGGGCACTATGGTGTTGAACGCTGTAGTCAATGAATAGCATTCTCAAATAGGTGTTCCTTTTGTCCAGGTGGGAAAGGGCAGTGTGGAGTGCAATAGAGATTGCATCATCTGTGGATCTGTTGCTGCGGTATGCAAATTGGAGTGGGTCTAGGGTTTCTGGGATAATGGTGTTGATGTGAGCCATGACCAGGCTTTCAAAGCACTTCATGGCTACAGACGTGAGTGCTACGGGTCAGTAGTCATTTAGGCAGGTTACCTTAGTGTTCTTGGTCAGCTTAGAATAGGCTCATTCATCCCCCCTCATCTCTCCTGTAACTATTCCCCAGGCTGTTCTCAGTCAACTAACCTGGTAAAAAAAAGGGTAAAAGATTAAGTATATTGTTCTGTTTGTGAATGCCAAGTGAACAAAAAAACAGAATTTCAACCTCTGGTTGTTTGCAACCAGTCAGATTTCCTGGAAGCGAGGCAGTTGATTTCTAGAAGCAGAGGGGTGTGTGGGGAGGGGAGATAATCTCACCTCAGAAGGAGTAGTGTGAGAACTAAGCCCACTATCCTTCCCCAGCCCCTTTCACTACTGTCAATATGAGGCACACAGATTCACCCAGTACCTGGAAAACACAGTTAAACCAACCCCCAAACCGAGCAGAGAGAAACCACTGTTGTAGAGTTCTGGGAGAGGGAACCCCTGCTGTACACACTGTCGGGTAAGAGGCTCCCATGTTTTGTGTGTGCACACACACCTTATGGATGTTCCTAATACAGTTCATTCCTAGCCAATGACTCATATTTAGGGCAGAATTGGAGTATGGTACAGGAACACACATTCTGTATGCGCTACTGTACAACACAAAACTTTCCAGTCCCGAGGTGCACTTAGACTGTCTGTCACAGTACTGAGTCATTCCCTAGAAAGCCATGTTGAGGAAATATAATAAATATGGAAAATATGGACCAGACAAGCACGTACAGTTCTGCAGAATCGGACAAACTGAAGCATTCACACTGCCCAGACTCAGGAGCTAAAGAAGTCTATGATTGGCCCTACAGTATTTTGACTGCTCCTTTTATGACTGTAGTCTATTGGCGATATTTAGAAAGCATCTCAGTGCAGAAGTGCTGATCTAGGATCAGCAGAGAGCCACGCACCAGGCAGCCAGTGGGATATAGGTCCTTCTGACTCCCTGTCTGGAGTTGTGTGTTATGTAATCAGGAGTGACAGCCTGGCAAGACAACACCTTCTCTCCACAACTAGAAAGCACAGAGGCCTGTTGGGTTTGTACTGTACTGAGAGACAAAATTCAAATGGAATTGGATCAGGAAATGGCATTGGATCAGGGGTAGAGTGAAGATAAGATGAGAAAAACTATATTGTCCCTGAAGGTACATTTTATTGGACATTTAAGTGCTGTTGATAGCTAGTAGTGACACTGAGCTAGACTGGCGACACCTTGTGACAAGGTGGAGATGGCTGAGAGATTCAACCTTGGTGACAGGGTGAATACTGTGATTACTGGTGGCAGGTTAAAACAAAGTCAGTGGCTGAGCGAGTACTGGTAAACCCGAGTAAGCTGATTAAGGTTAAAGTCAAGGTAAAGCTTAGTGACAGAGTGAAGCTCAGTGACAAGTTGAAAATAATTGCCAGTGATTGTGAATGAGCGCAGGAGCAAGGTAATTCACAAGTGATGACTAGACACAAGATAAAGTTATAGGCTAGTCACTACATTTTTCCTCCTTGTGGTTGAATAACTCATGATGAATTTACATTTACATTTACGTCATTGAGCAGACGCTCTTATCCAGAGCGACTTACAAATTGGTGCATTCACCTTATGAATAAATATAAGTATTATCCTTTTAAACAAGTCTTGGTATAATCATTTGAAGGAGGCATTGAGGACACATTGTCTTCGCCTGTACACTAGTACTCCCTGCAACTTTCATGAATGATCTCTCCCTTTCCCTGTACCGGTTTCCATGTGACCCCCTGCCCACCTGGGGCACACCCACCTGCCTCCTGCCATGCCTGGCTCGTTCATAACACTCTCCGTTAACGTGACCTGAATGATGCGGTTACACCCTGGCAACTCACAGGCACCTCACTGGCTACCTTCCTACTACCTTATACTGGTGGTAGCCACATAGCGGAAAGACAGGAGAGATGACAGCGCTAGAAGGGAAAAGAACAGAGGAATACTTTCAAGTCTTATTAGTTGTATGTACGGGATATGCATGGTATACATCGTCCAACGGAATGCTTACTTGCAGGTTACTTCGACAATACGACAACAATAAGAAATAGTAAAAAAAATAAGAATACGAAGAAAGTAAATGACAGTAGAATAGAATAAACATTTTAGCATGAGTATAATACAGGAATGAATCATTTATAGTCCAATATTTACACGTGTATTGGGGAAGGGGGGGGGATGATGGGCAAGTGTATAAATTCAGCAGTACAATAAGAATCTGGTAGCAGCGGTTGTGATGTGTGCTAAGGTGAGGAGAATCAGAGCAGGTGGTCAGTACAGTTCAAGTGTTCAGCAATCTGATTGCTTGGAGATAGAAACGGTCTCTGAGCCTGTTGGTATCAGACCTCATGCACCTCAATGCTGAACTGTAGTCAATGAACAGCATTCTCACATAGGTGTTCTTCTTGTCCAGATGTGTTACGGCCATGTGAATAGCGATGGAAATGGCATCTTCCGTGGATCTGTTGGAGCATAGGCAAATTGGAGTGGGTCCAGTGTGCCTGAGTGCGACGGGGCGATAGTCATTTGGGCATGTCACCTTGTTTTTCTTGGGCACCGGGACGATGGCGGTCTCCTTAAAGCAGGTGGGGACTACAGAGACCGTTTGAAGATGTCAGCTGGTATTCACTCTTTTGAGAGCTTCCTCACGTCAGCCTCGGAGAGCGGAAACACCTGGTCGTCAGGAGCAACGAGAGTCTTCCTGGACGGCTCAGTACTGTAGAGGGGAAGACAAGGGAGGAATCACCTCGTTGATTATCCCCAGACGGAGGGGAAGGGGTGAAGTCACATCACCGTGTTTTTGAATGACTAGGCCTTCCCAATGCCTCTCCCCTAGTCCTCTACTGCCCCCTCTCAGAGAGGCAGAGCGACTGAGCTGAGTACTATGAGGCATGGTGCCACTACCAGGCTCAGAGAGCTAAACACAGCTCCCTCGCTCTCGCTCAGTCTACACTGAGGTCATTTTAAGGACGGGGATTTGCGGTAGCTTCGGCTTCGCATTTCAAAGTCCAAGAGAAGATCCTCCAGCTTATGGAAAACCTAATGAGAGATGAAATGAGGACAGGCTTTCTTTCTTTTTCTTTTTGCCGCGCCAGCAGAAATGATTTTGGTGAATGGTTGAATTACAGACCCCCGGGTTCTCATTCAAACCAAATTAAAAGCGAAATCTATTAATGATAACTAAAAAAGCAATATATCAAACATTTACTCGTACATTGAAAATGTTTATATTTTGAGCCAAAGTGTAGGTGCCAGTGACAAACGGGAAATGGTTTTCAAATCAAATCAAATGTTATTGGTCACATACACATGGTTAGCAGATGTTAAATGTGAGTGTAGCGAAATGCTTGTGCTTCTAGTCCGAAAGTGCAGAAATATCTAACAAGTAATCTAACAATTCCACAACAACTACTTAATACACACAAATCTAAGTAAAGGGATGGAATAAGACATATATGTACATATAAATATATGGATGAGCGATGACCGAGCGGCATAGGCAAGATGCAATAGATGGTATAGAATACAGTATATACACATATGAGATGAGTAATGCAAGATATGTAAACATTATTAAAGTGACTAGTGATCCATTTATTAAAGTGGCCAATGATTTTAAGTCTGTATGTAGGCAGCAGCCTCTCTGTGTTAGTGATGGCTGTTTAACAGTCTGATGGCCTTGAGATAGAAGCTGTTTTTCAGTCTCTCGTTCCCAGCTTTGATGCACCTGTACTGACCTCGCCTTCTGCATGGATGCGGGGGGTGAACAGACAGTGCCTCGGGTGGTTATTATCCTTGATGATATTTTTGGCCTTCCTGTGACATCGGGTGCTGTAGGTGTCCTTGAGGGCAGGAATTTTGTCCCCGGTAATGCGTTGTGCAGACCGCACCACCCTTGCAGTTGTGGGCTGTGCAGTTGCTGTACCAGGCAGTCATACAGCCCGACAGGATGCTCTCAATTGTGCATCTGTAAAAGTTTGTGAGGGTTTTAGGTGACAAGCCAAATTTCTTCAGCCTCCTGAGGTTGAAGAGGCACTGTTGCGCCTTCTTCACCACACTGTCTGTGTGGGTGGATCATTTCAGTTTGTCCGTGAAGTGTACGTCGAGGAACTTAAAAAAATCTTCCACCTTCTCCACTGCTGTCCCGTCGATGTGGATAGAGGGGTGCTCCCTCTGATGTTTCCTGAAGTCCACGATTATCTCCTTTGTTTTGTTTTGTTGACGTTGAGTGAGAGGTTGTTTTCCTAACACCACACTCCGAGTGCCCTCACCTCCTCCCTGTAGGCCGTCTTCGTCGTTGTTGGTAAATGGTTTGTGGTAATGATCTTTTACGGATCATTACCACAAACCATTTACCAACAACGACGAGACGGCCTACAGGGAGATGGTGAGGGCACTCGGAGTGTGGTGTCAGGAAAACAACCTCTCAAACAACCTCTCACTGTGAGATGAAGAGGAGTAGAACATTCAGTGCTGAGAGTAGAGGAATGCAAGAGACAGGAAGGGATGGTTTTGCGCCCATTCATTGGTATTGGAGGTTCTGATATGTCAGTGGGAGTCCCGGCCCAGCGGACAGGGTGTGGTTATTTTTGTTTTGGACCCCCCACTGGGCGATCGTGTGCTTACAGAGAGGAGGGGGGAGGGGGGGGGGGGGGTTCGTCTAGGGCCAGGGTGCACTGCTTTACAACCGTGAGCCCAACAACGCTCTCCAATTGGCTAAGCCACACTGCCCCACCATGCACTGTATCCATGGACTCAAAAAAAGCTGGTGCCATTGAAAACAAGCGGCCAGCCAATCAGAGGTGAACTTGGAGAGAGATGGTACAGTGGTAGTAAGACTTGAAAGCACATGAATATATTAATGCAGATGAGGTCATGCGCCAAACAAACTGCGGATTAAGGAGGGGAGCGAGGGGATCTGGTGAACAGGCAGTGAAGAAATGTATTTTCCAGCTTCCAGCACTAAGTGAATCATTTCCCTGAGCAAAATGCAACTTGGTTTTTGCCAAATTGCTGTCATGTTCTGAAATATTTAAAAAACTAAATGACAACTCACAAATATTTATACTGACTATATTCCTGTATAAAAAAAATATACTTTTTTTATTATTATTTGAGAGCAGATTTGCACAGCCTAGGAGAATGAAACACTGGAGGAATAACAATAACGACATGAGTGAGGAGATCTCAGTATCAGCCCTGAAGATCCTAATATTCAGTGCCACGCCCATTGAACATGGTGACCCCAGGATGGCATTCCTGGAGTCACACAGACACACACCTCCGTACCTCCGTACATGGAAACGCCCCAAAACACTGCTAGACTTGAGGCTCCGGGTCTGCTGCGATGTCCTATAAAAACAGCTCATTGCTGCAGGGGGATTACAGTGCTGACATTCCACTAATACACTATTCTCTCTCTCTGCAGCGGCGTGAGGATCCACTCATACTACGGCGTTTTTTTCCCCTCTTCAATCTACAGACAAAACCCCCATAATGACAAAGCAAAAACAGGTTTTTAGACATTTTTGCTCATTTATTAAAAGTACAAAACTGAAATATCACATTTACATAAGTACTCAGATCCTTTACTCAGTACTTTGTTGAAGCACCTTTGGCAGCGATTACGGCCTCGAGTCCTCTTGGGTATGACGCTACAAGCTTGGCACAGCTGTATTTGGGGAGTTTCTCCCATTCTTCTCTGCAGATCCTCTCAAGCTCTTGTCAGGTTGGATGGGGAGCGTCGGTGCACAGCTACAGTAATGGAAAAAAGTATTTGATCCCCTGCTGATTTTGTACGTTTGCCCACTGACAAAGAAATGATCAGTCTATGATTTTAATGGTAGGTTTATTTGAACAGTGAGAGACAGAATAACAACAAAAAAATCCAGAAAAACGCATGTCAAAAATGTTATAAATTGATTTGCATTTTAATGAGGGAAATAAGTATTTGACGCCCTCTCAATCAGAAAGATTTCTGGCTCCCAGGTGTCTTTTATACAGGTAACAAACTGAGATTAGGAGCACAATCTTATAGGGAGTGCTCCTAATCTCAGTTTGTTACCTGTATAAAAGACACCTGTCCACAGAAGCAATCAATCAAACAGATTCCAAACTCTCCACCATGGCCAAGACCAAAGAGCTCTCCAAGGATGTCAGGGACAAGATTGTAGACCTACACAAGGCCGGAATGGGCTACAAGACCATCGCCAAGCAGCTTGGTGAGGTGACAACAGTTGGTGCGATTATTCGCAAATGGAAGAAACACAAAAGAACTGTCAATCTCCATCGACCTGGGGCTCCATGCAAGATCTCACCTCGTGGAGTTGCAATGATCATGAGAACGGTAAGGAATCAGCCCAGAACTACACGGGAGGATCTTGTCAATGATCTCAAGGCAGCTGGGACCATAGTCACCAAAAAAACAATTGGTAACACACTACGCCGTGAAGGACTGAAATCCTGCAGCGCCCGCAAGGTCCCCCTGCTCAAGAAAGCACATATACATGCCCGTCTGAAGTTTTCCAATGAACATCTGAATGATTCAGACAACTGGGTGAAAGTGTTGTGGTCAGATGAGACCAAGATGGAGCTCTTTGGCATCGACTCAACTCGCCGTGTTTGGAGGAGGAATGATGTCTATGACCCCAAGAACACCATCCCCACCGTCAAACATGGAGGTGGAAACATTATGCTTTGGGGGTGTTTTTCTGCTAAGGGGACAGGACAACTTCACCGCATCAAAGGGACGATGGACGGGGCCATGTACCATCAAATCTTGGGTGAGAACCTCCTTCCCTCAGCCAGGGCATTGAAAATGGGTTGTGGATGGGTATTCCAGCATGACAATGACCCAAAACACACGGCCAAGGCAGCAAAGGAGTGGCTCAAGAAGAAGAACATTAAGGTCCTGGAGTGGCCTAGCCAGTCTCCAGACCTTAATCCCATAGAAAATCTGTGAAGGGAGCTGAAGGTTCGAGTTGCCAAACGTCAGCCTCGAAACCTTAATGACTTAGAGAAGATCTGCAAAGAGGAGTGGGACAAAATCCCTCCTGAGATGTGTGCAAACCTGGTGGCCAACTACAAGAAACGTCTGACCTCTGTGATTGCCAACAAGGGTTTTGCCACCAAGTACTAAGTCATGTTTTGCAGAGGGGTCAAATACTTATTTCCCTCATTAAAATGCAAATCAATTTATAACATTTTTGACATGCGTTTTTCTGGATTTTTTTGCTGTTATTCTGTCTTTCACTGTTCAAATAAACCTACTATTAAAATTATAAACTGATCATTTCTTTGTCAGTGGGCAAACGTACAAAATCAGCAGGGGATCAAATACTTTTTTCCCCCTCACTGTATTTTCAGGTCTCTCCAGAGATGGTCTCTCAGGTTCAAGTCCGGCCTCTGGCTGGGCCACTCAAGGACATTCAGAGACTTGTCCCGAAGCCCTCCTGCATTGTCTTGGCTGTGTGCTTAGGGTCGTTGTCCTGTTGGAAGTTAAACCTTCACTCCAGTCTGAGGTCCTGATCGCTCTGAAGCGGGTTTTCATCAAGGATCTCTCTGTACTTTGCTCTGTTCATCTTTCCCTCGATCCTGACTAGTCTCCCAGTCCCTGCCGCTGAAAAACATCCCCACAGCATGATGCTGCCACCACCATGCTTCACCGTAGGGATGGTGCCAGGTTTCCTCCGACGTGACACTTGGCATTTAGGCAAAAGATTTCAATCTTGATTTCATCAGACCAGAGAGATAATCTGGTTTCTCATGGTCTGAGAGTCTTTAGGTGACTTTTGGCAAACTCCAAGCTGGCTTTCATGTGCCTTTTACTGAGGAGTGGCTTCAGTCTGGCCACTATCACAAAGGCCTGATTGGTGGAGTGCTGCAGAGATGGTTGCCCTTCTGGAAGGTTTTCCCATCTCCACAGAGGAACTCTGGAGCTCTGTCAGAGTGACCATTGGGTTCTTGGTCACTTCCCTGACCAAGGACCTTCTCCCCCGATTGCTCAGTTTGGCCATGTGTGTGCCTTTCCAAATCATGTCCAATCAATTGAATTTACCACAGGTGGATTCAAACCAAGTTGTATAAACATGTCAAGGATGAATAATGGAAACAGGATGCACCTAAGCTCAATTTAGAGTCTCATAGCAATGGGTCTGAATACTTATGTAAATAAGGTATTTTTGTTTTTTATTTTTACTAAATGTGAAGAAAAAAATTTATAACCTGTTTTCGCTTTGTCATTATGGGGTATTGTGTGTAGATTGATAAGAATAAAAATATTTAATCCATTTTAGAATAAGGCTGTAACGTAACAAAGTGTTGAAAAAGTCAAAGGGTCTGAATACTTTCCGAATGCACTGTATATTCGATGGAAATGCAAAAAAAAATGGTATTTAGATAAGGATGTAGGATGTATACTGTGTGTCTACAATATGTGGCTATGATATGTGGGGGTGTATTTGGGGGGGGGGGTACTGCAGTGGCGGAAGCAGAGCAAAGAGGGAGGCAGCTTTAAACTTGACCTAGATTCTCTGGGTGACAAGCCACATCGCATTAGCCCAGTCGGCCAGGACCAGACCCACCGGAGCTCGCTGCTCTCTGACACTGGCCCGATATGACAGGCAGAAAATGGGGGAGCACTTCCCAAAATGGGGCTGGCACGCAGCACCTCCCCATGATGAGCATAACTGCAGTCGATGCACACGTTTTATCTCCCGTTTTGCATCAACGTAGCCTACTACTTTAACATTTCAACACTCATCAGATTATTGAGGCAAACTACAATTCATCCTTAAAGCTGCATATTTGAAGATAAAAAATAAACCTTTGAAATCCAAAGCGACCAACCAAAGCAGCAGAAATCACAGAGAGAGAACTGGGGGACGAAACCAGGAGATTCAGCTAAGCCCTACTCTATTGACTGTACCTGATCAAAGCCAGAAACCATGGAAACATCTACAGTCGGCTACACACACACAAACATATGCGCACTCACATACACACGCACACACAACTTTGTATTACAATACTTGTGAGGACTTTTTACCGTAACCTTAGCCCTAACTTTAACTCCTAACCCATAATCTAACCCTAAACCTAACCCCTAAGCCTAAAATAGCCTTTTTAGAAGTGAGGACTGGCCAAATATCCTCACTTCTCTGAATTTCCCTTGGTAGACCATTGTTGTGAGGACTTCTGGTTGTCACAACTATAGTAAAGATTGTTGGGAACACACACACTATTCTTCAAGAAGCAATGGCTATACCTATATCATTAATTCAAAAGTTTAAAAAAATGAATGTACCAATCCCAGATTGCCCCTCTAACTCTCTCTGAGTAGTTGAGGCAGTATTTGGTATTTTATTAGGATCTCCATTAGCTGTTGCAAAAGCAGCAGCTACTCTTCCTGGGATTCACACAAAACATGAAACATAATACAGAATGACATAATACAGAACATCAATAGACAAGAACAGCTCAAGGACAGAACTACATACATTTTTTAAAAGGCCCCTATAGCCTACATACATGCATACATGCATGCATACACACAAACTGTCTAGGTCAAAATTTGATTTGATTTCAAATAGGGGAGAGGCATTGTGCCGCGAGGTGTTGCTTCATCTGTTTTTTGAAACCAGGTTTGCTGTTTATTTGAGCAATATGAGATGGAAGGAAGTTCCATGCAATAAGGGCTCTATATAATACTGTACGTTTTCTTGAATTTGTTCTGGATTTGGGGATTCATTTATAGTCCATAAAGACAAAGCAACCTGAGGATCACTGCAGTGCTGTGGATAAGACCTGGTGACCTCTCCGTGCACGAAGAAAGAAAAAACACGCGCCGACTGAAATATTCTTCACGTTTCTTTTTTTTCCACAAGAGCAACATCAGTACTGGTGATGAGAAGTCCCCTGTAGCCAGACACTTTAATACGGGGACATGATGTGAGCCAGCTGAGGTTCCAGGGCTTAGTGGTTGTACTGCCACTTAATAAGAGAGGAGAGGAGGAGATAGAGAAACGCTGCTGTTACAGAGGCATAATATAGCCATGCCTTCCTTACAGAGAGCCCTAGAGGCCTGAATGAAGAACGTGTGTTAGTTTGCTGCCTGTAAACAAACAGTCGCGCATTTCTTTGCATTTTGAAGCTCTTGTGGAAAACAGTAGAACATCTATGTAAATAGCGTATGTAAATAATATATGTAAATAATAACTGTGAAAAAACAAAGCAGTACTGCAATGTGGCGTACTCTATAAATATGGGTGAATGTCTATTGTTCCCCAAACTCTGACAAAGGGCTGCCAGTTTATTCTGACCTCTGCTGCTAAACAAATACATCAATTCAAAATCTAATCAAATGTTATTTGTCACTGCGCCGAATACAACAGGTGAAATGCTTACTTACAGGCCCTTAACCAACAATGCAGTTCAATAAATAGAGTTAAGAAAATATTTACAAAATAAACAAAAGTAAAAAATCAAATAAAAAGTAACACAATAAAATAACGAGGCTATGTACAGGGGGTACAAGTACTGAGTCAATGTGCGGGGGTACAGGTTAGTCAAGGTAATTTGTACATTTAGGTAGGGGTAAAGTGACTATGCAGGTAGGGGTAAAGTAGATAATGAACAGCGAGTAGCAGCAGTGTAAAAACAAGGGGGGGGGGGGGCTCTCAACTCGCTCCACTACAGCCCTGTATATTCCACAATCATCTCCTTTGACTTGCTCACATTGAGGGAGTGGTTGTCTCTGACCTCCTCCCTATAGGCTGTCTCGCCGTTGTCGGTGATCAGGCCTATCACTGTTGTGTTGTCAGTAAACTTAATGATGGTGTTGGAGTCGTGCTTGGCAATACACAGTCGTGGGTGAACAGGGAGTACAGGAGGGGACTAAGTAGACACCCCTGAGGGGCCCCCATGTTGAGGATCAGCGTGGTAGATGTGTTGTTACCTACCCTTACCACCTAGGAGCGGCCCGTCAGGAAGTCCAGGATCCAGATGCAGAGGGAGGTGTTTAGTCCCAGGGTCCTTAGCTTAGTGATGAGCTTTGAGGGCACTATGGTGTTGAACGCTGAGCTGTAGTCAATGAACAGCATTCTCACATATGTGTTCCTTTTGTCCAGGTGGGAAAGGGCAGTGTGGAGTGCAATTGAGACTGCGTCATCTGTGGATCTGTTGGGGCGGTATGTGAATTGGGAGTGGGTCTAGGGTTTCCGGGATGATGGTGTTGATGTGAGTCATTGGTTTTTCCTTCGTTCAAGTATACGCCTTTTGAACCCCGACACCCAAATACTTTTTGTTATTACAAACACTTGAGCTGAGCACACCAATTTCTCTTTCTATGACCTCGCCACGCAGACAGCTATAACATAGGGTGTAATGGGGCAGAGAGCAGAACTTCCCTACAGCCCATACCCTGTGGGGTGGTAGTTAGTGAGGGGTGGGTGGGTGTGAAGGGGGGGCACAGGCTGCATATCATAGGTCACATGTCGCAGGCCCCAAACCATCATTACACAAATGACCTTTTGACTGTGTCTGAGTCATGGACGCAACACAGCATACTGTAGCACACTTTATAGGCAGCAGAATATAGGCCTGTATATCAGCATCTCTTAGAGACTGTGTATGACATTTTATATGAAAAGTACATGCGATACACTGCACATGTAAGTAACATAGATTCAGTATGTTTTTTTTGTTTTTTGAACCCTCACAAGATTATGGGTGGGGCACAGTGGAGCTTGCTGAGGTTTGGGGAGATGACTTATCGGTACAGAGTACTGGTATCTCGATTTAGAATGCTTTGAGCGCCCTCTGGAGGTGATGAACAGAAGTACATAGAAGACCTTGAGGAGGAAGAGCGACCACTCCCAAACTCTGAGCCATGCTCGAGGTATTACACATGCCAGCTTCAGCTACAAATCCTTTAGGTACCACAACAAACTCAGAGAAATAAATAGCTCAATCAATGTGCTTTGACAGCTGTCTTCACTTCCCACATATTTTGGGTATACAGTTTAATTTCGCCCTGGATTAAGCCAAATCTCGAATTAAAACGTTCTAAAATCATAATAACACATGCATCAACCCTGACATTGAAACGTTACCATAGAATTTACATGCATAATGTGGATAACATTCTACTAAAACCACTTTGGATTCATTAGCATAACCTGTTGGATAAAAAATGTATTATATGCCAGTTAGCAGACACTTTTATCCAAAGCAATTTACAGTAGTGCATCCATATATTATCGTTTGGGTGGCCACAGCAGGAATTGAACCCACAAGCCGGGTGTTACTAGCACCATGCTCTACCAACTGAGTTGTGTCTCAAACCGTTGGAACACACAGAATGTTGGACATCTGGTCATGCATGCTGCAGCCCATCCTCTAAAATAGGGACGTTTCCTCAGCTCGATAACACTGCAGTAACTCCTCAGATTAGCAGACATCGTGCCATGTACTGCATCAAGGGTTAATGGGGGCTAGTGTTCAAATAATTGGATTAGGGCGCCACCTTGTGCCATGTTGAGCTACTGGAAGAACGCAACATTCATTTGGGCAGTGGCACTTTAACAGTGATATTGTAATTTATATGGCCTGCCCTACAAAACAGACAGATGTATGCTAGATCAACAGAAGAGATAGACAGAGAGAGAGACAGAGACAGAGAGAGAGACAGAGAGACACAGACAGACAGAGATAGAGAGACAGAGACATAGATACAGAGAGACACAGACACAGACATAGATACAGAGAGACAGACAGACAGACAGACAGACAGACAGACAGACAGACAGACAGACAGACAGACAGACAGACAGACAGACAGACAGACAGACAGACAGACAGACAGACAGACAGACAGACAGACAGACAGACAGACAGACAGACAGACAGACAGACAGACAGAGACACAGACATAGATACAGAGACAGAGAGACACACAGAGAGAGAGAGAGAGAGAGAGAGAGAGAGAGAGAAAGACGCAGAGAGAGAGAGAGAAAGACACAGAGAGAGAGAGAAAGACACAGAGAGAGAGAGAAAGACGCAGAGAGAGAGAGAAAGACGCAGAGAGAGAGAGAAAGACACAGAGAGAGAGAGAAAGACGCAGAGAGAGAGAGAAAGACGCAGAGACAGAGAGAAAGACGCAGAGACAGAGAGAAAGACGCAGAGACAGAGAGAAAGATGCAGAGATGCAGAGAGAGAAAGACACTGAGACACAGAGACACACACAGAGACACACAAAGAGACGAGCACAGAGACGGACACAGAGACAGAAAGACACAGAGACAGAAAGACACAGAGACAGAAAGACACAGAGACAGAAAGACACAGAGACAGAAAGACACAGAGACAGAAAGACACAGAGACAGAAAGACACAGAGGCCGAGAGAGAGAAAGAGAGAGAGGTCATCTGCCTTTGGACTAAAGAGCAGAAACCTGGACTTCAAAGAAATTGGAGAGAGAGAGAAAGACGCAGAGAGAGAGAGAAAGACGCAGAGAGAGAGAGAAAGACGCAGAGACAGAGAGAAAGACGCAGAGACAGAGAGAAAGACACAGCAAAATCACACTCTACTTGAACAGAGCTATACTCAATCATGAGGCATAAAAGCCAAAATAACTGAATAATATTAAGAAACACTATAGATAGAAGGATAGTGTGGAAATCTACCAAAAAACAATTAGGCAACAACAAATTCAATCCCTTTTAGACATTTTCCTGGACAAAATGTTTCACTGTAATAGTGAAGGTGTAAACTTGGCAATAGAAAACCTAAACAGTATATTTGACCTCTCAGCTTCCCTATCAAATAAAAAATATCTAACAGAAAACCGAAGAAAGTTAACAACAATGACAAATGGTTTGATGGAGAATGCAAAACAACTAAGAAAGAAATTGAGAAACCTATCCAACCCAAAACATAGAGACCCAGAAAACCTGAGCCTACACCTTCACTATGGTGAATCACTAAAACAATACAGAAATACACTACGGAAAAAGAAGGAACAGCACGTCAGAAATCAGCTCAATATAATTGAAGAATCCATCGACTCTAACCACTTCTGGGAAAATTGGAAAACACTAAACAAACAACAACATGAAGAGGTATCTATCCAAAACGGAGATGTATGGGTAAACCAGTTCTCCAATCTTTTTGGCCCTATAACAAAGAACAAACAGCAAAAACATATACATGATCAAATACAAATCTTAGAACCAACTATTAAAGACCACCAGAACCCACTGGATTCTCCAATTACATTGAACGAACTACAGGACAAAATACAAACCCTCCAACCCAAAAAGGCATATGGTGTTGATGGTATCCTCAATGAAATGATGAAATATACAGACAACAAATTCCAATTGGCTATAATTAAACTCTTCAACATCATCATTAGCTTTAGCATATTCCCCAATATTTGGAACCAAGGACTGATCACCCCAAGGACTGATCACTCCAATCCACAAAAGTGACCCCAATAACTACCGTGGGATATGCGTCAACAGCAACATTGGGAAAATCCTCTGCATTTTCATTAGCAGCAGAATCGTACATTTCCTCAATGAAAACAATGTACTAAGCAAATGTCAAATTGGCTTTTCCCAAATTACTGTACAACAGACCACGTATTCACCCTGCACACCCTAATTATAGTTTTTGTATGTTGTCGAACTGCTTTGCTTTATCTTGGCCAGGTCGCAATTGTAAATGAGAACTTGTTCTCAACTTGCCTACCTGGTTAAATAAAGGTGAAATAAAAAAAATAAAAAAATAAATTAACAAACAAACAAACCAAAACAAAGGCAAAGTCTTTGTTGATTTCAAAAAAGGCTTTGACTCAATTTGGCATGAGAGTCTGATTTGGCATGAGTTGTCTTTTGTCAATTTGGCATGAGAGTCTGCTATACAAATTGATGGAAAGTCGTGTTGGGGAAAAAACATACAACATTCTAAAATCCATGTACACAAACAACAAGTGTGCGGTTAAAATGAGCAAAAAACACATTTGGCGAGGGCACTAGAACTGACTGCAGCACCCGGCCTCACCCTACTAGAATCTGAAGTCAAATGTCTACTGTTTGCTGATGATCTAGTGCTTCTGTCCCTAACTAAGGAGGGCCTACAGCAGCACCTAGATCTTCTGCACAGATTCTGCCAGACCTGGGCCGAGGTAACTTCCACAAAGCTGTGAACAAGCTGAGAGACAAGGCAAGAAGGGCCTCCTATGCCATCAAAAGGAACATCAAATCCGACATACCAATTAGAATCTGGCAAAAAAATACTTGAATCAGCTATAGAACCCATTGCCCTTTATGGTTGTGAGTTCTGGGGTCCACTCACCAACCAAGAATTTACAACACTAAATTGAGACTCTGCATGCAGAAATCTGCAAAAATATCCTCCGTGTACAACGTAAAACACCAAATAATGCATGCAGAGCAGAGTTAGGCCGATACCCGCTAATTATCAAAATCCAGAAAAGAACAATTACATTTTACAACCACCTAAAAGGAAGCGATTCCCAAACCTTCCATAACAAAGCCATCACCTACAGAGAGATGAACCTGGAGAAGAGCCTCCTAAGCAAGCTGGTCCTGGGGCTCAGTTCACAAACACAAACAGACCCCACAGAGCCCCAGGACAGCAACACACAATTAGACCCAACCAAATTATGAGAAAACAAAAAGATAATTATTTCCAATGTGTAAAGTACTTAACAAAAAAAACGGAGCAAACTAGAATGCTACTTGGCCCTAAACAGAGAGTACACAGTGGCAAAATACCTGACCACTGTGTCTGACCCAAACTTAAGGAAAGCTTTGACTATGTACAGACTCAGTGAGCATAGCCTTGCTATTGAGAAAGGCCGCCATAGCCTGTCTTCACTTGAGAGCCAGGTCTGCCTATGTGCACACTGCCCACAAAATGAGGTGGAAAGTAAGCTGTACTTCCTAACCTCCTGCCAAATGTATGACAATATTAGAGACACATATTTCCCTCAGATTACACAGATCCACAAAGAATTCGAAAACAAACCCAATTTTGATAAACTCCCATATCTACTGGGTGAAATACCACAGTGTGCCATCACAGCAGCAAGATTTGTGACCTGTTGCCTCAAGAAAAGGGCAACCAGTGAGGAACAAACACCACTGTAAACACAACCCATATTTATGTTTATTTATTTTCCCTTTTGTACTTTCACATCGTTACAACAATGTATATATACATAATATGACATTTGAAATGTCTTTATTCTTTTAGAACTTCTGTTAGTGTAATGTTTCCTGTTAATTTGTATTGTTTATTTCACTTTTGTTTATTAACTACTTCACTTGCTTTGGCAATGTTAACATATGTTTCCCATGCCAATAAAGCAGAGAGAGTCAGAGAGAGTCAGAGAGAGTCAGAGAGAGTCAGAGAGAGTCAGAGAGAGTCAGAGAGAGTCAGAGAGAGTCAGAGAGAATCACAGAGAGTCAGAGAGAATCACAGAGAGTCAGAGAGAGTCAGAGAGAATCACAGAGAGTCAGAGAGAATCACAGAGAGTCAGAGAGAATCAGAGAGAATCAGAGAGACACAGAAACAGATACACAGAGACAAACAGAGACAGACAGAGAGAGACAGAGAGAGAGAGAGACAGAGAGACAGTGAGACACAGAGAGAGACAGAGACACACAGAGAGAGACAGAGACACACAAAGACAGACGGAGACACTGAGACACAGACAGAGAGAGACAGAGAGAGACAGAGAGACCGAGAGAGCAGCTGGAGTGATGCTCAGGGGAACGGAGGTTGCCGAGGTAAAAAGCATGTCAACCCTTCAGAAACATAAATAATTAGGGATGCACGATATAAATCGGTAAGCATATCGGAATCGGACGATATTAGCTAAAAATACCAACATCGGCTCTATGTAAAGTTTAACGGCAATTTCCAAAACCGATGTCAAAGCTGACGTGCATACCTATATGACGTAGGTAGATGACGTAATGACGCCACCAAAAATACAGCGCTGCTGCTATTATTTCCAGAGGAGGGGAGAAAGTGAAATCTTTCATTACCACTAACCTAATTACTCATTTGAAAGTGCATCAAACCCCGGACGTTCAACGACTATTTGGAACAAAAGCAGACAAAAAACTAAGCACACACTTCAAACAACTAAACAAGTTCAAGTCGAGCAGTCATTTGAAAGAGTAAGAACATTTCAGCGAGACAACTCAACGGTGAAATCCATTAAAGCCAAGATACTTCAATGCAAACAAGAAACAGGGTTTACGTGAAATGTTACAGACACAGATGGAAATGGACACAGTGATCAGTGCGCACCGTGGAAGAGGACCCATGACAGAAGAGGCCACGGACAGAGCTGGAAGTTCACTGCTTGACATGTATGATGAAATCCTGTTTGAGAATGAAACGACTGAACAAATTAACAACCAAACAGCACAGCAAGTAAGTGAAAGAAATAGGTTTCAATTATGTTTTACCTGTAATGGGGACATATGTAAATGCCAACAAAATACATTTTTGATCAGGGTGTGTGTGTTTCAACTATTTAACTGTAGTAGAATGCTTTAAAAGCTTTAAATATCGGTATCGGGTTTTTTGGAAAGGAAAATATTGGATATCGGTATCGCCAAAAATGTGATACCGGTGCATCCCTATAAATAACAGAGCAGTCAGTGGAGAAAATAGGGTCTTTGGCTGACACATCAAACCACTCTGCATGTGACTCACCACAGACAGTTATCATCTTCCATTACCTATGCATGGAGATGTGGGGCCATATGTTTGCAGAAAAAAAAGTTATTTATATTTTTTTCATGGAAAATTCCTTCAGGTACTGTTCTCATCAAATAAAAAATATATATAATCTACTTCATCAAGACAATCCACAAGTCTGCTTTGAATAAATATTTCCTATGTTGTAGTGTTGTCTACAATGCTTCCAAAAGATTCCAAGGCCAAAGAGCTGTAATCGACAGAGACTGCTGAACTACACTGAGCAAGTAAAATAGGCCTAAACCATGGAGCCAGAAAGCAAAGCTACAATACTAGACAGTGAGAAAGCATGTTAAACATATTCATAAACCTATTTGTATAAACTATTCAAATGCACAACCCATCATATCTCAAGATCTTTAAATGTAGGTTATACCTTACATTCTCTATCACCACCTGGTGGCACTATTGCCTAGTTGTATTGTTTGTATAAAAAGCTTTACCTCAGGATATGTCACATCACCTTTTACACCTTGATCAGACCGACAGCATCATGGTGTTTTGGTATACCAGAAGTACATTAATTTCCATTGGAATGCTGCGTTTACCTTGCAGCATTGAGTTGCAGAGGCTGTTGCAGTGTGTTCTGTGTGGTGCATATTGTTGGACATATCCAATGTATGCAAACTGTATGTGTAGACTTGACAGAAATAGTAGCAAAAGGTGAATGTTGAACTTTGTTGGACACATATCCACTAAAAATGTTGGACTACATAATAAAAAAGTTTGACTGCATAATTTATTAACCAGCATTGATGCAATGACGCTGTTGGTCTGATTGAGGTGTAACGTTGCGCCGAAAGTCATGTATTTCAAAATGGGGACATCCACAATGGACTGGAATCACAACGCGCCCCTTGAAGGCTCCGTTGTGAGACGGACACCGCATACTTTACAATTTTCCAAACTTTGTGTCTTCTTCAGCCCAGCCAGAGTCTGTCAAAGAACAGGAAGTTACCAAACCACAGAAAAATATGAAAATATGTAGTTTTCGGTGATGGCTTTATGGGATATTAAACAACTACCCAATTACCCATTCCAAATGCACATTGGCTGTTAAGCCAATAATATTATATGACTGTTGCCTCCTGTTTAAATGTATTGTGATGGTAATTAGGTTTGTTTTTGATGATAATTATTAGGTGGAGGTAGCTAGCTAGTTGTATCTTCAACCTAGCCTTGCTTTTAGCTAGCTAGCTGCTCTGTAGTGCAAGCTAGATTGACTTGCTTTATAGTTAGAGAAAAAAGTGAAGAAACTAAACAAAACATGTTTTATTATCACCTGAAACAATATATTTAGCCTGTCTTGAATGAAAAGGTCACATTTTGCCATCTCAAAAAACAAATGCGATCTCTGACGAGAGAAAGGCTCTTCTCCATTTTGCGTTACAAACACAATACTTGTCCAAAGACAGCATGAAGATAGGCAGTGGTGTAAAGTACATAAGTAAAAAATACTTTAAAGTACTGCTTAAGTATTTTGTTGGGGTATCTGTACTTTACTATTATTATTTGACAACTTTTACTTTTACTCCACCACATTTCTAAAGAAAATAATGTACTTTTTACTCAATACATTTTCCCTGCCACCCGAAAATACTTGTTACATTTTGAATGCTTAGCAGGACAGGTAAATGGTCCAATTAATGCACTTATCTAGAGAAACATCCCTGCTTATCCCTACTGCCTCTGATCTGGCGGACTCACTAAACACAAATGCTTTGTGCAGAAAATTGTGCAGTCTGGTTTGTTTAATATAAGGAATTTAAAATGATTTTTACTTTTACTTTTGATACTTAAATATATTTCAGCAATTACATTTACTTTTGATACTTAAGTATATTTAAAGCCAAATACTTTGAGACTTTTACTCAAATAGAATTTTACTGGTTGACTTTCACTTGAGTCATTTTCTATTAAAAGGTATCTTTACTTTTACTCAAGTATGACAATTGAGTACTTTTTCCATCACTGAAGATAGATGAAAACTGCTTCTCCAATAAAAATCCCTTATCACACCTGTAGGCGATGTCATGACGAAGGTTGACTAGCTAAGCTCATGCGTAGAAATACGTCATCGGGTCTAATGTCATCTCACGCCGAACTGAGCATGTGCAGTCCATCAAATCAAAGGCACTCCTTTGATATGAAGTTGTTTTGGAAGAAAATGAAAATGTCAGTTTGTCACTTTCACAAGGTTGGAGTAATAACATGTTCAACTACTTAAGACACTGGCTCGAATCTAGACTGTGCCTTTCGATTTTGAGAAATATAACAACTAAGGAAGAACTTTTCACTTCTCTCATTGACTTCTCATACCCCAAACCCCGTCCTCGTCTGTTTCGCAAGCGTTCCTGGAAGTATTTCGATGTTGCACCTCGAAAATTGTGTGGTAATACCAGTGAAATGGAATTGAAAGACAGCTGATCTATGTCCTATAAATATTTGTTTATATTTAGTATATTTTCTTTCATTTCTCTTTTTTTACTCAAAATATATGTCACTAAACCACGGCTCAAGCCAATTTCATGGTACTGACCGTGTTCTACAATATACTGTATGTGTGTGTGTGTATATATATATATATATATATATTTTTTTTTTTTTTTTTTTTTAATTATTATTATTATTTTTTTTAAATGGTTTGCAATATAAAATGTCTTAGATATGTTTTATTAACAATAAAACACTTCAATTAAAACAAAACTGTGTCATTATCTGACACTTTTAAGTGTTTTTCTTGGTGGTTAACGGCGTCATAGAATGACCCACCACACAGAACATTTTAAATGAAATTTGCTTATTAAATCCTAGACTGCTTGCCTTGGATTGTCTGCAGCTTTATCAGACAGACAGGTAGGAAGCTGTGGTGAGTGGGTGAGGTGGGCAGGTGACGTCACAGCGTCCTATGACACCTCTGATTAGGCCCAAGAATGACAGCTCCGCCACTGTGCCATCGTAACGGTCTCCAAGGAGACTAGAGGGAAAATATAAAAAGGGGTGGGAAAATGCCACATGCAGGAATTAATAAAGACAGGAGTGATGTGTCATAGACACCCATTTCTAATGCTGACTGTACCAGTGTCTCTGAGCTGTGGAAGATTCTAGGCTTAGATGTGGCTAGAGCTTGTTGTATAGGTGAGGAAACAAGGAAACAACAGTGAAATCCTCCATCTGGATACAGCCAGATTCGGACACAACAGAGATATAAGCCTCCAAATCAGAACACCTTGCCTTGAATATAAAATACTGAATGTGTAACGGGTCAGGAACCTAGTGAAAGTGTTGCTTCCATCCCTCTCCTTGCCAACCTGAGCTTGAACCAGGGAGCCTTTGAACACATTGACAACTGTCACCCACAAAAGCATCGTTATCTGTCACTCCACAAAAGCCGCGACAACTACAAAAGCTGCAACAACTACTTTGTCTCAGAGCGGGTGACGTCACCAACTGAGCACTACTAGAGCACAACAAGCTAGTCATTTCACATCGACTAGACTAGCATGACAAAAATAAACAGTTTAGTCACAAATGTTCAGACAGAAACCCGGCCAAACTGTATCTATTAATCAGACAGAAAAACATTGAGACCTAAGCCCCCTGGACTAAGCTCTTGTTTGTGGTCGAGAACACGTTCAAACACTTGGCTGTCAGCTTCACTTCTATGAGGTCAGACAATCGCCGGTGACCCTGTGACGACCCTAGTTAGATAAGTAGCCTGCCTTGGAGAATAGAGCAAGAAATTGAGGCACTCGCATTACTCAGACCCATTCCATGGCCCACAATGCACTTCATTTCCGTACCAGCATCACACAAACGGCGTACACATCGTGACCCTGATGGGGAAAAAGTGCAACACAAGCATTCTTCTAGCTCCAAATAATCCCAACCGGAGCTTGAAGGAACTTAAAATGAAGAGAAAAACAATGCTTAAGAGTGACCAAAGTTCAAAAGACAATGCTTGTCTTAGAGCTGAAGTTCCACTAAGTTATTTTACACTTGAGGTATAAAGAATCAGAGAGGTATAAAGAATCAGATAGAAAGGCCTTGTAGCAGATAGCATGTTTTGCTGTGGTCTTACAGTTGAAACCTCAGGTTCGATGAGTCAGGACATGACAGCGGTAGCTGTTGATAGCTCCGGGGTGAAGCTTCCCCTAGGCACAGAACTACAGTAGAATCAGCTTCCCCCTCCCCCAATCCTAATGTTAACCATTAGTGTTGAAAATGCTAAACTGACCCAAGATCAGCGTCTACGGGCAACTTTGTGCTGATACTAACCTGCAGAAGAAGCTCTGGAGATGTCAGTCAGGAGGAAGGAGGCCCAGCCTGGCAGGTGGCCAAGTTCACAGTCCTCCAGCGGAGGTCAGGTCCTGAAAACACAGGTTCATTGAGTCTCAAAACAGATACAATAAAGTCCATCATCTAGTTCCCATGTTCCTTCAAAATCAAAACCTTTTGGCGACAAAACTTAACCTGAACAATATTCAACGCTCGTTATTCCTCTCGGTCTAGCTCTAGTCCAATCATCATGTAAGCAGGTCCAGCAATTCACGTGACCAGAACACACATTTCCAACCCCTAGGACCTTGTTTATCGACCATGCATCGCACTGACCCATAGATTTACCGAACACTTTTGACTCTAGAGGCCACATGAATACAATGTTACCAGAGGTTGAGAATTTGATGGACAGCAACTGTGGCTAGTTAGTCACAAGTGCAGGCCTTCGTGATTCTCTTGCAGAGGGAATCTTGAGGGCAACGTCGCAGCAGTCTGATAGAAACTGGGAGGCACAGCGGCCACAGCCACACACCACTTCCTATTGTGCAACACTTCCTCTCATTTAGCGTGCACTTCGGCTTTTCCACTACACTCCCTGGTCCATACCTCCTGTGAGGCTACAATCGACAGAACATCCTTAGTGTTAGTTCAACCAAGACTCGTGTTCACTGCAATCAACTCGGCCAATGGTTTGAGGTGCAAGATGGGGGGGGGGGGGGGGGGGGGACTATCCTCATTGTCACAACCCTAGAAATATAATTTCTAGTTCTATGGTCACAACAAACATATTTTTTTTTTTGCATAGTCACCTTTAAAGAATCACCGGTAAAGAGAACCCTCATGGCAAGATGCGCTTCAACCTGATCTTTAGTTTTTTTGTTACCATTTTGGATTTGAAAGGTTACTTGAAACAAACCACACTCCCCTTTGAGTTCTCTGGCCCTTTTCAGCTTTTCAGAACGTGGTTGAGTGCAGGTTCAGTAGACTGTGAGACGATTAGGACTGGGACGCTGTACTATCCACTAGCCTGCATACAAATAGGCTGCAAACAAATGGCCTGCCATAACGGACTAGCGGTGGTCATGCATGAATGTAATCGGACTTCTAGCTCTGAGACCTTCGCCTATAACAACCGAGCTAGTCGCTCTAAGATTGAGCTGTAGAGACAAACTGTCAACATCAAATATATCTAGGCTTTGAGATGGCTGGGAAAAAGTACCTGCATAGTACTACTCTGGTGGCTACGGGATATCAAATCTCTACTTTTCTCAGACCGCCCTTATGTTTCAATGTAGAACCTTATTACCCCTGTAATACCCTTCTTCTACCATTCTTTTAACCATTTGTTTATGATACATTGTAGGTTTTAAAGAGGGAAGTATCTCCATTGTAAGGGGCTGTAGGTTTATATCAAATACAAATGGACATTCTTAAGTGACATCGGTGCCAGGGCATCATATTATTAGTTAAAGTATGTATCACCTACAGACAGGGACTTCAAGGATTGTTAAGGAGAATGGGTCAATTTAGTAACACCACTGGAGAGGTCTTAAACATGTCTCGAGACATCTTCATTTATATGTCTTAAGAGGTCTCAAGACTCAAAATGGCTGGGTATGAAATTTGAACATTGCTAAGTACAAGACAAAGTAATGTTGCATATTAGAGGAACAACAGCAGTCGCAGCTTCCCTCTCCCTCATCATGCTGAATAAGAATGATTCACTCATGAGCAGAAAGAGACGATTCTGTCAGAGTAGCAAAATGACAAAAAAGGCAAGCCAAACAATAAATATACAAAATAATGTATCTTTCGTCTCCATGTATTTCCAAAAGGCTGAATGTACAGTATCTCACCGGATCATGCATCCGAGCGAACTAAACAGCGCCCCTCTGTCTCAGTATATGTAGCGTATCTATCTGATGCTGTCTGGTCAACAACAAAAAAAAGAGTATGACATTGTTGCCGCCTGTAGCATTGAATGCAAGGGAAGCCAGCGAGCATTTGGCCTGCCTTGATAAAAAAATGTATAAAATAAATAGCCAATCAGCGTTGAGCTAAACTGAGTGAGCTCAGCTGTGAATGGTCCTGGTGCCACCAAAAAAAGTATAAAAGGAAGCCAGTTTGGATTTGGCTTCAGACCAATCACATTAGAAGCCAAATGTCATTGACAGAAAAAAAAAATGGAATTTTTACATCTCGTTGTGTCGTTGTCCTCCGTTGGCTAGCTAGCTAGCTAAAATCGTCCCTTTCCTAAATTAGACATGGGAGGTGATAGGGATTTGGACTTGTTTAACTTAATTCTCTGTTCTAGCCAAAGATTATAATGGTGATTCTGATCCAACCATTAATTCATACATCATGCCCCTGGCCTGAGAAGATGGAAGTTCAACATGTAACTAGATGTGGTAATCTAATGTTAACTAGCTTGCCTGGCGCATCATTGCCCATGAAAGGAAGTTAAGCTAGCGAGCAAACATTTTAGCAAGGTAACCTAGGACAACAAAAACTAAAAGTGTGTACTGTATGACAGAGTCATAGACCGTTTTGGTAAGATGAAAGAGGAGGGCGGCATTTGTGTTTCCCTACAAGTAGGGTGAGTCAACATATTTTTCTACTTGCATGCACACACACACACACACACAGAAATCAGTAACATGGACAGCCACATCATATTTAGCTTACATTGATTGGACTAAATCGTTTTTGGTATCTTTTAGTTGTCACTGTACTAGACGTAGCATAAGTAATTCGATGACGTTGGAATGTTGAAGTTGAAATGGTGCTGGAATAGTGGAAGCAGCTCCTGTTTTCTTTGTGACTTGCGGTAACTCTCCATGGTTCTAAATTAATAGTTGTTCAGTTGACCGAAAATGTCAGAAACATGACCTTTCTTGACCATGCTGTAGGTCATGTAACTGTTTGTTATGTGCAACATGTTTTGTGGACTTCACCGGACAGAGGTTGCTCTTTGGTTCTGTAATGAAACAAATGTGTGGTTGAATTTATTCTGCCACTTTGTCTTATTGTCTCAGCCTTAAGGCCTATACATCACGGTGCCAAGGCATATGAACTAACAGGTTCTCGAGCAAACAATGCAATTATCACAACACATAGGTTGTAATATGGCTTTCTTTTCTGGCTTGGCTTCCCCAGTCATTTTACCCACACACCGCTACTGAAGACATGACTCATTTGTGAATTTTGTCTGTTGTATAATCAATTCTATACATTAGTTTATACTGAATTAAGTGTACATTTTAGTTAACTGTAATTTCTTCCGTTAGGTTCCTAGTGAATACAACCCTGCAGCCCCCCCCCCCCCCCCCCCCCCCCCCACACACACACACACACACACACACACACACACACACACACACACACACACACACACACACACACACACACACACACACACACACACACACACCAGCTTGTTATGTGAATGGAGACTACTGAGGCGGCCTCAGAGCTTCAATTCTTCTCCACAGTGCCTAATTTGTTTTCATGTATTTTGTTGAATTGTCACATCCATGCATACAGATCTGCCTCAGTTTCCGTCCTTTGTTGAAATAAGCTGTGTTTTGTCCCTAGGGCTTATATAACCGGCTCTAGTTTCAATATGATCATCTTCATTCCCTCGTATAAAAGTGTGAGTCAGTTTTCCTCAGCTCTAAGCCCCATCTCACTCGCAACAAGGAACTGGAAGCTGTTGCCATGGTAACAACCCATAATTAAGTTTCCGTTGGAGGATTTATCCAACATGTAAAACGACGCTACCTTGCTAAAAATATTTTTCTGAATATTCAAAAAACTCAGGATATAAAATTTACGTGGAGGAAAAAAAGAAGAAATAATGGCAATAGGAATTATAGGAATTTAAATTCATGATCTACAGCAAAACTTTAAGTTGACCACAAAAAATATCAAATACTTAGGATGTTTAATAAGTGAAAAGAACTAAACAAATGTATGAAGATAACTTTATCCTGTTACTCAACAATATGAAAACGGATCTAACTAAATGGAACAATCTTCTTACAGGTAGAATAAATCTCTTCAGAATGGCATTGCTCCCAAAGTATTGACATATACAGTGCCAGTCAAAAGTTTGGACACACCTACTCATTCCAGGGTTTTTCTTTATTTTTACCATTTTCTACATTGTAGAATAATAGTGAAGACATCAAAACTATGAAATAACACATATGGAATCATGTAGTAACCAAAAAAGTGTTAAAAAAATCAAAATATATTTTATATTTGAGATTCTTCAAAGTACCAACCCTTTGCCTTGATGACGGCTTTGCACACTCTTGGCATTTTCTCAACCAACTTCATCTGGAATGCTTTTCCAACAGTCTTGTTGAGTTCCCACATATGCTGAGCACTTGTTGGTTGCTTTTCTTTCACTCTGCGATCCAACTCATCCCAAACCATCTCAATTGGGTTGAGGTCGGGTGATTGTGGAGGCCAGGTCATCTGACGCAGCACTACATCACTCTCCTTCTTGGTCAAATAGCCCTTACACAGCCTGGAGGTGCGTTGGGTCATTGTCCTATTGAAAAACAAATGAGAGTCCCACTAAGCGCAAACCAGATAGGATGGCGTATCGCTGTAGAATGTTGTGGTAGCCATGCTGGTTAAGTGTGTCTTGAATTCTAAATAAATTACAGACAGTGTCACCAGTAAAGCACACCACACCATCACTCCTCCGTGCTTCACGGTGGAACCACACATGCGAAGATCATCCGTTCACCTACTCTGCATCTCACAAAGACACAGCGGTTAGAACCAATCATCTCAAATTTGGATTCATTAGGCCAAGGACAGATTTTTAACCGGTCTAATGTCCATTGCTCAAGTTTCTTGGCCCAAACAAGTCTTCTACTTATTGGTGTTCATTAGCAGTGGTTTCTTTGCAGCAATTTGACCATGAAGGCCTGAGTCACACAGTCTCCTGTGAACAGTTGATGTTGAGATGTGTCTGTTACTTGAACTCTGTGAAGCATTTATTTGGGCTGCAATTTCTGAGGCTGGTAACTCTAATTAACTTATCCTCTGCAGCAGAGGTAACTCTGGGTCTTCCTTTCCTGTGACGGTCCTCATGAGAGCCAGTTTCCTCATAGCGCTTGATGGTTTTTATGACTGCACTTGAAGAAACTTTCAAAGTTCTTGACATTTTCCGGATTGACTGACCTTCATGTCTTAAAGTAATGATGGACTGTCGTTACTCTTTGCTTATTTGAGCTGTTCTTTCCCTAATATGGACTTGGTCTTTTACCAAATTGGGCTATCTTCTGTATACCACCCTACCTTGTCACAACACAACTGATTGCCTCAAATGCATTAAGAAGGAAAGAAATTCCACAAATTAACTTTTAACAAGGCGCACTTGTTAATTGAAATTCATTCCAGGTGACCACCTCATAAAGCTGGTTGAGAGAATGCCAAGAGTGTGCAAAGCTGTCATCAAGGCAAACGATGGCTACTTTGAAGAATGTGAAATATAAAATATATTTTGATTTGTTTAACACTTTTTTGGGTTATTACATGATTCCATATTTGTTATTTCATCATTTGTCTTTACTATTATCCTACAATGTAGAAAATAGTAAAAAAAAAAAGAAGAAAAACCCTGGAATGAGAAGGTGTCCAAATTTTGGACTGGTACTGTATTTTTGGTAATACCTATCACCCCACCAAATACATCCTTTAAAAAAGTATACTTGGTCATAACAGACTTTACAAGGAAAAATACAACTCGGAATATAAAGGAAGGTTTTACATCTTCCTAAGTCTGATGGGGGTTTTAACCTTCCAGACTCGCCACCCAAGGATTTTAATTGTTACATATAGTTAAATGCAACAGCAGGTACATATTGAAGATGTGCATGCTCATCCCCAGAATCTTTATCCAAAGGATAAAGCTAAGAACAATAACAACGTCATATTCATGAACATTATAACAATATGGAATAAAATTAAATGTATTCTACAAGAACCAATATCACTCCCTAAAAACAACCCTTTGGAACAATCCTTGGATAGCTTTTCAGAATTCACTGATAAATTGGTCCACACGGAAAAATACAGACATTTTGACCCGACTAATGTAGATATTTTCACAACATTTCTATTTGAAATCTTTTAGACATCAGAGCAATCTTAAGGGAATCCTATTTGAGTCAGAAAAAGATGTTCATATGATAGGAAAGATAGAAAAAAATATTAAGTATTGGAACAAAGACTTAAAAATAACTAATATTAGCACAAGATAGAGGGAATGTTGGAACATAACTAACGCAAGAGGACGAAAATGGGGAGAGACTAGCTGAACTTTTCCAATAAATCTTGTTTCGATGCAGAACTAATGAATACACCCAGTTCTCACATCGAGGCAAGCAACACTGAACCATGCATCATCGGTTCCGGATGTCTGTGTGATCTCGCTCTCCATAGCCGATGTGAGTAAAACCTGCAAATAGGTTAACATTCACAAGGCTGTGGGGCCAGACGGATTACCAGGACACATACTCAGAGCATGTGCTGACCTGTGAAGTGTCTTCACTGACATTTTCAAACTCTCCCTGACCCAGTTTGTAATATCAACATGTTTCAAGCAGACCAACATAATCCCTGTGCCCAAGAATGCCAAGGTAACCTGTCTAAATGACTATCGCCGCGTAACACACACATCTGTAGCCATGAAATGCTTAGAAATGTTGGTCATGGCTCACATCAACACCAACATCCCAGACACCCTGGACCCACTCCAATTCTCATACCGCCCCAACAGATCCACAGACGACACAATCTCTATTGCACTCTAAACTGCCCTCTCCCACCTGGACAAGAGGAACACCTACGTGAGAATGCTGTTCACTGACTAAAGCTCAGCGTTCAACACCATAGTGCCCTCCAAGCGCATCACTAAACTCAGGAACCTGGGACTGAACACTTCCCTCTGACACTGGATCCTGGTCTTCCTAATGGGTCGCCCCCAGGTGGTGAGGATAGGCAACAACACATCGGCCACGCTGACCCTCAACAGAGGGGCCCCTCAGGGGTGCGTGCTTAGCTCCCTCCTGTACTCCCTGTTCACCCACGACTACATGGCGGCGCACAATTCAAACACCATTATCAAGTTTGCTGACGACACAACAGTGGTTGGCCTGATCACCGATGACGATAAGACCGCCTATAGGAAGATCAGTGACTTGGCAGTGTGGTGCCAGGACAACAACCTCTCCCTCAATGTCAGTAAGACAAAGGAGCTGATCGTGGACTACAGGCAGGAAACGGAGTGGGTCGAGTGCTTCAAGTTACTTGGTGTCCACGTCACTAAAGAATTATCATAGTCCACACACACCAACACAATCATGAGGAAGGCACAACAACGCCTCTTCCCCCTCAAGAGGCTGAAAAGATTTTGCATGGGCACTCAAATCCTCAAAAACTTCTACAGCTGCACCATTGAGAGCATCTTGACTGACAGCATCACTGCTTGGTATGGGAATTGCTTGGCATTTGACCGTACATCACTGGGGCCAACTCCCTGCCATCCAGGACCTCTATAGCAGGCGGTGTCAGAGGAAGGCCCTAAAAATTGTCAAAGACTCCAGCCAGCCACCCAGGTCATAGAGAGAATAGTCTGCTACCATACGGCAACCGGTACCGATGCACCAAGTCTGGAACCATCAGGAGCCTGAACAGCTTCTACCCCCAAGCCATCTTCCTAAATTAACTCGTACCCCTGCATATCGACTCCGCACTGGTACCCTGTGTATATAGCCAGGCTATCGTTACTCATTGTGTATTCATTCCTTGTGCTTTATTTTTTCTTTCTGCATTGTTGGGAAGGGCCCGTAATTAAGCATTTCACTTTTAGTCTACACTTGTTGTTTATGAAGCATGTGAAAAATAAAATGTAATTTGACTTTAATTTGATTCTCCAGGATGATTAGGATACTCGGTCCTTAGCCCTTTATCTTAAGGAGGCTAGGTTATTTCTATCCCAATATTGAGTGTCTGTATGTCCATGCTAAAGATACACACCACATACGTACACACCACATACGTACAAGAGTCAGATGGCTAAAACTGGAACACGTACTGGAATGCTAATGATGAAGCATCCACTGAAGGAGGTATGTGGTGTTCATAACCTTCCTATAACACAGTGCTATCACACAACCCATTAGCATGTCAGGAGAGATGATGTTCTCTTAAAACCAAGAATGATTGGTAAGGTTTCAGTTAGGATATTTGAGGTTCATATTATGGACAGTCAGGCTTCCTACCCAAGAGAGGATGAGGGTACATTATGTGTGGCTCTTTCATCAATGGCTTGAAAAGGATTGGGAAGTGAGAAAGTTTAGAGGGATGCTTCACAGAACCTGCCAGTAGTGGTGCGTGGGTTAGCTGTTTGTTCACCCGCAACCGCCCGCAATTGCTAATAACCCATCCACAAGCCCAAATATATGTGATAAAGTGAAAATCTGGAGGCCCACACTGATCCTAACCTGCAATTTCTACATTGCAGGGCCTCCCGAGTGACTCAGCGGTTTAAGGCAATGCATCGTGTTGAGGTGTCACTACTGCCTGGGGTTTGATCCCAGGCTATGTCACAGCTGGCAGTGACCGGGAGTCCCATAGGGCGGCGCACAATTGGCGCAGCATCATCCGGGTTAGGGGAGGGTTTGACCGGGGAGCCTTCCTTGGCTCATCGCGCTCTAGCGACTCCTTGTGGCAGGCCAGGTGCCTACAAGCTGACTTCAGTCGTAGGTTGAAAGGGGTTTTCTCCGACACATTGTGCGGATGGCTTTCGGGTTAAGCGAGCAGGTGTTAAGAAGCAGCGCGGCTTGGCGGGGTTGTGTTTTGTAACTACCAATTGGGTAAAAAAATTATAATAATAAGTATTAGGTCAAATCTTTCACAAACATTACTTTTCTGTACCTCCATTCTTTTTTTCAACTCTCCATTTCACAGCTTTTCTCTTATTGAATTAAATCCGACATTGTGCTTTTTGCCTCACTGGATCTAGGTTAACTTTTTCTGTCCATTCCAAAACTGTTTGGTGATTGTTGTGTAGGCTATTTGACAGCGCAAGTTTAGGCCCTAAAGCGTACACACTAACGCCAGATAGCCTACAAATAATGAAAGATTATAACCTGTAGATAAACATTTATGCATTTTTTTTATGTATTGTTTTCTCTTTATTCAACCCACCCATCACCAACCCGCCCTTCATCCACACAATATTTCATGACCCTAAACCCACCGGCCTATATACATTTACACTTACATTTTAGTCATTTAGCAGACGCTCTTATCCAGAGCGACTTACAGTAGTGAATGCATACATTTCATACAACTTCATACATTTCATACATTTTTTTTCTGTGCTGGCCCCCCGTAGGAATCGAACCCACAACCCTGGCGTTGCAAACACCATGCTCTACCAATTGAGCTACAGGGAAGGCTGTGGTTATGAGACAACCAGCGCATCACTACTAGCCAGCGTCTCCCAAAACTGCCACACAAACTGACTCCTACACAAACTGATCAGAGGAATAAGACACAAATGTAGACCTACAACTTTAACTACCCCCATCAATATACACCCCACAACTGCTATATGCCCTGCCTACACATTTTCAACATCATCCTTCTTTGATGTTTTTACAGCACAGAGCATGAGTCAAACAGCAAAGGCTCACTCCAAGACGTTTTAAAAACTGCTCACCAGAAAAGGCAAAGCTACTAGTGCCACAGGGTTTCCATCAGATATGCTGTCAAGGAGGGGTGCAAAGGCCCCTGAAGTAACAGCAACGGTTGGTGACGCTAAAATATTTTGCGCCACTCACAATGATGTCACTGTAATACGCCTACTACATCTCCATCAAGAGATACCTTTGTCCTTGCAAATTAATTTTAAAAAATAGGTTACCCTACAGGATAACCAGAATTTGCACCTGCTGTTTTTGGTATGATGGACAGATGAACGTTGACTTTTTCCACTGCATGAGTGAAGACTGTCATGTCTTCACAAAGAGTGCTTGTGGACATGCACAGACATGAAGTGTAGCTGAGAGATGTCGCGTTCAGCAGAGCCAGGAGGGTTTTTATAGTTTGCCATGTGCCCTTGTGCAGAGAACAGACCTGCTGAATCCTGGACTAGCACCAATAGATTCCTGTCTTCCTTGGCCGATATGTGGGGGCCAGGAATTCGGAGCATTCTTATTAAACCAAAAAAAGCATAAGAGAAATGAGTTAGTCTCGAGTCGATTTTGAGTCGACTTTGGGCGCACATTCCTTAAATCACAAGGCATGTTCTTCTTTGCGTTGTATGTCTGTCAGATAGCGCCAACATTTACAAGAAACAGAACGTGTCCAGCAAAAAACCCTCTGCACTCAACAACTAAGCTCTATTTTTATATATATATATATATATATATATATATATATATTTAGGCTCTATTCAAATGTCCTTTTCTTGAGGTAATCACTGATAATTAAAGTGAGTGGATGCAACACTTCCTCCCCATTGGTTAAAGGCAGGCAATCCTACTATGTCAGATGAGCTAAGAAGGGGGCATTTTTTTACTATTTAAAATGGCCTTAATGCAGCGTTTTTTTTTTGTTTTGTTTTTCCAGAGGTCAATAATGTGTAGTTGCAAGTGACATCATCTCAAGCAACTTTTCTGTTACATGAAGCAACTCAAATGTGATTAAAATTGCATGCAAAATTCACAGCAACTTCCAGGCAACTAACTGCCACTAAGTCACTGTGAAATGCATAGTAACCTCTTAACAGTGCAGCTCTTAATTGTCACATGCTCTTAAAATATTACAGAACTGACAGTGTTAAAATAGGTGCTCAACCTTTGACAACATAACCATCAACCACTTAAACTGTTACAACACTTCCACTGATGGTTGGCACAAATACACAAAATTCAGTAACTTGTTGTTTACCATACTTTCACTGCAACTAGTAGCCTGTTGTGTACCGTAAAATTACAGGCACGTAAAACCCCTTAAGGTTGATGTTCGTGCCCCCGTGGACATCTAATTAGCATAATAAAAACATCCCCATAAAAATATGTCAGTTTAAGCTAGAGATCGTTTTTTTACATTGGATGCATCTCAATCCATCGCATCCGCCTATGTAACAATTTCACATTATATGTCAGTTGAAAAAAGTAAAGGAAGTATATATGGAGACTGTTTAGTGACAAAAATAAGGGGTTAAATACATGAAAAAAAACGAATAATAATCCTTTAGATTTTTTGGGGGGGAGACTATATGTTGTTCCATGTAGTGAATATGTTATTCAATGCATTTGTATGGGCTAACAGCAGTAAGGCCAAATAAACATTTTAATCAAATAATTTTTTTCTATACTTTTTTGATACTTCAAGGGTTCTTAAAATTCAAAATCAAATAGCAAAATGATCCTTGGTATGACTTTGCCAAAAATAAGGGGTTAAATACATGGGGGAAGAAAAAAAATATATACTGCTCAAAAAAATACAGGGAACACTTAAACGACACATCTTAGATCTGAATGAAAGAAATAATCTTATTAAATACTTTTTTCTTTACATAGTTGAATGTGCTGACAACAAAATCACACAAAAATAATCAATGGAAATCCAATTTATCAACCCATGGAGGTCTGGATTTGGAGTCACACTCAAAATTAAAGTGGAAAACCACACTACAGGCTGATCCAACTTTGATGTAATGTCCTTAAAACAAGTCAAAATGAGGCTCAGTAGTGTGTGTGGCCTCCACGTGCCTGTATGACCTCCCTACAACGCCTGGGCATGCTCCTGATGAGGTGGCGGATGGTCTCCTGAGGAATCTCCTCCCAGACCTGGACTAAAGCATCCGCCAACTCCTGGACAGTCTGTGGTGCAACGTGGCGTTGGTGGATGGAGCGAGACATGATGTCCCAGATGTGCTCAATTGGATTCAGGTCTGGGGAACGGGCGGGCCAGTCCATAGCATCAATGCCTTCCTCTTGCAGGAACTGCTGACACACTCCAGCCACATGAGGTCTAGCATTGTCTTGCATTAGGAGGAACCCAGGGCCAACCGCACCAGCATATGGTCTCACAAGGGGTCTGAGGATCTCATCTCGGTACCTAATGGCAGTCAGGCTACCTCTGGCGAGCACATGGAGGGCTGTGCGGCCCCCCAAAGAAATGCCACCCCACCCCACACCATGACTGACCCACCGCCAAACCAGTCATGCTGGAGGATGTTGCAGGCAGCAGAACGTTCTCCACGGCGTCTCCAGACTCTGTCAAGTCTGTCACGTGCTCAGTGTGAACCTGCTTTCATCTGTGAAGAGCACAGGGCGCCAGTGGCGAATTTGCCAATCTTGGTGTTCTCTGGCAAATGCCAAACGTCCTGCACGGTGTTGGGCTGTAAGCACAACCCCCACCTGTGGACGTCAGGCCCTCATACCACCCTCATGGAGTCTGTTTCTGACCATTTGAGCAGACACATGCACATTTGTGGCCTGCTGGAGGTCATTTTGCAGGGCTCTGGCAGTGCTCCTCCTGCTCCTCCTTGCACAAAGGTGGAGGTAGCGGTCCTGCTGCTGGGTTGTTGCCCTCCTACGGCCTCCTCCACGTCTCCTGATGTACTGGCCTGTCTCCTGGTAGCGCCTACATGCTCTGGACACTATGCTGACAGACACAGCAAACCTTCTTGCCACAGCTCGCATTGATGTGCCATCCTGGATGAACTGCACTACCTGAGCCACTTGTGTGGGTTGTAGACTCCGTCTCATGCTACCACTAGAGTGAAAGCACCGCCAGCATTCAAAAGTGACCAAAACATCAGCCAGGAAGCATAGGAACTAAGAAGTGGTCTGTGGTCCCCACCTGCAGAACCACTCCTTTATTGGGGGTGTCTTGCTAATTGCCTATAATTTCCACCTGTTGTCTATTCCATTTGCACAACAGCATGTGACATTTATTGTCAATCAGTATTGCTTCCTAGGTGGACAGTTTGATTTCACAGAAGTGTGATTGACTTGGAGTTACATTGTGTTGTTTAAGTGTTCCCTTAATTTTTTTGAGCAGTGTATATGTTTCCTGATCTTTGTTATATTTCTCAGATATAGCACAGACACTTCAGAACAAACTTCCTTCAGATTTTTTGGGGGGGGACTTTGTTATTCAATGGGTTTGTATTAGAGGTCGACCAATATATCGGAATGGACGATTAATTAGGGCCGATTTCAAGTTTTCATAAATCGGTAATCGGCATTTTTGGACACCAATCATGGCCGATTACATTGCACTCCACGAGGAGTGACTACCTGTTATGCGAGTGCAGCAAGGAGCCAAGGTAAGGTGCTAGCTAGCATTAAACTTATCTCATAAAAAAACAATCAATGTTAACATAATCACTAGTTAAACTAGTAATATTATCAACCAAGTGTAGTTATCTAGCTTGTCCTGCGTTGCATATAATCGATGTGATGCCTGTTAATTTATCATTGAATCACAGCCTACTTCGCAAAACGGGTGATATAACAAGCGCATTCGCGAAAAAAGCACTGTCGTTGCACCAATGTGTACCTGTCACGTCCTGACCAGTAAAGGGGGTTGTTTGTTATTGTAGTTTGGTCAGGGCGTGGCAGGGGGTGTTTGTTTAGTGTGTTTCGGGGGTTTTTGGGCAATGTTCTATGTTAGTATATTTCTATGTCTGTGTCTATTTAGTCTATTTCTATGTTCAGGGTTTTTGGTTTGGCCTTCAATTAGAAGCAGCTGTTCTTCGTTGCTTCTAATTGGAGGTCATATTTAAGTAGGGATTTTTGTCTGTGTTTGTGGGTAGTTGTTCCGTGTATAGCGTGTTGCCTTACAGGACTGTATTCGTCAATTGTTTGTTATGTGTTTACGTTTCCTTCTAAATAAAAGAAGATGAGTATACACATTCCTGCTGCGTTTTGGTGTACTCCATACAACGAACGTTACAGTACTTAACCATAAACATCAACGCCTTTCTTAAAATCAATACAAGTATATATTTTTAAACCTGCATATTTAGTTAATATTGCCTGCTAACATTAATTTATTTTAACTAGGGAATTTGTGTCACTTCTCTTGCGTTCTGTGCAACAGAGTCAGGGTATATGCAGCAGTTTGGGCCGCCTGGCTCGTTGAGAACTGTGTGAAGACTATTTCTTCCTAACAAAGACAGCCTACTTCGCCAAACGGGGGATGATTTAACAAAAGCGCATTTGCGAAAAAAGCACAATCGTTGCACGAATGTACCTAACCATAAACATCAATGCCTTTCTTAAAATCAATACACAGTATATATTTTTAAACCTGCATATTTAGCTAAAAGAAATTCATGATATCAGGCAATATTAAACTAGGGAAATTGTCACTTCTCTTGCGTTCATTGCACACAGAGTCAGGGTATATGCAAGTTTGGGCCGCCTGGCTCGTTGCGAACTAATTTGACCGGAATTTTACATAATTATGATATAACATTGAATGTTGTGCAATGTAACAGCAATATTTAGACTTATGGATGCCACCCGTTAGATAAAATACGGAACGGTTCCGTATTTCACTGAAAGAATAAATGTTTTGTTTTTGAAATGATAGGTCATTAATATGGTAAAATCCAGAAACTAAGGCTCGTATTTCTGTGTGTTATTATATTATACTTAAGTCTATGATTTGATAGGGCAGTCTGACTGAGCGGTGGTAAGCTCGCAAGCATTCATTCAAACAGCACGTTACTGCGTTTGCCAGCAGCTCTTCGCAATGCTTCAAGCATTGCGCTGTTTATGTCTTCAAGCCTATCAACTCCCGAGATTAGGCTGGCAATACTAAAGTACTTATTAGAACATCCAATAGTCGAAGGTATATGAAATACAAATGGTATAGAGAGAAATAGTCCTATAATAACTACAACCTAAAACTTCTTACCTGGGAATATTGAAGACTCATGTTAAAAGGAAACACCAGCTTTCATATGTTCTCATGTTCTGAGCAAGGAACTTAAACGGTATCTTTTTTACATGGCACATATTGCACTTTTACTTTCTTCTCCAACACTGTGTTTTTGCATTATTTAAACAAAATTGAACATGATTCATTATTTATTTCAGACTAAATTGATTTTATTGATGTATTATATTAAGTTAAAATAAGTGTTCATTCAGTATTGTTGTAATTGTCATTATTACAAATATATATATAAATAAATAAAAGGAACGGCCGATTAATCGGTACCGGCTTTTTTTTGGTCCTCCAATAATCAGTATCGGCGTTGAAATATTATAATCGGTCGACCTCTAGTTTGTATGGGCTAATAGCAGTAAGGCCCAAAAAACGTTTCCTTCTTAAAACATTTCCATATCAATCAAATCAAATTATATTTGTCACATGTGCCGAATACAACAGTGAAATGCTTACTTACAAGCCCTTAAACAACAATGCAGATAATAAAAATAAAATAAAAATAATATATATATATAAGTAACTAATAATTAAAGAGCAGCAGTAAAATAACAATAGCGAGGCTATATACAGGGGGTAACGGTAAAGAGTCAATGTGCGGGGGCACCGGTTAGTCGAGGTAATTGAGGTAATAAGTACATGTAGGTAGAGTTATAAAAGTGACTATGCATAGATAATAACAGAGTAGTAGCAAAGTAAAAGAGGGGGGGAAATGCAAATAGTCTGGGTAGCCATTTGATTAGATGTTCAGGAGTCTTATGGCTTGGGGGTAGAAGCTGTTTAGAGACCTCTTGTACCTAGACTTGGCGCTCCGGTACCGCTTGCCGTGTGATAGCAGAGAGAACAGTCTATGATTAGGGTGGCTGGAGTCTTTGACAATTTTTAGGGCCTTCCTCTGACACATCTACACACAACACCACATAATGTCAAAGTGGATTTTTTTTTAATTAATTGTTTTTAATTAAAGATGGAATGTCTTGAGTCCATAAGTATTCAACCCCTTTGTTATGGCAAGCCTAAATCAGTTCAGGAGTAAAAATGTGCTTAACAAATCGCATAATAAGTTGCATTGACTGATTATGTGTTCAATAGTAGTGGTTAACATTATTTTTTTATGACTACCCTATCTCTGTACCACACACATACAATTATCTGCAAGGTCCCTCAATCGAGTATTGAATTTCAAGCACAGATTCAACCACAAAGACCATGGAGGGTTTTCAATGTCTCGCAAAGAAGGGCACCGGTTGGTATATGTGTAAAACAAAAAGCAGACACTGAATATCCCTTTGAGCATGGTGAAATTATTCATTAGGCTTTGGATGGTTTATCAATACACCCAGTCACTACAAAGATACGGGCATCCTTCCTAACTCAGTTGCCGGAGAGGAAGGAAACTGCTCAGGGATTTCACCATGAGGCCAATGTTCAATTTAAAACAATTACAGAGTTTAATGGTTGTGATATGAGAAAACTGAGGATGGATGAACAACATTGTAGTTACTCCACAATACTAACCTAAATGACAGAGTGAAAAGAAAGAAGCCTGTACAGAATAAAAATATTCCAAAACATGCATCCTGTGTGTAACAAGGAACTTAAGTAATACTTCAAAAAGAAAGTGACAAGTAAATTGTATTTTTGTCCTGAATACGAAGTGTTATGTTTGGGGCAAATCCAACACCACACATCACCGAGTACCAGTCGTCATATTTTCAAGCATGGTGGTGGCCGCAACATGTTATTGGTATGCTTGTCATCGGCAAGGACTATGGAGTTTTTTGGGGGATAAAAAGAAACGGAATCCAGCCATAAGCACAGGCAAAATCGTAGAGGAAAACCTGGTTCAGTATGCTTTCCAACAGAGAATTTGGGAGGTGATTTCACCTTTCAGCAGGACAATAACCTAAAACACAAGGGCAAGTATTCACTGGAGTTGCTTACCAGGACAACATTGAATATTCCTGAGTGGCCTAGTTACAGTTTTGACTCAAATCGGCTTGGAAATCTAAGGCAAGACTTGAAAATTGCTGTTACGCAATGATCAACAATCAACTTGACAGAGCTTGAAGAATATTTTAAGAATAATGGGCAAATATTGTACAATCCAGGTGTGCAAATCTCTTAGAGACTTACCCCAAAAGACTCACAGCTGTACTCGACGCCAAAGGTGCTTCACGAAACTATTGACTCAGGGGTGTGAATACTTATGTAATTGTCATATTTCTGTATTTCATTTTAAATACATTTGGCAAATATTTCTAAAAACATGTTTTCACTTTGTTATTATGGGGAGTAATTGTGTGTAGACGGGTAAGAAAATACCCCAGATTCATTCAATTTTGAATTCAGGCTGTAACAACAAAATGGGGAATAAATCAAGGGGTAGTGAATCGTTTTTGAAGGCACTGTATACTGGGAATACAGAGTATGTAGAGTAGGATATACTGTGTATCTTCTAAAAAGAAATTACTATGATATTATGCTCCAGAATTGATTGAGACTAAACTGAAATGTATTGCAGTCACATAGATATGAGTCATCGTGCCATACAGGATGAGTAGATTGATATTCATGTGAGAGAATTTACTGGGTCAACTCAACTGAGCTCCCACTGCAGAGAGGCTTTCATGGTGATTTCACATAAAGGAGACAAACTCAGCCAGGCTGAGCAGACAGAGCAACACGCATCATTGTTACTTAACTGTGGGCCTGGCTGCATATTGGTTTTATGGGATTAATCTAAAATGATCTTTCTCTGGGTTAATGACCCATTAAATTACAGCTATGTGATAACTCATTCACAGGGTTTCCACATTGAGGAACAACTCCCACTTTGTAACTTTAGATTCAACTGAACGAAAATGAAAGTAACATTAGGGCTATACCTCTCTCAGTAGTAACACAAGTACTAACACATGGTTGACAAAACAAAGCACAGCGAGAATTCCTTTATTTACAGCATCTGTTCCTACAATGGACAGGCAGTGGTGTGTTTGCCCCATACAAGCGCCATGCTGGCAAAGCCTGTTTACCCTCTTGTAAGCCATGGAGGTAACGTCTTAAAATGGACCACAATGTCCCTCTCTTTAGGCTACGCTATCACAGTGCCATTCCTAAGTGAAAGGAATAATGTGGTTTTTGAGTTGTGCTAGTAACTTATAATAACACTCCATTATGGGTCTCTGTAGACTAGATCTCAGATCTGTTTAATATTTTGGGAAAAGTATGCTATTATAAGTAATATCACTATAGCCTACATACAGAGCACTGAGATTAAGCATGTGATATTTGTACAGCAGATGTTGCACTCAACATCATGTCAATATACCACAGCCTAGTCACATTACCAGCATGACATTATTACACTAACTTTCTGAACATTTTCACTTCTACTTTCAGTGTATGAGACTGCAAAGGCATGGAAGGGGGTTAAGGAAGGATGGAAATGATTTAAAATGATTGATCTTCATATTCAATATGAATGCTTATCACATCATATCCAGGTACTGGCACTTAGATCATAAACCCAGACATAAGGTAATATTTTAGCAATGTAGCTAGGCTACAATGTACTATGACGAATGTTCTGTCATCAAGATGAAGGAGCATCGGCACACAAACGTGATATGTTACATACAGGTAAAATAACGGAAACACGAGTACATGTGGGATACAAAGTATATTGAAAGCAGGTGCTTCCACATATAAAAGTTTTGTTCATGGAGCGAAACAGCCTATGCATAAGGTCAGGGTGTTGAATTAATTTAGAGGAAAGAAGTTATCGATGCACTTTAATGATCACCACAAACAGACACACACTAAAATGTGTAGCCATATTACATTAAACAAAATGCTTATATTTTTGCAATGTTCTGGACTACTGCAGGCAATGCCTTTCACACACAACGGTGAGAAAGAGAATAACACAGACCCCAATGAATGTTACTCCTGCTGTTGGCTACTCTGTCTGCTCCTATCACAGCAGCACAATTACTTGGCCGACATAAATCATAACATAACAGTATAGTGTTGGAGACTATCTAAACAAATAACATTAAAAAAAAAAACGTTTTACCTTGATGCTCGAAATAAAATACGAGAAAAGGGAGTCGTCGTCCACCTGGTTGCACGATAGCAGCTCAAAGAATAACGAGTTGCTTCAGCTGACTGCTATTTCCCGGTTGGTCGAACGTCATGGAAAAATCTAAACGGGATCCTTGGGACGTCCCAACTCTGACGTCACCACGTGGAAATTGACATTTAAAAACGACTAAGGCAAGGATGATTTAGTATGACGATATTTAGAAACTGCTTCACCAATAGAAATCCCCGATCACGCTTGTAGACGATGTCATGGTGACATTGAGTAACTACAGTACTCGCCAACACAATTTCTAAACCCAGATGCGCAAAATCGCGAGACTTCCGGTAACGCTTTTGAAGCACACCAAGCAGCCCAAACTGGGGTTAGGGGTTAGAGAAGTCAATGAGAGACGTGAAACATTCTTCATTAGTTGTTAAATTTCTAAAAATGTAAAGATAAAACCTAGATTTGGGCCAATTTGTTAAGTAGTTGAATATGTTGTTACTCCAACCGCGTGAAAGTGACAAACTGACACGTTGCATTTTCGTCAAAAACAACTTTATATCGAAGGCTTGCCTTTGATTTGATGGCCTGCACTTGCGCAGTTCGAGAATAATCTTTAGCTAGCTAGTTAGCAGAGCAGTAGATCAAAAAAGTGATTTGTATTACTTGTTTGTATAGTATGTTGACTTTGGTGTCTTTCAAAGCTTATGGCATTTTTCAAGGATGAGCATAAGAGCATTAAAAAAGGGGAGAAGACCACTATAAGTCTGGCCATTGGAGAAGTGCAGGGGCAATTTACCGGTTTGGTCTGGGCCAGCATGAGGGATAAAGTTTATCCTGTGTCGTGAGTGTAGCTATTAAGTTAAGTTTGAGCATCTTAGCAATACAATGTGTTCTATACAGCTGTCATCATTCTACAAGGAAATAGACACTTAATCAATTATAACATCCTTAACCAGATTACCCCAGATTTACAGTTGAAGTCAGAAGTTGACATACAATTAGGTTGGAGTCATTAAAACTCGCTTTTCAACCACTCCACAAATTTCTTGTTAACAAACTATAGTTTTGGCAAGTCAGTTATGACATCTACTTTGTGCATGACACAAGTAATTTTTCCAACAATTGTTTACAGACAGATTATTTCACTTATAATTCACTGTATCACAATTCCATCATTTGAGTCAATTGGAGGTGTACCTGTGGATGTATTTCAAGGCCTACCTTCAAACTCAGTGCCTCTTTGCTTGACATCATGGGAAAATCAAAAGAAATCAGCCAAGACCTCAGAAAAAAAAATTGTAGACCTCCACAAGTCTGGTTCATCCTTGGGAGCAATTTCCAAATGCCTGAAGGTACCATGTTCATCTGTACAAACAATAGTACGCAAGTATAAACACCATGGAACCACGCTGCCATCATACCACTCAGGAAGGAGACGTGTTCGGTCTCCTAGAGATTAACGTACTTTGGTGTGAAAAGTGCAAATCAATCCCAAGAACAATAGCAGAAGACCTTGTGAAGATGCTGGAGGAAACAGGTACAAAAGTATCTATATCCACAGTAAAACGAGTCCTATATCGACATAACCTGAAAGGCCGCTCAGCAAGGAGGAAGCCACTGCTCCAAAACCTCCATAAAAAAAAGCCAGACTACGGTTTGCAACTGCACATGGGGACAAGGATCGTACTTTTTGGAGAAATGTCCTCTGGTCTGATGAAACAAAAATAGAACTGTTTGGCCATAATGACCATCGTTATGTTTGGAGGAAAAAGGGGGAGGCTTGCAAGCCGAAGAACACCATCCCAACCGTGAAGCACGGGGTGGCAGCATCATGTTGTGGGGGTGCTTCGCTGCAGGAGGGACTGGTGCACTTCACAAAATAGATGGCATTATGAGGGAGGAAAATTATGTGGATATATTGAAGCAACATCTCAAGACATCAGTCAGGAAGTTAAAGCTTGGTCGCAAATGGGTCTTCCAAATGGACAATGAGCCCAAGCATACTTCCAAAGTTGTGGAAAAATGGCTTAAGGACAACAAAGTCAAGGTATTGGAGTGGCCATCACAAAGCCCTGATCTCAATCCTATAGAAAATTTGTGGGCAGAACTGAAAAAGCGTGTGCGAGCAAGGAGGCCTATATTCCTGACTCAGTTACACCAGCTCTGTCAGAAGGAATGAGTAATACAGTAACTTAGTTCTAGAATGTTGTTATTGATGAGAATGAATCTAAAAATCTATTGACATTCAGAATTGACTTTGCTTAGACATACAGTCTGTATTGTAGTTGCCTGACCAGAGACAAATCTTCAAAGACACAGTATTTATTTATTCTGAGTGGTATATGCATTCACACAGTCTTGATTTATAGGATCCTTCCCACTGTATGATTGATACAGTATGTCACGTGATAAAATCCCAAGTAATCAATTAAAAGTTTATGGAAAAACTGCACTTGTCCTCATTACATTTACATTTTAGTCATTTAGCAGACGCTCTTATCCAGAGCGACTTACAGTAGTGAATGCATACATTTCATACAATTTCATAAACATTTTTTTTCTGCTGGCCCCCCGTGGGTATCGAACCCACAACCCTGGTGTTGCAAACACCATGCTCTACCAACTGAGCTACAGGGAAGGCTCATGAAAGTTACTGTTTATTAAATATTCTACAGCTGCAATGTCATCAATTAAATCAAACTTTATATAACACATTTCTTACAACAAATGCAGTTCATGGTGTTCAAAGTCATGCATTGAAAGGCACGTGGCACTTAAAATCCTTTCTCTTGGCAGTTCTCTATAGGTGACCGGGCTATTCTATCTACCACATGTGAATGCTGCCGTGGAGCTCATAAGTTTAGCCATGTGGCTGCATTGGCTATTTTTGCTGTTCACAATATTGGCTGTATGTTTGTGGAATGCGAGTAGAGGAAGCCAGTCGTGCCCAACCAGGTGCAGTCAGTGGAGGACTTGTACCCTGCAGAAGACTACAACCCTCTGTCCCGAGAGCCCACAGAAGAGGATCTTCAGTGGCTAAGGAACAGTCTCTGGTGCAGGTTCAGTGGATTGGCATGGCTCCTTCAACCTGAGCCATAACAACCTGTCTGTACCGGACATTGTTAAAAAATAAGGGCACCTAGGGCATGCAGGCATCTTGGCTGGCATGGTGCTGCCAGTGGAGCAGCAGGACGCTATACAGCAGGCAACCGTTTGACAGAGCACCAACCCCAACTGGCACACCATGAGAAGAGGAGGTTGACATCCAGCAATTTTGTAGCAGTGGTTAGGGCCAAGCGCATTACTCCGTCGCTGCTAAAAAAAGGGTCCTCCGATCACAGTTGTTGGATGGGGTGTTGTCTGTAAAGTGGGGTACAGATAATGAAGAGGAGGGCATCAAGGCATTCAAAATGGCTACAGGGATGGATGTGCAGGAGTCAGGGCTTTGGGTCACAGGGTCTGGGATCCTGGGTACCTCACCAGATGGTCTGGTGGGCACCACAGCAGTGGTGGAGGTCAAGTGTCCGTATGGTGCAAGGGACTTTACCATTGAAGACCCAGTGAAGTTGAAGGATTTCTATAACAATGAGGAGTGAGGGTCTTACCGCCTCCGTGAAGATCATCCTTACTGGCACCAGGTCCAAGGGCCGCTCCACTAGAAGGGACAGTTGCTTCTTCATTGAGTGGACCACCAAAGCCTCCATCACCATCCCCATCCAGCGTGACGACCTCTGGCAGACTCATATTGCTGGACTAGAGGAGTTTTTCAAGGACCACATGCTCCCAAAGTTGTCACTGCAACAGTGAACATCTGTAAATATCTTATAAATTGTTTTTGCATACAAATCAGTTTTTGTTCTTATCTTAAGGTTTTATTCCAATCAGTTTTTTTGAGGGGGGGGCACTGGATCAGCGTTCTTGTCGCGCCTCCTGTCAGTACCTGTTTTCAAGGAAGCCTAAGGTCCAAAAATATTCCACATAGTTCACACACACACACTAGGCTCCCAGAATAGGTTACAATACATACAAGTTTTGCTCAAAGCAGCCAACTAAAGTAATGTATTTAATGTACGTTCAATCACAATGGCTGGTCTGAGAACTTATATCTGTGATGTTTAAATTATTTCTTACCCCCTTCATTGTGTGGAGCTTCCTTTTCTGGTAAATGCAGGGCCATTTGGAAAATGGCAGCTGCCTGAGCATTTGCAATAATGCAATAATTAAAGTAGTTAGCAGATATTTCCATTTAGCTCATTTTGCTGTTAAACCAGCCCATTTAAAAATGTATCATTACAGCATTATGTCACTCCTCAAACTATAATTTAGCCAGGTGAATTTGTAGATATATCTGCACAGTATGTTTATTTGTCAGCTAACTAGCCAGCCAGTTTAAGTGGAATGATTAACTGACAATATTTAAATGAATGGTCAGTGGTGGATCTTTTTCAAAACTGTATTACCATCTTCATCTGGACAGAAAACAAATTATTTATCGTAACACAAACCCACCTTGGACAATGTGAGAAGTAGTCCCTCAACACCCAATCATAAGTCATGAGAACCATAGACAAACATGACAAACATACTGTGCAGATATATCTTCAAATGTATTGTTGTACACTATATTGTATCACATTTGATGAGCTACTGAGCTGTCCGTCCACAAGCTCGATCTGCTGTAGTCTACAACTGGACTATTGCGATAGGATCACACTGGCACAGGTTATCCATGTACCGGAAGGCCTGAGGGATGCACTCTGTTGTAATGGAAAACAAAGAGACGTGGTCAGTGGTGTATCTTTTTCAATGCTATATCACCATCTTTATCTGGACAGAAAACGCATTCTTTATTATAACACAAACTCACATTGGACAATGTGACAAGTGGTCCCTCAACACCCAATCCTCATGTCTTATTGTTTGTTCTTGTTTCCCAATCAACTGTCCGGATCTTCCTCTTCCGCCATGGAGGATGAGCACCTTTTCTGGTAAATACAGGACCATTTTTCTTTCCCACTGGAAAATGGCACCTGAAGACCCAAGTGTTGTCACTGGATTTCCGGTCCACCCGTCTGAAAAAAAGAAAAGAAAGTTACCTTTACTAGCTAGCTAAGTTAATAACTAAAATGGTAACATACTGTATATATTAAAACACCATAATCCACAGACTAGACTATAGTAACGGTAAAATAGACTGGTCTTTGGTCTATCTGCACATCCTAAATCCTGCTATGTGGACGAGACATTTCTACTGGGATGGAGGAATTATCTGGAATGTTCAAGTAGATGATCAGGACAGTCTAGGGTACTATTTCCCAGAAGGGATGAAGTATTGCAATGAGCTATATGACTGTACTTCTGATTGTAATTCTCAAGAGGGAAGTTAAAACCCTCAGCTATGAGGTCACTGAGGAGAACCAACAATGATAGGGGGGTCGTCTGAAAGGGACTGATATGCAGGGATGGAACATAAGGATTTTGGGCACTGGCCAGCATTCCATGATTTCTACCAGCCCTGGTAACATTCAGGTCCTAAATCTGTGGGATGCAATGTTTGTAAAGGCAAAATTTCACTGCTGTGTCAGTTTAGTTTGGCACATTGTCTACTAGCCCAGTCTGAAAAGTACTAGCCTCGGGCGAGCTTAATTTCTATTCCTGTTGTCATGTACAGTGCATTCGGAAAGTATTCAGATCCCTTGACTTTTTCCACATTTTGTTATGTTACAGCCTTATTCTAAAATGGACTAAATCATTTCCCCCCCTCATCAATCTACACACAATAGCCCATAATGACAAAGCAAAAACATTTTTTCAGAAACTCCATGGTTCGTTGGACAAAGCCTATGTGGAAATAAATTGTGCTTTTGTAGAGTTTTTGGGATAAACGCAGAAAATGAAGTCTGTGGGAAACACAGGCTTGGGAGATCTTATATGTTTTGTTCTATGAGATACTCTTCATCAGCTTTTTGTGAATTTTAAAGCATTTAGGGAGTGAACGTTATTTATAATAAAGGTTACATGGAGAAAATCAGACCTCTCCAAAATGAAAATGTAAATGGATGGCCCTCCCTTCAGCAAAATATATTTTACCTAAACCCTCCCTGAACGCTTGAAAAAACAAACATGTGACCCTCCCTTATCCCCAAAATAATAATTAAAACAATTAAGTGGATAGCAGTTTACCCTCACTTCTTGGACAGGCCAGAGCCTTAGATACACAGTCTTAGAAACTGTTCTTCATCCTGTAAGCACTACAAAACATGTGACAAATAAAAACATTGATTTGATTTGTTTGACCCACGCGAACGTGACCAAAGACATGACTGAAACAGAACCAACTGCTACGATTCACATATACACTCAGTGGCCAGTTAATTAGGTACACCCATCTAGTACATCCAGAACTGCTGGAATTCTTCGGGGTATGGACACTTTGCTCAAATGTTATCAAGGGACCTAACATGTGCCAGGAAAACATTCCCTACACCATTACACCACCGCCACCAGTTTAGTACCATTGACACCAGGAAGGATGGAGCCATGGACTCATGCACCAATGATCATACCATTCTCTAAATCGCTTAGGTCACTCGAATTGCCCATTCTAACTTTCAATCGAACAGTAACTGAATGCCTCAATGCCCCTCTGCCTGCTTTATATAACCAGCCACAGCCACATACCTAATAAACTGGCCTCTGAGTGTATACAAATTATTGTGATATTTGATGCTCTCTCTCACTAGTTGAATCTACATGGTTTCAGTTTGTGTGATTGTGTAATATGGTGGTTGGAGACATGTTTATTCGACTTTATAAACAAACCTTACTGTTACTGTCCGACGTTCTGTCACAGATGCACCTTCCCCGACTTCACTCCTCAACTTTCTTCAACACAGTTGGTTGCTTTCGCCTTACCATTCAAACGTGAGGTTGGAATAATAACATGTTCAGCTACTTAAGATGTTGGCTCAAATCTAGGTTGTGCCTTTAGATTTCAAGGAAATTAACTAAGTAAGAATTGTTCACTACTCTCATTGGCTTCTCATCCCCGGTCTGAGACTTCCTAAAAACGCCACTTGATACAGCTACTACCAGAAGTGACTTTTAGCAGCAGATTAGGAGAGAATTTTCACTAACACCAACCCTTTTCCTAACCTTAACCTTATATCCTAACCTGCTATGTTAATTATCCTCTGCTCAATGAATGAAGTGAACAATCTGTTGCGTAAGTTCTATCCTGCTACGAAAAAGTCACTTCCGGTTTTAGCTGTATCAAAGAGGAGTGTTTTTAGGGAATATTGTCTGGTCTGCCAAGTCTGCTTCGCAAGCATTCCGGGATGTCTCAAGATGTTGGGCCTCTGGGTTTAGAAACTCTGTGGTTAAGGTTAGGGTTAAGGTTTAAGGTTAGGTTTAGGTAAGGGTTATGCTTTAGGTTAGGCATAGGGTAGGGGTTAAAGACAAAGGAACTTTGGTGACTACTAAGTATTTTTTAATAACCTTTTATTGCAGTGGGCTAAATCAGGGTCATACAGAGTGTTTCTTGGTAGTCATAAACAAATACACTTTGAAACAAAAGTATACACCTCACACACATGGTTATGGGATTTTAAAAAAGACACCTGTACCATGTCAGATATAGAGTTGAAATGTATTACATGTTGAGTTTGCATCCCAATATTACACTTTATATACATGACAAAAGACTGAAATATAACACAACTGTTTGACATAGAAGCACAGGATTTCCGGCAGTTAAAAAAAATATATGTTTATTAATTAGGAAATTATTAAAAATGTTAATAACATTCCACCCATGAGGCCACTAGGTCATTGGACTGCAGGAAAGGGCTACACCTCCCACTTTAGTCTGGATGTGTCAATGTGTAGTTCATACATTCATACATACATTCAATGTGTAGTTCATTCCGTGGCCTCAAACTGCTCTTAAATGCAAGTAACTAACTATGCAAGTAACTATGCAAGTAACTAACTAAATGCATGCTCTTCAACCGATCGCTACCAGCACCTGCCTGCCCGTCCAGCATCACTTCTCTGGATGGTTCTAACTTAGAATTTGTGGACAACTACAAATACCTAGGTGTCTGGTTAGACTGTAAACTCTCCTTCCAGACTCACATCAATCATCTCCAATCCAAAATTAAATCTAGAATCGGCATCCTATTTCGCAACAAAGCATCCTTCACTCATGCTGCCAAACATACCCTCGTAAAACTGACTATCCTACCGAACCTTGACTTCGGCGATGTCATTTACAAAATAGCCTCCAACACTCTACTCAGCAAATTGGATGCAGTCTATCACAGTGCCATCTGTTTTGTCACCAAAGCCCAATATACTACCCACCACTGTGACCTGTATGTTCTCGTTGGCTGGCCCTCGCTACATATTCGTCGCCAAACCCACTTGCTCCAGGTCATCTATAAGTCTTTGCTAGGCAAAGCCCCGCCTTATCTCATCTCACTGGTCACCATAGCAGCACCCACATGTAGCATCGCAATTTGCCACGAAATCCTTAATTTGAAAGAGACTATTTTTCTGGAAGCTGTGTTGCGCCATTGTCCCTACATTTCCCACCATTTGAGTGACAGCTAGCAAGAGGCACATCATGCACACACAGCAGAGCAAGAGAGAGTGCAATGATGGGGTGCACATACAGTGGCTTACGAAAGTATTCACCCCCCTTGGCATTTTTCCTCTTTTGTTGCCTTACAACCTGGAATTAAAATGGATGTTTGGGGGGGGTTGTATCATTTGATTAACACAACATGCCTACCACTTTGATGATGCAAAATATTTTTTATTGTGAAAGAAACAAGAAATAAGACAAAAAAAAACAGAACTTGAGCATGCATAACTATTCACCCCCAGCTGCAAGTATCTTGTGATATGTCTCTATAAGCTTGGCACATCTAGCCACTGGGATTTTTGCCCATTCTTCAAGGCAAAACTGCTCCAGCTCCTTGAAGTTGGATGGGTTCCACTGGTGTACAGCAATCTTTAAGTCATACCACAGATTCTCAATTGGATTGAGGTCTAGGCTTTTACTAGGCCATTCCAAGACATTTAAATGTTTCCCCTTAAACCACTCAAGTGTTGCTTTAGCAGTATGCTTAGGGTCATTGTGCTGCTGGAAGATGAACCTCCATCCCAGTCTCAAATCTCTGGAAGACTGAAACAGGTTTCCCTCAAGAATTTCCCTGTATTTAGCGCCATCCATCATTCCTTCAATTTGACCAGTTTCCCAGTCCCTGCCAATGAAAAACATCCCCACAGCATGATGCTGCACCACCATGCTTCACTGTGGGGATGGTATTCTCGGGGTGATGAGAGGCGTTGGGTTTGCGCCAGACATAGTGTCTTCCTTGTTGGCCAAAAAGCTCAATTTTAGTCTCATCTGACCTCCTGTACTCTGATCTCGTTTTGACCTTTTGCCTGTCCACGACCATTCTCTTGACTACTCCTTTTGGATTAATAAACATTGTAAGACTCCAACCATCTTCCTCCTGTGGCTGCATCTGGGTCTCGCCTTGAGTCATGATATTTCCATATGTTTGGGGAGTCTCCTACATGCCTTTTGCCGAACACCAAACATGTTTGCTTATTTTTTTCTGGCCACTCTTCCGTAAAGCCCAGCTCTGTGTAGTGTACGGCTTAAAGTGGTCCTATGGACAGATACTCCAATCTCCGCTGTGGAGCTTTGTAGCTCCACAGGGAGAGCCATGCTATCATGGCTATGTATAATAATGTATGTTGCCTTGAATTTATTCTGGACCTGGGGACTGTGAAAAGACCCCTGGTGGCTTGTCTCATAGGGTAAGTGAATGTGTCAGTCCTGTGTGTAAGTTGACTATGCAAACAAGTTGGAATTTCCAACACATTAATGTTTCTTATAAAAACAAGAAGCGATGCAGTCAGTCTTTCCTCAACTCTTATCCAGGAGAGACTGGCATGCATAGTATTGATATTAGCCCCCTGATTTATAATGAAGAGAAAAACAGGCTGCTCTGTTCTGGACCGATGCAGCTTAACTAGGTCCTTCTTTGCAGCACTTGAACATATGACTGGACAATAATCAAGATAAGATCAAACTAGAGCCTGCAGCATTGTATTTAGTCAAACACATTTTTTTCCAACAGTTTTCTAGGAGCTGGCCTGAGGACAAACACTTTCCTTTAAATTCAGATTAAAGATATGACAGATAGAGTCAGCTAACATCCTCAGTAGCTTTCTATCTACAATAACTCGGCAATGCCAGGTTTGTCATTATTGATAGATAACAATCATTTCCCCACCTCTTCACAAAATCCACCCTAACTTTACAAAATTCTAACTTACACTGTTTTTCTTTCATTATTAGTTTTTTGATGCATGAAGACGATGGCTCACTGTTCGTGGTTGGCATTTCCTTCCTAAATTTGCCCACTTTGCCAATGAAATAATCATTCAAATAAAATAATAACAATATCAAATGCTCGGTCTGAACATTAACACGCATCGCTTGTGGTACAGTTTTGGAAGCATAAGGACCTTATCTTTCATATCAGTGGGAAATAATTTTAAAAAACAAAACGTTTAATTGATTAAAATCGTATAGTGTTAGGGTTCCCACACGGGCCTACATTTCCATGCTACAGCGCTTGTTAATGGAAAACAGATGGAAGACGGACTACCTTTGGCCTAGATGAAATGTAATGATTTCTGTTTGACAATGTAGCGATCTCTGTTTGACAATGTAGCGATCTCTGTTTGAAGTGGCTGTTTGTTTATGGCTGTTGTCGTGGTAATCACATTCCCCAAGGCTGCCTGCTAGCAAGGAAGCTCTTGGTCGTGTTCCGCTGCTCAGATGTTGCATGCATCATGCATCAACCAATGGTTGCGTGCTACGTTGTCGACTGTCATCGACTGACAGATTGCTACATACACTTTTCAAAAGTTTGGGGTCACTTAGAAATGTCCTTGTTTTTGAAAGAAAATCATTTTTTTTGGTACATTAAAATAACATCAAATTGATCAGAAATACAGTGTAGACATTGTTAATGTTGTAAATGACTATTATAGCCAGAAATGGCAGATTTTTTTATGGAACATCTACATAGGCGTACAGAGGCCCATTATCAGCAACCATCACTCCTGTGTTCCAATGGCACGTTGTGTTAGCTAATCCAAGTTTATCATTTTAAAAGGCTAATTGATCATTAGAAAACCCTTTTGCAATTGTTAGCACAGCTGAAAACTGTTGTTCTGATTAAAGAAGCAATAAAACTGGACTTCTTTAGATTAGCATCAGCATGTGTGGGTTCGATTACAGGCTCAAAATGGCCAGAAAAAAAGACCTTTCTTCTGAAACTCATCAGTCTATTCTTGTTCTGCAAAATGAAGGCTATTCTATGTGAGAAATTGCCAAGAAACTGAAGATCTCGTACAACACTATGTACCACTCCCTTCACAGAACAGTGCAAACTGTCTCTAACCAGAATAGAAAGAGGAGTGGGAGGCCCCAGTGCACAACTGAGCAAGAGGACAAGTACATTAGTGTCTAGTTTGAGAAACAGACACCTCACAAGTCCTCAACCTGCAGCTTCATTAAATAGTACCCACAAAACACCAGTCTCAACGTCAAGAGTGAAGCACACGACTCCGGGATGCTGGCCTCCAAAGTTATTGCACATGCGCACTTCAGAGTAGTCCGCATGTGCAATAATTTTGAACTTTGTATTGTTGTACGAGAATACTGCAGCCCAGGTAAGGAACAAATAGCAAGCAAACTAATTGGAGCAACATCAGTTACATTTCCTTGAGCAACTGCAATTGTAGCTAATTTAATTTATCCTCCTACAGATGGGTAAGAGCTCTTTCAAATATGCCTGGGAGAGGGAGTGAGGAATAACCATTGACATTTCATTGTTGAAATTCAACACCCACAAATACGCCGTTATGATAGTTTATGCTCCAGGCCATCGTAATTTCATCAAGAACATGATCACTGGGACATCACAGGTAAGCTGTCCATGGTAGCCTATCTGCCTGTGGGGGTTTGCAGTTTAGGCCAGGGATGGGGAAACTCCAGTCCTCGGGAGTTGGTGTGGTTTCACACTTTTTCCCATCCCTAGCTGGTTAAAGTAATTGCATTCTAAACTGAAGATGTTGAGATTTGGAGTCTGGTGTGTTCGGCTGGGGCAAAAGTGACACCAATCAGTCCCCATAGGACTAGTTGTCTATCCCTAGTTTAGGCCAATGCGAATGATTGGTCTTGGTGGTAACCTAATCTTGTGCCTTTGTTCACCTTTCATTTCAGGCTGATGTTGCCCTTCTGGTGGTGTCTGCTGTCAGAGGGAAGTTCGAGGCCGGTATGGCCAGACCAGGGAGCATGCCTTGCTCGCCTACACGCTCGGTGTCAAACAAATAATTGTCGCAGTGAACAAGATGGATGTGACTGAGCCACCAAACAGCCAGAAACACTTTGACAAAGTGACCCAAAACATGAGCATTTTCCTCAAGAATCAGCTACGATCCCACTGCTGTGTAATTCCTTCCAATCTCGGGCTGGACCGGGGTCAAGCATATTCTCCCATCTCAGAAAGTGAGAATTTTGATTTAATTTATAAAGATGTCTGCTGTGTAGATGCCATTGTTCAAAGGCTGGAAAGTCAGGAGACCGGAGAGGCATGCAAATGGGAGAAATCTACTGGGGGGGAAAAACGGAGTAGTTGTCTCTTCTCTGTGCTGCAGGAGTGGGCACGCTTCCAGTGTGGAAGATCAAGACTGGGATTCTGAAGCCTAGCATGATCCTGTCGTTCTCCCCTGCAAAGCTTACTGCAGAGGTCAAGTCCATTCAGATGCACCACCAGGGTCTGGAGCTGGCTGGGCCCGGTCACAACGTGGGCTTCAACATCAAGAACATGTCTGTGAAGAACTTCCGCTGCGAAGATGTGGCTGAGAACATTGTACTGTACTGTGCTCATTTAATTCTGTATTACTTCCCACAGCTCATAATCTGAACCATCCTGGCAAAATCAAGACAGGCTACTCGCCTGTGTTGGACTACCACATCACCCACGTGACCTGCCGCTTTGCAGAGCTGAAGGAGAAGCTTGACCGTCGCACAGGGAAGACACTAGAGGACTTTCCCCAGATCCTGCAGTCTGGAGATGCTGCCACTGTCAAGATGATCCCCAACAGACCCCTCTGTGTGGAGAGCTTCTTCACCTACCCTCCTTTAGGTACACTACACTTCTCACCATCTTTTCAGGGTACTGGCAGTAAGCTTAGAAATTGTAGCTGTTACTGCATAACATTTTCTAGATCAAATGTTTTACTAGCACATGGCTTTCCTTCCTTCATGTACATGTCTGGTCTTTTTTACAAATGGCTGCTTGTTCACCAGGTGCTCCCCATCTAGATTATGGCTGACTTCGGTTTTTACAATTACATGGCAATACTGTGTTCCTTCCTTCAGGTCGGTTTGCAGCAAGGTACTTGAAGCAAACGTTTGCTCTGGGAGTCATCAAGTCAGTGGATAAGGATCAAAGAAGCACGCACAGAAAGGCCATGTCTCAAAATGAGTGAATTTTAGTTTACCAGTTCTGTTATGAAAAGAGCTTGAAGCATCAAGTTGACTGTGTGTGTTGCAACACAAAGCACTGTTTTTGAATGTGAAGTTGCTTTTACGTTTGACTCCTGTCACGACTTCCGCTGAAGTCGGTCCCTCTCCTTGTTCGGGCGGCGTTCGGCAGTCGACGTCACCGGCCTTCTAGCCATCGCCGATCCACTTTTCATTTTCCATTTTTGTCTTTGTCTTACACACCTGGTTTCAATTCCCCAATTACTAGTTCATTATTTAACCCTCTGTTCCCCTATGTTTGAGTAATTGTTTGTATGTTATACGGTCCGTTACGTGGCCTCGCTTTATTGTATTGTATTTGTCTATTTTGAGTAAATTACGTTTATTTACTCATATCTGCTGTCCTGTGCCTGATTCCTCTACACAAGCTTACACACAGACCATATTACAACTCCTCTGGAATGACTTAAGGAATTGAATGGCCTGTTGCATTTTAGACTGCAATGTTGAAATGTGCAAAAAGCTTCAGACGGAAGTATTTTACTTTCACTGAAGTTCTGTACATTAGTAGCGAATCTTGTACAACTTTTTCTTTAGAAGTGACTACATAAGTGTTAGTTTCTGTACATGCTGTTCTCGTTTTGCATTAGTATAATTAAGGCAGCTAGGTTGGTGACATTTATTCTTACTATTGGCATATAAAGAAGGCAACTGATTCAAATCCATTACAACAAAACACTTTAATACAATGGAATGATTGGGGTTGATATTCCTTTACATGGAGTGTAAACCAGAGGAATTAGTCAATGGGGAGTAAAGAACACATCTATCAGTTCCATCTATTTGCAATGACCTGTCCAAAAAGTACTCCGCGTTCTAAGGATAACGCTGGGCTAGGCAAACTCTATTTTTGCTCGACTGCCTCTTTCTGGATGAATTTGAATGTCCACACCGGCTACATCTTAGTTTGTCTAAACAGTGGCACTTATGACGTATCCCATGTATAAATCCTGATTGACTTAACCCTGTATGGGTTTGAAGTGTCAATGGACATTTGTTCAAATCTCTCCCTAGGCCATCTGAGAATTCTCCCCAAATATTGCTTAGACTGACCTCATTAACCTTCCCATGTACGCATGAGTGTTAGTAGCGATCAGAAGTGGTTCTTCAAACCCTGAGTGGCTTTTTTAAATAGCACTGCTCAATTCCAGTCATGTTTCTACCATGCACAGAAAGGTCTACATAGTAGGGTGGAGATGACTGGTCACACAGTGAAACGGTGTTAAGAGGAGAGAACTACTGGTGACCTGTGAGGTTCCACAGGGGCTTCTTATATCCCACCATACAGTAGCAGCAGGTGTGATACTGAAACAATCCTAATACATGTGCACCACAAAGCGAGCAACGACAAGGAATACACTGAATTAATACTTATTTCATCATGAGTTATCATGGTAGGTTTCAGTTGGAGACATGAGAATCTCTTCAGTCTAATGGGGTGTAGGATGACGAAATGGTGAGAGACGAGTGACATGGTTTCTTTCATATTTGTCCTTCTCCAGAAATGCAAGCAATGATATCAGTGATGACCACCAGTAAAATGATTACAGATAATATTCAAACACGGCTGCCCTGATATCTGGCAGGCAGAGAGCACATGTATAATTGTACATGGTTGTACAATAAAACATGTATATACACACACACACAGAAATATATATATACATACATATATATATATATATATAACACACAGTAACAGCATGAACATAGACTTTAGGGTAAGTGCTAGGTTTTGAGAGTGGCTATGGTAGCCATAGGCCGTGCTCTAAGGTTAAGATAATACTGGTAAGAATACTCATTTTATTTACAACATGGATGTGCTCAGCATCCAGTGGCTAGTTGAGCCTACTTGGGTTTCTTGTGTTTTTTTTTTTAGCACACTGGTTTCATATGTTGTTACAGTAGCTATTTACAGAACAGGGATACTACTAGGGGTGAGGGTGGGTGGGGGGTTATAGTGCAAGCCTCATCTGGCTGTCATTCACTTAGGATGTGGACAAAGGACATTGGGAACGCCCCTTTCCTTTCCGTCTGCCCTTCAATGTGGCCGATCTGAAAGGAAACAGAGAGAGAGAGAGAGCGATAAGGTGTTAGGTGAGGGCAACCGCACTGAACAGTGTTCTTGTTCAATGTTTAGCCTGCAATAAGGTCTGTTTGGCTGTGAGTACGGCAAAGTTGTAACTAGTTAAGGTAACACCAGGGAGCCTGCTAGGTTGGGACTAGTTTAAGGTAACACCAGTGAGCCTGCTAGGTTGGGACTAGGTTAAGGTAACACCAAGGAGCCTGTTAGGCTGAAAATGGGTTAGGGTAACACCAGTAAGGGTGTAACAGTTTAAGTGTAGCACCAGTGAGCCTTCTAGGGGGCCGTTACTCACCCACCACTCCCCGTCCTCCTCTCCTGTCACTATGATCACCTCTCCCTCCACAAACGTCAGCTCGTCATCGTTGTCAGCCTGGCAGTCATAGATTGTCTTCACCCGCCGAGATTTGGTCTTCCCCTAAACACACACATGAACATTACCAAAATGTCACTAGAGACAAGTCAATAGTATGTGGACTGGTCTGGTTGCTAAAACATTCTGTGTTGTGACCCACCAATTAACAATGCCACCACAACCCTGTCTGTGGCCTCAACCCAAGAGGAACTGGCCACAACCCACCAGTGGGAACCCACTACTATTTGCAGAACTACCTATTTTACTCAATAATACCAGAAAAGCACTATGGTTTCTGCTGTGTGTCCTTGAGTGAACTTTACCGTGTTGATCTTCCGGGGCAAGGGCACTGGTGTCTCTGGAGCACACGCCGGGCTCCCATTGGTGTCCTCGCTGCCCTGGGGGGACGGGCTCTCCGTCTCTGCCTGTTGATTAGCCACCGGTGAGTCGGGGGGCTGGGCCTTCGGCGCAAGCTCTCCAGGGGGTGGTCTCGGAATGGGCAGATCTGCTGCCCCTGGTTTCAGATGGCCGTCTTGGGAGAGCTGAGGCTTGGGGGGTAGGTCTTTGAGCTGGGGTTTGGGCGGTAGGTCCCCTAGCTGGGGTTTGGGTGGGAGGTTGGAGAGCTGGGGCTTGGGGGGCAGTTCTCCAGGTTTAGGGGGCAGTTCAGAGAGCTGGGGTTTGGGGAGAAGGTCCCCTAGTTGGGGCTTGTCGGGAAGGATGGCTTTTGTTAGGCATTCAGGTCCGGGAGGGGATTTCTGGAGCACCTCCGGAGGCAGGCCAGGTTTGTCCATAGATGGGTGTAGGGTGTCGATCTTACGCAGTGCCACTAAGAGAAGAACCAGGACACAAGTACTATATTAAACATATGCTGACTCTAATGCTGGGCCATATGCCACAAATAATGTGCTCCCACTTTCAGTTATAGGCATTGCTAATCCCATTTCAACGTACCTTTCTGAGGTAGTTTGGGTAGAACCCTTGGACCAAGTGTAGACTTTGTGTTGCTAGAAGTAGTGCTAAAAAAACAGATGGTTATATGAAGTTAATGAAACATGACCATCAGATCAAAACTCTCAATCTGGCTATTATACCTAAACAATATTCTGGAAAATATTCTAAATGCCTGCATCCAAAATGGATGTCTATGTACCTTTGCTGCTGTGGAATGCCCTCAAACTTGTTGGATAAAGGTGACATCTTGTTCGCAGGAGGAGGGGTGGAGTCACTTCCTGAAATATCGAGATGGTTGTGAAAGATGGAAATATGCTGCTCTGTGTCTATACATAATAATATATAGACACTAATAATATATTCAGCCCTATATTTCCCCAAGTCCCAAAATGGTCACCTAAATAAGCACAGCTTGTATGTTGGATTTAATTCTCCTTATTCAATTGTTACTATTATAATTCATAATAATTCCTTATGATTCGTATGTAAAAATATTTGAAGTCCATCTATACATAACGTATTGGTATGCAGTGCATTCGGAAAGTATTCAGACCCCTTCAGTTTTTCCACATTCTGTTACGTTACAACCTTATTGTAAAATGGATCAAATGATGACATAATGACAAAGCAAAAACAGGTTTTTAGAAATGTTTGCAAATTTATAAAAATCTAAAAAACATTTACATAAGTATTCAGACCCTTTATTCAGTATTTTGTTGAAGCATGTTTGGCAGCAATTACAGCCTTGAGTCTTCTTGGGTATGACGCTACAAGCTTGGCACACCAGTATTTGTGGAGTTTCTCCCATTCTTCTCTGCAGATCCTCTCAAGCTCTGTCAGGTTGGATGGGGAGCGTCGCTGCAAAGCTATTTTCTGGTCTGTCCAGAGATGTTTGATCGGGTTCAAGTCCAGGCTCTGGCTGGGCCACTCAAGGACATTCAGAGACTTGTCCCGAAGCCCCTTCTGTGTTGTCTTGGCTGTGTGCTTAAGGTCGTTGTCCTGTTGGAAGGTGAACCTTCGCCCTAGTCTGAGGTCCTGAGCACGCCGGAGCAGGTTTTCATCAAGGATCTCCCTGTACTGTGATCCGTTCATATTTCCCTTGATCCTGACTAGTCTCCCAGTTCCTGCCCCTGAAAAACATCCCCACAGCATGATGCTACCACCACCATGCTTCACCGTAGGGATGGTACCTGGTTTCCTGCAGACGTGACGCTTGGCATTCAGGTCAAAGAGTTCAATCTTGGTTTCATCAGACCAGATAATCTTGTTTCTCATGGTTTGAGAGTCCTTTACGTGCCTTTTGGCAAACTCCAAGCAGACTCTTATGTCCTTTAGGTGCCTTTTACTGAGGAATAGCTTCCGTATGGCCACTCTACCATAAAGGCCTGATTGGTGGAGTGCTGCAGAGATGGTTGTCCTTCTGGAAGGTTCTCCAAAGCAGAACTCAGAGTGAACATCGGGTTCTTGGTCACTTCCCTGACCAAGGCCCTTCTCCACCGATTGCTCAGTTTGGCTGGGCGGCCAGCTCTAGGAAGTGTCTTGGTGGTACCAAACTTCTTACATTTAAGAATGATGGAGGCCACTGTGCTCTTGGGGACCTTCAATGCTGCAGAAATGTTTTGGTACCCTTTCCCATTTGCTTGTCTCGGAGCTCTACAGCTCTATAGCCATCACTAACACAGAGAGGCTGCTGCCTACATACAGACTCAAATCATTAGCCACTGTAATAAACGGATCACTAGTCACCTTAAAAAATGCCACTTTAATAATGTTTACATATCTTATTTTACTCATCTCATATGTATATACTGTATTTTATACCATCTATTGCATCTTGCCTATGCTGCTTGACCATCACTCATCCATATGTACATATGTACATATTCTTATTTCATCCCTTTACATTTGTGTGCATTAGGTAGTTGTTGTGAAATTGTTAGATTACTTGTTAGATATTACTGCATTGTCGGAACTAGAAGCACAAGCATTTTGCTACACTCGCATAAACATCTGCTAACCATGTGTATGTGACCAATAAGATTTGATTTGACAATTCCTTCAACCTCATGGCTTGGTTTTTGCTCTGACATGCACTGTCAACTGTGGGACCTTATATAGACAGGTGTGTGCCTTTCCAAATCATGTCCAATCATTTGAATTTACCACAGGTGGACTCCAATAAAGTTGTAGAAACATCTCAAGAATGGTCAATGGAAACAGGATGCACCTGAGCTCAATGAGCTCACCTCGAGTCTTATAGCAAAGTGTCTGAATACTTATGTAAATATATTTGCAAACATTTCTAAAAAACTTTTTTCTCTTTGTCATTAGGAAAAGGGAAAGGGGGAAACCTAGTCAGTTATACAACTGAATGCCTTCAACTGAAATGTGTCTTCCGCATTTAACCCAACCCCTCTGAATCAGAGAGGTGCGGTGGGCTGCCATAATCGACATCCACGTCTTTGGCGCCTGGGCTAATGTTTGATGCGAGAAAATTATAATTCAATCCATTTTAGGCTGTAACGTAACAAAATATGGAAAATGTGAAGGGGTCTGAATATACTGTACTATAACTGGTATACAAATACATTGCTGTACCCCAACATGCAATTTTTATAGTAGAAGAGGTAGGGGGCTGAGCTTTCCATTAGCTACCATTATGGACTATTATGAGGTACAACAGCTGTATGCTAGGGATCTGGTATTCCTCAGGTAATGATCAGCATTTTCTTCCATACTAATGATGTTTGAGGACATTGTCTCACAGCAAGAGGAGACTGTAATATGCTGTTTGTATTTCACATGACAGACAAGACAAAATAATAAAACAAAATGATCTGACATCTAACACATACATTAAACAGGATTGCCGTCACACAACAAAATGATCAGGCTGTGTCTGTGTCATTCATAAACAACACTGAAACACTCTGGTCATGGGGAAAATATGGTTGGAAACCTCAATACTTGGACAGATATGGGTAACTCTGGTCCTGTAGGGCCTCAGTGTGGGTATGCAATTAGATTGACCTTAGTTCAATCATGTGTGCTAGTGCTGGGCTGGACCAAAGGCCTGCACACACTGCGACTCTCCAGGACCAGAGAGTTGAATGTATTATAGATCATGTCCTTCTAATAAAGACGACCAAGAAGTATTCAGATGTGCCTGCTTGGGTCTGGCCACAGAGGGAGGACTCACCCCCGGATAAGCCCCCTCTACTGTGAGAGAGCGGGCTGGGCGGGTCAGACAGGGTGCGTTTGTGCCCAGGGGGGGGGGGCGGAGGCCTCTTCTTAGACAGGGTGGAGCTGCCTCCAGGGGTGAGGGTGGAGGGAGGAGCTGGAGGGGTGACAACATACAAACTCATGCAGTGAAGGGACAGGCGATGGACACCTGGGATACCAACAGGAAGGTGAGGGGCTGGGGAAGGTAGTTTGAGAGGGAGGTGTCTTGCCATCAGGACAGGGTTCAACAAAATGGCTGGACAACGTGGGGGAGATATGTTAACACAACATCAATGCAGGTAAAAAACAACATACTGGTGAACAGAACAAATCCTGGATGGGAATACAGAGAAGATGGACAGAGAACAATGTATATGTATTGTGTGTGTGTCGTTTTAGAGGTGTTTTCCTATCTTTGTAGGTGGGTGTACACCACAGGAGGTGGGTGGCATCTTAACTGGGGAGGAAGGAAGGGCTCGTGGTAATGGCTGGAGCCGAATAGGTGGAACGGTATCAAATACACCAAACGCATGGTTTTCATGTGTTTGGTGCAATTCCATTTACTCCATTCCAGCCATTATTATGAGCCGTCCTCCCCTCAGCAGCCTCCTGTGGTGTACACACTCCTGAGATTCTGGGACCTACGGTAAGTTATCCCAAAGCAGCTAGTCCCATTCCCAGCAGTGTGTAAGCCTGGAAACAGACGTTAGAAGAATGTGGCTAATAGAGAACTCAGCCAGTCCGAGAGGAAAGTGAAGCTGCATCCCAAATGGAACCCTATATCCTACCTATATAGGGCTCTGATCAAAAGTAGAGCACTACATAGGGAATATGATGTCAACACTTTACAGCTCAGGGGTGGTGACATGTCACAAAATGTAATGAAACTGTGGGTAAGTAAAAAATAATGAACCGCACTTCTACAGTGCCATTGTTACAAGTTCAAGACGCCACCACCCTTATTTTTACTGGGACGTAAAGTTCTACTAGTACAACTGCACAGCAACTGCACAGCAGGACAAAATGTAAAAACTGGATATTCACTGATGTATGGTCGAGTGCCAGCCAGAGTGGCGTAGTGCGAGTGAGAGCCGAGGAATGCCAAATGGGGCGCTGAAAGAGAAAGAAAGGATAAAAACAGAGAGAGAGAGAGAGAGAGAGAGAGAGAGAGAGAGAGAGAGAGGGGGATGAAGAGTGTGGGACAGAATCTATGTCAAGCTCAGAGAGCTTCTCCCACACACTGGTTTGCATTTGAAATTACACCCTTTTCCCCATGTAGTGCATTACCTTTGACCAGAGTCCTTTGTAGACCTTGGTCAAAAGTAGTGCACTATATAGGGAATAGGGTGCCTTTTGGGACGTCGACAATATAAAGCAGCCGATAAAATCTTATCAGTGACAAGCTAAGTAAAAGAGGAGAAATCGCACCAGCAAATGCCTAAGCAAGCCACTCCAATGACCACTTAAAAAGAGAACTGCGGGTAAAATCTCTTGTGGGTAAAACGAAGTTGCTGGTTTTCTTAGTTTGTATTGTAGTTTGTATTGGCTTCAACAATGTACTGTATTGTAACAAGGATATAGTCGTTTGTATTGGCTTCAACAATGTACTGTATTGTAACAAGGATATAGTCGTTTGTATTGGCTTCAACAATGTACTGTATTGTAACAAGGATAGTGAATAGTAAACTGTGGTGTGAGTGTTTGTGTTCTAACTCCTGTCTTCAGGGAGGAATGTTATGGTTCATTATAATTGTGCTGACTGCTGGTTGCCTCCTGAAGTCTGTTTGTATACTGTCAGATAGTGTTGATGATAAGGAAGTGTGCTGGTCTTCGTCCCAAATGGCACCCTATTCCCTATATAGTGCACTGTTTGACCAAGGCCCATAGGGAATCACATAGGGCTCTGGTCAAAAGTAGTGCACTATGTAGGGCATAGGGTGCCATTTGGGACGCACCCCTGGATTCCCAAAATGAAGCATTAAAATGATCAGCCGGGTGTATTATCCTATCTGGCTGTGTGCGTGTCCACTTCCCCTTTCACGCCCACCTCGCCTGCAGCCATCATTTCCCGGGAGGTGCCTTGCTTGTGTAAACAGTCTATATGACAGCCGCTTCCCACCCTGATTGACAAAATACATTCCTCTCAAGGGTGTGTGTGTGTGTGTGTGTGTGTGTGTGTGTGTGTGTGTGTGTGTGTGTGTGTGTGTGTGTGTGTGTGTGTGTGTGTGTGTGTGTGTGTGTGTGAGAGAGAGAGAGAGGAAAAGACGAATCATATCAGCAACTTGGTTAACTAGTGTTATGATAACAATGTTTTATACTGAGCAAAACAGTAAACCGTATTACTGTGTTATTCCTGAGTACCAGTGTTAGAGATAAGAGACAACTTGCAAGTCTCCATACATGTAAATGCTAGCCAACCAGACAATATGGCTGAGTATCCAATGAACATTCCACAACTGGCCACACAATTTGCATTTGCATTTGCATTTAAGGTAGAAATTTGCATGAACATCAATGCAAAAAGAGGAGATAGGTCAAACATGATCTCATTATATCTCCATGTATCTTGTCATGCTTGTCACACTGATAAGAGTGCTCCGGGTTGAAGTTTCCCCTAGGTACAGATCTAGAAACAGCTTCCTCTTTCCCCATTCCTATCCATAACCATGAGTGGGAAAAATGCAAAACTGACCAAAGATCAGCGTCTATGGGCAACTTCACCCTACACTGATAAGAGTCTGGGCCTTGGCCAATCACAATCAGGTCTCACCTTTGCCCTGGTTCCTGGGGGGCAGAGGGGGAGCGTCGGCCACAGGGGAGGAAGAGGAAGTGAGGTCGGTGGAGGCGGAGTACATCTGGTTGGTGATGGCGCTGTAAGACATGCGCTGCTGCTTGTCCCGGTGGCTGATGAAGCCCGGCAGAGACAGCTTGTCATGAGGAGACATGCTGGACGCGTGGCAGAAACTCTGCGGCCTGGGGGAGCGGTCTTTCTTGATGGGACTAGGCTGCAGACAGAGAGGGGGAGAGAGAGACAAGAGACGAGGCGTCAACTTGGGAACTTTGACTTTCACATAGGCCTAAATCATGCATTGATGTCAATGGGAGATTGGTGCAAATATTGAAACTCTGCGTGTTGATTTCAAGGTGTGTGCTATGTCCAGACGTGTGTGAGCGTCAAGTCCCAGTCCGACCTTGTCATCCAGATCGTCATCGCTCTCGTCGATCTCATCAAGCCTCAGGCTCCACTCATACTCCACGTGGATGTGAGGGTAAAACTTTCCCGCTGCAGCCTGCAACAGCTGGGACACACACGTACACACACACACACACACATTTTGATTACTTTACCTGGATCCACAATGAAACAATAAAATACAGAGGAGGACCTAAATGTTTAATAGGTTATAGAAATAAACACACTGCGATTATACTCCACAAAGCAAGTCAGTCGAAAGGAACTGTATTTTAACCAACAATCTACCACAATGAATAGATTACGTCAAACATGAACAAGAATGTTGTTCTTTATTTTGATGTGCAAAACATGACATAATATCCTTGATGGCAAAGCACCAACTTAGGGTTTTCTGTTACAAAGTGCCAATGGTAACCTTACACCAGTAATGGTTTCATCTCTGGGAGAATCTCAATTGCATTTCCTTGACTCATCGTGTGCTCTCCTTGTCTCCTTCTCAAAACCCATTGGAGGAAAATGTCAGAGGGGAGGAACCTTTGACTTTCTTATACTATGTGTTTTGAGAAGGAGACAACGAGAGATTACTTTTTGGGATAGCTGCCGGTGTGGCCATGAGATGGGGGTAAGATGGGGGACAGGAAAAAAGGAGAAAAGTGGAATATGAAATGGTGGATCACACAGAACTTTTGGAAGAGCTACAGAAGGAAATTGAACGTGACGAGAGTGAGGATTAAATAATTGCGATGGCAGTTGTGGTGAAGACCGCCAAGCTTGAGCCTCGTCTTGATGATGACAAAGATGAATCTGGCCCAGTGGGAATGAGATTTTTGGAGGGAATGGGTCCTTGCCTTCTGGCAGATCCATATGTGGCGTCAGGTTGGGTAGAGAAGAGGTTGAGGAAAGTTGGGTCGGTGAAAGTGAATCGTGTAGATTTTTTGCGTTTTTGCCGTCCAGATGGCGCGTGCGCTCTGCTATATGCGACTGGGAACAAGAACTGTGACTTGCTTTCCTCTCTGGAGCAGGCCGCTGTTGAAAGGAGTGATAACTGGAGTGGTGTTAAGTGTTGAGGAGGATCAACTGAAGTTGAAGATTCTCCGTGTCTGTGACGACCGCCGTTTGGTGCGACGTAGACCCGATGGAGACTGTGGTGAAACAGAGAATACCGTTCCACTCATTCCGCTCCAGTCTGTACTACTGCGTTTTGATGCAGAGTTTTTACCAGATAAAGTCAAGTTAGGATGTGTCAGTTATCCCGTGAGAGCTTTTGTCCCGAATCCATTACAGTGTTTTAGGTGTCAAGCTTATGGTCATGTGATGTGGCAGCAGCTTGTAGGGAGGAGATTCCTAGATGTGAGAAGCGTGCAAGAGGACATGAGACAAAGGAATGTGTAGTATATCTGAAGAAAGTTGTGTATGTAAACTGTAGGGGTGCCCATGGTGCTGGAGATCAGAGGTGTCTGGTGAAAGAAAGGCAGGTTGAGGTTGCCAGGATCAGAGTAGTGCAGAAGATGTCATATGCTGAGGCAGTGAAGAGAGTAGTAGAGGAAGATGGGTCCAGGGTGAGAGATCCTAAGAGGTTCCCTGTGAGTAGGCTGAGGCCAATAGAGAGTGATAGGAATAACATGTGCTTAATTAAGATGAGTTTTTGGGCGTTCATGGCCATGGTCGTCAATTGTACCGCAGGAATGGAACGTAAATCACAGAGGATAGATGTTGTGGTGGCAGCTGCAGAGAAATACTTGGGTGTGCAAGATTTTACGGCAGAAGAGTTACAAGATGTTTTGAACGATAGGGTCCCGTCCTCCCAAGCTGCTGGCCTGGAGTAGGATCAGATAAGGCCAAAGTAGAGTAAAAGTGGTGAGGTTTTAATGGGTGTAGGGTTAGTTGGTAGGGCAATTTTTTCACAAAGTGTAATGAATTCATACTACAGAATAGTAGGCTGATACACAGCCAATACAGTAGGTGGCGGCATGCACCTATGACATTTGTTTGCGGACCAAAGAAGAAGGAGGAGGCGAGGAGAGATGGTGCGAGGAGTCAAGGAAACGCAATTGAGGTTCTTCCTCTCTAGTCACTACAGCCCTGGGTGGGCCTTTGGCTGCTGCCCTCTAGTGTCCAAAAATGTGGTGGTCAACAAGTCCCTTCAATCTATACCCGTCTACTGTGCTGCTACAGAATCAGATATAGTGTGGATACTACTTCAACAAAGAACAGGATTGCATCTTTGGGTATTGCTATTAAATAATACAAATAGCCAAACATATAGTGGATATGGAGCATATTGGCTCATGTTCACAGTGAGATACTTACTGCCTCCTCACACTGACTGTTCTTCAGTCGCCTGGCAACTTCCAGTGCCGTCTCACCATTCTGATTGGCTAAAAGAACAGGCATGAAATTGGTTACACATGAGTCTGACACATTCCATCAAAACTCAATTTTGATTGAGAACAGGCATGTTCACATAATCAAAGTGTGTGTGTGTGCGTGCATGCGTGTGTATTACTCACTGATGTCAGTGGCTGGTTTGCCCCTCAGCAGTAGTTTGAGGCATTCGTGTTTCTCGTACATGCAGCAGTAGTGCAGGGCAGTGTTTCCCCACTCTGTCTGCTTATCCAGGTTCCCACTGTGACACAAACACACAACAAGGTCATGTCACGGTCACACCCCAGAGGCTCTTTTACACAGAGGTAAAGGTGTCACATTATCATTCACTCTTTGATCATAAGAAACAAACAGACATAAAAACATCTAAATATACTTGTAAGCCACACTAGCGTGTTGACAGGTCAGTGGTTGGTCCCCATTTTATCTATCCTCAAATGGAAAACAATTCAGCCAATTTGCAAGTGTTAGCATGAAATTGTGAAGGTAGACCTATTAATTACTGAGGATCCTCCATTTCCCGGTCTGCCTGAGGGGCAGCGAGGCAGGGAGTAAACCATCGAGAAGACTGAGAGGATTATATTAAGGCGGGGAACAAGTGGCTGCCTGACCCAGTTCTGTTTGCCTTGTGGGAATCTAAACTGTGCTGAGCTCTACCCTGCTCATCTTCCTCTTACAGTAGTGGAGAGATGAGGAGAGAACACTGGCTTCCATGAAGGTATTCCATCAAAATGTCACATTTAAGACTTCATTTTACATGACGTAATGGTGGAATTACTATTTATTTATAGTATTCTGTTATATTTTTGAGTAATTGAGCAAGACAGCTTATGATGTTGTGAGTTTTCACTGCTGTTAAAATCCCATTTCCAATCAGAACAATGCTTCACGTATGGCATAATATGCTTATTTTCACTTAATTTCACATTCCCTTATTTGGCAATTTACCTGTTCTGCACGAGGAAGTCGACCAGGTGCAGTGAGGTCTGGTCAGCAGTGCGCACAGAGTAGTGGAGTGCAGTCTCTCCGGCCTCCTGAGGGGGGCGATCCCACACAGAAAAAGACATGCAAGACATCATGGAGAGAACATCTCTCTCTCTCTTTCTCTTTTACAGCATTTAAAGAGGCTGCAGACAACAAAATGGCTCCTAAAATGTGCTTCTCTCCCCCCAAGGCAAGACTGCGAGCGTGATGCGAACATTTCCATGACATAGAGAGGTTTGGATGTACCGATGCCGGTAGCAGATACTGAAATGAGGATTCAAGGCTGGCTTCAGTCTACAGCCCGCCCGTCCCAATATGAACAAATGCCACCACCACCTCCCTGGTCATGGGTGAACTATTCCACACTCACACTTGCCGAGATAATCAGCCATCAAGTCGTTGAGATTTCCCCTGGTGGATGTATCCTTCAAGCAGCATTCATGTTGCGTCTCCTGGTACTCTTTTCATTGAAAATGACTGGTAGCTATGTCGGTAATTATCTCTCCAAGTGTGAGTCCCCAGAAAGGAAACTTATTGGGAAGAGTATGCATACACTGACACAATAATACCAACTACTAGGAGTACAGCTGGGGTATCTGTTTGGGTCTCTGTCTGGGACCCTCGCTGTCTGGGACTCTGGGTAATGAGCTATCTGCTGAAGACACGCAGCCTGCATCCCAAATAGAACCCTATTCCCTTGATAATGCACTACTTTTTACCAGAGCCTTGGCCAGTGCACTATAAAGGGAATAGGGTGCCATTTGGGAGAGAGACTCAAATCAGGTTCACTGACAGACAGGAATGTATTTGATATCAGTGAGTCAGCCTGGACTGGGAGCTCTGCCTGCCTTCAAACAGAGTCAGTGATACATCCCTGGCCACTATTCCCTATAGACTACTTCTGAGAGCACACCGCATCGCTACGTGGGTCAACGTTCGGTGGGCCACTGTACTTATAGCTCAACTGAGTGACTTTACTCGTTTGAGCAATGTTGTCTTGTCCAACATTGCTTAGTAAAGGGAGTAGAAAACGCAATTGCTCTCTGTGGACTGCTCATTACTGCCCATATACAGTGCAGCCTCCTTACAGGCTCAGTACAACCTACTATTTCCCTATGAAACAGTAGACTTCTGCTCATATTGTCAAATAATACCCACCATACCAAATCAGGGCCTGCATTCAAAGCATCTCAGAGTAGGAGTGCTGATTTAGAATCAGCTTTATTTTGGGTATCATAATGAATAAGATTATATGGATAGGGGGGACCTGATCCTAGATCTGCAATCCTATGAGACGGTTTATGAGTATGGGCCCTGATCAGGTGAGATGAGATAATAATACAGTCCAGGGTCTATGAGGTCAGACTCACCTGTCCACCCTCAGGCAGGGGCTCCATTAGCTCTACCCCCTCAGCGTACACCTGGATGAGAGACAGCAGATCCCTGGACTTGACCGCCTCACACAGCTCGATAGTCTTAGCTGCCGAGGAGGTACAGGTCTTCCGTGCAAACTTGTGGTCCACATACTTAGCATTGATGAACTCCTTCCTCACTGTCCTGTAGGAGGGGGAGAAGGGGGGGAGGAGAAGAAGAAGAAGAAGAGTAGTAGAATAAAGAGATGGAGAGGGTTTTGGAATGTTTGTGCGGATAGCTTTTGCCATAGAGATCCTATAATCCAGTTTCTAGCAAGAATGTTTTCCTGACCAAGATGGCCATTTTTTGGCCAAGTTGCTAGGATGCCCATGCCCATTCTAGTGTTATATTTAATTATGTGGCTTTTCCTGCCAGACACATCTAACTGCATATAAGCTCAAGCATACACCAGATTATGCATCCAGTGAAGGTGAGGTCAAATTTCTATGGAGTTTCTAGTCTCTAAGCAGTTCATGTAGTTGTTGCTATTGATGATGCTGTGTACTTACATATCACTTGAAGAAGTGGGCTTTGGTGAGGGACAAGGAAGGTTCCCCTCCATTATTTCATTGAAACTACTGTTCCCTACGTTCTTGGCCAGCTGTGAAGGAAGAGAGACATTTGCCTAAGTATCAAGTCAACATATGAATGTTAAGATGCTCGTAAGCACTTTGCTTTAATTGTCGTAATCATAATCACATCGTAAAATAAAGATTGATTTATTTCTAGCCTGTTTTTGAGTCTATTTTGTATGTTGATTTACTGTGAAAAAAAATCTAAACGTATTTTATTTACTCACCAAGAGTTCAGAGGTGCCTAGTTTATCTAGCTCCATGGATTGGATGCGTGAGATGTGCACTCCCATCTCCCGGTGGATACCAGAGCACTCGATGCAGGTCAAGATGCCTAGGTTAGTGGACAGCCATTTTGGATCTAAGGGCACAGACAACATGACAACATACGTTTGTTGCACACAGGCTTGTGGATAGCTGTCTTGGCTGTCTTGTACAGACGTTTTGGTTCCAAAAACAGAAATATAGATATTTTTTGTACTACCATAAACATACAGTATATATTTGAAATCCAGAATGAAAATGCTGAAGGGGGTTAAGTATTATAAGTACTAAGCTGACGTGTTATTTCAGGGTGGTATTCATTAGGCTTCAAATTAAAGAAAATGGACTGAAACAGGGAATGACAACCTGAACTTGTCCAATAAGAAATAAATGTTTTCCATTTTGTTGCAAAACGTTTTGCTACGGTTTGCACTAAAGTCCACCATCCCCATCAATGTAATCAGTGGCAACACACAGCACACAACACTAGAGGGCCTCGGCAACCCCAGGAGCACCAGCCATACTGACTGGACTACCAGATCCCAGCAACTAGAATACATTGCATCATTCTGTGTCAAGCAGAATGCCTGAACATGCTCTGACAGCAGAGCTATGTGGTGGAGGGCTAGAGAAGCTTTGAGCTCTTCCCTGTAAACCACTACAGCGACTGACACCACAGCCAAGCCTGAGTGATGCAACTTAAGGTGGCTTATACCCAGCCTGATATCAAGCCTGAGAGCCATACGCAGCTGCGCCGATGTAAACAAACTATCTTTACAGATGGCTGAGTGCTGTTAGCTGCTAAGCTTGCTAGCGTGTCTGAATTTGACAGGTCTGTGGCGGACGGACGGGTGGAAGGGTGTCAGAGGCGATGAAACATCAATACAGCACACGTATGATGGCAAACTGACTTGCCTAGTTAAATAAAGGTTACATCAATAAAAAAAATAGATGGCCATAGAGATGACAGAATGCACAGGGTGGGGTGAGAGCTCTAGAGCTGCAAAATAGTTGCCACTAATACTCCGCTAGAGAGTTGTATTTAGACCGGACGGGGTCAAAGGAGCACCATAAATGAGCCTGCAGTACACTAGCTGGAGGACTCGTTTTAGGGCCCTGTCACAGCCAGGGGTCACTCTACACAGTATGACAGTGTCGCATAGCTACAAAGGAGCAGCTTGGTCGACTGGGAGGATGAGAGCAGCTTAGCAAGGCATCAGAATGAAGTAGAAAGCATCAGAGAGCAGTTCAAATGTGGCTCCCAATCTCCCACTGTGATGCCGTAACTTTGGGACGCAGCCTGTGTCTGTTAGCATGCTTAAAACAACGGGTGTGGCTTATGATGGCCAGACCGGCGCATTATCGACCTGTTAAATGTGAAATGAACTCGCTCCAAAGAGGGGGGGGATGTGTGTGAATTATGTAACACAGTGATGTAATGATGTTGATGTTGCAAGAAACACAGGTTTATTTGTCGCTAGCAGCCTGCTAACTCCCTCAGTGGGCTCTGTTGTGTTTATGCTGACAGAGGTGGATAGGGTGATTAACTGAGGCGGTGTGTGTGTGTGCGTGCGTGGGCGTGTGAGTATTGGGGGAGTCAAAAGGCCAGGGTGTCTCTGCTCTGGGGAGTCTGTTTTTACAGCAGGGGAGGATCAAGTTGGAGGAACAGGGGCCAGAAAGGGCCAACACCACTGTTATATCAAGAATACAGAGGCCCCTGATGCTGCTGCTTTGCTGCTTGCTTGGGTAAAGACATCAGGCTGGCTGCATAGCATATCTCAGGTGTCACCTACTGAGCGAGATAGGGAGCAGCCATGACAGTGCAGAACAGTGGATCGATGTTGGGCTGAGCAGGGATTTCGGAGGGACAACCTTGAAGATGATGAAGTACCTATAGGGGTGTGTGAGCTCAAGGGCGAGTTAAAATGCTGAAGCAAAGGTGTTGTTGTCTTCTCCTATAACAAGGTGAATGGTGAGTATGCACAAAGTAGTGGTATATAGGGGATGATATACAATATGAGGCCCTTGGAAATCCATAGAGGTGGTGGTCAAACACACACACACTCACACATAAACATTGTACTGTATATGCACCTGCAGCGCCACAGTCACAGCAGACTTCGTTGCCAGGGATGCGCAGCACGTCATCTATGATGGCTTTGGTCAGGTCCTCGAGGCCGTCGTCTCCTCCTCCTCCTCCTCCTCCACCTCCTCCGTCCTCTCCTCCACAGAATGCCATGTTCAGAGCCTCCTCCTTACTGTTGGATAGCACCGAGATCCAGCTACACACACACACAACACATACACACAGAGACAGATACGCAAACAGAGAAACAAGTTATTACAGAGCAAGGGTGTTTTAAAAATGTATGAGAATTGTATATAGAAGAGTGCATTTTGGGGATTTCTGTGTACATAAGCCTCTTAGGTAGAGGCTTTTAGACAAGGGGATGGGTCAACTCCAACTCCATCTGACAGTATATTCTATACTGTATGTATTAATATGTATACTGTATTATCTTGAGCCCTTGACGTTTACACTGAGTGTACAAAACATTAAGAACACCTTTCTAATATTGAGTTGTACACCCTTTTGCCCTCATAAAAGCCCCAATTCATCGGGGCATGGACTGTTGAAAGCGTTCCACAGGGATGCTGGCCCATGTTGACTCCAATGCTTCCCACAGTTGTGTCAGGATGTCCTTTGGGTGGTGGACCATTCTTGATGCACACGGGAAACTGTTGAGTGTGAAAAACCCAGCAGCGTTGCAGTTCTTGACACACTCAAACCGGTGCGACTGGCACCTACTTCCATAACCGTTCAAAGATACTTCAGTCTTTTGTCTTGCCCATTGACCCTCTAAATGGCACACATACACAATCCATGTCTCAATAGTCTCAAGGCTAAAAAAATCCTTCTTTAACCTGCCACCTCCCTTTCATCTACACTGATTGCAGTGGATTTAACAGGTAACATCAATAAGGGATCATAGCTTTCACCTGGATTCACCTGGTCAGTCTGTATGTTATGTTCTTATTGTTTTGAATCCACCCTAGATATGATCTAAATGTGCCTACAGTGTCAACCAACACATCTGAACACCCTCCACACACACACACACACACACACACACACACGCACGCACGCACGCACGCACGCACGTACGTACGCACACACACTGTAGTTAACCTAGGAAGTCCTTCAACAGCACAGACTCCTCACAGCCGTCTGTCTGAGTGCGCTCATTAAGAGTCAGCCAGGAAGTAACTGCTGCTGTTGCCAACCCACCCGCTGTTCAGCACAGCACAGTACAGCACAGCTCCTTCCTACTTGAATGTAATGTGATTTGTGGATTCAAATAAAGTATTTAAAATGTGTGAGTGTGTGTGTCGGCTAGGAGACAATCATTGTGTTAATTAAAGTATGTTTCTGTGTGTGTATGTGTGTGTGTGTGTGCGTCCGTGCGAGCGTGCACGCGAGAAATAACAAGAAATGAGTATGAAGATACGTGGGTGTACGCGTGTCTTTAAGGGTGAGTTGTTTACTTGCGATACACAAGGCGTGGGTGGGCGAACGTGTGATTGCATAACACAGGGACGTTATACTTTCAAACAATAAATGTTTCATTTCAAACATTTATTCCACGCCCTATGGGCCCTGGTGAAAAGTAGTGCACTACATAGGGAATTGGGTGCCATTTGGGATGTATCCTAAGGCGAGGCTAAGAGGCAAGGCCTATTGTGTCGCAGTAACGTTCATGTGAGCGTGGTTAAAGGTAGTGGTTCATAAGGGTCATGGCCCTGACAGTTTAGGAAGACAGAGAATTTGGAAAAGATTAGAATTACTGATTGGTGGGTAGGAAGTAGCAGAAAGAGTGAGAGAGAGAAAGGAATGATGTGTCTGCACCTGAGCAAGTGACAACCACAGATCCAGATAGATAGAAACCCTTACTGCTGCTAGCACCTAGCAGTCCCTTTTCTCTCTCTAAGTAATACAAACACCCTGTCAATGGAGCATGAAAGGCGCTGTCTTTCTTTGTTAAATCTCACTGATCATTCAAGCCCATAGCTACATTATCAGGGCCAAGTTCATTGCTTCAGTGTATTACTTTGTACCTGCCTTTAGAGTTAGATACTACAGTAAAACAATGTTTATAATGTGATGACTGTGTTGATACACTTACATGACAAACTCCTGTTCATCCTCAGCCTGGAAGTGATATGTCCGGTTATCTGTGGGCAGAGACAAGATTAGAGGGGAATGTGATCTCAGACCTTGCAAACACTGTGTAATCATGTCATGTAATATAGCCCTGTTGTGAGATGCATGTTGGGTAATTCACAAGCACAGAGTGTTTCAGGTTTTCCTCTCAATGTTGAGACGCCATTCTTCAGCCAGTCAGAAAATAGAGTAGGTGTCAAAGAGCGACTGGCGCCCTATGACACAAAATGGTCTCTTCAACTCTTCCTGTTTCTGAATGTCCATAAGAAGTCATTTAAAAGGCCCCTTCTCTCACGGGCCACCCAGCCCATGCACCACCCACAGTAACTGCTGTATTGGCATAAGGGTTATGGTAAGAGGGGTACTTACGGGAAATTAGATCGAAGCACTTCCTGTCCTCAGCGCAGGGCTTGACCTGGCAGGTGAGCAGGTTGAGTTTCACAGGCTGCTTGTTGGACTGCACAAACACACAGACAACTTAGCTACTTGAAATTATGAAAATGAGTCTGTACATCGACCAGTATTGGTCCTATGAAACTAACACTACAAGCCTACCTGACTCTGGATAGGGTGGGGTGGTAGAGTAATAGGTCAATTAATATTTTGATGTTTGGTATTGTGGATATGTCCTTTTGTCTCGGCTGAATAAAGAAACTATATACCGTGCCTTCAGAAAGTATTCGGACCCCCTGACTTTTTCCACATTTTGTTACGTTACATCCTTATTCTAAAATGTATTTGAAAAAAATAATTCTCAGAAATCTACACACAATACCCCATAATGACCAAGTGAAAACAGGTTTTTAGATTTTTTGAAAAATGTATACAAAATTAAAAACAGATATATTCAGACCCTTTGCTATGTCGGGGTGGCAGGGTAGCCTAGTGGTTAGAGCTTTGGACTAGTAACCGAAAGGTTGCAAGTTTGAGTCCCTGAGCTGACAAGATACAAATCTGTCATTCTGCCCTTGAACAGGCAGTTAACCCACTGTTCCTAGGCTGTCATTGAAAATAAGAATTTGTTCTTAACTGACTTGCCTAGTAAAATAAAATTGAGCTCAGGTGCATCCTGTTTCTATTGATCATCCTTAGGGTCTTTATTGGAGTCCATCTGTGGTTAATTCAATTGATTGGACATGATTTGGAAAGGCACACAACTGTCTATATAAGGTCCCACAGTTGACAGTGCATGTCAGAACAAATACCTAGCCATTAGGTCGAAGGAATTGTCCCTAGAGCTCCGAGACAGGATTGTGCTGATCTGGGGAAGGGTACCAAAATATTTCTGTAGCATTGAAGGTCCCCAAGAACACAGTGGCCTCCATCACCACCAAGACTCTTCCTAGAGCTGGTAGCCCGGGCAAACTAAACAATCGGGGTCATCGTCCTTGGTCAGGAAGGTGACCAAGAAACCAATGGTCACGCTGACAGAGCTCCAGAGTTCCTCTGTGGAGATGGGAGAACCTTCCAGAAGGACAACCATCTCTGCAGGTCTCCACCAATCAGTCCTTTATGGTAGAGTGGCTAGACGGAAGCCACTCCTCAGTATAAAGCACATGACAGCCTGCTTGGAGTTTGCCTAAAGGGACATAAAGGCCAGCATCCCGGAGTCGCCTCTTCACTGTTGATGTTGAGACTGGTGTTTTGCGGGTACTATTTCATGAAGCTGCCAGTTGAGGACTTGTGAGGCATTTGTTTCTCAAACTAGACACTCTAATGTACTTGTCCTCTTGCTCAGTTGTGCAGTTGTGCCTCCCACTCCTCTTTCTATTCTGGTTAGAGACAGTTTGCGCTGTTCTGTGAAGGGAGTAGTACACAGCGTTGTAAGAGATCTTCAGTTTCTTGGGAATTTCTCACATGGAATAGCCTTCCTTTCTCAGAACAAGAATAGACTGACGAGTTTCAGAAGACAGTTCTTTGTTTCTGGACATTTTGAGCCTGTAATCGAACCCACAAACGCCGATGCTCCAGATACTCAACTAGTCTAAAAGCCAGTTTTATTGCTTCTTTAATCAGAACAACAGTTTTCAGCTGTGCTAACATAATTGCAAAAGGGTTTTCTAATGATCAATTAGCCTTTTAAAATGATCAACTTGGATTACTTGGCACGTAGCTCACACAACGTGCCATTGGAACACAGGAGTGATGGTTGCTGATAATGGGCCGCTGTACGCCTATGTAGATATTCTATAGAAAATTGGCTGTTTCCAGCTGCACTAGTCATTTACAACATTAACAATGTCTACACTGTATTTCTGTTCAATTTGATGTTATTTTAAATGGACAAAAAGGGGTCAAGGGGTCTGAATACTTTCTGAATGCACTGTATATATATTTTTTAAAATCTCTAACGTTTTATCTCAGGATGTTGATTCAAGTGACCTTTTTTTTGCTTTGAAACACGGCCTTAAATCAATCAGTTCTACTACATCATTAGAATCACTGAGACCAGAGTAATTGATTGATTACATTTGTCCACATTTACTGTATGTCTCTGAAAATAGAAACAGCCCCACAGAATACTGTAACTGTGCCACTAATAAATGACCAAATATGATACAATGATAACTTGTACTCAGTGACCCAGAGGCACTGTATGTGTCCCAAATGGCAACCTATTCCCTATGTAGTGCACTACTTTAGACCAAAGCCCAATAGTCAAAAAGTTGTGAACTACATAGAGAATAGGGTGCCATTTGGGACACAGAGCCTAAACACTAGACACAACAGTGTAGCTAGCCTAGGGAGGATCCCAGGTATTCCCTCAGTACTGGCTGTGGTCCAGGCAGCACCACTTTGGGTTGGCTACAGTACAGTACCCACTGTCATAATATGATAATACCACTGTGCCCAGCTAGCACGTGTGTAGACTGGGCACTGCATTGTGACTGTGCCCGGGCATGCGGTCAGCGGGCGGGCAGAGGGGGGGGGGTTAACAAAATGTTAACAGGCTGTGATGAGCCCCACCAGACATGCCACCAGGGGTCTTTTCACAGTCTCCAAATCCAGAACAAATTCAAGAAAACGTACAGTATTATATACAGCCATGATTGCATGGAACTCCCTTCCATCAAAGATTGCCCAAGTGAACAGCAAACCTGGTTTTAAAAAACAAATAAAGCAACACCTCAGCGCACATCCCCTCCCTCCTATTTGACCTAGATATTGTGTGTGTGTATTGATATGTTGGCCATGTGTGACGTTTTACATTTATGTAGTTTTGCCCTTGAGTTGTTCTTGTCTATTAATGTTCTGTATCACAGTATGTCATGTTCCATGTTTTGTGTGAACCACAGGAAGAGTAGCTGCTGCTATCGCAACAGCTAATGGGGATCCTAATAAAATAACAAATACCAAATGAGCCCTGAGGTGAGGCCGCCTGACTGGCACCGCGCCTCGCAGGCAGGGTCACCCAGAGTTCAGCTCCCTGGCCTGCCACAGGGGCTGATGGGAAATAAACACAGAGCGGAGCTGCAACATGCCATCAGACAAAGAACTGAAGATAAGTACATGGATTCTCTGTGCGTTTTCTTTTTTATGGAGGTGCAGACAGGCAGGCTCGTACATAGGCTACACTGTATCATTTCCTTGAAAGGAGGGTGTCTATATATCCAGTAAATGAGATGATAGTATTATGATATTTGGGGGATCCACCGCAATCTAAAGTGGAATTATACAACATTTGGGACATGCTAGTTGTGTCTGTGTGCACTCTCTCTGTTGCATGTGCACGTGTATCTCTGTCTATCTATCTCAACATTGCTTATTGTATTAGCTCCCGGCAGCAGATAGTGAATATCTGATCCAGTGCTGCTATACTCCACAGTATCCACATGCCCAGGGAAGAGAAGAGCCAGCAGCAAACTCAGAGATGAGTCACCACAGCAAATGGAGAGGGGGGGCTGAGGGGTTGCCCTGGCAACCCATCCATGTCTATTCCTCTCTGCCAACTGCCAGATTGATAGTGCTCTAAACAGCTTCTTTCATACCGGATGTTGCCTCTGATCTAGCCTCCATAAGTGTGTGTGTGTTTGTGTATGCGCGTGTGTGTGTGTGGTATGTTTGCCTCTCACCGTTGCATGAGAGATGGTGAGCATGCCACCCTTCACTGAACACTTCCTCCTCTGCCACACCTTCCTCAGCCTGGAGGAAGACAGCAACACCAAGGCACAACAAAAGATCAGATAAGGGCTTTGCATATCTGAGTGTATTAATATAAACGCTTCTTCAGTACTGTTCAGTGTGTGTGTATGTGTGTATGTGTGTGAGACCTACCCATCACTCTTCTTCATCAGGTAGCCTTTCTTCTCACAGCCAAACTCTTTGTTGCCCTGTAGCTGGTGCATGCTGTAGCCACCCTGCTTACTCTGGGAGTCCTGCGGCAAGTCACACAGTGTTCAGACACAGAAAACTCAGCAAATCACCACAAACAACCAACCAAATATACCTCTTACGGAGAGTGCAGGCCAGGGTTGTTATTATTTATCGGTTAATGTTTGATGTTCAAAGGACCATGGCGTCCGTCCCAAATGGCAGCCTATTCTCTATTTAGTCCACTGCTTTTCACCGGGGCTCTGGTCAAAAGTAGTGCACTGCATGGAGAATAGGGTGCCATTTGGGACACAATCATGTTCTAAACACACTATTAAATGAAAAACAGAGTGGAGTGCATGCTCTTCAAAATGTCTCAGAAGTCAAATGCAAGCAAGACCAACAGAAGCATGCCAATCGTGCACACTTACTCTTCTAGACTTGAGTCCAGACAAGCAGCGAGTAGAGAGGGAGATAGAGGGAGAGAGTGTGAAAGAAGCAGCTGAGAAGTAGGCGTGAGACAGTGCCTGCATGCATGCATAGAGTGTAGGTGTTAGTTTAGTACAATATATACAAGTAGAGGGATAGTGAGTGAGTGACAGTATGTGGGTGTTATAAAACACAGGATGTTTAGTATGACTCGTCAGTTCCGTCCCAAATGGCACCCAGTTCCCTATATAGTGCACTACTGCACTAAGGCCCATACACTCTTAGAAAAAAAGGGTCTAGAACCTAAAAGGGTGCTTCGGCTGTCTCCATTGCAGAACCCTTTGAAGAACCCAGGTAGAACCCTTTTGGGTTGCATGTAGAACCCTTTCCACAGAGGGTTCTACATGGAACCCAAAACGGTTCTAACTGGAACCAAAAAGGGTTCTGACTGGAACAAAAAAAGATTATCCTATGGGGGCAGCCGAAGAACCCTTCTGGAACCCTTTTTTCTAAGAGTGTATGGTCCCTGTTCAGTAGGGCACTATGTAGGGAATACGGTACCATTTGGGACTAAACCACTAGCAGAGACTTGCAGTTTTGTCGACACGGCAGCCCAGTCCATCTCAGCTAGGCTCTGCACACTATTCGTCATTCAAAACACAGTGAGCAGCTAGCATCCACTAAAAATCTCAATATGGGTATGAGACTGAGGGGAAAACCACGTTGTTGTTGTGTATAAGGCAGTTGTGACCAGTGAGTGCTCAGAAAGAGATTAGGGTAGGTTAGTTAAGACAGTGACTGGCTCTCCACCAATCAGCCAGTGAGGCACCACACTGGCTACCAGCATAGTACAGCACTGGATGCTCACTCTGTGCTACAGGAAGCTAGCAAGTAGGTACACCCACCATAGGGTCAAAGGTTACGGGTTAGGGGTGAAGAGTGTACAGTCTGATTCTCTACCAAGCAAAGATTTTGTGAACGCATGGCTGAAGGGAGTTTCCATTATATTCTTAAATTAACACCAGTCCATTCCATCTAAATCCACAAGGGGTAGTGTACAAGTGCACAGGAGAAGGGTAGAGAATTGGAATGCAATTTATATGTTTGCCAACTATAGCCCGCTTGGGCCCACTTGGCCCTGTTTAGTCCTGTTTGGCCCTGTTTGGCCTGGTTCCTGCCTACCTCCTTCTGGTCCAGCTGAAGGGAGGACTTGATCAGATCTCTGAGAGCAGTCAGATGTTTCTTCTCCTCATCCTGGGTCTGCTTTATCTGAGAAGGAGATACACAGGGAGAGATTAACACACACACACACACACACACACACACACACACACACACACACACACACACACACACACACACACACACACACACACACACACACACACACACACTCAATGAGTCTGGATAACAATAGTCTGCAGAGTAGCAGTAATCAGATGGAGAGAAGTCTGTGGGTGGGTATTTACATTGTAGAGGTCAGCAGCCAGCTTCTCAATGTACTGCTTCAGCTTATCCGCTGTCTTCAAGCCATCTTGGAAGAAACTGCAAGAGAATACAGGGCGGATATTAGAATTCCATTGACATTTTCACTTTAGTGAGACAAAGGGTAGTCATGTGATGGGGCGTAGCATCGTTTACATCATTTAGAAATGTCAAGTGTCATAGAATGTTTATATAGGCATTAGGAAGGTCATAAGGAGTGGAGGGGTGAATGAGAATGATACTGATGCAGTGTATAACACTGCTTGGCTCTCTGGCTTTTGGCAAAGAGATGTATCTCTCTCTTTCCTTCTCTCTTTTTCTCTCCTGTCTCTCTCTGGCTGACTATGGCTGTGTCCAGAGTTGAATGCTAAGCACCTCCTGTCATCCATTATGGATCTGCCAGTGTCAGTGGCACCCACCAGAATGCAGCTCTGCATCCTCTCAACTCCACTAACAACCTCTCTCCATCTCCCTCGCTCTAGGCATCCATCAATCCTCCCTCAGTCCACTCATCCTGCTGAAACGTACAGTTTTCTCTACCTTTGTTTTTCCATCGTTCTATAAGGCACGTCTCTACATAGTGATTTTTCGCTGTCAGCGTCAGAAACAGCAGGACAGCCATAGGTTTGGGTTGAGTAGATAACAAGAAAACAGCATTGTTTTGTTGTGACATAACCACCCAGCAACGCTGAGGCTGTCAGGCCTGTCGGTGATGCAGCCAGGGGACTGCCGTTATTTAACCACAAACCCCCACGGCTGTCACAACGCATCGGCATGAAGGCTCATGCATATTTATGAGAGCTAAATATGACTCCGCAATCCTCCCTACCCAAGACCTGTGAATCATGCATCACCATCACCCCACCCGAGAGAGAGGGATGGAGGGGGGGGGGGGTGTTGAGAGGATAAAGAGAAGGGAGGGAGAGACAGAGAGAGAGAGAGAGAAAGAGCAAATAGCAATCGCGACCAGACTTGAATAGCTAGTCGTGAAAGTACATAATTCCCTCCGAAAAATGTTTCTATTTTCCCGTGAATGTACGATACATTAAGTGTTTTCCACCAATTAGTCGCATCTAAGTAGACACATCTCACTAGTTGGGAGGGGGTCTCACACTATGGTAAAGGAGGAATATACTGTGGCACCGTGGGGGGCGGCAGGTAACCTAGAGGTTAGAGCGTTGGACTGGTAACCGAAAGGTTGCTGGATCGAATCCCCGAGCTGACGAGGTAAAAATCTGTCGTTCTGCCCTTGAACAAGGCAGTTAACCCACTGTTCCCCGGTAGACCGTCATTGTAAATAAGAATTTATTCTTAACTGACTTGCCTAGTTAAATAAAGGTTAAAAAAAATAAATGTACTTACTTGCACTGTGCGTGGTAATACTTGATTAGGTTCTGGAGAAGGTCCACTCCCTTCTTCGTCTTGATCTCATTGACTTTGATCAGATACTGCAGAGAAAACACAAGAGGTGGTTTGTGAAAACTGACATGAAATAGAATGCTCTGTTACATGATTTTGGAGTATTTCACTGCTTATATATGGTGATACATTACACCAGGGGTGGACAATCACTGAAGGTCTTAATTGCAGGCTATCATTTATTTGAACTGAAGGCTATCATTTATGAACCAGTAAATCTTCATGGCTTGGCTGAAACAAAAGCCTGCACCCACCCACATAATTGGAAACTGAGCGCAAAATGTTCCACCCTTGCATTAAACCACCATAGAAAATATGTGTTTGTGTGAAATATGTCTTCTGAACACTTTGAAGGATAATCCTATCAGAATGCCCATATGGTGGAGGATGATCCTTTGATCTACACTGCCAACACAGCATGGAGTCTGTGGGAGCCGGAAACAAAGTGGTAAACATCTAAACGTCACTGGAAGAAATGCCAACATAGAATATCATGAGAGAAAGATGTAATTTGCCTGGTTTTACAGTAAACTGTGTTTGAAATGGATAACTAGAATTGTGATTTTCATTTGGTTTTTAGAAATCACTCGGGCCTCCAGAGAAAGTGTGTTTCACTGACTAGCATCCTAAACGAGGCAGTCTAAAGATAGAGAACAAATTCCCCCAACAAATTCATGCCCGGCGAACAAATGAATAAAACATCATCTTAATCTTACGTTTATCCCATGGCGTGCCAACCTAGAACAGTTCGTGAAGAGACACTATGTAGGCCAGAATGCCCTTGTGAGGCCCCCCTGTCCCTGTGCTCCCAAAGCTTCTCTGCAGCATTGCTTACAATGCAGTCATCTTTGTGTGTGTGTGTGTGTGTGTGTGTGTGTGTGTGTGTGTGTGTGTGTGTGTGTGTGTGTGTGTCTGTGTGCACGTTTGTGTGCTCCCCTGAAACAAAACACACACACACAGTCACACACACATTGCTTTTGTCTGCCTGAGAGTGTGCGGCTCAGAGATTAACCAAATTTGTCTGGTGTGGGTTTAGTGTGTGTTGTGAATGCCTGATGGTGCATGTGTTTGGGGGCTTTGTGGGAATGAGAGGCGATGGATGGATGCTACTGTATCAGTGGCTGGTCTCAGATCAGTAATACAGCCTGCTGTGATGAGCATCGCCTGGCCCTCTCCACACTATCAGCAGCAGCAGCAGCAGAGCAGCGTGGGATAGGAGAGTGAGTCTGCGTTCCAAATTGCATCCTATTCCGTATGTAGTGCCCTACGGGCCATGGTTCAAAGTAGTGCACTATATAGGGAATAGAGTGCCATTTGGGATTCACACTGAAAGCTTCCTCTAATCTGGTGAGTAATGTGGAATTGGGTTTTTAGGGTGATTTCTTATACGTGGTTTGTTGTTGTTGTTGATATTGCTTCCAGTGTTGTGCTAGAGGGGCCCAGCGTTTATAACTTGGGTCCAGAGTTTTTCCTGGGCAAGTCATATGGTAAGGAAAACTCCTGACCCTATAAGCTTGACTGATAGCAGTGCTAGTATAATTCACACAATACTAGCACTGCTATCAGTCAAGCTTATAGGGTCAGGAGTTTTCCTTACCATATGACTTGCCCAGGAAAAACTCTGGACCCAAGTTATAAACGCTGGGCCCCTCTAGCACAACACTGGAAGCAATATCAACAACAACAACAAACCACGTATAAGAAATCACCCTAAAAACCCAAGAGAGGCAAACCACCCCCTCTCACTGCACACAGAAATAGAGGTGCATGGGTTGAGCGCCTCTGTAACGGCTCCAATTAGAATCCCATTGTGAAGCACTAGGTTAATATATCAATTATCAGTACCGTTATGCCATGTGAGCAAATAATCTGTACATAAAGAGGGAGAGTGGAGTATGCGTTTACGCCCACCGGGAGGTAGCTCGATGGCACAGCTGAGCGCATCGCTCTTACAATTTGGTATTTTACTCTAGAGTAGTGGTATTCAATTTCTAATGACACAACCTTAAAATCAGTACGTTTAAATTTTCACAACAAATAACCTTCAATTAATTAAATTTTCATTTTCATGCATTTACTCCATTTTCTTTTCTTCTACAAATGATCTTTCTCAAAAATATTTGTACATTGTCCCATAAAATAATCTGAATTCTTAATTTTTCTTTCTCTTTTTTTAATATATATATATATATACGGTTGAAGCCGGAAGATTACAAACACTTAGGTTAGAGTCATTAAAACTCATTTTTCAACCACTCCACAAATGTCTTGTTAATAAACTATAATTTTGGCAAGTTGGTTAGGACTACTTTGTGCATGACGCAAGTCATTTTTCCAACAATTGTTTACAGATTATTTCACTTATAACTCACTGTATCACAATTCCAGTGGGTCAGAAGTTTAGATACACTATGTTGACTGTGCCTTTAAACAACTTGGAAAATTTCTGAAAATGATTGAAAATGATGTCATGGCTTTAGAAGCTTCAGATAGGCTAATTGACATCATTTGAGTCAATTGGAGGTGTACCTGTGGATGTACAGTGAGGGAAAAAAGTATTTCATCCCCTGCTGATTTTGTACGTTTGCCCACTAACAAAGAAATGATCAGTCTATAATTTTAATGGTAGGTTTATTTGAACAGTGAGAGACAGAATAACAACAAAAAAATCCAGAAAAACGCATGTCAAAAATGTTATAAATTGATTTGCATTTTAATGAGGGAAATAAGTATTTGACCCCCTCTCAATCAGAAAGATTTCTGCCACCCAGGTGTCTTTTATACAGGTAACGAGCTGAGATTAGGAGCACACTCTTAAAGGGAGTGCTCCTAATCTCAGTTTGTTACCTGTATCAAAGACACCTGTCCACAGTAGCAATCAATCAATCAGATTCCAAACTCTCCACCATGGCCAAGACCAAAGAGCTCTCCAAGGATGTCAGGGACAAGATTGTAGACCTACACAAGGCTGGAATGGGCTACAAGACCATCGCCAAGCAGCTTGTTGAGAAGGTGACAACAGTTGGTGCGATTATTCGCAAATGGAAGAAACACAAAAGAACTGTCAATCTCCCTCGGCCTGGGGCTCAATGCAAGATCTCACCTCGTGGAGTTGCAATGATCATGAGAACGGTGAGGAATCAGCCCAGAACTACACGTGAGGATCTAGTCAATGATCTCAAGGCAGCTGGGACCATAGTCACCAAGAAAACAATTGGTAACACACTACGCCGTGAAGGACTGAAATCCTGCAGCGCAGGTCCCCCTGCTCAAGAAAGCACATATACATACCCGTCTGAAGTTTGCCAATGAACATCTGAATGATTCAGAGGACAACTGGGTGAAAGTGTTGTGGTCAGATGAGACAAAAATGGAGCTCTTTGGCATCAACTCAACTCGCCGTGATTGGAGGAGGAGAAATGCTGCCTATGACCCCAAGAACACCATCCCCACCGTCAAACATGGAGGTGGAAACATTAAGCTTTGGGGGTGTTTTTCTGCTAAGGGGACAGGACAACTTCACCGCATCAAAGGGACGATGGACGGGGCCATGTACCATCAAATATTGGGTGAGAACCTCCTTCCCTCAGCCAGGGCATTGAAAATGGGTCGTGGATGGGTATTCCAGCATGACAATGACCCAAAACACCCGGCCAAGGCAACAAAGGACTGGCTCAAGAAGAAGCACATTAAGGTCCTGGAGTGGCCTAGCCAGTCTCCATACCTTAATCCCATAGAAAATCTGTGGAGGGAGCTGAAGGTTCGAGTTACCAAACGTCAACCTCGAAACCTGAATGACTTGGAGAAGATCCGCAAAGAGGAGTGGGACAAATCCCTCTTGAGATGTGTGCAAACCTGGTGGCCAACTACAAGAAACGTCTGACCTCTGTGATTGCCAACAAGGGTTTGCCACCAAGTACTAAGTCATGTTTTGCAGAGGGGTCAAATAGTTATTTCCCTCATTAAAATGCAAATCATTTTATAACATTTTTGACATGCATTTTTCTGGATTTTTCTGTTGTTATTCTGTCTCTCACTGTTCAAATAAACCTACCATTAAAATTATTGACTGATCATTTCTTTGTCAGTGGACAAACGTACAAAATCAGCAGGGGATCAAATACTTTTTTCCCTCACTGTATTTCAAGGCCTACCTTCAAACTCAGTGCCTCTTTGCTTGACATCATGGGAAAATCAAAAGAAATCAGCCAAGACCTCAGAAAAAAATTTGGACATCACAAAGCCCTGACCTCAATCCTATAGTACATTTGTGGGCAGAACTGAAAAAGCGTGTGCGAGCAAGGAGGCCTACAAACCTGACTCAGTTCCACCAGCTCTGTCAGGAGGAATGGGCCAAAATTCACTCAACTTATTGTGGGAAGCTTGTGGAAGGCTACCCAAAATGTTTGACCCAATTTAAACAATTTATAGGCAATGCTACCAAATACTAATTGAGTGTATGTAAACTTCTGACCCATTCCGAATGTGATGAAAGAAATAAAAGCTGAAATAAATCATTCTCTCTACTATTATTCTGACATTTCGCATTTTTTAAATAAAGTGGTGATCCTAACTGACTTAAGACAGGGAATTTTTACTTGGATTAAATGTTAGGAATTGTGAAAAACTGAGTTTAAATGTATTTGGCTAAGGTGTATGTAAACTTCCGACTTCAACTATATATAGTGTTTAAAAAATAAATACAAATTAATAATATATATATATATATATATATATATATATATATATATATTTGGTGGCCCCACTGCAATTTTAGTGGGGTTGCGACCCCAACTCTGAATACCACTGCTCTAGAGGGATACAGCTCACTCACAAGCATTGGTTTACAGAAAACTACATACTGTATATCTCAGTCAGTGCCCAGTTTGTACTTAATCATTGCCCACTAATCTGTGCCCAGTGTCCACTACTACCTCACACATCTGGAGTTGGAAGAGACGGCGTTCCTTCTCCATCTCCTCAGCGATCTCCGCGCCTGTTATTTCCGTGCGAATCATCCCATGCTGCTTGGCATGCTCCCTCTTTTCCTTCTCGATCTTTGTACTGAAATCAAACAGACAGACAGACAGACAGACAGACAGACCGACAGACCGACCGTGTTAGAGAAACCAGGCAGGCAGACAGACCAACAGACAGTGTTTAAGTCCATGACAACTCTTTAAATCAGATGGAATTCTCCGGAAGAAGTAGAGTTTTCACAGGGTGGAACATTCCAGTTAAATGATGATGTTGCTCTGTGTGATATACAGTCCCTCCGTTCTGACATTGTCATGACACCATAAACAACTGTACGAAGACATAACCATATATAGTGCAAACCCCAGGTGTCCCAACACAGCTATGTACATCTACACTCGGGATCAATATTTTCCACAAAATCCACTAAGTTTCAATACCAGTAATAATTCATATTTATCTTGTGAATCCTGGGAAATTTTGCAAAAATCAGAAGTCTCCATTTAAATTGATTAAAACCAAGATATGGTCACTATTCCAGAGTTCTCTCCAAATAAGAGGGGTGCTGCACCACCTTGTCGGCTTGGCTGCGCCACAATGTAACAAATAAAACTGATATTTAATAATGATAGAGTAACTATCTTGATCGCCAATGACGGTGTGAATTTGCAAAACAGGGCGTCCATAAATTCAGAGCGTTTTCACGTTCCTCAATTCAGTGCAGTTCGGCAGTAGTCTATCTCGACACAGAACGCGCTCGGGACGCACCCCGAGTATAGCGTTGTTGAATCAGACAAACTTTGTAACGGCAGTTAAATGACCAAAGTTGCTAAGCTTCCTAGATAACCTCCTTCAACGAATGACAGAATATCTCCTATATTTGGCAAAATCTATATAGCTGATGATTATACAGATAGCAGATCAACTCTTGAATAACTGGCAGAAGAGAGTGGAAATAGTTAACGGTATTTTAACAAGAACAGACTCTGTTAAAAAAATATCCATATCTACTCTCATAATATCTGTTGATCACACATTCTTTACCGATAATCTCATACGGGAACCAAGTTGGCCTACAGCGCAGAGAAGCGGGGAAAATGTTATAGCGGCGATATTTTGACATGTATAGGCGAGAGACATGCTTTGATAATGCATTGCAACCTATGGATTACAGAATAAAGTTAAAAATGTTCATGCAAAACAGGAGTTAGGATTTGGGGTTTCAGAGGGATTGATACTTGATAGGAAAATAACCCAGGCTCTAGGACAGGAGAAGATAGAATGTTCCCGCATGCCTCTCTGTGACAAAGATGCCTATGTAGTGAATTGTGCATAGGCCTATCAAATGTGTGGCTGTCTAAAAACTCACAATGACAGCTCAGATAGGCACAGTTATTTTATAGGCTATACTGCAGGGGTTTCCAATAGGGTTTATTAACTGCGTTCTGGTCGCATGTGCAGTCCGTCTGTGTCAATTATGCGTGTGCTTTGAATTAATGGCGACTTTGTGTGAAGTAAATATGCTAGGCTAAAGGCTTCCATGCGACAACCTTTATGGATAATGTGCTATTTTATTTTTTGCTTATCTGCTTCCGTGCATGTTTCGTATGTTGTGGAATTGCTTTAGTGCGACATTTGGGGGATTTTTTTGTTTATTTCCCGGGTCTTGTCATTACATTTTCTCGGGAAATGTGAAGAGTATTCCCGGGAGAGTCCGGTTACCAATTTTAATCCCTAATGTAGACATTTATTATTAACACACTTACAATTTAGCTTCATAATCCTTCCAGGCTTTGTCAAAGGGCTTCTTTATGTCCTGAAAGAAATAGGACAGAGTATGAGTAAACAGCAGTAATGAGGTCAATCTGGAATCCTACAGCGTAGTGTTAACTCTCTCTCCAACACAGGCCGACACCGCCACTGCAGCCAAGGAGCCAAGGCCTCATCCTCACAATTTATGTTCTGGAAACCCACTACCACTCCATGTTTCCAACCTCACGGGTTCATGACCCCTTTATTAGTGGCGCTCGCCTTCAGGCACAACACAAGGACACTGTTTACGAGAAGATTTACAGTGTGATCTTTTAAACAGTCAGGCCCACTAGTCCATACCCTCCCCTTCTCCACCTCTCTCTTTCACTCTCTCAAATGCAAGCACACTCTCACACACACATACACGCACGGGCACACGCACCACACTATTGCTGGGAATTGCCAGGGACCTCATGATGAGTTATTATCATGATACTTAGATGCCGATACGGTATGTATTGTGATTAACACAATTCGATATGTGGTGCGATTCAATGCTGTGATTTTACTGCGATTCCATGTTCCAAACATATATCTCACCATATACATTGAGTGTACTAAACATTAGGAACACCTTCTTAATATTGAGTTGACCTCACAACAGCCTCAATTTGTCGGGCATGGACTCAAGATGTTGAAAATGTTCCACAGGGATGCTGGCCCATGTTGACTCCAATGCTTCCAACAGTTGTGTCAAATTGGCTGGATGTCCACGGAAAACTGTTGAGTGTGAAAAACCCAGCAGCGTTGCAGTTCTTCAGCAGCGTTGCAGTTCTTGACACAAACCGGTGCACCTGGCACCTACTAACATATCCAGTTCAAAGACACTTAAATATTTTGTTTGAGCCTCTGAACAATCCATGTCTCAATTGCCTCAAGGCTTAGAAATCCTTCTTTAACCTGTCTCCTCCCCTTCATCAACACTGATTGAAGTGGATTTAACAAGTGACATCAGTAAGGGACCATAGCTTTCACCTGGATTCACCTGGTCAGTCTATGTCATGGAAAGTGCAGGTGTTCTTAATGTTTTATATACTCAGTGTATGTCCGTGACAAGAGAGAGTCATGATCAGTCATGGAAATAAAAAAGTGCTGAAACCAAATTGGCTCACTATTTAAAAAGAAGATGAAGAAGAACAAGCTATGATGCAGGAACAGCCGTCACTAACATACACGCACACATGAATCGACAGATCTGCTAAGTGGACTCTGAGTGGGCTCCAGTGCTAGGTCCTCCCCTAGGAGGTAAGGCAGAGAAAGCGAGCGGGAGTGAGGGAGAGAGCAAGGAAAGGAGGGTCTTTATTGTAAATCTTACCCCTTTCACGCCTTTCAGGTCCCCCTTCAACAGCGAGTCCAGGGTGAAGATCACATTATGGCTCATGCTCTGGAGCTGAAGAGATAGAGAGCGAGAGAGATAGAGAGAGAGAAAAGGGTTAGGATGAGAAAGAGAAAGAGAGAGAGCGGGAGAGAGAGAGTTGTTCAGTAACTCGGTCACCAGGGCAAGAGCCAGGATGGCTACTCTTTCAGCTTTCATCTGGAGTACATCAACAAATACTTGTGATGGCCCGAAGAAACCTTGACAGTATTATCTTCAGTTTAGGGGTGAACTAAATCTTGGCTATTTAGGAACCAGCAAAAACATTTTAGACTCTTAAAGTGTGCTAAGCTATTTAGGAATCAGCAAAAGCAATTTGACTACCATTTGCTTACAGCGCTGTAACCACATTGATCAATGCAAGTCAATATTCCTGAGCATTTATTCCATTTGGGCCTGTGATGGTCAGTGCCAAGTCCCATCCGGTCCGGGAAACAAACAACACTTAATGGCCACTAATGTGTTGCTTAAGTGCCTCCGTTGCAAAGACCCAATGTCTAAATCAATCACCTACTTATTGGCTGCTGCTCTACTATTAGAGCTGGCCATGGTCTGTCTGTCTGCATCCCAAATGACACCCTATGTCCTATATAGTGCACTACTTTTGACCAGAGCTCTATGGGGGTTCTATGGGCCCTGGTCAAAAGTAGTGCACTATAAAGAGAATTGGGTGCCATTTGGGATGTCTCACTTTTTGGAGTGGATGGATACTACTAAGACTGGCCTCAACCCCACTACTCACTACTCTAGCAGACCAACAGGGTGGTCTCCTTCCTCTCACTCTGCTCTCCAGAGAGAGGCCCCTTATTTATGGGTGGTAAATACCACAAACTAGTGTCAGCATATAGAGAGTTTACTCCATACATAGAGAGAGAGAGAGAGAGAGAGAGAGAGAGAAAGAGAGAGAGAGCAAGGGAAAGAGAGAGAGAGAGAGAGCGAGAAAAAGAGAGAGAGAGAGAGAGCAAAATGTCCGCCAGAATAATAGCAACGTCAATAACCAATGGTGATGTATCAATACTTTTACCAATAGTAGTACACACTGACACCAGCCCTTGGGGAGCACTTATCAAAAGGATATATTCAATAAACACTCAAATGACAACTACAGTGCATTTGTAAAGTATTCAGACCCCTTTACTTTTTGAACATTTTGTAACATTAAGGTCTTATTCTAAAATTGATTAAATACTTTTTTCCCCTCATCAATCTATACACAATACCCCATAATGACAAAGCAAAAACAGGTTTTTAAACATTTACATAATTATTCAGACTCTTTACTCAGTACTTTGTTGAAGCACCTTTGGCAGCGATTACAGAATCGAGTCTTTGCGATTTGATGCAACAAGCTTGGCACACCTGTATTTGGGGAGTTTCTCCCATTCTTCTCTGCAGATCCTCTCAAGCTCTGTCAGGTTGGATGGGGAGCATTGCTGCACAGATATTTCCAGGTTTCTCCAGAGATGTTCGACCGGATTCAAGTCCGGGCTCTGGCTGGGCCACTCAAGGACATTTAGATACTTGTCCCGAAGCCACTCATTGTCTTGGCTGTGTGCTTAGGGTCATTGTCCTGTTGGAAGGTGAACCTTCGCCCCAGTCTGAGGTCCTGAACGCTCTGAAGCAGGTTTTCATCAAGGATCTCTCTGTACTTTGCTCCGTTCATCTTTCCCTCGATCCTGACTAGTCTCCCAGTCCCTTCCGCATTCAGGCCAAAGAGTTCAATCTTGGTTTCATCAGACCAGAGAATCTTGTTTCTCATGGTCTAAGAGTCTTTAGGTGACTTTTGGCAAACTCCAAGCGGGCTGTCATGTGCCTTTTACTGAGGAGTGGCTTCCGTCTGGCCACTTTACCATGAAGGCCTGACTGGTGGAGTGCTGCAGAGATGGTTGTCCTTCTGGAAGGTTCTCCCATCTCCACAGAGGAAATCTCACCTCCCTGACCAAGGCTCTTCTCCCCCAATTGCTCAGTTTGGCCGGGCGACCAGCTCTAGGAAGATTCTTGGTGTTTCCAAACTTCTTCCATTTAAGAAGGGCAAGGTGACCGGAAACATGACCGAATACAAACAGTGTAGCTATTCCCTCCGCAAGGCAATCAAACAAGCTAAGCGTCAGTATAGAGATAAAGTAGAGTTGCAATTCAACGGCTCAGACACGAGAGGTATGTGGCAGGGTCTACAGTCAATCACGGACTATTAAAGGAAAACCAGCCCCGTCGCGGACCAGGATGTCTTGCTCCCAGACAGAATAAAACAACTTCTTTGCCAATGAGGACAATACAGTGCCACTGACATGGCCCGCTACCAAAACCTGCGGGCTCTCCTTCACTGCAGCCGACGTGAGCAAAACATTTAAACGTGTCAACCCTCGCAAGGCTGCAGGCCCAGACGGCATCCCCAGCCGCATCCTCAGAACATGTGCAGACCAGCTGGCTGGTGTGGTTACTGACATATTCAATCAATCCTTATCCCAGTCTGCTGTCCCCACATGCTTCAAGAGGGCCACCATTGTTCCTGTTCCCAAGAAAGCTAAGGTAACTGAGCTAAATGACTACCGCCCCGTAGCACTCACTTCTGTCATCATGAAGTGCTTTGAGAGACTAGTCAAGACTAGTCACCATATCACCTCCACCCTACCTGACACCCTAGACCCACTCCAATTTGCTTACTGCCCCAATAGGTCCACAGACGACGCAATCGCAATCACACTGCACACTGCCCTAACCCATCTGGACAATGGGAATACCTATGTGAGAATGCTGTTCATCGACTACAGCTCAGCATTTAACACCATAGTACCCTCCAAACTCGTCATTATGCTCAAGACCCTGGGTCTCGACCCCGCCCTGAGCAACTGGGTCCTGGACTTCCTGACGGGCAGCCCCCAGGTGGTGAGGGTAGGTAACAACATCTCCACCACGCTGATCCTCAAAACTGGGGCCCCACAAGGGTGTGTTCTCAGCCCTCTCCTGTACTCCCTGTTCACCCACGACTGCGTGGCCATGCACGCCTCCAACTCAATCATCAAGTTTGCAGACGACACTACAGTGGTTGGCTTGATTACCAACAACGACGAGACGGCCTACAGGGAGGAGGTGAGGGCCCTCGGAGTGTGGTGTCAGGAAAATAACCTCACACTCAACGTCAACAAAACAAAGGAGATGGTCGTGGACTTCAGGAAACAGCAGAGGGAGCACCCCCCTATCCACATCGATGGGACAGTAGTGGAGAGGGTAGAAAGTTTCAAGTTCCTCGGTGTACACATCACGGACAAACTGAAATGGTCTAACCACACAGACAGCGTGGTGAAGAAGGCGCAGCGCCTCTTCAACCTCAGAAGGCTGAAGAAATTCGTCTTGTCACCAAAAACACTCACAAACTTTTACAGATGCACAATCGAGAGCATCCTGTCGGGCTGTATCACCGCCTGGTACGGCAACCACAAGGCTCTCCAGAGGGTAGTGAGGTCTGCACAACGCATCACCGGGGGCAAACTACTTGCCCTCCAGGACACCTACACCACCCGATGTCACAGGAAGGCCAAAAAGATCATCAAGGACAACAACCACCCGAGCCACTGCCTGTTCACCCCGCTATCATCCAGAAGGCGAGGTCAGTACAGGTGCATCAAAGCAGGGACCGAGAGACTGAAAAACAGCTTCTATCTCAAGGCCATCAGACTGTTAAACAGCCATCACTAACATTGAGTGGCTGCTGCCAACATACTGTCTCAACTCCAGCCACTTTAATAATGGAAAAATTTATGTAATAAATGTATCACTAGCCACTTTAAACAATGCCACTTCATATAATGTTTACATACCCTACATTACTCAACTCATATGTATATACTGTACTCTATACCATCTACTGCATCTTGCCATCTTGATGTAATGTATCACTAGCCACTTTAAACAATGCCACTTTTATATGTTTACATATCCTTAAGAACTCATCTCATATGTATATACTGTACTCTATACCATCCACTGCATCTTGCCTATGCTGTTCTATACCATCACTCATTCATATATTTTTTTATGTACATATTCTTATTCATTCCTTTACACTTGTGTGTATAAGGTAATTGATGTGAAATTGTTAGGTTAGATTACTCGTTGGATATTACTGCATTGTCGGAACTAGAAGCACAAGCATTTTGCTACACTCACATTAACATCTGCTAACCATGTGTATGTGACAAATAAAATTTGATTTAATTTGATTTGAAGAAGAAAAAAGAATGATGGAGGCCACTGTGTTCTTGGGGACCTTCAATGCTGCAGACATTTTTTGATACCCTTTCCCAGATCTGAGCCTCAGCACAATCCTGTCTCGGAGCTCTACGGACAATTCCTTCGACCTCATGGCTTGGTTTTTACTCTGACATGCACTGTCAACTGTGGGACCTTATATAGACAGTTGTGTGCCTTTTCAATCATGTCCAATCAATTGAAGGGATGGCCTCTTCTTCCAACAACAATCACTCACACACACAGGATTCCAACAGGACACATTTTTCAAAAGAAATATTGGGAAATCTACGGCAGAGAGATGAGAGCAGACTAGTGAAAAAAGAACGTAAGAGAAAGATGAAGCAGCAGTCACCTATATTGAGATGATTGTGAGGCCGGTTTTGTCAGGGTGGTCTATTTCAACAACAACAAAAAATTGCTTGATAATAGCTTGGAATATTCAGTGGAATTCGAAACTATTGCAGCCACCTCTAATGAAGACATACAGTTGAAGTCGGAAGTTTACATACACCTTAGGCAAATACATTTAAACTCAGTTTTTCACAATTCCTGACATTTAATCAGAGTAAAAATTCCCTGTCTTAGGTCAGTTAGGATCACCACTTTATTTTAAAAATGTGAAATGTCAGAATAATAGTAGAGAGAATGATTTATTTCAGCTTTTATTTCTTTCATCACATTCCCAATGGGTCAGAAGTTTACATACACTCAATTAGTATTTGGTAGCATTGCCTATAAATTGTTTAACTTGGGTCAAACGTTTCGGGTAGCGTTCCACAAGCTTCCCACAATAAGTTGGGTGAATTTTGGCACATTCCTCCTGACAGAGCTGGTGTAACTGAGTCAGGTTTGTAGGCCTCCTTGCTCACACACACTTTTTCAGTTCTGCCCACAAATGTACTATAGGCTTGAGGTCAGGGCTTTGTGATGGCCACTCCAATACCTTGACTTTGTTGTCCTTAAACCATTTTGCCACAACTTTGGAAGTATGCTTGGGCTCATTGTGCATTTGGAAGTCCCATTTGCGACCAAGCTTTAACTTCCTGACTGATGTGTTGAGATGTTGCTTCAATATATGCACATAATGTTCCTCCCTCATGATGCCATCCATTTTGTGAAGTGCACCAGTCCCTTCTGCAGCAAAGCACGCCCACAACATGATGCTACCACCCTCGTGCTTCACGGTTGGGATGGTGTTCTTCGGCTTGCAAGCCTCCCCCTTTTTACTCCAAACATAATGATGGTCATTATGGCCAAACAGTTCTATTTTTGTTTCATCAGACCAGAGGACATTTCTCAAAAAGGTACGATCTTTGTCCCCATGTGCAGTTGCAAACCGTAGTCTGGCTTTTTTATGGCCGTTTTGGAGCAGCGGCTTCTTCCTTGCTGAGCGGCCTTTCAGGTTAAGTCGATATAGGACTCGTTTTACTGTGGATACCGATACTTTTGTACCTGTTTCCTCCAGCATCTTCACAAGGTCCTTTGCTGTTGTTCTGGGATTGATTTGCACTTTTTGCACCAAAGTAAGTTAATCTCTAGGAGACAAAAGGCGTCTCCTTCCTTAGCAGTGTGACGGCTGCGTGGTCCCATGGTGTTTATACTTGCATACTATTGTTTGTACAGATGAACGTGGTACCTTCAGGAGTTTGGAAATTGCTCCCAAGGATGAACCAGACTTGTGGAGGTCTACATTTTTTTTCTGAGGTCTTGGCTGATTTATTTTGATGTCAAGCAAAGAGGCACTGAGTTTGAAGGTAGGCCTTGAAATACATCCACAGGTACACCTCCAATTGACTCAAATTATGTAAAAAAATCCAGAAAAACGCATGTAAAAAATGTTATAAATTCATTTGCATTTTAATGAGGGAAATAAGTATTTGACCCCCTCTCAATCACAAAGATTTCTGGCTCCCAGGTGTCTTTGATACAGGTAACAAGCTGAGATTAGGAGCACTCCCTTTAAGAGTGTGGCTACAATGCAAATGTCATGTGTAAAATCGTTTTTTTATGTCCTTTTGGAAGTAAATCTCCTTTGCACTGCACTGCTTTGTAACACCTTTTGCATAGTTGTTTCAGTGGGCTGGCCCTCATCATCTGCTCTGTAAGCAAAGTATTCCAAAGTTTGCTTCTGGAGCCAGTTTTGTCAACAAGCTGCGGGTGTGGAGGTATGATGTTTTGGTTTGAAAAAGCCATGCTGTCTGCATTTTCTCTCTCTCGCTTGCTTCTAAAGAGTGGCTTCCGCTTTGTCAGTGTAGCCTGGCTAGCTTACTACTTATTGCCCTCTTGAAAAGATTCAGACAAAATACTAGACAGACTCGGTCCTCTCAATCCATATCAGATGTGAGACACATTTTACAGTAGTACTGAAAGTAACACAAATTCTTGTATCAAACCATTTTTCATGATCTAGTAAATGTTTCTGTATAACGTATAACACTATCATGTGTACACAAACACACAAGCACAGACACACACAAACCTACACACACACAGGTGTGCATTTGTAATTTGATCAGCTTCTCACAGCAGGAAAATAATCCTGCAGCAACAGGAAATGTGAATTATTATGTTGATTATAATTAATGTACATTTTCAAGTGGTTGACACATTTTTTGTTAAGATAAATCTGACATTTTAAAGTGGAAATTACAAATTTCAGAAGCCTTTTTAAACGTTGATTACACTACAATCCTGCTGCGCACGAAAATTATCTGAGACAACAGTGTGATAAAATTAAGATAGGACATCTGTACCCAAGTCAAGTCCATCCCAAGATGGGAAACCCTCATGTGAAGGTGTTGGCACTGTCACCTCTTTGTCAATTAAATGGTGGACATTCTGGGCATTATCAGCCATGAGTAACTGAACTGTAAAAAAGTCCTGTGTGTCTCACCAGGTTCTTGAGCAGGGTCGACAGCTCCTTGGTCAGGGTGGAGAACTTGACGAAGGCTGTTCCCAGGTCAGGGTTGTCTCTGCTGATGAAATTGCTGCCAAACTTATCCAGAGCCTGGGCATAGTTCTCCTCATTCTGGACATGGTCTGGGAGAGGGAGACAGAGGGAGACAATCAAGGTTAACATTAGTTTGAATTTGAAATACTGATAACAAGGGTAGTGTTGCTAGGTTTTGCATCCCAAAATGCACCCTATTCCTTATATAAAGCACTACTTCAGTAGTGCAGTATATAAAGGGGTCCATAGGACTCTGGTCAAAGTAGTGCATAGGGAATAGGGTGCCATTTAGGACACAGCCAGGGACAGGTAATTGTGATCAAGCATTGAAAGGTTGACATTTGCCATTTGCCATTTGCCATCTGGTTACAAATGCAACAGCTTAGTGTGGTTTCTAATCACTTTTACAACTTAAATCAGATTGTCATTCTGTAAAGTTCAATATGAAGGGGTAGATCTTGCTAACTGGGTGTGGGTGAATGGGTTGAAGAGGGGCATTGGTAGACTGCCATTTCATTAGGAAAAATGATTGGTGCATGATGCAATGGGGGTAGACTCGCATTCATTGTTATAGTACAGCTAAACCAGGATCTGTCACAACTTTCTATCAGCATGTTAATGTGCAACCAGAGGAAAAATAACTCTGGACCACCTATACTCCACACACAGAGACGCATACAAAGCTCTCCCTCGCCCTCCATTTGGCAAATCGGACCATAATTCTATCCTCCTGATTCCTGCTTACAAGCAAAAATTAAAGCAGGAAGCACCAGTGACTAGATCAATAAAAAAGTGGTCAGAGGAAGCAGATGCTAAGCTACTGAACTGTTTTGCTAGCACAGACTGGAATATGTTCCGGGATTCCTCCGATGGCATTGAGGAGTACACCACATCAGTGCATCGATGACGTCGTCCCCACAGTGACCATACGTACATACCCAAACCAGAAGCTATGGATTACAGGCAGCATCCACACTGAGCTAAAGGCTAGAGCTGCCGCTTTCAAGGAGCTGCCGCTATGCCCTCCGACGAACCTTCAAACAGCAAAGTGTCAATACAGGACTAAGATCAAATTGAACTACACCGGCTCTGACGTACTACACAGCCGAGAGCTGCCCAGTGACACGGGTCTACCAGACGAGCTAAACTACTTCTATGCTCGCTACGAGGCAAATAGCATTTAAACATGCATGAGAGCACCAGCTGTTCCGGAAGACTGTGTGATCACGCTCTCCGCAGCCGATGTGAGTAAGACCTTTAAACAGGTCAACATTCACAAGGCTGCAGGGCCAGACAGATTACCAGGACGTGTACTCCGGGCATGCGCTGACCATCTGGCAAGTGCCTTCACTGACATTTTCAACCTCTCGCTGTCTGAGTCAGTAATACCAACATGTTTTAAGCAGACCACCATAGTCCCTGAGCCCAAGAACACTATGGTAACCTGCCTAAATGACTACTGACCCATAGCACTCACGTCTGTAGCCATGAAGTGCTTTGAAAGGCTGGGCATGGCTCACATCAACACCATCATCCCAGAAACCCTAGACCAACTCCAATTTGCATACCGCCCCAACAGATACACAGATGATGCAATCTCTATTGCACTCCACACCGCCCTTTCACACCTGGACAAAAGGAACACCTATGTGAGAATGCTATTCATTGACTACAGCTCAGCATTCAACACCATAGTGCCCTCAAAGCTCATCAAAAGGCTAAGGACCCTGGGACTAAACACCTCCCTCTGCAACTGGATCCTGGACTTTCTGACGAGCCGCCCCCAGGTGGTAAGGGTAAGTAACAACACATCCGCCACGCTGATCCTCAACACAGGGGCCCCTCAGGGGTGCATGCACAGTCCCTCCTGTACTCCCTGTTCACTCATGACTGCACGGCCAGGCACAACTCCAACACCATCATTAAATTTGCCAATGACACAACAGTGGTAGACCTGATCACCAACAACAATGAGACAGCCTATAGGGAGGAGGTCAGAGACCTGGCCATGTGGTGCCAGGACAACAACCTCTCCCTCAATGTGATCAAGACAAAGGAGATGATTGTGGACTACAAGAAAAAGAGGACCGAGCACGCCCTCATTCTCATCGACGTGGCTGCAGTGGAGCAGGTTGAGAGCTTCAAGTTCCTTGGTGTCCACATCACCAACAAACTAACATGGTCCAAGCACACCAAGACAGTCGTGAAGAGGGCACGACAAAACCTATTCCACCTCAGGAGACTGAAAAGATTTGGCATGGGTCCTCAGATCCTCAAAAGGTTCTACAGCTGCACCATCGAGAGCATCCTGACTGGTTGCATCACTGCCTGGTATGGCAACTGCTCGGCCTCCGACCGCAAGGCACTACAGAGGGTAGTGCGAACGGCCCAGTACATCACTGGGGCCAAGCTTCCTGCCATCCAGGAGCTCTATACCAGGCGGTGTCAGAGCAAGGCCCTAAAAATTGTCAAAGAGTCCAGCCACCCTAGTCATAGACTGCTCTCCCTGCTACCGCACGGCAAGCGGTACTGGAGCGCCAAGTCTAGGTCCAAGAGGCTTCTAAACAGCTTTTACCCCCAAGCCATAAGACTCCTGAACATCTTGTCAAATGGCTACTCAGACTATTTGCAGGGCTGTATATGGGATTGAACTGTATCCAAAATCAGACAGGATACCTGAGCAGGGCCAGGTCAGAAAGGGTCCAGAAACCCCCTCTTCAAGGCACTAACAAACTAAAACTGACTATGTGGAGAGAAGGTTCAAACTCTGAAATATTTAGTTTCATAAGAGGGTATAATTACTCACCCAGACCAGTCTATATAGAGATCATCCTTTTTCAATGTCTTCCACAAGCGCAACCCTCTGGTTAATGAGCCTAGAAAACTGACAGAGAGCTTTCTCTCACCTTGGCCTGAGCTGTAGATGGCCTTGACTGATTTCTTCACCTTCTGCAGCGCAGTCCTGTCCTGATCCAAAGCCTGTAAACACAGAATGAGAGAGAGAGAAAGAGAGAGAGAGGATTGTTAAGGATTTACAATAGCATCACAGACTGAACTTTGTAACCAAAACACAACACAATTGTTATACTGTAAATTATAGTCATTTCAGAGACCGAAGCTAACCTTCTGAACACTATGACATTTTTACAGTGCTGGCATAAAAACGGGCATAACAATTTATCAAATGCTCAAAAAGCACCACATGACCTGAAATATGGCTTATCAACATTCCAAATGAAATTCCAAACTGTTTGTTATATAAGGGTTCCATACAGTAGCATCATTAGGACAGTTGCGCCTCAGGTAGAGCAGCTGTCTCTTCTCCACGCTTCTCTGTTTCGCAAAGAGCAAGACCATGGCCCTTCTTGCTATTCGACTAGTCCTGCTATTCTGTTGGTGTTTTAAAAATCTATTAATATCACAAAGCTGAGATAGCATTGAATAACACTAGGGCTGTCCCGGACTAAAATAAATATTGGTCGAACAAAGAGTCGTCTGCTCTTTCGACCAATCGATTGGTCGTATTTTTTATGTGTATATTTCCATATATAGATACATGCTATGTGTTATAATCAAATCAACGATATGCACTGCACTTGTCTGATGCTTTAAGCAAACTTGATTGAGCCGGACCTGGCTTAGACTTGCTGCGCTGTGTTAAAAAAAAGACAGCGATTGACTGTGTGCCTAGCATCTGTTGTCTCTCCTCCCTGCTGCAGCGACCACCACAGAACAGAACATCAGCAGTGTGTATCGCGCTGTCTGTGTTGCTGAAACTGCAACATAATTACAGCCATTTCTGATTGAAAAGTTGTTACCGAAACCCTTAATTTGTTTAGGAAAAACATTCTCTATTCCCTTGCTCTCTTTACGTGACAATAAGGCCTGACCTATAGCATATCATAATCACATGAATAAATTGGTTATAACAAACTCTGAACACCGTAACACATGTGACAGCAAAATGGATGCAGAGGACGAACAAGTAAACTCGAAAAGGGGTAATGTTTACTGGTTGCGCAGGAGGTAAAGGGGATGTCAGAGGTGTGGAATAAATGTAACTAGTTGTGGGGAAATACAGGAGATCAAGAAAAAGAAGGTATGAAGCCAGCACTGTATTGTCACGTCCTGACGATGGTAAGAGGTCATTTGCCATAGTAGAGTGGTCAGGGCGTGGCAGGGGGGTTTGTTTTGTAGGTATTTTGGGTTTTCTGTTTCTATGTGGGTTTGTTCTAGTTATCATTTTCTATGTGTTGGTTTTCATGTTCGGCCGGGTATGGTTTCCAATCAGAGGCAGGTGTCTTTCGTTGTCTCTGATTGGAAGCCATACTGAGGCAGCCTGTTTTTCCTTTGGGGATGTGGGTAGTTGTTTTCCGTTTTGTCTGAGTACCTTACGGAACTGTTGGCTGTCGTTCTGTTATTTTGTTTAAGTGTTCTCGTGAAATAAAGTAAGAATGAGCACTCTACACGCTGCGTCTTGGTCCCCTTTCATCGACCGCTGTGATGAAAGGGGACCAAGGTGCCCTGTGTACTAAACAGGTGCTGTTAGATTACAATGTCATTTTTCTGACCGTTTGGAACAATGTAAACAACACAAAATAAATTATAAGTGTACCAGAGTCTGTTGAAACGTTTTGGCCTATTCATTGTTTAAGCTAATCATTCAATGGTTGCTTTTTTATTTTATTTAAAAACGGTTGATTGCATTTCACATCATGAATGACTCGTATACTGTGTGATGATATGAACAAATAAACTATTGATTGATACAGTAGTCTATATAAGAATTTAAATACAGGCCTAAGTAAGTTACCTTATTAATAAGACTAAACAGGATGCGCTCTTACAGTGGCTTGCGAAAGTATTCACCCCCCTTGGCATTTTTCCTATTTTGTTGCCTTACAACCTGGAATTAAAATAGATTATTGAGGGTGGACTTTTTTTTTCTTGTGAAACAAACAAGTGTGACGACCCTCCCACTCTGTCTGCCATATTCTTTCTCTTTGCTCTTGTTTTCCTTATGAGGATGTCGGCGGGAGGAGCTGGGAGGGTCGTCAGCAACATGGGACACACCTGGGCCAGGGTTTGTCCCGGGATAAATACACCTCTTCCCCATTCATTGAGGAGACTCTCTACATGCAGACACACTGATAGAGTTTGGTTATGGCATTTTTGTGGCTGTTTTGTTTGTTTGCTTTGGCACCTTTCAACACCCCTCATTATCACATTTATGCACGCAAACACTCACTTACACTACGGATTACTGACTACGCACACCACTGTAAATTGTATTTAGTTTACTTCAGTTAAAAAATGTATTTTGTTATTCCTTATCTCCATGTTGTCTCCCTTTTTGTTACGAACTTCAAGCCGGTTCGTAACACAAGAAATAAGACAAAAAAACAGAACTTGAGCATGCATAACTATTCACCCCCCCAAAGTCAGTACTTTGTAGAGCCACCTTTTGCAGCAATTACAGATGCAAGTCTCTTAGGGTATGTCTCTAAAAGCTTGGCACATCTAGCCACTGGGATTTTTCTCCATTCTTCAAGGCAAAACTGCTCCAGCTCCTTCAAGTTGGATTGGTTCCGCTAATGTACAGCAATCTTTAAGTCATACCACAGATTCTCAATTGGATTGATGTCTGGGCTTTGACTAGGCCATTCCAAGACATTTAAATGTTTCCCCTTAAACTCCTCAAGTATTGCTTTAGCAGTATGCTTGGGGTCATTGTCCTGCTGGAAGGCGAACCTCCGTCCCAGTCTCAAATCTCTGGAAGACTGAAACAGGTTTCCCTCAAGAATTTCCCTGTATTTAGCACCATCCATCATTCCTTCAATTCTGCCCAGTTTCCCAGTCCCTGCCAATGAAAAACATCCCCACAGCATGATGCTGCCAACATGGGGATGGTATTCTCGGGGTGATGAGAGGCGCTGGGTTTGAACCAGACATAGCGTTTTCCTTGATGGCAAAATAGCTCAATTTAAAAAAAAGTATATGTTTGGAGAGTCTCCCACATGCATTTTGGAGAACACCAAACGTGTTCGCTTATTTTTTCTGGACACTCTTCCGTAAAGCCCAGCTCTGTGGACTGTACGGCTTAAAGTGGTCCTATGGACAGATACTCCCATCTCCGCTGTGGAGCTTTGCAGCTCCTTCAGGGTTATCTTTGGTCTCTTTGTTGCCTCTCTGATTAATGCCCTCCTTGCCTGGTCTGTGAGTTTTGGTGGGCGGCCCTCTCTTGGCAGGTTTGTTGTGGTGCCATATTCTTTTCATTTTTTAATAATGGACTTAATGGTGCTCCGTGGGATGTTCAAAGTTTCTGATATTTTTTTATAACCAACCCTGATCTGTACTTCTCCACAACTTTGTCCCTGACCTGTTTGGAGAGCTCCTTGGTCTTAGTGCCGCTTGCTTGGTGGTGCCCCTTGCTTAGTGGTGTTGCAGACTCTTGGGGCCTTTCAAAACAGGTGTATATATACTGAGATCATGTGACACTTAGATTGCACACAGGTGGACTTTATTTAGCTAATTATGTAACTTCTGAAGGTAATTGGTTGCACCAGATCTTATTTAGGGGCTTCATAGCAAAGGGGGTGAATACATACGCATGCACCACCTTTCCGTAAAAAAAGAAAAAGTTATACTTTTCATTTCACTTCACCAATTTGGACTATTTTGTGTATGTCCATTACATGAAATCCAAATAAAAATAAATGTATATTACAGGTTGTAATGCAACAAAATAGGAAAAATGCCAAGGGGGGTGAACACTTTTGCAAGGCACTGTAGGCCCACAACTCGATGGTGGTTATGCAAGGCTGCTATACTAAGCCTACTAATGATATTGACATTACTTATTATTATAATGCTGATCATAATAATAATAGTAATAAGGAGATAAAGGAAAAAGGTGGGTTATTATTATAAAAAAATACAAAAATCGGACAATTTGGAACAGTTTAAACAACACTAAATAAATTAAATAATACCAGAAAGGCTGGTCTATTGAAAAAAAAAGTGGAAAACCTTTATTACAGCAGAGCAAAGGTTAATAAAAGCCAAATTCGTGAGGCTTGGTGCTCACGGAATCAGTAGGCTATTAAACAATCACTCAAACAGGCAACAGAAGCAGGATCTGTCTTATGTCTGTAGATATACAGTGGGGGGGAAAAGTATTTGATCCCCTGCTGATTTTGTACGTTTGCCCACTTACAAAGAAATGATCAGTCTATAATTTTAATAGTAGGTTTATTTGAACAGTGAGAGACAGAATAACAACAAAAAAATCCTGAAAAACGCATGTCAAAAATGTTATAAAATGATTTGCATTTTAATGAGGGGAAATAAGTATTTGACCCCTCTGCAAAGCATGACTTAGTACTTGGTGGAAAAACCCTTGTTGGCAATCACAGAGGTCAGACGTTTCTTGTAGTTGGCCACCAGGTTTGCACACATCTCAGGAGGGATTTTGTCCCACTCCTCTTTGCAGATCTTCTCCAAGTCATTAAGGTTTCGAGGCTGACGTTTGGCAACTCGAACCTTCAGCTCCCTCCACAGATTTTCTATGGGATTAAGGTCTGGAGACTGGCTAGGCCACTCCAGGACCTTAATGTGCTTCTTCTTGAGCCACTCCTTTGTTGCCTTGGCCGTGTGTTTTGGGTCATTGTCATGCTGGAATACCCATCCACGACCCATTTTCAATGCCCTGGCTGAGGGAAGGAGGTTCTCACCCAAGATTTGATGGTACATGGCCCCGTCCATCGTCCCTTTGATGCGGTGAAGTTGTCCTGTCCCCTTAGCAGAAAAACACCCCCAAAGCATAATGTTTTCACCTCCATGTTTGACGGTGGAGATGGTGTTCTTGGGGTCAAAGGCAGCATTCCTCCTCCTCCAAACACGGCGAGTTGAGTTGATGTCAAAGAGCTCCATTTTGGTCTCATCTGACCACAACACTTTCACCCAGTTGTCCTCTGAGTCATTCAAATGCTCATCAGACGGGCATGTATATGTATTCTTGAGCAAGGGGACCTTGCGGGCGCTGCAGGATTTCAGTCCTTCACGGCGTAGTGTGTTACCAATTGTTTTCTTGGTGACTATGGTCCCAGCTGCCTTGAGATCATTGACAAGATCCTCCCGTGTAGTTCTGGGCTGATTCCTCACCGTTCTCATGATCATTGCAACTCCACGAGGTGAGATCTTGCATGGAGCCCCAGGCCGAGGGAGATTGACAGTTCTTTTGTGTTTCTTCCATTTGCGAATAATCGCACCAAATGTTGTCACCTTCTCACCAAGCTGCTTGGCGATGGTCTTGTAGCCCATTCCAGCCTTGTAGCCCATTCCAGCCTTGTAGCCCATTCCAGAGCTCTTTTGTCTTGGCCATGGTGAAGAGTTTGGAATCTGATTGATTGATTGCTTCTGTGGACAAGTGTCTTTTTTTACAGGTAACAAGCTGCGGTTAGGAGCACTCCCTTTAAGAGTGTGCTCCTAATTTCAACTCATTACCTGTATAAAAGACACCTGGGAGCCAGAAATCTTTCTGATTGAGAGGTGGTCAAATACTTATCAATTTATAACATTTCTGACATGCGTTTTTCTGGATTTTTTTGTTCTTATTCTGTCTCTCACTTTTCAAATAAACCTACCATTAAAATTATAGACTGATCCTTTCTTTGTCAGTGGGCAAACGTACAAAATCAGTAGGGGATCAAATACTTTTTTCCCCCACTGTACAGTATATGGATGATTTATAAATTCAGGCACATTTAACAGTTAGGCTATTGATTATAGACCTAATTAAGTTGGGGTTTCCTCTCTCCTCACTTTCCTTAGACAATTAAGGCAAGGGCTGTTTTCTCGTCTCCTAACTCTGCTGCTGCCTCCGCCACATTGTTCTCAACACCAATATGCTGGTTAACTTTTCCATTATGCACATAGCAACATGGTCTAGGAAAAGGCGCCAATTCAACAGCGCACTGATGCGTTTCAGAACCACGGACAGCGACTGTTATCCAACGCAGGAGAAAGCGCGTTTGTTTTAAATTAATATATTTTTGATTTGTGTTGCACAATTGTTCTTACATATTATAACCATATACAATTTCAGTAGCACGTCTTAGAATGATGGACTGTGCCATCCCCACAGCCTCCACAATGGATCAGTCCACTCAGACAGGAGCCAATCAGACAGGTGTCTTGTACACCATGATTTGTTCTTGTTATCCATTTTTTGCTACTGCTCGACTAAAGAAATCTAAGTCAACCAACATGCTATCGACCAAACCAGTCAACTAAATGGGGCCAGCCCTAAAAATACACACACACTGACTACTACACTAACACACACACAGTATCTGTCCAAGTTCACTGTCTAAATGGTGATAAAATACTGGATAACTCTAACAAGATTTGTTATACCTACAGTAATGAAGTCTCTAGCACTCATTTACAAGGCATATTTCCTTGATTATGATCTGTGCTGTGATTGAATCAAAGGCAGATGTTTGTTTACTAAAGTAGTGCACTACTTTTGACCAGAGCCCTATGGGCCAGACCCTCTCGCCGCACAGAGCGTGCAATTAGGAGAACGCTGATGTCATGCTTTATCGCCGCTGAGGGCAGAGCAACTCTGCATACTCTGTTCTTGGCTCACAGCACTACTAACGCCTACTTGGAAATGCGCTTGTTTTCAAAATCTCTGTGCTCTGTGGAAGTGTAGAACGTCTGCGCAGGTCGAAGGTTTCGCTTTTGTGTTTTTCAATGCCGGGTTTTCTGTACCATTCGCCACAGAGCCAGATTACATGACTGTGAGGTTTGATGTGCCAAAACAAATGTTCAGGTTAAGAGGATTTGATTGTATCACAAACAGTACTCACACACTCAGATGTGTAGAAGAACACACACATAAACACACACACGCACACTTATGGAGATGATAAACACCAACATAAATACATGAAATTGGGCTCCGCTGATCACAGGGGAGGCATCCTACAACGTCGGTCGAGCTAATTCAATTTCACGATGCAATTAAGGCCCAGTCTCGGTTGTCCCCTGGACAGTTTTACGTCGCTCTTACACAATTTATGGCTGCAGTAGTGTATGGCCCCGGGGCCTTCAGTGCCCTTACTCCCATTGCACTGTGCTTTGATCTCTCTCTCTCTAACGCAGGAGCACGACCTGGCGCTAGTGTATGTACCGTTACCTAGTAGCCTACATACAAATACTCTCATACTGTATGTGATCCTTCAGTGTGGTCCTATCTAGACTAGAATGTTCTGTGTATTCACAGAGAAGGCAACTTTGTAGAGAGTGTGGTTGGTATAATCAACATCCTTTTCATAAATATTAGGCTATAGTCTAGAACCTGTTTATCTCTAGTCTGTACTTGCTTAGTGATATACTACATCATCATAATATGATAAGAATATAGGCTACTGTAGACCAAGGACACAGACAAGGTCATAGGCATCATGGTGGACCCCCTGACACCCTAATCCATGAATGATTATTCAGAGAGGCAGTAGACTGAGATGAATTCTCCAGAGGGATCAAAGGCAATGCATGCAGCAGCAGCAGGAAGACTGCCTCTCTAATGGTGCCCATGTTACAGGGCAAGAGAGCGAGAGAGAGTGAGAGAGAGAGAGAGAGAGAGCGAGAGAGAGAGAGAGAGAGAGGAGCAGCTGGCACCCCCGCCAAAGGTCACCCATAATCCTCTCTGTGTCTGCGTTGCGGTAATTAAATATTCTGCTTTGATATGAACATGCTTTTACATTAGTAGGGAACATGTAACGTCGACTTGACATTACAGGGACAGGGATATATGTGTTGTGTTCCCAGGGTCCTTGCGACCACAGGAGTAGGGTTTTTAGAGGCCTTTGTCCTACTGTAGCACAAGCTTCAGTTTTTTTTCTCACAGAGCAAACCACCATTGAGGCCATTTTTTATTGACGATGAAGCAACAGACAGTGTGTGACAACCGTATAGATTTCAGTTACGACTGAACAAGGTCAATTGTCAATTGCATTACTGGCATTCAAAATCGCTTACATAATTATCACAGAAAGCACAGTAAAGACTTTGGGGTGGGTTCAGGAAAATTCACACTCATTCCAATATGTCGTGGAAACACTGTTTTAGGTTTACTGTAATATATGCAAGCAAGTGTTACCATCAAATCAATGAGGATAAACACTAGATGTGAAGGAGGGAGGGGAATTTGGCTTTGAGCATTCAGCTCAGTCTCCAAGGGTCAAAATAGTTCAATGGAACACAGCTCACTTGGCTAACAGTCCTCCGCACCCTCTGGCAACCAGTAAGAACGCATCTCAGCTCTAGCAAGAATTCCCTCACAAAGCCTGCAAACTATTCAATATAGTCAATTCTTTGTTCTGATCGACCAACAGCCAATGTTCAGCTCTGACACAATCCAGTGTGATTGGTGGGTGGGCCAATGACTCAAAACAAGAGTTGAGGGGATAGAGATGTTTCATACCTAATATTCTGAAAGGGAACCTAGCCCACAGTATATGGCAGTGTGTTGATTCCCCTGTGAAACGTCTACCACCATGAAAGCCCGTATTGTGCTGGTAGCTAGACATTGTGGCTGTGTGTGACGGGAGACGGGAAGGTAGAGAAGCTACAGCTTCAACACTTCCTGGTATGTGTCCCAAATGGCCCCCTATTCCCTATATAGTGCACTACTTTTGATCTGTGCTGTGCTGATCAAAAGTAGTGCACTAAAGTAATGCCATTTGGGATGCAGTTCTGAAGTTCCTGCCCCAGGTCTTATCCTCCCAGTGCAGAGCAGACCTGGCATTTCCCCTCCAGCCCTTCTTCCATAGGAAACAGGAAGCAACAGGCCTGACTGTCACTGAGCAGCAGCGACCTCCTGGTTTGTCTCTCTATTAGTTATAACACCATGGTATTTCACTGGCAACTTATGGTAAACCGCGTTTTGCAGATAAGTTATAGACCACAGTTACAGAAGTGTTATCTAGATTAATTTCTCTACTGTGAAATTTGTGGACGGCAAATTTCTCTGTCAATTGGTACTCACTCAGTTCATAACTTTGTCACTCAGTTCATAACAACATCAGTCACACGTACAGACAGACAGTAACGCGGTTGCCACAGAGATGTGATCGCGCTGTCTCGCACATCAGCAAGTTTCTCTAGTCTAACCATTCTGTCTATCTGTCTGTCTATCTGACATTAGTGGGCTGACACTCATGATGACGCAGTGCCTTGTAGTGAGTTCAAGAACCAACACCATATGAGTCCTGGTATCACAATGTCCCCCTTAGTTTAAGAAGACTCGTTTGTAACTAAGAGCTTCACTGTCGACCATGCATTAAAGACCAAAATTGGTTAAAGAAAATTGTGACAAATAAAAATATATACCAGTTTTATTTAAGGACAGCTGTGCTATAGATCGCAAAATAGTTGGGAAGAGATTTTCGCTGTACCGATTCCATGGCACATGGTTTATGAATTGACATGCCAAACGGCAGATTCAAAACTTTGAATTTTTGCAATTTTAATTATTATACAAAATTCTTTCAATGAATATAATTGTATATATACAGTGAGGGAAAAAAGTATTTAATCCCCTGCTGATTTTGTACATTTGCCCACTGACAAAGACATGATCAGTCTATTCTTTTAAATGGTAGGTTTATTTGAACAGTGAGAGACAGAATAACAACAACAAAAACCAGAAAAACGCATGTCAAAAATGTTATAAATTGATTTGCATTTTAATGAGGGAAATAAGTATTTGACCCCCTCTCAATCAGAAAGATTTCTGCCACCCAGGTGTCTTTTATACAGGTAACGAGGTGAGATTAGGAGCACACTCTTAAAGGGAGTGCTCCTAATCTCAGTTTGTTACCTGTAACAAAGACACCTGTCCACAGAAGCAATCAATCAGATTCCAAACTCTCCACCATGGCCAAGACCAAAGAGCTCTCCAAGGATGTCAGGGACAAGATTGTAGACCTACACAAGGCTGGAATGGGTTACAAGACCATCGCCAAGCAGCTTGGTGAGAAGGTGACAACAGTTGATTATTCGCAAATGGAAGAAACACAAAAGAACTGTCAATCTCCCTCAGCCTGGGGCTCCATGCAAGATCTCACTTCGTGGAGTTGCAATGATCATGAGAACGGTGAGGAATCAGCCCAGAACTACACGGGAGAATCTTGTCAATGACCTCAAGGCAGCTGGGACCATAGTCACCAAGAAAACAATTGGTAACACACTACGCCGTGAAGGACTGAAATCCTGCAGCACCCGCAAGGTCCCCCTGCTCAAGAAAGCACATATACATGCCCGTCTGAAGTTTGCCAATGAACATCTGAATGATTCAGAGGACAACTGGGTGAAAGTGTTGTGGTCAGATGAGACCAAAATGGAGCTCTTTGGCATCAACTCAACTCGCCATGTTTGGAGGAGGAGGAATGCTGCCTATGACCCCAAGAACACCATCCCCACCATCAAACATGGAGGTGGAAACATTATGCTTTGGGGGTGTTTTTCTGCTAAGGGGACAGGACAACTTCATCGCATCAAAGGGACGATGGACAGGGCCATGTACCATCAAATCTTGGGTGAGAACCTCCTTCCCTCAGCCAGGGCATTGAAAATGGGTCGTGGATGGGTATTCCAGCATGACAATGACCCAAAACACACGGCCAAGGCAACAAAGGAGTGGCTCAAGAAGAAGTACATTAAGGTCCTGGAGTGGCCTAGCCAGTCTCCAGACCTTAATCCCATAGAAAATCTGTGGAGGGAGCTGAAGGTTTGAGTTGCCAAACGTCAGCCTCGAAACCTTAATGACTTGGAGAAGATCTGCATAGAGGAGTGGGACAAAATCCCTCCTGAGATGTGTGCAAACCTGGTGGCCAACTACAAGAAACGTCTGGCCTCTGTGATTGCCAACAAGGGTTTTGCCACCAAGTACTAAATCATGCTTTGCAGAGAGGTCAAATACTTATTTCCCTCATTAAAATGCAAATCAATTTATAACATTTTTGACATGTGTTTTTCTGGATTTTTTGTTGGTATTCTGTCTCTCACTGTTCAAATAAACCTACCATTAAAATGATAGACTGATCATTTCTTTGTAAGTGGGCAAACGTACAAAATCAGCAGGGGATCAAATACTTTTTTCCCTCACTGTATGGGGGATACAGCCTTCCCAGCTCTGCAGATTTTGCTGCCAGGAGGGAGAGTCATTAGATGACTTATTTTGGTACTGTCCATATGTAGCTTGTTTTTGGTCACAGGTCCAGAAATGGCTGAAGAATCGCAACATTTACCTGGAGCTAACACTGCAGATAGCATTAAAGGGTGATTTGAAAAAGTCATAGTCAATCGATCAATAATATAATAATTATTTCAACAACAAAAATGTATCTTTCATTTACAATCTGTAGAAACTATGAGAATAGAAAGGTTCAGAACTTTTGTGAAGCATCACAGCACAGTTGAAAAATATATGGCAAATAGAAATCCAATATGGATGGTGTTAAGAGACAGATGGGAGGGGTTGAGTGGATCTGAAAGGTGGGACTAAAAACAACAAGATAACTAATGTAAAATATACTGTGTCCGTAAAATGCATATAGGTTCAGAACTTTTGTGAAACAGCACAGTTAAAAATATATGGCAAATAGAAATCAAAACGGGATGGTCTTGGAGTGCCACTACAGCCCCGTCGATGTTAATGGGGGCCTGTTCGGCCCGCCTTTTCCTATAGTCCATGATCATCTACTTTGTCTAGCTCACATTGAGGGAGAGATTGTTGTCCTGGCACCACACTGCCAGTTCTCTGACGACCTCCCTATAGGCTGTCTCATCGTTGTCGGTGATCAGGCCTACCACTGTTGTGTCGTCAGCAAACTTAATGATGGTGTTCGAGTTGTGTTTGGCCACGCAGTCATGGGTGAACAGGGAGTACAGGAGGGGACTAAGTACACACCCCTGAGGGGCCCCCACATTGAGGATCAGCGTGGCAGATGTGTTGTTGCCTACCCTTACCACCTGGGGGCGGCCAGTCAGGAAGTCCAGGATCCAGTTGCAGAGGGAGGTGTTTAGTACCAGGGTCCTTAGCTTAGTGATGAGCTTCGTGGGCACTATGGTGTTGAACACTGAGCTGTAGTCAATGAATAGCATTCTCACATAGGTGTTCCTTTTGTCCAGGTGGGAAAGGGCTGTGTGGAGTGTGATTGAGATTGCATCATCTGTGTATCTGTTGGGGCGGTATGCAAATTGGAGTGGGTCTAGGGTATTCGGGAGGATGCTGTTGATGTGAGCCATGACCAACCTTTCAAAGCACTTCATGGCTACTGACGTGAGTAATACAGGGTGGTAATCATTTAGGCAGGTTACCTTCGTTCCTTGGGCACAGGGACTATGGAGGTCTGTTTGAAACATGTAGGTATTACAGACTCGGTCAGGGAGAGGTTAAAAATGTCAGTGAAGACACTTGCCAATTGGTCAGCGCATGCTTTGAGTGCATGTCCTCGTAATTAGTCTGGCCCAGCGGCTTTGTGAATGTTGACCTGTTTAAAGGTCTTGCTCACATCGGCTACCGATAGCGTTATCACACAGTCATCCAGAACAGCTGGTGCTCTCGTGCATGCTTCAGTGTTGCTTGCCTCGAAGCGAGCATAAAAGGAATTTTTCTCATCTGGTAGGCTCGCATCACTGGGCAGCTGGCGTCTGGGTTTCCCTTTGTAGTCCATTACTGTTTTCAAACCCTGCCACATCCGAGGAGCTTCAGAGCCGGTGCAGTAGGATTCAATCTTAGTCCTGTATTTACGCTTTGCTTGTTTGATGGTTCATCTGAGGGCATAGTGGGATTTCTTATAAGCATCCAGATTAGTGTCCCGCTCCTTGAAAATGGCAGCTCTAGCCTTTAGCTCGATGCAGGTGTTGCCTGTAATCCATGGCTTCTGGTTGGGATATGTACGTACAGTCTGTCGGGTTCACCTTGGGGTCATGATAGGGGCTGTACCAAATGTTTGATGTATTATAATAATTGATTATGCTTATGTTGTATTAATAGAAGGGGAGGGGTTATAAGACCCCTCCCTCCTTACATTTATAGGGTCCTAGACTACAGATTAACAATATATATATTCATTATAATGTTTAATATTGTTCCACAGTCTTTTCTAGTCTCTGCCTCTTATAAAGAAATGGTCTGAGAGATGTGTGACTGTGAGACAGAACTCTGCAGGGGAGTGAAAGAGATAAGAGACTAGTCAGACATTCCACTATAAATCAACTTGGGGAGTGGACATTTACTGCTGAGCCTTTAGATAACACTGAAACTCTTGTTTGTATAGCTGTGTATGCATGGGCTTGGTCTCATGAGTAGAAGGTAATGACGTAGGCAGTGACATCACTAAGGCTGGACTTCGGGCTTAACAAAATAACTTGGACCCTTTACTATTTTGCTGAACTTACTCGGAAACATGCGTGCTATGTTCCTGTTGTCAACTCCTGTCTGCAATTGCATTAATAAAGGTTTTTGATTGATTTAATTAAAGATATTGTCTGAATGCTAATTTTGCCAATGAGCCAATGATTGACAAGGAACAAGGAACGAACCCCAAGTCACTGAGGGACGACGCCGTCGATGCACTTATTGATGAGGCCGATGACTGAGGTGGTATACTCCTCAATGCCATTGGATGAATCCCTGAACATATTTCAGTCTGTGCTAGAAAAACAGTCCTGTAGCATAGCATCTGCATCATCTGACCACTTTCTGGTACTTCCTGCTTCAGTTTTTGCTTGTAAGCAGGAATCAGGAGGATAGAATTATGGTCAGATTTGCCAAATGGAGGGCGGGGGAGAGCTTTGTATGCATCTCTGTGTGTGGTGTAAAGGTGGTCTAAAAATGTTTTTCCTCTGGTTGCACATGTGGCATGCCAGTAAAAGTGTGGTAAAACTGATTTAAGTTTGCCTGCATTAAAGTCCCCGGCCACTAGAAGCACCGCTTCTGGATGAGCATTTTCTTGTTTGCTTATGGCCTTATATAGTTGGATGAGTGCGGTCTTAGTGCCAGCATCGGTCTGTTGTGGTAAATAGACGGCTACGAATAATATAGATGAGAACTCTCTTGATAGATAGTGTGGTCTACAGCTTATCATAAGGTACTCTACCTCAGGCGAGCAATACCTTGAGACTTCTTTAATATTAGACATTGCGCACCAGCTGATATTGACAAATAGACAGTCACCCTCACCCCTCATCTTACCAGACGTAGCTTCTTCTCTGTTCTGCCGGTGCATGGAAAATCCTGCCAGCTCTATATTATCAGTGTCATCGTTCAGCCACGACTCGGTGAAACATAAGATATTACAGTTTTGAATGTCCCGTGGGTAGGATAATCATAATCGTAGGTCATCAATTTTATTTTCCAATGATTGCACATTAGCCAGTAGACCGGACGGCAGTGGGAGTTTACTTGCCTACGGATTCTGCGCCCCCTTTTCTTCTGTATTTTCTTCACGTAAATGACGGGGATTTGGATTAAAACGTCAGCCATCCTCTTCGGCGCCAACATTGGAACTAACATTGGAATTGGAGTTGATTCCAAGGCAATACATAAAAAAACGTAAATATACAACTTGAAGCAAACACATGGAGCACGTTCTGATTGGCCAGTGAGGGGCCAAGCCTCGACACACCCACAACTTGTTTATTCATCAAAACCCAGCCCTTTCTCGCCAACGCCAGCAAGTGCGCTGATAAATGTGACAGTGAAAATAGCAAAAATATTTCTGACACACCCCTGAACCTATGTCTGCGCTTAGATTTACCATTGTGTTAGGTTAGTTAAAATAGAGCCCTTAGATTTACCATTGTGTTAGGTTAGTTAAAATAGAGTCCTTAGATTTACCATTGTGTTAGGTTAGTTAAAATAGAGACCTTAGATTTACCATTGTGTTAGGTTAGTTAAAATAGAGTCCTTAGATTTACCATTGTGTTAGGTTAGTTAAAATAGAGCCCTTAGATTTACCATTGTGTTAGGTTAGTTAAAATAGAGCCCTTAGATTTACCATTGTGTTAGGTTAGTTAAAATAGAGCCCTTAGATTTACCATTGTGTTAGGTTAGTTAAAATAGAGCCCTTAGATTTACCATTGTGTTAGGTTAGTTAAAATAGAGCCCTTAGATTTACCATTGTGTTAGGTTAGTTAAAATAGAGCCCTTAGATTTACCATTGTGTTAGGTTAGTTAAAATAGAGTCCTTAGATTTACCATGACGTTAGGTTTGTTAAAATAGAGTCCTTAGATTTACCATTGTGTTAGGTTAGTTAAAATAGAGTCCTTAGATTTACCATTGTGTTAGGTTAGTTAAAATAGAGTCCTTAGATTTACCATTGTGTTAGGTTAGTTAAAATAGAGTCCTTAGATTTACCATTACGTTAGGTTTGTTAAAATAGAGCCCCTAATGTCTAGAAGTTGTTGTTGGTTGTAGGAAATTATACCATTAATGTTCTGAGAATATAAGTAAGAAATAACACACACACAAAATAAAGAAATCGTACACGAGAGGGCATGCTAAGCTACTTTTTTAGCATGGCTGTGCTGCGGTCATAGGTTACGAGGCGGAGCCGAGTACCGTATATATCCATAAGAATTATGCTGATTCATGATTTCGACTGGCTGAAAAAAGATGTCAGTCTCGTCCTGACACGTTATTCTCAATAGGACAGTGGAGATCAAATTTCAATATTGAAACTATTTTGCAAATGTTGAAAGACAAGTCAGCAACGTTTGTACAACCCTTCATTGTTGCAAACCAAATATTAGGATAGAAGCAAGGGGAAATAATGTCTAGATGCCTTTAACAGTGGAGATCAGGTTAATGAATTGTCTGGCTGGGCTGATGGGACACTGGATGAGCAGGGAGAAAACTGCAAATTTGTCTAGGAGCTAGAACCAGGGCGCCGTGTCTGTCGGCACCATCTTGTATCAGCATTATAACTTATTACAGCTTCAGTGTCTACTTTACTGAAAATATCTGCTGCATACCCCTGTGAGGTTAAATAAGACATACATTTTGGTCAACAATAAAATGGAGAAATCACATGATGCATCTGCCTTTAAAGGTCTTCTGTTAGCAACAGAGGTGTAAAAGTGTATTTATCTATTTCATCGTATGGTTTTTCTACTTTTTATTGCACTGCTCAACCTGCGATTAGAAAGATCTATTCTAGCATAGATTTCTCGGTTTGGTAAAATGCGATTTTCCCAACAAGAAAATGTCATATAAAACTGAATAATTCAAGAGAATGAGACGTTTCATCATAGCCAGGTTTTACATAACACAATGATTGCAGACTATATGCAGGTTTCGTACCTCAATAACATTCACAACTCAGGACAGATGTGGTAAGCTGAATTAATGATGTAGTTTGGGCTTTTTAGAATTGGCCCCTGTGTCACATACAGGCAAATGAAACAGAACAGTGTACAGCGGCATATTGCATTACTTGCCTCTCTCACACTGATGTCCCATCACATTTTCCAGGCTAGTTCAACCACATAACTGTCATTTAAAAGTGCAAGCAAAGGGATGTCATATAAAAATGTTTGTTAGGTAAACTGTCAGCATTATAAACTGTGACTCATAATCCCCTGAGCGAGGCAGTATCTTCCATAGTAAGGGGGGTTAAATCGGAGGTCACTGTTTAAAAGTGCCATGTAAGCCCATCAGATCTGATGGCTCTGTCGTTGCTGAGCTCCATTAGAGAGCGAGAGGAGAAGGCTGGCGATCGCATGGTGGGGGTGTCCGAGTTCATGTCCAAGTCAGTTTAACACCAGTGGTCTTCAATGGAGGGCCCCAGAGAGATGTGGAACCCCCTCGCCCTGGCCACTCCGTATCCCACACCCTCCCTTCGCCTAAATCAGGGAAAGAGCAGGGATCACAGCCCTGAAAGCCCCACTGCTGGAGCTAAGCATGGTCAGGGGCTAATCCACTGCTAATAGCCCTTGATGATGCAGTGCAACTGTGGTAGGAAGGGAAGGTAGGCCAACAGCTGGAAGCCCCGACCAGAGACTGATTATCCGATTTCCCTGATCTCTCAGACAGCAAACAAACCAACAAACAAGCAACTGAAACAGCATCCAAACACAAAGCCCCCAAACCCTCCCGCTGTGAAAGAGACACGCCACAGATAGATTCGAAATATCGCTGGAGGATTTCTTTAAGGAGGTTTGGAAAGGGTGTGTTGGTGTCCTAACCGGGTCACAACACATCTTCGTCCTGAGGCGTGGAAAATTGGCAATGGGACGCTTGGATTCGGCCAGTGTCTGAACCCGTATTGAAACAAAAGAACCCTAAATCTGTATTTTCTTTTCCTTCATTTACAACAAGCCCCTCCTTTTCTCTATGAGTTTATGAGTGCTGGGGTCAATGGCTTTCCTCTAGGACTGTGAGAGTCAAGGCCTGGGGGTTGGGGAAGGCAGCGTTGACACTAATGGATGCTCTTCTTCTGGCCTGAGGGGTAAACACTCCAACGCTGATTCTCTGCTTTAAGAGGAGACCATGGTGTTGAGCCCCGGTGTGTGTGTGCATGCACACGGTTTTGTGTATGTTGTCAGCTAGGCATTTGATATAGCGTTTCATCTGATGTGCTGAACATGCCTGCCAGGAGATGGCTTGTTGGCTCAGATGTGGAGTTACACAAGCTGGCTCCCTCAGCACGGCAAGGTTTCCCTAGTGCCTACAGAGGTCACTCTGCCCCCCTGGAACTGCCTTAACACTGGCTTAGGACAGTTGATAACAACAATGAGAGGAAATCTTACAACATTAACATGATGTTGTCTAAGAGGACTGTTCTAGGATACACCGATACTACTTCCGACATGACTATCTCCTGAATGTGACATTATCATGCAGTAGAAGGGAGGCCATCATGTCTGAGGTTGAGAGGAAAGAGTGAGGAGATACTCAGTAAAAATATCCCTGTTCGGTATTTCCTACTGCTCAAGTGTGTGGATATCACCGTGGCCAGTGAGAATGTATACACTTGTGGTTTTGGAATAGCGGCTCTTTCACCGACGGAATGCCATAAACTGTGAAACTTTATACATGTCCTTAGAAAACTTCAAGGAATACTGTAAAGCGCAGGAATCTAGGCTGTGACTCTGGTAAGGTTCAGGTCCATGTGGTGTGGAATGGAACGAAAATACTTAGGGACTAGAAATAATACGCTACTTCTGATTGTGTGTTTTATCGAAGCGGGGTGAGCGGCTCATTCCTTGGCTCTCACAGCCAGATGCCTTTGGATTTACTGCTTGTGGTTTGAGGGCAGGAAGCTGAGGTGGTAGTGGTAGAGATATCAGCCAATCACTGATCAGATAAGAGCAAGATTAATAATACAATTGTTACTTTGAGTTGAATGGTTTGTTTGTGTTACTGGTGGAATTGGAGTTCGGCTTACTGTACTCATACCCTCAGGCCTCATTGCTGACCTACATCACATTGGTGAGAGAGATTATTAGATATTTTTGTGACAGTTTCAATGTTTTCAGACTATTTTCCTCCCTTATGATGGTGTTATAAATCAATAAGTTGGCTTGAAGGTTGATAACAAAGAAGGTAGTTCAATGAGAGGTGGCTGTTTGTACTGCGTCTCCAAAATATTTATTTTGGATTAATGTCTTTGAAGTGAACGAACAGAGAATGAATTTAACTTAAAAGAGGTCTTGCACTTGAAAATGTTTTCAGTTACACAAAAGGAATTGCCTCGTACCCTATGCTACTTCAGTTAGTGATTTACATTTTGGTCAAGTTTTCTTAAAGGGAACGTCAAGCAACTCTCAAATTGACCTGCTCTCCATTTTATTCAGGTGACGGAGTGAGAGTAGGCAAGCATAGCCCATATCTAGTGAACAGAGTTCATGTTTAATCATGAACTTTGTGACTGTCATTCATTGAGGTTACTGGGTTGATGTGGACAGTGGGGTTGAAGAGGAAACCTTTGCTTCTCTTGGCCATGCACAGGCAATTCAGCCTTATGCGGATAGCTCCGTGGTGAATGTTTTCCATGAAAGATATAAATAATTGTCATATAATTATAAATACTGTTTATACAGTTTTTATACCCATTTCTGTATAAATAGCCTCTAAAATATATGTAAACAGACCATAAATGTCTCAGATTATTTAGTATCTGTTTTTATAGCTGTGAGTGCTATTATATGATACAATATCAATACTTGTTGCATTTACAACTTGTCTAAGTCCTATCAACAACTGATTTGAGCCAGTGTTGAAACCTGGAACCAGACTCATAGCCCTCCTCCATAGCCTGACCACACTCAACACAGCTGAGCAGCCACCCTCTTCAGCCTTTACTCAACACATGTTCCCTTCTCTGCCCTGCCTCCCTCTCTGGCCAACACCTGAGGCAGGCTAGGACACAAAAGATGCCTTAAATCTTTCTATGTGAGATAGTCTGACCTCAGTTACTTTTGGAAATGTTACATCCGCCTATTTTCCTTGTCCTGACTCGGAAAGTTCAGGCTTCCCCCAGCTCCAGGCCAGAGAAAGGGATGTTCACTCATGTCCTGCCAATGAAATCTGTTCTCCGCCCTTCCTGTTAGAATCGTGCCCCATTTTTTGACAAATGGGGAAGACAACATTTTCAGTTGTAGAGGCATATTCTCTTGTCAAAGTAACCACTTTGGTGGCCTTGTGATTGACTTACTGAAGCTTGTTTGAGCCACACTAGGGATGGGCACAGTTATTAGAATATTATAATATTCGAACGGACGTTAGTATTCAATTACTTGCAAGAGTATGCATAAAAAAAAAAAAATATATATATATATATATATATATATATATATATATATAGGCCTATTTTAATGAAAAGGCATTGTCTAAAATGTAATGAATATTATCTATGTGACATTGCTATATACATTATGTAGCAATGGATTAATGTCTTTAAAGTGAATGAACGGAGAATCGGATAGACCATGCAATTAAACATTTTAATAAAACAACAGTTTTATGACAGTTTTTATGAGTGAGCCTCATAAAAACAGATGTACCGGTAGCCTACACACTTTTCATGTGTGTAGCTTGTTATTGTCGGTCAATCAAAGCAGCACCAACGTCAGAGCCTCCACGTGTAGCAAGTGAAGTGGGAGATGTCTAATCAATGCAAATGGAATACCAATTACGGAATTAAATTGGCTAAATAAGGAGTAGGCTTCGATGATCAATCAACAGGTAGGCTGTTGTTTAATATGAATTGAGTTGTTGTAGACAAGGACACTGGGAGCAAAGCAAAATAACCTCAATTAGACTCGCTAGCTAGATGGCTACCTAACTTAGCTGGCTAGTGTCGCTAGCTAGCTAGCTTCTTTACATTAATTTGATGCAGTCAAGACAGACACTAACAGATGAGATGCTAGATAACCTATAGCAGAAACGAGTTTGTCTTACTTACGCGAGTCGGTTTGGCTACTTTCTCTCAATTCAATTCAATTCAATTCAAGGGCTTTATTGGCATGGGAAACATATGTTAACATTGCCAAAGCAAGTGAAGTAGACAATAAACAAAAGTGGAATAAACAATAAAAATTAACAGTAAACATTACACTCACAGAAGTTCCAAAAGAATAAAGACATTTCAAATGTCCTATTATGTATATATATATACAGTGTTGGAAATAGTGAAAGTACAAGAGGGAAAATAAATAAACATAAATATGGGTTGTATTTACAATGGGCCTCTCTGTCTCTCTCCCTCCTGTGACACACCGGTCCCTCCCCCACCCGTCTGTGCTGAAACAACAAGCAGAGTGCACCGCCTCTCCTGAGTTGTGCGTGCAAGTTCACATTGATGTTAAAAATATATATATATATATATATATATTTTTTTTTTTTTCTTTACCATGCATTTAGACTATCCGGATAACAGAAAAAAATCAATGATATTCGAATAGTGAAATAATTTAAAATGCCCATCCCTAAGCCACGCTATCTTCACCCTGGTCTTAGTAAACACCAGCTATAAAGACACTTCCAATAGCTGGTTCAAATACAACTGGACTTTGCAGCAGTCTGCCACTTTGACCGCCACTCAACACATTCATGCTCATCGTGATGATATAACATTTCACCAGTGTCATCAGTCTTGTACTTGGCTCACCTTCAAGATGTATGTCTTTCGATTTTATATATCCTGTGCTTGTGTGTTTGTCTGATCACATTTGAGCGCATAGAGGTGAAGCTCTTTTTATTTTATTTACATTTTTTTGGGGGTGGATCAACTTTAATATTGCATATAGATTGTAGATTCCATCAATGTAATTGTCTTCATCATTTCCAATCCCCTGTATATTTTGGGGGTAAACATATACACTACCATTCAAAAGTTTGGGGTCACTTAGAGATGTCCTTGTTTTTGAAAAAAAAAGTAAATTTTTTTGTCCATTAAATAACATCAAATTGATTAGAAATACAGTGTAGACATTGTTAATGTTGTACATTACTATTGTAGCTGGAAACGGCAGATTTTTTATGGAATATCTACATAGGCGTACAGAGGCACCTTATCAGAAACCATCACTCCTGTGTTCCAATGGCACGTTGTGCTAGCTAATCCAAGTTTATCATTTTAAAAGGCTAATTAAATCATTAGAAAACCCTTTTGCAATTATGTTAGCACAGCTGAAAACGGTTGTGCTAATTAAAGAAGCAATAAAACTGGCCTTCTTTAGACTAGTTGAGAATCTGGAGCATCAGCATATGTGGGTTCGATTACAGGCTCAAAATGGCCACAAACAAATAACTTTTGTTCTTTGTTTCTGGCTAGTGGGAGGCCCCAGTGCACAACTGAAGAGGAGTGGGAGGCCCCAGTGCACAACTGAGCAAGAGGACAAGTAAATTAGGGTGTCTAGTTTGAGAAACAGACGCCACACAAGTCCCCAACTGGCAGCTTCATTAAATAGTACCCGCAAAGCACCAGTCTCGACGTCAACAGTAAGGAGGCGACTCCGGGATGCTGGCCTTCTAAGCAAAGTTCCTCTGTCCAGTGTCTGTGTTCTTTTGCCCATCTTAATCTTTTCTTCTTATTGGCCAGTCTGAGATATGGCTTTTTCTTTGCAACTCTGCCTCGAAGGCCAGCATCCCGGAGTCGCCTCTTCATTGTTGACGTTGAGACTGGTGTTTTGCGGGTACTATTTAAGAAGCTGCCAGTTGAGGACTTGTGAGGCGTCTGTTTCTCAAACTAGACACTCTAATGTACTTGTCCTCTTGCTCAGTTGTGCACTGGGGCCTCCCACTCCTCTTTCTATTCTGGTTAGAGCCAGTTTGCTCTGTTCTGTGAAGGGAGTAGTACACCGTGTTGTACCAGATCTTCAGTTTCTTGGCAATTTCTCGCATGGAATATCCTTCATTTCTCAGAACAAGAATAGACTGACGAGTTTCAGAAGAAAGTTATTTGTTTCTGGTCATTTTGTGCCTGTAATCGAACCCACAAATGCTGATGCTCCAGATACTCAACTAGTCTAAACAAGGCCAGTTTTATTGCTTCTTTAATCAGAACAACAGTTTTCAGCTGTGCTAACATAATTGCAAAAGGGTTTTCTAATGATCAATTAGCCTTTTAAAATGATCAACTTGGATTACTTGGCACGTAGCTCACACAACGTGCCATTGGAACACAGGAGTGATGGTTGCTGATAATGGGCCTTTGTACGCCTATGTAGATATTCCATAGAACAATCTGCCATTTCTGGCTACAATAGTCATTTACAACATTAACAATGTCTACACTGTATTTCTGATCAATTTGATGTTATTTTAATGGACCAAAAATGTGCTTTTCTTTCAAAAACAAGGACATTTGTAAGTGACCCCAAACTTTTGAATGGTCGTGTACATGCAGCTCTTGCTGTGATCTCAAAAAAAGCACATCAACTCGCAACTACTCCTGCTGTAAACACAGTCCAGTTCAAAGTGAATGGCACAGATCCATATATGGACATGGACTATTTGCATATAGGAATACGGCAGCTCTGATTGGTTATGGCGCACTGGTCTGTGTAGAGTATGGGCCTGAGTCATGCCTGTCAATGCAATAGAATCCTACTCCAATGCGCTCTGACTACAAGAAAATCTCTTGCATAGTTCCTTTTGTTTCGGCATGTTGCATTGAAAGTGGCTAATATTGCCTTGATTCGATCACAATTCGCACAGTAGAGGGAAAAGTTGATAGTGTTAACTAAAGGGGAAAACTATAAAGTTGAGTAAAGTTCAATCTTGTGCTTCTCTGTGCAGGCTGATATTTCTTCTGCCCGGCAGTCCCGGGGAGCTGCGCGTGTTGCGCGCAGCTTAGAGGGAACATTTGTCTCAACCAAATATTACCCAAATTTCCACATTGCATCAGATGAGAATAGAGGTCAAAGATGCCAAGATCAGGATAAGTTGGAACTTCAAATTTCTCATTGGAAAAAGCTGCAGAAATCTTCTTACGATTTCCCTAAGAAAGGGAGGGAAGCTTAACTAACCCTGTCTGCACATGAAGTCCTTCTCCACACATTTCTCTGAACCTTTCAGGGAATTGAATTGCAGATGAGAATGAATATCGTCTAACCATTCTTTAGAACATTCCTCATGTATTATTGGGCATAGGTGTGAATTAACCCAACAAGCTTCCATTACTGCCCCCCAACACCATAATGATGTCACTTCCTGTTATCCAAGACGGCACCTAAGAACGCGGCTCTGGTTATTATTAGCCATCTATCTTGCCCATCTCGCTGTTCATTGTTTTCCATATTTATTTTTAGCACTGATCCAAACATAAACAGTAAACATGTAAGGGAGCTTTTCCCTGTTGTGACTGGGCGAACTGGGTTGTGTTAATAAGGTCAGTGCTGGAATGAGGGGGGAATCGTGAACCTCTTTGTCTCTCCAAGCAGCCACCCATAAATAATTCAGGCGTGGAGTTGGAGTAAGAAGTTTGTATGTCGCTGCAGCACTCCCTCTCTGCACCTTTAGATGACTGTGTGTTTAGAAGCCTGAGGAGGGAGGCTGACGACTGTTCTCCTCTACTTGCAGGTCAGCTCTCCCCTCTCAGGTTACACCATGAAATATTCACCCTGAACCTTTGCATAATTTACCTCATCAACATAATGAGGAAATTACTTGGAGACCTTGGAAGAAGGTGTCTAGTGAGTACAGGAGCGGTAAGTCTTGGGGTATGGCTTTCTAACTGCTCTGCACTCAAACAAAGTGAATGAAGATGGGAAGAGGTTATTAGGGGCCTTCTTTACCATTTCTGAGAAGAGAGAGATGAGAGAATGGCCTCCCAATTTCCCTCACTGGTTATGTTGAAAATATAGACAATAACAAACAGGCCTACTTTAATACTTTAATGTCTTTGGTTGTTTCTCTTCAAATACTACATGACCAACCTTTTTCACCCTAATTATTGTCAGAGGTCATGGCAATGCTGCAGGAGTCCTGGAATACTATATAACTTTTACAGAGTTGGAGATCCATAAAGTGTGTGAGGAGGAATGCCACCTGGAAGGTGGATGTCGTATCCCAGTGCAGGACCCTGACGGGGTGTTCTGCTCTTTAGTTCCCGTCATGTGATCCGGGCTAGGATTTAAGAGTGGCTACCGCTACAGCTCGGGCAGGGAGCACATGGCGGCCCATCCAACAGATGTTTTTCGTTTGCGCTGCAGTCTCTCTCTCTCTGAACTGGAAGGCACAGAGCCAGAAAGGTGATTCATGACGCGAGCCTTTCCTTGTTACACTAAACGAAAAAAATGTGCACCGTGTGGAGAATAAACATGAGTCCGGTTCTGTTTTACAGATTTTTCTATTATTGTACTATAAACCTTCGGGGAGAGACATTTGGAACTTCTAAATGCTATGACACAATGCCCATGACCAGCCATTCTAAGAGAAAAGGATCATTTGTCAACCATTTCGTACATCTGTGCAGCATGTACTATCAACTTTCCTTCTAAGTGTACTGTATATTGGATATTCCATTTACTATGGCTCTTTCTATGTGGAGGACTTTGTTAACTTGAGGTCACTGATAATAACATTGCTATCACTATTGGGTGAGAAACAATAAACAGAGATTGTCTTATATGTTATTTAATTGAAACCTAAGTTCTCTTGATTACTTTAAGGTGTTTCTTTAGCCTTGTTTTCAGAGGATGCAGCAACATCCTAGCATTTGTCTTAGTTCTCAACAAGCCTGGCTGTAGTGTATATGACAGTCTGCTGTTTCCTGGCTTGAAGGAGTGGCAAAATGCAATGGATTCAAATACTGAATCTATAAAACTCTCTGTTCTCTCTCTTGCTACACGTTGGAAATGAAGGATGAGACCACTAACACTGTGATATAGAATCAATAGGGAGAGCAATGATTATCAGCATTGATTATCTGCCATGGCTACTATTTATATACACTTTGTGAGAAATTAAACCAGTGACTTCAAGAGATGCAACATTGACTTCATCGCTATTTTATTCATCAAAAAATTAGATTGTGTTGGTTTTAATAGGGAATGGCAAAGGTGCATGCTGCTGGCCTTCTTTGTTGCCCCATTTCCTAAAGGCAAAGACAACGCAGATGGGGGTAGTATGGAGATGCATGGCTCCCCATGGTCTCCACCTGTCTCACCTGATTACACTCACCTTGCTAATCAGACGTGGTGTGTGTGTGTGTGTGTGTGTGTGTGTGTGTGTGTGTGTGTGTGTGTGTGTGTGTGTGTGTGTGTGTGTGTGTGTGTGCGTGTGTGTGTGTGTGCGTGTGCGTGCATGTGCGTGCGTGTGCGTGCGTGCATGCATGCGTGCGTGCGTAGGCCATACATGCATGCGTGCAAGCTCTTCCATCACTAATTGCGATTGAAAGAGGAGGCTGCAGCTGTACTATCAAAACATGCTGAGGTTCAGAATCAGGCTGATGTCAACGCTATATGTGTGGAGCCATTCCAATTCGGAATCACTGTAAATGCCAATGTCTTTCAGTGAGTGGCTGGAGGGTTTGCTGCTCCATCCGTCCCCACCCCCACTCTGTGTGGAGACAGCCAACACACTCCGCTGCTACAGCCTGGCTACTCTACTCTCCTCTATCATATCCAATCCTCCCCCTCTGCCTGGCAACACCAGCCAGCAGCAGTAGTAGCTAAACTAGCTTCATCGAACTGCACTGAATTAACATAGGCTTCAGCATGAGCAAACCACAGAAGACTATCATGACATCATCACTACACTACAAAACGCAAAACAACATTTATGCTGATACTTTGGATACCATTATTGTATGTTGTAACATTGTAACTCAGCACAGTTCTTTGACAGTGTGTGTTATACAGAGCATGTTCACATCACATGATTAGGCTTTGAAAGAATAGGATACATATTAACTGGATATAGGCTGTTTTGCTTCTAGTAGGCCGGGGTAGGGCAGAGACAGAACTAACTGATTCTACAAGCTTGTCAAGGACAGTAAACTAGGCTTCAGTGGTATACCGTATATACCGTATATCGGGGAATTTTGAAATACAGAAATTCAATACCGTAAAAAAAAATATATATATATATATATATATTCCACATATATATTTTTTTTTTATTGGGTTTGGGGCACCTAAAGTTCAGGGGGGATGCTTAGCCACTGCTTATAACTAACCATAAGTTAACAATCCAGCGATCCATTTGGTTTGTTAACTTGCTAGCTAAGTGGCTCGCTTGCGAGATCAATCTTCTTGGTTACAGCAGAGACAATCAATCCCCTCCTGGATCAAGATCCCTGCTGACTAAATTTGTTTTGTACTTAAAAAAATATATATATAATAATAATAATTGCGCCCCTTGTGTTCACTGCCGGTAATATCGTGTACCCCTGTATGGTACAGGAACGGGATAAAGGTATGAACATCTGGATATGCCCAACCCTATTAAACAGATTTGTATTATCACATGACCCTTGGCTTTTATGTCAACTTGTGCAAATGGAAGCATAAGTGTTACAAAGTTTCCAATAATTACAATTGATAGCAGGCAGTTTATAATGATAATAATCGGCATGTAAACAGAGTAATTCCAAGCCATCACAATCTAACTTTGCCATGGTGGAATGCTTATCACAGAAATGTTGTTTTTGTATTGTTTGCACAACAGAACAGTGCTGTCTGTGAAGGACACTTTCTGAGGTTATTATACAGAATACAGTACAACTTTGGGCATGGGCATTTGGACACGCCAACGTAGATGCAGAGTCTATTTTAATGAGTGGCTCAGGCCCCTGCTACTACTAAATGGAGTTTAGGATAGGCTATTTTCATAAATTGTACAATTTGGGTAGCCTATGCCTATTGTAGCTATGTCATCTCCGTGGTGTCATGATTCATCAATGCGCAATGGTCGCTCTTGCACGAAGTTGCACGTAATTCCATCTGCAGCTATGGCTGACTCAATGTTAACATGATGTGGCCTTACCTCTTCCAGAACGTTGACTGTGTTCCTACAGCTCTGCAGGCGGGTCGTGAAGCTGGACGTGGTAGGAGAATTGTAATCCTCTGTTGTCTCGGAGAGAAACTCGGACACCGATATTTGATCCGGCATCCTTCAGCAGGGAATTGCCCAGAAGAGGATTGCAAGAATTGTTGAGAAAATCCTAAATCATGAAAAAAACAACTGGCGAGGAAAAGTACGAGATGTCTAACTCAGTGACTGGATCGAAAACTGATAGTTTACAAACTAGAGATAGAATCGAAATGACAAAGACGCGTCTCTTCTCGGATTACTTGGTTGGTTCTCTCCTATGACTTCACTGTCCCCAAGGGAAAAGGGAATGGACACAATTTCACCCCCCTCCTCTCTTCTCCCCTCGCCCGTATCCCTTGCTTAAATTACCAAAACACAAACGCTTAATTACTGTCCTATGCTGCCTTGCTGTAAAATAGAATAGCGGATTCCATCATAACGTTTTTGCGGATGTTCATTAAGATAGGCTTTTGCCGATAATACTTTCTACAATCAGAAATATTTGTATGTAATCTATCATAATCCGTGCTCTCTCGAATTGCAGGATTTCGTTTCGTTTTTCTTATCTTCTTTCAGTTCTATTTTTAATGCAGAACGCAGTTTTGACATTCACAACCACTCTCCTCTCCCCCGCTCTCTCGCTCACCCTCTCGCTCACCCACCCACCTCGGATGATGGGGACAAACGAGGAAGAACTGCGCATGTCCATGATCTCCGACATAATACCCAGAGACAGTCCGCAGTAAAAACTCTACTGCTATTTCATTTCCGACCTATGTAATCTTTTAATGGGGCTCTACTGAAGTCATCGAATAATATGCGACGTGAAAAGGAAAATGTAGGCGAGATATAAAATTCCAAGCATCTGGAGCATAAGCCTAGACATTATTATTTATTATCATAATAGCCGATAGCAACTGATATTTACCAATTATATATATAGATTTAGAAATACTAATTGACTGTACTACTGTGTTCTTTATTTAAATATAATTAGCTTATTTATTAACATGCACAATAGTTTATATTCATTGGAGCCTAAAGAAATGCATTAAAACATAATTTATCTGACTGAAAAACCTCAATGGTGTACATTGTAGCTTACTTACTGGACAATTTTTATTATATTTATCAGATCTCTTAAATGTGTTACTGTGCTAGATCTGAAAACATATCCATTCACATTGATGGTAACTTCCATTGCCCATAATAGGGATTTTATTCTCTGGTGCTACAAGTGTGTGTCCTGCAGGTGATAAAATTAAGTACATGCAACACTGCTGTATGGAATCATTGGAATGTTCTCATTTTGGCGCTCCAACCTTGAGAAAAAACATTGTCAGTGAATAGAAGTGTTTAATCGGATAGGGAAGGCTCCTGGTCCATTTACACAGGTTACTAAACTAGAAATACCCCAACGTGTTTTTGACTGAATGCTTTTAGATACAAAGTATCAAGAGAATAGTCTCTGAATATTATCATGTGATACACTGTTTCACATGAAGGCTAGTACCAACAGAATTGAGAGGGTCTTACCTACTCGGATTCCATAAAGAATCTTTAGAAGAGAAACTTGACAGACGGGAAGAGGAGGATCTCATGACTTGACTCATTGACTGTCACCTTATGACCTAAATCAAATAAATAAGAATCACATGAGCAGAGTTCTTTTACTCTCTAGACATCAGATCGTGTGGTATAGCCTGAGGAAAATGAATGAAGACAACACAACTTTTTATAATATGCCTATTATAGGCAACTAGTCTATTCAAAATCATTTTACCACCCTGGAATGTACTCTGATGAGAAAGCATTGTTTTGCATACATTAATAAATAGATTTGAATAGGTTCATTGGGTAGCCAACTTGGGTAGCCAACAAGTTATAAAACATTTGTTTGAAAAAAAATGTAATCTCTAACCCTTTCAAGAGCGCTCATATTCGTAAGAGAAATAATATACACTGCCACGCCTAAACTTACCGAAATCGATGCACATCCAATTTGGAATCTGAACAGAGAGTGAATGTCCACTTGATTAACGCAAAGAAGAATAGGCCTATTTGCTGCGCGCATCATTTCAGCCTCATTTTTAATATTCATTCAACAGAGTAAAGAGTTGAGAGAAGGAGAGAGTGATGTCCTCCCGCAAAGGATCTCGTGAAGATCAGTTACAGCGCGGGGCAGGAAGGGAGATACCGAACCGACCATGTGAGCAGGAAAATAGCCACTTACAATGAGCAGGATCTAAGAGCTCATGGCACAGGAACTGAGGAAATACATAAGGCAGTCAAACAGGAAATGTGGGATCTGGTAAACAGAAGAAGCCAAGAAGTGTCCTTGCCCCCTGGAGCTGATTTGAACTACAGCTGTGGGAAAGTTAGGCTATTTGTCATAGATAACCACATACAGTTCTTTGTTGAAATCAATGTTTAATTTTACAATAGCTTCAAGTTTATTGTTGAAAAAAAATACTAAAGGGTTTGAGGACACTATATTCTTCAACAAAAACATTTGGAATCTTCCCTGTTCTGTCTTCCATTTACCCTCAGACTGGGGCTCCCAGTTGGCACCTCCCCATTACAAAACTATATTTTCTCCCTGTAAAAAAAAAAAAGCCTATACACGTGGTTGTTATGCGTCCAGTAATTTTCCTGTTTTTCATTGTGGTGACTGTCTGAACAGACATCTTCACACAACCGACTGAGTGACTCAACCCTAAGACACCTCATCTATATAAAGACAATGATGAGATCTCATTAACTGAAAAAGTCTTGACTGAAATAAAAGCATAGACTCTGTGTTTGACCTAGCTCATTATGCAGAAATGTTATAGCCTGGTGTATCATCTCAGAGAGTTCAAGATTTGCAGAGTTGCATTATCTCTGAAATATTTTTAAATCAACAGCCTAGTGACCCAAGTCCACAAATCCTTTATCAAAGCCTCTGACGACCTTGATCCCATTACACTACTGCTAAGAGAGACTGTCCTTAGGCCATAGGTACCAGTCTATTGCGCCTGTCTGTCTGTCTGTCTGTCTGGCTTTCTCACTGAGTGACTATGGATGTGATGGGTGTGTAGGCCTAAGGGTGGGATCATTTGTCTGTACAAGACTGTGGGAATAATTTTCTCCATGCGGGACAATATATTATTCTATTCAGTTCTATTCTTTTTTTATTCCATTCAGTTCTATTCTATTCAGATCAGTTCTATTTAATTCCATTCCATTCTATTCTCTCCAGGAAAAAGTATCACCCAATGGTAACTGGTGACACTGTGGATCATGGTGCATGATGACCTAGGGTCCCCCTGCTGGTTATTCCAAGCAGAAGGACGGACAGTCCTGCCCCTGAGTCTCAATAAAGTTGGGTGACATAACTTCAAACCCCATTGCAGGATCTGGAAGAATCGTCGGAGCTCGTGCCAACCACAAGACAAGAGATAGCAATTATGTAAGAAGAGGAGACGTTTTATTATGTTTCATTGTGGGAATAATAAATGCAAACAGTGCCATTTAATCTCCCAACAACTGTAAAAACCTTCGCGTGGGAGAAGAACGTGAGCCACTGCCAACTACATCAGCTGGGGTTGAATGGCTGAGTGCTCAGTCACAGGTAAGATGTAACGGTAGCCTAGCTAGCAACTAACTTGGCTTGATGGCTAGTTAGCTTGCTCCTTTTAGTTTTAAAGAGAATAGCTAACGTTAACCCATTAGTTAGAACGCATGCTCTTTAGCTAAATCATATCAAAGTCAAATTACAGGGTTTGTTTTAAGCGTTGTTGTGAAATTGCACTCGACATTAGCTTAACTAACGTTACGTTAACTAGTTAGCAAGCTTGCGGACAGAGACATATTCTCCCACTCAGTGACTCACTTCGCTAGTCTTTGGTTGTCAGTGTGGCCACACTGTTAGACGCGTGTTCATTTAACTTTAGCTTGAGAAGCTGGCTAGTTAGCTACATAGCCTAAGCTAGGTATTGGTGGACTCATGCGGACTTTTAGCAATGGCTATGCCCTTGCTTGTCTAAGGAAAGCCAGTGGGAACCTCTAACAAATAGTGAACGTTGTTGCCTACTTGTGTGATGATAGTTGACTAAGCCTAACTAACTAGATGACGTGCTCTAGTATCAAAGTCCAGAAGAGGTGATCTGTCATACTCAGATCCTTGACAGGACTCCAAAGACAAGGCGAACGAAGATGTCAACATAAACGCCTTGTCTTTGGAGTAAAGTGTCTAGGATGTACTTGCAGCCTGTCAAGTTTGTTAACACAGTGGTTGCTACTCATGTTAAGCCACTCAGTAACCCGTAGGTTATGACTTTTCATGTATAGACTCTCCGGATTTGAATCCAGATGGGCCTTCATCACGACAGAAACATAACCAACACCAGTCCAGGAGGGGTCGAGCCAGAGTGGACCACAACCGTACCTGGAGTAGTCCTAATAATTATGTCCCACTGCCACCGCAGCAGCCAGACCATTTTCACCATGGGGTCAAATCATCTCATCTCCATGACAATGTCCTAGTAAATTTCCATCCTCCTCCCCACCACAGAGAGGATGTACAGAGGGGTCGAGGAAGAGGGGGTAATGGAAGTTGTGGACGAGGTGGCCGGGGCTCAAGGGGCCGGAATCCGAGGTGGAATAGGCCTGGAGTTGAAATTGGCGCTGGGCCCCTTGGCTTACCTGGGGGCTACCATGGACTGGTTGGTGGTGGTGGAGGCGACAGGCCTGGAACACTCCACATGGAGAGGGGACCCCCCATAGACGGGCCTAGCTGGCGTCGAGACCCTGGGGGCCGGGGGGGAGAGGTGGGGCCTGCCCACGAAGACCACCAGGACACCCGGCCTAAAAAGCCCCGGAGGTTCAGCCAGGAGCCACGGAGAGGAGAGAGGAGCTATAAAGGACCACCTCATTCTCTGGACAAGCAGGAGAACCAGGAAAACCATGCTACAGGAGGAGGGGGCGGAGGCTGGGATCCGGTTGAGCCCAGAGAAGAAACCCGATTATTAGAAATGGGAACCAGAAACCGTAAAGGCGGTAGGACCAAGGACAGGAACCCCCGTGTTGACCCTCAAAATAAATTCCAAGAGCCAAAGCGACGCCAGGGGCCGATCAAAGAATATCCCCAGGAGAGGAAGGAGTCTGAAAGGGGAGCCAGCGGCAGAGACATCCTTCCTGCCCATCATGACAAACTGGGCCCCAGCACTAAAGAAGAGCCCAACTGGAGGGGTCAGGGGAAATGCACCCCCCTGCAGGACAAAGGCCAGAGGAGAACACCCAACTATGACTACAGGCCTGGGCAGAAGAGAAGGGACAACATGCCCAATAAGAGCAAGGAGACACAGACAGGTGAGAGGGCAGTTTCACAGAAAAAAAATTACCAAATGAAAACTCTAAGCTAAAGAAAATCTGAACATTTTTTATTAGATCGGTCATTTGTGAATGAGTTTGTTCTGAGAGTAGTTATCATGATCATTGTATGTTCCAAATGGCACCCTTTTCTCTACATAGGGCTTTGGTTAAAACTAGTGCACTATGAGCCATGATCAAAAGTAGTGCACTACATAGGGAATAGGATGCCATTTGGATTGAACCATCATTATTAAGACCACTCCAGTTATGGTCCACTCTGGCTCTTACCCTCCTGGACTGGTGCTGGTTATGTTTTGGAGTCTAGTGACTCTCCATCTCTGTCCAGGTTGCCTGATTGAGCAGCTGTCCGAGGAGAAGTATGAGTGCATGGTGTGCTGTGAGGTGATCAGGGTGATGGCACCAGTCTGGAGCTGTCTCAGCTGCTTCCATGTCTTCCATCTCAACTGCATCAAGAAGTGGGCCCGCTCCCCAGCCTCACAGGCAGACGGTAGGCCGAACAGATAAACAGGCAGACACGTGTGCAATTAAGCGCTGCCCAACAGTCACTCATTCAGCTGTGCATCTATTCATGAGTTTAACACAATAGTCCTCCATAGATAGCACATTGCCGCTCCACCCAGACAATACAGGAGTGCAAATTCTGCACGACAGATGAGGCTACAATATCCACTAGCAAAAATGTGGCCCCAGTGACCTTATCCTAATTGCAGTGGCCTTCTATTATCTTAATTGCAGCTAAAGTGCGCTGTTACTTCTGTACTAACAATGTCACAATATATTGTATATTACAACTTTATTTAAAATGTAGTGCACATATTGTGGATAACCATCATTCTAAAAGAGATCTGTGAAGGATGCTATATGTGAAATGCAAGCTTTTGCTCTGATTTGCAGAAACAAATGATGGGTGGAGGTGTCCAGCTTGTCAGAATGTTGTCTTCCAACCCCCAAACACCTACAAGTGCTTCTGTGGTAAGTGATTAGCTAATAGTCATTATTCTCAGACAGTAGTGCATCCCTATTCTTTCTCTCTCGTTGAGATGCTTTGCGCATTATGTAAGGGATAATCAACAAGGGGTTATGCGTTCTATGGAAAATAATGAATGACTCGTTTCGCATTGGCTTGAAGGGCATTCTAGAGCATGCATTATTTAAGTGATAAGGCCCGAGATCGTCGAGGCCCGGCAAACTGTGCTAATATATCCTCCAAACTCTGGCTTTGAGGGCATTATCACTTTTATACAACGGATTACCAACATATTCAAATAATGATTGACATATTTTCAGTAAAAACGCTATCTTGATATATTATTCATACTTTTTAATCCTTCCACACGCTATAGTCCCAACACAAATCTAGGGTTGCAACTAGGGCTGTTGCGGTGACCGTATGACCGCCTCACGAGACAGTCAAATTTCACTTGAACGATTGGTCACAGTAGTTAGGCTTCTCCAAACTCTGATACTGCTGATGGTTATTAGTAGGCTACCAAGCATGCTAACTGCCTGGTACTCAGCACTCTGTTGTCCCTGTAATTATTAAATCAATGCAAATGTATTTGAAAATCAAACACTTCATGAGCTCATGTTGTGGAACGTTTCTATAGGCTATGCAATTGCAGGAGAAAACAAGAGTGATGGACGCTAATAAAAAGAGGATCCCATCAGCTTTCTATAGGCTAGGCCTACTATATTTATTTCTCAACTCTCCTAATATTAAGCTTAGCATTGCTTATATTTACAACAGGAGTATAGGCTACCTGGCTGGCATGAAAATAAACCACGGGGGAAAGGGGGATACCTAGTCAGTTGTGCAATTGAATGCCTTCAACTGAAATGTCTTCCGCATTTAACCTCTGAATCAGAGAGGTGCGGGGGGCTGCCTTAATCGACATTCATGTCTTCTGCGCCAGGAGACAGTGGGTTAACTGCCTTGCTAAGAGGCAGAAAGACAGATTTTTACCTTGTCAGCTCGGCGATTCGATCAAGCAACCTTTTGGTTACTGGCCCAACGCTCTAACCACTAGCCTACCTGCCGCCAAAGCGTCCTCCATTTGCTATTTACAGTTCAAGTTGGAAGTTTATACACCTTAGCCAAATGCATTTAAACTCAGTTTTTCACAATTCCTGACATTTTAATCCTAGTAAAAATTCCCTGTCTTCTGTCACTTAGGATCACCACTTGATTTTAAGAATGTGAAATGTCAGAATAATAGAGAGAATGATTTATTTCAGCTTTTATTTCTTTCATCACATTACCAGTGGGTCAAAAGTTTACATACACTCAAATAGTATTTGGTAGCATTGCCTTTAAATTGTTTAACTTGGGTCAAATATTTCGGGTAGCCTTCCACATGCTTCCCACAATAAGTTGGGTGAATTTTGGCCCATTCCTCCTGACAGAGCTGGTGTAACTGAGTCAGGTTTGTAGGCCTCCTTGCTCACACATGCTTTTTCAGTTCTGGCCATACATTTTCTATAGGCTTGAGGTCAGGGCTTTGTGATGGCCACTCCAATACCTTGACTTTGTTGTCCTTAAGCCATTTTGCCACAACTTTGGAAGTATGCTTGGGGTCATTGTCCATTTGGAAGACCCATTTGCGACCAAGCTTTAACTTCCTGACTGTTGTGTTGAGATGTTGCTTCAATATATCCACATAATGTTCCTGCCTCATGATGCCATCTATTTTGTGAAGTGCACCAGTCCCCCATGCAGCAAAGCACCCCCACAACATGATGCTGCCACCCCTACAATATGATGCTGCCACCCCTGTGCTTCACGGGTGGGATGATGTTCTTCGGCTTGCAAGCCTCCCCCTTTTTCCTCCAAACATAACAATGGTCATTATGGCCAAACAGTTCTATTTTTGTTTCGCCAGACCAGAGGACATTTCTCCAAAAGTACGATCTTTGTCCCCATGTGCAGTTTCAAACCGTAGTCTGGCTTTTTATGGTGGTTTTGGAGCAGTGGCTTCTTCCTTGCTAAGCGGCCTTTCAGGTTATGTCGATTATAGGACTCGTTTTACTGTGGATATAGCTACTTTTGTACCTGTTTTCTCCAGCATCTTCACAAGGTCCTTTGCTGTTGTTCTGGGATTGATTTGCACCTTTTGCACCAAAGTACGTTCATCTCTAGGAGACAGAACGCGTCTCCTCCCTGAGCGGTATGACGGCTGCGTGGTCCCATGGTGTTTATACTTGCGTACTATTGTTTGTACAGATGAACGTGGTACCTTCAGGTGTTTGGAAACTGTTCCCAAGGATGAACCAGACTTGTGGAGGTCTCCAATTTTTCTTGGCTGATTTATTTGGATTTTCCCATGATGTCAAGCAGAGAGGCACTGAGTTTGAAGGTAGGCCTTGAAATACATCCACAGGTACACCTCCAATTGACTCAAATGATGTCAATTAGCCTATCAGAAGCTCCTAAAGCCATGACATCATTTCTTGGAATTTTCCAAGCTGTTTTTAAAGGCACAGTGAACTTAGTGTATGTAAACTTCTGACCCACTGGAATTGTGATACAGTGGATCATAAGTGAAATAATCTGTCGGTAAACAATTGTTGGAAGAATTACTTGTGTCATGCACAAAGTTGATGTCCTAACCGACTTGCCAAAACTATAGTTTGTTGACAAGAAATGTGTGGAGTGGTTGAAAAACGAGTTCTAATGACTCCAATCTAAGTGTATGTAAACTTCTGACTTCAACTGTAAGTGCATAGATTACCTGTTTTTTTGGGGTTTTTTTCCCGCTATCCGTGTTTCGATACAAGTGCATGATAATGGTCAATTCTAATTCGAAACAAATGTCACATGATTTAGTATATGTAAAGACCAGATTAAATCAACTTTTCAGACGCCTCATGTTGCCTAGCCCATAGGCCTATGTTTTAATAAGGTTTGTATCACAACTATCACATAGTGTTGGGTGTTCCTTCCAAACAACTATACTTTAGTTTCATCCGTCCACAGAATATTTTGCCAGTTGCGCTGTGGAACAACCAGATGCTCTTTTGTGAACTTCTGACGTGCAGCAATGTTTTGGGGGGGACGGCAGTGGCTTCTTCCGTGGAGTCCTACCATGAACACCATTCTCGTTCAGTGTTTTACGTATCGTAGCCTCGTCAACAGAGATGTTGGCATGTTCCAGAGATTTCTGTAAGTCTTTATCTGATACTCTAGGATTCTTCTTAACCTCTTCGAGCATTCTGCTCTGTGCTCTTGCAGTCACTCCTAGGGAGAGTAGCAACAGTGCTGAACTTTCTCCATTTATAGACAAATTGTCTTACCATGGACTGATGAACATCAAGGCTTTTAGAGATACTTTTGTAACCCTGTCCAGCTTCATGCAAGACAACAATTATTAATCTTAGGTCTTCTGAGATGTCTTTTGTTCGAGGCATGGTTCACATCAGGCAATGCTTCTTGTGAATCGCAAACTCAAATTTAGTGGTGTTTTTTAGGCATGGAAGCTCTAACCAAAATCTCCAATCTCGTCTCATTGATTGGACTCCAGGTTAGCTGACTCCTGACTCCAATTAGCTTTTGGAGAAGTCATTAGCCTAGGGCTTCACGTACTTTTTCCAACCTACACTGTGAATGTTTAAATTGTGTATTTAATATATACACGAAAAATACAATAATTGTTATTAGTTGAAGCACACTGTTGTTGTGACTTAAAATTTGATCTGATCTTCATCTGACAAATTTATGTAGAAATCCAGGTAATTCCAAAGGGTTCATGTCATTTTTTTGCCCACTGTATAAGCAGCGTGTGAGTTTCAAGTTTGGGGAAGATAATTGTCACCATAAAAATTCACCTTCATAATAAAAGCATTACATGCATAATTGCATTTGCGGTCACTTTTGGTAATGGTGTTTTCCGCTAATGGAACATTCGCGCTTTTAGCCTACTAGCATGTGCGCATTACTGCGCTTATAATGTGAAGAAATAAACTATTAGGCTATCAACATTTTAAGCTAAACATTCGGATCTGTTGCGTCAGCCACATTGCCTAAACTCTTTTTTCCTTTCTTCATGCTAGTGGTTGTATTAAGTTGGGATCTATCGCATCCATCAACTGTCCCAGACTGTTTGGAATATTTATTTCTCGCACAGAATAGAATAGGTCGACTTTTGGAATATGGGGGATAGTAGATTGACATAGGCTAGTGCTTTTGCTCTTCGTTAGGCCTACTCATCTTGTTTTCATCAGCGCCCAGTTGCGTCCCCGATTACGGCCACAAATGGGATGCCGCCGGGAAATTCAAGGCATTATCAAGTGCTTGTCAAATTGTGAGTGAGAGACAATTGGAGTGTGTTCAGCCTGCACAAAAAACTAAGCAGAGCTTACAACAACTTTTGTACGTTTGTAGAACAACTAAAGTTAATAGCTCTAAATTAAGCATATAGGAGGACCTATTTCTTTGTTAACCGCTCAACACAGAATAGACGCATGTGCGCACACCCTTAAATCCTTTGGAGAGAATTTATATTTTATTCAGCTTTGTTCAATTGTATTCTTCATACTATAAAATAATGCTACGGAATTGTAAACAAATCTTATCTGCTAAATGAAATGGTGTTTCCCACAGCCATTTGGCACATCAGGACCTAGACTATATTACATGGATTTATTACTTTTTAAAATGTGTGGAAGCCAGGAGATGCTAAATGTGTTTATGTTCATTGTAAATTACCGTGAGACCGACAGTTATTTGCTTGACAATCACCGGATGACAATTGTGTGACCTCCACAGCCCTGGTTGTTGGTTCTATCAGTTCGGTTGCTAGAGACATAACCCAGTCGTGCAGTCTTTTTGTTCTGTAACTTTCGTTCTAAATGTTTCATTGCTGTACTGACTGGCAGAGTTCTTATCCCTTGCTTGCTAGCTAGCCAACTGTAGCTAACTTGGTCACGTCAAAAAGTGCATCCAGAATAACAGCAAAGTAGCTGCGTTTGCATTTGTTCAAGCTGTTTTCTAGAGACATTTTATTTTGATACATCCATAACAATGAGCTAATGAGGTGCGATTTCACCTGGCAAAGAAAATGTGCTCTCTGGTCAGGACACTGTTGTTCAGAGGAGCTAGCCAACAACACAGCTAACACAATCACTTCAAACAGAAGCTGGAAAGACTGCAAACTGGATGTACTTCGTTTCGTTTTACCTTTTTTCAATTGACATTTCTTTATATATGTCCATAAAAATGATGCCAGCTGATTCATGATTTTGACTGGCTGAGAAACGCTGCCTGCCTGTCTCATCCCAACTCCTGACACGTTCATTACTATGGAACAGCTGGAGATTGTTTCAACATTCAAATTCAATGATTCAAATGTCTTAGACCGACCAAGGCAAGTCTCCGCGGTTGAAACTAAATGTTAGTCTAAAAGAAGTGAGATAATGTCTAGATACTTTTTTTATAGTGGGGATCAAGTTTATAAATTGCCTGGTTTGGCTGAGACCGTGGATTGCGCAGTCAGATGGAACAGATTAGTCATTTTAAGGTCATAGATTTAGCCTGTGGTAATTGGTGGAATAGACACTGGCTGGAATGAGGTCTTTAACCAATCAGGATTAGAATCACCCGTTGTGTAATTCCCTATAATGCACAGTATAATACAATGGCTAATGCGTGGCGTTGCACGTTGCATTATTTTCCAGAGACCGTTTACATTTTATACCAGGCTATGATTTAACACATTAGAAATGTGTTCAACATCCACTGAAGTAGCTTGCAAGTTTACTAGATAGCTGCAATAATAGTTGCCTGGGTAACCAAACATACTTTCTAGTTTAGCTAACCAAACCATCAGTCCTAGCTTGATATTATAAAAATCGAATTCAACAATGAATGTTTTCAATTCAACTTTTGCTTTCAAAAGCTGCTCAAACATAGAACATGTAAGAATGAACTTCATAGCCATTGAATTATAACGTGCATTACAAGGAAATAATGCAATGTGAATATTGGTTCATGACTGAGACAACGTGGTTCAATTTGGGTCCCAAGGCAAAACCAGTTGAGAACCACTGCTCTAGAATGCCCTTCAAGACAATCATGATTATTCAACAATGCCATGGTACAAAACGAATAAAGTTGAATCATCTCAATGACACTGACCTGATAAAATAAACAAGTAGTAGAAATCAATTTCCTTGTCCAGAGTTCTTTCTCTGTACTGTTTCCTTATTCTGGTGTGATTGGCAGGCAAAGTGACCAACCCGGAGTTCCAGCGTAGCGAGATCCCACACAGCTGTGGAGATATGTGTGGGAAGAAGAGGAGCGGCGTGGACTGCAAGCACCCCTGTAACATGTGAGACACAACCCAACACATACATAACAAACCTCATCCCACCACCAGATAACAATCTGTAGTTCAACAACATGAAGTGGTTGTCTTGATTGTGTTGCCGCTGTGGTTGTCTCTGCAGCTTGTGTCACCCCGGGCCTTGTCCACAGTGTCCTGCCTTTGTCACCAAAGCCTGCATCTGTGGAAGAACCAGGTACTGTATATCCTCTTGACCTAATGTTTGTGTCCCAAATGGCACCCTAGTCCCAAAATGGGCCCATAGGGATCCGGTCAAAAGTAGTGCACTATAGGGAATAGGGTGCCTTTTGGGACTTTGACAAATGTCTACATCGTACTAACTTACCCACTGTTTATTTACATACAGTTGAAGTCGGAAGTTTACATACACCTTAGCCAAATACATTTAAACTCAGTTTTTCACAATTCTTGACATTTAATCCTAGTAAAAATTCCCTGTCTTAGGTCAGTTAGGATCACCACTTTATTTTAAGAATGTGAAATGTCAGAATAATAGAGGGATTTATTTCAGCTTTTATTTCTTTCATCACATTACCAGTGGGTCAGATGTTTACATGCACTCAAATAGTATTTGGTAGCATTGCCTTTAAATTGTTTAACTTGGGTCAAACATTTCGGGTAGCCTTCCACAAGCTTCCCACAATATGTTGGGTGAATTTTGGCCCATTCCTCCTGACAGAGCTGGTGCAACTGAGTCAGGTTTGTAGGCCTCCTTGCTCGCACATGCTTGTTCAGTTCTGCCCACAAATTTACTATAGGATTGCGGTCAGGGCTTTGTGTTGGCCACTCCAATACCTTGACTTTGTCCTTAAGCCATTTTGCCACAACTTTGGAAGTATGCTTGGGGTCATTGTCCATTTGGAAGACCCATTTGCGACCAAGCTTTAACTTCCTGAGTGACGTGTTGATATGTTGCTTCAATATATCCACATCATTTTCCTTCCTCGTGATGTTCTCTATTTTGTGAAGTGCACCAGTCCCTCCTGCAGCAAAGCACCCCCACAACATGATGCTGCCACCCCCGTGCTTCACGGTTGGCATGGTGTTCTTCGGCTTGCAAGCCTCTCCCTTTTTCCTCTAAACATAACGATGGCCATTTTTGTTTCATCAGACCAGAGGACATTTCTCTAAAAAGTTCGATCTTTGTTCCCATGTGCAGTTGCAAACCGTAATCTGGCTTTTTTATGGCAGTTTTGGAGCAGTGGCTTCTTCCTTGCTGAGCGGCCTTTCAGGTTATGTCAATATAGGACTCGTTTACTGTGGGTATAGATACTTTTGTACCTGTTTCCTCCAGCATCTTCACAAGGTCCTTTGCTGTTGTTCTGGGATTGATTTGCACATTTTGCACCAAAGTACGTTCATCTCTAGGAGACAGAACGCATCTCCTTCCTGAGCGGTATGATGGCTGCGTGGTCCCATGGTGTTCATACTTGCGTACTATTGTTTGTACAGATGAACGTGGTACCTTCAGGTGTTTGGAAATTGCTCCCAAGGATGAACCAGACTTGTGGAGGTCTCCAATTTTTCTTGGCTGATTTTATTTGGATTTTCCCATGATGTCAAGCAAAGAGGCACTGAGTTTGAAGGTAGGCCTTGAAATACATCCACAGGTACGCCTCCAATTGACTCAAATGGTGTCAATTAGCCTTTCAGAAGCTTCTAAAGCCATGACATCATTTTCTGGAATTTTCCAAGCTGTTTAAAGGCACAGTCAACTTAGTGTATGTAACCTTCTGACCCACTGGAATTGTGATACAGTGAATTATAAGTGAAATAATCTGTCTGTAAACAATTGTTGGAAAAATGACTAGTGTCATGCACAAAGTTGATGTCCTAACCAACTTGCAAAAACTACAGTTTGTTAACAAGGAATTTGTGGAATGGTTGAAAAACAAGTTTTAATGACTCCAACCTAAGTGTATGTAAACTTCAGACTTCAACTGTACCTTAGCTTAGGCTGCCAAATGTTCGTCATTTTTGTGTGACTATTACTAAGGTTTAACAATTTGTATAGGAAAAACTTTGCACCTCAGCCCACCCCACTCACAGTAAAATGCATCCATTCTTCTCTCTACAGTCAGCCAATGCGGTGTGGCCAGGCCACTGCCATCCACTGTGACAAGCAGTGTGACTTGATCCTCAACTGTACCGAACACACCTGTACCCAGGCGTGCCACAGCGGACTGTGCCAGCCGTGCCAACTACAGGTCCAGCAGGGTGAGATGCTACAAGAAGTTCCACATAATATAAAAAATAGTGATGACTTCGTCCTGGTCTTAATGTCTTAGCTGTGGTAATGCGTTACACTGATGCAGTCTCCTGTTTTTCTTAACCTTTGACTTGCTGACGTGCTGTTGCAGTGTGCTACTGTGGTGTTGTCTCTCGGGAGGTGCTGTGTGGGACGGATAAAGACTGCTTTGACGGCTCAGGACACTTCTCCTGTCAGAAAGCATGTGGCAAGTAAGTTCTAACCAGCAGATAGGAAACAACTTTGTATTTTACTACTTTGAGAATATGATCTATTTCCGCCTGAAGATTAGTCAGTAATGTCTTTGCCAGATTTGCGGAGCATCCTTTTCCTTGCTCCAATCATGCCTTGTATATTATTGATTGATATTCTGATTCGCAGTATTTTCTTGCTCCCAGGATGTTGGATTGTGAGACCCACCGATGCAAGCAGGTGTGCCACCGTGGGCCGTGCCAGCCGTGCCCACGCTCCCCCAGGCTGGTGAGGAGTTGCCCCTGTGGGCAGACGGTCTTGGCCAAGCTCCTGGAGCTGGGCTACCCCGAGCGCCGCAGCTGCTCTGACCCCATCCCTTCCTGTGGCAAGACCTGCAACAAACCCCTGCCTTGTGGATCCAACGGTAAGACCGACAGTGTGTCCACATGTATGTTCTTTCTATGGGATTTAAATGTGTTGACTTGTTCCCCTATGTCATTACAGAGACCATCCACATCTGTGAGAAGCTGTGCCATGAGGGCTGCTGTGGCCCCTGCTCACTCACCTCCACCATCAAATGCAGATGTGGCTCTAAGATCAATGTTAGTCCCCAAAAAGGAGTACTGTACATCTATGGTGTTTGAATCATGCTTGTATCGTGAGGGCAAATCTTAAAATGTAATCAAATTGTATTTGTCACATGCGCTGAATACAATCGGTGTAGACCTTACAGTGAAATGCTTACTTACAAGCCCTTAACCAACAATGCTTTACAAAGTTTTAAGAAAAAATAAGTGTTAAGGTAAAAATAGAAAATAAAGTAACAAATAATTAAACGACAGTAAAATAACAATAGCGAGGCTATATACAGGGGTACCGGTACAGAGTTGATCTGTGGGGGCACCGGTTAGTCTAGGTATTTGAAGTAATATGTACATGTAGGTAGAGTTAAAGTGACTGCATAGATAAACAGAGTAGCAGCAGTGTGAAAGAGGGTTCTGGGTAACCCTTTGATTAGCTGTTCATGAGTCTTATGGCTTGGGGGTGGAAGCTGTTAAGAAGCCTTTTAGACTTGGCGCTCCAGTACCGCTTGTCGTGCGGTAGAGTAAACAGTCAATGAATAGGGTGGCTGGAGTCTTTAACAATTTTTAGGGATTTCCTCTGACACAGCCTGGTATAGAGGTCCTGGATGGCAGGAAGCTTGACCCCCGGTGATGTACTGGGCCGTTCGCACTACCCTCTGTAGTGCCTTGCGGTCGGAGGCCGAGCAGTTGCCCTACCAGGCTGTGATGCAACCAGTCAGGATGTTCTTTATGGTGCAGCTGTAGAACCTATTGAGGATCTGAGGACCCCATGCCAAATCTTTTCAGTCTCCTGAGGGGGAATAGGTTTTGTCGTGCCCTCTTCTTAATGTGTTTAGACCATGATAGTTTGTTGGTGATGTGGACACCAAGGAACTTGAAGCTCTCAACCTGCTCTACTACAACCCCGTCGATGAGCACGCCCCCATTCTCAGTCTGTTTCCTGTAGTACATAATCAACTCATTTACATTTACGGCATTTAGCAGACGCTCTTATCCAGAGCGACTTAGAAATTGGTGCATTCACCTTATGATATCCAGTGGAACAACCACTTTACATTAGTACATCTATCTTTTTTTGGGGGGGGATGACTTTATCCTATCCCAGGTATTCCTTAGAGCTGGGGTTTCAGGTGTCTCCGGAAGATGGTGATTGACTCCGCTGTCCTGGCATCGTGAGGGAGCTTGTTCCACCATTGTGGTGCCAGAGCAGCGAACAGCGACAACTCCTTTGTCTTGATCATGTTGAGGGAGAGGTTGTTGTCCTGGCACCACACGGTCAGGTCTCTGACCTCTAGGCTGTCTCATTGTCGGTGATCAGGCCTACCGCTGTTGTCATCAGCAAACTTAATGATGGTGTTGGAGTCGTGCCTGGCCATGCAGTCATGAGTGAACAGGGAGTACAGGAGGTGACTGAGCACGCACCCCTGAGGGGCCCCTGTGTTGAGGATCAGCGTGGTGGATGTGTTATCTTCCCTTACCACCTGGGGCAGCCCGTCAAGAAGTCCAGGATCCAGTTGCAGAGGGAGGTGTTTACTCCCAGGGGCCTTAGCTTAGGGATGCGCTTTGAGGGCACTATGGTGTTGAACGCTGTAGTCAATGAATAGCATTCTCACATAGGTGTTCCTTTTGTCCAGGTAGGAAAGGGCAGCTTGGAGTGAAATAGATTGCAGCGTCTGTGGATCTGTTGGGGCGGTATGCAAATTGGAGTGGGTCTCGAGTTTCTGGGATAATGGTGTTGATGTGAGCCATGACCAGGCTTTCAAAGCACTTCATGGCTACTGACGTGAGTGCTATGGGTCGGTAGTCATTTAGGCAGGTTACCTTAGTGTTCTTGGTCAAACACTATGGTGGTCTGCATGTTGGTATTACAGACTCAGTCAGGGACAGGTAGAAAATGTCAGTGAAGACAATTGCCAGTTGGTCAGCGCATGCTCGGAGTACACGTCCTGGTAATCCGTCTGGCCCTGCGGCCTTGTGAATGTTGATCTGTTTAAAGGTCTTACTCACATCTGCTGCGGAGAGCGTGATCACACAGTCGTCCGGAACAGCTGATGCTCTCTCTCATGCGTGTTTCAGTGTTACTTTCCTGGAAGCGAGCATAGAAGTAATTTAGCTCATCTGGTAGGCTTGTGTCAATGGGCAGCTCGCGACTGTGCTTCACTTTGTTGTCTGTAATAGTTAGCAAGCCCTGCCGCATCCGATGAGCGTCGGAGCCGGTGTAGTACGTTTCGATCTTAGTCCTGTATTGATGCTTTGCCTGTCTGATGGTTTGTCGGAAGGACATAGCAGGATTTCTTATAAGCTTCCGGGTTAGTCCCGCTCCTTGAAAGTGGCAGCTCTATCCTTTAGCTCAGTGCAGATGTTGCCTGTAATCCATGGCTTCTAGTTTGGGTATGGATGTACGGTCACTGTGGAGACGACATTGTCGATGCACTTATTGATGAAGCCAGTGACTGATGTGGTGTACTCCTCAATGCCATCGGAAAATACCCAGAATATTTTAGTCTGTGCTAGCAAAATAGTCCTGTAGCATAGCATCTGCTTCATCTGACCACTTTCTTATAGACTGTGTCACTGGTGCTTCCTGCTTTAGTTTTTGCTTGTAAGCAGGAATCGGGAGGATAGAATTATGGTCATATTTGCCAAATGGAGAGCGAGGGAGAGCTTGTATGCGTCTCTGTGTGTGGAGTAAAGGTGGTCTAGAGTTTTCTTTTATTTATTTATTTATTTTCCCTTCTGGTTGCACATTTAACATGCTGATAGAAATTTGGTAAAACTGATTTAAGTGTACCTGCACTAACCTCTATGGGCTATGTGGGACGCAAGCGTCCCACCCCTGGTACACCCAATGAACAACAGGTGAAATATCAAGAGCGCCAAATTTGAAAACAATTAAATGTCATAATTCAAATTTCTCAAACATACAACTATCTTACACCCTTTGAAAGATAAACATCTCCTTAATCTAACCACGTTGTCCGATTTCAAAAAGGCTTTACGGCGAAAGCATAAAGTTAGATTATGTTAGGAGAGTACATTGACAATAGCTGTGTGTAATGTTTTATCAATTCAAAGACGGGCGTCACCAAAAGCAGAAAACCAGCTAAAATTATGCACTAACCTTTGACAATCTCCATCAGATGACACTCCTAGGACATTGCTAGACAATACATGCATTTTTTGTTCTATCAAGTTCATATTTATATCCAAAAACAGCGTTTTACTATGGCGTTGATGTTGAGGAAATCGTTTCCCTCCAATAACCGCCAGTCAATCAGCACAACAAATTAAATAATTACTATTCGAAAACATTGGTAAAATATTATATTGTCATTCAAAGAATTATAGATTTACATCTCTTGAACGCAACCGGATTGCCAGATTTAAAAATAACCTTACTGGGAAATCACACTTTGCAATAATCTGAGCACTGCGCCCAGAAAAATACGCTTTGCGATACAGACTAACCGCCATGTTGGAGAGATCTAAAATCGAAAATACTATGTAAATAATCCATTACCTTTGATTCTCTTCATCAGATGTCACTTCCAGGAATCCCAGGTCCATAACAAATGTAGTTTTGTTCGAAAAAGCTCCGTGTTGTTAGCACATGATCTATGCCCGCCGGACTTCTCTTCATGAACGAGGGGGAAAAAAATATTTGCGTTCGTTCAAACATGTCAAATGTTGTATAGCATAAATCATTAGTGCCTTTTTTAACCAGAACATGAATAATATTCAAGGCGGACGATTGCATTCTCTTTTAAAACGTATTGGAACGAGAGTACCCAACATGAACTCGCGCGCCAGAGTCTAATCGGCCACCACCGTTCCAAGGCTCTTGTTCGGTCAGATCTCACAGTATAAGACTCAAAACACTTTGTAAAGACTGGTGACATCTAGTGGAAGCCATAGGAAGTGCTCAACGATTAATAAGCCCCTGTGTGTTTCAATGGCATAGGCTTAAAGGTAATTCAACACATCAGGTATCCACTTCCTGTCAGAATTTGTCTCAGGGTTTTGACTGCCATATGAGTTCTGTTATACTTACAGACACCATTCAAACAGTTTTAGAAAATTCAGTGTTTTCTATCAAACCTGAACAATAATATGCATATTCTAGCTTCTGAGTTGGTGTAGGAGGCAGTTAAAAATGGGCACACATTTTTTTCAAAATTCTCAATACTGCCCCCTAGCCCCAACAGGTAAAGTCCCCGGCTACCAGGAGCGCCGTCTCTGGATGAGCGTTTTCCTGTTTGCTTATGGCGGTTTACAGCTCATTGAGTGTGGTCTTAGTGCCAGCATCAGTTTGTGGTGGTAAATAGACAGCTTTCAAGAATATAGATAAACTCTCTTGGTAAATAGTGTGGTCTATAGCTTATCATGAGATTCTTTACCTCAGGTGAGCAAAACCTCGAGACTTCCTTAGATTTAGTGCACCAGCTGTTACAATATACATAGACCGCCACCTCTTGTCTTAGCAGAGGCTGCTGTTCTATCCTGCCGAAAAATCTTAAAACCCGCCCGCTGTATGTTATTCATGTCGTCGTTCAGCCGCGACTCCGTGAAACATAAGATATTACTGTTTTGAATGTCCCGTGGGTAGGATATACGTGATCGTAGTTCGTCTATTTTAATTTCCATTGATTGTACGTTGGCTAATAGGACCGATGGTAAATGGAGATGACCCGCTCACCGCCAGATCCTTACAAGGCACCCAGATCTTCGTCCCCGACATTTCTGTTTCTCCTGCAAATGACAGGGGATGAGGGCCTTGTCGGGCGTCTGAAGTAAATCCTTCCCGTCCGACTTGTTAAAGGAAAAAGTATTCCTCCAATACGGGGTGAGTAATCACTGTCCTGATATCTAGAAGCTCTTTTCGGTCATAAGACACGGTGTCAGAAACATTATCTACAAAATATGTTACAAATAACGTGAAAAAACACGCACAATTGGTTAAGGGACTGTAAAACGGCAGCCATCTCCTCCAGCGCCAATTTCAATAGTTCTGTATAGATTGTGCACGTTTGCAAATGGAGGTGTTATTCTGTTCTACCAAAGAGCATCCCTGAAGACCAACTCTCTTTTTGTTTTTAGGATGTTCCCTGTGCAACCATCCAGAATGAAGGTGAGATTTTTTTCATTCTGTTGTAGCCACTGTACTTACTAAAAGTAGATTTTTCTTGTACTTAAGTGCCTCCATTGTCATAATGTCCTCATCTCTTTCCTTCCTCCAAATTGTAGATGGACTGATTTTTACCTGTGAGAAGCGCTGCCTCAAGAAACGCTCCTGTGGCCGACACAAATGTGGCGAGCTGTGCTGTGTGGTGAGTGACAGAAAGCAGTGTGTGGCACCCAGTTTGTAAAGAACAGTCAGAAAGTAAAAGTCATACACTAGATACCTGAATGAATTTGGTAGTAGTTATTAGGAATGAACTGATGGCACTACAGAGGGCATCCAGATGTGCCTGCCTACTATCTAGCTGGTGTCACACTGACATATGCCCCCCCCCCCCCCCCGCCCTACAGGGTGCAGAACACACATGCTCTCTGGTCTGTGGCTACAAGCTCAACTGTGGCCTCCACCGCTGCCAAGAGCTCTGTCACCGTGGGAACTGCCAGCCATGCTGGCAAACCAGTGAGTTCCAGTCAAAGTTCCCAGTGGCCCTGCCAACAGATGTTCACATGCCAGCAGATGCACAGACGCCAAAGTCAATTTAGTCATTTTACCCAGGCTTTGCGATTCTTTGTGGTTGAAATGGCAATGTTCCTCACCATATCTTATCTTGCTTAAGTCTAGAGCACATCCTATTTCACAAGGTAGGAAGTCCATTTACTATACCAGTGGACTTTTGGGGGTGAATCTTAACATCCACTTAATTTTCACTTAGTCTCCAATTGACATCAACATGTGTTGGTGTGATACAGTACACTGTCTTGATCATTGAGATCACATGGCCCCATTAGCTCTGATTGCCTGCCTGTTTCCTGTGTATAGGTTTTGATGAGCTGGCGTGCCACTGTGGGGGGACTGTCCTGTTCCCCCCAATCGCCTGTGGCACCAAGCCCTTAGAGTGTAAGAACCTGTGTACCAGGAGGCACAAGTGTGACCACCAAGGTAAAGAATCGAGCTACCTCTAGAACCAAAGAAATCACTACAATTCACCTGGAAGACTGCAAGTCATGACGTCTCTTACGAGCTGCATTCCTATTTAGGGCACTATATGTATAGGGTGCCATTTGGGATGAAACTTTTCTCTTTATAGTGCCTGAGAATGTTTATTCTTCGGTCTCGTCTCATACTGTCTATGTCCTCAGTGTTCCATAATTGCCACAGTGAGGAGAACTGCCCACCCTGTACTTACCTCACTCAGAAGTGGTGCATGGGAAAGCATGAGGTAACTTTCCTGATATTAGCTTATTGGCTGCATCTATCTAACCTTCAACTGGCTTCCCTTTGAAAGTATAGTTTGTGTCCTAAATGGCACCCTATTCCCTATATAGTGCACTCCTTTTGACCAGAGCCCCATGGGCCGTAGTCAAAAGTAGTGCACTATATAGGGAACAGGGTGCTATTTGGGATACTTCACTAAAGCCTTCTCTTCCCCCGCCCCCCACAGCAAAGGAGCAACATTCCGTGCCACCTGCAGGACATCTCCTGTGGTCTGACCTGCAACAAGGTGCTGCTGTGTGACGTCCACCGCTGCCGCCGCATCTGCCACCGGGGAGAATGTCTGGCCGAGGGCGCCTGCCGCCAGCCCTGTGTGCTGCCCCGCGCCAACTGTGGCCACCCCTGCAACGCCCCTTGCCACAAGGGCACCAGCTGCCCACGCAACACCTGCGCTGCCAAGGTACAAAAAGTGAAATGTTCAACCAACTGACTCGAGGGATTTTATCCAGGTTAAATAAAGGCTAATTAAATAAAAAATGTGGCACCTGTGCTATAGAGAGACTGCACTACATTTTGGGTGACATTCTGACACTAAACATATGGAGATTTTCCCCCGAAATCACCGTAACTCTTCAAATACTCGGGCACATGGGTCAGACGTGGAGATACAGGCAGCCGTGTTGGACTGCAGCAGTCTTCTTCTTGTGGCCAGGGTTTCATGTCAGTTTCCACGTCTGTCCCACAGGTGGCGCTACAGTGTGACTGCGGCCGGAGAAAGGAAACGGTAGTGTGCACGGAGGCAGCCAGTGCCCATCAGAGGTGTGCGCCCTTATGTGCCTGTACAGTAGAATCAAACAACGACCTTGAATGCGTGCTCTAAACCAGAGTTATCACTTATTCCATGTGCACTTTTCCGAACTTGACTCTGCATGCAGTGCCAAACAGTGGTTCCCAGTATGTGTCCCTGTGCTGTAGGTATGCAGCCATTGCCATGGCCAGTAAGCTGTCTGACATGCAGCTGGGTGACTCTGTAGACATCGGTCTCATCACTAAGAAGGAGATGAAACAGACCAAGTAAGATGGGACCAAACCTGACTCAAAGCTTATAGCATACAAAACACAGTTATTCACCTTGTACAAAATATGAGTGTACCGTTTCCAGCTTATTTGAATGTCTCTGTGTTCCGTCTCAGGTTGGAGTGTGACGAAGGGTGTGCTGCACTGGAAAGGAACAGGTCAGTTTTTGCACAGCTGTTGTGCGCTCGCACACAGCAGGGCTACAGACTGCAACCACAGCAGGGCCTGCTGCTGATCTCTCTCCGCCCGTTGTGCGCCCCGGGAATATATATATTTTTTAATAATCCAATTGCTGGAAAAACACAGCTTTGGAAGCAACTACTGTTGAAACTGTTAAATAGACTATTTTACAACCGATCGCAAGAAATTTGATATAGTTTTGAGATACGAAGCGTAAGAAAGCGGAATGCGCATCGGCCCTTGCGAGTGCATAGGGTAGTAGGCTACAATTGCAAAAAAAAGAAATAGATATTACCTTTACTGATAGATTTAAGAAATGGCTACTAGCACTGGATATTATATTTAGTGTTAACTCTTAACACATTAGATCACTTTCACTTCCTCGGGGTGAATTGGGCCCAAAATACTTTGCATATGGTTTTAGTTCACATAAATAAGGCAAATTCATTTCTATTGAACAACAACATTCTGGAGTCATATTTTAAGAGTAAAATATAACAATACCCTATTGTCAACCCACAATTCATGACAATCACCGGATTCTTAGACATGTTAGATGAAACAACTAATTTTTTAAATAGCCTAACATCTCAGTATTCTATCATACCATCTAAAGCACTGTGAATGACTTTATAAAGTGATTACACATTTTTTTTCTGTTGCTTAACGCTGTGGGGGAAAAACCTGGTGTGACCAAACCATGTGCTGGTGCCAACAACTGAAAAGGTTAGTGGCACCAGGGGAAATGTTAGTTTGGAGCCCTGCACACAGACAGCCACTTGATAGCACGTTGCTTTAGGCTGTCTAACTGATTTTGTTTTCTTAAACTGTGCAGTCAACGTCAGAGCCTTTTCCTCTTCTAGTCTTCTTTAGATCAGTGGACCTTTAATGTCTGCCCATGTTTAGTTGTGTGTATGTGTCCTGACAGGCGATTGGCTGTGGCCCTGCAGATTTCTCCTTCAGTGGACCCCTTCAACATCCGCACCTCCTCCTCCACGTATAGTGACAGCCTCCGAGTAGATGCCAGGTGGTGTACCAATACATGTAATGTATTATTAATGCATGCCAAGCATGTTCTCAGATATTTTTCTTCGTGTGCATGTTATGGGGATAGTATTTCCCAATTTGAAGGCTAATTGATGGCACCGATGTACTTCGAGCCACTACCGGTGCCCTTTGAGACAACATTTTCACATTTCATTGATGGATCGTCTTTAAATCAAATCAAATTTTATTGGTCACATACACCTGGTTAGCAGATGTTAATGCGAGTGTAGCGAAATGCTTGTGCTTCTAGTTCCGACCGTGCAGTAATATCTAACAAGTAATCTAACAATTTCACAACTACCTTATACACACAAGTGTAAAGGAATGAATAAGAATATGTACATATAAATATATGGGGGTGCGGCATAGGCAAGATGCAGTAGATGGTATAGAGTACAGTACATGCATATGAGAAGTAATGTAGAGTATGTAAACATTATATAAAGCGCCATTGTTTAAAGTTACTAGCGATACATTTGTATACATTTTTTGTATTATTAAAGTGGCTAGAGATTTGAGTCAGTATGTTGGCAGCAGCCACTCAATGTTAGCGATGGCTGTTTAACAGTCTGATGGCCTTGAGATAGAAGCTGTTTTTCAGCCTCTCGGTCCCAGCTTTGATGCACCTGTACTGACCTCGCCTTCTGGATGGTAACAGTGTGAACAGGCAGTGGCTCGGGTGGTTGTTATCCTTGATGATCTTTTTGGCCTACCTGTGACATCGGGTGGTGTAGATGTCCTGGAGAGCAGGTAGTTTGCCCCCGGTGATGTGTTGTGCAGACCTCACTACCCTCTGGAGAGCCTTGTGGTTGTGGGCGTAGCAGCTGCCGTACCAGACGGTGATGCAGCCCGAATGAATGCTCTCGATTGTGCATCTGTAGAAGTTTGTGTTTTTGGTAACGAGCCAAAGTTCTTCATCCTCCTGAGGTTGAAGAGGCGCTGTTGCGCCTTCACCACTCTGTCTGTGTGGGTGGACCATTTCAGTTTGTTCGTAATGTGTACGCTGAGGAACTTAACTTTCTACCTTCTCCACTGCTTTACCACAACATAACGTATTTCTTATTTTTCCAAATTTAGAAAAGATCTGAAGTTTGTCAGCGAGGTTGAAGAGGAGATCAAGAATCTGGTTGAGTTGGCCAGCAAGGTAAGGGACCAATAGACTTAGGTTGTGTGCAGAATAACACCCTATTCCCTAAGAGCCCTATGGGTCGTGGTCAAAAGTAGTGCACTAAATAGGGAATAGGTTGCCATTTTGAACACAGATGGGGTGAATTTAACACAGAATTAAAGCACAGGGACAAGAATAAACACACGCCTCTTTGCCATGAAATGTCACCCACCACTTAAATTGAGTACAGTGTGTATTATTTAAGAGCAGTTAGATGAGATGGTGTTGGATTTAAATACTTTATACAGGGCCAGCATTTCCCATACATGACTGGGTTTCCCTAAACCGCTACCAGCTTACTAGAGGACCTTCAGTTTGCGTAGTCTGCATTTAGCTAAAAGCTTCTGGTCCCCTTAGTTGAAGCAGTGCAGGAAAGACTTTAAATATTTGAATGTCCTTGGGTATTACGATGGGTATTGATGATGTTCGCTAAAGGTTCTATTTGTCGTTGGTTATCCCTTTTGGTTCTGAACATTGGAAAATAGTACTTTAGTCAGCGTAATGTCCAGTGAATCAGCTTCGGTAGCTTGCGATGTTTATTAGGACAACATTTATTTAAACCTTAAATCAAATGGTAACTCGGAACAATCTTTCATAGTGGAAACATGAAGTCTTGAGTGACGTGTGTGTGTGTGTTTGTGTGTGTGTGTGTAACCCGTTTTCAGGGTAAACTGTCCAAGAGGAGCCACTGCTTCCCGCCCATGAACAGAGAGCACAGGAAGATAGTCCACGAGCTGGCTGAGGTCTACAACGTAGAGAGCGTGAGCTACGACAGTGAGCCCAAACGCAACGTGGTTATCACCGCCGTCAGGTAACGCCTCCACATGCGCATTACAATCTATGACAATCTCAAAATAGATGCATGTTGTAGCTTTAAAAATACTTTGTAAATACTGTCTGTGCAACAGTATCAGCTGGGTATATTTTGTATGAAGGGATGTGTATTGTGAACAATTCAGACAGTGCTGTGCCTCTGCTATTCTGAGGATATGCTGTAACTGTACTTTTTCCTGTGTGCAGGGGGAAGTCTGCCTGTCCTAACTCAACCCTGACATCCCTGATAGAGAGAGATACAGGGGTCTCAAGGGCTCCCCCACCCATTGCCCATATCAAACAACATAGCAGCAAGTAGGCATGCATCTTTGCACTCACACATTGAAATCAATCAAATGTATTTATAAAGCCCTTCTTACATCAGCTGATGTCACAAAGTGTTGTACCCAGCCTAAAACCCCAAACGGCATGCAATGCAGGTGTAGAAGCACGGTGGCTAGGAAAGACTCCCTAGAAAGGCCAGAACCTAGGGAGGAACCAGGCTATGAGGGGTGGCCAGTCCTCTTCTGGCTGTGCCAGGAGGAGATTATAACAGAACATGGCCAAGATGTTCAAATGTTCATAGATGACCAGCAGGGTCTAATAATAATAATCAGTGGTTGTCGAGGGTGCAACAAGTCAGCACCTCAGGAGTAAATGTCAGTTGGCTTTTCATAGCCAATCATTCAGAGTATCTACTGCTCCTGCTGTCTCTAGAGAGTTGAAAACTGCAGGTCTGGGACAGGTAGCACGTCCGGTGAACAGGTCAGGGTTCCATAGCCGCAGGCAGAACCCTTGAAAGTGGAGCAGCAGCACGGCCAGGTGGACTGGGGACAGCAAGATGTTATCAGGCCAGGTAGTCCTGAGGCATGGTCCTAGGGCTCAGGTCCTCCGAGAGAGAGAATTACAGAGAGCATTCTTAAATTCACACAGGACACCGGATAAGATTGGAGAAATACTCCAGATATAACAGACTGACCCTAGCCCCCCCCCCCCCCCCCAACACACAAACTACTGCAGCATAAATACTGGAGGCTGAGACAGGAGGGGTCGGGAGACACTGTGGCCCCATCCGACGATACCCCCGGACAGGGCCAAACAGGCAGGATATAACCCCACCCACTTTGCCAAAGCACAGCCCCCACACCACTAGAGGGATAACTTCAACCACCAACTTACCATCCTGAGACGGGGCCAAATATAGCCCACAAAGATCTCCGCCACGCACAACCCAAGGGGGGGGCACCAACCTGGACAAGAAGACCATGTCAGTGACTCAACCCACTCAAGTGACGCACCCCTCCTAGGGACGGCATGGAAGAGCACCAGTAAGCCAGTGACTCAGCCCCTGTAATAGGGTTAGAGGCAGAGAATCCCAGTGGAGAGAGGGGAACCAGCCAGGCAGGGGCGGTTCGTCGCTCCAGTGCCTTTCCGTATCACCTTCACACTCCTGGGCCAGACTACACTCAATCATAGGACCTACTGAAGAGATGAGTCTTCAATTAAGACTTAAAGGTTGAGACCGAGTCTGCGTCTCTCACATGGATAGGCAGACCATTCCATAAAAATGGAGCTCCTATAGGAGAAAGCCCTTCCTCCAGCTGTTTGCTTAGAAATTCTAGGGACAATTAGGAGGCCTGCGTCTCGTGACCGTAGCGTACGTGTAGGTATGTACGGCAGGAACAAATCGGAAAGATGGGTAGGAGCAAGCCCATGTAATGCTTTGTAGTTTAGCAGTAAAACCTTTAAATCAGCCCTTGCCTTAACAGGAAGCCAGTGTAGCGAGGCTAGCACTGGAGTAATATGATCCATTTTTTTGGTTCTAGTCAAGATTCTAGCAGCCGTGTTTAGCACTAACTGAAGTTTATTTAGTGCTTTATCTGGGTAACCGGAAAGTAGAGCATTGCAGTAGTCTAACCTAGAAGTGACAAAAGCATGGATACATTTTTCTGCATCATTTTTGGACAAAGTGTCTGATTTTTGGAATGTTAGAGATGGAAAAAAGCTGTCCTTGAAACAGTCTTCATATGTTCGTCAAAAGAGAGATCAGGGTCCAGAGTAACGCCGAGGTCCTTCAGTTTTATTTGAGATGACTGTACAACCATCAAAATGAATTGTCAGATTCAACAGAAGATCTTTGATTCTTGGGACATAGAACAAGCATCTCTGTTTTGTCCGAGTTTAAAAGTAGAAAATTTGCAGCCATCCACTTATGTCTGAAACGCAGGATTCCAGGGAGGGCAATTTTGGGGCTTCACCATGTTTCATCAAAATGTACAGCTGTGTCATCCGCATAGCAGTGAAAGGTAACATTGTTTTTACGAATGACATCACCAAGAGGTAAAATATATATATATATATATATATATATATATATATATATATATATATATATATATATATATATATATATATATATATATATATAGTGAAAACAATAGTGGTCCTAAAACGGAACCTTGAGGAACACTGACATTTACAGTTGATTTGTCAGTGGACAAACCATCCACAGAGACAAACTGATATCTTTCCGACAGATAAGATCTAAACAGGCCAGAACTTGTCCGTGTAGACCAATTTGGGTTTCCAATATCTCCAAAAGAATGTGGTGATTGATGGTATCAAAAGCAGCGCTAAGGTCTAGGAGCATGAGGACGGATGCAGAGCCTCGGTCTGACGCCATTAAAAGGTAATTTACCACCTTCACAAGTGCAATCTCAGTGCTATGATGGGGTCTAAAACCAGACTGAAGCGTTTCGTATACATTGTCTTCAGGAAGGCAGTGAGTTGCTGCGCAACAGCTTTTTCAAAAAAATTGAGAGGAATGGGAGATTCAATATAGGCCGATTTTAGTTATTTTTATTTTCTGGGTCAATGTTTGGCTTTTTCAAGAGGCTTTATTACTGCCACTTTTAGTGAGTTTGGTACACATCCGGTGGATAGAGAGCCATTTATTATGTTCAACATAGGAGGGTCAAGCACAGGAAGCAGCTCTTTCAGTAGTTTAGTTGGAATAGGGTCCAGTATGCAGCTTGAAGGTTTAGAGGCCATGATTATTTTCATCAATGTGTCAAGAGTTGTGGAGACTCAGGACAACTGAGCTTTGGAGGAATATGCAGATTTAAAGAGGAGTCTGTAATTTGCTTTCTAATGATTTACATTTTAGTCCTTTAGCAGACGCTCTTATCCAGAGCGACTTACAGTAGTGCATTCATACATTTCATAAATGTTTTCCGTACTGGTCCCCCGTGGGAATCGAACCCACAACCCCGGCGTTGCAAACACCATGCTCTACCATTTGAGCCACACGGATCATGATCTTTTCCTCAAAGAAGTTCATGAATTTATCACTGCTGAAGGGAAAGCCATCCTCTCTTGGGGAATGCTGTGTTTTAGTTAGCTTTGCGACAGTATCAAAAATACATTTTGGATTGTTCTTATTTTCCTCAAGTTGGAAAAATAGGATGGTCGAGCAGCAGTGAGGGCCCTTCGATTCAGCACAGTACTGTCTTTCCAAGCCAGTCGGAAGACTTCCAGTTTAGTGTAGCGCCATTTCTGTTCCAATTTTCTGGAAGCTTGCTTCAGAGCTCGGGTATTTTCTGTATACCAGGGAGCTAGTTTCTTATGACAAATGTTTTTAGGGGTGTGACTGCATCTAGGGTATTATGCAAAATGTATTTTTTTCTTTTTTTTGTAAATTGAAATTTGCTATCATAAATGTTAGCAACACCTCCGCCTTTGCAGGATGCGTGGGGGATATGGTCACTAGTGTAACCAGGAGGTGAGGCCTCATTTAACACCGTAAATTCATCAGGCTTAAGCCATGTTTCAGTCAGGCCAATCACATCAAGATTATGATCAGTGATTAGTTAATTGACTAACTGCCTTGGAAGTGAGGGATCTAACATTAAGTAGCCCTATTTTGAGATGTGAGGTATCACGATCTCTTTCAATAATGGCAGGGATGGAGGAGGTCTTTATTCTAGTGAGATTGCTAAGGCGAACACTGCCATGTTTAGTTTTGCCCAACCTAGGTCGAGGCACAGACACGGTCTCAATGGGGATAGCTGAACTGACTACACTGACTGTGCTAGTGGCAGACTCCACTAAGCTGGCAGGCTGACTAAGAGCCTGCTGCCTGGCCTGCACCCTATCTCATTGTGGGGCTAGGGGAGTTAGAGCCCTGTCTATGTTCGTAGATAAGATGAACGCACCCCTCCAGCTAGGATGGAGTCCGTCACTCCTCAACAGGCCAGGCTTGGTCCTGTTTATGGGTGAGTCCCAGAAAGAGGGCCAATTATCTACAAATTCTATCTTTTGGGAGGGGCAGAAAAGTTTTCAACCAGCGATTGAGTTGTGAGACTCGGCTGTAGGGGGAGTGATGAGCTCTAACTGGGAGGGGGCCAGAGACAATTACTCGATGCCGACATGTCTTTCTAGCTGATTTACACGCTGAAGCTATGTTGTGCTTGGTGACCTCTGACTGTTTCATCCTAACATCGTTGGTGCCGACGTGGATAAAAAATATCCCTATAATCTCTACACTTGTCAGTTTTAGCTTTAGCCAGCACCATCTTCAGATTAGCCTTAACGTCGGTAGCCCTGCCTCCTGGTAAACAATGTATGATCGCTGGATGATTCGTTTTAAGTCTAGTACTGTGGGTAATGGAGTCGCCAATGACTAGGATTTTCAATGAAAGACTCCTCACTCCACACACTGAAAGACTCCGCACACACACAGGCCTAAATTGGAACTGAGGACATGGGCCTGAATTGGACCTTAGTTTGTAGGCTCTCAATGTCCCAATGACTTGTAACTATCCAGCTACAGCTAGTTAACTGTGGTTCTTGTGTTTGTCATCAGGACTGATGGTGTGAGCAGCTGGTCCAAGGCGGTCAAGGAAGAGCCGGCGATCGACTACTTCGATGTCCAGGATTAATAAAGGCCCAAAACAAGCAAACCTCGAAGTAATAATAGTAAATAATGTATCTGCTGCTCCAAGATGGTCTGAAATCTGTAATGCCATCTCACCTCATTTGTTGTTTGCCTTCAAGAGAAAATATCACTGCAATACTATTTTAGTTTTGTAACCAAGTGAAAAGTGTTTAACTGCCATATGCAAATACCATGAGCGAATCTCCAGACTTTCAAAATAATCATGGATTGCATTTGAATAGTTAACCATTTTCACTAGTTCTCAAAGTGCAATTGTTGTATTCTGAGGGGACATGCCATACCTTATTTCAATAAAGCAATTTTTCAATGGTGTTGATGCTTTACTTTAACAATATAATGCAGAGAACCTGTATTCACATTGTTAGAAATGCTATAAAACTACACAAGATAATACTTTATGAAAATATAATCAGGTGTTTTTTAAAATGAAAGGCTTACTTATGTTCTGTAATGTAATCTTTAAAGTTTGTTATTTTGGCCATGATCAATTGGGTTGCATTTAACTATCAACATTATGATGCTCAGGTGATATATATTTTCTGAACAACAAAAAAACGCAACAACAAAAGTGTTGGTTTCATGTGCTGAAATAAAATATTCCAGATATGTTCCATATGCACAAAGTGTATTTCTCTCAAATGTTGTGCACAAATGTGTTTACATCCCTATTACTGAGCATTTCTCCTTTGCCAAGATAACCCATCCACCTGACAGGTGTAGCATATCAAGAAGCTGATTAAACAGTGTGATCATTACACGGGTGCACCTTGTGCTGGGGACAAAAGGCCTCTCTAAAATGGTCAGTTTTGTCACACAACCCAATGCCAAAGCTGTCTTAAGTTTTGAGGGAATGTGCAATTGGCATGCTGACTGCAAGAATGTCCACCAGAGCTGTTGCCAGATAATTAAATGTTAATTTCTCTACCATAAGCCACCTCCAACGTCGTCGTTTAAGAAAATTTGGCAGTATGTCCAACCAGCCTCAACCACAGACCAAGTAATCATGCCAGCCCAGGACCTCCACAATCCGGCTTCTTCACCTGCGGGATTGTCTGAGACCAGACATATGGACTGCTGATGAAACAGGAGTATTTCTGTCTGTATTAAAGTCCTTTTGTGGGGAAAAACTCCTGATTGGCTGGACCTGGCCCCCCACCCATGGCTGCGCCCTGCCCATTCATGGAAAATACATAGATTAGGGCATTATTTATTTATTTAAATTGACTGATTTCATTATATGAATTATAACTCAGTAAAATCGTTTAAGTATAATTTCCACTGCATCTTTCAAAAAACGCGCTACAGACAGCTCGTCATCCTTTGTGCCTTTTTCATTAAACCATTTGCATTAAGAGACTAACATTCCCTAACGGTTTACATCTCTTGTGAAATATTTTAGTGGGCAGACAGTGTGTGTGTGTCAACGGCAAAAGCGGTAATTTGATGACACTCCCTCCCTGCTAGTCGCAATTTTTTATTATATTTTATCTCCAGCAGACCCCGCGCCTGCGCTTCTTGAAACGAACTAAGCTTCACCAGACCCCGCTCCATCCCCTACTGTGTCTACAGTTGCCGATGTACCAGTCTACCTAATGGGGGAGTGATAGAGTAGGGGTGTGGAAGTTGAGGAGTGAACACCGCACAGATCTTCAGGAACATTATTTCAGTTTGCTTGGAGTGCACAGACTGGATCTCAGCAATGGAGAGAAAGGTAAGAGTTGTGCCCGCAGCACACTTTTTGTTGTATTGTCTTGACATCTGTTTTCTGTTATACTATGTGCTCACCCTGCATAGTGAGAATAATTTATTTTCCACCATTATAGAACTCATTCTGCGTTGCCAAGCCCACGGCACCAGAAGGCATATTGCCAGCCGGATTAGTGCGCACAGTAGTTTTCGACTGGGTCTAGTTGATTGTGAATTTGAAAATCTTTTTTTTATGATGAATTGTTTAATCTACCCTTTCATTTCCATCATTATTCCACGAAAAGCCTATGTTTGTATGTTATTGATTGACAATCCTACCGCATGTAACCAACTTGAAAATATGGGTGTATGTATGCATCATCATTATACAGCAGGCCAGGCTATACAATAATTGCACCTCACCCCGCCTTAGTCTCGAAAACCCGACTATAGGCAACACAGTGACTACGTTCGGTTTTTCAAGACTACTCACCCCTCCCTTGAACCTCCACCCCTCGCCGTTTTCACCCACTGCAGACACGGCCGGCTTGTTAACCTTGACTTGTGTGAGAAACAGACACTTGATTAGAAATAAGGTGGATGCACACTGTATCCGAATCGAGAGTACACCGACAGACGAGACAACACTCCCCTTCTCTGTTTGACGCATGTAGAACAACAAACGTGTGAAATTACTCTCATTCACTGCTCTCTTCTGCCTATGCCCTATGGCTATGAATTAGGCTAGATGAAATTGACATGGACTTTAGCCTATTTGTTGTGTTGTATGACTACAATTCCCACGTTACATCAAGTGTCCTAAAACCTATTTACATGGTAGCTACATTAATAGTTAGTTTGTAGGTTGTGCAATTATACAATACACAAATAATTGTATAATAAAGGCCCGAATGCTGCCGTTTTTATACCAATATCAAATCATTTCTGGTTAACAATTAAGTGCCTTGCTGTAATAGTTTTACATTAAAACTGACAAATCTCTTTTTAACTAAAAACTATTTCTCAAAGCAAGAATTTAGCTCGGACTGTGTGAGTGGGGAAGAGAACTGAAAACGATCTGTTATTGGCAGAGAGGTTTGGAACTATCTCTGTTATTGATTTATTAACCAATTTACTGTATGGTGATGTCACCAGGCATGCCGAAACTCCTGCCCATGCAAACCACTACAGAAGGTCCTGTGTAGATTGATAGGTACTGGTTGAAAATACAGACTTGCCTAGTTAAATAACACTTTTCCATTGTTAGTTCCATCAGCTGTTGTACAATATGATACACAACACAGGAAAAACAGACTACTCTGGGCCTTTAACATAAGATTTGTAAACAAACCCCAATTGTGGCTTCACACCCACCCACTCACTCACTATGTAATTATTGTTTTAGATTAGAATATTTAATTATCCTCATTTGCAAATGCTTGAAAGTGTGTATACCACAAACGGGCGACAGTTGTAAGTATTGAGTACTGTTTAATAATTGTAATTTCACTGTACCTAAACTGCCTTTGTGGTTTTTGGGAATTGAATGTAAAGTGGGACCACTATGGGTCGGTAAGCAGCCTTATTGAACCCACTGCTCTGAGAATTATCCCAAGCTTATCATCAAGTTCTTTATCGTTGGTGGATATGTTTCTCAGCTGTAATGGTAGACCAATTTTTTGGGGGGGAGACAATATAAGACAATATACTAGAACAATATATTAGAACATATATTCAACCTTTATTTGCAAGTGTGTCTCTTTATCCTGTTAGGATTGTGTTGGTTTAGTGATGTAAGGGGGTGGTAGTTCAGTAGGCCTCAATGTAGGCCACAGTAGACTGGTAGGGGATGAAGGCTCATAATAATGGCTGGAGAAGAGTGAATGGAATGGTATCAAACACATGGAAACCACATGTTTGATGTATTTGATACCATTCATTCCATTCCCGCCATTACTATGAGCCCGCCCTCCCCAATTAAGGTGCTGCAAGCTGCCTATGATGTGGGCCTTTCCTTTGCCTGTGGCTCAGTGGTGTTTGCAGAGACAGGGACATGTGGAATGCACTATAGCATTCTGGCCTCAGAAGCCTTCTGCATCGATGCATAGCAGGATCTCATGAAAAGGGCAGGAGCACAGAATCAAGCTCCTATCTATATCTACTGTATTTTGGGGTCTTGATTAGTTGTAATGTTAATACTCACTGTGAGACTAGTGCTAGGAGTAGCTGTGTGAGATGCAGTACACGTTTAGACTGTGCAAAGCTGTCATTAATGCAAAGGGTGGCTACTTTGAAGAATCTCAAATATAAAATATATTTTGATTTGTTGAACACTTTTTTTGGGTTACTACATGATTCCATATGTGTTATTTCATAGTTGTGAGGTCTTCACAATTATTCTACAATGTAGAAAATAGAAAAAATAAAGACAAATCTTTGAATGGGTAGGTGTATCCAAACTTTTGACTGGTACTGTATGTGGCACTTTCACTTGGTCTTTTAGCAAAACACTGTCAACTAGATCTGTGGCTCTGAATGTAGTGGTGGCATTTGTATTGATGATTATGTGTCCTATTTTGCTGCAAAGCATGTAAGTTAGAGGGCTATTTGTTTAAAGCTTTATAATTCACTATCCTAACATATTATATGTTATTAGAAACAACTGCTGTGGTCGTGATGAAGTTTTCAATCCAATGCATTTTGGTGATATGTATGCTCGGCATTCCATTCTTCCCTTGTGCTTAGATTCCATCAAGACAAAAAACAACAGTGGATTTCCATGCTTTAACCCGGTTGGAATGTGTGGCTTCTGTACTGTCCCTAGTGCAGAGTCAGCATTTCACCTTGCAATGTGTGGAGCTGCTGAAAAGTTTTCATTGGAAAATTAGTTGCAACGGCTAATGTGGCCTAAGAGTGGGAGGGCAAAAACCTCACACCAAGGCTGCAGCATAAAGCACAAACTTTTGAAAGATGATTTAAGTTTGGTTTACGTGTTGTTGTCTATGTACAGAAGAGGCGTGGAAGTTGTGGCGTGTGATGTCACTGTATAGGCTAGACATGACCCCCGAGAGTCAGCAGCAGTCATTGGTACAGACCAGTTTGTGAGCAGATCTTTTTACATCCACCTAATGTTTAAGCTAAGGGCTGTGAGTAGGGTAAACTGATCCTAGATCTGTAGTTAGGGGCAGCCTCTACCTCGAGCCCTGAGAGAGGGAGTCAGATGATCCACCCTGCTGCACCCTGTTAAAAGTCTGCGGAGAGAGATAAAGTCCTATTTGTATGCATGGGACTGTCACACCTCAAGAGGCCTGATGGAGTAGCTGCTTTCTTTTCACTGTACTGGATGCTTGAACATTAATAGAATCCCTCTACATCTCCCTCTCGCTCCTTCCCTCTTTCCATCTCTCCCTCCCTCCCTCTCTCCCTCTGTTCTGTTGAATCCAGAATACCGGTAGACAGATGACCCATCTTTCCAACAAGAGAGATGGAGGAGGAAAGTTTTGGTCGAGGGCCCATAGTTTTATTTTAGCTCATGACTAATGGTTTGGCTTCACAGCAGAACTTCTTCAGAACATGGCTTATACTGTACTTGAATGTAAGTACAGTATTGGTAATATCTTGACCCACTTTCTGTCATCCGGTTCAAGGCATTTCAGATTCTGCAATGACCTTGGATAACATGGGTCTAGGTGCCTTTGCAAGTCTTTGAAGCTTTGCCATAGGCCCTCAGTTAAAACTTGGACACATTTGGACCCCTCTCCCCAAATATTAGGTAACCCTATTGAATGGTCCATGGCTTTTGTGTTTAGGATTACTTGCAGGGAGAACTGGACAATGAGCACTTCCTTATTTGGCTGGCAAGGAAAGCCCTGGGCATATGAAAGAAGGGCCAAGCTTTTGTTACCTAGGAAACGAGCTACAGTATTGGCTTGGTAGACTTGGACTTGATAAGAAATGCTAAACTCACTGAAAGTTTGAATGTACAGAAAAAATGACATGCTAGAATAGTGTGCAAGTCAACATTATACAATACAGGAGGGGTCTTTCCACGAATTAGGTGCCTTTTTAAGAAGTGTAACCTAATTTTAACATTCTGTCATAAAGAGCAGAATCTCAAGAGGTTCAATACAAAAATTACTATAGTAAGTGCCTATTAAGTGAAAAAAGGTTAACCGTAACAGGGTTGATAATACATTTTTCAATCAGCCATAAATCCCCTTGTGACAGGGTGAATGAAAGCTTGTTGTGTGCAACAGGGAGTGGCAATTGATTGCAAAAAATGCGATTGTTAAAGCATTTCTTTCCTGTCTAACACAGGATTGACGTGTTATCGACCTGCTCAGTTTTCCACCACAAAACACCAGCAAATGGCCAAAAAGAGTAAAACCAGCTCAACTGCATTTACTCTATGATTTGACTATTGGATGTTCCAATGTTTCTTTTAACAAAAATATTTTTAAAAGGAAGTCTTACCGCACAGGATTAAGTGGGTTAAAATCTTCCTAGAAGTGACAAAGGGTTGACGGAGGGACATGTCAAACTACTGAATTTTGACACTTTAGCAAGCCTTTATTAATATAAAAAATCGGATTTATTGAATTATCCATGTGGTCAATATTAAAGGGCACTACATTTAATATAACTTGCTTTTCAAATCCAATATTGGTACACTTTCTACGCAAAAGGCACTTTTTTCATGGAACGACCCGGCTCCCATACTGTATGTGGCATTTCTTTAAATTTTTGTCATTTTAGCAGATGCTCTTATCCAGAGCAATTTACAGGAGCAATTAAGGTTAAGTGCCTTGCTCAAGGGCACATTGACAGATCTTTTCACCTAGTCGGCTCGAGGATTCTGACATTTTGGTTACTGGCCCAACGCTCTAAAGAGCAGGGCTACAGCACACAGAGCTATCGTAGACAACCCTGATGCTACGGCCCGAAGACATGAATAAGTACAAGAAGGCCCGCTATGACCTCCGCAGAGTCATCAAACAAGCTAAAGGACAATATAGGAATAAGGTGGAATCATATTACACAGGCTCCAACACCCGTCACATGTGGCAGAGGCTACAGTCCATTACGAACTGCAAAGGAAGACCCAACCGTGATCTGCCCAACAATGCCTCTCTATCAGACGAACTCAATGCATTTTATGCACGCTTTGACAACAACAACATTGAGCCGGGTGTGAGGGCCGTCACCGACCCAGAGGACTGGGTGATCTCGCTTTCCGACGTGAGATGGGTCTTTAATCAGGTCAACACCAGCAAGGCCGCGGGCCCCGGCGGTATTCCAGGGTGCATTCTCAGAGCATGCACAGAACAGCTGGCAGGCATATGCACGGTCATTTTCAACATCTCCTTGTCCCAGTCTGTAATCCCCACATGTTTTAAGATGACCACAATCATCCCTGTTCCTCAGAACTCTAAGGCTTCCTGACACTATGATTACCGCCCTGTAGCGCTCACTTCTGTAATCATGAAGTACTTTGATAGGCTGGTTATGGCAGCCTCTCAAACAGAATGCTGTTCATTGACTACAGCTAAGCGTTCAACACCATTCTCCCCTCCAAGCTTGTCACCAAGCTTAGGACTCTGGGTCTGAACACCTCCCTCTGCAACTGGATTCTGGACTTCCTGACGGGCCGAAACCAGGTGCTAGAGGTAGGTTACATCACCTCTACCACACTGATCCTCAACACAGGGGCCCCACAGGGTGTGTGCTTAGTCCCCTCCTGTACTCCCTGTTCACCCACGACTGCGTGGCCACGCACGACTCCAACACCATTATCAAGTTTGCTGATAACACGACTGTGGTAGGCCTGATCACCGGCGACGATGAGTCAGCCTGTACGGAGGAGGTCAGTGACCTGGCAGTGTGGTGTCGGAACAACAACCTCAACGTCAGCAAGACCAAGGAGCTGATCGTGGACTACAGGAAACGGGCCATAGACTATTTTCTCTGCTGCCGCACGGCAATAGGTACCGGTTCATCAAGTCTGACACCAACAGCCTCTTGAACAGCTTCTATCCCCAAGCAATACAACTGATAAATAGATAATAAAATAGCTACACAGACCGAGTTTACCTTGTCTCTTTGCACACTCACAGGCAGTGGTGCAAAATGTTCTAAATTCTCATACTTGAGTAAAAGTAAAGATACCTTAATAGACAATGTCTAAAGTAAAAGTAGGTAAGAAGTATTTCTCTAAAAGTAAGTCTAAAAGTATTTGGTTTTAAATATACTTACGTATCAAAAGTAAATGTAATTGCTAAAATGTACTTAAGTATCAAAAGTAGAAGTAAAAGTATGAATATTTTAAAATTCCTTATATTAAGCAAACCAGACGGCACCATTTTCTTGTTTTTGAAATTTACGGATAGCCAGGGTCACCCTCTAACACTCAGACATCATTTAAAAACAAAGCATTTGTGTTTAGTGAGACCGCCAGATCAGAGGCAGTAGGGATGACCGGGGTGTTCTCTTGATAAGTGTGCGAATTGGACAATTTTTTTTGTCCTGCTAAGCATTAAAAATTTAAAGAGTACTTTTGGGTGGCAGGGAAAATGTATGGAGTAAAAAAGTACAGAATTTTCTTTAGGAATGTAGTGAAGTAAAAGTTGTCAAAAATATTAATAGTAAAGTAAAGTACAGATACGTAAGTAAAGTACAGATACCCCAAAAAATGACTTAAAACCTCTTAAGGATCAACCCCTTTTAAAAAAAAGTTTCATCTAAAATGACATACCCAAATCTAACTGCCCGTGGCTCAGGCATTGAAGCAAGGATATGCATATTCTTGATACCATTTGAAAGGAAAAACTTTGAAGTTTGTGGAAATGTGAAATTAATGTAGGAGAATAGAACACATTACATCTGGTAAAAGAAAATACAAAGAAAAAAACAACCATTGAAATGCAAGAGAAAAGTCACCACATATTCAGCTAGGAAGCTGGAGGTAATTTAGATGGTGTCCACAAGAGGGCAACAGTGTATGTGCAACGTTTCAGACTGATAACGTCAAGAATGAGCAAGCTACATGTATGAAGTCACCCATGTGTCCTTCATGATTTGCCCAAATGTACCCAAGTGGCCTCCAAGTGGCCAAATTGATAAATTGATACATTTTCAAGAACATAACTATAGAAAACATACAAAAATGCTATGCTAATAAAAAATAATAGTTTACACACCCCCAGGAATGTCATACATTATGGATCATTAGCCTCCCTACATAAAATGTACTAACAGGAAACGCGACAAGAATGCTGATCCAATGTCTCCACAGAAGTGAAATATTTAAGATAAGGGCCAAGTTAGCAGCCAACACTGATCTAATGTCATAAGTGAACAAACCACACAAAGTAAAAAAATATATATAAAAAAATGTACACACTATTTACAATTACAGTATTTAGAACACAAGATTGTGCTGCTGGTCCCAAGTCTCTTTCTGCTGTAAGGCACTTACCATCCTCTACTTGTAGGCTGGCTGGGTATTCACACCTCTAGATGGCCAGGCGGGGATTTGTTGTGGAGCCAGAGAGAGCAGCAGTCAGACTAAGTGGAGGATGGAGGACTTGAATGTGGTCTCTTTGAAGTCAGTCTTTACCACTATTGAAGTTTTTTTTTTTTTTTATCAGTAAGAACTCAAGTGTAATACTTGTTTTATTGAACCTTTATTTTAGCAATACATCAAATAAACAACACATCTATAAACATATATTATATAGAGTGGAGAACACTGTGGTGAAGGTTGTGTACCAATTTTTAATTTTTTTATTTTTATTAACCTTTATTTAACTAGGCAAGTCAGTTAAGAACAAATTCTTATTTACAATGACAGCCTACCGGGGAACTGTGGGTTAACTGCCTTGTTGATGATACGATACGATAGAAAATAATAGGCCTAGACTTGATTTATTGCATGTTTCTGATCATTGATAGATGAGCAAACAAATTAATGAGCTACCACCTCCACGTACTTAATTGCCCAGCCAGAGACCAATTAACCTTTACAGAAGAGATTCAGTGAAACAAAATCACATTGACTGATTATCAGACAAGTCACAGGCTTTTGGTAGGGAGTAGGCTACTAAGCAAGAGAAGAGTAAAACAATCCACTTGTTAAGCTACATAACATGCAACATTTTCTAATTAGTGCTAATAGAGCCAACTTGACTAAAGAGGATGAGCAGCACTCACCTCAACTCAGTTAACATATCACGATTAGATAACTTTGGCAGTTTCAGTAAGCACAGTACCTGTCAGAGTGTAATGTGTGCCAAAGCCTCTTCAGCATTACGGCTATGCAGACTGCCGTTTTTGTGTTTAGGCTATACTTTTTCAAAATGACAAGGACAAGTTTGTCGGACAACAACAATAGAATGTTCATTAATGTTCATGATTTAATGGGTGCCAAAGCTGGTAAGATGAAAGGGTAAGTTTATACTGAGGGGTTGGCTGGACTTTTAAACACATTACTGCAATGATGACTGGGTTGGTTGGCAGAAATAAAAGTACAGGTCTTGTTGCCAGAAATACCTTTCAGATAAAATAAAAAAAAGTAAGCAAAAAGTTGCCGGGTTTTCTGTCTGAGACAGCCTGTCTGGGTTCACCAAGGCTGACCTATTTAAATGCAAACGCTCAGTACTGCGTCACTGCCATGTCCCCCAGAGCCATGCATCCAGAAAGAGTGTGCAGCCAGACAGTGTGCAGTGCAGCCGAGTTGCAAATGAAAACCATCCAGATATGGCCAGCAGCAGCTGCATGGATTGATGCCGGCGGTAAGGGTGATTTGTAATTTGGTTTGAGTTATGTTGATGGTGGGTGTGGTATTTGTCACATCTTTTCTAAGGCCAACCAGCACCGACGGAATGCAGTTTCTGTACAGTACTCTCTCATAAAAATAGCTAATTAGTACCAGAAAAGGGTTCTTCATTTTGTCCCTGTAGGCCCTAGGGCTGTGGTCACCAACCTTTTCTGAGTCAAAATGCAAGCCGAGATCTACCGCTCAGAATTGTTTTCAACATGACTTAAAAAACAAACCTATGCAACATTAACCTATTAAAACAGTACTATAGCAATGATGTTTGTGCAGTTGGCTATAGGCCCAATACATTATCACTGCATATTGGCTTTGCTTGAATTGCCTTGCCAATGCATTGTTTTCCGGATCATTAAATCAAAAATATAATAATAATCAGAAAAGATACATGAAAGTACAGTAAGTTACTGGCTATTAAGTTACTGGGAATTTTACAATAACTACCAGGCAACTAACTGCCATTAAGTTACTGTGAAATGCACAGTAACCTCTTAAAACTTAATATCTTTATTGTCACATGTTCTTACAAAGATTGCAGAACTGACAGTGTTAAAAGGTGCTCAACCTTTGACAAGATATCCATCAATGACTCAAACTGGTAAAACACTTCCACTGATGGTTGGAACAAATACAGAACATTTAGTAGCTTGTTGTTTACCATACTTTCACTGCAACCAGTAGCCTACCTTACAGAAAAATCACATGATTTCACATGAAATTTGAAATGTGAAATCATGTGTTTTTGGAACACTTCACGTGACCACGTTTTCATGTGTAGTTTCATGTTGTCACATGTTATTACATTAACTTCACATAAGATCACGTGAGTACCATAAGGGCTGTAGAGTACCATCAAATTACAGGAACGTTTTAACAGTGTAGCATTTCATGGCATAAAGGAAAACATGGTGTAGAGGGAAAGAACAGGATGGTTCTTCACAACCATCACAGCAGTAAAGAACCCTTCTGATATGCAAAATAAAATGGTTACACATATCATGCTCACCCCGGACATAGAACCCATCAATAACCTTTTTTGAGATGATGTAATATTCAATACTGTCAGACTCAGACAGTGCATGTTGAGCAAGATTTGCAACATTTTAATGAGCATCTTTGGGTCTCAAGCACATGCAGCATTAGAGCTGGATTGGGGAACCAACGTCAGTCCTGTCTGACCCGTTTGTTTCCAGTTCATTTCACCCCATTTCCTCCTCAATGTCCCATTTTGGCATGGTGAATTAACCCAGATACTTTAATCATAGACTCAATCAGTTTATTTCGTATACCTTCCACTGATGTTGTCTCTCTTCAGTTTTTCTAGATTTGGGTTATTTGGTAACCCAGTGCTGGGTAAATATTGGACAGAACACACGCTGGGTTATTTTGACCCAGCCATTTGGGTTCTGTGAATAACCCAACATGTTGGGATTATCCAAACAGGTTAATTTAACCATCAATTGGGTTTTTATTCACTTTCAGGCTGGGTCTTTTTTAATGTAATCCATAGGTTATTTTCAGGAGGCGTGGCTTATTATGGGTGTGGCTTTCAGGTGGTTATTTTTGGCCACCCGTGAAAGTAAATGTAATTCCTGTTGATCATGTTATGTTTGTATACTACAAATTTCTACTTTCCTTTAATATTTTGTCACATGTAGCCTAGTCCTTGATCTCTAGGGTATTCTACCACAATATGTAAATAATAATGTTATTTAAAAAATTACAAAGTGATCACTATCCCAACATTGGGATAAGCATAGGCTCTTAACTCATACACTTGTGTAAGCCTCATTAAACTACAGAAGTGTTCAACCTTAACAGTTGATAACAATACAACAGAACAGATGTGCTGGAATGCCCCCAACGAAGCCACTCCTCCAGTCTTCTGATCTGACCCACTGTGTCATGCATCAACAACCCAACCTTGCTCTTTTTAAAGAAAACAACCTAACCTTGCTCTTTTTAAAGAAAACAACCCAACTAAGTGACTGAATGCCTACAACCCAGCAGTTGGGTCATCCAAACAACACAGCATTTTTTTGGAGTGTATCCTGGACTGGGAACAGTCTGATAAAAGGCCTCCTTCTGATCCTGGGTTGCATCCCAAATAGCACCCTATTCCCTACATAGTGCACTACTTTTGACCAGAACCCAATGGGAATAGGGTTCCATTGGGACTCAACCCTGTCCTTGTTCTGTCTGCTCCCTCTTCCATCCGGCCTGGGCAGAATGGTGCTGAAGGATCAGGGCTAATGGGCTGGATAGCTTTATGCAGACTAGGCTACAGTACAGAGGGGGAGGGGAGACTTTCTGTAGCGAGAGGAGAGGGTTGCCAGTGCATATTCAGAATATTCCCAATACTATTTTTCTGAGATGAGATACCTGGCTGGGTCTGGTACATTCATGATGGCTGACTGTCTATGATTCTGCGTTTCACTGTGGATCAGTGTACTGTACTGGGCTAACCCAGCAACACAGTGCTGCTCTGAGGTCCTGTAGGGGAGGGGTGGGACTGGACTGTACAGTTGCGTCCCATGGGACCTGGTCAAAAGTAGGGCACAATATAGGAATGGGATGCACCCGACTTCTGACTTTAGCCATGTCTCCGTCTATAGCTACTGTATCTCTCCACTATGGGCTTTACAGAGCCACATATCTGGCTCTGCCTATGCAGAGCCAGATATGTGGTTTCGCTCAACACCCATCTCAAGTTTTGACTTGATGTAGTCTACATTGGCACTAAACCAGCAGCTACTGTTACAGTTAAAATAAAGCGACTGCAATATTTCCACATTGTCCCAGTTTCTCATTGGCTCCAGTTTAAGTCCCTACCTGTAACGGAAAGGTAGGACACGTGGTTGCTATGGTGACAGCAAACAGGAAATGCCCTCAGGTATTATCCAGAAGCCTTCCTGCAGTGTGTTGAGTGTTGCTGCCCGCCTAAGGCTGCAAGGAAACTCAGCTCATTGTGAGGCTGCGGACAGAGTCTCCATCCACTCTCACAATGTTCCCTTTCAGTGCAAGGGGGCAACTGCCAAGGAGCTCAACCGTAAATGCTCTCTGGATAAAGATGCTTTGTTCCAAATAACTCCCGTGGCAACCAAAGTCTTATTCTAAACTAGTCCCAAATCTGTAGCAGGTCAGGTCCTGAAACCACCCCTGGAATGATGATTTGCTAGACTTTTATACTGGCTATCAATGCATGCAATCATTCACCTGTTAATAGTATTAGGCCTATGCTTACTCTGCATAGAATGATACTTTTCCTGCGTGTCATCAAGTTTTTTATCCTAATGGAGTTTGATAATATATATTCTATTACTATCCTACTACCTATGACTACCTTATGCTAATATATAATATTCTATTACTATGCAAGTATTTTCTGTGCAACTTGAATTCCAGTTTGTACCAGTCTGACTATTACAAATCTGCAGCTACAGACTTTATTCCATACACTTGTTTCTTCCTGTCCCCTCGGTCAGTTCCCCCTCTCGCACCCCAACTGTGACAATAACATGAAGGAGTTTGTGTGTACTCTCTAACATTCTGTGTATGTGAAGGGAGCACCATACTGTAAAACAAGTGTCAGCACTTTCTGGAAGAAATCTTTTATGTTCCCCCTATTTCTCCCTCTCTGACACCTTTCTCTCTTTCATTCTTTCTCTCATTCTCCTTTCTTTCTCTCTTCTCATTGTTGCCTTTCTCTAGTGAATGCTTGGAAAATGTAGACAAAGCGGGTGTATTGAGAGACTGGCTTTGGCCAGACTGGGTATGGATTTTCCCGTTTCTTTGATCAGTTTATTGTTACAGTGCTACAACGGCACTTTGAGCAGCGCTGTCAAGTAAAACCAATCGTTATTCAGCGAGTTGGCATTGGCGTCTCGGAATCACATTTAGTTTATGGCTGCATACTGGAAACCAGGACTTTTATAGTTGTGAATAGATTACGATAGATTTGGAACGATTTAATTCTAGCCTGTTCAATTTGGAATATTTATCCACCAGATATTGGATATGTTCTCTGTTTAGACTGGGATTTTGACAGTGTCGTCATTGATGACCCCTCGCAGTATAACTAATGATGATGAATTGATTAAACTGTGCTGCAGTATGCTCAACATGGTCTTCTGTGTGCTCAGTGTCTCTCGCTAGTGTTTACATAAGAATAGAGTGGCGAGGAAGCCGTGTCCGGAAGCGACTTCACCATTCATTTTCTGGATTCAAAGTTATCTCAAACATCGTTTTAAGCTTTTGTTTTCACATTGACAGTTGCAGCTGATTTCAGGATTGTAATATTGATTCGCTCTCCTTATACGTGTGTCATTCTTATGTATTCGTTGCAGTCTCTGAATTGTTTTAAGCAAACTTATTTTCCGCCAGCTCCTGATATAGGGCATAAAAACGACCTCGCCATGGCATTTCTCATCCAAAAAGATTTCACTGCGACCTGCTGCTGATTGTCAGGCAGTGAAAGCAGGCTGTTGCTGAGTGATTGGTGGGGAGTTCCGGTTGGCCGGAGGGGGGTGTGTGTGTGTGTGTGTGTTTTGAGAGCACTATAGCTATTGGCTGAGGCACGTAAACTAGAGGGAGCAGTACGTCGTGACAACTTTATACCAGTTGTAGGTTGGTTATTTAGAGAGTCAGTCATTTATGGAGACGCCTATTTCCAACTGGAAACTACTTTGGGGCATTACATACATAAGCTCGGAGGTGGTTTAAACTGCATTCTAATGTTGACTTTGCTTAAAGACAACGGTATCAAGCGAAGTTTTTTTTAATGCATGCTCAGTTATTGGGTCTCGGGGGCTGCCCGAGTGGAAATTTGAAATGGAAGTTATGGAACTCCCTTGCGTGGTTCTTTTAATGGGGAAAAGTCCTCAATGAAACTGACATTAAATGTGGAGAAATGATACATTTGCCTCTGTTGGCCATCAAGTAGCCTATTATTTTATATGCCATTGTAGGCTACCATTTGATAAAATAAATATGTTGTGTATATACACTGCTCAAAAAAGCAAAGGGAACACTTAAACAACACATCCTAGATCTGAATGAAATAAATAATCTTATTAAATACTTTTTTCTTTACATAGTTGAATGTGCTGACAACAAAATCACACAAAAATAATCAATGGAAATCCAATTTATCAACCCATGGAGGTCTGGATTTGGAGTGACACTCAAAATTAAAGTGTAAAACCACACTACAGGCTGATCTAACTTTGATGTAATGTCCTTAAAACAAGTCAAAATGAGGCTCCGTAGTGTGTGTGGCCTCCACGTGCCTGTATGACCTCCCTACAATGCCTGGGCATGCTCCTGATGAGGTGGCAACCGCACCAGCATATGGTCTCACAAGGGGTCTGAGGATCTCATCTCGGTACCTAATGGCAGTCAGGCTACCTCTGGTGAGCACATGGAGGGCTGTGCGGCCCCCCAAAGAAATGCCACCCCACACCATGACTGACCCACCGCCAAACCAGTCATGCTGGAGGATGTTGCAGCCAGCAGAACGTTCTCCACGGCGTCTCCAGACTCTGTCACGTCTGTCACGTGCTCAGTGTGAACCTGCTTTCATCTGTGAAGAGCACAGGGCGCCAGTGGCGAGTTTGCTAATCTTGGTGTTCTCTGGCAAATGCCAAACATCCTGCACGGTGTTGGGCTGTAAGCACAACCCCCACCTGTGGACGTCGGGCCCTCATACCACCCTCATGGAGTCTGTTTCTGACCGTTTGAGCAGACACATGCACATTTGTGGCCTGCCGGAGGTCATTTTGCAGGGCTCTGGCAGTGCTCCTCCTGCTCCTCCTTGCACAAAGGCGGAGGTTGCAGTCCTGTTGCTGGGTTGTTGCCCTCCTACGGCCTCCTCCACGTCTCCTGATGTACTGGCCTGTCTCCTGGTAGCGCCTCCATGCTCTGGACACTACGCTGACAGACACAGCAAACCTTCTTGCCACAGCTCGCATTGATGTGCTATCCTGGATGAGCTGCACTACCTGAGCCACTTGTGTGGGTTGTAGACTCCGTCTCATGCTACCACTAGAGTGAAAGCACCGCCAGCATTTAAAAGTGACCAAAACATCAGCCAGGAAGCATAGGAACTGAGAAGTGGTCTATGGTCACCACCTGCAGAACCACTCCTTTATTGGGGGTGTCTTGCTTATTGCCTATAATTTCCACCTGTTGTCTATTCCATTTGCACAACAGCATGTGAAATTTATTGTCAATCAGTGTCATAAAATAAGTCGTACTCATCCTTAAAAATGTCGTACTGGAGAGAAGAGGACCAAAACGCAGCAGGTATGTGCAGGCTCATCTTGACTTTTATTAACTATCAAAAATGAACACCCAAAATAACAAAGAACTCACGAGAATGAACGAACAACCAACAGTCTGGCAAAGCATAGGCTCAACACAGAACAATTCCCCACAACCCCAAAGACAAACACACACACCTATATAGGACTTCCAATCAAAGGCAACTATACACACCTGCCTTCAATTGGAAGTCCCAATCATCAACCCAACATTTAACAAACACAAACCCCCTGCCACATCCTGACCTAGACTAAGCAATACGCCCTCTGCTGGTCAGGACGTGACAGTACCCCCCCCCCCCCCCCCCCCCCCTCAAGGTGCAGACTCCAGGATGCACCTAAAAAAGAAAAACAAGAAAATCCCCAATACCCCAACAAAAACCCAACAAACAATAACCCCTAAACCATAAGGGAGGGAAGGGAGGGTGGCTGCCGTCAACGACGGCACTGTGCTACACCCTCCCTCCCCAACCCACCTATCCTGGAGGTGGCTCAGGTGCAGGCCGTTCCAGGCAGTCGGGCCACTCTGGCAGCTCGGGACAGTCTGGGCAGTCTGGCAACTGGGGACAGTCTGGGCAGTCTGGCAACTGGGGACAGTCTGGCCACTCCGGCAGTTCAGCGCAGTCTGGCCACTCCGGCAGTTCAGCGCAGTCTGGCCACTCCGGCAGTTCAGCGCAGTCTGGCCACTCCGGCAGGTCAGCGCAGTCTGGCCACTCCGGCAGGTCAGCGCAGTCTGGCCACTCCGGCAGGTCAGCGCAGTCTGGCCACTCCGGCAGGTCAGCGCAGTCTGGCCACTCCGGCAGGTCAGCGCAGTCTGGCCACTCCGGCAGGTCAGCGCAGTCTGGCCACTCCGGCAGTTCAGCGCAGTCTGGCCACTCCGGCAGGTCAGCGCAGTCTGGCCACTCCGGCAGGTCAGCGCAGTCTGGCCACTCCGGCAGGTCAGCGCAGTCTGGCCACTCCGGCAGGTCAGCGCAGTCTGGCCACTCCGGCAGGTCAGCGCAGTCTGGCCACTCCGGCAGGTCAGCGCAGTCTGGCCACTCCGGCAGGTCAGCGCAGTCTGGCCACTCCGGCAGGTCAGCGCACGTCTGGCCTCTCTGACGACTGTTGACTGGCGGGCAGCTCTGACGACGACTGTTGACTGGCGGGCAGCTCTGACGACGACTGTTGACTGGCGGGCAGCTCTGACGACGACTGTTGACTGGCGGGCAGCTCTGACGACGACTGTTGACTGGCGGGCAGCTCTGACGACGACTGTTGACTGGCGGGCAGCTCTGGACAGGTGAGACCCACTGGAGGCCTAGTCCTGGGAGGTGGCACACGATGGACCAGGATGGGGAGACCCACTGGAGGCCTGGCCCTGGGAGGTGGCACAGGATGGACCAGGATGGGGAGACCCACTGGAGGCCTAGTCCTGGGAGGTGGCACACGATGGACCAGGATGGGGAGACCCACTGGAGGCCTGGCCCTGGGAGGTGGCACAGGATGGACCAGGATGGGGAGACCCACTGGAGGCCTGGCCCTGGGAGGTGGCACAGGATGGACCAGGATGGGGAGACCCACTGGAGGCCTGGCCCTGGGAGGTGGCACAGGATGGACCAGGATGGGGAGACCCACTGGAGGCCTGGCCCTGGGAGGTGGCACAGGATGGACCAGGATGGGGAGACCCACTGGAGGCCTGGTCCGAGGAGGAGGCACAGGATAAACCGGGCTGTGGGGGAGCACTGGAGTTCTGGTACGGACACTCTTTACCCACACTCCAGGCTGAATGCCCACTTTGGCCTGGCACGGGCGGAGAGCAGGCATTGGGCGAACTGGACCCTCCCAGCGCTCTGGAGACACAGTGCACAACGCCGGCGCAGGATAAGCTGGACCGAGGAGGCGCACTGGAGACCAGACGCGCTGAGCTGGCACCATCCGCCCTGGCTCGATGCCTGCACTCGCATGGCACTTGCGGGGGGCTGGTATGTAGCGCACCGGGCTTTGAACGCGCACTGGGGACACCGTGCGCTCCACAGCATAACACGGTGTCTTACCAGTACCACACTGCTTCCGGTAAGCACGGGGAGTTGGCTTAGGTCTACCACCTGACTCCGCCAATCTCAGCGTGTGCCCCCCCCAAAAAAATTGTGGGGCTGCCTCCCGTGTCCGTTGCGCTCCCTTGCCTCGTACCAGCACCTCTCAGCTCTCGCTGCCTCGATCTCCCACTGCGGGCGGCGATACTCCCCAGCTTGAGCCCATGGATCACCTTCGTCCAGTAATTCCTCCCATCTCCAGGAATCCTGAACGATCCTCTCCATCTTCTCCAAAGTCCATGAGTCCTTCTCCTGGTGCCTCTCCTTCCTCTGCTGCTTGGTCTGTTTTCGGTGGGGAATTCTGTCATAAAATAAGTCGTACTCATCCTTAAAAATGTCGTACTGGAGAGAAGAGGACCAAAACGCAGCAGGTATGTGCAGGCTCATCTTGACTTTTATTAACTATCAAAAACGAACACCCAAAATAACAAAGAACTCACGAGAATGAACGAACAACCAACAGTCTGGCAAAGCATAGGCTCAACACAGAACAATTCCCCACAACCCCAAAGACAAACACACACACCTATATAGGACTTCCAATCAAAGGCAACTATACACACCTGCCTTCAATTGGAAGTCCCAATCACAACCCAACATTTAACAAACACAAACCCCCTGCCACATCCTGACCTAGACTAAGCAATACGCCCTCTGCTGGTCAGGACGTGACAATCAGTGTTGCTTCCTAAGTAGACAGTTTGATTTCACAGAAGTGTGATTGACTTGGAGTTACATTGTGTTGTTTAAGTGTTCCCTTTATTTTTTTGAGCCATATATATATATATATATCTCCCACGGTTGGGATGGTGTTCTTCGGCTTGCAAGCATCCCCCTTTTTCCTCCAAACATAACAATGGTAATTATGGCCAAACAGTTCTATTTTTGTTTCATCAGACCAGAGGACATTTCTCCAAAAAGTACGATCTTTGTCCCCATGTGCAGTTGCAAACCATAGTCTGGCTTTTTTATGGCCGTTTTGGAGCAGCGGCTTCTTCCTTGCTGAGCGGCCTTTCAGGTTATGTCGATATAGGACTCGTTTTACTGTGGATATAGATACTTTTGTACCTGTTTCCTCCAGCATCTTCACAATGTCCTTTGCTGTTGTTCTGGGATTGATTTGCACTTATCACACCAAAGTACGTTAATCTCTAGGAGACAGAACGCGTCACCTTCCTGAGCGGTATGACGGCTGCGTGGTCCCATGGTGTTTATACTTGCGTACTATTGTTTGTACAGATGAACGTGGTACCTTCAGGCATTTGGAAATTGAACCAGACTTGTGGAGGTCTACAATTTTTTTGAGGTTTCAGGTGATTTATTTTGATTTTCCCATGATGTCTAGCAAAGAGGCACTGAGTTTGAAGGTAGGCCTTGAAATACATCCACAGGTACACCTCCAATTGACTCAAATGGTGTCAATTAACCTATCAGAAGCTTCTAAAGCCATGGCATTCTTTTCTGGAATTTTCCAAGCTGTTTAAAAGGCACAGTCAACTTGGTGTATGTAAACATCTGACCCACTGGAATTGTGATACAGTGAATTATAAGTGAAATAATCTGTCTGTAAACAATTGTTGGAAAAATGACTTGTGTCATGCACAAAGTAGATGTCCTAACCGACTTGCCAAAACTATAGTTTGTTAACAAGAAATGTATGGAGTGGTTGAAAAACGAGTTTTAATGACTCCAGCCTAAGTGTATGTAAACTTCCGACTTCAACTGTCGGGGCGTGGTTGCAAAGGGCATCAGTGTCTTAACAGCGCAATTTGCCAAGGAAAGAAACTCTGAGCGCAGCTCTATCCAGAAATCTGGCAGTGGCTTCTGATTAAATGAAATTTTCACAGAACCGCTTGTCGCAATTTAGATTAGACTCTCTTGTTCAGATATCAGTAAGTGGACTGGAGGCAGGGCATGCAAGGGATAACGAATCCAGTTATTTGTGTCATCCGTTTCGGGAAAGTACCTGCGTAATTGCGCACCCAACTCACTCAGGTGCTTCTCTATATCACATTTGACATTGTCCGTAAGCTTGAGTTAATTTGCACACAAAACAATCATACAATGATGGAAAGATCTGTGTGTTGTCCTTGTTAATGCAGACAGAAAAAAGCTCCAACTTCTTAATCATAGCCTCAATTTTGTCCCACACATTGAATATAGTTGCGGAGAGTCCTTGTAATCCTAGATTCAGATCATTCAGGTGAGAAAAAACATCACCCAGAGAGGCCAGTCGTGTGAGGAACTCGTCATCATGCAAGCGGTCAGACAGGTGAAAATGATGGTCAGTAAAGAAAACTTTAGGCTCATCTCTCAATTAAAAAAAAAACGTGTCAATACTTTGCCCCTTGATAACCACAGCACTTCTGTATGCTGTAAAAGCGTTACATGGTCTCTGCCCATATCATTGCATAGTGCAGAAAATACACAAGAGTTCAGGGGCCTTGTTTTAACAAAGTTAACCATTTTCACTGTAGTGTCCAAAAGGGGGATGAATAATTTTGCAATACACTGTAAATGGAATAATACTCTTATTGCAATGTGGATGGCTTATAAAGAGCCTTTGGTTGTACAGGGAACAACACCCTCTTCGAAGAAGTAGGAGGTGAAGATCTCCGGCACACGGATTGCCTCTCTTGCTGCGTTGTTGGACCCCATCCTTGACACATCCTGCAGAGCAGCAGACTTCTCCTCTGGCACATGGCGGTGAGCTGCAGATCCCCACCTGGTTCTCGTGTCCATCCTCATGAAGTTATGAAGGACACAGGTAGCCTTCACGCACCTGAATTGGCCCTGGTCAACCAACCGTGCAGTGCCCTACTACACGGTAACTGTAGGCAATCATTTTGAAGGAATCTCCAGTTACAATGTAGGAATATGGAAGATAATATCATTATTAGACTTTTACATCACCAGGTCATTGTGGATTACTAAAGTATAATATCCCTTATAACAAATCATGATAACATTGGATAGATAGATAGATAGATAGATAGATAGATAGATAGATAGATGCATGTGACAATAGCAGGATCATATCAAGGATAGCATCCCAAATGAATACATAAATACCGCTTGATGAGTTCATCATTTGAATTGGTCCCGTGTGGCTCAGTTGGTAGAGCATGGTGTTTGCAATGCCAGGGTTGTGGGTTCGATTCCCATGGGGGACCAGTACAGAGAAAAAATGTATGAAATGTATGTACTCACTACTGTAAGTTGCTCTGGATAAGAGCGTCTGCTAAATTACTAAAATGTAAATTGGCTGTGTAGTGCTAAGGCAAAACAAAAATTTACACCCCTTTGTGTCCCCAGGACTGAGAATCACTGCTCTTCATTGGGACCTCTTCATTTGCAGATAGGCTTTCACAGTTCTTTATATCTGAGGACGGAGAACCTCGCAAGAAACAGACTTCATTATGCTCAAATTGGACGGACCGCACTGAATATTATGTTAGTATTATATCCGTCCTCACTTCTAGGGACTGGAACTACACAAAAGTACCTGCCCTATCCAGAATAGCCTACTCTCTCACTTTGACAGTTGGGGCTACTATCCTTTCACCCTCCTCCATGGCTGTCAGCTAGCTACCTACAAATGCATTTGTAGTTTTTACAATGATAAATACATCAAGAAAGCTAGCTAATATGAAGTTAGGTAGCTGGTGATATTTAATTAACTTAGCTAGCTATCTATACAGCATGTAAAGTTGGCTAGATAGATAGATAGCTAGCTAGCTACGTTAGCAGCTCATTTGAGTTATCCTGCACTGTAGCTAGTTAGCTAATAGTACATCGTTTTTTTTTACATTTTCTAAATGTATTTACTAACTTGAATAGGTTCTCCCAGCCATGTGGACGATTGGAAACAGGGAAGCGAAGTGTGTTTGTCACCAGAGCGTTTTAGAACATATTAATTTTTACCCTTGAATAAATTCATGAAATGGAGAATGGATTAAACTATTTACCCATTTAATAACCAAACCATACAAACTTGCTATGCTGAATTATTGACGCACAATTGAACGTGCTGCTATATGCTGCCGTATGCTGCCAGCACGCCCACAAGTGAGCCACTCTGGGCGGCATGTGGCAATTTACCGCGTGCTAGTGTACAGGAGCCATAACTTTTTCACCGCCTCCCACTACATATTCGTGCCACCAAATGGTCCCACCATCTCCTCTTCTCACCGTTTTCCCCGGTTTGTAGTCTTAACATCTGGCACATAATAACAGCACAATTGCCCAAAAATAGATTATCATTATTTTCTTTATGTTCGTCCAAGTGTTTCTTGCTCAGAGATTTCAAGATCCTTTGTCCAACTTTCATCACTCAAACTCACCTGTTGGATTTATCTATAGATATGTACATGCACAAAGGGGATTTATTTAAGCAATAAGGCCTGCGGAGATGTGGTATATGGCCAATATACCACGGCTAAGGACTGTTCATAGGCACGACGCAATATACCACAAACCCCCGAGGTGCCTTATTGCTATTATAAACTGGTTTCCAACGTAATTAGAGCCGTAAAAATAAATGTTTTGTCATACCTCTGGTATACGGTCTCATACCACGGCTATCAGCCAATCAGCATTCAGGGCTTGAACCACCCAGTTTATAATTACAATTTTAAACCTGGTTCGAGCCCTGAATGCTGATTGTCTGAAAGCCATGGTATATTAGACCATACTTTGTATTTTAATTTTATTTAACTTTTATTTAACTAGGCATGTCAGTTAAGAACAAATTCTTATTTACAATGATGGCTTACCTCGGCCAAACCCTAATGATGCTGACTTCAATCTTGGTTTCATCAGACCAGAGAATCTTGTTTCTCATGGTCTGAGTCCTTTAGGTGCCTTTTGGAAAACTCCAAGTGGGCTGTCATGGGCTTTTTACTGAGGAGTGGCTTCCGTCTTGCCACTCTACCATAAAGGCCTGATTGGTGGAATGGGAGAAATGGGAGAAACCTTTTGGAAGGTTCTCCCATCTCCACAGAGGAGCTCTGTCAGCGTGACCATTGGGTTCTTGGTAACCTCCCTGACCAAGGCCCTTCTCCCTCGATTGCTCATTTTGGCCGGGCGGCCAGCTCTAGGGCGGCCAGCTCTAGGAAGAGTCTCTTCCAAACTTCTTCCATTTAAGAATGATGGAGGCCACTGTGTTCTTGGGGACCTTCAGTGCTGCAGAAATGTTTTGGTACCCTTCCTGAGATCTGTTCCTCGTCAGAGGAGGAAAAAAAGGGAATAAAATATATAAATAACCATTTTTTTATATAGATTTTTAAGGGTACAAGACTCGATTAATCTGGCTGTGTTGGCAATATCACTGCATACCCATGACCAAGTGGGGAGAAGATGCCCCTTATCACAGTTCCGAAATGTCCAGCCAATCCTACGCCTGAATGTCCTTGAGTGGCCCAGCCAGAGCCCGGACTTGAACCTGATCGAACATCTCTGGAGAGACCTGAAAATAGCTGTGCAGCGTCGTGCCTCATCCAACCTGACAGAGCTTGGGAGAATCTGCAGAGAAGAATGGGAGAAACTCCCCAAATACAGGTGTGCCAAGCTTGTAGCGTCATACCCAGGAAGACTCGAGGCTGAAATCGCTGCCAAAGGTGCTTCAACAAAGTACTGAGTAAAGGTTATGAATACTTATTTAAATGTCATATTTCAGTTTTTTTTTTTACTTTGTCATTATGGCATATTGTGTGTAGACTGATGAGAAAAAAAACACAATTTAATTCATTTTAGAATAAGGTTGTAACGTAACAAAATGTGGAAAAAGTCAAGGGGTCTGAATACTTTCCGAATGCATTGTATTTGTTGATTAAATCTGACTTTCTTAATATAATGAGTAATCCAGGAATGTCATAAGTTTATTGACTCAAGAAAATATCAACTCTGCAGATCTCAGTTATTACAATGAATGGCTAAATTACTTCCGGACACTAAGGGTCCACGGAGCTCCTTCTCACCACTCTATTGTGTCTGTCTGCCCATTCAATCAGACGGACACTGTAGTAATGGTGGTTCGGTTTAGGAATGATCATTCCTCGTGCTCCTTCATCATTGCACTAAAGGGGCAATCTGGGATTCAATTTCAACTCATTTAAAAGTCCAAAAATGGATGTTCCCTTTTTTTAAATGTCAAAAAGGAGAAAGAGTGTGGAAATAGATTATTCATGACTGGGTCTAGTATATTTCCACATTCCTACATCACACTGCATCCGTCAGTGAGGGAGGGGTCCTTTTTCATTTAAGCAGACTGCGTCTATCCTAGACAGGGGTGTCTGCTCACCAGTATGTGCCTCCTCTGCTGGCAGTTGATAGTACTTTTGCTCCCTGCAAGCACTTACCCCAGGTTAGCCCCCCTCTCTCCCCCTATCTGCAACAGAATGGGATATGACCATTTTGGTGAAATTGGTAGGCCTATTGGTGAGGAAGCCAGCAGGGGTCCAGCAAGGGGTACTCCTGCGCACAAGCTGACGATGCCTGTTCCTGAACTGTTGGATCCCTTTGTTATCTTTTGACGCCCACGTGCTATTGCTGGAGAAACAAGGACACCGTTTCTCTCTGGCTCTGCTTGTTTTAAGGTCTATTTATTTGGTGCTTGCTTGACCTTACACCAGAACAGATTCATATTTGTATTATATTATTTTAGATTAGATTATTTTAGATTTTTCTATTCTACTGTATATCTAGTTAGAAATGAAAAGAGATGCATAATATAAATAACATAATCACTACAACACAGATTTTTCATGCACAAGAAAAATAAACCCATCTTTTAAGGGGGCGAAGGATGGAGTCAACCATAAGACCACAATATCTATGGGGCTTTGCAGCACATACTGTATTCTGTAGATCACAATGACAAGAGGCACTTCACCCATCTCAACAGTAGGTGTCGCCGTCAACAAGGGAAAAAACACGTTTTAAAACAGCGATGAGGACAGAGCACACTGTCCAATAGATGTTTTGCATTTATTGAATGTCTCAAAGACTAAACAATAACTGGAAAAGAGGAAGACATTTTTTTTTTAATCATTTGAAACCATTAGCTCCACACACCCTTTAATTTGACCTATCCTATGATTCTGTTTGCTATTATTTTGAACATTTCTCTCAGTTTCCTCTAGCTAGTTAAATTATGAATGGCGCTGGGTGCCACTACTCCCTCATTAGGGGTCAGAGTCACTCCAGTGAAAGTTGAGGAATCGTGACCTTTGACCTAGACGTTTACAGGCCCACATACCAGCTGGCCCTTGGCTACAATAACTGAACAGTACTGCTGTCACTTGTTCAAGAAAGTCTCCCTCGCTTGCCAGAGCACTCAAGTCCAAGCTCAGAGTAGAGAATGTAGGGAAGTGGGAACTCGATTACCCTCAATACAGACAGTATTCCCTTTCCCCGGTGCTGTCCCATGTACCCCCCTCTGCCATTTCAACAGAAACACCTTGTATCAAATCCATTTTGGAGGAGATATACCACAGAGAGCATTTGGAGTAGACATATGTCTATTTTTCTGCCGTCAGGTTTTTGATCCGTTTGAATTAAGGATTAGTTGGAATTGTTCCAATCCTTGTCCCGTGTGGCTGAGTTGGTAGAACATGGCGCTTGCAATGCCAGGGTTGTGTGTTGCATTCCCATGGGAGACCAGTATGGCAACAACAAAAAAGTATGAAAATGTATGTAAGTTGCTCTGGATATTGTTCCCTCCTATCTCTCACCCTGGCCACAGATCACAGAGCTGCTGGTGACAATCCTAACAACTGGCATGTGTCATAAGCCTTTGATCCTGCCCAACTTCACAACCCTTTTGTCATTTAAATCAACTCATTAATATTTCACAGCCTTGTTTGGTCAGTCAGAGGGAGAGGAGGATTCTGTGAATCAGTATAATGACCGACGGCCATGTCTGCAACAGACAGGTCTCTTAGTAACCCGACCAATAGACAGACTGCCTCGCTCTCTCTTTCTCTCTAAGGTCCCAAAAAACACATGCAGTCACACCCACGTGCATGCAGACACAGCAGGTTGACGTTTGTCATGAATCTTGCCCTGGAGGCATTTCCGCTAGATGGGCCAGCTTAAAAATTCATGAAAACAAAAATTATATATCTTTTTTAAATTTAATGTCAGCATTCAAATATAATCAAATTGTATTGGTCACATACACATGGTTAGCAGTTATTGCGAGTGTAGCGAAACGCTTGCATTAGCGTTAGCAGTGTGGTTAATGTTAAGGGTTCAAATCAAATTTTATTTGTCACATGCGCCGAATACAACAGGTTTAGACCTTACAGTGAAATGCTTACTTACAAGGTTAGGTTTAGGTTTAAAATCTGATTTAAGGACTTTGTGGCTGTGCCAGCTAGTGACCACTAGCTAAATCCTGTATGGAAATGCGTCATATTGCAATTGCCTGGGTCCTCACATCATCAGGGGGCCTCATGGGGAAAAAAAGAAAAAAAAAGACAATGTTGGGAGTTACTATTGAGAATAGTAGAATACATACGGTTGCAATTTAGAAATGTGGTAGTACACCAGCCGTTTCCCTCTTATGTCAGTCACTTACAGTTACTCAATTAGCCCTTCCCACTGGGCACAGACGTCAATTCAACGTCTATTCCATGTTGGTTCAGCCTAATTTCCTTGAAATAACGTGAAAACTATGTACCACCCTGCATCCCACTACTGGCTTGCTTCTAAAGCTAAACAGGGTTGGTTCTGGTCAGTCACTGGATGTGAGACCAGATGCTTCTGTAAGTGTTGTTGGAGGGCCAGTAGGAGGCACTCTGGTCCCCAAAAAAGATCCCAATGCACCAGAGCCATGATTGTGGACATTGCCCTGTGTAAGGTGCTGTCTTTTGGATGGGACGTTAAACTGGTGTCCTGACTCTCTGTGGTCACTAAAGATACCATGGCACTTATTGTAAGAGTAGGGGTGTTAACCCTGGTGTCCTGGCTAAATTCCCAATATGGCCCTCATACCATCATGGCCACCTAATTGTCTAGGGGAGTGGTATTAAAACTTTTCCCCATTTTTTTCCACCAGAATTTTTGGGGGCCCCGTTTATTCACAAGAAATTCTTGCGATCCCATCCCACCCCAAATCTAATGACATCCTTAAAATCTGTACATTTCGATTTTAAACAAATAACCTTCAATTCATTGCATTTTCATCTCTTACCAAAATGAGAAGAAACCAATAAATACATTTCCTCAATAAAATTGCGTTTTTCAAATTACCTTTCTCAAAAACGTTTCTATATCGTCCCATACAATAATCGTAATTATTTTCCCTGCAGTTCTCCCCGACTTTGAAAAACGGGTCTAAGGGCAACTTCACCCTACAACTAATGAAGCGTGGAGGGGAAGAACCCCTAGACCATTCTGAATGCCTCTCTGACAATGCCAGGCTAAGCCAGATATGGGATACATTCCAAATGGCACCCTATTCCCTATGTAGTGCATTACTTTTGGCCAGGTCAAAAGAAGAGCACGATATAGGGAATAGGGTGCCATTTGGGATATGGTCATTGAAAGACAGGAAGTGAAGGTGTTCTGAAGGAGGCCCTCTCCAATTGTGAAGTGGGCTTTAGAGGAGATTAGTTGGCTCATTAGACACAGTGTTGCACACAGTTGTGTCCAATCAGGAACTGTTCTCTGAATCTTTGCCTCGCTGACCAATGACAGTACTATGCCATATAAATATGACACACTGTATAGCGTGATATAAGTGTATATAGATGGTAAATGGCTTTTCAGCTACATTTGATCCTGTTACTTGAGAGACACAGGTTGTAGTGATTTAGGTTTTATACTGCACTCTATTAGAGTAGTAATATACAGTGTGGCCCCTTTAAGAGCCACTAGTCCTTTTTTGAGAATGAGTTGTGTGCTGTGCTGAAGGGGCTGACCATGGCCTCTGGGTTCTTCACTAGGAGGTGGGAATGTCTAACTGAGGCTAACTTTCCCAGTCCCCTTGCTCAAACAACCAGGCACAGGCAGCCAGTCACACCGCATGCCCTTATCTACCAATGGAATGGAATGCAACAGCTGTGGCAGGGGGCCGCCAGGGGTGGGCCGGCTCAAACCCCCCTGCCGGGGCCCCCACTCCCCTTCTCCGCAGGGCTTCTACTCCTGAAAGGCAGCTCAACTAAAAAGTGTGCTCTGAGACAGAGTGAGCGCCTCGGCAGGGCTGCACGGCAAAAACACAGAGGGAGAGAGGGGGAGAGGGTTGAGAGAGAGCGAAGGAGAGAGAGTCGGGGACGGCGCTAGAAAAGGAGAGCACAAAGAGGAGGAAAGTAAAGCAAGGGAGGGGATTTGAAGCTCGGGTGAAGGGGAAGAGAGGGAGAGGGAAAGACAAAAGAAAGAGAGGGAGACGTAGTAGGAGCAGGGGGAAGCGAGGGGACGGCGCAAATGGCTACGGAGGAGACGGCGGGGGGAGCGCGCAAAGCCACCAAGAGCAAACTGTTTGAGTTCCTGGTCCATGGAGTGGTGAGTTGCCCAGTAGCACTGTCTGTCATTGAGACAGAGAGAGCCGGACCCTGGCGTGTGTGTGTGTGTGTGTTTGTGTGTGTGTGTGTATATGTGACTACTCAAGCGTGTGTGTGAGAGAGAGCATCGGCGCATAGGCAATCTGAGAGAGATAGCTGTCCATGTGAAGGTTATATCCAGCCCTCTGGATCCCACACTGTTTTCTTTTTAAAGAAGATCAGGGAAGGAGTAGGGAGCGGAGGAGGACAGCCATTTGAAATGCAAAAAAGAGAGAGAAGGAAGGAGAGAGGGACACAGAGCGATGCTAGCAGCAGCCAACCCCCTGGCTATCAGAGCACACTGAGCATGCTTGGAGTTAGCGAGTGAGTGGGGGGAAGCAACCAGCTCACTCAAAACACAGTCTCAGAGCGGTCGTAAGATAAGCGCGCTGCTATGATCATTTGAACATATACGTGTATGGTCATGTGGATAATGTTATTGGAGCATGCTTCAATGTTTTGAAATGCAGGAAATTGAGCTTATTTAAAATAAATGGCAATGGGTGAATTTCACATGGTTGGGGGAAAGGGTAAGGTCTGTCACTGCTGTCATAACATATGCAGCATTAACTGACCTGGGAATACAATAGTGCCTATGATGAGCACAATGCTGTGATCATGGAGGTGTGTGTGTGTGTGTGTGTGTGTGTGTGTGTGTGTGTGTGTGTGTGTGTTATGGATGTGTGTGTGGGTTATGGATGTGTGTTTTGTTTAGACTGGCAGTTAAAACCCAAAGACATGAGGCTTTAATCGAGACCACTGTCAATGTATTTCATTGTCTAGTCCACAAAGTCTTCTCAAATCCTCACCCATCTATTAAAAGTCACAAGGAATATGAATATACACATCCAGATCACATTCATTGTATTGGCCAGTTCATGTACTACAAGATGAAGTGCATTAAGCATAAGTGTACAGCATACCCACTATGCACACTCTGGTTGAATCAACATTGTCCCCGTGTTATTTCAATGAAATGACTTTGAACCAATGTGGAATAGACGTTGAATTGACATCTGCCCAGTGGGCAGAGACTGAAGTGAAACAATGAGCAGAGGTGATGATGAGCCAGATGAGTGTGTCTTCTCAAAAGACCAATTAATCTCTCTCTCTCTCTCTCTCTCTCTCTCTCTCTCTCTCTCTCTCTCTCTCTCTCTCTCTCTCTCTCTCTCTCTCTCTCTAAATATTTTTCTTCATGCCTGAACTGCCTCTTCTCTCAGTAGAATCGTCTTGATTATCATATTTACTTCAATGCCGGCGAGTTATGAGACTCCAGCTCACTGTATAGACTGCAGGAATCTTTAGTTTGTGGTGAGGAGTGATGTTTTACTCTCTGTTTCACTCCCAGTTGAGTTAAAAACCAGGGTGCGTCCCAAAATGTTCTCTACGCAGTCCAATAGGGCTTTGGTAAACAGTAGCGCACTATAAAGGGAATAAGGTGCCATTTGAGACTTATCCCTATGAATATTTACTACAGTAGGCTAAGAGAACACAACTCCCCCTCTGGAGATAGAACATCTGAAAGGCCAGCCACATTCCTTCACACACACACCTACTGTTGCACTTATGTGGCGCTCTGAAGGTCCTGGTGTTTCAGCCTCCTGCTGGACTCTTTCCATGTGTGGGGTTTCAGTCCGTGGGGGAGAGGTCTCTTGGAGATGGCCTGGTCTTGGAAGCCTGTTGGGTGGGCGCCACTGGGCGACCTTGAGTCTCTCTCTCTCTCTCTCTCTCTCTCTCTCCCTCTCTCTTTCTCTTAATTGTCAATTCAATTCAAAGGGCTTTATTGGCATGGGAAACATTGTTTACATTGCCAAAGCAAGTGAAATAGATAATAAACAAAAATGTAATAAACAATCAAAAATTGACAGTATACATTACTCTCACAAAGGTTTAAAATGAATAGACATTTCAAATGTCATAGTATGACTACGTACAGAGCGTGTGTGTATGTGTGTGTGACTGTTATCATGAACTTTGCCATGCCCCAGATTCTATTACGGAGCTTCTCCAATCACATTTTTAGCCCTATGTGGGTTAAATACACTGTGGCCTCTCCAAACACCTTCAACCCTCCTACAGATGCCGTCAAAGGTCGTCTCAGATATCCAACCACATGGCAGATTAAATTGCTGGCTGGCTGACAGACAGAGTTGTGAGAGACGGGGAAGAGTGGAGGACAGAAATCAGATATGGGCTGCTGTTGGCATGGATTTGTAAGGATTTGGGAAGACAATACTGCAGAGGAGGACCACCCAATAGGGCACATCCAATCAGCCAATAGGGCACATCCAATCAGCCAATAGGGCACATCCAATCAGCCAATAGGGCACATCCAATCAGCCAATAGGCCACATCCAATCAGCCAATTGGGCACATCCAATCAGCCAATAGGGCACATCCAATCAGCCAATAGGGCACATCCAATCAGCCAATAGGGCACATCCAGTCGGTCAATCATTCCTTTTCTATACTTTACAGGATCCCAGTTAGTTAACCTATTATTTGCCCACTATAGTATTACCACTCCTTCAATCAGGTCTCTCCCCTATCCTCTCCCAGTCCCCTGCATTCAGTTGTACAACTGACTAGGTGTCCCCTTTCCCTCTACCTTGGGTGGCCACACAGCACGGCGGGGCCTGGCCACACGCCCAGTCTAGGGGAAACGCTCCACCCTCCTGCCGAGATAGGAAGTGGACAGTGGGGGGGGGGGGGGGAGAAGAGCCAGGGTCTTCTTGTCAAGGTAACCAAAGAAAGAGACCAGCCAGCAGCACCCAGACCCCAACAGGAATGTTAAAGTTAGAGCTACTTTCTCTCTGCCCAGGCCCCAGAGAAACCACACAGCTGCTTCTCCTCCCTCCCAGCCCGCCCACCAGCCCGCAGCCAGCAGAGTGACAGCAGCACCTGTGTGACTGTGACTGGGAGAGGACATGGACTCCATTGCACCACAGCCTCTCTCCAACTCACTGACTGACTAGCTGGCCTCCATTTTAATGGGATCAATTGTAACCAACAGGCAGAACTTAATGCACAGCTGCATGTTCCGGCTGAATGTCTTAAAACGCTACTAACGGGAGATAACATGCACCTGCGTGTTAAAACCAAAAACCCACAAGAATAAACCAGCAGATCAGGTGATCTTCCGTTGTTCCTGTGTCAAACGATTTAGATACCAGGCAGCTGCCTCTAGGTTCTCTACTCCTGACCCCAATGAAATATCCACCTATCAGGAACATTGAAAATACCAAGACTGGTATAAATCCAAAATATTTATTGTAAGAATATAGACACAGTATAGTACTGTACTGAACTATAATGTACTGTGCTGAACTGTACTCTGTAGTGGGCAGTAAGATTTGATATGTGTATATACAGTATATTATATATGCAGTTGTGGTCTGAAGTTAACATACACTTAGGTTGGAGATATTTAACTTGTTTTTCAACCACTCCACACATTTCTGGTTAACAAACTATAGTTTTGGCAAGTCGGTTAGGACATCTACTTTGTGCATGACATAAGTAATTTTTCCAACAATTGTTTACAGACAGATTATTTCACTTATAATTCACTGTATCATAATTCCAGTGTGTCAGATGTTTACATACACTAAGTTGACTGTGCCCTTAAACAGCTTGGAAAATTCCAGAAAATTATGTCATGGCTTTAGAAGCTTCTGATAGGCTAATTGACATCATTTGAGTCAATTGGAGGTGTACCTGTGGATGTATTTCAAGGCCTACCTTCAAAGGCATTATTCCAAGCATGGTTAGAGAGAGACAAAGAAACCTTGGCTTGTGCCATGGCTCATAGCACATGGGAGAGTTAGAGAGAAGGACAGAGAGTATCTGACCACAGCAGGTCAGGAACATAAGAGTAAGCACAATGAATGTCATTTTGATTCAAAATCTGAGTTGTTGACCAAAAGTATTACTGTAAAGTTAACCGCCAATCAGATATTAGACGTACATGATGTAATCACAACAGAACCTCTGCTTCTTAGAGATGTGACATTGGGGGTTCAACACAGAGAATGTTGAATTCCTAAGATGACACAGAGGAAATTGTTGCATACAGTTGATAAGAAGAGTCACTTCGGGGGCTGCCCTACAACTCTACTTTCCTGTACTGAACTATACTCGAGTTTACTGTAGAGTACAGTAAAGTACAATACAGTGCATTATAGATGTGTGTTTGGGTCACATCAGAATATAATTTGTCATTTGACATACCTTGATTAGACTAATTTAATGAAAACAGATTATATTAACTCAATCATGATTGGCTTGGTTAAGTTATCGATTTTAGATGTAGAAATTCAGGAATACTTTATTTTCCCCTTTTGATAAGCAACCAGGACTTAAAGTTAAAGGCAGTCGAAATTCAGTTTTTGCTGTGTTTAATATGATATTGTACAACAGCTGAATCTATTACGGTAAGGTACTTAATTGTTAACCAGAAAGGATTTGATATTGATATAAAAACTGCTGCATTGGGCCTTTAACACCGACATCAGCTTTAGGGAGCGGTAAAATGCTTGCCAATAGTGGTTGTAATTGAGATCAGGTGATTTTAGCACATATTGATGGTTTAACGAGAGATCACCTTGTGATAAGAGGGTGCTCAGTGTTGGCTGCAATTGATTCATGAAATGTAAAGCCAGAGACTGTGGCATTGTTGTGGCTATTGGTGTTATTTGAGTACTTCAAGCATAGAATATATTTTACAGATCCTATAGGGCTATTTCCTATTGTCATCCTCATGTTAAGCTGGTCGTAAAATGGCTGTTTCTGCGGCAGTTTTCCCATGTGGGCCTGGTTCCATCCCAAATGGCATCATATTCCCTATATAGTGCACTACTTTTCACCAGAGCACCATATGTTTGACCGTCCTGTGAGTGGAAACAGTGGTGACCCCTAGGTTACAGTAGTGGCACAAACCGCACCTAACGTCTCCCACAACTCTATTTCACACAGTCACTCAACCAAATGACTAGTGCAGATAAGATGGAGTTAATAAACGGATTGCTGTTGATGATTAATAGTGTTTGGGTTTGTGTGTCTTTGTGTGCTTTTAAGCGATTGTAGATGTGCATACAGTATGTTAGCTCCCAATACTCCCCAACTCGGTTTATCTTGATTTCACAACAGTTTAGAGTCGATTGAAAACCCACACAATTTCTCCCCAATGGAAAATGTCAAAGCACTAGCTTAAAACATGGGTGATGCAAGATCATCCCAGAGATCTTATTTGGCAGAACAGTATGACCTGTTATTGGGAGATTCTCTATAGGTTTTGCTAACTCCTCCGTCCTCTTCTCGCCTTTTTTTGAAAAACATCAAAGGTAATAAAGGAGAGGAGGAGCAGAAATGTGGCAACGTATGAAATTAGACTCTCCTTGTCCACTAGCACGTCGTCAGGCAAATTACTTTTACAGAGGAGGAATCCCAAAATGTATGTGTAAAGTGGTAAAATAAATGTTGCTAGCTGTGGCAGTCAGTAATGTGGGGCTATTGTTACTCCATTTCCCACTCTGTGAGGTGCCACATTTCACAGCGACCAGGGAACCATACTGCAGAACCACTTCCTGACTGATGAAAAGAGTTGGGCTACGCCCCAAATAGCACCATATTCCCTATATAATGCACTACTTTTGACCAGGGCCAATAAGGTTAGAAGTAGTTCATTTACAGGGAATGGGATGCCATTTGGGATGCAGCCTAGGAGGCTTTTAAACTCTCCTACCAAGGCCACTTTGATACTAAGTTGTAAAGGTGATTGTTTGCCAGATCACAAGGGTTCCTATCTCATCTATTTGTTATGAATAAGGGGTTATCGCAGGAGTCAATACAGGGGTTGTATGTAGGAATAGGCTTTTAGCCTCGCTCAAATAATGGTCATGAAATAACCAATATGACACAGTTCCTCCTTGTGGAATGATTATTATACAATTTTATCCACACGTTAAAGCAAAATCCATTTTTAGAATTGGCATACAATGAATGTCCTCTTTAAACTAAGTACTTAGTGTTTTCCCTTTGTGGTTTTGTTGTATTTACCACTCTCAAATGGCATGTCAACTCTTTTAGGGAAAGTGCCGTATTAGGAAATGTTTCCCTCCCAAAAAAGTAATGATTGACTTTCTAATCTCATGGAGCATTGATGTCATAACAAAATCGAGATAGAGCTAAGTTTCTTTGTATTTACTCTTGTGCTTGTTGCACATTGAGTCCTAGGACTCTGGAACTCTCCTCCTCATAGAGTACCACAGTATCAGTCATAATACCCATAAAACCTAGCGGTCAAACGAGGAAATTGTTCCAATCGTTTTTCCACCATTCATTTTTTTCCCCATAGGGATTTTTAGAAGCACTTAAAATAAGGGCTGTGTTTCGTGTAAACTTACCCTGGTGTGACGTTTTAATAATTGTGTACATTTCTCTAGGACAAGGTGTCTTTTAGCAATATATTTGCCTGTATTTACCCCCCAAAAATGAAATGCTAATTAGCTGATAATGTGGCTTTCATAAAGAACTACAAATGCCATGATGATGTGGACGAGACTTCCGAACCAAGGTAATGTTAGCTAAATTTACTAATGACTAAATTGGCTACATTTCTTTAAATTGACAATTCTGTGAATTGTCTTGTGCAAGTTTTAAATTGACACAATACCTGATAGCAAAGGTGTCAGCTAGAGATGACATGCAGGAGCTTGCAGGGTTTTGTAGTCTTGAATGATGTCTACTTTTCAGATCTTTGCCTGTATTTTAGAACTAGGAATAGATATAGTCCTTGGTTCACTCCAGACCTGTCTGCCCTTGACCAGCACAAAAACATCCTGTGGCGTTCTGCATTAGCATCGAATAGCCCCCGTGTTATGCACATTTTCAGGGAAGTCAGGAACAAATATACACAGGCAGTTAGAAAAGCTAAGGCTAGCTTTTTCAAACAGAAATTTGCATCCTGTAGTACTAACTCAAAAAAGTTCTGTGATACTGTAAAGTCCATGGAGAATAAGAGCACCTCCTCCCAGCTGCCCACTGCTCTGAGGCTAGGAAACACTGTCACCACCGATAAATCCACTATAATTGAGAATTTCAATAAGAATTTCTCTACGGCTGGCCATGCTTTCCACCTGGCTACTCCTACCCCGGTCAACTGCCCGGCACCCTCCACAGCAACCTGCCAATTAAATCCAGATAGCTGATGTTCTGAAAGAGCTGCAAAATCTGGACCCATACAAATCAGCCGGGCTAGACAATCTGGACCCTCTCTTTCTAAAATGATCTGCCGAAATTGTTGCAACCCCTTACTAGCCTGTTCAAACTCTCTTTCGTATTGTCTGAGATTCCCAAAGATTGGAAAGCTGCCGCGGTCATCCCCCTCTTCAAAGGGGGTGACACTCTAGACCCAAACTGCTACAGACCTATATCTATCCTACCCTGTCTTTCTAAGGTCTTCGAAAGCCAAGTTAACAAACAGATTACCGACCATTTCGAATCCCACTGTACCTTCTCCGCTATGCAATCTGGTTTCAGAGCTGGTCATGGGTGCACCTCAGCCACACTCAAGGTCCTAAATGACATCATAACCGCCATCGATAAGAGACATTACTGTGCAGCCGTATTCATCGACCTGGCCAAGGCTTTCGACTCTGTCAATCACCACATTCTTATTGGCAGACTCGACAGCCTTGGTTTCTCAAATGATTGCCTCGCCTGGTTTACCAACTACTTCTCTGATAGAGTTCAATGTGTCAAATCGGAGGGCCTGTTGTCCGGACCTCTGGCAGACTCTATGGGGGTGCCACAGGGTTCAATTCTCGGGCCGACTCTCTTCTCTGTATACATCAATGATGTTTCTCTTGCTGCTTGTGATTCTCTGATCCACCTCTACGCAGACGACACCATTCTGTATACTTCTGGCCCCTCTTTGGATACTGTGTTAACTAACCTCCAGACGAGCTTCAATGCCATACAACTCTCCTTCCGTGGCCTCCAACTGCTCTTAAACGCAAGTAAAACTAAATGCATGCTATTCAATCGATCACTGCCCGCACCTGCTCGCCCGTCCAGCATCACTACTCTGGACGGCTCTGACTTAGAATACGTGGACAACTTCAAATACCTGGGTGTCTGGTTAGACTGTAAACTCTCCTTCCAGACTCCCATTAAGCATCTCCAATCCAAAATTAAATCTAGAATCGGCTTCCTATATCGCAACAAAGCATCCTTCACTCATGCTGCCAAACACCCTCGTAAAACTGATCATCCTACCGATCCGTGACTTCGGTGATGTCATCTATAAAATAGCCTCCAACACTCTACTCAACAAACTGGATGCAGTCTATCACAGTGTCATCTGTTTTGTCACCAAAGCCCCATACACTACCCACCATTGCAACCTGTACTTTCTCGTTGGTTGGCCCTCGCTTCATACTCGTCGCCAACCCCCTGGCTACAGGTCATCTACAAGTCTCTGCTAGGTAAAGCCCCGCCTTATCTCAGCTCACTGGTCACCATAGCAGCACCCACTCGTAGCACGTGCTCCAGCAGGTATATCTCACTGGTCACCCCCAAAGCCAATTCCTCCTTTGGTCGTCTTTCCTTCCAGTTCTCTGCTGCCAATGACTGGAACGAACTGCAAAAATCTCTGAAGCTGGAGACTCATTTCTCCCTCACTAGCTTTAAGCACCACCTGTCAGAGCAGCTCACAGATCACTGCACCTGTACATAGCCCATCTGTAAACAGCCCATCTATCTACCTACCTCATCCCCATACTGTATTTATTTATTTATTTATTGACCTTGCTCCTTTGCACCCTAGTATCTCTACTTGCACATTCATCTTCTGCACATCTCCAGTGTTTAATTGCTATATTGTAATTACTTCGCCACCATGGCCCATTTATTGCCTTAACTTACCTCATATGCACTCACTGTATATAGACTTTTTGTTTTCTTTTGTTCTGCTGTATTATTGACTGTATGTTTGTTTATTCCATGTGTAACTCTGTGTTGTTGTATGTGTCGAATTGCTATGCTTTATCTTGGCCAGGTCGCAGTTGCAAATGAGAACTTGTTCTCAACTAGCCTACCTGGTTAAATGTCACGCCAGGGTAAGCCTACATGAAACACAGCCCTTATTTTATGAGAAAAATGAATGGTGGAAAAACTATTGGAACCATTTCCCTGTTTGACTGCTAGGGTTTATGGGAATTATGACAACTCCACTGTGGGGCTCTATTAGGTAGCTCATTGATTTGTCTCTTCTCAATGGGTAGCTCTGGGGTTCTCTTCTCTTATTGGGTAGCTCTGGGTTCTCTCCTCTTATTGGGTAGCTCTCTGGGTTATCTCCTCTCATTGGGTAGCTCTTTGGGTTCAGTTTTCAGTCAGACAGTTCGCTGTGGCATCAAACACAGCCTGGGACAACAGCTGTTGCCATGGGACGGACACACGGAGTGACTGACAGGCAGCCACAGGTGTTGCCCCCCCCCCCCTCCTCCCCAGTTTCACAGGGTTGCCAGGCAGGCAGGCCGCTGCTAGATTGTTGGCCACTTGGACATTTGGCTTCTGTGTGTGTGTGTGTGTGTGTGTGTGTGTGTGTGTGTGTGTGTGTGTGTGTGTGTGTGTGTGTGTGTGTGTGTGTGTGTGTGTGTGTGTGTGTGTAATCACTGTTAGCCCTTTCTTCAGGGTGTGTTTTGAGTGATCTTGCTATCAGCAAGAATAAGAGATACATGAGTGAGTGAGAAAGGAATCATTACACATGAATACTATACGACTTGATTTCATTCATTCAATGTTTTATTAATGGAATCACTGGAGTAAATTACACCTGTGCTAGGACATAAACCAGGGGTTCCCGGTCCCGGTCCTGGAAGGCATTAGTATGTGCAGGATTTTGTTCCAGTCCTAGTTTAACACACCTGATACAGACCAGTCATATGAGTTTACACTACATACCAAACCATGACGTCTGTGTAGGTTTGGGCGATATGACCAAAATATCATATCACAATATTTTTCACATTCTAAATATGCTTTGAGTAGTTCATGACTCTAGGGTGGCAACACATTAAAAGTGATTTCAGTGGGGCTTTCTCCATTTGGATTATTTTATACGGTTCAATCCAACTTCAAACAAAAACTAATTTAATCATTTTCTGCACTTTTGTTATAATTTCCACACTGTTCCAAGCAGAGCTGCATGATATGGGCAAAACATCTAGACATAGTTAATTGGTGAACTGTTGAAATCATAGAGTTAGATTAATAATTATTTTTCCATCGTTGGAATATAGTGGGGAGCACATTGAATACATTGTTGTTTACATGACAATGAATGAATAAGCCAGGGAAGAATTGACTGAGTAGGAACCAAAGTGTTGGTCAGTGTTTTCAGGGGAACGTAATAGATATTAGATTACATGTTTTCTTACCTCATGTAGCTAGCTAACTAACATATTAATGCTTCGCCTATTCTTATCCGATTTAGAAGATACTGTTGCACAAACAACATGCTTATCTAGGCCTACACCAGCACTGGTAACATGCAACATATTTTATAACTAACCCAAGATAGACCACAGCCTGTTGTTTCCAATGGGAGCAAATTAATCAGAGTGGGCAGAACAAGCAAGGAGGTGGGCAGAGCCAAGCACAAGCTATCGAGATCCTATTGGCACGTTCTAGCATGTATTTGCATATTTCTGTGACGTGTGCAATAATTCAATTCGTCCTTGCACTCATTGTAAATAATGCATTTTTTTGGAAACTTTGGCAAAGGGTAAAGTCTGCTAAACAAGTCCACTCGTCTTAACAAATTATCGTTTTGGGAACAGTACTGTATCAAATGTGTGAAAATTTGCAGAATGTCGGCCAAAATCCAAATCTTCTCCCGCTGCTGGCAACTGGGCTTCCTGTCATCGCCAACCAGATGCTTCAGATCTATACATCTTGTGAAACATCTAGCTTATTGTTCTATCTGTGACCAGGCTGTATTAGGTAGCTACATTTGCTCTGACTCTTAGTACATTTAGCAAGCTAGCTAGTCAGCTAACTAGCGATTAGCATTAGTGGCTAACAAAACTTGCTAAAGACAAACTAGCAGACCGTAGTTTTCACACAGTAAGATACACAAACGAATAGTGTATTTATAGAACGCTTATAGAAAGCAGCGTCGTTGTCACAAACATCTTTCTGACCATGCAGACTGCAGAGTGAACGGCAAGAAAGCACTTGTGACTCCGTGGTCGGCAGCTGCTCTGTTCTTGATTGACGGGGCAGGCTTGGTGTGGGACGCGGCATGCAGCAAGCGGAGAGGGAGAAAGACGGCTCAAGTAGCAAACAGAGTAAACTATAAAAACGGACATTAAACTCGCTGGAGTTACGTATCACATTTAACAAACCAAACATTGAAATACCGTAATAGAAGGTAAAGTAAAAACCCGAACCGGCCCGAGCATCAATACCGGTGTATATAGAAAAATACGGTATACCGCCCAGCCCTACGTCTGTGTATTTGAAATGTGCAGTAACTAATACCGTGTCTCCTGTCATCTCTAGCGTCCTGGAATGCCATCTGGAGCTAGGATGCCCCACCAGGGTGCCCCCATGGGCCCTCCCGGCCCCCCGTACAGTGGGAGCCCTACGGTGCGGCCCGGCCTGCCCACCCCGGTTATGGAGCCCAGCCGCAAGAGACCTGCCCCCTCCCAGCAGAACCAGCAGCAGCAGAACGTACAGAACCGGGCCAGAAAGTGAGTCACACGGCCAGGATTCATCCACGATCCAACCCCAGTCCCCTCTCACCTCTGCAACCTAGCCCTCTCTACTCCATGCCTGCCTCTGGTCATGTTTCTGTGTGTAATATCTGCAATTCACCATCTGCATCTATCAGACCGACTGTTTCTCACTCCTGCATTGTGCTGTGAGTGCTCTCTCTTTCTGTGCTCCCCCTACTGCTTGCTTTAGTATTGCAACCTATCCACTACTCTCTGACACTGTTCACCCCTTATCTACATTTGGCGATTAGTTTTAGCCACATTATGACCTCTGTTTTGTGGTCTGTTACCTATCATGGTCAGCATATTGTGGAAACCATCTACACTCCTCAGAATAAGAGCTAACCTAGGTTACGAGATATAACGTCTCTGCCAAAACCAATCAGTCTATCCCATGAACTGGCTTCTAAAAATACTTGACAGTCACAAAAACAGTTCCTCAGAACCACACCCGCATTGTGTTGTGCTTCACATGTACACCACCGGCCCTGAGTAATTCCTCAGGGAGGTGATTGAGCCAGGTGTAGTTATTAGAGAGTAGATCAATATTCTCCCTCTCTGTATCCGCGGTGCAATTGATCCACTCACAATTAAGCAGCCTTGTCAGACAAGGGCCAGGAAAATTGTTGTCCCATGTCGGCCCTCCACCCCTACCCCCACGGTTCCCTCCCTGTTGAGGGCCTGCCTGATCGATATGCCAGGGTGACCCAGTAGGTGACACTTTCTCTGGCAAAGCATATGCTTGTCCTCTGGCAGCTGACAGCCCCCTCCCCAGCCAACAGCCCAGCCCAAGCACAGCCACCTGTGTTTGCAGTGTCATTGAAACCGTATGGCTATTGGCTAGATGCACCTGAGCTCGTCCTGTCGAGCCAGCACTTTTCTACCCATACAGATCTGCCATGCTTCTAAAAATAGGGCATATTCAAATTTCAATTTACAAGGATGCTAGAAATAGTTTTATGTAATTGCAGTCGAGTCAAAGATCAGTTTTCATTTGGTACTTTTTGCATTGTAGACAATAGGAAGGATGTTTTGGGTTGAGAATTATAGGACAGCCCTATAATTTGTGAAAAAGCTTCAGGTGCAGCTATACCTTGCACATTGAAAACCCACAAAGACTATAGGTCTACATAGAAGTATTCAGATATGCCCAGTTTGCCCACGTACTACATTTATCAATACTACCTGGATCCTAGTAGGACTAGAGGGGGTGTTTTTGCTTCTCTGTCACTCCTTTTTCCACGGTGTGCTAGTCTGTGCCTTAGTCCCAGTGTGTTCATTACCAATGTGTCTGCTTGTTGTTAGTGTGCCATCTAAACACTGAAGTGAGTGAAGCATGATTCCCCACTGTCCAATGAGAACCTTTCCCTGCTAGACAAGCGTCAAATGAGACCCCCAGATCCACTGATCACCAGGATCCACTATGTCCTCCTCTCTCACTTTGTGTGTGCATGCACACAGATGCACCCCACACTGATGCCTGTGCATACTACCTCCACACTTGCACCGATACTAACGCACCCTCACTTACACAAACATACACACAACCACGAGTTTGTCCTTCAGTACAGACATCCTGCTTGCTGCCACTAGTGTGTTGTCACACCAACCAACCTCTTTAATCGGACAACCTTCAAATCACATCAACCCTTAGGAAGCCAGTGGGATTCCCTGGAGCCAATGAGATGCCAGCGAGGCAGATGGACATGAGAGATGCCCAATCAGATCCAACGCTCGGATCAAAGTAGGAGTTTATTCTGCTGCATGTCCGTTTTTTCACACGTTTTTACTCGCCTCCCTGCCCTCTCCCCTGACCCCCAACCCCAGCACATACGAGTGTAGGCTCGGTCAACCCACCCCCAAATGTTACCCCAAACAAACCCCTATGTTTGCCTTCCCATGAGGAAAGCTTTACCAGGTGTTCATTAGGGTACCTCCGAATGTGAAGATGCATGCTGTAGACTGAAGCATGGCATGATGGGAACAAATGATGCTGTAAGTGTCTCTTTTAGGAATGTCAGCCATACCAAAAGATGCCCTAACACCTGTTTAATCAACTATGTTTTTTTCTGTTTTGGCAAGATGCAATGTTTTCATAATCTCTAGAGGGTTGTGATTCCCAGTTTATGACCCTCAGATCCCTTTGAAATGTAACCAAGCCAGCCCCCGATGTTGCTGTAATGTGTTTCAGCATTTGGCCTGTTAACTTACCCTAATTATTTTGCCCTGCCCTGTTAAAAGACTTCCGAGTGAGTCTGAGGTCCCTGCTGGTGTGCCAATGTCTAATACAATTTAACATTACTCACATATCCTCACATTATACAGTTGAAGTCGGAAGTTTACATACACTTAGGTTGGAGTCATTACGACTCGTTTTTCAACCACTCCACAAATTTCTTGTTAATAAACTATAGTTTTGGCAAGTCGGTTAGGACATCTACTTTGTGCATGACACAAGTCATTTTTCCAACAATTGTTTACAGACAGATTATTTCACTTATAATTCACTGTATCACAATTCCAGTGGGTCAGAAGTTTACATACACTAAGTTGACTGTGCCTTTAAACAGCTTGGAAAATTCCAGAAAATTATGTCATGCCTTTAGAAGCTTCTGATATGTTAATTGACATCATTTGAGTCAATTGGAGGTGTACTTGTGGATGTATTTCAAGGCCTACCTTCAAACTCAGTACCTCTTTTCTTGACGTCATGGGCAAATCAAAAGAAATCAGCCAAGACCTCAGAAAAATAATTGTAGACCTCCACAAGTCTGGTTCATCCTTGGCAGCAATTTCCAAACACCTGAAGGTACCACGTTCATCTGTACAAACAATAGTACGCAATATAAACACCATGGGACCACGCAGCCATCACACCGCTCAAGAAGGAGATGCTTTTTGTCTCCTAGAGATGAACGTACTTTGGTGCAAAATGTGCAAATCAATCCCAGTACAACAGCAAAGGACCTTGTGAAGATGCTGGTGGAAACAGGTACACAAGTATCTATATCCACAGTAAAAGGAGTCCTATATCGACACAATCAGAAAGGCCGCTCAGCAAGGAATAAGCCACTGCTCCAAAACCGCCATAAAAAAAGCCAGACTACGGTTTGCAACTGCACATGGGGACAAAGATCATACTTTTTGGAAAATAGTAAAAAATAGTGACCATCGTTATGTTTGGAGGAAAAAGGGGGATGCTTGCAAGCCGAAGAACACCATCCCAACCGTGAAGCACGAGGGTGGCAGCATCATGTTGTGGGGGTGCTTTGCTGCAGGAGGGACTGGTGCACTTCACAAAATAGATGGCATCATGGAGGTAGGAAAATTATGTGGATATATTGAAGCAACATCTCAACACATCAGTCAGGAAGTTAAAGCTTGGTCACAAATGGGTCTTCCAAATGGATAATGACCCCAAGCATACTTCCAAAGTTGTGGCAAAATGGCTTAAGGACAACAAAGTTAAGGTTTTGGAGTGGCCATCACAAAGCCCTGACCTCAATCCCATAGAACATTTGTGGGCAGAACTGAAAAAGTGTGTGTGAGCAAGGAGGCCTACAAACCTAACTCAGTTACACCAGCTCTGTCAGGAGGAATGGGCCAAAATTCACCCAACTTATTGTGGGAAGCTTGTGGAAGGCTACCTGAAACGTTTGACCCAAGTTAAAAAATGTATAGGCAATGCTACCAAATAATATTTGAGTGTATGTAAACTTCTGACCCACTGGGAATGTAATGGAAGAAATAAAAGCTGAAATAAACTCTCTCTACTATTATTCTGACATTTCACATTCTTAAAATAAAGTGGTGATCCTAACTGACCTAATTCCCCTAAAACAGGGAATTTTTACTAGGATTAAATGTCAGGAATTGTGAAAAACTGAGTTTAAATGTATTTGGCTAAGGTGTATGTAAACTTCCAACTTGAGCTGTAAGCATTAGATTATACCTCTGTCCTATGGTTCACTTAACACAGGGCTTCCAAAATGACATCGCTTGGACCCCAACCAGACGTACTGAGGAAGCTTGAGAGAGAACAAACCTATGACACTATTTCAAACTTGTTCTCTCAAATCAGTGTCTGGGCCCAATATTAACAATGCACCACTTTTCCGGCAATAACCTGATTCATAACAAAAACATAATGTAAACCAAGAGTCACTGAGAAGGCGCAGACTGCAGCTGCAGGACCGGACTAGAAAGGTTAGGCATCTTAACCATACCAGCACACCTCATTTGCATTAGCTGAGACCCATGGTAAGTAATCTATTGGGTGTTGTAACACAAATGATGTCCAAGACAAGAAATTAAAATATTTATCATATTTTCAATATTTTTTTCATACCCAAAGAATTTGACAAGTATGCTACTGAAGGGTTCCCTTACAGGAAAAACCACATGATTTTCACATGACATTTCACAGGTAATGCCCTGAAAACAAAACTGAGTCGTTATGGTACACATACAGTGCATTTAACATAGTGTTTTCAACTTACACAATTTCAAAGTGTGTCAAATATGTATGTTTATTTATACAGTAATTATAATTCAACGTGTCCTCACCTAATGCTAAATTGTAATTATTTCACCTCTATGGCCTATTTATTGCCTTACCTCCCTACTCTTCTACATTTACACACACTGTACATAGATTTTTCTATTGTGTTATTGACTGTACGTTTGTTTATGTGTAACTCTGTGTTGTTTTTGTCGAACTGCTTTACTTTATCTTGGCCAGGTCGCAGTTGTAAATGAGAACTTGTTCTCAACTAGCCTACCTGGTTAAATAAAGGACTTGTTCTCAACTAGCCTACCTGGTTAAATAAAGGACTTGTTCTCAACTAGCCTACCTGGTTAAATAAAGGACTTGTTCTCAACTAGCCTACCTGGTTAAATAAAGGACTTGTTCTCAACTAGCCTACCTGGTTAAATAAAGGACTTGTTCTCAACTAGCCTACCTGGTTAAATAAAGGACTTGTTCTCAACTAGCCTACCTGGTTAAATAAAGGACTTGTTCTCAACTAGCCTACCTGGTTAAATAAAGGTGAAATAAAAAAAAGAACAAAAAAAAACCTGGGATTTGAACTCAGCATTCCAATCTTTCTTCAACTCCACCATGTCCATGTCAACAGCTGATTTCACCTGTATTCCTACACTTTGGACCTCAAAGTATATCTCAGTTTTGTTAAAAATACACTCAAGAAAAACTGTATTTATCAGAGATTCAAGAGTTACATTACCAGAGAATATGCCCCACCAACATTGGACAACTGTACAAAAAATAACTCAAAATGCTGAAATAAAGTAAATGAAATCAATGATAACAGACTAGTCAGATGAACTGATGACTAAAATAGCAGTGCAGTTTGACAGTCCTCCCATATCCTCAGACTATAACTGTCCCAACCGTTGGATTATGTCACCAGATCACCAGATTTCACAAGCAAAACATGTGGAAATGTGAAATCATGTGATTGTCCACATGTGAAATCATGTGATTGTCCACATCCTGTTGTTTTCCCTAAGGGCAGTGACATTCTTGGGATGGTGTCATGGTCCCCTGGAGATTTTTGTCTAGTTCAAATGTTGTCACGTGTACTTTTATGGTATCACATGTTGAAATTTTGCATCCTCATGTTGTCATTTTTCCCCACATGAGGTAATGTTTTCACATGTGTAGTTTCATGTTATCACATGTTGTTTTTACATGTTATCACATTAACTTTACATAAGATCACAAGGGTTATAGGGTTTCTCCTCATCGGAAAGAAGAAAGTTGGATTCAGAAGCATTGTTATTGGTGGTCACATAACAAATTTGTCTCTGGAGATGGCCACAGTTGGCGTAGGAGCCAACACTCACTAACATACAAACAATATACAGCATTAATAAAGAGAAGGCTATACAGTACATTGGATGGTACAGCATGAGTCATGAGGTGTGTGTGCATGAGGTATTAAATGTGTCACTAGTCCCTGCTCTCCAGGTGGTATACCATAGTCCTGCCTCTGCTGGATCCCCCAAAACACACACATCCGCATTGCGTACATACACACACACACATGCGCAATACACACACCACTCACCCCACACACACACACACACAGCTGGGACACTGGGGTGCTGGATGTGGCCCAGCATTTTAGCAGATGGCCTGGGTGCTACGCTATCTGTCACCATAGTAACATGCTCTCTTTTTCCATTTTCTCTCTGTCTTTCTCCCTCTGTAGCGCCAAGAGAAGGAAAATGGCAGACAAGATTCTTCCACAGAGGGTGAGATTGCGTATATTTGTATTTTTCTCCCATTCCTCGAGTGTTTACGTGTTATTATCCATTCTCTGTTGAATAGAACATGTGTGTTTTTGATCTAGGGGCTTGGAGGGGCAGATGATTATGTGTTATTACAAATGGAGCGTAAAGAGATGCTCGGGTGATCAGAGGCTTGGCGCAGGCTTGGCGGTGGGCACCGTTGTTTAATGATTCCTCTTATTTTCAAATGGAATAATCAATAGACTAGTAGGAAACAGAGCCAGTATAAAATAACCTTACGGTTTAGAGGAGGCACATCTTCTCCACAGGTGAGGGTGGGTCTAGTGTGTGGTCCGCGTCAGGGCTAAACAAACCCACGTCTAGCCACTATCCTCTGCCTGCCTGCGCCACAACCTCCGCTCTCCCCTTCATGCCCCCCTGCCCCGTCTCAGCCCTGCCCAACCTGGGCATTGGTTTTATAAAGGCTGCTGCTGGCACTGGACTGGAGCCCCATGCTGCTCCCAGTCTCTCCTATGATTGTCTCTGTAGTCTGTGGGTCTTATCGTAACACAAGCCAGACAGAGGATGGAGATGGCTGCATGGCTCAGGGACAGGAAATGTCCCGCACTGCATTCTGTCTGCACGACACCTCAACTTGGTGCCAGACAGATGCAGGTAGAGAAGGAATGAGATGATCGAGGGAACAATGAAGGGAGAGACAGATAGATTAGAAAGAGGGAGAGGGGTAATGCAGTGGGAGAATCTGGGAGTCTGTGCCCAGTTTGGTAAGTAGCCTTGGCAGAGTGCAGACTCCCTCCATCTGGGGATGAGTATGGTAATGTGTCAAGGAGGGTAGGGGTGGGGTTCGCGCTGATGTGCCCGCAGCATTTCAAATGCAGACTGAGAACGACTAAAGGCTGGACTGGTACACCAATTAAGTGAGTGGTGTTGAGCAGTCACAGCTCCTGTGGGCACTACTGCCCGCTCTGTCACTCCTGTAACAGAAGGACGAAAAGATTTTTGGGGAAAATGGTGGCTTGAGAGAATAGTCACCGTTGCAGTGCAGACACCAGACATGCTTTGATCGCAGAATGCCTGACCTTAATGAAACTTAAGCTTAAATGCAAAACTCAGTCAATACCACAACGTATTGTCACAATGTTTTTTTCAGTTCAATTTTTACTGGATAATAGGATTTTTGTTCTTCTAAAGCAATACACGGGCATAGTGTTAAATATGATAGATTATGTTGTGTCAGAGACACTAAGAGTTGGTTGTTTGATTTCTCCTCTGATCAGATCCGTGAGCTGGTCCCTGAGTCACAGGCCTACATGGACCTGCTGGCCTTCGAACGTAAACTGGACCAGACCATCATGCGTAAACGGGTGGACATCCAGGAAGCCCTGAAGAGACCCATGAAGGTAACACATATCATAGGCCTGAAGTATCTCACTACTATAATATACTTTACTGTATGAGCAGCAGCAGGTAGCCTAGCGGTTAAGAGCGTTGGGCCAGTAACCGAAAGGTTTGAATCCCCAAGCTGACAAGGTGGAAGAATCTGCCGTTCTGCTCTTGAGCAAGGCAGTTAACCCCCAACAACAACTGCTCCCTGGGCGCTGATGACGTTGATTTATGGCAGACCCCCGCACCTCTCTGGTTCAGAGGGGTTGGGTTAAATGCAGAAGACACATTTTGGTTGAAATCATTCAGTTGTGCAACTGACTAGGTATTCCCTTTCCCTATATGAAAATACTATGCCCTTTGAACAATGGAACATGAAACATCTCTGTATTTTTCTTTGGTACCAAAGTGCCCAAGACTGATGTGTACAGAAATGTCCACTGGTTCCAACAGTGTCTTTGTGTTTGTGTCAACAGCAAAAGCGTAAACTGAGGCTGTACATCTCCAACACCTTCAACCCTGCCAAGCCCGACGCTGACGACTCGGATGGCAGTATTGCATCATGGGAGCTGCGAGTTGAGGGGAAGCTGCTGGATGATGTGAGTATTCTACTTCCTGTAGGACGATGGAATATCACTGGATCAATTCATCGTGATTGGTTTGTTTGATTTTGTTTAGAAAAGTACATTTTTTTCCTCATTGTGAAGTCGTCTCTGTACGATAGCGATTATGAACGGTTTCTTTTGAACTGATCCCTACCACTGAATCAGATTTCTCCTCAGTACATATTTTCTGGCAGGTTGACGTTTATTGTGATGAGTCTTGTCATGGAGGCAGAAGTGAGTGATTTTGTAAAAATTCATGAAAACAAGATTTTTGGTCTTAATTTAAGGTTAGGGTTAGCAGTGTGGTTAGGGTTAAGTTTAACACCAGATTTTATCACTTTGTGGCTTTGCCAGCTAGTGACCACTCTGGAGAACTGCCGCCAGAACATGATTCATGACGAAAAACGCTAACCAGCTATTTTATGGGGGACTGTATTTGAAATGTGGCAGCATGGTGGGTTAAATTTCCTTTTCACCATGGTGAAATACCTTCAAAAAAATCTGTGGCCATGTCTTAATCATTCAACCAAGTATGAATATTGCTAGGTCTTTGATCCAGGAGCTGCTGTGTGGAGTGTTTGCCCCACACTCATGTATGGCAGTCTTGTATAGTTCTAACATATCTCCACAATTCCACAGTCTGCCCACTTCAGTCAGCAACAAGATTAGTTTGTTTTGTTAGGCCTTCTGAGGAATGATAAATGTTTCGCTAAATGTTTGCACAGATTATTTCTGTAACATGAAAAGCAAGATGACCATAGATTTCTTTCACAGAGTAAGATCGACATCAAATGGTGGCTCAACTCTAATTCTCTCATCAGTTTTGAGTCAAGGCTGTCATTTCACAGTGGTTTGGACTATTTGAGGTTTCTGAGCCCACAAATATTTTTGGCCCACTTTTAAGGAAGTGGACTCTGAGAATATCCTGTTTTCACATTGTATGTGGTGCCTTCTACATCTTTGGTCATCCCCTTGCCCTAGGGCCTACAGTAAATTTGAGGATATCACTGCTTTGTTGTCCTAGAAATGCTGCTATAGTCAATGACTACAGTATATCAAGTTATCTAAGGCAGGTGTTAAACAGTAGTGCATAAGGGTCTAGTTGGAATCACTCCCGGAGACCGATGTTCAGTAACCAGGAAACAAACAAGGGCCTAGCCCAGCGGCCAGCAGATGGCGCTATTGAGTCGTTTCATCTTACCGTCCAAAGGGAATGCATACAGCCGGCTATACACTCGTATCCCCCGTGGACTGGTTTGTACATAAAACGTTCTATATTCAGGCTTCAAAGGAATCCATTTCTTTATTAACTCGATTTAATGTCGAGAAGACGGGAAAAAATTAGGAAAATATGCATACTTTCTTTATGAAACACCATGCTAGAATGGCTAGTGCTACTTCCTGATATTGCGCCCCGCATTCAGCCAGGGTTAGTAAACAGACTGCTGCAACTTGATTGGCTGCATGCAATACGCAACATCCGGGACTAGCATTCCCAGACATTAGCCACTTTAAAACAGTGGTGAGAAATGCTGTTTCATAAAGTACGCATGCATATTTCAGACAACAAAAAACTGCTTTACAAAGTGGGGAAACCCTATCTACAATGTAAACGTGTGTGTGAGTTTGTCCGTGTTGCACTCCTCAAATGTTCATATCAGACCAAATGTTCCGTCCATGTTAAACTAACTAACCACCTCTCTTTATTTCATAGCCTGGGAAGCTGAAGAGGAAATTCTCCTCTTTCTTCAAGAGCCTGGTGATTGAGCTGGACAAAGACCTATACGGTCCTGACAACCACCTTGTAGAGGTGAGTTCATGTTCCCTGAGGACAGCTGACCGTATACCTGTACCCTCTGTCCTCTCTCTCACTCTCGTCTCCTACCCTGTCTGTGTTCTGCCCATAGAAATAGAATGAGAATGGAATGTCAGTTGAGGAACGCTTTACTGCTTTGGGGACCCTCAAAATGGCCCCCAGTCCACTCATAATGGCGTAAATAACCTGAATGAGGACATCCATTCTATTCATTCTAATTCTATGGTGTTCAGCCTCATCCAGATCTATTCAGCAGGTTTTGGGAAAACAAGGGGTTAACTATAGTCTTTAACCACTAAAGACTCTTGGCATCGTATCTTTAGTTACAATGCAGCTCACAATGTATACCCCTGTAGAAGATTAGGCCATAGGCTAGTTATGATTCTGAGAAAGTAAATACACTACCCACTGGGCACACACTTGTTGAATCAACATTATTTCAATGTAATTTGTCAACGTATTGGGACGTGGAATCAACGTGGAAAATACATTAGATTTGAAAAAAGTCATCAACCAGTACTGTTTTCGTCTCATTTCAACCTGCCTTGTAAACATTGAAATTAGGGTAAACTTCAACTTAAATACATTGACTTAACCTGACCTACAGGTTGTTACATCAATCTAATTTCAATATAATCATGTATATGTTGAAATTGCATAGAAAATTCCATATGGTTGCATTTCAACCACAATTTCAACCAAAATTTCAACCACACATGGTTGAAATTGTTGAATTTTATATTTGATTCGACAGATTTTATTTGACCTTGTTTCAATGTTGATACTAAAATGCTGTTTGAATCAAGGGGTATATTGAAATAAAATGTGACGCTACAGTCCATGTTAAACAGTGACACCTACTGGTAAATGTGGGGTAATGCACTTCAGTGAGAACAATTTTACCATCCAAATGCCTACCTCTGTGTACCATGCTTAGATTTGGAAACAAGATGTGTACGTTTCAGCTGAACACATATAGACATTGCTCAGCATCCATACTCATTTGTGTAGACTACCTAAATAACATTGAATAGTTGACAGTAACTCCTCTAACTTTTCTTACCCAGGCTGTATGTGAATGTCAATTCGGAGTGAGGTTGGGTTTATGAAGGTAACATTGACAGCTGTTTTGCCCAACAAAGGACACCATCATGTTGGTAGTATTTCTGAGTATTTAAAACCATTTCTTTCATCTGAATTTGTCGTTTTAGGGGATTTTAACTAAGAATTGGCCTACTCCGGCCTCAGACCATTTTAAGAATATGTTTCTTGACTTTAACCTGACTCAACCGATTGCAAAACCCACACGGATTAATACAAAATCCAGCAAACTTCTCACTGATTGACCTAATTCCAGCAAATAATCCACACAAGTATTTGTCGAGTGGTGTCTTTGCTAGTGATCTCAGTGATCGCTCTCCTGTCATTGTATTAGAGATACCAAAAGGATTAACACTGATCCTCGTATAATTATGAAGAGACATTTTTCCCCCCACAAGCTTTTCTTCATGATGTGTATTACCCTGACCTCTCCTCTTATCTCAGCTGCATACCTGACCCTGAATTAGCTCTAGAATTGTTCTCATCTCTTTTTCTCTTTCTGGCAGACAAACATGCTCCCTTCAAACACCTTAGTGTAAAAAATCCTTGGTTCTCTATAGATCTTTCAGATCTAGTTATAATAAATTAAAAAAACTGGCCTGGGCTGAGGTTAGCTTTTCAGGCAAATGAGAAATAGATATACTAAATCTATCTACTTTAAGTTCTATCTCAGACTCTGGCATCATTATTGAGAAAAATGAGAAGTGATACTTTTAATCAGCATTTTATTTCAGCAGGCTTTTTATGTGAAAGCAATGTTGGTTTAATTAACCTTAGTTTGCTGCCTGCCCCTCTCCAGCCTCTAATTGGCTTGATGGAAGTTCCGTCAACTTCTAGTGAATCTTTGTTTCAACTTTCTTCAAGTGCAGTCTCAAAAACCATCAAGCGCTAAGATGAAACTGGGTCCCATGAGGATCGCCACAGGAAAGGAAGATCCAGAGTTACCTCTGCTTCAGAGGATAAGTTCATTAGAGTTACCAGCCTCTGAAATTGCAGCCCAAATAAATGCTTCACAGAGTTCAAGTAACACACATCTCAACATCAACTGTTCAAAGGAGACTGCGTGAATCAGGCCTTCATGGTCGAATTGTTGCAAAGAAACCACAATTAAAAGGACACCAATAAGAAGAAGAGACTTACTTGAGCCAAGAAACGCAAGCAATGGACATTAGACCGGTGGAAATCTGTCCATTGGTCTGATTTGTCCAAATTTGAGATTTTTGGTTCCAACCGTTGTCTTTGTGAGATGCAGAGTAGGTGAACAGACCCTAACCACACAGATGCTTCACTGTGTGGTTCCCACAGTGAAGCATGGAGGAGGAGGTGTGATGGTGTGGGGGTGCTTTGCTGGTGACACTGTCTGTGATTTATTTAGAATTCAAGGCACACTTAACCAGCATGGCTACCACAGCATTCTGCAGCGATATGTCATGTCATCTGGTTTGCGCTTTGTGGGACTATCATTTGTTTTTTAACAAGACAATGACCCAACACACCTTCAGGCTGTGTAAGGGCTATTTGACTAAGGAGATTGATAGAGTGCTGCATCAGATGACCTGCCCTCCACAATCCCCCGACCTCAACCCAACTGAGATGGTTAGGGATGAGTTGGACCGCAGAGTGAAGGAAAAGCAGCCAACAAGTGCTCAGCATATGTGGGAACTCCTTCAAGACTGTTGAAAATCATTCTAGGTGAAGCTGATTGAGAGAATGCCAAGAGTGTGCAAAGCTGTCATCAAGGCAAAAGGTGGCTACTTTGAAGAATCTCAAATATTTTGATTTGTTTAACCCTTTTTTGGTTCCTACTTGATTCCATATGTGTTATTTCATAGTGTTGATGTCTTGACTATTATTCTACATTGTAGAAAATAGTAAAAAATAAAGAAACCCTTGAATGAGTAGGTGTGTCCAGACTTTTGACTGGTGCTGTGTGTGTGTGTGTGTGTGTGTGTGTGTGTGTGTGTGTGTGTACACAGTTGAAGTCGGAAGTTTACATATACTTAGGTTGGAGTCATTAAATCTCGTTTCTCAACCACTCCACAAATTTCTTGTTAACAAACTATAGTTTTGACAAGTCGGTTAGGACATCTACTTTGTGCATGACACAACAAATCTTTACAACAATTGTTTACAGACAGATTATATCACTTATAATTCCACTGTATCACAAGTCCAGTGGGTCAGACGTTTACATACACTAAGTTGACTGTGCCTTTAAACAGCTTGGAAAATTCCAGAAAATTATGTCATGGCTTTAGAAGCTTCTGATAGGCTAATTGACATAATTTGAGTCAATTGGAGGTGTACCTGTGGATGTATTTCAAGGCCTACCTTCAAACTCAGTGCCTCTTTGCTTGACATCATGGGAAAATCAAAAGAAATAAGCCAAGACTGGTTCATACTTGGGAGCAATTTCCAAACGCCAGAAGGTACCACGTTCATCTGTACAAACAATAGTACGCAAGAATAAACACCATGGGACCACACAGCCGTCATACCGCTCAGGAAGGAGACGCATTCTGTCTCCTAGAGATGAACTTACTTTGGTGCAAAAAGTGCAAATCAATCCCAGAACAACAGCAAAGGACCTTGTGAAGATGGAGGAAACGGGTACAAAAATATCTATATCCACAGTAAAGGGAGTCCTATATCGACATAACCTGAATGGCCGCTCAGCAAGGAAAAAGCCACTGCTCCAAAACTGCCATAAAAAAGCCAGACTACGGTTTGGGGACAAAGATCGTACTTTTTGGAGAAATGTCCTCTGGTCTGAGGAAACAAAATTAGAACTGTTTGGCCATAATGACCATCGTCATGTTTGGAGGGAAAAGGGGGAGGCATGCAAGCCGAAGAACACCATCCCAACCGTGAAGAACGGGGGTGGGAGCATCATGTTGTGGGGGTGCTTTGCTGCATTACGGACTGGTGCACTTCACAAAATAGATTATGGAAAAGTATGTGGCTATATTGAAGCAACATCTCAACACATCAGTCAGGAAGTTAAAGCTTGGTCGCAAATGGGTCTTCCAAATGGACAATGACCCCAAGCATATTTCCAAAGTTGTGGCAAAATGGCTTAAGGACAACAAAGTTAAGGTATTGGAGTGGCCATCACAAAGCCCTGACCTCAAGCCTATAGAAAATGTATGGCCAGAACTGAAAAAAAGCGTGTGTAAGCAAGGAGGCCTACAAACCTGACTCAGTTACACCAGCTCTGTCAGGAGAAATGGGCCAAAATTCGCCCCAACTTATTGTGGGAAGCTTGTGGAAGGCTACTCAAAACGTTTGACCCAAGTTAAACAATTTAAAGGCAATGCTACCAAATACTTCTGACCCACTGGGAATGTGATGAAAGTAATAAAAGCTGAAATAAATCATTCTCTCTACTATTATTCTGACATTTCACATTGTTAGGATCACCACTTTATTTTAACTGACATAAGAAAGGGAATTTTTACTAGGGTTAAATGTCAGAAATGGTGAAAAACTGAGTTTGAAATTAGAAATTGAGAAACAGTACTGGTTGATTACTTTTTTCAAATCCAATGTATTTTTGACAATACATGAATAAATAACGTGGAAATGTTGATTCAACCAGTGTGTGCCCAGTGGTTATTCTCATCTACTGTATTCAGCCTATTTTGGTATTGTTGGCTACTAGAAGATCTGACATCACTCTTATTGACTTAGCAGGCGGATGTTATCATCTGAGAACAGATATTTTACTGAAAAGGCAGTAAAACACAGCCAGTCCTAAACAGCTTATTGTGGATTTTAGTATTCAATGGGGTTTCAGATCTTGAAGAATCCACTTTACCGGAGAATTAAGATTTTACCAGAGAAGGGTGTCTGGGGTTCCAACCTTTGAATTGTAAAAACATGTTTTTGACACTGTAAGCACATTCACACAAAGCCACAAGGTGTTCTAACTTGACAAAATGCTTCCTTGAGTGTTGAGGTTAGAGTACTCTCAAGGTTTCCCACCTTATAATAATTTAGCAAGGATAGATGGCATAGATAATGAATGGAATGAATCTGTCCATCAAAAGGAATGTACCACAACACAGCAATGAAGATATATTTTTGTAAACCCTACATTGAGTTAGTGGTAAAGCAGTAGAAAAGCATTCCATCAGTTCCCTCCCAGTGTTGCATGCTAAGTGGCTACAATTCACTGAAACGCAGGGAACTTTAAGTGTTTTTCTTTTCAGCTGCTGACCAGTAAAGCGAAGGTAAGATGCAGACTCAAATAACATTTCAACATAGATAAAATACCAGGGAGGGTTTGATATCTGGATATCAGAGGAGAAAATTGATACTGTAATGCCAAATAGAGGTTTTATTTGGGTAGGGTACAGTCTCAACTTGATAAGCCATGCTCTTGTTAGGTTATAAAATACTTCTGATATAGTGATTCTCAATCTGATTTATTTTATTATTTTGAATGCCAACATATGCGTTAGCGCCTCTGGAAAAACAAATGATCAACCCTTTGCTGTCTTGATAGTTCACTCAGTTCCTTACCACACCATGCATGATCTATTCTTTTACAGCGATTCAGCCTTCCAAAAGACAACATACTCAAAGGGTCGAGAGCAAGGCTGCTCGTTGAAAGTGTACACATTTGGTTTTGTATTCTTTTATCGTCTTTGTGTGCACGTTTGTATGTACATATTCTGGAATTCTGTGGCCGGTGCCTGTAGGTAGTGTTCAAGGTGGGGTTTCTGTCTCTGTGTTTCCTGCTAGTGGCACCGCACTCCCACCACCCAGGAGACGGACGGCTTCCAGGTGAAGCGGCCAGGGGACGTGAGCGTGCGCTGCACACTGCTGCTAATGCTGGACTACCAGGTGAGGGCGCCATAGACAAGAATTGTACTTTTGAATTCCGTAAAGTCAGTGTGGAAGAGGTGAAAAAAAATTGTTGTCTATCAACAGTGACAAGCCACCAGGGTCTGACAATCTAGATGGAAAATTACTGAGGATAATAGCAGACGATATTGCCACTCCTGTTTCCCACATCTTCAATTTAAGCCTACTAGAGAGCGTGTGCCCTCAGACTTGGAGGGAAGCAAAAGTCATTCTGCTACCCAAGAATAGTAAAGCCCCCTTACCTGGTTCAAATAGCCGACTAATCATCCTGTTACCAACCCTTAGTAAACTTCTGGAACAAATTGTTTGACCAGATACAATGCTATTTTACAGTAAACAAATTGACAACAGAATTTCAGCATGCTTATAGGGAAGGATACTCAACAAGTACAGCACTTACACAAATGGCTGAGAGAAATTGATGATGTAATGATTGTGGGGGCTGTCTTGTTAGACTTAAGTGCAGATTTTGACATTATTGATCATAGTCTACTGCTGGAAAAACATGTGTTATGGCTTTACACCCCCTGATATAATGCGGATAAAGAGTTACTTGTCTAACAGAACACAGAGGGTGTTCTTTAATGGAAGCCTATCAAATATTATCCAGTTAGAATCAGGAATTCCCCAGAGTAGCTGTTTTGGCCCCTTGCTTTTTTCAATTTTGACTAACGACATGCCACTGACTTTGAGTAAAGCCAGAGTTTCTATGCATGCGGATGACTTAACACTATACACGTCAGCTACTACAGCGACTGAAATGACTGCAACACTCAACAAAGAGCTGCAGTTTCAGAGTGGGTGGCAAGGAATAAGTTTGTCCTAAATATTTCTAAAATAAAAGCATTGTATTTGGAACAAAACACTCACTAAACCCTAAACCTGAACTTTATCTTGTAATAAATAATGTGGAAATTGAGCAAGTTGAGATGACAAAACTGCTTCCCACGGGGGGCCAGCAAAAAAAATGTATGAAATTGTATGAAATGTATGCATTCACTACTGTAAGTCGCTCTGGATAAGAGCGTCTGCTAAATGACTAAAAATGTAAATGTAAATGCTTGGAGTAACACTAAATTGAACTGTCATGGTCAAAACATATTGATACAGTAGTAGCTAAGATGGGGAGAAGTCTGTCTATAATAAAGTGATGCTCTGCCTTAACAAGGCAGGTCCTACAGTTTTGTCACACCGTGACTACTGTTCAGTCATGTGGTCAGGTGCCACATAAAAGGACTTAGGAAAATTGCAATTGGCTCAGAACAGGACAGCACGGCTGGCCCTAATATTAATAATATGCATGTCAATCTCTACTGACTGAAAGTGGAGAAGAGATTGACTTCATCACTACTTTTATTTATGAGAGGTATTGATATGTTGAATGCACCGAGCTGTCTGTCTAAACTACTGGCACACTGCTCGGACACCCATGCATACCCCACAAGACATGCCACCAGAGGTCTCTTCACAGTCCCCAAGTCCAGAACAGACTATGGGAGGCACACAGTACTACATATAGCCATGACTACATGGAACTCTATTCCACATCAAGTAACTGACTCAAGCAGTAAAATTTGATTTAAAAAAAACAGATAAAAAAAACACCTTATGGAACAGCGGGGACTGTGAAGCAACACAAAGGCACAGATACACACACACACATACGATAACATACGCACTATACATACACATGGATTTAGTCATGTAGATATGTGGTAGTGTAGGGGCCTGATGGCACATAGTGTGTTGTGAAATGTATTGTAATGTTTTAAAATTGTATAAACTGCCTTAATTTTGCTGGACCCCAGGAAGAGTAGCTGCTGCTTTGGCAGTCCTTTTAATTTTCAGTAGTGCACGAGGCTAAAATCTATTTAGAGGACTTACAAAACTCTAACAAGTGTCCCCAAAGCAGCTGTCATCTGGCAGTTGTAATAGTTCCTGAGGTCAGTCGGCTAGTACTGACTGTGACCTCTCCGCAGCCGCCCCAGTTTAAACTGGACCCTCGTCTGGCTCGGCTGCTGGGTATCCACACCCAGACCCGCTCCTGTATCATCCAGGCCCTGTGGCAGTATGTCAAGACCAACAAGCTACAGGACTCCCATGACAAGGAGTACATCAACTGTGACAAGTACTTTCAGCAGGTAGACTACACCCTTCTAGTTCTCCTCTGGTACTGTATTACCTGTTAGCTGTTGCCATAATATCTTCAGTAGGGAGAGTATGCCTTTTGCTATTGGCTGCGTCCTGAATTGCACCCTATTCTCTATATAATTCATTAATTTTGACAAGATCCCTAAGGCCCTAGACAAAAGTAGTGCACTATAAATGGAATATGGTGCCATTTGGGAGACACACATTTGCCCTTCCCTGCTGATATGTCTGTATTCTGCAATGTTATTGTCTTCCTCTCAGATCTTTGACTGCCCGAGGCTCAAGTTCTCGGAGATCCCCCAGCGTCTCACCAACCTCCTCCTGCCCCCTGACCCCATCGTCATCAACCACGTCATCAGGTGAGTAGCTTACACTTACTGTAACACCTACCTGGCTACTTCCTGGTTTGAATTGAAGGATGATGATAAAAGGAATTTTTGTATGTTATGAAAATGTAAAAACCTAGCAGATGAATACATTTGAAAAGCTATAAGATAACAATATGGGCACAGTGCTTCACAGTTAATACTGTCCCAAAGGGTAGATAATCCAATAAAAGTGTAAAGGCTGGGAGGCAAGAATCCTGGTAAGATACAGACAGACCACTAGCATTCTTGCCTTCCAGGCTTTTCATTTTTATTACATTTGAAATGTTGCCAACAAACCTCAGTCTCACCATCCTTCCCCGCCTCTCCATGCAGTGTGGACCCTAACGACCAGAAGAAGACGGCATGCTATGACATTGATGTGGAGGTGGAGGACCCCCTGAAGAGCCAGATGAGCAGCTTCCTGCTCTCCACCGCCAACCAGCAGGAGATCGCCTCATTGGACAACAAGGTGGGACAACCACACAGGAAGGATAGCCAATCACAATTACCCAAGATGACCTTAAAGGTAGATTTACATTGCGGAGTTGTGTGACGACTAATTACCGTCAGTTATTTGTGAATTAGAGTTCATGGCTGTCTGACCGTGTCGGATAGATTTCTATCTGATTCTCCCGGAGAATCTTGTTGCCCGAAATGCAATCACCAGGGTTGGGGTCAATTCCATTTCAGTTCTGGAAGTACACTGAAATGCTTTTCAATGGGGAAAATTTGGAATAAACATTTGGTTTACTTTCTAAATTGACTGGAATTGAAATGGAATCGACCCCAACCCTTGCTAACACTTTTGCGCGCGCCGTGGATAAACAATCGCACTGGTATAAATTGCATGTCGGCCGTGTGGAGAAAATCGCTGTATTGTCAGAGCTGGGACCGTTATTCCCACATCTCCACAATGTAAATCTACCTTTACATAGGTGTTGTGGCTTCATGTTCCTGTGGGAAAAGCCTTGATCTTTACACCGTCACCCCCATTTCTTACACAACTATTTGAATGCAAATTCTGAAGAAATGCAGTGGCTCAAATAAATTGGTGTATTGAAATTGGAAAGTTATTTTCATATGCTTAGATCTGTGTAAGCTGTCCTCTAACATCAGTGATCATTATGAACCCTGTAGATCCATGAGACCATTGAGTCCATCAACCAGTTGAAGATCCAGAGGGACTTTATGCTCAGCTTCTCCAGGGATCCTAAGGGCTACATCCAGGACTGGCTCAAGTCCCAAAGCAGAGACCTGAAGGTGAGGGCCCGACACACACACACATACACACGCACGCACACACACACCTCTGACCAACAGTGCTCTCTGATTGGCTGCAGCTGATGACAGACGTGGTGGGGAACCCAGAGGAGGAGAGGAGGGCGGAGTTTTACCACGAGCCCTGGTCCCAGGAGGCTGTCAGTCGCTACTTCTACTGCAAGGTGAGGAGAAACGCCAAACGCTGCACCTTAAAACCTTTTTAATAACTCGCACAACAGCATCCAAGTAGAAACAAACTAGGAATTGTGATCAGATAAGTCATATTTTGCTTTGAAGCTGTACCTGCTCTGTTTTACCTGTCACATTCACAAGCAATCAAATGTTTGATTTACCACTTTTTACAAATTGATTGAATGATACTGTGTATCCACTCAGGCATATTGAGGTCAGGTTGTCTTTGTGTGTGTGATGCTGATGCCACTTCCCTCTCACAGATCCAGCAGAGAAGACAGGAGCTGGAGCAGGCCTTGGCCGTGAGGAACACCTAAACGCCGTCTCAGACGTCACGCTGCACTCTTCATCTGACCCCAGACCTGTGTTTGTTTTTTTGTTGCTTTCTTCACATTACTGTAGTACTGTGACCCCGTGGCCTCTGACCCATCTCCAATCGCATGTATCTAAAAAAAACTTTAACAATCTGTTCATCTCTGATGGACATCTCTCTCCACACTCCTGGAAACCCAGGCCCACAGTTGGTTACTTTTAATGTCACCCACTTAGAACCCACTAGCATGTCAGTCTTTCCATAGAGACTACAAGGCATTGTACCAGCTGCCTGCAGAATGATCACTGTGTCTTGGATCCTTCTCATCTCAACCAGATGGACTGAATCCAGCAGTACTGTACATAATAGAAAGGTCACAATGGTCCACTGCATCTTATTCGTGAGTCCAAAGTGGTTGTTTGTAACCTAATGTTTCAAGTGTCTTGACTCACACACAGTTTGGATTGTGCCCATTGTTTTTAGTGTATCATTAGCTGTATGGTTCATGTGAGCCATATGCTCAGAGTGTGTGTTTTGATGTGTGGAACCAGATGAACACCAGCAGAATGAAGATTATAGTATGAAGTAGTGGGACTGGGCTAATTTCTCTTCTGAAGCCCAAATGTTGAGGTCTGTCATTTTTAAAACATGAATTTGTTCAAGGTAGGCAGCTTTCATGAATTAGATTTTCCCCTCATTATAAACTAATCTAAAATGCAATCTAAGATTAGCTTAATTTCTTTCTTCAACTTTCTTCTGTAATTTACTTAACAGTATAAGTAGATCTCTGTAAAAGTGAATATGTATTTCAGCAGATTGTTAAAAGGGACAATGACAATTAACACCAATATCTGCTGGCTGTAGAAAGGATAGATGGTGATATGAGTAAGCACAAGGTGAAGTACTGTAGTAACACTTGGCAGCCATAGCGTGGAGCCTTGGAGTCAGTACACCCTGTATGCTTTTACACAGACTCTCTGTAACAAAGCACCCAGACAGACTTGCCGCAGCAAATTGCCATGCAAATGGATTAGCTTTAGTGGTTAATTGTTTGCTGCTTCATTGTCCTGTCATAACTCTACAGAAGTCATGTCTGGGAACAGTATTAGCTACAGATCTCTCCCAATACTCAAGCCAGTGTTTTTAATATTAACGATAGACACATTTTGGAATATGATGTAACCAACACCATTTCCTATGTTGAACAATCATTGGGCAGGCAGTGAAGCTGCAGCCACAACATCTGTACATTGCCTGCTATGTAAAATGTTGGCCGGTAACTAATTCTATTATTTGAAATGAATGAAGAAATGGGTCTTTGTTCATTGTATTTTTAGTTAACATCTATTGTGAACTACCTGTTCCAAATGGATCTGTCTGACAGTATTTTGTCCTTGAACATTTTGACGGAGTCACCAAAGGTCTCGATAAAAGAGTATTATACTAGTTAAAATAGACAATGAACAATGGTTACTGTGATTTTGTCTCAGCTCGATAAAGCTATGTTACCAGTTGAAACTGAAGGGGGAATATGAAGACATTTGTAAGGGATTTGTGAATGTAAATATCAGTTTTTTTCCCTTGAGGGCAACTGTACAGCCTATGACTGTCTGTTTGTGTGTTTCGTTTAGGGAACGGTGGGACATATGGGGTTGGAAGGATTGGGTTTCATAGGTTTAAAGCTGTAGGACAGGGACGCTAGTGTCCCTCTATGTACACTTGGGGGGGGGGGGGTATTTTAGGTCCTTGTTGAGTTTTAATGGGGCAGAACCATAGAATTGAATGCTGGGAGTGATGATGCCTCCATCTCGCCACATACAAGGCTTGCTCATCTCTAACTACCACAGCAACTCAGTTCTGTGCCCTTCTAGTTTTGTGTGTCATGGGAGAAGCCTTCTCAGTTTCTGATTTGAAGTCGACACTTCAAACTTGTGTCCTTGTTACATTTGTTTTGTGTCAAGATGCTCTTGAACATGGCTGAGAGCTCCTATACTCAGCATAAAGAGGTTGTGTTTCATAAAGACCTATGCATGCTGCATGGACAGGTTTTATACATTTCAAACAGGACATGTAAATACCCTCACGAATGCATGGAAGCGGATCTGCAGAGCACTGGATTTGGCACAAAATATTTTGTGAAGGGGCCTTTTTCGAACATTTGCTAAAAACCTGTGTGCTACCCAGCCAGCATAGATGTTATCTGCATATGAGAGTTTTTGTCACTACAGGTTCAATGTATGTCAACTTCACCAATCAAGGGAGCATACTAGTTGTTGTATTCAATTGTGTCAATCGATACTTGTTTGACCCAGATGTTCTTGTATGTTTGGCAGTCATGGAGCATCTTTGACTGTTGGGCACCCCTTGCTGGGCATTCTAGAAACTACAACTCACCCTCTGTCTGACAATGGAAACCTGTCATTTGACTAATATAAAAGACTGTACTTAAACTGTGCTCCTCTCTCTCTCTCTCTGACAAACAGCATTCATATTGGTCTATCTAAATGGATAGGTGGTAACCGCAGTCTCTGTGCATGACTTTGTGGAGAGTCCATGTTCCTCACAGCTCTCTTTTTACACCATTTGTCTGTCACTTTATTAGGTACACCACCCCATTCACGTAAATGGATCGCTCTTACAGACAGTGAATCTCGTGGCCATGGTTTGCTGTATAAAGCAGGAAGACAGGCATCGAGGCATTCAGTTACTGTTTGAACGTTAGAATTCGCAAAACGAGTAACATAACCGACTTTGAGCGTTGTATGATCTTCGGATCCAGTATCTCAGAAACGACCGACCCCCTGGGCTTTTCATGCGCGACAGTGTCTAAAGTTTACAGAGAATGGTGCGGCAGTCCTGTGGGCGAAAACAGCTCGTTGATGAGAGAGGTCGAAGGAGAATGGCAAGAATCGTGCAAGCTAACAGGCGGGGCGCAGTACAACAGTGGTGTGCAGAACGGCATCTCGGAACGCACAACTCGTCAATCCTTGTCACGGATGGGCTATTGCAGACGACCAGACAGCTAAGAAGAAGCGGCTCCATTGGGCACACGATCACCAACACTAAGCTAGCTAGCTAAATTGACGATCACAGGGGGCAGTTTCGCCCCTCAGTATAATCCCCTCGCTCCTGCCCAGAGAGAGGATGTGAAGTGGCCCATTTATTTCTCTGAACCCGCACCCCATTATGAAGAAACAGCTTCTCCCCTCCCACTCCCTGTTGGACCGCTGCCAAGTGGACAGGACCCACCCTGCTAACATGCTGACTAGACCGGGTGCGCACGCATGTTGATTTTGTCCATCCACACCAGACGCGACCAGGACACACAGGTTGAAATATCAAAACGAACTCTGAACCGACTATATTCATTTGGGGACAGGTCGAAAAGCATTAAACATTGATGGCAATTTAGCTAGCTAGCTCATTTGTCTTGGGATATAAACATTGGGTTGTTATTTTTACCTGAAATGCACAAGGTCCTTGACAATTAATCCACAGACAAGTTTCTAGTAATTTCTCTTCTTTGGACTTTATATGGCGGTTGGCAACCAACTTTAAGGTGCATTACCACCAACTGGACTGGCGTGTGGACCTCAGCTCACCTATCAATCACCCACGTGGGTATATGCTCCTATCAACCAATGAGGAGATGGGAGAGGTGGGACTTGCAGCGCGGCACAAATAGAACAAAGTTCTATTTTAGCGCCTGGCTATGCAGACACTTGTTGACGCGGGCGAGCAGTTTGGATGCAATCATTGAATAACGTGTACACTTATTTTGCAACGCTCGAGTACGTAACGCAAGGGGTGTGGTCAGCATGTAAGTCATTCTGAACGTGCACTTAGGACACGTGAAAGAGTTCCAGCTAAAATCTAGGGAGGCCCGGGGAGGGGTGGATTACTACCTTAATGTGAGGAGGCAGACTTTGGTACAAACTGTACATTGCTACAGAGCTCTGAGGCAAGCCAGGAAGAATACAGAGTTCAGAGTTCTGAATATGATTGGAGGAGTATCAACCACTAGAATCTCCTACCCTATTAGCTTGTCCTTGGCTCGCAATCCATGGTCTTCACTTGCAAAGTATGCATCACTCCTCACTCAGTGAAAAACAGCTGCCGTTGTCATGTGGCCATAGGTCTCAAAAACAAGTTGTTCTGTTTTGTCTTCTCTAATTGAGACCCCACGGTAAGATGACTGTGTTTGAAACAAACATTGAACTGCACACCGGATACTGTAGCTAGCAAAGGAAATAGCTAGGTCTGGGATTCCAAAATAACATCAGAAAAGAGTCCAGAAGCGACATCTGCCTTTAACATCCGTAGGGTCTGTTTTTTCCCCCCTATCTGTCTAGGGAATGAAACAAACCACATGAAACAAATCACACTCTATGGGATAAACATACTAAAAAAACAAAGTGTCAATTGAAAGAAAATACACATATACACTTAATGTCTTCTCTTTAAATCCAGTATTAGAATCATAATTCAGCACAGCCATGAAGGAAGACATATGGCTCATGCCAGTTTTCTCAGAGCTCATTGTTCATTTATCACCTTCCGATAGAGCCTCCCCTTGGGCTACCATTGGAGTGAAAGCACAGAGTTCTGCCAGCCTGCACGCACAGTTTGCAGGAATACACGTTGTAACATCAGTCTTTGCAGGCCTAAGATTGCACATGGGTCCTTAGGGATCCGTTTGGAGATTCAACATCCCATAATATGCCTCGTCCAAAAGTCTAGGCGGTGTGGTTCAGGTTCATAAAGAAGGCCAAAGGTATCAAGTCATTCTAGATGGTAAACCTATGGTGCATTTCCACTGTCAGGCTTTGCACCAGTGTTTGGCCCAAAGATGTTGCCTTTGAGGCCTGGCCCTGAAAAAAGCCTGGAGTGACACCAGTGCTGCAGTGGAAAAGCACCACTAGACCCCCTAGGTGCTGTTGGCCTGCTCCTGCTCAAACAGGGCCATGGCTAAGTGCGACCGCGAGGCCAGGCCCTCCAGGTTACTGAGCACACAGCGGTGGTAGATGTCCTCGCTGAAGCGCGGGTTGCACACCCGCCGCACGTACTTCTGCACTAGTGCCGGCTCCACCGCCCGGAACACGTGCAAGCCCGAGTAGCGCACGAAGATCTCGTACACGTCCATGCTCTCCAGCAGCTCGTCGTTGTCCAGGATGTCAGCGGCCATCTTGGTGCGCGACGCCATGTAGTCGGCATTGTAGAAACATGCCTCCTCGAAGACGTGGCGGTCGAAGCGTCCGTCGCGCAGTGCCTCGGCGGGGAAGGAGGCCAAGGTCTGCTGGTCGCGGTACAAGATGGTCTGGCTGAACTCCTGGAAGTGGGTAGGGAAGAACACCTGCCAGTTGCTGATGGCATTCATGCGGCAGCGGTTGAGAAAGTCAGCGTGGACCTCGGTCCACACCGAGGCCAGGAAGAAGAGCGTGTCCACCGGGTGCTTCTTGGAGATTATGTCCATTAGCTTGACCTGCGACGGCACCTCCGTCTTCACGCTGATCCAGGGGATCCTCACGTCACCGTAGCGCTTCTCCACCTCGCCGATCATGGCCTTGATGCCGGCGAACACGTCCGACTGGCTGACGTGCTGGGCGTCAAAGGGGTCGTAGACAAACAGGAAGGTGAGCAGGACGTTGTCGTGCGTGTCCAGCATGTTCATCACATACATGTCCAGGAAGTTACCCACAAAGTCCTGCTCGCGGGCCGTGACGGGCAGGATGATCTGCACCCGGGTGGCCTCCGTCACATAGGGCATGGGGATGATCTCAATGGTGCTGAGGGGGCGGAGCAGGCTGACCCGCTTGGCGATCACCTGGCTGTGACCTTTCTGGGTGAAGGCTTCCAGGGCCAGGTCCAGCACGTACTCCATGCCCCGGGTGGGGTCGAAGCGCCGGTAGCCGTTGAGCAGGCGGCGTTTCTTGAAGCGCAGCTGGGGCTGGTAGCGCTCGTTGAGGTGCTCCATGGCCGTTTCCAGCACGGCACTCACGTCGGCCCAGTTGGCGCCACGCAGTTCACACTTGGGGGCGCTGTCGGAGCATGAGTAGATGTGCTCCTTGGTGAAGTAATCCCAGTTGATGACCTCGAAACGAGTCTTTGGCATGAAGGGAGGATTGACCCCGATTGGCCAGATGGCCCCCACCTTACCCTCTGGGGTCAACTCACTCAGGTTGTTGATCTGGACCTGGACAAAAGACACAACCATAATGACACAACAGTGTTACATGTATCAAAAGCATCTTAAAAGATTTATTTCTTCAATACTAGGATATTTATCAACAATGTTGAGGGTAGTTGATTCAAGGCTTAACTGTAATGGATTGACATTCTCCTTGGTCAGCGTCTCTCAAAGCTTATTATAAGCAATATTGTAAGCGTATTAAATTGTATATGTATGTATTGTATGGGGGGTGTATTGTATTAGGGAATCATGTGATGCCTGTTGTAGGCTATTTTCTATGTGGAGGACTTTGATTCTTAATTGCCCGAATGGATAAATAAAGTTGTACTGAATTGAATGACAAAGTTCACTTTTAAACTGACAGATTGTTTACAAAATGACATTAGCAGATCAATTTAGAATGAGTTGATGTCAGGATTTCAAACATCACATCCTCACAAAACGGTTCGGTCACTGTTAAATGCCTAAATATTGGCTCAGACAGAAATTTCTGCCCAGGTGTAGATTTTCGTAGAAATTGGTGCGGTATGTAGGAAAACTGAACATTTGCACACTGGACCCGTAACCAGTCAAACCAACACCAGTGCCAACTCCTCAAATAGCCAGAACCATACAGAAAGCCCATCTGATTCCATTAAACAATATCAACCTGCAGCTGCTGTATCTGTAGGTAGGTCCAGTCCAGTTCGATCTGGCTGAAGCGTTTGTGCAGGCGGTACATTAGGCTGGGCTCTGACACAGGGTGGACTGTGAAGGCATTCTTAAACTGGGCACTGTCCTCTCGCTCTGGGTCTGCTTTCTTCCCCAGCTCAAAGTAGCGATATGTCATGTCCTGTAAGTAACATGCAAACAGTGGGGAGGGAAATGTTAGCCATCTCGTAGGTAAGACAACTGATGGGTGTAGTCAAAGTACTGTAAATCATGATGACATAGCATTGATAAAAGACTGGTAATCGTTATTGCAAACTCTATAAACATGTTTTATAATAATGATGTCTCAGCTGTGTGTTTACCTGGTGTACCTCCACACAGCTCAGACCCAGGTAGTCGATGATGCAGCGCCCAAGCCACTCGTCAGGCCTGACGCTGAGGATGTCGTTGTGGCAGGTGTCCAGGTGGGGCTGCAGGCGGGCCAACAGGCTGCGGGAGAGCAGGTACCCATAACCCCCGTGGCAGTACCTGGCCCTCTCTTCCCCACCGATGAACTCCTCTGACCGGCCCATGTAGAGGTCCTGTCCCGTGCTGAGGTGGCCCACCAGCTCGGCCAGCCTCTCGGCCTGTATGTAGGTGTCATCCTGGGCCAGGAAGAACCAGTCGTAGTCCAAGCCATAGTGCTGGTGCAGGTGGCGTACCGTCTCGTACATCAGCCACACGGGCCGGTCGTCGCCGTGGGCCACCACCGTCATGCCGTGGGGGACCTTGGAGCTGCGCAGGCCCGTGAAGAAGAAGGTGCGGTGGAAGTGGTGGGCCACGGTGCGGTTCACCGCCACGGCCAGCGTGTTGAGGGTGGCCCGCGAGGTCAGCACGCCCACCAGGAGGCGCTCTCGGATGCCCAGCTCTGTGTGGATGTAGCGCGTCCTGATCACAGAGGAGGTGTTCAGAGGGACATTCACTGTTTCAAATCAAACTCACTCATTACTGAGCGGAGCTGAGTGATTTTATTACATAGATGAAATAAGGAACAGGCCCCATCTTACGGAGAGATTTACTATGCAATTACTAATGTACTATTTAACAATATGCTAATAAAAAGTTGTTACAATGTTGTAAACTACAATGTTATTGCTTCTAAAAATGCACTCGTTATAAGTAAAGTTGGTTTAAAAACGTCTGGTAAATGACTATGTCAAGGTGAATGTAAGACTTGAATGCGCCTAGTGTCCATTCTTGTCCAGATGGCCAGTGGCGGTTCTAGACCATTTCAACTGGGGGGGCCAAGCTGGGGCCAGTTGTACTGTTAGGGGGGCCAGTGACATTAGACGTTATTGTTGTCATATCGTTTTGCATGTGGTACGATACTGTTGTGTTCTGCCTAAAGCCGTCCCTCTAGAAAATGTGTGGGTTAAATTAGTGTTCCGCGTTGCCACTGTCTAATAACGGATGTAAAAAAAAGAGCGATAGCAAAAATTTGTTATGTAAAAATTATTTCATACTCCACATTTAGGGGGGCCACAAGGGGATCTCCCCCCCCCAGTAACAGAATGATGCTGAGAATCCGATTTTTCGGATACTTTAAAAGTATGGCAAACCAAGACCATTGATTTCAAAGTTAAACAAACCATACAACTCTATGCACAATGACTACTTTTAACAATTTCCACGGAACATTTTGCAAAATAATGCAGATGTAAGATTTGGTAACAGAATGACGGTAAAAACTCCCTCCGTTTAAGAGACTACATTTAACAAAAAATATCTACCCAAATTAAGATTCAAAGATGTCTGCACAAAGAATGGGGTGTCAGCTATGACATGACACCTTGAGTTTGAAAAAATATATTATGGTTATTGGTTATTTAAGCACCCATTAACAGAATGACATCATGGAACCCTGATATGTACTATACAAAATGCATAATTATAAATGTCATTCTCTTCATGGTGATGCATCCTGAATAGGTACACAAAAGTATCTGATCCAGAGGGGTTGGGTTAAATGCGGGAGACACATTTCAGTTGAATGCATTAAGCTGTACAACTGACTAGGTATCCCCCTTTCAACACACTGGCTATTATTCTAATGAGCTCCACCCCCAAAAAAGACCACATTTGTACCAATCTGTTTCACAAGTTCGGACATCTCAATACAGCACAGTACGGTAGAGAGTAGAGTTCAGTACAGTACATCAAATCAAAGTTTATTTGTCAGGTGAGCCGAATACAACCTTAGAGTGAAATGCTTACTTACAGGCTCTAACCAATAGTGCAGAAAAGGTATTAGGTGAACAATAGGTGGGTAAAGAAATAAAACAACAGTAAAAAGACAGGCTATAAAAGTAGTGAGGCTACATACAGACACCGGTTAGTCAGGCTGATTGAGGTAGTATGTACATGAATATATAGTTAAAGTGACTATGCATATATGATAAACAGAGAGTAGCAGCAGCGTAAAAAGAGGGGTTGGGGGGGCACACAGTGCAAATAGTCCGGGTAGCCATTTGATTACCTGTTCAGGAGTCTTATGGCTTGGGGGGTAAAAACTGTTGAGAAGCCTTTTTGTCCTAGACTTGGCACTCCGGTACCGCTTGCCATGCGGTAGTAGAGAGAACAGTCTATGACTGGGGTGTCTGGGGTCTTTGACAATTTTTAGGGCCTTCCTCTTGACACCGACTGGTGTAGAGGTCCTGGATGGCAGGCAGCTTAGCCCCAGTGATGTACTGGGCCGTACGCACTACTAGAGGTCAACCGATTAATCGGAATGGGCGATTAATTAGGGCCGATTTCAAGTTTTCATAACAATTGGTAATCAGTATGTTTGGCCACCGATTTGCCGAATATTATATTTTTTTTACACACCTTTATTTAACTAGGCAAGTCAGATTAAGAACACATTCTTAGTTTCAATGACGGCCTAGGAACGGGGGTTAACTGCCTTGTTCAGGGGGGATTCGTTTTTGCAACCTTCAGTTACTAGTCCAACGCTCTAACCACCTGCCGTACATAAGTTGCTAGCTAGCATTAAACTGATATTATAAAAAAAACTATCTTAACATAATCACTAGTTAACTACACATGGTTGATATTACTAGTTTATCTAACGTGTCCTGCATTGCATATAATCGATGCAGTGCCTGTTCATTTCTCATTGAATCACAGCCTACTAAGACAAACGGGTGTTGATTTAACAAGCGCATTTGCGAAAAAAGCACTGTTGTTGCACCAATGTACCTAACCATAAACATCAATGCCTTTCTTTAAAATCAATACACAAGTATATATTTTGAAACCTGCATATTTAGTTAATATTGCCTGCTAACATGAAATTGTGTCACATCTCTAGCGTTCATTGCACACAGAGTCAGGGTATATGCAACAGTTTGGGCCGCCTGGCTCGTTGCGAACTAATTTGCCAGAATTTTACGTAATTATGACAGAACATTGAAGGTTGTCAATATAACAGGAATATTTAGACTTAGGGATGCCACCCGTTAGATAAAATACGGAACGGTTCTGAACTTTACTGAAAGAAAAAAACTTTTTTTTTCGAGATGAAAGTTTCCGGATTCGACCATATTAATGACCTAAGGCTCGTATTTCTGTGTATTTATTATACACTGCTCAAAAAAATAAAGGAACACTAAAATAACACATCCTAGATCTGAATGAATGGAATAATCTTATTAAATACTTTTTTCTTTACATAGTTGAATGTGCTGACAACAAAATCACACAAAAATAATCTATGGAAATCCAATTTATCAATCCATGGAGGTCTGGATTTGGAGTCACACTCAAAATTAAAGTGGAAAACCACACTACAGGCTGATCCAACTTTGATGTAATGTCCTTAAAACAAGTCAAAATGAGGCTCAGTAGTGTGTGTGGCCTCCACGTGCCTGTATGACCTCCCTACAACGCCTGGGCATGCTCCTGATGAAGTGGCGGATGGTCTCCTGAGGGATCTCCTCCCAGACCTGGACTAAAGCATCCGCCAACTCCTGGACAGTCTGTGGTGCAACGTGGCGTTGGTGGATGGAGCGAGACATGATGTCCCAGATGTGCTCAATTGGATTCAGGTCTGGGGAACGGGCGGGCCAGTCCATAGCATCAATGCCTTCCTCTTGCAGGAACTGCTGACACACTCCAGCCACATGAGGTCTAGCATTGTCTTGCATTAGGAGGAACCCAGGGCCAACCGCACCAGCATATGGTCTCACAAGGGGTCTGAGGATCTCATCTCGGTACCTAATGGCAGTCAGGCTACCTCTGGCGAGCACATGGAGGGCTGTGTGGCCCCCCAAAGAAATGCCACCCCACACCATGACTGACCCACCGCCAAACCGGTCATGCTGGAGGATGTTGCAGGCAGCAGAACGTTCTCCACGGCGTCTCCAGACTCTGTCACGTCTGTCACGTGCTCAGTGTGAACCTGCTTTCATCTGTGAAGAGCACAGGGCGGCAGTGGCAAATTTGCCAATCTTGGTGTTCTCTGGCAAATGCAAAACGTCCTGCACGGTGTTGGGCTGTAAGCACCACCCCCACCTGTGGATGTCGGGCCCTCATACCACCCTCATGGAGTCTGTTTCTGACCGTTTGAGCAGACACATGCACATTTGTGGCCTGCTGGAGGTCATTTTGCAGGGCTCTGGCAGTGCTCCTCCTGCTCCTCCTTGCACAAAGGCGGAGGTAGCGGTCCTGCTGCTGGGTTGTTGCCCTCCTACGGCCTCCTCCATGTCTCCTGATGTACTGGCCTGTCTCCTGGTAGCGCCTCCATGCTCTGGACACAACGCTGACAAACACAGCAAACCTTCTTGCCACAGCTCGCATTGATGTGCCATCCTGGATGAGCTGCACTACCTGAGCCACTTGTGTGGGTTGTAGACGCCGTCTCATGCTACCACTAGAGTGAAAGCACCGCCAACATTCAAAAGTGACCAAAACATCAGCCAGGAAGCATAGGAACTGAGAAGTGGTCTGTGGTTACCACCTGCAGAACCACTCCTTTATTGGGGGTGTCTTGCTAATTGCCTATAATTTCCACCTGTTGTCTATTCCATTTGCACAACAGCATGTGAAATGTATTGTCAATCAGTGTAGCTTCCTAAGTGGACAGTTTGATTTCACAGAAGTATGATTGACTTGGAGTTACATTGTGTTGTTTAAGTGTTCCCTTTATTTTTTTGAGCAGTATATTATAATTTTACATTCACGCCATTTAGCAGACGCGCTTATCCAGAGCGACTTACAAATTGGTGCATTCACCTTATGATATCCAGTGGAACAACCACTTACAGTAGTAGATCTATATCTTTTTTTTGGGGGGGGGGGGGGGGGGTTAGAAGGATTACTTTATCCTATCCCAGGTATTCCTTAGAGGTGGGGTTTCAGGTGTCTCAGGAAGGTGGTGATTGACTCCGCTGTCCTGGCGTCAGCGGACAGAGCAGCGAACAGTTTTGACTGGGCTGAGCAGGAACTGTGCTTCCGCAGAGATAGGGGGGCCAGCAGGCCAGAGGTGGATGAACGCAGTACCCTTGTTTGGGTGTAGGGACTGATCAGAGCCTGAAGGTACGGCGGTGCCATTCCCCTCACAGCTCCGTAGGCAAGCACCATGGTCTTGTAGCAGATGCGAGCTTCAACTGGAAGCCAGTGGAGTGTGCGGAGGAGCGGGGTGACGTGAGAGAACTTGGGAAGGTTGAATTAAGTCTATGATTTGATATTTGATAGAGCAGTCTGACTGAGCGATGGTAGGCAGCAGCAGGCTCGTAAGCATTCATTCAAACAGCACCTTCGTGCGTTTTGCCAGCAGCTCTTGGCTGTGCTTCAAGCATTGAGCTGTTTATGACTTCAAGCCGGGTGGGTATAATTTGTGGAACGTTCCAACAGGAATCTATTCCAAAAACTTCTTAAATAACAAGGTTGCCAAAAAACAACGCATACAAAGTTGTATAGCGGCAGAATAAGATACCGGGTAGTGGTCTATTTCATTGTGTTTTTCACTCGTCGCGTTTATTCCGAAAAATGTCTGTCCTCACTCTGGTTGCCTATGGACAAACATTAAGAATAAGCTACGTGGTGAGTTGTCTATTCGGCAGCTAGTTAGCTAGGTTTGTATGCGTTGCTACTTTGTATGCGTTGTTGGTTGGCAACCTTTTACTTTACGTTTTTTGGAACAGATTCCTGTTGGAACGTTCCACAAATTATACCCACCCCTTCAAGCCTATCAACTCCCAAGATTAGGCTGGTGTAACCGATGTGAAATGGCTAGCTAGTTAGCGGGGTACGCACTAATAGCGTTTCAAACGTCACTCGCTCTGAGACTTGGAGTAGTTATTCCCCTTGCTCTGTATGGGTAACGCTGCTTTGAGGGTGGCTGTTGTCAATGTGTTCCTGATTCGAGCCCAGGTAGGGGCGAGGAGAGGGACGGAAGCTATACTGTTACACTGGCAATACTAAAGTGCCTATAAGAACATCCAATAGTCAAAGGTATATGAAATACAAATCGTATAGAGAGAAATACTCCTATAATAACTACAACTTCTTACCTGGGAATATTGAAGACTCATGTTAAAAGGAACCACCAGCTTTCATATGTTCCCATGTTCTGAGCAAGGCACTTAAACGTTAGCTTTCTTACATGGCACATATTGCACTTTTACTTTCTTCTCCAACACTGTTTTGCATTATTTAAACCAAATTGAACATGTTTCATTATTTATTTGAGGCTAAATTGATTTTATTGATGTATTATATTAAGTTAAAATAAGTGTTCATTCAGTATTGTTGTAATTGTCATTATCATAAATAAATACAATTATTATTTTTCGTTATAAATCGGCTGATTAATCGGTATCGGCTTTTTTGGGCCCTCCAATAATCGGTATCGAAAAATCATAATTGGTCGACCTCTACACACTGCCCTCTGTAGTGCCTTGCGGTCAGAGGCCGAGCAATTGCCGTACCTTTTGAGGATCTCAGGACCCATGCCAAATCTTTTTAGTTTCCTGAGGGGGAATAGGCTTTGTCGTGGCCTCTTCACGACTGTCTTGGTGTGTTTGGACCATTCTAGTTTATACTGTACTCATGTAGTGTGCTCTACTGTACTGTACTGACCTACACTCTACTCTAATTTTCTTTACTGTACTCTGCTGTCCACGCTTATGAAACAGACATCTTTGAGCTATACCCCTGCATAGCACTGCCGCACTTTCTTTATTGATTTCTCTGAGCTATTGTCTATTGTCCTTGAGAACTATGATACACTCATTGTGTTGAGCGATTTTAATATTCATGTTGACAAAGATACTGACTCCAAGGCCATTGAATGTATTCATCTTTTGAGCTCTATGGACTTTATCCAACATGTTACTGGGCCCACCTATAACCGCTGCCATACTCTGAATCTGGTTATTACCAAGGCGCTATCTATTGACAAATATTCTATTGTTGATGTTGCTTTATCTGATCACCACCATGTATTTTTTTACTACCTTGTTGCCCATAGCACAGGGTAAATGCATTATTAATTTTTACTGCAGTGAACTAAATCAGGGTTACAGAGTGATTCTTGGTAGTCTTACACAAATCTAATTTGAAACAAATGTATACACCTTACACACTTTTGGTCATTGCTATGGACTTAAAAAATAAGTAGAGTTGAAATGAACTACCTTTTGAGTTTATCCCAATAATACAATGTATATATAGATACGGAGCACAAATAAGTGTTGGTCCCATATTTCATGAGCTGAAATAAAAGATCTCTGAAATGTTCCATACGCACAAAAAGCGTATTTCTCTCAAATTGTGCACAAATTTGTTTACATCCCTGTTAGTGAGCATTTCTCATTTGCCAAGATAATCCATCCACCTGACAGGTGTGGCATATCAAGAAGTTGATAAAAGAGCATGATCAATACACAGGTGCACCTTGTGCTGGGGACAAAAAAGGCCACTAAAATGTGCAGTTCTGTCACACAACACAATGCCACAGATGGTTCAAGTTGAGGGAGCATGCAATTGGCATGCTGACTGCAGGAATGTCCACCAGAGCTGTTGCCAGATAATTTAATGTGAATTTCTCTACCATAAGCTGAGTCGTTTTAGAGAATTTGGCAGTACGTCCAACGGGCCTCACAACCGCAGACCACATGTAACCATGCCAGCCCAGGACCTTCACATCCGGCTTCTTCACCTGCAGGCGCAGCTACCCGGGCAGCTGATGAAACTGAGAAGTATTTATGTCTGTAATCTAGCCCTTTTGTGGGGAAAAACTCATTCTGATTGGCTGGGCCTGGCTCCCCAGTGGATTTGACAGAGAAACACTGGATGTCATTTTATTTTATAATCTTTATTAATTATGAAATTATGGAAAATATTAATAACATTCCACCCATGAGGCCAAAGATGGAGCTTTTGGTCATTGACTGCAGGAAAGGGCTACGAAATTCATAACTCGAGTGCAGAGGCCTGCCTGTCATCCCGTTATAGATGGAGCCCCATCTGTGCAAAAGCCCACCATTCAATCCCATGGAATCTGTTTTTCGTTAATATAGCCATGCAGAGGCCTCCCCGGTGGCGCAGTGGTCTAAGGCACTGCATCGCAGTGCTAGCTGTGCCACCAGAGATTCTGGGTTCGAGCCCAGGCTCTGTTGCAGCCGGCCGCGACCGGGAGGTCCATTTTGGCCGGCAGGGATATCCTTGTCTCATCGCGCACTAGCGACTCCTGTGGCAGGCCGGGCGCAATGCACGCTGACCAGGTCGCCAGGTGTACGGTGTTTCCTCTGACACATTGGTGCGGCTGGCTTCAGGGTTGGATGTGCGTTGTGTCAAGAAGCAGTGCGGCTTGGTTGGGTTGTGTTTCGGAGGATGCATGGCTCTCAACCTTCGCCTCTCCCGAGTCCGTATGGGAGTTGCAGCGATGAGACAAGACTAACTACCAATTGGATACCACGAAAATTGGGGAGAAAAAAAGGGGTAAAAATATATATATATATATATATAGCCGTGCAGCACCCTGAACATCCCATGTGCTGTTTCATGCTCGGGAATTGTGAGACAAAAAAAAGTATGTGCTCGTGAATAGCATCCTCTGACATGTAGCGAACAAAGGTCAATGCATCTCGGCCCTAACAGCTAACATCCATTTGGAGAGCATGAGGTGGGGAGTTTGAGTCGTTCAGTCAGAGTTTCCTCTTGATTGCTAGCTATAGCATCAATTATTAGTTATCTGACAAATGTATTGATGTGAGTGTCTATGCGTCTGCCTCCCCACACATTGTTTTCACCATATCAATTGTGGCCGGTAATATCAAAGTCTCTGCAATAGTGTGTGGTTTCATAGCATAGCGGGCTTAGCCATTCACCATGGGAATGATTCAAGTGTAACGGTTAAGTGCGGCCTTTTCACACAATCTAAGGGCTCTCTGGGTGAATTTGAAGATTTGACTTTTAGATTTGAATAATTTTCCTTTCGATAAGGTTAACAACATTACAATGATTGAGAGACAAAGATGATATTTTAATATATACAATACAAGTCAAAAGTTTGGACGCCTCATTTTTCAATTTGTATATTTTATTATAGTTTTTTTTAATTTATTTAACCTTTAACTAGGCAAGCCAGTTAAGAACCAATTCTTATTTACAATGACGGCCTACCCCAGCCAAACCTGGACAACGCTGGGCCATGGAACTCTCAATCACGGCCGGATGTGATAGTCTGGATACGAACCAGGGACTGTAGTGACGCCTCTTGCACTGAGATGCATTGCCTTAGACCGCTGCGCCATTCAAGGGCTTTTCTTTATTTGTACTATTTTTTTTACATTGTAGTACATAGTGAAGACATCAAAACTATGAAATAACACATATGGAATCATGTAGTAACCAAACAAAGTGTTAAATAAATAAAAATATATTTGAGATTTGAGATTCTTCAAAGTAGGCAACCTTTGACAGCTTTGCACACTCTTGGCATTCTCTCAACCAGCTTCATGAAAAATGTTTTTCCAACAGTCTTGAAGGAGTTCCCACATATGCTGAGCACTTGTTGGCTGCTTTTCCTTCCCTCTGCGGTCCAACTCATTGTGGAGGCCAGGTCATCTGATGCAGCACTCCATCACTCTCCTTGGTAAAATAGCCCTTACACAGCCTGGAGGTGTATTTTGGGTCATTGTCCTGTTGAAAAACAAATGATAGTCCCACTAAGTGCAAACCAGATGGGATGGCGTATCGCTGCAGAATGCTGTGGTAGCCATGCTGGTTAAGTATGCCTTGAATTGTAAATAAATCACTGACAGTGTCACCAGTAAAACACCTCCTCCTCCATGCTTCACGGTGGGAACCACACATGCGGAGAACATCCGTTCACCTACTCTGCGTCTCACAAAGACACGGCGGTTGGAACCAAAAATCTCACATTTGGACTCATCAGACCAAAGAACAGATTTCCACCGGTCTAATGTCCATTGCTCGTGTTTCTTGGCCAAAGCAAGTCTCTTCTTCTTATTGGTGTCCTTCAGTAGTGGTTTAGACTGTCGTTTCTTTTTGCTTATTTGAGCTGTTCTTGCCATAATATGGACTTGGTCTTTTACCAAACAGGGCTATCTTCTGTATACCAGCCCTACCTTGTCACAACACAACTAATTGGCTCAAACGCAAAAAGGAAAGAAATTCCACAAATTAACTTAACAAGGCACATCTGTTAATTGAAATGCATTCCAGGTGACTACCTCATGAAGCTGGTTGAGAGAATGCCAAGAGTGTGCGAAGCTGTCATCAAGGCAAAGGGTGGCTACTTTGAAGAATCTCAAATATAAAATACATTTTGATTTGATTAAGACTTTTCTGGTTACTACAATATTCCATAATATTATTTGTTTTATACATGATTGTTATTTCATAGTTGTGATGTCTTCAATATTATTCTACAATGTAGAAAATAGTTTAAAAAATTAAGAAAAACACTTGAATTAGTAGGTGTGTCCAAACTTTTGACTGGTACTGTACGTATATTTAGTGTTAGAGAAAAGGTGCATATTTTCTAAAGGTCTGTCTTGATCAAAACATCTGCCCCCATCGCAGTGAATGTCTCACTGAGCTATAGCTTGGCCTCCTGAACTCATTAGGAACTTGCCTTTCATCTCATATTAATCTACTATTTTAGATTACTGGCTATAAATCGATGTTTGAATGTGCTACAGCGACAAAACCACTCCCTCCTGCTGCATTATAATGTAAGGATTCCAGACATATGCGTTGTTAGTGGCTGTGACGTAGGGTTCTGTAGGAAGAGCGAATGCAATGGTAGGAGGGACATCCCCGCTGCAAGTGGTATCAGATTTCACATCCTTCTTCACACAGGCAGAAGAGACATACTCCTGTGTCCGTGAGAATCAGGGCTACCGCTCAATGCAAGCCATTTCGATCTTAAGGCGTCCACATATCTATTTGTATGCGAAAATGTCGGTCGGAACCGGCACCAGAAACACTCAGGTCCCAAAAACAGGGGACTTTACATCTAAACAAATATAGACTCTTAGCTTTCATTTGACACCAAATTTGATGTGCTCCTATGAACTTCACGTTAGTGCTCAAGCCAGGGTTCTTTACATGGAATTGCCCATGGGCTTTTTAAACAAATCTTTATCAAGGGGTGAAATGTCAGTAGCGGTTTAATACGACGCTGGGACAATAGTATGCCGCCCTATGGGACTCCCAATCACAGCCGGTTGTGATACATCCCGGGATCGAACCCGAGTCTGTAGTGACGCCTCTAGCACTGTGATGCAGTGCCTTAGACCGCTGTGCCACACGGTTCCAAAGTACAGCACAGTTGAGTAGAGTAGATTGTCAGGAGAGTAGAGTACAGTAGACAACACTAGAGGTGAGTACACTGTACTGAACTATACTATACTCTACTTTACTGAACTATACTCTACTTTACTGAACTATACTGTACTCTACTGTGCTGTAGAATGACATTCATATCCATAATTATGCATTTCTGTGTAGTAAAGATCAGGGACACATGATAAAATGATGTTACTTCAATTCTGTTACTGGGTATAAATCCACTTCACTTATTGTAGTTCAATAACCTAAAGAGATTTTTTCAAACTCAAGGTGTCAAGTCAGAGCTGACTCCCCATTCCTTCTGCAGACAACTTCACATTTTAATTTGGAGAAGATATTTAAGAATTTTGGGAAAACGCGGTCATATAAAAACAGAAGATTTTACCTAAATTCTGTTACAAAACTTTGCATCTGCACATTTCTTCCAATAAATGTGTTTTTGTAGAATTTTCTGTGTAAATTGTTAAAAGTAGTCATTGTGCATAGAGTTGTATGGTTTGTTAAACTTTGAAATCAATGGGTTTTGTTTGGTATCCATTTTAAGTGAAAAACCTGCCCATTTGCAAACTCTTATCTCTGAAACCTAGTGTTAGGCTAGAATGTGGTATTCCTCTGTGCATCCATCCCAAAATGCTCACCTGAGGACCTTCTTGTGTGGTTTGTTGGGGTCCTTGTGGTATGGTATGATGCGTGGCTGGAAGTCTTCAATCCCAGGACCACCTCTCTGGTCCCCTGGGGGGTCTCCCCTATTGCCCAGTTCATCTCCACACGAGTCATATGTGTCTCCCTGGGTCCAGGAGACCATCAGCAGGCTCAGGCTGCATCCCAAAGAGAGCCCCAGGATAAGGGGGAGAGCAGGCCTGAACACCGCCAGGAAGGAGGAAAGACGCATAACGAAGCGGTGGACTTCAGTGCTGTCAATCAAGTTTTATGTTATGTTCCTCTGAAAGTCAGATACATTTTTACAATCCTGGCTGTATTGCACCATGGAGTAGATGGCTCACTACATCCTTATCAGTGCCATTTAAAGATAAGGTACTATAAGGTATTTACTATAGAATAACTTGACACACTGAACAGACAGCTGTATTGACTGCCACTCTTCAGCAGTCAACACCTAGCTACTGTAATAGGCTTCTGTCCAATAATAAACCACCTAGCTAGCTAGTAGGCTAACAAGTACGCTAGCCAGCTGAAATAACAATTTGCAATTGGCTTGCTATGACTTAGCTAACTAGCTAGTAAGGTGGCTGGCTAGTGTCCCAGCTAGCTAGCTACATACAATGAAACCAGGGCTTTACAATGCTGTAACGTTATTCATATTTTAGATAACTATCCTGACAAAACGACAACATCCAAGCCTCGGTATCAGGAAGCAAGCTACCTAGTTAACGGTGTTGGTCCTTCGTTCTCTCCCCAAAACAAAGGGTGTTTTCCTCTCCATTTTCGTTGATGCAGGCGCAATTATCCATATTTTGTCTATAGGTGGTCAGAAAACGATAAAATTCCATGTCGGCGTGGTCCACAGAAACACAGCATGCATGCTGTCTTTCCTTCAAATTATTTCAGGCTAATGATATAGCTACATTTGCTTACAAAGTCGACCTTGTTTCCTCTCACTTCCTCAAAGTGAGTAATTCACCGCCTCCAAGTAAAGCATCTCTTTCAAAGCTTCATGAATTCATAAAAAAATTGCTACTTGTCAGAGAGAAACCTTCTGGAAAGCGTGTCGTGCACTGGATAAGGTATTATCTGAAAATATTGCTTCTCATTCTACATCCATTCTGCACTGCGCTTGTGGGGCAAAATGCTGTCAGACACGGCGTCATCAGACGTCTGTAGAGGGGCTCTCTGATGGGCCCTTCAAGTTCAATACCACCCAATATTCTTAATGCTTCATTCTATTTTTTTCCTTCATTTTCTTGCATTCAAAAAGATACATTGTATGCATCCAGAACAGTAGTGGGGAAAATATTTAGCTAAAATCGTATTTGAAGGGGGGAGGGAAACTAATCATCCCTTTTATGTGACTCAACTCAAACTTGATATCAAATATTATTGTTCTGGCAACACTCATTGGGCACATATCCAAATCATTGCTTTATTTTGTAAATCATAGTCTGATTACTTATGCAACTCAAACATGGACCAATACATTTGATTTAATATCCACCGTATTACTTTATTATCCATCCTTACAACTTTCCATAATCTGAAACTAACCCTGATTCAGATGACCATCCTACCCATGCTAGATTACGGAGACATAATTTATAGATCGGCAGGTAAGGGTGCTCTCGAGCGGCTAGATGTTCTTTACCATTCGGCCATCAGATTTGCCACCAATGCTCCTTATAGAACACATCACTGCACTCTTCTGTAAATTGGTCATCTCTTTATACCCGTTGCAAGACCTACTGGTTGATGCTTATTTATAAAACCCTCTTAGGCCTTACTCCCTCCTATCTGAGATATCTACTGCAGCCCTCATCCTGCACATACAACACCCGTTCTGCCAGTCACATTCTGTTAAAGGTCCCCAAAGCACACCCATCCCTGGGTCACTCCTCTTTTCAGTTCACTGCAGCTAGCGACTGGAACGAGCTGCAACAAACACCCAAACGGGACAGTTTTATCTCTTCATTCAAAGACTCAATTATGGAAAATGACTGACAGTTGTGGCTGCTTTGCGTGATGTATTGTTGTCTCTACCTGCTTGCCCTTTGTGCTGTTGTCTGTGTCCAATAATGTTTATTTATTTTTTTAGGGGTGGATCAGCTTAATATTGCGGAAAGATTGTGGCTTCTATCAACGTAATTGTCTGCATCATTTCCAATCCCCCATATCTTTTTTTGGTAAATATATATCCATATACATACACGTACATACCTATACATATGCATACATGAACATTCATACATATAACCATATATACATACACATACCTATATAGATATACATACTTTTTTAGAATATACCTTTATTATTCCCAGCAAACCCTACACCCTTCCCCCAATTGGAGTAAACTAATAAACAATAACACTTCGGCTTCTACCTTCAGTTTATACATATTATACAAATTTTACAGACACAATCTATTTTACAATAGTTATATTTTGTTTGTTTTTAGTCCTTCCTCTATTTCTTTGTTCTTAACTGACTTGCCTAGTTAAATAAAGGTTAAATAAAAAAATAAAAAGCAACTTTGGCAGCCATTACAGCCTTGAGTCTTCTTGGGTATGACGCTACAAGCTTGGCACACCTGTATTTGGAGAGTTTCTCCCAGTCTTCTCTGCAGCTCTGTCAGGTTGGATGGAGAGCGTCGCTGCACAGCTATTTTCAGGTCTCAAGTGCTCAGCATATGTGTGAACTCCTTCAAGACTGTTGGAAAAGCATTCCAGGTGAAGCTGGTTGAGAGAATGCCAAGAGTGTGCAAAGCTGTCATCAAGGCAAAGGGTGGCTACTTTGAAGAATGTCAAATATAAAACATATTTTGATTTGATTAACACTTTTTTGGTTACTACATGATTCCATGTGTTATTTAATAGTTTTGATATAAAGAAAAACCTTTGAATGAGTAGGTGTGTCCAAACTTTTGACTGGTTGTGTATATGTCGCAAGTAAAAGCCGAGTTGATACAATTCCATGTCTGAAAGGTTAAAAGCAGCCTCTGACTTATAGGAAGACGTTACACTTTTTCCTTATTATTCTATGAGTTTTATTGGCCATGTAAAGTCTTATGACCGAGTATACTTTTTTAAAGAATGTCTTAAGAGGGGTGATTGGTATTGCCATTCTAAAGAGGTTTATTTTACCTGTAAGATTTATGGGAATATTTTCCCCTTTAATTAGATCTGCTTTCATATTGTTCAGTAACGGGATAGTTATCTTTCTATGTTTGCTGTCACTTATTAAGCATCCTAAACCATAGATTTTTTTGGTCCACTTAAAAGATTGCTGTAGATCATGAGTTATTCTTTTTATTTTTCCTAAACGCCATTATTTCGGTTTTTTTCCCCACGTTAATTGTATATGCTGAGATTTAAGATGAATCTGCAAATGTTTTGAGCAATTTCTCCGTTTTCAATATTGGTCAGGTATATCAGGAGATGATCTGCAAATAACTTGAGTTTATATTCATGTTTATCAATGCTGATATCTGTTGCGTTTGGGTCCTGTCTAACGTTAATTCTTTCTGCAAGCGGTTCAGTTGCCAGTGAAAACAGGAGGGGGGAGAGGGGATAGCCCCGTCTTGTGTCCCTTTCTAAAGCAATTTCATCAGATAATATATTATTTTTGTATTATTTCAGCTGGAAAGTTGAAAGCTTCCCAAAGTTTGGAATAGAAAAGGCCTATCATAAATGTGTAGCTTATTGTATTAAACTGCAACATGTTATTGTATTTATTTGTGTCCATTTTTTTATAAACCGTGTTTGATTTATATGTATCAAGTCTGGTAAGACTTTTGCCATTCTATTGCTTATGAGCTTTTTTATTACGTTATTGTAACAATTTATTAAAGTTATGGGTCTGTAATCAACAGGGGACTCTCCAGATTGTCCTGGTTTTAATATAACTGAAATAACTGTTTGATACATGGAACTAGGAAGCACTGAACTGAGTGACATGTGTGTTGTCATTTGTGTAAATAGTGGCGCTACTTTCTCACAACATTTTAAATATAATTACATGGGAAGGCTGGCCATTCCGGTTGCTTTTTTCCGTGCAAATGTTTTAACAGTGTCAAATATTTATTTTTGAGTGTTTCAGGGTCTAAGAAGGCTGTAGGATCAATCCAACTGTTTAATTCTGATTGATATCGATTTTCATAGAAGCTTTTAAAATGGTCATTAATCGCGTTTTCTAATTAACGCATTTTTGACTTTATCTTTAAAAATGATAACTGGTTTGGCATGTAGCCATTTTGTGAGGACTTGGTTCTGATGGGGAACAACCGTTGAACTAAGCTCATGACGCATTTATAAGTTATAATATTCAAGAATCAAAGGCTATATATCGTTCATTTAAACGTAAAAATGTATTATGCAGCTGCGTACAATGAACTGCTCTTATGCATTGAATCTTTCTTAAGGCATTCACAATTTCCTCTTGAACAAATACTGTATATTATTATGAAGAAATCAGAGGTTATTCACACTATGGCTCATTTTAGTGTTGCAGTGGTGGAAATCAGCTCGCTCGCTCTCTCTCATAGACACTGTCATTTTATTATCCTTCCTGTGGAAAGATCCCCCCTCCTGTTATCGTTGCTCAGAATGTTAGCTTCAAAGAGCGACAACCAGGTCAGTATGAAACAATGAGCCTGTTTTTATTGGAGTTTGAGCTCTCATTTCTAGTGTTCCTTTCTTATTCACTCAACTGTCTCTTCCTCCTCCAGTCACACATATACAAGAACCTGGAGTTTGGGGTTGATCTGGACCCGCGTTGGCTCTGGTGGGGCCCAACGGAGCAGGAAGTCTACACTACTCAAACTCCTGATAGGAGAGGGAGATGGTGCCATTTCAGTCAACAGTAGTGCATATACGGTAATACCCCTCGTTCTTTGTCTGGCTCTACAACTTCTCCCCACTGATGGCATGATTAGGAAACATTCTTACGTGAAGATCGGCCTATATCACCAGGTAGAAACATTAAAAGTTGCCTGGTATTCCCAAAGACAGCCATCCCCTGCCGGTCACTGGGTTTTGATTGACAGGCATAAAAACTGTTTTTATGCATGGATGCTGCAACTCTCTGCAGCTGAAGGCCTAAAGGCCTTTGTACTTCACACCTATTCTGGGTCAGCACATATGCTTGTTAATGTGCTGGAGAAAAAATTTATGAAATGTATGCATTCACTACTGTAAGTCGCTCTGGATAAGAGCGTCTGCTAAATGACTAAAATGTTTAAAAAAAAGTAAAAAAAAAAAAAAAGTGATTTATCTATCTGCAGCATCTGACAGAGCAGCTGGACCCATCTCCTCTGGAGTACATGCAGTACTACCCGGAGATCAAGGAGATGCGGAAGATCATTGGCCATTTTGTCCTCACAGGAAAATAACAGGTGAGAACGAAGAGCTCAGTCTGGGCCCATGAACCACCGGAGAAGCATAGACCGAATCAGATTGTTCACCTGGTGCAGAAACACTGTTTTGAAGTGAACCCTGTATCGAAAGTGTCTATGGCATGATTGTTGTACAGGAATTTGTAGCATTTCCCATGTTTTTTGTAATACCTGTTCCTGTCAAACCCTGTATCTTGCAAAAAAATCTTCCAATCATTGAAGCATTAACCTGTGGTGTATTCTGGTGGGCACTTCATGATGGAATTAGATTTAGATTCCTCTCCAGAAAAAAAATGTGTAAAAAAAAGTTGGATTGATGAAATAGTTATTCTAGAGCATAGAAACACGTGTAATCCTACACATTCTTGTGCCTTACTCTGTCCTCTCTGCTAGGTGAGTCCGATAAGAAACCTGTCGGACGGGCAGAAGTGTTGGGTGTGCTTCGCCTGGCAGAACCCACACATGCTCTTCCTGGACATCAAGACCATTGACGCCCTGGCTGACACCATCAACGACTACAAGGGCGGCATGGGGCTGGTCAGCCACGACTTCAGACTAATCCAGCAGGTAGCGCCATTATGTACTCCATGACCGGGCACTTATTTGTACTTCATATCACTTAGCCTAATGTGCAACACAATTTAAAACCCTGCCAGGTCAATAGAATTGGGGAGAAAATTAACATGTTTCCAAATGAGGTTTGTTCATTTCCTATCATTCTGATATAGAGCTGTGACACCAACTGTTTTTTTTTTTTTCCCCCCAGGTGGCTCAGGAGATCTGGGTGTGTGAGAAGCAAACCATCACCAAATTGAACAGACTTCCTGGCATACAAAGAATATTTAACATCAAAGAATGACAACCAAGCACACCAGAGCCCCTGCAATCTGAGCTAGTAAACCCAATCTCCATCATGTGGTGTGGTGGAACAATATTCCTCACCCGCTCCGGGGTGACGTTTCCCCTAGGTACAGCTCTAGGATAAGATTTCTCTTCCCCCAATCCTAACCATGAGTGGGAGAAATGCAAAACTGACCCAAGATCAGTGTCTAAGGGCAACTTCACCCACCTGCTTCCAGCTCAGTCTGCACTCCAAATGGCTGATTTCACCAGAAGCATCTCAAAAGTGCATTATAGAATACATTCCATTGTGCTGACATCATCAAAAGTGTATGCAGCAGCTTTTATGTAATTTATGATATTTCAAAGTGACTTGTTTTCCCTGTGTAAAAGAGCCTTAATGTTGCCTTATTTTTATTGAATGTTGTATGGCAAACAGTGTCTGAATAAATTGATGAATTGACAATTGAATATTTACCATAGTGGGGTTCTTTAAATAAATAAAACACATTCAAAATGCCGTTTTTATTCATTTAGTATTTTCCTTTGAGAATGTAGAGAATACCGTGCTATTATCCAAAACCATTTACATTAAGAAAATAAACAGTATTTTACATTGTGTAAACAAAATGAGAAGCAAAACTATTTATGAACTGAGTCACCGCTTTGGATTCTTGCTGTTGAACCCAAACACTCAATATGCAACACACATCATAGCCCACTGCTAGATGTGTGAAGCCAACCTCTTTCTACAACCACTAGCATAATGCTTAGCTTTCCAGCTGCTAGGTAGCCAAATGCTGCCTTGGCTTAAACCACCAAAAACGTAATTTATCGACATTACAGAACTGGAGGTAACTGTTGGAACTGGATCATTATCATAGCCCTCTTTAGTAGCACATCACGCAGATGTACCTTCGTAGTGTTAACTGATTCATTAGAGAATTCAGGCAGAAAAATCTTGGATTTTAGGTGTTATCCCTGATCAAGTCCCAATCTTAGTTACCTGTGTAGTGCTAGAGAAAAAAACAGGATAGAATTTGGGAAACGTTATTGAACGCTCTCGTTTTAGAAGCACAAGAAGGCACCCTTCTAAGGTTTCAAAAGCAATAACAAGTGGACTTGTGATTGAGCGATTAGTGCCATTAGCTGCAGTTGAAGCAGTGCATTTAGACAGAGCTGGGATAATCGTCACCCAGACTATGCTGAGCCAGTCAGCTAGGTGCAGCATGACACTTGGGGCTAAGACCACCGAGCAGTCGTAGCTACTAGCTAGCGGACCCGAGCCTCAGCAGAAAAGGCTGGAGGGTCACCTCAATACTTAGTCTCTCTACTGATTGTCGTCGTCGTCGGAGACCTGGTCAGGTGGGATGGCCCGCGTGTGGCTGGCCCGAATGCTGGTGATGTGGGGACAAGAGGCGATGAGGTTGGAAATGCCCGAGGGGGTCACACCTGAGCCTTCCAGATTTACCTGGCTCAGACGCATGCGCTTCAGGAACTTCAGTCCTGAGGGAAACATAATACACAACAAGAATGTATGTCAAATTCCTTCCAGCTCTAAATGCTGGTATCCATCTCTAAACCCTGGTCTCATTTTGGATTCACAGGGCATCATTGAAAAAGAGACCATGGTCGCAATAGGGATTCCCTTACTTCATGAGTATTAATGCTGGAATTCAATGGTAGTAATTGTGGATAATGAGCGGGACCTTACCGTGGTCAGTGATGCGTGTGCGGCTGAGGTTGAGCTTGAACAGCTGAGCACAATGGACCAGACCTCTCCTCACCACCGTGTCACCCACCTGAGTACTGGCCAAGCTTAATACCTGGAACATAAAGACAACATCAATGCTACTAATCATAGTATGCGGTTTCAACAGTTTTATAACGGAGCTCTGTTAGCTCTATTACTTAATTGTAGAGTTTTATCGACTGATTCAATAGTTGTCTATAGGGTTACATGTGTGCTCCGTACCTGCAGGTGTGGCAGACAGGTGACGAGGGCAGCCACTCCTTGGCTGGTGACGGCCGTGCGGTCCAGACACAGCTCCAGCAGCTCCTGCAGACTGCACAGGGAAGGTAAACCCATGTCCGTCACCTGGGTGTTACTGAGAGACAGCCTCTTCAGTCTGGAGATGGGAGAGAGGGGCATTTCTATCAGGGTCTTATTCATTAATGCTCACCGTAACAAAACCTTTTTGCAACAGAAAAAAACAAGCATTTCTTATTGGACAGGTAGTCACATCCTGTTTTCTTGCGTTTGGTTCCTAATGAATATGACCCAGCACTCCTTCATTTACAGCAATGTTACAGAGGCAACTGTAGGCGATGCTGGTGAATCAGCTAGAGGAGTGAACCTAGTCCTTGTGAGCAATAGTGTGCAAGTGTTTGTTCCATCTCAGCACTAACATAGCTGGTTAGTCCCCCCCAAAAATGGGTGATTAATTACTGCCTCTGGCTGTGGTAACGATTAGTCTCATATTGACACCTAAAGATGATAATGCGGGCATCCCAAATGGCACCATAATCCCTATATCAGCGTTTCCCAAACTCGGTCCTGGGGACCCCAAGGGGTGCACATTTAGGTTTTTGCCCTAGTACTACACAGCTGATTCAAATAATCAAAGCTTGATGATGAGTTGATTATTTGAATCAGCTGTGTAGTGCTTGGGCAAAAACCAAAATGTGCACAACCAAAACGTGGGAAACGCTGCCCTATGTAGTACACTACAATAGTACAAAAGGAATAGGGTTCCATTTGGGATGCAGAAAAGTAAATGAGAGTGATCTGACCTGGTCATGGTGGCCAGCTGGGTGACCCCGTGGTCAGTGAGGTGTGTGTAGTCGGTCAGGTCCAACTCGGACAGCAGGGACAGTCTGGAGAGGAAGGTCAGGCCAGCGTCCGTCACCGAGTGGCGTCCAGGCAGGGTCAGCTGGGTCAGCCGGAGACCTGGGGGGGTACAGACAGAAAGAGAGATAGTGGTTTAGTAAATACAGTACATAAAAATTATAAAGTTCCGGTCATACAAAACATTAACATCTGCAGCAATATTCCCCTCTAAATCAGGTACTAGACCTGGGGAAACAAGAGAATGGACTTTGGCCAATTAATGACATTAAATCAATAACATTGATTGATTTTTAATCAAAAGCAGTACTGCAAACCTTGAGGCCCTGATTTGAATAGTCCTGCTGTACATGCTAGGTTTGGGCGATGTTTGACATTGTCCTGTTCAAACATCATTGGGGGCTTTGCGCATGGAGGGGTCAATAGGCGGGAACAATGCAATATGAAGGACACATTGGTTATACCAGAACTGTGATTTGGTAATAATGTCCTTTTTATTTAAATTGTTACAAAAGCCACAAACAATCTCATTAAATCATTGTTTAAATAAAACAGTGTTAGGCCTATTTAATTATTATTATTATTATTATTATATATATTTTTTTTACATCTAGTCTAGGCTGCAGAATTGGTAGGGCTGTGTTTCTCTTGTCCATAAAAGTACTCAGATATCAGTTATATTAGCCTACCTTTTAAAAATAAATATTATAACCGTGTAGGCTATTGTTATTTCATCCTGATCATCTGGGTAAATGCATTTGCAATATTCTTTCTTCCATTAGGCTACTTTGACAGTTTCAGACAACAAAAAGGAAGTGACGGGATTTCACGTAGTAACTATAGACACACTGAATAGAAATATAAATGCAGCATGTAAATGCTGGTCCCATATTTCAGGAGCTGAAATAAAATATCCCAGAAATGTTCCATGTCCACAAAAAGCTTATTTCTCTCAAATTTTGTTTACCGTAAATTCCGGACTATAAGCCACAACTTTTTTCCCACGCTTTGAACCCCGCGGCTAATATATGGATTTTTCCCGCTTTCAATTTTTTTTCTCCCAAAAAAAAAACACATTCTGTGACGTGCTCAGATTTTTGGCGGCATGAAGCTTTCATTAGACCAATGAAATTGCCAAACGGGTTAAGGTCAAACAACTTTTTTGTTTACGGTTTAGATTAAATCGAGCGCTCTCAAACTTCCCAACATTCTGATTACGGTAGTCATTTTGTCACCCTCATCATGGCAAAGACACAGAGAAATGCATATGATGCAGCTTTCAAGTTGAAGGCGATTGATCTGGCTGTTGGAAAAGGAAATAGAGTTGCTGCACGGGAGCTTGGTCTTAATGATCTAAAACGTAATGACTCGATGATAAGACGTTGGAAACAGCAGCGTGAGGAATTTTTTGTTACAAGCCGTGTTTTGTTAAAGCCTATTTATTTTTGTTACAAGCCGTGTTTCGTTAAAGCCTGTGTAAAGATCATTTGTTTCAATGTACCGGTAGGCACCTGCGGCTTATAGACATGTGCGGCTTATTTATGTTAAAAAATATATGTTTAATTCAGTGGGTGCGGCTTATATTCAGGTGCGCTTAATAGTCCGGAAATTACGGTACATCCCTGTTAGTGAGCATTTCTCCGTCGCCAAGATAATCCATCCACCTGACATGTGTGCCATATCAAGAAAATGATTAAACAGCAGGATCATTACACAGGTGCACCTTGTGCTGAGCTCCTCTGTCCAGTGTCTGTGTTCGTTTGCCCATCTTTTATTTGTATTGGCCAGTCTGAGTTATGGGTTTTTCTTTGCAACTCTGCCTAGAAGGCAAGCATCCCGGAGTCGCCTCTTCGACTTTGAGACTGGTGTTTTGCGGGTACTATTTAATGAAGCTGTCAGTTGAGGACTTGTGAGGCGTCTGTTTCTCAAACTAGACACTAATGTACTTGTCCTCTTGCTCAGTTGTGCTCCGAGGCCTCCCACTCCTCTTTCTATTCTGGTTAGAGACAGTTTACGCTGTTCTGTGAAGGGAGTAGTATACAGCGTTGTACCAGATCTTCAGTTTCTTGGCAATTTCTCGCATGGAATAGCCTTCATCTCTCAGAACAAGAATAGACTGATGAGTTTCAGAAGAAAGGTCTTTATTTCTGGCCATTTTGAGCCTGTAATCGAATCCACAAATGCTGATGCTCCAGATACTCAACTAGTCTAAAGAAAGCCAGTTTTATTGCTTCTTTAATCAGAACAACAGTTTTCAGCTGTGCTAGCATAATTGCAAAAGGGTTTTCTAATGATCAATTAGCCTTTTAAAATGATAAACTTGGATTAGCTAACACAACGTGCCATTGGAACACAAGAGTGATGGTTGCTGATAATGGGCCTCTGTACACCCATGTAGATATTCCACAAAAAAATCTGCCGTTTCCAGCTACAACAATCATTTACAACATTAACAATGTATACACTGTATTTCTGATCAATTTGATGTCATTTTAAAAATGGACAACAAAAAAAAGGTGCTTTTCTCTCAAAAACAAGGACATTTCTAAGTGACCCAAAACTTTTGAACAGTAGTGTATGTATGGGGGAGAGAGGAAGGGTTAGCCACAAAAAAATAAAAAATAATAATAATCAATTCAGTATGTGATTTGTTAAACCAAATTTTACTCCTGAACTAATTTAGGCTTGCCTAAACAAAGGGGCTGAATACTTATATACAACGACTACATTTTAGTTACAAATGTTTTATTTAGCTTATTTTTCTTCCACTTTGACAGAGTATTTTGTGTAGATTGTTGACAAAAGAATAACAATTAATTGATTTTAAACCTGTTTGGGATAGGGGGCAGAATTTTCACGGCCGGTTAAAAATGTACCCGATTTAATCTGGTTACTACTCCTGCCCAGAAACTAGAATATGCATATAAGTATATATAGTATATTTGGATAGAAAACACTCTAAAGTTTCTAAAACTGTTTGAATGGTGTCTGAGTATAACAGAACTCATATGGCAGGCCAAAACCTGAGAAGATTCTATACAGGAAGTGCCCTGTCTGACAATTTGTTCTACTTCTAGGGCAGCTCTATCAAAAATACAGCATCTCTGCTGTAACGTGACATTTTCTAAGGCTTTCATTGGCTCTCAGAAGGCGCCAGAAAGTGGAATGAGAGCTCTGCAGTCTCTGGGCGAAAAACAGCAGGGGTTTTTGTGAGTGGTCCTTCTGAGGACAATGACACTGACGCGCGCGTGCACGAGACGGTTCCATTTTTTACTTTCAGTGTTTGAACGAATACAACGTAGCGCGGTTGGAATATTATCGCTATTTTACGAGAAAAATCGCATAAAAATTTCTTTCAAACAGCGTTTGACATGCTTCGAAGTACGGTAATGGAATATTTTTTACATTTTTTGTCACGAAACGCGCCGGCGCGTCACCCTTCGGATAGTGACTTGAACGCATGAACAAAACGGAGCTATTTGGATATAACTATGGATTATTTGGAACCAAAACAACATTTGTTGTTAAAGTAGAAGTCCTGGGAGTGCATTCTGACGAAGAACAGCAAAGGAAATCAAATTTTTCTTACAGTAAATCTGAGTTTGGTGAGGGCCAAACTTGGTGGGTGTCAAATTAGCTAGCCGTGATGGCCGGGCTATCTACTCAGAATATTGCAAAATGTGCTTTCACCAAAAAGCTATTTTAAAATCTGACACCGCGATTGCATAAAGGAGTTCTGTATCTATAATTCTTAAAATAATTGTTAATGTTTTTTGTCAACGTTAATCGTGAGTAATTTAGTAAATTCACCGGAAGTTTGCGGTGGGTATGCTAGTTCTGAACAAAACATGCTAATGTAAAAAGCTGGTTTTTGATATAAATATGAACTTGATTGAACAAAACATGCATGTATTGTATAACAATGTCCTAGGAGTGTCATCTGATGAAGATCATCAAAGGTTAGTGCTGCATTTAGCTGTGGTTTTGGTTTTTGTGACATATATGCTAGCTTGAAAAATGGGTGTCTGATTATTTCTGGCTGGGTACTCTCCTGACATAATCTAATGTTTTGCTTTCGCTGTAAAGCCTTTTTGAAATCGGACAATGTGGTTAGATAAAGGAGAGTCTTATCTTTCAAATGGTGTAAAATAGTCATATGTTTGAGAAATTGAAATGATAGTATTTTTAAGGTTTTTCGTATTTCGCGCCAGGCGCTACCATTGGATATTGGTGAGAGTCTGTCCATAAGAGGTTTAATCCCACTTTGTAACACAAAATGTGAAGAAATCCAAGGGGTCTGCATTCTTTAGCAAGGCACTGTATGTGTTGAACACTCAGGCTATGGCAATTAGGGAATAGGTCCTCTGGCATGTCGCTCTGCTGTATGCTCGCTGCGCTGTTGTGCACTGCAAGACTCCGATGAAGCAGTCAAATTCAAGTATGCTAAACCATTGTTTGTGACATCACGATGGCTGTCAGACATCGACGACAGACGATGCAATCGTAAATTATTATTAATAATATTGACCAATTGTAGTACACACACACAGCTCACCTGAAATTATCTGGAGGGCGTGGTTGCCGTCTGCGACAGAGATGCCTGCCAGGCTAAGGGCAGAGAGGGTGGAGTGGATGGCCAGGCACTCCAGAGAGCCCTCCCTCACCCCCGTGCCGTCCAGGTAGAGGGTCTGCAGGCTGGGGAGGGCCGCCAGGGCTGACACGTCTCTCACCTGACGGAGGAGGAGATATCATTATGCTGAGTGAAACAACTTATACCAGTGTTGGTTGTTGATGCCTAATGGTTCTGTCTGTATGAGTGTATGTTTGTGTGTTGAAATGCAGAGCTTTTGTGGTTGGGTGTGTGTGTGTGTGAATGATAGTGAACGCGAGAAAGAGAGTGAGAGAGCTACCTTGGTGTGTTTGACGCTGAGCAGTCGTAGCTGTGGCACACAGGCGGGCAGCGCTGCCAAGGTGGCCTCTGTGACCGAGGTCTGGTTCAGACTGAGCTGGGTGAGTGATGAAGGAGCAGACTGCAGGTACAGCACCATCCCTACATCGCTTACTTTGGTCTGGTCCAGTGACAGGAAAGACAGGCTCTTCAATCCTTGGAGACAAAGGGTACAGGGTGAGATAAAAAACACTTTACCTTAATCCTCCTTTCAAGTGTTCATTACTTTATACAGGAGTTGAACTATTGGGAATTTAAAATGGTTGACACTTACCTATAATGATGAATTCAATCATTTAAGTTAAAAACCCAATCATGCCATACTATGCTCCCCAAATTCATTAAATGTATTAATTAATTTTTTGTAATTTTTTTTTTACCTTGGTTGACTTTAAATCAGTTTATGCTTTGATCTAGTGTTCTTGCATGGGGTCATAGCAGGCTACTAGGTTATTAGGGGGGCCTTAAATCATTTCAGCGTTACAAAGCTAGCCCCTTCCTTCTCCCTTGACCTCTCCATTCCACATGAAAAACCTCATTCATCCACAGGCAGTCCATGCTGTAGCCAGGGTCTTATTCATTAGTTCACAAACCTTTCTTATTGGACAAGTGCAGGCATAGCCCCTCCCAGTTTCAGTCTGTTTTCTTCAGTTTGGTGCCTAGTGAATACAACCCAGGGTTAGAGAAGAGCCTCACCTGTGATGTGTTGCAGACAGGAGTCAGTTAGCTTGCTACAAGAGGTCAGGTTCAGGTGCTGCAGTTTCAGTAAGCTGCACAACACAGAGAGGCCTGTGTCTGGAAAACAGGAAGACAAAGAGAGAGAACCTTCAGTATCATAGCAACAATGCCTCAACATAACAGGCCATATGGTTCTTAAAGTGATAGCTCACCACTACATTTGGGTCATTCCACAAAAATAGTGCCTTTTGCGTCCTTTGATATTTGAAGTAGAAAATGTGCACCAATATTGAAGGCCTGTTATATTAAATGAAGAGCCCTTTAACCCTTTACTCTCGTGGAAATTGGCCTATCTGGATTGGGCCAGATTTTTATGTTTCTAACAAAGGAACTATGAAGAGCATTTGCATGACCATGGTTGCAATTGAAAGAGAACACTTTGGAGATGAGGAAATTATCTGACCAAAGGTGAGGACAACAGTTCACCTGACACAAGACTGAATCCAAACACTACACTGTTCATTTGACGTGCATTTTACACTCACTGTTCTTTTCACAGCATTTGTCAATAACGAAACCTGAAAACACTCTGGATACATTCAGTAACATAATAATATTCATTTACATTTGAGTACGCAAGATAAGAACAAACTATTACAAGTGTTTGAGTGAGAGGCCTAACTGGCTACACACACACACACCTCCAAACTGTGTTCCTAAGTAATTTCAACGCACTCAAGGAAAGAGCCTTCAACTAAAAGGTGTTTTTATTGCTCTCCTAGCTTTGCCATTGAGGTATTGAAGCAAGTACAATGGTAGTTTTTTTTGGTTTGGAACACAGCCCTGCGTCCCCACCAATACGCAATTACTGTTGTTGTTTACTCAATCCAAACATGTTCCATTAGAAATTGCAATCTTGGTCAGGTGGGCATTATTTGAAAGCTTATTTGATTGCCAACATGGTGAGCTATAAAGTTATAAAATACAATCTTACAGTGTTAGGCTTTCAAAAAGGCACATCAGACAAACAGATTGTAATTTTAATGAGCATAGAATGGGATCTTTGGTTGTATGACTAAGCGGTATTTTTTATAATCCTCATGTTTCAGAACACATTGATTCCTCTTGATTTACAGCATTTCTCTCACTGTGCAAAAGTATCCCAAACAGCGGGAGGGCTCGGGGCATCTTCTTGTCACGAGCGGTGCTCAAGTTTATTAACGGCTGTCAGTCAAAACCCATACAGAGTATTTTTTTTTATCTCGCCAGTTCATAAGACCTTCTCACGTATAGACTATTTCTTCCTAGACAATTGATTTCTGCCACTTATCACAGCGTCTTTGCCACTTATCACAGTGTCATTTCAGATCATTCTCCTCTTACTATTAATCAATTGATACCAAATACACAGCCTAATTATCGCCCTTGGCGGCTTAACTCACTACTGCTATCAGAAGAAACTTTTGTTGCTTTTACATAACCTAAAATTGTGCTATTTCTCTTATCTAAGGGGCCAAATTATTTTGCACAGCACAAGATTAAGGAAGTGCAATATTCAACACCTTGGGGAACTTCCAAATAAAATATTGGATATGGCATATTCACACTCAGATTTACTAAAACAACGTTTGACACTTCAGACGGAGTTTGGTCTTCTTTCAACTCAAACTCTAATAAGTAAATCTCGATAATAAAAAATGTAATTTTTTTAAAATGCAGCACACCAGCTGCATCAGAGAACAGCTAATTAAAACAATACCTGAGATAACTGACGAGCTGGGTAACGAATGTATTGATCATTTAGAGGTCAATTCAAGCTTTCGTAACTTTTACTCACAATTCTACATTTCGGAATGCGCTGGTAATGCTACCTTACTCGACACCTTCTTTAAGAACGTAGATATTCCTACAGTTGAACCTGAGACAGAGAGCTGTTCTTTTAACTCAGCAGCTGTAGAAGAGATTGTGTTGGCAATTAAATCTATGCAGTGTGGAAAATCCCCTGGACCCAACGGATTTCTGAGCGAATCCTTTAAAATATTCTCAGATCAACTCTCCTCTCTTGCTTTCCGTATTTGAGGAATCATTCTCCTCAAATTACCTTTGACAATGAGACAAGCATGTATTTCCCTTATTCTGAATAGGAAAAAGAATAAAACATTGTGTTTCATATAGGTCAATTTCTTTACTGAACTGCGATGTAAAGGTACTTTCTAAGATGATTGCCTGCCGTTTCGAGTCAGTCCTTCCCTCCATTATCTCTACAGATCAAACTGGTTTCATTAAAAATCGTCATTCTTTTTTCAACATCAGACGTCTTTATAATCCCTCTTCATCTGACACTCCAGAGATATTGTTATCACTGAGAAGGCATTTGATCGGGGGAAGTGGGATTAACTATTTGGATTCGGTCCCAATTTTATGTCCTGGATCAAAGTCCTTTACTCCTCCCCTATGGCTGCAGTATGCACAAATAATAACCTTTCATCCCATTTCCAACGTCAACGTGGGACAAAATAGGGTTGACCTCTATCCCCTCTGCTGTTTGCCATCGCAACTGAGCCTTTAGCCATAGCAATATGTAATAACACCACTATCAAAGGTATTCGAAGAGGTGGCTTAAGAACATAAAGTTTCACTCTATGCGGATGACATGCTTTTATACGTCTGACCCTGTAACTGGTCTTCCAGAGATCCAGGTTCTACTAAAAAGTTTAGAGATGATTATTAATCCTTCTTGCCATGCAAACTTATTTTAGTCAAGTGCCCTTCAGAGTGAATACACAGACATTTAAATTTCGCTCCCAGGGTGGTCTAGCACTTCTGAACTTTCAATATTATTACTGGGCAGCTAATATAAGAACCAATCTATATTGGATGACAGAAATCCCTGATGTTAAAGGCCGGAAATGGTTGACTTTGGAGATCTCAACCTGTGGCCCCACCGACTTAAAATGCCTTACTCTGCTCAAAACTTGCATTAGCTGAGCCTGCTTCAAATACACTAAAAACCCTATTGTGATACATTCTCTAAAAATCTGGAAACAGTTCAGGCGATCGTTTGGTCTCAGTGAATTTAACTTCTGCCCCATTATTAAAGAACCATACATTCTCTCCATCATTATTAAAGAACCATACATTCTCTCCATCATTATTAAAGAACCATACATTCTCTCCATCATTATTAAAGAACCATACATTCTCTCCATCATTATTAAAGAACCATAAATTCTCTCCATCATTATTAAAGAACCATACATTCTCTCCATCATTATTAAAGAACCATACATTCTCTCCATCATTATTAAAGAACCATACATTCTCTCCATCATTATTAAAGAACCATACATTCTCTCCATCATTATTAAAGAACCATACATTCTCTCCATCATTATTAAAGAACCATACATTCTCTCCATCATTATTAAAGAACCATACATTCTCTCCATCATTATTAAAGAACCATACATTCTCTCCATCATTATTAAAGAACCATACATTCTCTCCATCATTATTAAAGAACCATACATTCTCTCCATCATTATTAGACTGGGCGTCTCATATCTGCTCTGGAAAAGGGATCCCCTCACTGAACGACTTGTATATTGATTTGGACTTTGTATCTTTTGAACATTGAGTACAAAAGTTTAATATTCCTAGATCCCATTTCTTTAGATACCTGCAATTGCATAGTTTAGCATCTTCATACTCCAGTCACTTCCCATCACACCCACTTAACTCCCTTCTGGATTCTATTTTTAAAGTGAACCCTAATATCAAAGGGGGCATAAGCATGATCTATACGTTATTAAACTCGCACAATCTGGATTCCCTGAACTCTTAAGAACCAATGGGAAGAGGATTAATGTGAACAACTTTCAGACGAAACTTGGCAGAGTATACATAAGAGAATACATTCATCTATATGCTGTAATTCCATTTAAAATAGTTCAAAAAGGTAAAATTATCCAAGATTACACCAGATATACATCCCACTTGTGACTGATGTAAGCAGGCTCCTTCTACTTTATTGCACATGTTTTGGACATGCCCGAAATTGACAGATTTCTGGATATGCATTTTTTTTGTTTTCTAAGATACTGGAGACACCTATAGAAGCTTCTGCCTTTATTGCATTATTCAGAGTGGCACCACAGGAGGCTCCTCTAAACAGTTATATGGGCAATATGCTGGCATTTACTACTCTTCTAGCTAGACGTCACACTATTTAAGTGGAAGGATCGATTTCCTCCTACTTTTAACCATTGGATAAAGGAAGTTATGCAACATCTCAAGCTTGAGAAAATACGCTACTCTGTTAGGGGTTCTGCAATTACATTTTATAATATCTGGCAACCTTTCCTATCCTTTGTAGAAGAGATGGACCCAGCTAATTTCACAACTCCATAATCCAACCCAAATTATTTGTATCATTATTTTACTCTTTTTTAACTTTGTTTTACAATAGCTTTGTATTTTTTTTTTTACCATGCCTACTTTTAAGTCTGGTTTTGGAGTGGAGCATTGGGGTTGATTTGTTGGGGATCTGTGTGTTTTCTGCCCTCTACCTGTTCTTACTGTGTTATCTGTATAGTCCCAAAACATTTTTTTAAATGAGCTGGTCGAGCATAACACGGCAACCCTGTTACCCATAGATAAACAAGGTACACACATTTTGAGGATGAAGCTTGCATTCAATTGCCAATCCCTGTTCACACACACACACACACACACACACACACACACACACACACACACACACACACACACACACACACACACACACAATGGATTTATGGCTGATTTAAGATTAAAACGTCAACCCTTGTACAGTCAACCTTGTTACTTTATTTATGTGTGACTAACATGACTTTTTGGGCAAGTCTAAGAAGCGGTAAATCTGTTCTATGCTTCCTGTTCTTAAATTTTGTTTTGCGTCTTTTACTTTCGGTTTTGTACACAGCTTCAAAGAGCTTAAAATTAAAAATATATTTAATAGTGGTTTAGATGGACAATGATTCTCTACACTATACTTGCTTGTTTTGTCACAAACTGAAATTAGGCTAACTATTAGATTTTTTGCTACCAGGAAATTGCGGAGCGATTTCTGCAAAGTGCGTCTTTAATAGGCACTTACTATAGTCATTTTTGTATTTAGCCTCGAGACGGGAATACATGTGTTTTTATTAAGTGGAACATGTGCTCTTTGACAGAATGTAAAAATTTGGTGAAATCAAAATGTTTTTTACACTTCTCAAAAAGGCACGTGGTACGACCCATCTGTATTCCTTAAAACCTGTTTAGGATAGGGGGCAGTATTTTCACGGCCAGATGAAAAAACGTACCCGATTTAAACTGGTTACTACTCTTGCCCAGAATCGAGAATATGCATATTATTAGTAGATTTGGATAGAAAACACTCTGAAGTTTCTAAAACTGTTTGAATGGTGTCTGTGAGTATAACAGAACTCATACGAAAGGCAAAAACCTGAGAAAATTCCAAGCAGGAAGTGGACTGTCTGAGAATTGTAGTTCTTTTGATTCTCTATCGAAACTACAGTATCTGTGGGGTTACGTTGCACTTTCTAAGGCTTCCATTGGCTGTCTAAAGCCTTCAGAAAGTGGATTGAGCCTTCTCCTGTCTCTGGGCAGAGTATAGTGGCTCAGTTTCTCAGTGGTCTGCCTGGGGACAAAAAGATTGGATATGCGCGTTCCCGCGAGCACGCTGTTTTTCTTTTTCCTCCTTGAATGAATACACTATTGTCCGGTTGGAATATTATCGCTATTTTACGAGAAAAATACCATAAAAATTGATTTTAAACAGCGTTTGACATGCTTCTAAGTACGGTAATGGAACATTTCACTTTTTTTGTCTCGAAATACACTCGCGCGTTACCCTTTGGATAGTGACCTGAACGCACGAACAAAACTGAGGTATTTGGACATAACTATGGATTATTTGGAACAAAAACAAAATGTATTGTGGAAATAGCAGTCCTGGGAGTGCATTCTGACAAAGATCAGCAAAGGTAATACAATATTTCTAATACTAATTCTGAGTTTATGTTGCCCCGAACTTGGCGGGTGTCAAAATAGCTCGCCGTGATGGTGAGCTATGTACTCAGAATATTGAAAAATGTGCTTTCGCCGAAAAGCTATTTTAAAATCTGACACAGCGATTGCATAAAGGAGTTCTGTATGTATAATTCTTAAAATAATTGTTATGTATTTTGTAAACATTTTTTATTAGTATTTTTGTAAATTCACCAGAGGTTTTTGGTGGGAATACATGTTCTGAACATCACATGCCAATATAAAAAGCTGTTTTTGGATATAAATATGAACTTGATTGAACAAAACATACATGTATTGTATTACATAATGTCCTAGGAGTGTCATCTGATGAAGATCATCAAAGGTTAGTCCTTCATTTAGCTGTGTTTTGGGTTTTATTGACATATGTGCTTGCTTGGAAAATGGCTGTGTGATTATTTTGGTCTATGTACTCTCCTAACATAATCTAATGTTTTGCTTTCGCTGTAAAGCCTTTTTGAATCGGACAATGTGGTTACATCAAGGACAAGTGTATCTTTCAAATGGTGTAAAATAGTCGTATGTTTGAGAAATTGAAATTATTGTATTTTTGATGTTTTTGTATTTCGCGCCACGCTGTTCCATTGGATATTGGCAAAACGTTCTGCTAGCGGAACGCCTAGATGCAACAGGTTTTAACTTGACATTCATGTGGTGTTGACAATAGTGTTGCCATATAGCAAAAGTAGTGCACTATATACAGAATAGGGTGCCATTTGGGATGCATACTCAGTCAGTACCAACGCTGTCAAGGTAAAAGGTGTACCTGTGATGAGAGGAGAGTTGACCAGGCTCAGGTGCTTCAGTGCAGTGAAGGCCCGCAGCTGCCGGAGCAGCTCATTGGTAGAGTACGGGTAGCAGTTGAGGACAAATTTCTGCATTGGGCAGCCAAAAAAGAGCTCCAGGGTACGTGGGCGAAGGAGCCTCTCGCGGGACATGTGACTGAGCAGGAGCTCTGCCAGCTCAGGGGTCAGACATGACAGACTGCTGCTGTACTGCATGCTGGGAGCTGAGAGAGGAGGAAATGCATTTTCTATGCAGCTTTCCTGCCATGACATCTTTCTGTGATCTTGCTTAGGAATTTTTACACAACTGCAATAAACCACAACCAATATCATTGTATGTACAATTCTGACCATTTCGTTTGGCTAGGTCATTGTCTTAGCTAGCAGTGAGGCCCCTTTAACAATGTTTGAGTGCAAATAACAGTGTTGGACTTTAAAGTTGTTCTCTGACCTGTCATGAGGTTGACTGTGGCCCGGGTGGCCATGACACAAAGGGAGGGGACACTGGGCGTTCTGAAGGGTCTCTTGGGGGGAGACGGGTGGCCTTGGGAGGCCTGAGGGTCGTCCTGGGCGGCTCTCTGGAGGCGCTCTACTGCAGCCTGGCCCGCTGCCCCTGGCACCATGCGACCTGCAACCTCCTCTGGCTCCACTGCTGGGTCACCTACCACACCCTCCCTGAGAGAGACACACACACATTTGTATGTTCACATCAAGTCAACTAATTAAACAAAAGGGCACAAGGCTGCATCAAGATTCTCCACCCTTGTGTACACTTGCACACTCCCAGTCATGGATTGAACAATGGTGGAAAATTCCTCAAGCCAATGCTTACACAAATCCGATGCTTTAAATACATGACGGGGAATGTGCAAGTGCACACTGGCTAAAATGTGACAAAACTCTCGTATTTACAGAACAAGTCCATAGTAGCAATGTTTTGGTCCTGGGACCTTCCTCTGGTAGCATGCCATCAAGCCTACATGCCAAATCTGAAGTCTGAATGCCAACACATCAAATCTTACGGTTGACCTTTGGCACACGTCTACGTGTTCAACAAGCAAGTTTATAACAAGGCGTTGCAGTGCTGATCAAAACTCTACATTGACCAAAAAAATCCACTTTCTATAGTTACCCATTACATTTTGTTGGGGCAAAAATGGTTTTGTTACAGTCTAAATACTATGAGAAAATGGCTTTGTTCTTTTTTTATTTTATTTCACCTTTATTTAACCAGGTAGGCCAGTTGAGAACAAGTTCTCATTTACAACTGCGACCTGGTCAAGATAAAGCATAGCAGTGCGACAATAACAACACAAAGTTACACAAACAAATGTACAGTCAATAACACAAAAGAAAAGTAGAAAGATCTATGTACAGTTTGTGCAAATGGAGAAGAGTGGGAGGTAGGCATTAAACAGGCCATAGAGGCGAAAATAATTACAATTTAGCATTAATACTGGAGTGATATATGTGCAGATGATGTGCAAGTAGAGATACTGGGGTGCAAAAGAGCAAGAGGGTAAGTAATAATATGGGGATGTGGTAGTTGGGTGTGCTATTTACAGATTGGCTGTGTACAGGTAGTGATTGGTAAGCTGTTCTGACAGCTGATGCTTAAAGTTAGAGAGGGAGATATAAGACTCCAGCTTCAGAGATTTTTGCAATTCGTTCCAGTCATTTGCAAGTGATGGCTTTGGGGATGACCAATGAAATATACCTGCGCGTGCTACGGATGGGTGTTGCTATGTTGACTTATAGATGAACTGGAGCCAGTGGGTTTGGCGACGGATATGTAGTGAGGGCCAGCCAATGAGAGCATAGAGGTTGCAGTGGTGGGTAGTTTATGGGGCTTTGGTGATAAAACGGATGGCACTGTGATAGACTACATCCAGTTTGCTGTGTAGAGTGTTGGGGGCTACTTTGTAAATGACATCGCCGAAGTCAAGGATTGGTAGGATAGTCAGTTTTACGAGGGTATGTTTGGCGGCATGAGTGAAGGATGCTTTGTTGCGAAATAGGAAGACGATTATAGATTACATTTTGGATTGGAGACGCTTAATGTGAGTCTGGAAGGAGAGTTTACAGGCTAACCAGACACCTAGGTATTTGTAGTTGTCCACATATTCTAGGTCAGAACCGTCCAGAGTAGTGATGCTTGTCGGGCAGGAAGGTGCGGGCAGCAAATCGGTTGAAGAGCATGCACTTAGTTTTACTAGCATTTAAAAGCAGTTGGAGGCCACGGAAGGAGTGTTTTATGGCGTTGAAGCTCGTTTGAAGGTTTGTTAGCACAGTGTCCAAAGGGCAAGATGAATACAGAATGGCGTCGTCTGCGTAAAGGTGGATCAGAGAATCACCAGCAGCAAGAGCGACATCATTGATATATACAGAGAAAAGAGTCTGCCCGAGAGTCAGCCCATAGAGACTGCCAGAGGTCCGGACAACAGGCCCTCCGATTTGACACACTGAACTCTATCTGGACCCATTACGCACGCTGGCAATGATCGCTGAGATCCTGGTTAAAGACAACAGAAGTGTATTTAGAGGGCAAGTTGGTCAGGATGATATCTAAGAGGGTGCCCATGATTACAGATTTGGGGATGTACCTGGTAGGTTCCTTGATAATTTGTGTGAGATTGAGGGCATCTAGCTTAGATTGTAGGACGGCCGGGGTGTTAAGCAAGTCCCAGTTTAGGTCACCTAACAGTACGAACTCTGAAGGTAGATGGGCGGCGATCAATTCACATATGGTGTCCAGGGCACAGCTGGGGGCTGAAGGGGGTCTATAACAAGTGGCAACGGTGAGAGACTTGTTTCTGGAAAGGTGTATTTTTAAAAGAAGAAGCTCGAATTGTTTGGGCACAGACCTGGATAGTATGACAGAACTCTGCAGGCTAACTCCGCCACCTTTGTCAGTTCTATCTTGTCGGAAAATGTTATAGTTAGGGATGGAAATTTCAGGATTTTTGGTGGCCTTCCTAAGCCAGGATTCAGACAAGGCTAGGACATAGTTATAGTCTAAATGCTATGTATAAATGGTTTTGTTATAGTCTAAATGCTATGTAAAAATGGTTGAGTTGTATAGTGCCATTCAACTGGTAATTTTCCATGACTGTCTAGTTTTCCTCTTCTCACAGAGCAAAGGAGTGACTTGCTGCTGGCTCCTTTGCATCAGAGGCCTGCGCAAGGTTGAAATCTTCTTGCAGCTGAATAGGCTTTAAAGCACTCATCACTTCCCTCTCTTAGACATGTAGGCTGTGAGAACCCCTTAGGAGAGGCAAGCAGTTCTTTGTGTAAGAAGTATATAATGACTGTGCGTGACTAACTGAGTTTCCTGTGGAGGCGATAGCATGGCTATGATATAGGCTAGGTTTAGGCTGGGCACTCACCGGAGTCTGTTCCCCTGGTCTGGCCAATGGTGTCTGGGCTCCATCCGGTTCTCTGGGAAGAAGGGTAACCGGGGCATACCTGCTGGAGTTGAAGGTCCAATGCAGAAATTTTTATCTCAATATCAAACCAATTTCTGGGTAACAATTAAGTACCTCACTGTGATTGTTTTTGACCATTTTAAATGAAAACCAACAAGCTTCTTAGCAAGAATTTTGCTAGGATTGTCTGGGAGTGGAAAACTGAACATTAGCTGTCATTGCCTGAGAGGTTTGGAACTCTTTATTATAGGTCCATTAGCTAATTTACCACCTGATGATGTCACCACTAAAACAGTGGGATAAAGCTTTTCACACAACTCTTACACTAAAAGGGCATTATCATAATTGTCACAGTATTATCCCAACCTCGTGGTGTGGAAATATAAAAACACAGAAAAAAAAAGAAAATCATGTTTTTGACTGCACTGGGCCTTTAACCACAGTTATTACTTAAGGCCTTTATAATACAGAAACACTCAACACGCACACCAAAATCTCTATTAATTCTAACAGCGATACAGGTTGAATTACTTCAGAAAAATATCAAAACTACTTAACAATCTGAATGAATGTCTTCAAGACATAGGCCATCACATGCCTCTCACCAACATATTCTCTACAATCACAATCTTCATCTTCATCTGTGACTGTAAAAAGGAATCCCCGGCAACGAGCTTCACAAACTCAGTGTCACACACAGATTACTGTCTGTCAGAATACCTCAGAGAGACAGCTTTTTTGTTGTTGTTGATGAGTGCAGCGCCAACCGGTGAAAGTGGGACAGTCGGGGGCATTCACCTGCTATTTCCCAATCAAAGTAGCTTTCTCACAGTCAGAGAGGCGATAGAAAGGAGATCTCACATCATTAACTGCCCAGTTGGCTCACTATCATGACCGCAGCCAAGGAAGGTTAGTTCAATGGATTTCTACACACTGGTTTACTTGACTTGCTGTACTGCTGACAGTAGATTAAATCCTACTGCAAATGGGGCTGCAGTGGTCATCAAGTTCAACGCCATGATCATTTGTGCAACAACTGTTACAGAGAGTGAGAGGGGTCATCTGTTTCAGACTGCAAAGAACAGAGTTCAGAGGAAAGAGAAAAGAAAGAGAGGAAGGGCTGAGAGTCAGGGACAGGGCACAGGGTAAGAGTCAATTCCAAACAGAGGTGGCAGTACCATTGAAGGGGAAGGGTGGCTCTCCCCCCCCCTCTGGCAGCTCTTCATCTTCTGAGCTGGCAGCCTCCTCTGCATCACCAGGATTCAGCTTCTGGCCACGTCCTGTCAGTAAAAAAACAGCATCAAAACTTTGGTGTAGAGTGAAGTTGACGCTAGATGCTAATCTTGGGTCAGTTTCACATTTTCCCCACTCATGGTTAAGGTTAGGATTGGGGGACAGGAAGCTGATCCTAGATCTGAACCTATGGGAAACTGCACATTCAGCTAACCCAGAGAATGCCTGAAAGAAACGCAGTGCCTGTAATGGTGTTATGGTGTCATCACAAAGTGATGCCTCAAACTAGTGGGTCCATAATGTAATTGCCTGCGTACGTAAGGCAATTATACAGCACTACAGGGTACAGAATAACCATTTATACTCCAAGGAAATACATTTCTAAAGGTAGAAAAATACCTGACAAGTCATCAACTAGGATATTGAAGATGGCTGTGAGTGGATAAATTACATTCTGAATGGGATCTCCATGTGCCACAATCTTACCCCAGGAGTGAGAAGGTCCGGTCACTGGGGGACCAACACCGGGGATGCCTGCGTAGCCCACTGCTTCTTCCCACAACAGGTGAGGCAGAGGTGGGGGCAGAGCGGGATCCTCCATCCCTCCCTCCTCCAGCACTGGTATCTGTGGCTGGGGAGGCGCAGGAGGTGGAACCACCCCCTCCTCCTGGCCCAATAAGAGGTGTGCAGCTGGGCTGGGTGGGTCCAGGGGTGTCTCTGGTGGCGTGGTCTGGATGCAGAGGGCAGCATTGGGCATGAGCCCCAGGGAGCGCAGGGAGCAGGCCAACTCTGCCTCCCCAAAGCGTTTCCGCGGAAACCCCTGGAGGAGAGAGAAGGAAGCCAGGGAGGGGTGGCGCCCAGAGATGTGCTCCACCACACTGCGCAGAGGGGCGTCGGCTGGGAAGCGCTCCCTCATGGACTCCCCAGAGGGAAGCCGGATCTACAGGGACACAGAGAGAGGGTGAAACCTCCATTATATCATACCACCTCAATCTCCATCTAAACGAGGCTACACAATTCATGCACGCCTCTCCAATAAAACAATAGGGATGCTCTCAAGTCAACATTCAAGACGAAAGTCTACCTATTCAGCTAGGCATATGTAAACATTGCCAGAGGAGGAGGGTATAGCCTCACCATGAGGATGCAGTTGTGTTCCACACTGGTCTGGACCGTACCCCCCAGCCTCTGGCCTTGGCTGCTCTCTGGAGGGGACATGGTCTCAGTGGGGGTGCTCGGCTGGGTCTTCTCCTGCAAGCTTCTCCGGTCCTCTGCAATACGCTTCAGCACCAGCTCACGCTCCTGAGGGAACAACACATACAGTACCAGTCAAAAGTTTAGACACACCTACTCATTCAAGGGTTTTTCTTTAGTTTTACTATTTTCTACATTGTAGAATAATAGTGAAAACATCAAAACTATGAAATAACACATATAGAATCATCTAGTAACCAAAAAAAAGTGTTAATTCAAATTATACTTGAGATTCCTCAAAGTAGCCACCCTTTGCCTTGATGACAGCTTTGCACACACTTGGCATTCTCTCAACCAGCTTCATGAGGAATGCTTTTCCAACAGTCTTGAAGGAGTTCTCACTTGCGCTAAGCACTTGTTAGGTGATTTTCCTTCACTCTTCGGTCCAACTCATCCCAAACCATCTCAATTGGGTTGAGGTTGGGTGATTGCAGTGGCCAGGTCATCTGATGCAGCACTCCATCACTCTCCTTCTTGGTCAAACAACCCTTATACAGCCTGGAGGTGTGTTTTGGGACACAGTCCCACTAAGCGAAAGCAGATGGGATGGAGTACCGCTGCAGAATGCTGTGGTAGCCATGCTGGTTAAGGGTGTCTTGAATTCTAAATAAATCACAGACAGTGTCACCAGCAAAGCACACTCACACCATCTCCGCAGCCATGGAAGGTTAGTTCAGTGGACTTCTACACTGGTTCACTTGACCTGCTGTAAAAAAATAAAGATTCCCAAGGGACAGTAGAATAAATCCTACTGCAAATGGGGCTGCAGTGGTCATCAAGTTCAAAGCCATGGTCATTTGTGTAACAACTGTTACAGAGAGTGAGAGGGGTCATCTGTTTTAGACTGCAAAGATGTTTAATGTCCATTGCTTGTGTTTCTTGACCCAAGAAAGTCTTCTTATTGGTTTCCTTTAGTAGAGGTTTCTTTTCAGTAACTCGACCATGAAGGCCTGATTCATGCAGTCTCCTCTGAACAGTTGATGTTTAGATGAGTCTGTTACATCCCAAGTATTTACTTGGGCTGCAATCTGAGGTGCAGTTAATAACTCTCATGAACTCTCTTCAGCAGAGGTAACTCTGGGTCTTCCTTTCCTGTGGTGGTCCTCATGAGAGCTCATTTCATCATAGCGCTTGATGGTTTTTGCAACTGTACTTGAAGAAACTGTCAAAGTTCTTAAAATGTTCCTTACTGACTGACCTTCATGTCTTAAAGTAATGATGGGCTGTTGTTTCTCTTTGCTTATTTGAGCTGTTCTTGCCATAATATGGACTTGGTCTTTTACCAAATAGGGCTATCTTCTGTATACCACCCCATACCTTGTCACAACACAACTGATTGCCTCAAACACATTAAGAAGGAAAGAAATTCCACAAATGAACTTAACAAGGCATAACTGTTAATTGAAATGCATTTCAGGTGACTACCTCATGAAGCTGGTTGAGAGATGCCAAGAGTGTGCAAAGCTGTCATCAAGGCAAAGGGTGGCTACTTTGAAGAATCTTAAATATAAAATAAATGTTGATTTGTTTAAGAGTTTTTTGGTTACTAAATGATTCCATGTGTTATTTCATAGTGAAGACATCAAAACTATTATTCTACAATGTAGAAAATAGTAAAAATAAAGAAAAACCCTGGAATGAGTAGGTGTGTCCAAACTTTTGACTGGTACAGTACTGTATGTCAGGTATCATGTCATGTCTGAGTGTGACTTGTTTGCAAAAAGGCAGAAGATATAGTCTCAATGATTTGAATAAACCAATATTCCGTATCAATTGTGTGCAATGAAGTATGTAACACTAGCAAGTACCACCCTGTGGCTATGCGGAGTGTGTTTATGTGTGTGTGTGTGTGTGTGTGTGTGTGTGTGTGTGTGTGTGTGTGTGTGTGTGTGTGTGTGTGTGTGTGTGTGTGTGCTCAGTGTGTTTCAGCTGATCCATCAGGCAGGTGCTGCTGACCTGTTTCTTCTGCCTCCTCTCATTCCTGGCCTCGTTGGCCACACGCATCCTCTGCTGCTCCTGGAAGTCACTCTTGTCCTGCCTGATACGGGACTCCAACGGCGGGGTGTCTGTGGATGGACTGGAGGGCTGTGGGGGTCCCAGGACTAAAGCGGGGCCTTCAGGCACACGTTAGAAACAGAGTGGCCGAGCGGTCTAAGCCGCTGCCTCTGAAGCACATGTACTGTATGTTGTACCGCTGCCAGGATGGGTTCAAATCCATCTCAATTCTCTTTCAGCACGCTTTCCTTTCACCTCTATCTATCCAATAAAACTTACAAAATACTTTTATTTTATTTTTTTATTTTATTTTTTTTACATTGGAAACAGAAAGAACTGTCCTGAAATAAAGGGTCAAATACCTAGCTGCTATGCCCGGAGTAGGTGGATGTTTAGCCTCAAGCTTCAGTAAAGTAATACATTTAAGGCTACAATTATAAGCCAGAAATGTGTCTGGGGTGTACTGAAATAGCATCACTATATAACAAATAAGCAGTCTTGGAAAGATGGAGGGAGATAAGCTTGGAAACAAAAAGCTTGGATAATTCCTGCAAATTATACAGAATGGCCTGTCCTGTACAAAGTTCCCTTGTATCTGCAGCTGGAAACCAGGTAGCATCCCCCAAATTCCAGAGCGTGGACTGAAGAGTCCATTCTTGTCTGTAAAATTCTGAACAGTCCCTTCACAAGTCAGAATGTTGAATACATTTCATTTGAACTTACTCTACCGGTTGTCCGCTGATCCCATCGTTGTTGGAAAGTTTAAACAAAATATCCACAGGAAAGTATCATTAAACTGACTTCAAAAACACAGGTTTCTGTGTGCTGCTCCCACGATTGTTTGTTCATCACCTGAGGCACGCGCACAAGAGTTAAGTACATGCACACGATGCATGCATACTAACCAAAGTCTTGCAGGCTTCTACATGGATTTGCGCATGTACCAGGTGATGAAATCTCAACGGCAGTACAAGCGTTTTGAAAAGCTTGATTAATAATATACATTTCTAGAGTCATAAGGAACAACCGCACAGACAACAGGTAGAGTTTTTAACATTCTGGCTTGTATAGCAGTCTCAGACTAATACCTGCTACCACAGTCTGATAAATTAGGCTACAAACAAGGCAAAGCCAGTCTGCTGCTAGAAGTTTTACAAGACAGGTATTTGACTTGTACAAAAGGGGTAAATGACTGAGCAGGGGTCAATTGTGCACAATAAGACACAGGACTATTACATTACAGTATGCAATCAACCATTGGAAACAAATGTCTAATGACTCTTAAAAAATGGTGTGACATACCTCTACTGTCAGTGTGCGATGTCTGTGATGTGCTTGGGGGGCAAGAGCTCCCTGCATCTTTGGGAGGGTTGAATGCAGCAAATGGTGTTCCAACTGGCTGGGATGGATTTTTGACCAGCTTGTGCCTCAGATTTTCACCTTGTAAGAGCCTACCATAAACACATTGAGAAAATATAGAAAAACAACATTCAATATTTGACATGTTCAATTATTGACAACACTTGTCAGTTATCAATCCTGTTTGACATTGGAAAACATAGTTCCTTGCCTGTCCATTATAACAGGGTTATGGTTTGGGAGGACTCACCATTCAGCTGCGTCAGGCACAGAGAAGTGTCCTGCCTGCAAGGCAGACTGGATCTGCTCCTCACTGAAGCCCATCTCACACAGGGTACGGAACAACTCCCCAATAGTCTGCAACACAACAATGCCATAGGGTGTGAGAAACAGGAAAAAGTCCTAAGAAAAGGCGAGCCTACATGTACAGTATGCATAAACCGACTCTTGCCCTGCAAAGGGTGCCCCTGGTTTCTTTGAGCAGATCAAACCAGAAGATGCCCTACAAAGACAAATCAGTAGGTAACAACTTAACAGTGTCACTGATGACTCAAAGAAGTGAAGTGTGACTGATGAAGAGTGCCTCTGATTTTTTCACAAGTTAGACCAAAGACAGCAGCTGATTGAAGCTAGCTAGCCTAACGTTAGATATTATGGGGAAATGCTGTGCTGTCAGACAAGCTTGTTTTCTAGGTCTGATGAAGCTCAACAGTTTCCCATGTATTTTCAACTAGTTAGCTAGCTAAATTGGTATCTAGCTGTATTGTTTACTTCCAATGCCCAGGAATTAGCTATGAGCTCTTGAACTTAGCAAAACAAATAGATAGATAGCTAGATTCTTACTTGATTACATTACACAGCACAGGTAGTTAGCGCCAGAGTCATATGGCTCTGGTTAGCACTAACGTTAGCTAGTTAGCTCTCTAGATTATAAACTTCAAAGTGTCATGACGACAGTCAATCACTCGGTCTATACTCCCCTTCTTCAGGGAAATTATAAAAGTCTGGGTATTTTATTTTCATCTCACTCTAACCTCAGGCTCCCGAGTGGCGCAGCGATCTAAGGCACTGCATCTCTGTGCTAGAGGTGTCACTACAGACCCTCGTTCGATTCCAGGCTGTATCACAACCAGCCGTGATTGGGAGTCACATAGGACAGTGCACAATTGGCCCAGAGTCATCCAGATTAGGATTTTGTCAGGGTAGGCCTTCATTGTAAAAAATAATGTATTCTTAACTTATTTTCCTAATTAAATAAAGGTTAAATAAATATTAAATAAACTAAACAGGGCTATTTGGCTTTGTATCTTGCTGTAGATCAGGGGTTCCCAAACTCCTTCACTAGGAGGCCCCCCTACTAGCATTGCGGAACTTCCCGCGCACGCGCAATGCCTATTTTTATGGGCACAAGTGCTGCTCGTGACAAACTGTTCACACCCCTCCTGTTGGTGTACAGAATTTAGCGGTTTTAAACCTAATTTTCTTACAATTCTAAACATTTTGCCATGTCTAATGTGTAGTCATGTGATATTTGAATGACAAAAAAAATGACAACAATATCTATGGGCTAAAAAACTAAATAAAAAAAGCGTTAGCTGACTTGAGCTAGTTGATCTGGACAATAGCTCTAAGGTAACGTTAGGCAATGACTAAAATGAACTGATGACGAAATTCTACTATAAACAACTTTCAAGAGTAACTTTAAAGCCGGACTGAGTTACTTTCAAATAAAAAAGTAACATATTTTTTTTTGGTGTGTGTGGGGGGTGGGAGGGCGTGCCCCCCTGCCAACCCCTGGGGCCACGACCCACAGTTTTGGAACCACTGCTGTAGATAACCAACTCCGGGAATTTACAATGGAGGAGGTGCTAACGAAGAAAGCTAACGTTAGCTAGCTAGGTAGCTAGTCGTCCTTTTTAGAATCTGAGTGGAAGACAATGGTAACAGTCTGATGTATTAGCCAGCTAGCTACTACTGTACCAACTGTTGTCTTAGTTGTCAAGTCATAACTGTTATTCTTTAGAATTGTCTGAGTCTTACCGGAGTGGAATCCATACTTTCAGTTTCAGTGATTCTTCGGGTCTCTAATGAACCCCACTGTTATTCTTTTTTCCCTAGATTGTTCTTCTTCAAAGTTTTATCGAAGACCACACATATTATTGTATTGCCGCCACCTACTGTACGGGGTCTTCGTCGATATGACTGCGATCCACAAGCAAATGCTATATGGGCATGCTGCCACCTACTGTTTTGGCTGTATATCAGACCAAATAATTAACAAAATAAACGAAATAAAAAAAACTCAATGTACTCCTTTATTCAGATTCAACTGCCAACGCCCATCCCTACAAACTCTGGGGCCTGAAAAGGGAGAGCACCTTTGGACAGCATTCTTTGCAATGTTTTGGCAGTGAAGTCCTGGAATCGCAAAAACCTTTCAGCCGCAGATACTATTATGTCCAGTTTTCCTCAACTGTTGAACAACACTCCAGTCTGCAGAGCATCCTCTGCCATATCTTCAGCTACCCTCGCCCCTTCAACTATTTCACATGCCTCCGTGTAAGATACCTGCTGTATAGCCCTGACCCTTTTTCTAGCAGAACGCTGTTGACAACGTTTTTCTTCTTCTTTGGTATTATGGCGGTCCGCAAACAAATGTTATAGGTGCATGCCGCCACCTACTGTATTGGCTGTGTATCAGCCTACTATTCTGCAGTATGAATTAATTACACTTTGTGAAAAAATTGCCCTACCAACTAACCCTGCACCCATTAAAACCTCACCACTATCTGATACTACTCCAGGCCCAGCCAGGTCACCCGTGATACAAGTCAGCATCCATCCATGTCTGAGGACTTTAGGAGATGACGTGGAAAACGGACACTAGGGGCAATAGAGATGGCGGATGGGCGTAAGTATCTGCCTCTGATTCTAAATATTGAATCCTGCAATAGAAAGTTATTTCTTATATTTCTGTTTTAAGCCCATCCCAAATCTTAACACTTACCTTAACCATTCTAAGTTAATGCCAAACTTAACCCTGACATAAACAATTTGGAGTTAGTGCCTAAACTTAACCTTAAACACTTTGTAATGTGACATTTGCAATAACTTTGATGTTTAAGAAACATGGATGAACGTCTAATTCTGACGTGAGACTGTGAGAGCTAGTTGACAGGCCAGCAGCCTGGGAGGACAGGACACTATCATTCAAAACATCTTGTAACTCTTCTGTGATCTCCTACAACCAAGTACTTCTCTCCAGCTGCCACCACAACATCTATCCTCTTTGATTTACGTTCCATTCCTGTGGTACAATTGACAACCATGGCCATGAACACACAGAAAAACAACCTTAAGCACATTTTATTCCTATCACTCTCTATTGGCCTCAGCCTACTCACAGGGAACCTCTTAGGATCTCTCACCCTGGACCCATCTTCCTCTACTACTCTCTTCACTGCCTCAGCATATGACATCTTCTGCACTACTCTGATCCTGGCAACCTCAACCTGCCATTCTTTCACCAGACACCTCTGATCTCCAGCACCATGGGCACCCCTACAGTTTACATACACAACTTCTTTCAGATATAATACACATTCCTTTGTCTCATGTCGTCTTGCACACTTCTCACATCTAGGAATCTCCTCCCTACAAGCTGCTGCCACATGACCATAAGCTTGACACCTGAAACACCGCAATGGATTCGGGACAAAAGCTCTCACAGGACACTGACACATCCTAACTTGACTTTATCTGGTAAAAACTCTGCATCAAAATGCAGTAGTGCAAATAGTGTCTTCTCTGTTTCACCACGCTCTCCACTGGGTCTGCGTCACACCAAACGGCAGGCATCAGAGACACCAACAATCTTCAATTGGCCCTCCTCAACACCATTCCAGTTATCACTCCTTTCAACTGCTCCCTGCTCCGCAGAGGAAAGCAATTCACGGTTCTTGTCCCTAGTCGTGGTGCGGAGCCCATGCTCCCTCTGGACGGAAGAAAAACAAAAATCCACACGATTCCACTTCCAGTCACTTTCACCAACCCAACATTCCCCAACCTCTTCTTCACCCAACCTGACACCACATATGGATCAGCCAGAAGGCAAGGATCCATTCTCTCCAAAAATCACACTCCCACAGGACAAAAAACATCTTTATCACCATCGGGACGAGGCTCAAACTCTGCAGTCTTCACCACACCTGCCACCGCAATTCATTCATCCTCACTCTTATCATGTTCAATTTCCTTCTGCAGCACTCCATATTTACTCTTAATATGTCCACTTTTTTCCTTTTTTTCCTGTCTACGTTCTTACTGACCTCAAAAGGTTCCCCTGACTCCATCTCCAAGTCTGGCAACCATTAGTGCATACTCGCTATCTTGTGCTAAACCTGTTGACTTGCCTGTCAAGGAAAGATTAGTAACCAGCCAATGGCTATGTTATAGAACATGATATGAACCTATCAATACTGCTGATAGGTGTGGGAAACACTCCCAAATATCAATCAACACTAAACCACCAGTGTTATGATACTGATGGTATTTTGCCACAAATGTGTTTACATTTCTACCATTGTGGCTAGATGGTATAGGCCTACAGCTTCATCTAGTGGTCATGTCAGTGACAACAGTTGTTGATAACTGTAGCTAATCCTAAACCTTTTCCGAACCTTAATCTCATTCTCCTAACCTGCTACGTTAATTCACCTAACCTGCTGCGTCAATTCTCCCAATCTGACAAGCTAATTCACCTAACCTGCCACGTTAATTATCCTAACCTAAACAAACCATCTGTGGCAACGTACCATCAATATCACCACACTAGTATTATAGAATTTGAACATTTATTTACAAGCTACACCCAAACCAGAGTTTCTAACCGTACTGTCTTTGCCCAAACGTTTCAACACTTCATCGTACTATCGATGTAAATGTAGCAATGTAAGACAAGACAGTCAGAAAATTATAATCTACAATAAGCAGCAGCTAGCTCATGATTCTTAAAAATAAAATGTGTCACTTTATTTGAACAGCAGGGGTCCCGTTTGCTCCATTTATTCTCCTGTTACCATGGTTTTTGCACAGTACAGCGCTGTCTGAAAGAAAATATTATTAGTTAGTGCAGTGTCCCCTGTATGAATACTTGTCACAAAAATAAGAGTGGACTTGATCTATGATGACATATACGCTACTATAGACAATTCAACTCAAATCGCGAAATATATGCCTCTGATGTCTTGACTAATGTATTCATGATATATAATTATAAATATCCAGTTTTGTTTTGGGATGATCACGTAATTCACCTTTAATTAGAGGAAAAAAGACACCAGTGATAGAGCCATCACAAAAAAATATGTAAATGCAGGCTATTTTTGGGTGATAAAATCTTTATCTTTCAGCCAATTGAGAAACAGATGTATCTCGATTAAGAAAGCTAAATCAAAATACTTACTAAGCTCCATCTCAGACTCTGCTGGTGATCCTTCAAAATTTGGGAAAACAGTAAATGCACTGAAGCATACAAATTCCTAAGCAAGTTCTTTCTCTCTGGCATCTGGCAAGGTTTGGAAGGCAGTCCATGTATTCCCCCTTCATAAAGGTGATGACCCTTGTGGCCTAAATAATTATTGCCCTATTTCTAAACTTTCTTGAGTAGCTAAAATATTACACTGAAGAAAAATATAAACAGAACAATTTCAAAGATTTTACTGAGTTACAGTTCATATAAGGAAATCAGTAAATTAAAATAAATAAATTAGGACATAATATGTTGATTTCACATGATAGGGAATACAGATATGCATCAAATCAAATGTATTTATATAGCCCATTTTACATCAGCTGATATCTCAAAGTGCTGTACAGAAACCCAGCCTAAAACCCCAAACAGCAAGCAATGCAGGTGTAGAAGCACGGTGGCTAGGAAAAACTCCCTAGAAAGGCCAAAACCTAGGAAGAAACCTAGAGAGGAACCAGGCTATGAGGGGTGGCCAGTCCTCTTCTGGCTGTGTCGGGTGGAGATTATAACAGAACATGGCCAAAATGTTCAAATGTTCATAAATGACCAGCATGGTCAAATAACAATAATCACAGTAGTTGTTGAGGGTGCAACAAGTCAGCAACTCAAGAGTAAGTGTCAGTTGGCTTTTTCATAGCCGATCATTGAGAGTATCTCTACCGCTCCTGCTGTCTCTAGAGAGTTGAAAACAGCAGGTCTGGGACAGGTAGCACATCCGGTGAACAGGTCAGGGTTCCATAGCCGCAGGCAGAACAGTTAACTGGAGCAGCAGCACTGCCAGGTGGACTAGGGACAGCAAGGAGTCATCATGCCAGGTAGTCCTGAGGCATGGTCCTAGGGCTCAGGTCCTCCAAGAGAGAGAAAGAAAGAAAAAGAGAATTAGAGAAAGCACATTTAAATTCACACAGGACACTGGATAAGACAAGATAAATACTCCAGATGTAACAGACTGACCCTAGCCCCCGACACATAAACTACTGCAGCATAAATACTGGAGGCTGAGACAGGAGGGGTCAGGAGACACTGTGGCCCCATCCGATGATACCCCCGGACAGGGCCAAACAGGCAGGATATAACCCCACCCACTTTGCCAAAGCACAGCCCCCACACCACTAGAGGGATATCTCCAACCACCAACTTACCATCCTGAGACAAGGCCGAGTATAGCCCACAAAGATCTCCGCCACGGCACAACCCAAGGTGGGGCGCCAACCCGGCGGATGAATGGCACAACAATGGATCTGTTGGTTCCATAATTTAAAAAATGTACGGGCGTGGATCAAAAACTAGTCAGTATCTGGTGTGACCATCATTTCCCTCATCTCCTTCGCATATAGTTGATCAGACTGTTGATTGTGACCTGTGGAATGTTGTACCACTCTTCAATGACTGTGAGAAGTTGCTGGATATTGGCGGGAACTGGAACGCTGTCGTTTACTTCGATCCAGAGTATCCCAAACATGCTCAATGGGTGACGTCTGGTGAGTATGCAGGCAATGGAAAAACTGGGCCATTTTCAGCTTCCAGGAATTGTGTACAGATCCTTGCAACATGGGGCCATGCATTATCATGCTGAAACATGAGGTGATGGCGGCGGATGAATGGCACAACAATGGGCCTCAGGATCTCGTCACGGTATCTCTGTGTATTCAAATTCCATTGATAGAATGCAATTGTGTTCATTGTCCGTAGCTTATGCCTTCCCATACCATAACCCCACCGGCACCATGAGGCACTCTGTTCACAACGTTGACATCAGCAAACTGCTCGCCCACACGACACCATACACACTTTCTGCCATCTACCCGGTACAGTTGAAACCGGGATTCATCCATGAAGAGCACACTTCTCCAGCGTGCCAGTTATGGTTATGTCACCGAACTGCAGTCAGGTTAAGATGCTGTTGATGACGACAAGCACGCAGATGAGCTTCCCGGAGAAGGTTTGACAGTTTTTGCAGAAATTATTTTGTTGTGCAAACCCACAGTTTCATCAGCTGGGTGGCTGGTCTCAGACGATCCCACAGGTGAAGAAGCCAGATGTTGATGTCCTGGGCTGGCATGGGTACACATGGTCTGTGGTTGTGAGGCCGGTTTGACGTACTGACAAATTCTCTAAATCGACATTGGAGGCGGCTTATGGTAGAGATGAACATTACATTCTCTGGCAACAGCTCTGGTGGACATTCCTGCAGTCAGCATGCCAAATGCATGCTCCCTCAAATCTTGACATCTGTGTCATTGTGTTCTGTGACAAAACTGCACATTTAAGAGTGGCCTTTTATTGTCCCCAGCACAAGGTGCACCTGTGTAATGATCATGCTGTTCAATCACAGTTTCTTGATATGCCACACCCGTCAGGATTATCTAGGCAAATGAGAAATGCTCACTAACAGGAACGTAAACAAATTTGTGCACAGAATCTGAGAGAAAAGCTTTTTGTGTGCATGGAACATTTCTATGATCTTTTATTTCAGCTCATGAAATATGGGACCAACACCTTGTTGACCACATCCCACTTCTGACACCAATGTAATGAAACAGGCAGGGAGCAGGTCTCGAAACCCTCAACCTTCTAGCCCGAAATCCAACACGCTATCGACTGTGCCACAAAAGCATGCTCAAGCGACAGAGTCGATAGCCACGCTTATAAACCCAGGGTCGTTACAATATGTTGCGTTTATATTTTTGTTCAGTATATAATCCTTGATTCATTCTCAGCTAAGATCTTTATTTTCTTTGAAAGGTATTCTACATGTACATCAGTCGGGTTTTAGACAATGCCATAGTACTATCTCTGCTCCATCCCTATTTTTAAATGATGTGGTTGAATTAGGAGCGAGTGATCAATAGGATCGAAGGCCTTTGACAGGTCAATGAAGAGGGCAGCACAATGTTGCTTTTTATCCATACAATTAGAGACTTTCCTCAATTGGGCCTAGACCAGGCTGCATGTAACTGGTTTAACAATGACTTTACAGATACAAATTTAGTTCTATCTACTGATGTTTGTTAAATCAGGTTTCCTGGATATTACCAATGGTGTCCCGCAGGGGTCGATTCTGGGTCCTGTACTCTTTACTGTTTACATTAACAATATTGACTTGCATGTAAAAAATTGTACCCTGCACTTGTACGCCGATGATACTGTTGTTTATGTTATTGCCCCCATGATTGACCAGGCTCTATCTGAACTACAGTCTGCCTTCATTGTATTACAGAAAAACTTTTTGGACCTGAAATTAGTATGAATGCAGGTAAAACTAAGTATATGTTGTTCTCTAGAGCGCATAAAAACAACTCTGATGATTTAAACATATGTACTTGGATGGTGTCCATATTGATCGTGTCCCTGCTTACAAATATCTGGGCATCTGGACAGATGAAAAGCGGTCTTTAAAAAATTATATTTCTGAGTTAAGAAGCTGAGAATAAAAATGTGCTTCTTCTACAGAAATAGGTCATGCCTATCGCTAACCTGTGGGTGTCTCAGGGGGAGTTGGGATATGCAACAGAAGAAATATAAGCACCCCACATGTGCATGTGTCTGCTCAAACGGTCAGAAACAGACTCCATGAGGGTGGTATGAGGGCCCGACGTCCACAGGTGGGGGTTGTGCTTACAGCCCAACACCGTGCAGGACGTTTGGCATTTGCCAGAGAACACCAAGATTGGCAAATTCGCCACTGGCGCCCTGTGCTCTTCACAGATGAAAGCAGGTTCACACTGAGCACGTGACGGACGTGATAGAGTCTGGAGACGCCGTGGAGAACGTTCTGCTGCCTGCAACATCCTCCAGCATGACCGGTTTGGCGGTGGGTCAGTCATGGTGTGGGGTGGCATTTCTTTGGGGGGCCGCACAGCCCTCCATGTGCTCGCCAGAGGTAGCCTGACTGCCATTAGGTACCGAGATGAGATCCTCAGACCCCTTGTGAGACCATATGCTGGTGCGGTTGGCCCTGGGTTCCTCCTAATGCAAGACAATGCTAGACCTCATGTGGCTGGAGTGTGTCAGCAGTTCCTGCAAGAGGAAGGCATTGATGCTATGGACTGGCCCGCCCGTTCCCCAGACCTGAATCCAATTGAGCACATCTGGGACATCATGTCTCGCTCCATCCACCAACGCCACGTTGCACCACAGACTGTCCAGGAGTTGGCGGATGCTTTAGTTCAGGTCTGGGAGGAGATCCCTCAGGAGACCATCCGCCACCTCCTCAGGAGCATGCCCAGGCGTTGTAGGGAGGTCATACAGGCACGTGGAGGCCACACACACTACTGAGCGTCATTTTGACTTGTTTTAAGGACATTACATCAAAGTCGGATCAGCCTGTAGTGTGGTTTTCCACTTTAATTTTGAGTGTGACTCCAAATCCAGACCTCCATGGGTTGATAAATTGGATTTCCATTGATTATTTTTGTGTGATTTTGTTGTCAGCACATTCAACTATGTAAAGAAAAAAGTATTTAATAAGATTATTTCATTCATTCAGATCTAGGATGTGTTATTTTAGTGTTCCCTTTATTTTTCTGAGCAGTGTATATTCCAATGAAGTCTATAATTATTATTGTTATTTTTAAATAGGAAAGCCTTAACATAAATAATCCACTAGTTTTAAAGAGAAAAATGTAGTAATTTTTGAGTAAAGTAGTAATATGTTGGGTGAGTGTGTTGGGGGCAATCCCTCCCAGGGGCTAGTTATCCCTTTATGGTTATGAATGTGTTTCTTCCTCTCATTTAGACAATGACTAGCCCAGTTAGCGCTAGTTTATGCTAACTTTCTAGCTAGCAACTTCACCAGCAGTAAATGCTTGCCAGCTAGCTAGTTAGCGTAATAAGCTTCTAGGAGTGTTAGCTAGCAACCTTACTACCAGGTCGTCTGAGGTAAAATGCATTAAAAAGATAACGTAACTTAATTGCAGCTGTAAATGTTACCACTAGTGACTGATAGCTTTACAGTTAATGTTACTTTATAGCCGTTTACCTATTTTACACAGCACTTTGTCATTAAGCTAGATAGCTAGCTACGTTTTTAAGAGAGAGCAATTCGATTGGCATCTCTCCCCCTGTTTACAGTCACACGTGGGGACTGGATTAGGTATGAGCAGTGCAGGAGGTGGGCTCATGAGTTGTGGTCCAATTTTACTGGGGATAGCTTTATTTGTGATTTATGATAGTTACCCCGTAGCACCCGACTATTAGCAGATTATTCAGTCCACGTTCCTATCGGTTTTAGCTATGGCGACATCATCTATATGAACGCAGCTGCCACTTCATTAAAGCTCACAACGCTTTATTATGGGTGACAGTTATGGTACTCATCACTGCATTCTCAAACAGAAAGTTGGTTGGCTCTCTTTGATGTGACATAGGTTGGTTGATACATTGCTATGTTTTCATTTATAAAGGTAGTCATTTTACAAAAAGTCCCACCGTACCTAACATCATTACTCAACTTTAGACAAGTGAGTTACTATAGCCGGTCTCAGTGATGGCTAACTCTGGAAATTCCTTTGGTCTCTACGGAGTTAGGCAAATCAGCTTTTAGTTGTTTTCTTTCACCTTATTTCTGGAACAATTTTCAAAATGTAATTACATTTGATGTTTTGGTGCCTCTAAGGCAATTCAGAAAGTTAGCCGATTGAGGATATTATTACTGATGAACGTGTTTGCTTTTTATGATCGTGTTTTTTTCCCTGCTTGCAGTTTATATTTATGTTTTGATGCTTGTAATTTAGGTCTCATCTGTAAAAGAGTTCTGTCTCAGTTTGACTCCCTGATAAATAAAGGTAAAAACGTAATTTTATGTGACGTCTGAACTCCAGGCCGCCTACACTAGTCGCTGCTGCTCAACTCCATTGTAAATCGTGGAGTTTAGTCGGCTTGTTAGTGCATCCATAGCTACCTCAGCACGTCCACACAAGGCAGCGGGAGGCGAGGCGGAGTTGGGTAAGTCTACTAAACTAAGCAGGAACTAGTAAAATGACATGTACTGTTTGTAAATCTGTAAAAATTCCCTCGTTAAGCGGAGAAAGTTTTTGTTAGTGCGTTATCTTCTAAAACACAGACACGTTGGGACTTGACAGGCAATGCTAGCTAGCAGCAAGCTACGCTGTCACTTGGCATGGTTGTAACGGAAAGGTTTAGCTAGCAATGCTAGCCAGATAATACTGGGGATGACTGAACGGTATTGTCGATACAGATGGCAATTTAAAACGTTGGTATAATATACATTTATTGCAGACATTTAACTACAGACGTGGGCTAACTTTAGAGTAAAAAAAAAAAAGAATGATAGTTAAAGCCATGTGACAACAGTCGACTTTTGGATTAGGGTATAATTTGCGAAACCGCAATTAGGGGCGTTTTCTGATATAGGCGTTTCTTGATATCAAGTTACACCCATTGGTCCTTGTCCGTTTATTTCGGTCGGGGATAACAAACGTTGACAATTGTTGCTAAGCTTTACCCTATCTCTTTTCTTAACTTGCCACGCTTATTCACCTAACTTGCCACGCAAACAAATCTGTGTCAAGAAACCATCAATCTCATAACACTGGGACTGACCAATGACAGTAAGGCTTTTCCTAATATCAGGGAACACCCACATCAAGAAACGCCCCGAATTGCCCTCTGTAATTACACCATATTCGGCTTTTGGGGAAAGTAACAGTGCATTTTCACATAACGATAGGGGCGATGGAGGGATTTGAAGTGGGCAAGGGACTGTTGGACGAGCACGGGCGACGGAGCCTGAACAGGTCGGGACCAAAGTTGGGGAAAGCTGAACTTTATGCAAATACTCTGCGATATTGCAACGTTATTGACAAATCGAAGCTCACTATAGCTTCCAGCCCCTACTGGATTGTCTGTTGATACCTAGCACTACCTTTTTTTTTATTATTATTTTTTTTTAAAGTTTGCACAAATCTTTATTTAACTTGCTGTAAATAACAGTAACATGCAAAACATAGACATAACATAACAGCCAGAGGGAATCCAAAGAAATTATAGAGAAAAAATATATATATATATTACCTAGCACTACCTAGCCGGCATGCGAGCACCCAAGTGAGGGTGAAGCTACCATGGCTATACTAATTATCGTGTTATGTGGAAATCCCTTTAGAAGGAGAGGTATGTCAGAAGCTCACTCAGCCAAATTTGTTATGAAGGTTTTTCATTTGGGAACACGCATCCTATCAACTGTACATTTTAGGTGTACTGTTAGCTAAACTTATCGAACAATCACCTTCATTACTACCCTGATCAGCTTATTCTTGACTATCTGGAGCTTCCCCTTCAGAAGCTAGTCATTTCAATGTCGATTTTTTTTATTTAAAAAAAAAAAAAAAAATCCCCCCTCCATGTTGGTCGGATTGAATGCATGCATGTCTTTTTCAACTTTTGTGTGTGCTTGTTTTTAAAATGGTTTAATTAATAAACTAAACAAAACTATATTCAAATCGAAACTGGAAAAAATGATCATGAAACTATATTTTATAGCCTTTTCACTCTGTCCAGCTTGCTTGATCGAAACGAAAGCTAGACTGTCAGGGAGCTAATTTTGACTGCAAGGAAAAATTTGTTTTAAGTGCTGCCCTACTGCATGTGGCAGGGGCAACAGTCCATTACAGATTACATAGGAAGCCTCAGCCATGATCTGCCCAACGATGCCTCTACCAGACGAATTCAATGCATTTTATGCATGCTTCGACAAAAACAATGCCGTGGCGTGCATGAGGGTCCCCGCTGACCCAGTGGACTGGGTGATCTCGCTCTCCAAGGCAGACGTGAGTATGGTCTTTAATCTGGTCAATTCTCGTGGGGCCAGACGTTATTCCGGGGTGCGTTCTCAGAGCATGTGAAGAACAGCCTCTTCTTGTCCCAGTCTGTAATCCCCACGTCTCAAGCTGACCACCATCATTCCTATTCCCAAGAACTCTAAAGGCGTCAGCATGCTTCAGTTCGGCTGGCGCCTCACCAAATTCAGGTATACCGAACGAGTGTGCTCGCATACTCCCTTATAAGACCTTTGCTTGAAAAACAAGGAAAAAAAGGGCCTATAGTACTGTTTGACTACGGCATCTCAAAATGGACAGTCTACGCTTCCTCAAAACAGTCAGAAATAATCTAAAATAACTCAAGGAATGGTTATGGCACACATCAACTCCATCATCCCAGACGCCCTAGACCCATTATAATTTGCATACCGCTCCAAAGGATCCATAGATGACGCAATCTATTTTGCACTTCACACTTGCCTCACCCACCAAGATAAGAAGAATACCTAATGTGAGAATGCTGTTCATTGCCTACAGCTCAGTGTTCAACACCATAGGCCCCTCCAAGCTCCTCACCAAGCTTGGGACCCTGGTACTGAACACTTTCTGCAACTGGATCCTGGACTTCCTGAGGGGCGACCCCAGGTGGTGAGGGTAGGCAACAGCTCCACAACCAGGGCATACATTTGACTTTTTGGTCCACCAGCCACTGTGGCAAGTAGATTTAAAAAAAGAAAAAAAAATTTGAGTAGCAAAAATAATGCAAAAATTACACCAACAACAAACAAATTAGTATTCTTTGTAATGTTTCTAAAACAATAAGTATTACTAGTAAGTAGTATATTGTTTAATGATTTTATTTTGTGACCTGAGTCTGAACCAAAATATGACAGATGAGGAAAAAAGAAATTAACTGCCAGGTTAACGTGGCAATGCGACTCGACAGGTTTGTGCCTTTTTAGATTGAGTCTGTCTAGTAGACGCGTTGTCTTCTCTTCCCTAGCAGTTGAAACTCAAACATAGAAAAACAACTTAGCTTGTGAACAAAACCATGTACACTACCGTTCAAAGGTTTGGGGTCACTTAGAAATGTCCTTGTTTTTGGAAGAAAAATCACTTTTTGTCCATTGAAATAATATGAAATTGATCAAAAATACAGTGTGGACATTGTTAATGTTGTAAATGACTATTGTAGCTGGAAAGATTTTTTTTTTATAGAATATTTACATGGTGTACAGAGGCCCATTATCAGCAACCATCACTCCTGTGTTCTAATGGCACGTTGCGTTAGCTAATCCAAATGTATAATTTTAAAAGGCTACTTGATCATTAGAAAACCCTTTTGCAATTGTTAGCACAGCTGAAAACGGCTGTCCTGATTAAAGAAGCAGTAAAACTGTCCTTTAGACTAGTTATCTGGAGCATCAGCATTTGTGGGTTCGATTACAGGCTCAAAATGGCCAGAAACAAAGTACTTTCTTCTGAAACGCGTCAGTCTATTCTTGTTCTGAGAAATGAAGGCTATTCCATGTGAGAAATTGCCACGAAACTGAAGATCTCGTACAACGCTGTGTACTACTCCCTTCACAGAACAGCGCAAACTGTCTCTAACCAGAATAGAAAGAGGAGTGGGAGGCCCCAGTGCACAACTGAGCAAGAGGACAAGTACATTAGTGTCTAGTTTGAGAAACAGATGCCTCACAAGTCCTCAACTGGCAGCTTCATTAAATAGTACCCGCAAAACACGTTGAGAATGGTCAACAGTGAAGAGGTGACTCCGGGATGCTGGCCTTCTAGGCAGAGTTGCAAAGAAAAATCCATGTCTCAGACTGGCCAATAAGAAGAAAAGATTAAGATGGGCAAAAGAACAGACCCTGGACAGAGGAACTCTGCCTAGAAGGCCAGCATCCCGGAGTCACCTCTTCACTGTTGACGTTGAGACTGGTGTTTTATGGGTACTATTTAATAAAGCTGACAGTTGAGGACTTGAGGCATATTTGACAGCCTCAAGTCTTCATGGGTATAACGCTACAAGCTTGGCACACCTGTATTTGGGGAGTTTCTCCCATTCTTCTCTGCAGATCCTCTCGAGCTTTGTCAGGTTGGATGGGGAGTGTCGCTGCACAGCTATTTTCAGGTCTCTCCAGAGATGTTCGATCGGGTTCAAGTTCTGTCTGGGCCACATCTCTGGAGAAACCAGGAAATAGCTGTGCAGTGACACTCCCCATCCAACCTCACAGAGCTTGCGAGGATCTGCAGAGAAGGATGGGAGAATACAGGTGTGCCAAGCTTGTAGCATCATACCCAAGAAGACTCAAGGCTGTACTCGCTGCCAAAGGTGCTTCAAAAAGTATTGAGTAAGGGTCTGACTACTTATGTAAATATGATTAGTTTTTTATTTTTCATACATTTGGAAACATTAAGTCCTACAGGTCTCTAGCTTTTGAGCTTTTCGCCGCGTCCGTTTGCTTGAGGTGTCCGGTGCAAGCGTTACGCATGTACATTGAGCGGACCAGGGGTGTCTGTTTGTTTGTGTGACCAACTTTGTCTGTTTTGCTTATCCATCTCATGGATTGTGGAGGCTACTGCTCTGGCCTATGACAACAAAAGGCAGGAATTACCTAACAGTGTATGCGCCCACACACTGGGGTCTGGCGGCATCTTGGGTGTTTAAAGGGTTGTTTGTAGTAGAGGTCTTCACAGAGCCACCTGTACGCGAGAGCCGGGTCCGGATCCAGAATTCTCAATAATGGTCTGATATGATTGTCACTGGTCTCAAGTATGTGTAATTTTAACTGACATATCCGTACAGAGAATCATTTGTTATTTATGCTGCTCTTGCTTTTCACGGGAGTGGTCCGTAGCAAGTGTAGCTTGTTGGCCAGTCATGAGTCAAAGCGCCAATAGGCTACAGCCATAGAGCCTCGCTTTGTGTGTGGCAAAAGTTAGGTGATATCTAATCATTGGAAGATGGAATTCAAATTACGGAATTAAAAGTTAAAGGAGAAGGATAGGCTACAACGACCAAGAGCAAACAGGTAGGCTGCTACTTAATGTTCTGAATGGAGCTGTTTTTAGTTGTAACTGTAGGATTAGAAAGGGCATGCACTGCAGTCTCAATTAGCCTAGCTAGCAAACGTTAGCTAGCTTCTCTAGGGCCAGTGGGACGAAATCATCCCACCTACGTAACAGCCAGTGGAATCCTGTGGCGCGTTATTCAAATACCTTAGAAATGCTATTACTTCAATTTCTCAAACATATGACTATTTTACACCATTTTAAAGACAAGACTCTCGTTAATCTAACCACACTGTCCGATTTCAAAAAGGCTTTACAACGAAAGCAAAACATTTAGATTATGTCAGCAGATTACCCAGCCAGAAATAATCAGACACCCATTTTTCAAGCTAGCATATAATGTCACATAAACCCAAACCACAGCTAAATGCAGCACTAACCTTTGATGATCTTCATCAGATGACAACCCTAGGACATTATGTTATACAATACATGCATGTTTTGTTCAATCAAGTTCATATTTATATCAAAAACCAGCTTTTTACATTAGCATGTGACTAGCATGTGACTAGCATTCCCACCGAACACTGCCGGTGAATTTACTAAATTACTCACGATAAACGTTCACAAAAAGCATAACAATTATTTTAAGAATTATAGATACAGAACTCCTCTATGCACTCGATATGTCCGATTTTAAAATAGCTTTTCGGTGAAAGCACATTTTGCAATATTCTCAGTAGATAACCCGGCATCACAGGGCTAGCTATTTAGACACCCAGCAAGTTTAGCACTCACCAAAGTCAGATTTACTATAAAAAAAATGTTATTACCTTTGCTGTCTTCGTCAGAATGCACTCCCAGGACTTCTACTTCAATAACAAATGTTGGTTTGGTTCAAAATAATCGATAGTTATATCCAAACAGCGGCGTTTTGTTCGTGCGTTCAAGACACTATCCGAAAGGGTAAATAAGAGTGACGAGCATGGCGCAGTTCGTGACAAAAAAATTCTAAATATTCCATTACCGTACTTCGAAGCATGTCAACCGCTGTTTAAAATCAATTTTTATGCCATTTTTCTCATAAAAAAGCGATAATATTCCGACCGGGAATCTGTGTTTAGGTAAACAGACGAAAGAAAATAAAGCATGGGGTCGACTCGGGCACGTGCCTAAGCCCATAGTACTCTGATCGGCCACTTGCCAAACGCGATAATGTGTTTCAGCCAGAGGCTGCCTCGATATCGTTCAGCTTTTTCCCGGGCTCTGAGAGCCTATGGGAGCTGTAGGAAGTGTCACGTTATAGCAAAGATCCTCACTCTTCAATAAAAAGAGCCAAGATGAAAAACAACTTGTCAGACAGGCCACTTCCTGCATGGAATCTTCTTAGGTTTTGGCCTGCCATATGAGTTCTGTTATACTCACAGACACCATTCAAACAGTTTTAGAAACTTTAGGGTGTTTTCTATCCAAAGCCAATAATTATATGCATATTCTAGTTACTGGGCAGGAGTAGTAACCAGATTAAAATCGGGCACTTTTTTTTTATCCGGCCGTGAAAATACTGCCCCCTATCCATAACAAGTTAATATGATAATCAGGGGGGAGTTGTAACCTATAACAAACCTCGTTCAGTCTCCTCAGGACTTTGAATGACCCCACAAACCGCGGACCCAGCTTCCGGCAGGGCAGGTGAAGGGGCAGGTGAAGGGTCAAGAGCCAGACCCGATCCCCCGGTGCATAAACCGGGTCCTCACTGTGGTGGCTGTCGGCACTCGCCTTTTGCCGCCTGATGGCTCGTTGTAGTCGTACATGAGCAGCGTTCCATGTCTACTCCGAGTGCCGAAACCATTCATCCACCGCAGGAGCCTCGATCTGGCTCTGATGCCATGGTGCCAGGACCGGCTGATAACCTAGCACACACTGAAAAGGGATAAGATTAGTAGACGAGTGGCGTAGGGAATTTTGGGCCATCTCCGCCCAGGGGATAAACGACGCCCACTCCCCCGGCCTGTCCTGGCAATAGGACCGCAGAAACCTACCCACCTCTTGGTTGACTCTTTCCATCTGCCCGTTACTCTCGGGGTGAAAACCCGAGGTAAGGCTGACCGAGACCCCCAGGCGTTCCATAAATGCCCTCCAGACTCTAGATGTAAATTGGGGACCCCGATCAGACACTATGTCCTCAGGCACCCCGTAGTGCCGGAATACATGGGTGAATAGAGCCTCCGCAGTCTGTAGAGCCGTAGGGAGACTGGGCAAAGGAAGGAGACGGCAGGACTTAGAAAACTGATCCACAACGACCAGGATCGTGGTGTTACCCCGTGACGGGGGAAGATCCGTCACGAACTCCACCAACAGGTGCGACCACGGTCGTTGCGGAACGGGAAGGGGTTGTAATTTCCCTCTGGGCAGATGTCTAGGTGCCTTGCACTGTGCGCATACCGAACAGGAAGAGACATAAACCCTCACGTCCTTAGCTAACGTGGGCCACCAGTACTTCCCCGCAAGACAGCGCACCGTCCGACCTATACCAGGATGACCAGAGGAGGGTGATGTGTGGGCCCAACAGATCAAACGATCGTGAACATCAAACGGAACGTACATGTGCCCAACGGGACACTGGGGGGGAGTGGGTTCTGCATGTGACGCCCATTCGATGTCCACCTCCCACCTCCCGTCCGCCTCCAGGCAAGAAGCTGGAATTATGGGAGTGGGCTCCGTGGACCACTCCTCTGTATCATACAGCCGGGACAGTGCATCTGCCTTCACGTTCTGGGAACCTGGTTTGTAGGAAAGGGTGAAAACAAAGCGTGTGAATAACATGGCCCACCTTGCCTGGCGGGGGTTCAGTCTCCTCGCTGCCCGAATGTACTCCAGATTTCGGTGGTCAGTCCAAATGAGGAAAGGGTGTCTAGCCCCCTCAAGCCAATGTCTCCATGCCTTCAGAGCCCCGACAACAGCCAACAACTCCCTATCCCCCACATCATAGTTTTGCTCCGCCGGGCTGAGCTTCTTCGAAAAGAAAGACAGGGGCGGAGTTTTGGTGACTTACCCGAGCACTGAGATAGCACAGCCCCTATTCCAGCCTCGGACGCGTCCACCTCAACTATGAACGCTAAAGAGGGATCAGGATGCGCCAGCACTGGAGCCGTGGTAAACAGAGCCTTCAGGTTACCAAAAGCCCTGTCCGCCTCAGCCGACCACCGCAGTCGCACCGGTCCCCCCTTCAGCAAGGAGGTAATGGGAGCCGCCACCTGGCCAAAACCCCGGATAAACTTCCGGTAGTAGTTGGCAAACCCTAAAAACCGCCCCACCTCCTTTACCGTGGTTGGAGTCGGCCAATTACGCACGGCTGAAATGCGGTCAGTCTCCATCTCCACCCCTGACGCGGACAAACGGTACCCTAGGAAGGAGACGGATTGTTGAAAGAACAGACATTTCTCCGCCTTGACGTAAAGGTCATGCTCCAACAGTCAACCAAGCACCATGCGTACAAGAGACACATGCTCTGTGCGGGTAGTAGAGTATATTAGAATGTCATCTATATACACCACTACACCCTGCCCGTGCAGGTCCCTGAAGATCTCATCCACAAAGGATTGGAAGACAGATGGAGCATTCATTAACCCATATGGCATGACGAGGTACTCATAGTGCCCAGAAGTGGTGCTAAATGCCATCTTCCACTCATCCCCTCCCCGGATACGCACCAGGTTGTACGCGCTCCTGAGGTTCAATTTTGTGAAGAAGCACGCCCCGTGTAATGACTCTGTCATACTAGCGATGAGAGGCAGCGGGTAACTGTATTTTACAGTAATCTGGTTCAAACATCGATAGTCGATGCACGGGCGTAAACCTCCATCTTTCTTCTTCACAAAAAATAAACTCGAGGAGACAGGTGAAATGGAGGGCTGAATGTATCCCTGTCCCAGAGATTCGGTGACATATGTCTCCATAGCCGCTGTCTCCTCCTGTGACAGAGGATACATGTGACTCCTGGGAAGTGCAGTGCCCACCCAGAGATTTATCGCACAATCCTCCGGTCGATGGGGTGGTAATTGAGTCGCCTTTTTACAGAAGGCGATTGCCAAATCTGCATATTCGGGGGGAATGTGCATGGTGGAAACCTGGTTTGGACTTTCCACCCTTAGTGGCACCTAAGGAAACACCTACACACCTCCCTGAACACTGACAGGACCATCCCTTGAGAGCCCTCTGTTGCCACGAAATAGTAGGATCATGAGAAGCCAACCAGGGAAGACCCAACACAACGGGAAACGCAGGAGAGTCGATCAGAAAGAGACTAATTCTCTCCTCATGACTCCCCTGCGTTACCATAGCAATGGGAGCTGTGACCTCCCTAATTAGCCCCGACCCCATAGCCCCGACCCCAAAGGACGACTATCTAGGGCATGTACAGGGAAGGGAACATCAACGGGAACAATAGGAATCCCTAATCTATAGGCCAAGTACTGATCAATAAAGTTCCCAGCTGTGCCTGAATCTACTAGTGCCTTATGCTGGGAATGCGGGGAAAACCCCGGAAATCCTATAGATAACCACATGTGCGCAACAGGGGGGTCTGGGTGAGTCGTGTGCCTACTCACCTGAGATGAACCACCAGTGTTCCGCCTACCACCTCGACTTCCTGGAGAACCTCCCCAGCACCAACCAGCAGTGTGCCCTCTGCGGCCACAGCTAGTGCATGGAATGGTTCCCCCTCCGGTCTTCCTCGTACCAGCCGCTCCCAACTCCATAGGTGTTGGGGCTGGGGGATGGAACCAACGGACCCCGATCCGGACGTCCGCGGGAGGCCAACAGGTTCTCCAGCCGGATAGATAAGTCCACCAGCTGGTCCAGGTGGAGGGTGGTGTCCCTGCAGGCTAGCTCCCTACGAACGTCCTCTCGCAAACTACACCTGTAGTGGTCGATCAGGGCCCGCTCATTCCATCCCGCACCCGCCGCCAGAGTTCTAAAGTCCAGCGCAAACTCCTGAGCGCTCCTCATCCCCTGTCTTAAATGCAACAAGCGCTCCCCCACCGCTATCCCTTCCGGTGGTTGATCAAATACTGCCCAAAAGCGGCGGGAGAAGTCCTCGGTGCTATCCAGAGTCAGGCCTTCCTCTCCCCAGATGGCGTTGGCCCACTCCAGGGCTTTACCAGTCAGACAGGAGATGAGGGCACTCACTCTCTCGCGTCCCGAAGGTGCCGGCTGGACAGCCTCCAGGTAGAGCTCCAGCTGGAGTAGGAACCCCTGGCACCCGGCAGCTGTTCCGTCATACGCTCCCGGGAGCGAGAGCCGAATCCCACTGGGTACTGACGACGGATGGGTGGGCATGGGTGTATGATGAGGTGCGGGTGGCGGTGGAATGGCTGGGTCGAAGGGAAATCCTCTTCTCTCAAATCTCTCCATAGTCTGCAGCACGCGGTCCATGGCTGTCCTGAGACTCTGTAACATATTCGCGTGCTGCTGGACGCGCTCCTCTACTGGGAGAGGAGGGCTGGCTGCTCCTGCTGACTCCATTATATTGGTCCGTGATTCTGTAATGATTTCGTTAGAAGTATCGGAGTCAGGCGCAGGACACAGGGATGAGTGCAAACAAAACGTGTTTACTCAAAACCATAAATAAAACTTCTCCCACATCAATAATACATGGTTGGGAGAAACACCTCCAACAACCACAAAACAGGAAACAATCACGGACAAGACAAACAGGAAAGCCAGAGGGTTAAATAATGAACATAATCAGGGAATCATAAACAGGTGTGTACAATTAAGACCAAACGAACAGGGAAACATAGATCGGTGGTGACTACTAAGCCGGTGACGTCGACTGCCGAACGCCACCCTAACAAGGAGAGGGGCCGACTTCGGCTGAAGTCGTGACAACTAGTAACCAGAAGGTTGCAAAAACGAATCCCCGAATCCCCCCCTGAACAAGGCAGTTAACCCCCGTTCCTAGGCCGTCATTGAAAATAAGAATGTGTTCTTAATCTGACTTGCCTAGTTAAATAAAGTTGTAATAAAAATAAATCGGCAAATCGGTGGCCAAAAATATCGATTACCGATTGTTCTGAAAACTTGAAATCGGTCCTAATTAATCGGCCATTTAGATTAATCGGTCGACCTCTACCACACACCCCCACACACAGCCTCTGATTGTTCGATGGGTTTAGCTAGGGAACAGCAGTTATAGTCATAACTGTACATTATCCCATGCAGGTTTACGTCTGTCATCCATAGCTGCTGACACACTCACTACGTTGCAGCTTCATGGCAGTCTCCTGATCAAATGGGATTGGCATAGAGTAAGAGGCATTTCTGATAGCGTTCCTATTAGCCCACAATATGTTGTCTTATATTAAATAACATTTCCTTCTTTGAAAGACCCTGCCCTGCTAGTACACCAAGACAGTCGATCTACCGGCGCACAAACACATCCATCCATAAACATGTCATAGTGGGGCCCAATGTTGAATTAATTTAATTATGAGATATGGTTCTAGGCATGTTCAGTCAGGTCAAATTATTGGCACCCTTGATAAAGATGAGCAAAAAATACTGTATAAAATAAATACAAATAACTCTTTTATGCTCCTAATTTAAAAATATATATTTAGTTCTAATCTAATTACTCAGAGAAAGATTGTAAATAATTTGTATTGATTATCTCAAAGCGTCAAAATTATTGCCACCCCTGTTTTCAATACTTCTGCGCCCTCCCCTTGCGAGTTTCTTTTCTGCATATGATTTCCTTCTTTTGTCACCAAACCCACCACTGGTATATGGCCAAAGAGATCTATTTTCATGTCATCTGACCATAGCACCTATTCCAATCCAAGTGCCAATGACGTTTAGCAAACTCCAGGAGGTGCTATGGTCAGAAAAGTACCTCATAAAATATGGTGATGGATCTTTGATGTTATGGGGTTATTTTGCTTTCATTGGTCCTGGGGCACTTGTTGTAATAGTATTTTTTTTAAATTATTATTGGAATGTCACAATTTTCTCCCATAGTAAGAGATACAGTAACAAATTTTTTTTGTTGTTATTTTACGAACATAGACAGAAATTAATCACAAAAGCTCAGTTTAAATATAGGAATTAGGTCCAACACATGGAACGTACAGTGTAATCCTGAGACAAGTAAACAACCATCATTTTAAGTAAATCCTTGTAGCACAAAGCTGATAAATCAGGTTCTAGGTAATTTAAATAGGTTTCCACACTTTGGAATATCTGACATGGTCATTACATCTAAAAACATCAGTTCTACAATGGCATCCATTCAAATAGTATCTTATGCCAATCCTTAATAGACGGGACCTTGTCATTAATCCACTGTGAGAGGATGTTTTTCCTCGCTGCGACGGTAAGGATGTTGTAAAGCCTCCTCTTACCCACAGAAGTAACATGCCTACTAGGGAGACCTAACAGCAAAGAAACTCGCTTTTTTTTTCAATTTCTTGAACATTAGACCAGTATCTTTGTAATTTGGAACAAAACCATAAACAATGTGTTAGGGTGCCTATATCAATTTTACATTTAAGACACTGAGGAGAAGAGGGGCTAAAAGCATGTCTGCGATTTGGGGATATATGCAATCTGTGTATTATTCTTAACTGGATTGCTCTAGTAAGAAAAAAGATCTCCAAATGATCTCAATGTCTAACCAAATAGGAGTCAAAATGTGTGATCCTTTCAGAAATATAAGATAAGTGGGCACACCACTGATAAAACCTAATATTGGCCAGATCCAAGCCCCCCATAGAGCCTGGCAGCTGCAATATTGCCATCTTAAGTCTTGGCTTGCATTTACTCCATATGAAGCAACTTAACCACCATTAAAAAAATATTTTATTAACTTATTGGAAAGGAAGACTGGGATCATTTGATTGGGTAAAGTAGTCTAGGTAAAATGTTCATTTTCAAGAGGGATATTCTATTCAACCACGAAATCGGAGGAGTTCCAGCGCTCCAGAATCCTGTCTTATTGTATCAAATAAGGGAACAAAATTAGCTTTGTACATTTGATGGAATTTAGTGTGTATATATACATACACACACACTCACACACACACAGATACGTAAAACCTGAGGGAGACCGTTTTAAAAGGGGTGAGAGGTAGTAGGTATAGAGTGAAGACTATCAAGTGGCATAGCCTCTGATTTAGTTGAATTTATCTTGTAGCCTGAGTTCACTGAATAATTCAATAATATTAAAAAGAGATGTAATTGAAGTCTCGGGGCTAGAGATGAAAATCAAAACTTCATCAGCATACAAGCTTATTTGATGATCAACGTCACCAAGGAGCAGACCCTGTATGGCAGGCTTACTCTGATGGCCTCGGCCAGTGGTTCCATAGCGAGCGCAAATAGGAGAGGGGACAAAGGACAGCCCTGTCTGGTACCTCCTGTGTGTGAAGAGTCATCATATATAAAACCTTAAACCATTTTATAAAGTTGTCACTTAGACCCAATTTAGTTAGAGCAAATAATAGGTAGGACCACTTCACACTGTCAAATGGTTTTTCAGCACCTAGGGACAGCACAAGACCATCCACAGCACTTTGTTGGTAGGCTTGAAAACATTAAGCCGCCTGACATTATTACATGAGTTACGGGCTCTTAATGAAGCCAGTTTGGGCCCCTTTCACAATTAGTGACAATAAGCCCCTTAGTCGTGTGGCTAGGATTTTAGAAATAAATTTTTCTACCCACGTTCAGAAGAGCAAAAGGTCAGGATGAGGAACAAGACTCTGTGCATTTTCCCTTTTTGAGATCAGTGATATGCTAGCTTCCCTCAGCGTTTTGAGGGAGGCGGTCATTTGAAAATGAGTTGCTAAACATGTCAAGCAATGGCTGAAGGATCAGGCAATGGAACTCACTATAAAACCCGTCTGGTCCTGTGGAACTACCATTTTGCAGATTCTCAATTGCAAACATAATCTCCTTGGTAATAGGGGTATTAAGGAGAGATCTCTGTTCTTTGGAAATAGTAGGGAGCTCAATCTTAGAAAAGAAGTCCTCTTAATTTGGATGTGTCATTTCTGAGGCATAAATATTTGCATAAAATGTCCTAAATGACTCATTTTGCCATTTTCATATAAATGGTTGCCATCAGAATCAGTAATAGTAGCAATTGACTGGGAGTCTGTTCTCTTAAGCTAGGTATGCCAAATATTATCTCCATGTTCGTAAAGCTTTTGCCTGACAAATACAATTTTATTTTCAGCGTCCTGTGTTAGGAGTCCAACGTTGATCTAAGTACTGATATTCATTTTAATAGGGCACACAGGAGTGGGAATTTTAATGTAGTCCTTCTCTTTAGTTGCCAATTCACCCTCTAACGTTTATTGCTTTTCACGTTTTTTCCCGCCTCTTAGTGGCTAAGTATGACATAATCAGAACTCTGGCATATGCTTTACAGGTTTCCCAAAGGAGCGAGGTGTTATCTGTTGATTGAGAGTTTGAGAGAAATCCTTTAAACTTTTTACATTTGAGTTTTATGTCCAGGATCACCTCCGCATGAACAGATATGACTATGCTTCCTATTTTAGCAGATAAAACCAACTGCAAAGACGTCCTTGGCATGGAAAAGTAAAATTTTCTAGTCTGACATCCATGATGTGCAGAGAAAAAGGTGAACTCTCTGTTTGAGGGATGAAAGATTCTCCAGACATCAGCATACCCCAGATGATCACAAATTGATTTAAGCGACCTAGCTTGAGGAGAGGGTGAAACTATCCTACTGGGAAACTTGTCAAATAAGGGTGTTCAACAAACAATTAAAATCTCCAACCACTGCAGTGTCTTGAGTTTTTAATTCTAAGAAGTCTAGAAATACCTTGGTGAGGAAATCAGGGTGGTTGAAATGTCCTGCCCTTGTTTTTTATATATATGTGTGTGTGTGTGTAATTTTTTATTTTTTTACCTTTTATTTATACAGGTTTATTCTCATTGAGATAAATATCTCTTTTCCAAGAGAGACCTGGTCCAATAGCAGCAAGGGGAACGTTTCAGACAAACCAAATTACATACACTCACACAACATTAAACAAAACTATAAACACACTCACACAACATTAAACAAAACTATAAACACACATACAGTACAACAAAAACATATTACATTTAAAAACACAAACATCGACTAAAAACAGCTGGCCTAAAAACAATTACACTCTTCTATAATATATACATCGATCAAGTGTTTGAACTCTGCCAACGAAACTAGATCATCACATTTTAAAATGTTCAAAAGAGAATTCCAGGACCACGGTGCTAAGTAACTAAAACTATTTCTACCATGATCTGTTGTAATTTTTGGTACTGTTAGAAGCAAATCAGAATGGGACTGTAATTCATACTTATTTACTGACCTAACTAAAAAAGAGCAGAGATAAAATGGCATTTTACCCAATATGGCCTTATAAATCAGTGTTTACCAGTGTTTAAGCCTACGCAAGGTCAATGACGACCAGCCAACAGCACTGTAGAGATCACAATGATGTGTTAGACGTTTCTGATTTGTAATGAACCTGAGGGCTGCATGATACACTGAATCAAGTGCTCTCAGGGTAGTGGCTGAGGCCTGCATATATATATATATAACATCACTAAAATCTAAAACCGACAGTAATGTACATCGTACCAGCTCCTTCCTGGCCTCAAAAGAAAAACAAGCCTTATGCCGGTAATAAAATCCTATTTTCAGCTTGAGCTTCCTTATCAAGTTCTCTACATGCACAGTGAAGCTCAACTTATCATCAACCCACACACCCAAATATTTGTACACTTTAACTTGCTCTATATTATGTCCAGCCAATGTAGCAATGAAATGATTTGTAACATGCCTGGCATTTTGAAAATACCATGCATTTTGTTTTACCTGAATTTAGAATCAGCTTGTATGATGTTAAATGCTCTTTGGGCATTTTCAAAAGCTAAAGATGATAAACTACTACCACTTGAATGAAAAACAGTATCATCTGCATAAAAATGAACATCCGCTGTTTCAATAAGATCCCCAATGTTGTTGATATACAAAATGAACAACAGTGGGCCCAAAATAGAACTTTGCGGAACACCTGAGCACACCTCTATGGACTCAGATTTGCAACCATCCGCCATTACACATTGTGTACTATTTGATTGGTTTATAAATTACCTATCTAGAGCATGACCAGTAATTCCACAACATTTTAACCTTTGCACTAACACAGCGTGGTCCACGGTGTCAAGCCTTCGACAAATCAATAAAAACAGACACACAATGTAACTTCTTATCAAGAGCACAGTGGATGTCATTTAAAACCTTCAATGTTGCTGAAACAGTGTTGTGGCCAGACCTAAAACATGATTGCATTCCATTTAAGATATTGTTTTCTTGGAAGTAGGTCTTTAGCTGCCTACTAACTAAGGACTCCAGTACCTTTGATACTACAGACAATTTTGAAATGGGTCGATAGTTGTCAAGTAGCGAGGGATCTCCACCTTTCAGGAGAGGCAGTACAAAAGCAGATTTCCATAACTTGGGGATTTCCTTAACATCAAGCGTAAGGTTAAAAATACATGTTAAGGGGGGAGCAATGATGTCAGCGGCTAGGTGTAGGAGGCGGGGGTCTAGTTCATCAGGGCCAGGGGATGTTTTTTAATACATTTCTTTCAGGGCTTTACACAATTCCTGAAACAGGGAAGGATGAAAAGGTAAACCTGGTGAAGGAGTGCACAGGGGTGTCAGGTAAATTTTATAGGGGGCTCAATTATACCTTTGACCTTTTCAAATAAACTGCCTGCATCTAAAAAATGCTGGTTCAAGGCTTTCAGAATGGAGGTTCTCTCAGTTACAATCTGAGTGTCGACCAACAATTGTTTAGGAAGCTGTGTATCTTTTCTGCACTCCAAACCTTTCACTACTTGTCAAAATTTAGATGGATTATTCAAATTTTGTGAAGTAGATTTCAGGTAGTGGTCTGCTTTCAATTTACGCATCATAGCCACACCCATATTTCGAAGACGTTTAAAAGTCATCCAATCATCTGCCAAACCAGTCCCTCTTGCTTTATCCCACATATCATTTCGTTCCCTTATGATTTTTGTAAGTTCCTTAGTAAACCAAGGGTTCTCTCTGCCCTTTAATCCTGCATTTTTTAAAAAGGGGCATGCCTATTGCATACATCCTGGAATGCGTTATGGAAGTAAGAAAAGGCTAGTTCAACATCAGGGATTAATTCCATTTTATTCCATTCAATGCTAGATACATCATGTAAAAAACCTTGAATATCAAACCGCTTCCAGTTTCTTTTCGTAATAACACGTGGAGATTTCTTAGGAATTTTACCATCTCTCACACAGGCAATAGCACAGTGATCACTTCTGTCATTTGCAAAAATACCAGAAGCATTAAAACGATGAGGAGTGTTGGTTAAGATCAAATCAATTAAAGAGGATTTCAGAATATATTTTATATTCAACCTAGTTACACTGTTGACAATCTGAGTAAGATTGTAGGTATTGCACAGAATTTTGAGTTGATCAGAGCTGTTAGCCAGTCCTGATTCAGATCACCCATCAGGACAAACTCAGAATTGACATTCTGTGATAACAATTTGAAAATACAATCCAGAGAGCCAACAGTAACAGATGGAGGTCTATAACAGCAAGATACAACAATATTTAAAGATGAGCCAAGGTTTAGGTTCAAAGACAGATATTCAAATTGCTTAGGTTTAGTAACAAAGTCAGAATGACCACAGAGAACTTGTCTTTTACATATACAGCAACACCACCACCCTTAGATTTACGATCTGTACGAAAAACATTAACCATTTATGCCAATATTTTTGTCTGCAATAGATTTTTTTAAGCCAGGTTTCAGAAAGCATAAATGCATCCGGGTCGGCAGTTTTTATCCATATATTCACAAAATCAAGCTTCGGCAGAAGGCTTCTTACATTCATATGCAAAAACTTCAGGGCACTCTGACTACTTAATTCGGCAGGGGTAAGAATGTCAGGACCTGGATTAGACTGGACATTTCCAGACAAAAGAAGCAGCAAGAGAATGGCAATTCTAGATTGAGGGTTACAACATTTGGAGTTACAGACAGCACTTGAACGAGAATCCATAGTCACCAGAGTCTTTAACGCCACATATTTCAGGAGATGTGTGAAGTCCAGAGACATGGTTAAGTACCAAGAGAACAGTCCTGACATGTAAGCGCAAGAATCTGATTTCTCCATATTGTTCGGGAGAAATGTGCGTAGTTCTCATGTGCATTTCCGGAGCAAGCGTGGGGTTTCTTACAATACTCGAGGGAGAAACAATCATATTTCCTCATTCACAGTGCAACGGGCTCCAAATGTATCGCCAACATTGTAAAAGCCAAGGGTAGACACCAGCAAAATAAACAGCAGCATCATGTTGCCACAACAAAGGAGTTAAATACTTATTGTCACGACTTCGGCCGAAGTGTTGCAATGAGGAGAGTGTTGCAGTGAATTGGCCCAGCGTCGTCCGGGTTAGCGTCTTGTAAGCAGTCTATAGACAAGCATGCCATGAAATCAAATTAGTGTACCCTCATCCATTCACATGGATGACCAGCTCAGGACTGCGGACGCCTCCTAGCAATCGTGTAGGCTGTAACGCTCAGACAGGAAACTGAAACAGAAACAATGACGCTTGTAAAGTGCCTTTTTTAATTAAAACAAAACAACCACATTTATCTTTCACACAATTCAACACCTTAAGTGGTAGTTTTATTTTCTCAAGAATTGCCACACCTTTACTTCTGGATGTAAATGACGCAGTCTTACCTGCCATTGCACTTTGACCAACCAATATGCAGACTAAATCCTACTGTACAGACAGGAAGGTACCTTTCCCAATGGATTGAACTCTCCTCATTCTCACTGAGCCTAAACAAACTATATGAACCCAAACTACACTACACCTGAAAAATAGACATGTAAAGTTCCAAAAGGGGGTTTCCCACTAGTTAACATGCAGGCGATTTCAACTCCCCAATGTAGACTCTGAAGTCTGCATAACCACTCTATAGATTAATAATTCATACATATGAAAATTAATTAAAGAGATTGAGGCTCATCCACCTAAGACAAAGCATGGGCACCAATATAGATTCACACAGATCTCAGTCTGAGCTATGGTGGCATTTATTGTAGCAAAAAATATATATATTATATACACTGCTCGAAAAAATAAAGGGAACACTAAAATAACACATCCTAGATCTAAATGAATGAAATAATCTTATTAAATACTTTCTTTCTTTACATAGTTGAATGCGCTGACAACAAAATCACACAAAAATAATCAATGGAAATCCAATTTATCAACCCATGGAGGTCTGGATTTGGAGTCACACTCAAAATTAAAGTGGAAAACCACACTACAGGCTGATCCGACTTTGATGTAATGTCCTTAAAACAACTCAAAATGAGGCTCAGTAGTGTGTGTGGCCTCCACGTGCCTGTATGACCTCCCTACAACGCCTGGGCATGCTCCTGATGAGGTGGCGGATGGTCTCCTGAGGGATCTCCTCCCAGACCTGGACTATAGCATCCGCCAACTCCTGGACAGTCTGTGGTGCAACGTGGCGTTGGTGGATGGAGCGAGACATGATGTCCCAGATGTGCTCAATTGGATTCAGGTCTGGGGAACGGGCGGGCCAGTCCATAGCATCAATGCCTTCCTCTTGCAGGAACTGCTGACACACTCCAGCCACATGAGGTCTATCATTGTCTTGCATTAGGAGGAACCCAGGGCCAACCGCACCAGCATATGGTCTCACAAGGGGTCTGAGTATCTCATCTCGGTACCTAATGGCAGTCAGGCTACCTCTGGCGAGCACATGGAGGGCTGTGCGGCCCCCCAAAGAAATGCCACCCCACACCATGACTGACCCACTGCCAAACCGGTCATACTGGAGGATGTTGCAGGCAGCAGAACGTGTTCTCTAGCAAATGCCAAACGTCATGCACGGTGTTGGGCTGTAAGCACAACCCCCACCTGTGGACGTCGGGCCCTCATACCACCCTCATGGAGTCTGTTTCTGACCGTTTGAGCAGACACATGCACATTTGTGGCCTGCTGGAGGTCATTTTGCAGGGCTCTGGCACTGCTCCTCCTGCTCCTCCTTGCACAAAGGCGGAGGTAGCGGTCCTGCTGCTGGGTTGTTGCCCTCCTATGGCCTCCTCCACGTCTCCTGATGTACTGGCCTGTCTACTGGTAGCGCCTCCATGCTCTGGACACTACGCTGACAGACACAGCAAACCTTCTTGCCACAGCTCGCATTGATGTGCCATCCTGGATGAGCTGCACTACCTGAGCCACTTGTGTGGGTTGTAGACTCCGTCTCGTGCTACCACTTGAGTGAAAGCACCGCCAGCAATCAAAAGTGACTTAAACATCAGCCAGGAAGCATAGGAACTGAGAAGTGGTCTGTGGTCACCACCTGCAGAACCACTCCTTTATTGGGGGTGTCTTGCTAATTGCCTATAATTTCCACCTGTTGTCTATTCCATTTGCACAACAGCATGTGAAATGTATTGTCAATTAGTGTTGCTTCTTAAGTGGACAGTTTGATTTCACAGAAGTGTGATTGACTTGGAGTTACATTGTGTTGTTTAAGTGTTCCCTTTTAGTTTTTTGAGCAGTGTATATACACACACACAGTTGAAGTCTGAAATGTACATACACTTAGGTTGGAGTCATTAACTAGTTTTTCAACCACTCCACAAATTTCTTGTTAACAAAATATAGTTTTGGTAAGTCGGTTAGGACATCTACTTTGTGTATGACACAAGTAATTTTTCCAACAATTTTTTACAGACAGATTATTTCACTTATAATTCACTGTATCACAATTCCTGTGGGTCAGATGTTTACATACACTAAATTGACTGTGCCTTTAAACAGCTTGGAAAATTCCAGAAAATTATGTCATGGCTTTAGAAGCTTCTGATAGACATCATTTGAGTCAATTGGAGGTGTACCTGTGGATGGATTTCAAGGCCTACCTTCAAACTCAGTGCCTCTTTGCTTGACATCATGGGAAAATCTAAAGAAATCAGCAGAGACCGCAGAAAAAAAATTGTAGACCTCCAAGTCTGGTTCATCCTAGGGAGAAATGTCCAAATGCCTGAAGGTACCACGTTCATCTGTACAAACAATAGTATGCAAGTATAAACATCATGGAACCACCACACCAGAGCAACAGCAAAGGACCTTGTGAAGATGCTGGAGGAAACGGGTACAAAAGTAAAACGAGTCCTATATCGACGTAACCTGAAAGGCCGCTCAGCAAGGAAGAAGCCACTGCTCCAAAACCGCCATAAAATAGCCAGATTACGGTTTGCAACTGCACACGGGACAAAGATTGTGCTTTTTGGAGAAATGTCCTCTAGTCTGATGAAACAAAAATGCAGCTGTTATGTTTGGAGGAAAAAGGGGGAGGCTTGCAAGCCGAAGAACACCATCCCAACCGTGAAACATGTGGGTGGCAGCAACATGTTGTGGGGGTGCTTTGCTGCAGGAGGGGCTGGTGCACTTCACAAAATGGATGGCATCATGAGGGAGGAAAATGATGTGGATATATTGAAGCAACATCTCAAGATATCAGTCAGGAAGTTAAAGCTTGGTCGCAAATGGGTCTTCCAAGTGGACAATGAACCCAAGCATACTTCCAAAGTTGTGGCAAAATTGTTTAAGGACAACAAAGTCAAGGTATTGGAGTGGTCATCACAAAGCCCTGACCTCAATCCTATAGAAAATTAGTGGGCAGAACTGAAAAAGTGTGTGCGAGTAAGGAGCCTACAAACCTGACTCAGTTACACCAGCTTTGTCAGGAGGAATGGGCCAAAATTCACCTAACTTATTGTGGGAAGCTTGTGGAAGGCTACTTGAAACGTTTGGCCCAAGTTAAACCAATTTGACGGCAATGCTATCAAATACACTCAATTTGTATGTAAACTTCTGACCCACTGGGAATGTGATGAACGAAATAAAAGCTGAAATAAATCACACACTCTACTATTATTCTGACATTTCACATTCTTAAAATAAAGTGGTGATCCTCACTGACCTAAGTCAGGGAATTCTTACTAGGATTAAATGTCAGGATTGTGAAACTGAATTTAAATGTATTTGGCTAAGGTGTATGTAAACTTCCGAGATGACCAAAAACTGTTGAGGTTTATCGCAGAGCCCCAATCGATTCTGATGCCTGACATATCGCCAGGTGATAGGCCTAAACATTTTTTTTTTTAAATGTCAGTGACATAGGAGTGTAGGCACTAGGCAGCTAATTTAGGATCTGAAAAATCTAATTGAGTTGTTTGTGTTTGATTAAATCTTCAGAGTTATGCAAAAGTATTAAGGCCTACCTAAAAGGCAGTTGACCTTTTTTTAAAAGATAGTCTTCCTCTCACATACACACCCCAACCACTAGCACGTACTCTGTCATATTTGATTCACAGTCCAGCTGAGAAAGTCTACTCCAGGTGTCGGAAACTGAACGTTTGATTTAAAGAAAAAGTATGTCTGTTTAGGAGCTAGAAAATCATTAGCGGAATGGTCCTGATCCAAGAACACGTCAGGATGCTGTAGGAACATATCATCTCTCTGCGGTCGTGATCTCAGAGCTGTGGTTTGTTTTTCTCTGGCTTCACTGGAGGAAATCAAGCAGCTCCATTTGTGAAATGATCAGTTAAGACTGGACTTTGTGTAACAATGTAAATTCACCACCAACAGGGCTTAGTGGAGCACTTCACATAGGCTATGTTATTGTGTATTGATTCATCATCCAGAAGGAAAGGCGGGAGAACACCTCCTGCGTTCTTATCACTATTTGTTTATTTTCCTTTCAGCTTTCCTTCACAAATGAATTGGTTCAGTACTTTATCTGTAAAGATAAACACATCTCTTTCCTTCTCCAAAGGGCTTAAGAAACCATAAAAAAAGGTGTATCATATCCATAACAAATGTGATATCAATGCTGTTTTCCATTTCCAATCACTCAGTATAGCTGAAACTGCTCTACTCAGCAGGCATCAAATAAGCAGTGTTACAATTACTTTGGCTTAACTCTTTGGATAGCCTACTCTTTGGCCAACAGTCATTGCTTTAAACCCCATTGGGGCTTCTAGTTACATACCTAACCACATACTGTTTGGCACCCTTACTACTTTCCCCCTGAGTCAATACATTTTAGAAAGACCTTTGGCAGCGATTACTGCTGTGTCTTTTTAGGTATGTCACATAAGCGCTTTGCACACCTGTATTGTGCAATATTTGCCCATTATTCTTAACTTATTCAAGCTCTGTGACGGTGTTGTGGATCATGGCTAGACAGCAATTTTCAAGTCTTGCCATAAGTTTTCAAGCAGATTTCAGGCCACTCGGGAACATTCACTGTCTTGGTAAGCAACTCCAGTGTAGATTTGGCATTGTCTTGTAGGTTATTGTCCTGCTGAAAGGTGAATTCCTCTCCCAGTGTCCGGTGTAAAGCAGACTGAAACATCCATTCCGAAAAACTCCCCAGTCTTTGCCGATGTCAAGCACACCCATACCATGATGCAGCCACCACCAGACTTGAAAATTAGACCGTTACTCTGTGACGTGTTGTTGGATTTGCCTTAAACATAAGGCTTTGCATTTAGGCCAAAAAGTCTATTCCTTTGCCGTTTTTTTTGCAGTATTACTTTAGTGGCTTGTTGCATTCAAGATGCATGTTTTGGAATATTTTCATTCTGTATATATTTATAGTTATTTTCCTTCTGTCATTTAGGTTATTATGGGGTCACTACAATGTTGTTGATCCAGCATCAGTTTCCTCCCATCACAGCTATTGGCCTCATGGTGACATTCCTAAGTAGTTTCCTTCCTGTCCTGCAGCTCAGTTCAGAAGGACAACTGCATCTTTGATCTCTCTGCGTGGTTAAATAAATCCACAGTATAATTATTAACTTAAAGATCTGTCCAATGTCTGATTTGTTATTGTTACCCATCTACCAATTCAATATTTGACAGAGGAAGGAGTAGTCATAAAAAAATCATAATAATGTAAACACCCATGTGATTTGTTTTGTCAAATGTTTGTCCTGAACTAATTTATGCTTGCCTAAACAAATGGGGGTGAATACTTATGCAACGACTATTTTAGTTATTGAATTTCTATTAATTAGTAAAAAAATATTTTCACTTTGACATGGACTATTTTGTGTAGATCAAAAAGCTTCACATTTACCATTACCATCTCGTGAGAACATTGACATTTTATAGTACCAGTGCAACCTGAGATGCTCTCCCGTGGACTAACAATGACACCTTAGCACGCTGAGCATTTATGCGGGCTGGGTCCACAAGCTGTTGGCACAGCTGTATTGATCATTTTGTTCGCTAATGATTTTACTTTTGCCAACAGTACCAGGGGCGTCATGCGTCCATTATTTTACGTGAGGATGGATGTGGGGTGGTTGGAGAATTGTGCATTTTTCAAACACCTGAAACAGAGCCATAAACACCTGGAATCCATAATCATTACTCCCAATTAGAGGTCGACCAATTTAATCGGAATGGCCGATTTTAATTAGGGCCGATTTCAAGTTTTCATAAAAATCGGTAATCAGCATTTTTGGAGACCGATTATGGCTGATTACATTGCACTCCACGAGGAGACTGCGTGGCAGGCTGACTACCTGTTATGCGAATGCAGCAAGGAGCCAAGGTAAGGTGCTAGCTAGCATTAAACTTATATTATAAAAGACAATCAATCTTAAAACATAATCACTAGTTAACTACACATGGTTGACGATATTACTAGTTTATCTAGCTTCTCCTGCGTTGCACATAATCGATGCGGTGCCTGTTAATTTATCAGAGCCTACTACGCCAAACGGGATATTTAACAAGCGCCTTCGCGAAAAAAGCACTGTCTTGCACCAATGTGTACCTAACCATAAACATCAACGCCTTTCTTAAAATCAATACACAAGTATATATTTTTAAATCTGCATATTTAGTTAATATTGCCTACTAACATGAATTTCTTTTAACTAGGGAAATTGTGTCACTTCTCTTGCGTTCTGTGCAACAGAGTCAGGGTATATGCAGCAGTTTGGGCCACCTGGCTCGTTGCGAACTGTATGAAGACCATTTCTTCCTAACAAAGACAGCCAACTTCGCGAAACGGGGGATGATTTAACAAAAGTGCTTTTGCAAAAAAAGCACAATCGTTGCACGAATGTACCTAACCATAAACAACAATACCTTCTTAAAATCAATACACAGAAGTATATTTTTTTTTAACTTGCATATTTAGTTAAAAGGAATTCATGTTAGCAGGCAATATTAACTAGGCAAATTGTGTCACTTCTCTTGCGTTCATTGCACGCAGAGTCAGGGTATATGCAACAGTTTGGGCCGCCTGGCTCGTTGCGAACTAATTTGCCAGAATGTTACATAATTTTGACAGAACATTGAAGGTTGTCAATGTAACAGCAATATTTAGACTTATGGATGTCACCCGTTAGATAAAATACGGAACGGTTCCTTATTTCACTGAAAAAATAAACGTTTTGTTTTCGAGATGATAGTTTCTGGATTTAACCATGTTAATGACCTAAGGCTCGTATTTCTGTGTGTTATTATTAAGTCTATGATTTGATAGAGCAGTCTGACTGAGCGGTGGTAGGCTCGTAAGCATTCATTGAAACAGCACTTTCCTGCGTTTGCCAGCAGCTCTTCGCTGTGCTTCAAGCATTGCGCTGTTTATGACTTCAAGCCTATCAACTCCTGAGATTAGGCTGGCAATACTAAAGTACCTATTAGAACATCCAGTAGTCAAAGAAATATGAAATACAAATGGTATAGAGAAAAATAGTCCTATAATAACTACAACTTCTTACCTGGGAATATTGAAGACTCATGTTAAAAGGAACCACCAGCTTTCATATGTTCTCATGTTCTGAGCAAGGAACTTAAATGTTAGCTTTTTTACATGGCACATATTGCACTTTTACTTTCTATTCCAACACTGTTTTTGCATTATTTAAACCAAATTGAACATGTTTCATTATTTATTTGAGACTAAATAGATTTTATTGATGTATTATATTAAGTTAAAATAAGTGTTCATTGTTCATTCAGTATTGTTGTAATTGGCATTTTATATATAATCAATTAAATCGGACAATTTTTATTTATATATCGGCTTTTTTTGGTCCTGCAATAGTCGGTATCGGTGCTGAAAAATCAATCTGTCGACCTCTACTCCCAATACCATGTAAAATAAATATATATATTCTTCTGCGTAGGTTATCTAAGCATTTACCTGTTAAATTGACATTTAAATCAAGTACTTTTCTTCATATCTAACCAAACCTCTTGAGCTGTCTGCATCCTCCTGACTGATGGTTCTTTAAAAATGTAAGAAACTAAATATGCTTTTCTGCATCTCTGCGGGTAAAATTTTGAAAGGAATGTTGTCTTATTCAGTACATTTAGTAATCGCTTGCTTTTCTAAAGTTTAGCAACCTTGCCAGCAGACATGCATGCTAAGATAGATAGACAAGCTACTCTAACTTGATAGCCTGAAATGGCTTTGTATCTAGTTTTATGAGGTTGTAAGATGGGTTCCCAATCTAGCTGGTTAGCTAAAGCCAACTTCATAAATTTGCTAGGTGGCTAGTATTACGGAGAAACAAAACATTTGTTTGATTTATTCATCAAGAAGGCTACATAGCTTGATCAGATTAATTTACAAACATACCTATTGCCTATCACTGGCAGCTAAAATCAAATCAACTGCAGTGTGTCACTCTCTCCTCCCCTGACGATACTGCATCCACTAGAGTATCTAGCATCCTGCCTAGGCATCTCTTTTGCTCTGTGCACCTTGGAAGGAACCACTTACTGGGGGGAGTACTCTTTGCCTGGTCCAGTCAGTGTGCCCCCTCAGCAAAATACAGACGATAGATTTTTTTGTTGTTGTAAGTAATTATGATAAAACATGGGCTTAATTATGTTTAGTAATTAATTGAACATCTGAAAAATGTAAAAACAGGACAAATCTGAGGGGGCAGTGCCTGTGGGCATGACAACACTGTGCACTACGCTAGAGTTAAGTGGATATACTGAATAACATGGCAAGGAGTCATCCACACTGACATTTGTATAGCGGTATGGTCTGTATTCAGGCCTAAACATTGGTATGCAACAGCTGCTGTAACACTGACCAGAGCTTGAGCCATACAAATGCAAATAGATCATGATCTGAGAGATTAGGCTTCATAGTGGCCATTGCTGGTGTGTGTAATGGCCAGATGAGAACATGATCGTGTACAACGATTACTAGTACCAAACCATGTAGGCCTTAACTGGGGATTTTGGAATTCTTCTTTGGTGTTTGTAAAAAAAAAAAAAAAAAAACGTATGTAGATTTGCCATGCTTTTTGATCTGGATCAGGAGTTAATTCCTCACCTTCTTATACCAAAGATTTAAAGCTTTCTATTCAGACTGATGCCAAGTGCATAGCTTTTGTATTAGTCTTACAATTGTAGTCCAAAAAATATAAATACAACTTCAATAGTAGATTATAAAAGTATATTTTGCAAGGAATGGTACCAGCTCTGACCTAGTCTAGGGCTGGGTGATATGGCCAAAATATCATATCACAATATTTTTCACAAAATATTTGACAGTTTTGAATAATACAAGTTTTAATTATTCAGGACCCTAGTGTGACAACATAAATTCTAAGTGATTTTCAATGGGGCATTTGCCATTCTGATTTGTTTTATACTGTTCAGTCCAACTTCAACCCCCCCAAATAATTAAGCATTTTAATAAATGTCTGCACTTTTGTTATCATTTCAACACTTTCAGGTAGGACTGCATGATGTATATGGCCTAAAGTTGTTGAACTGTTTAAATCATGGGAATATAATGATTATTGTAATTCGATAGTTGATATAGTCGGCTGCACTTTGAATACATTGTTTGACGTCACAAGAACAGGAAGCCAAGGAGAAATTGGGAAAGGGTAGGAACCGAAGTGTTAGTCAGTGTTTCTTTGGGGACCGTATACAATGTTATATTTTTAATGTATATTCTCAATTCAGGTAGATAGCTCGCTAACATATTCAGGTTTTGCTTTTTCCTCTTTGATTTAGAAGATACCATTCCACAAACATACTGATTCAGGCTTACACCAGCACTGGTAGTATCAGGCTGTATTTTAGTTAGCTACATTTGTGCTGACTCTGATTTTACAGCTAGCTAGCCAGCTACCTAGCGATTTAGCATTAGTGGCTAACAATGTATTTTAGCCACAACTTGCTAAGAAAAGACAAACTAGCCGTTTGCAGACCAACTAATAGTGTAATTTTTTTTAAACAACTATTTGACCAATGTCGCTTCAACTATTTGTATTCCTTTTTTTTTTTCTTCTGTAAGCTCAGTTTCTCTAGAGATAAATCAGATCAAGCACTAACTGTGATGAAGTTTCCAACAGGCCAATATTCTACGTAGTTTAGCACAGAAAACATGGTAATTAACTGAAATGACCATAGTCCATTGCGTGCCTACTTGTTCGGTCTGTGTTACTTTTACACCTACTAGGTTAGGTTAGTGTGGGGCAGACAGAGGTAGAGAAGAGACCGAAGACTGCTCGATTGAGAGGGATGGAGAGCAGTTGCTTCGAGGTATCTCTACATGAAAATACATGATCTAAGTGATTGATAGTTGGTACTAAGTCTAATTTACTTTGAATAACTACTAAAATAGTGATTTGTCAGACAGCATAGGCAGCAGCTCTATAGAGATGACTTCAAATGAAATAATAGTACTCAAATAAAACTAATGTAATCAGTGCATAAAATGAACTTTGTTTCACCAGTCACTGTGGCGGGTAGATTTAAAAATCTACAAGCAACTCAGATTTTTTTTTTTTTAACAGCCCCCAAAAACACTTGCTGCTACAATTACATCCACAAAACACAAAAAAACATAAGCAAATGTATTACTAATAAGATGTAACTAATGTGGTATGTTGAATAGAACATTTTTTGTAACCGGAGTCTTTTAACCAAAATATCACAGATGACAAATGTTCAACTGTGGTGGGAGGTTACCATGGTAATGTGACTGGAGTCATGTTTGTGCCTGTGAGATTGTCTGACTAGTAGAAGCTTCCTTAGCAGTTGAAACTCAAACATAGAAAAACAACCTAGCTTGTGAACAAAACAATGTAAATAGCCAAGAAACACAAGGACTTCTGTGTGTTATGTATGTCTATAGTGTACAGTGGCAAGAAAAAGTATGTGAACCCTTTGGAATTTTCTGGATTTCTGCATAAATTGGTCATAAAATGATCTGCTCTTCATCTAGGTCACAACAATAGACAAACAGTCTGCTTAAACTAATAGCAATGTTTTCATGTCTTTATTGAACACAGTGTAAACATTCACAGTGCAGGGTGGAAAAATGTTATTTAATAACTGGTTGACCCTCCTTTGGCAGCAATAACCTCAACAAAATGTTTTCTGTAGTTGCGGATCAGACAGACCTACACAACGGTCAGGAGGAATTTGACCATTCCTCTTTACCAAACTGTTTCAGTTCAGCAATATTGCATTTTACATTTTAGTCACTTAGCAGACGCTCTTATCCAGAGCAACTTACAGTAGTGAATGCATACATTTCATACATTTTTTTTTTTCTTCCCGTACTGGTCCCCCGTGGGAATCGAACCCACAACCCTGGCGTTGCAAACACCATGGTCTAACAACTGAGCCACACGAGACAACCCACGAGACAACCCAATTCTTGGTGTATCTGGTGTGAACTGCTCTCTTGAGGTCATGCCACAGCATCTCAATCGGGTTGCAGTCAAGACTCTCCAGAAGTGTTATTTTCTTCTGTTGAAGCCATTCTGTTGATTTACTTCTGTGTTTTGGGTCCTGTTGCATCACCCAACTTCTATTGAGCTTCAATTGGCAGATATCCTTACATTCTCCTCAAACTTGGGAATTCATTTTTCCATTGATGTTTGCAAGCTGTCCAGACCCTGAGGCAGCAAAGCAGCCCCAAACCATGATGCTTCCTCCCCCATACTTTACAGTTGTGATGAGGTTTTGATGTTGGTGTGTGGTGCCATTTTTTTTTTCTTTACACATAGTGTTGGGTGTTCCTTCCAAACAACTCAACTGTAGTTTCATCTGTCCACAGAATATTTTGCCAGTAGTGCTGTGGAACATCCAGGTGCACTTTTGCAAACTTCAGATGTGCAGCAATGTTTTTTTTTGGACAGCAGTGGCTTCTTCTGTGGTGAACCGATGATCACCATTTCTTGTTTAGTGTTTTACGCATCGTAGACTCGTCAACAGAGATGTTAGCATGTTCCAGAGATTTCTTTAAGTCTTTAGCTGACTTTCTAGGATTCTTCTTAACCTCATTGAGCATTCTGCGCTGTGCTCTTGCAGTCATCTTTGCAGGACGGCCACTCCAAGGGAGAGTAGCAACAGTGCTGAACTTTCTCCATTTATAGACAATTTGTCTTACTGTGGACTGATGAACATCAAGGATTTTAGAGATACTTTTGTAACCCTTTCCAGCTTTATGCAAGTCAACAATTCTTAATCTTAGGTCTTCTGAGATCTCTTTTGTTCGAGGCATAGTTCACATCAGGCAATGCTTCTTGTGAATAGCAAACTAAAAAAAATGTAATAGGGCAGGGAAGCTCTAACCAACATCTCCAATCTTAACTGACTGACTCCAATTAGCTTTTGGAGAAGTCATTAGCCTAGGGGGTTCACATACTTTTTCCAACCTACACTGAATGTTTAAAATGTATTAAATATAGACAAGAAAAATACAATAGTGTGTTATTAGTTTAAGCACGCTATGTTTGTCTATTGTTGTGACTTAGATGAAGATCAGATCAAATTTGATTACCAATTTATGCAGAAATCTAGGTAATTCCAAAGGATTCACATACTTTCTTGCCACTGAATGTACTCTGTAGAAACCGGAGCTAAGTATGGAACGCCGTTTGGGTCTTTGCGTGTCAGAAAATATGCACGTCAAATAACACTATTTGACGGGTCAAATAAGCTTTTAATTTGACATGACAAATAATACTGTTCTATTATAGAATGTTGTGTGTTCTGAATTTGCACGTGAAAGCCAAGCGCCACCACTATCAGTAGCACTGTCAAAGCTGTACAGAAAAGTCTGCAAACACCGCCCACGAACGATGTGTATACAATACCGCGTTGATGATTATGATGATGATGATGATGATGATAATAAAGAATTATTTGTTTGACCGCAACTTCTGGGGCAGCTAGCTAGCTAGCTAGCTAGCACCAATACAACCAGCCTGAAAACAATGACCAGTAGAAACTGCAGTCATTTTCATTATTCTTAGCAATGATTTAGGAATCCTTGTAAGTATTGTTGTTCGCCTATTGAAATTGAATTTCAGTTCATGAAAATAATAGCTAAATAACTTAACCCTGTTGCCCAAAGCTAACGTTATAAGCAGCCAGCTAGTTTCATCTGGATAGTGAGGCTCGACCGGACCGGGTTATGTGTTTTGACGCTTGCCCCAATAAGGATTAGGGGCGGCAGGTAGCCTAGTGGTTAGAGCGTTGGACTAGTAACCGAAAGGTTGCAAGATGAAATCCCCGAGCTGACAAGGTAAAAATCTGTTGTTCTGCCCCTGAACAAGGCAGTTAAACCACTGTTCCTAGGCCGTCATTGAAAATAAGAATTTGTTCTTAACTGACTTGCCTAGTTAAAGGTAAAATACTTTATTTTTTAAGGATTAGAGGCACTTGCGGTTTTCCTTCAAAAAAGAAGTACCTCTTTGAAAGTGAGGCAGAAGGTTACAATTGGTGGAATCATGCCATATTTAGACTAGATCATGTTAAACAATGTTGGACTGTGAAGCAATGAAATGGGGTATGAGTCTACTCGGTGACACCCACAGAATACAACTGTGAAGCATTTACGCAAATATTAGCGTTGTAGCTCTTATCGCGGGACTGTGACTGTGTGAAATCACCTCCTCAGTCAGCCTATTGTGTGTATTGACATTCATATTGCACTGTACAGCCTTACCGAAGGATTGGGGATCAATGAAATGGGGTATCAGTCTACTCCATACCCAATATATTTTTTCCCCAACGTCCTCCTCAGAGTTATGAGACTCCAATATCCACGCGGTTTTGTTTTTCCTCGGGAATAGTGTTCAAAACACATAGGTTGACAATAAATGTGGCTCAATTCAGTTGTTTCAGAGTCCCGCAATAAGAGCTATGACGCTAACGTTCTCTGGGTGTCACTGAGTAGACTGTCATTGAGCCACAATCCATAGGTAAGGCTGTACAGTGAAATAAGTATGCCCCCAATGCAATTCTAAAGTATAATACATCCAGTGTGATTTCAACAGATTTGTCAAATTAACTAATTGTATTTTGTAGATTTTATATAACATTCCAACCTCGTTTAGCATGAGCTATTCAATTATGGCATAATTGTACTATTTGTAATAATTTGCATCACTGTCAATTACACTTATTTTGAAGGCTAGCCGCAAAGTCCACTATTGTGGACTAGCTTATTGTGGCTAGCTTCACATGGATGGGTCCGACCACCATTAATCAAATAAGAACTGTCTTAGAAATTAGGGTTATTTTAGATGACGCTACTGAAACAGATTGTCATTTTGCTATGTTTTTGGGGAACATTGTTTGCATCCATGAGCTAGCTAGGTTTTTTTTATTTTTATGACCAGCACTGTAGGTGCGCGAGACAACTTTACCAGCGTCATGGCATACATATCAATGAATCATTGTGACATATGAAATACGAGTGATTGTGTAATAACTACGTAAATTAATTAATGTGTTATTGTGACGTGCAGTCATATTCAGGTCCTGACTGGTCAACAACCTTATTTGGCACGTCAAATAGTGTTATTTGACATGTAACTTTTTTGACATGCAAAGACCCAAACGGCATTCCATAGCTAAACCATAAGGGAGACTAGGCATCTACCACCATCAGATTAGGAGTTGCAATGTAGCCTGTTTTGTCCACCCACTTTGGTTCTGAAATCACCCACTAATTAACTTGTCATTTTTGGGGATTTTGTTTGAGCTAGTAATGTATCAATATTTATAATTTGACAAAATGTAGCTATGACAAAGCCAATGAGAAAGATAAAAAAATATATATATATATATATCACAACACAACACACACACAGTCAAGTTTGGACACACTCTTTCAAGGGTTTTTCTTTATTTTTACTGTTTTCTACATTGTAGAATAATAGTGAAGACATCAAAACTATGAAATAACACATGGAATCATGTAATAACCAAAAATGTGTTAAACAAATCAAAATATATTTTGGATTCCTCAAAGTAACAACCCTTTGTTTTGACGGCTTTGCACACTCTTAGCATTCTCTCAACCAGCTACACCTGGAATGCTTTTCCAACAGTCTTAAAGGAGTTCCCACATATTCTGAGCACTTTTATTCTGGGCTACTTTTCCTTCACTCTGCTCATCCCAAATTGTCTCAATTTGGTTGAGGTCGGGGGATTGTGGAGGCCAGATCATCTGATGCAGCGCTCCATCACTCTCCTTGCCAAAATAGCCCTTATACAGTCTGGAGGTGTGTTGGGTCATTGTCCTGTTGAAAAACAAATGATAGTCCCACTAAGCCCAAACCAGATGGGATAGCGTACCGCTGTGGTAGCCATGCTGGTTAAGTGTGCCTTGAATTTGAAACAAATCAGTCACCAGCAAAGCACCCCCACACCATCAAACCTCCTCCATGCTTCATGGTGGGAACCAAACATGCAGAGATCCTCTGTTCCCCTTCTCTGCGTCTCAAAGACACGGCGGTTGGAACCAAAAATCTAATTTGGACTCAGACCAAAAGGACACATTTTTTACCGGTCTAATGTGCATTGCTCGTGTTTCTTGGCCCAAGGAAGTCTCTTCTTCTTATTGGTGTCCTTTAGTAGTGGTTTCTTTGCAACAATTCAACCATGAAGGCCTGATTCACGCAGTCTCTGAACAGTTGATGTTGAGATGTCTGTTACTTAAACTCTGAAGCTTTTATTTGGGCTGGAATCTAAGGTGCAATTAATTGCTGATTTCTGAGTCTGGTAACTCTAATGAACTTATCTTCTACAGCAGAGGTAACTTTCCTATGGTGGTCCTCATGAGAGCCAGTTTCATCATAGCGCTTGATTGTTTTTGCGACTGCACTTGAACTGTCGAAGTTCTTTGATATTTTACGGATTGACTGACCTAAATGTCTTAAAGTAATGATGGATTGTCGTTTTGCTTTGCTTATTTGAGCTGTTCTTGCTGTAATATGGACTTGGTCTTTTACCAAATAGTACCATCTTCTGTATACCATCCCTACCTTGTCACAACACAACTGATTGGCTCAAACGCATTAAGAGGGAAAGAAATTCCACTAATGTGACTCACCACCTGGATTCGGTCCAATGTAGCAATATTTGAAATGGTGTTTTTTACATTATATAAAAGTAGAGACTCAGAGCTAGAAAATGGTATATCATACACAGTATTTTAGTAACAATGGGAAAGTAATTCTGCTTTGTAAGTTGATCAACTTGTAAACTCACTTTTTAGAAAATCACCTTTGAATGTTTTGCCATCTATTGAAGAGCTCTGTCTGCACCCATTTCAGCATCGTTCTCACCATAAGCTTTAGCCCCATCATCTCGTTTCACTCTCAACGCGCACACTTGACGCTCTGGCCGACGATTTGTTTACCTCTGGATTAAATGAAAACAGCCTAACCAGTTCTGCTGGCAACAATTTCATTACGCTTTTTTGCAGAAGTTTCCTGACACCGGCCATATTCAATGGGTGTTGTACATACGTCACGTAACGTTAGCTAACAAGCCAGCCAGCCAACATTAGCTAGTTAAACAATAAACAGTGCCAACAATGCTACAGTGCTGGGAGCTAACCAACCATGTTAAATGTTAGCTAGCTAACATTAGGCTCTAACTAGAACAGCACACGGCACTGGGAAAATGAATTTTAGCTAGGGAACCAGCTACCGTTAGCTAGCTAGCTAAAAGTACACTTTAGCTTAAGGCATATAGCTTGCTAGCTAGGTAAACAATGTACCTAGCTAGGTAAACAAAGTGCAAGTTCACAACGTTAGCCAACGAGTCAGCCAGCTAATGTTAGCTAGTTAAACAACAATGAACAGTGCCAACAATGCCACAGTGCTGGGAGCTAACCAACCATGTTCAATGTTAGCTAGCTAACATTATTAGGTTCTAACTAGAACAGCAAATGGCTCTGGGAAACGAATAATAACATCAGCTAGGAAGCCAGCCAATGTTAGCTAGCTAACAGTACACTTTTGAAATTAAACCACATTCTGTGAAAATGAGTGTGTAATATCTGAAAATGTAACGTTAGCTAGCTAACGCTAGAATATCGTACCTGTGTAGATCATTGTGCATTGACGTCTCCCTGTCAGTAATGACATGCCATGGTTGCCCTTAGTTTAAAGATGTAATCCGGAGACAGGTGTTTCCGCCATCTCTTTAGATATCATACTCTAATTCCACGGATTTCAAAACTTGATCCTCCAGAAAGTGGGGAGCCGCACTTATGCAGCTCCACTACACAATACATAAAAAAAAAGACAGGATTACCAACACAGATTGAAGAGCTTCTATGGCAGACTAATCCTCTCTCAGCATGTCCAGCCCTCTCATATCAGCCAATCATGGCTAGTGGGAAGATTGCTATCTTTTATGTGGCTTAACTAACAAGGCTCATAATTTAACAATTTTATTAGTATTTAGCGATACGAGTTTTATTAAGGCACATGAAAGTTCACATGTTCAAGAAGGCATTTCTGCCAAAAAACGCATTTTGATAAAATATTTTCCTTTCAAACGGCTCTCCTGTGAAGTCGTGACTTGAGACATACGCCTAGTTTCCTGAATCGGGTCACAAATTCACTTAAGGCACACCTGTAAATTGAAATGCATTCCAGGTGACTACTTCATGAAGCTGGTTGAGAATGCCAAGAGTGTGCAAAGCTGTCATCAAGGCAAAGGGTGGCTACTTTAAAGAATCTCAAATATATTTTGATGTCTTCACTATTATTCTACAATGTAGAAAATAATACAAATAAAGAGAACCTGGAATGAGGTGTCAACTTTTGACTGGTACTGTATACATTGCACTGCTTAGGGTAAAATCTCAAAATCGTTTTGACTGTTTGGAAAATGTTTACGGAGTGATCTTCTCTCGCTTCAGCCATGCAGTGCGCCTCACAAAAGTGATTGATGTCCTCATTATGACATTTTCGACTTTACCCTGTATATCTAAAAATGACTATATACACTGATTGTTTAAACCAAAACTACCAAAACTATTGCTGATGGTGAACCTGAACAACCATAATAAAATCTATTGTAAGCCACGTTCAACAGTTATAGCCAGATGAGAGTTGTCCTCGGGTAGCTTACTTTTATGAAGCCATTTTAGCATTTGAATGCAGAAGGTGCCGCGCAAATGTGCAAGATCAGGAACAGGCCGCCTACCTTGCTTTGGTCAGAGCTTATCGGTTGTCAGAAAATATGAGCTATTTTTGGAAGGCAGATGGGAATATATGTGTGAATCTGAGATTTGTAAGGCTTGAATCGATTTTCTGAATGATGCGTGCAACAATTGTATCGGTTTGGGGTCCGCGGACCAATGTATCTTAAACATTTTAATTGGGACCAATGCGTATCAGTGAATCGTTACATCCCTAGAGAGCAACCAACAAATGTAAATGCCTGGAGTTTGCAAAACTGCATTGGCACTTGGATTGGAACCTGTGCTCCGGTGAGATTATATGAATATAGAGGTCTTTGGCCATATACCAGTGGTGGGTTTGGCGTCAAAAGAAACCTGGTTGTCTCTGCCAGAAGGCTGAAACTTGGCCACAAGTGGATCTTCCAGTAAAACAATAACCCCAAGCACTAATCAAAGAAATGGTTAATTTCCACAAAAATCTACATTTTACAATGGGCGTCTCCGTCTCTGGACTTGCAGTAACAGGAATCGAAATGACAGGAAGCAGGAGGGAATCTGCTTCAGTAAGGAGTTTTAATCTGTTATTTAGACTAGTTGATTGATATTGTTGGTTTGATGTTCATGTTTTTGCTAGGGCTGAGGTGGTACCAGTATCACCATACTCATTAGTATCGTGTCAAGGAAACAATGTTTCCTTTTTGTCATGGGAAAATATATTGAGATACTGGTATCATCACAGCCCATGTTTTTCCCCAGTTACAGAATTTAAGTCACTTTAGCCAGCGTTGGTTTGGACGATGCTGTAGCTCACCACAACTATTTCCGCTAGCAAATACAGTATGTATGCTGTTTTTCTTTTGGAACTGAGGAAGAGCGTGTAGTTGGCTGTGTTACAGAGGAAGAAAGTTTGAATTGGAAACAGCAATCTGTTGAGCATTAGGCTACTGTCTGGTGGCCAAGGTAAAACGGCTTACAATGCTCAATTGCTCATCGTCCGCCACAATCCAAAGAAGCTCACACCGCTTTTTATAGGACTGACCACAGTTCCCAATGGATAAATGATATTTCCAGAGCACGATCGGAACAAAGGAAAACCCCAGTCTTTAAGGTGGCCTCTATAGTTTTAACTTTTTATGGCTTTTGCTTTGCGTTTCTTTCCCCAAAACTGTCATTTGACTGACTCCCTGTGAGCACATAATTATTTACCCACTGACAAACAATCATGCATGGACACCAATACACACACACACACGCATGTTAACATAGAGCTTTGTTACCCATAGTCACAGGCAATTCTTTAGGACTAAATCTCATATAAGCTGATGTGGAATGCTTGTTGTTTGACCGACTGCCAAGTGGATAAGTGTTCAGATTCAAATTACTACACACTTTGTTCAAAACTTGTATAATCCACTCCCTTAGCTGACTTATGTGGAATTGTTTGAAGTTAATGGGATTGATAGTTCTGTTTCTCTTCATGGAGGTAACGTACTATGCCTCTGGACTACAATGTAGCCTGATGGCAGTCATTTCCGCATCTCAGAAGCACTAAGTTATACCAAAACCACATCCATGGCATATAGAAAAAGCTACTTCTCTAAAACCCCATTTCTAAAATGTAGATGTCGAGATTTCCTCCCCGATATTAGCTGCTTTCATCTAATCTAAAATGAAGCAATTTGATCTGCCAGGATATCGTTGCCCAATATCCTTTGAGGATGTGGAAACGACTCATTGCAGTTGTCGTGTGTGGGCAATTCCGGATAGACTGACCTTCATGTCTTAAAGTAATGATGGACTATCGTTTCTCTTTGCTTATTTGAGCTGTTCTTGCCATAATATGGATTTGGTCTTTTACCAAATAGGGCTATTTTCTGTATACCACCCCTACCTTGTCACAACACAACTGATTGGCTCAAACACAGTAAGGAAAGAAATTCCACAAATGAACTTAACAAGGCACACTTGTAAATTGAAATGCCTTCCAGGTGACTACCTCATGAAGCTGGTTGAGAGAATGCCAAGCGTGTGCAAAGCTGTCATCAAGGCAAAGGGTGGCTACTTTGAAGAATCTCAAATATAAAATACATTTTGATTTGTTTAACACTTTTTTGGTTGCTACATGATTTCATGTGTTATTTTATAGTGAAGACATCAAAACTATTATACAATGTAGAAAATAGTAAAAATAAAGAAACTCTGGAATGAGTAGGTGTGTCCAAACTTTTGGCTGGTACTGTAAGTATTCACATCCCCGAGTCAATACTTTGTAGAAGCAACTTTGGCAGTGATTACAGCTGTGAGTCTTTGTTTGTCTCTAAGAGCTTTCCACACCTGAATTGTGCAACATTTGCACATTTTATTATTTAAAAAAATTCTTCAAACTCTGTGAAATTGGTTGTTGATCGTTGCTAGACAACCATTTTCCGGTCTTGCCGTAGACTTTCAAGTAGATTTAAGGCAAAACTGTCACTCGGCCACTCGGGACTATTCACTGTCTCCTTGGTTAAGAACTCCAGTGTAGATTTTGCCTTGTTATTGTCCCGCTGAAAGGTGAATTAATCTCCCAGTGTCTGGTGGAATGCAGACTGAACCAGGTTTTCCTCTTGGATTTTTGCCTGTGCTCCATTCCATAAAAAAAAACATTTTTACTGAAAAACTTCCAAGTCCTTAACGATTGCAAGCATACTCATAACATTGTGCAGCCACCATCATGCTTAAAAATATGGAGAGTGGTACTAAGTAATGTGTTGTGTTGGTTTTGCCCCAAACATAACACTTTGTATTCAGGACAAAAAGTGAATTGCTTTGCCAGATTTTTTTGTTGCATTATTACGTTAGTGCCTAGTTGCAAACAGGATGCAGGTTTTGGAATATTTTCTATTATGTACAGGCTTCTTTTCACGCTGTCAATTAGGATAGTATGGTGGAGTAGCTACAATGTTGTTGATCATTTCTCCTATCGCAGCCATTAAACCCTGTAACTGTTTTAAAGTCACCGTTGGCCTCATGGTGAAATCAGTGGTTTCCTTTCTCTCCTGCAACTAAGTTAGGAAGGACGCCAGTATCTTTAGAAGTGACTGGGTTTATTTGTACTAGCGAGGCACCGATTTTACATTTTTGTCCGATACCGATATCCAATATTTTCCTTGCCACAAAACCCGATACCGATATTTCATATTGTAGCGGCCTTAAGCTTTCTAGTACAGTTATAGTTCAAACACACACACGCTGTATTTTTTGTGGCGTCATTACGTCATCTATCTACGTTATATAGGTATGCACATCAGCTTTGACATCGGTTTTGCACATCGACTTTGGCATTTTCAGCTAATATCTGCCGATTCCAATCTTTTTTTTATATCGTGCATCCCTAAATAATAGACCATCAAAGTGTAATTATTAACTTCACCATGCTCACAGGGATATTCAGTGTCTGCCAATCTACCAATAGGTGCCGCCCTTTGCGAGGCATTGGAAAACCTCCCTGGTCTTTGGTTGAATCTGTTTGAAATTCACTGCTCAAGAGAGGGACCTTACAGATCATTTTGTACAGGGATGAGGTAGTCATTAAATTATGTAGGACAGTATTTGTGCAGCTTATTATGGGTCTTTTTAAGCACATTTAGTTATTGACTCAAGACATTTCAACTTTTCAAATTAATGTGTGTAAACTTTTTTTCTTTTCTTTTTTTACATAATTCCACTTTGACATTATGAGGTGTTGTGAATACGTTCTGAAGGCACTGTATCTACCTCAAATATCTCTGCACATTGATCTGGTACTCTATATATATATATCTGCTCAAAAAAATAAAGGGAACACTTAAACAACACAATGTAACCCCAAGTCAATCACACTTCTGTGAAATCAAACTGTCCACTTAGGAAGCAACACTGATTGACAATACATTTCACATGCTGTTGTGCAAATGGAATAGACAACAGGTGGAAATTATAGGCAATTAGCAAGACACCCCCAATAAAGTAATGGTTCGGCAGGTGGTGACCACAGACCACTTCTCAGTTCTTATGCTTCCTGGCTGATGTTTTGGTCACTTTTGAATGCTGGCGGTGATTTCACTCTAGTGGTAGCATGAGACGGAGTCTACAACCCACACAAGTGGCTCAGGTAGTGCAGCTCATCCAGGATGGCACATCAATGCGAGCTGTGGCAAGAAGGTTTGCTGTGTCAGTCAGCGTAGTGTCCAGAGCATGGAGGCGCTACCAGGACACAGGCCAGTACATCAAGAGACATGGAGGAGGCCGTAGGAGGGCAACAACCCAGCAGCAGGACCGCTACCTCCTGCCTTTGTGCAAGGAGGAGCAGGAGGAGCACTGCCAGAGCCCTGCAAAATGACCTCCAGCAGGCCACAAATGTGCATGTGTCTGCTCAAACGGTCAGAAACAGACTCCATGAGGGTGGTATGAGGGCCCGACGTCCACAGGTGGGGGTTGTGCTTACAGCCCAACACCGTGCAGGACGTTTGGCATTTGCCAGAGAACACCAAGATTGGCAAATTCGCCAATGGCGCCCTGTGCTCTTCACAGATGAAAGCAGGTTCACACTGAGCACATGTGACAGACGTGACAAAGTCTGGAGACACCGTGGAGAATGTTCTGCTGCCTGCAACATCCTCCAGCATGACCGGTTTGGCGGTGGGTCAGTCATGGTGTGGGGTGGCATTTCTTTGGGGGGCCGCACAGCCCTCCATGTGCTCGCCAGAGGTAGCCTGACTACCATTAGGTACCGAGATGAGATCCTCAGACCCCTTGTGAGACCATATGCTGGTGCGGTTGGCCCTAGGTTTCTCCTAATGCAAGACAATGATAGACCTCATGTGGCTGGAGTGTGTCAGCAGTTCCTGCAAGAGGAAGGCATTGATGCTATGGACTGGCCCGCCCGTTCCCCAGACCTGAATCCAATTGAGCACGTCTGGGACATCATGTCTCGCTCCATCCACCAATGCCACGTTGCACCACAGACTGTCCAGGAGTTGGCGGATGCTTTAGTCCAGGTCGGGGAGGAGATCCCTCAGGAGACCATCCGCCACCTCATCAGGAGCATGCCCAGGCGTTGTAGGGAGGTCATACAGGCACGTGGAGGCCACACACACTACTGAGCCTCATTTTGACTTGTTTTAAGGACATTACATCAAAGTTGGATCAGCCTGTAGTGTGGTTTTCCACTTTAATTTTGAGTGTGACTCCAAATCCAGACCTCCATGGGTTGATAAATTGGATTTCCATTGATTATTTTTGTGTGATTGTGTTGTCAGCACATTCAACAATGTAAAGAAAAAAGTATTTAATAAGATTTTTTCATTCATTCAGATCTAGGATGTGTTGTTTAAGTGTTCCCTTTTATTTTTTTGAGATATATATATATATATATATATATATATATATATATATATATATATATATATATATATATATATATATATATATATAGCGACATTCTGTATTTTATCTTATTCCTCATGTGTTACTATTGTTTTACTCGTAAGCAAGCATTTCACGGTAAAGTCTACACCAGTTGTATTTACCGAATGTAACGAATAAGATTTGATGTATCAGGTATTTCCTGATACAGGGTCACATTATCCTGTATATTAGTCTGCTGGGAAGGTGAAGTTTTTCCTCACGCAAGATTAGCTAAACGACTCCATCACTCTGGCCTTGTTCTATTACAAGGAAGTAAGTGTTATTTTTGAGAAGTTCAAGTTACTGGTATAACATTTATATGCTACATACATTTTTTATTTACTTATACCGTTGATTCTTGAAGTATATAACTTAGAAATGCCTCATGGGCTTAGTTCAACTGTCGTATCCCTTTAGAACCAATAATATAAGCTTGCTTTACTTTGTTTGTAAACAATGCAATTGTAAACCAAACACTGTACAGCCTCAACATGATTAAAACTATATTGTTGATATCATAGATGGTCAGTCCTTACATCCTTAGTTCTGTCTATGAATTTGAGAGTGGTTACATTTCTCCAGCCCCATCCCTCATCTGTTTACCAAAACAGCGCCGGGGCAACCACTTTATTATTGTTTGAACTGCAGATTGCCTCTAAGTTTAGGGCCTATAAGGTATTCAATTGTGACTAAAAATGTGTTCATAGGTGTGTGTGTGTCAAGTCTCTGACTCATTGTCGAGTCACTGACTCCGGTCACATGGCTACTTGTCAGCTCCAGGAGGAAACATTATCTTGATGAGGAAGGCTGCTGTTGTCAGTCTGTGCCTGCTAGTGTGAGAGAGAGCATCTGGGTTAACTACAACACAGCCAGTAATGGTGCTGTAATTGCAGCTTTCTTTCTCTTCCTCTTTTTTCTTTCTTTCACTTTGTCTGGTTCCTGGTTCCCCCTCCCTCACAGCGGCATTCAGATGCATCACGATGTCAGCGGTGGCTCCCCTGCAGTAAGCAGACAAAGGTACAGTATACGGTTTATTTAATTTGTCCTTCTCTCTACAGCCTCAGTGGTGACTTGGACGTTTTCATACCTAACTTGTCCCATTTCTGTTTTCATTAGATTTTTTCATTTGACCAACTTGACATTAGAGGTCGACCGATTGTGATTTTTCAACACCGTTACCGATTATTGGACGGCCCAAAAAAAAGCCGATACCGATTAATTGGCCATTTTGTATTTGTAATAATGACAATTGCATATACTGAATGAACACTTATTTTAACTTAATATAATACATAAATAAAATCAATTTAGCCTCAAATAAATAATGAAACGTTCAATTTGGTTTAAATAATGCAAAAACAAAGTGTTGGAGAAGAAAGTAAAAGTGCAATATGTGCCATGAAATAAAGCTAACGTTTAAGTGCCTTGCTCAGAACATGGGAACAGATGAAAGCTGGTGGATCCTTTTAACATGAGTCTTCAATATTCCCAGGTAAGAAGTTTCAGGTTGTAGTTATTATAGGACTATTTCTCTCTACACGATTTGTATTTCATATACCTTTTGACTATTGGATGTTCTTATAGGCACTTTAGTATTGCCAGTGTAACAGTAAAGCTTCCGTCCCTCTCCTCGCTCCTACCTGGGCTCGAACCAGGAACACATCGACAACAGCCACCTTCGAAGCAGCGTTACCCATGTAGAGCAAGGGGAACAACTACTCCAAGTCTCAGAGCGAGTGACGTTTGAAATGCTATTAGCGTGCACCCGCTAACTAGCTAGCTATTTCACATTGGTTACACCAGCCTAATCTTGGGAGTTGACAGGCTTGAAGTCATAAACAGCGCAATGCATTGCGAAGAGCTGCTGGCAAAACACACAAAAGTGCTGTTTGAATGAATGCTTACGAGCCTGCTGGTGCCTACCACCGCTCAGACTGCTCTATCAAATCATAGACTTAATTATAACATAATAACACACAGAAATACTAATAAATACTAATTAATATGGTCGAATCCGGAAACTATCATCTCGAAAACAAAACGTTTATTTTTTTAGTGAAATACGGAACCGTTCCGTATTTTATCTAACGGGTGGCATCCCGAAGTCTAAATATTCCTGTTACATTGCACAACCTTCAATGTTATGTCATAATTACGTAAAATTCTGGCAAATTAGTTCGCAATGAACCCAAGAGCAGTGACACAATTTCATGTTAGCAGGCAATATTAACTAAATATGCAGGTTTAAAAATATATACTTGTGTATTGATTTTAAAGAAAGGCATTGATGTTTTATGGTTAGGTACATTGGTGCAACGACAGTGCTTTTTTCGAAAATGCGCTTGTTAAATCATCACCCGTTTGTCGAAGTAGGCTGTGATTCGATGAGAAATTAACAGGCACCGCATCGATTATATGCAACGCAGGACACGTTAGATAAACTAGTAATATCATCAACCATGTGTAGTTAACTTGTGATTATGTTAAGATTGATAGTTTTTTATAAGATAAGTTTAATGCTCGCTAGCAACTTACCTTGGCTTCTTGCTGCCCTCGCGTAACAGGTAGTCAGCCTGCCATGCAAGCTCCTTGTGGAGTGCAATGTAAGGCAGGTGGTTAGAGCGTTGGACTAGTAACCGAAGGTGGCAAAAACGAATCCCCCCTGAACAAGGCAGTTAACCCCCGTTCCTAGGCCATCATTGAAAATAAGAATGTGTTCTTTATCTGACTTGCCTAGTTAAATAATGGTGTAAAAAAAAATATATATAATCATTTTTATAAAAAAATCAGCAAATCGGTGGCCAAAAATACCGATTACCGATTGTTATGAAAACTTGAAAACGGCCCTAATTAATCGGCCATTCCGATTAATCGGTCGACCTCTAGTACGTTCTATTGATTGATTGGTCACAGATCTGTCTATATAAGGTCCCACAGTTGACTGCATGTCAGAGCAAAACCAAGCCGTGGGGTTGAGTGAATTGTCCGTAGAGCTCCGAGACAGGATTGTGACAAGGCCCAGATCTGGGGAAGGGTACCAAAAAATGTCTGCAGCATTGAAGGTCCCCCAAAACACAGTGGTCTCATTCATTCTTAAATGGAAGAAGTTTGGAACCACCAAGACTCTTCCTAGAGTTGGCTGGCCGCCTGACCAAACTGAGCGATCAGGGGAGAAGGGCCTTGGTCAGGGAGGTGACCAAGAACCAGATGGTCACTCTCACAGAGTTCCTCTGTGGAGATGGGAAACCTTCCAGAAGGACAATCATCTGCAGCACTCCACCAATCAGGCCTTTATGGTGGAGTGGCCAGACGGAAGCCACTCCTCAGTAAAAGGCACATGACAGCCCGCTTGGACTTTGCCAAAAGACACCTAAAGGACTCGGACAATGAGAAACAAATATTCTCTGGTCTGATGAAACCAAGATTGAATTCTTTGGCCTGAATGTCAAGCATCACTTCTGTAGGAAACCTGGCACTGTCTACGTTGAAGCATGGTGTTGGCAGCATCGTGCTGTGGGGATGTTTTTCAGCGGCAGGGACTGGGAGACTAGTCCAGAGCAAGTCCGGCTTCAGGACAATTCTCTGAATGTCCTTGAGTGTCCCAGCCAGAGCACAGACTTGAACCCGATCGAACATCTCTGGAGAGACCTGAAAGAAGAATGAGGAACTCCACAAAAACATGTGTGCCAAGCTTGTAGCGTCATACCAAAGAAGACTTGAGGCTGTAATCGCTGACAAATGTGCTTCAACAAATGACTTAGTAAAAGGTCTGAATACTTATGTAAAATGTGATATTTCAGTTTTAATACTTTTTTGTAAACTTTTTTTTTTCTTCTTTTTTTACCCTTTTTTCCCCAACCCAATTTCGTAGTATCCAATTGGTAATTACTGTCCTGTCCCATCGCTGCAACTCCCGTATGGACTCGGGAGAGGCGAAGGTCGAGAGCCATGCTTCCTCTATAACAAAATACCTCCAAGCCACACTGCTTCTAGACACAACGCCCTCTTAACCTGTAAGCCAGCCGCACCAATGTGTCGGAGGAAACACCGTACACCTGGCCACCGTGTCAGCATGCATTGCGCCTGTCCCGTCGCACAAGTGCGCACTGGAACAGGAACATCCCTGCCGGCCAAACCCTCCCCTTACTCGGACGACGCTGGGCCAATTGTGCGCTGCCCCATGGGTCTCCTGGTCGCGGCCGGCTGCGACAGAGCCTGGACTCGAACCAGGATCTCTAGTGGCACAGCTAGCGCTGCGATGATGTGCCTTAGATCACTGCGCCACTCGGGAGGCCCGTTTGCAAACATTTCAAAACACTGTTTTTGCTTTGTCAAGGTCAAGCGGTCTGAATACTTTCCATGTGCACTGTATGTCAGTGTAATCTGTGGTCCATACTTGTATGCCACACAATTGAAAGGCCTAAAATTGTCTCTGCTACTGAAACACAACATGTTTTATCTACAACACTTGAATTGAGGCTTTTAAGAGTTATGGGCTTGTCTTGTGGATCAAGGCTACAAAAAGCTTTTTATAGACTTGAACGATACTATTCATATTATATTATTTGTAGATATCACTACTACTGAATAACCACTCTTAACTGAGCAGCTGCTAGACTTGGCTTTGCTATAAGCGTAGTCTTATAGCTTACTGTACATTGCGTGACCCAAGTTCTATAATTTCACAGAGGGGTCATGCTGTGCAGGTCATACAGGCCTAGGAGGTGAAACTCTTATGAAATATAATGGGTATTGACTGCAGTTATTTCAAAACTGAGGAACTTGCCCTAGGGGGCCTTTTAATTGACTCTAGTGCAGACTTGTTTTCCGAGCAGGTACAAAGATTTTGACCAGAACAATAGTTTAAGTGGACACAGTGCAGATGTTAGCCCTACTTGATTCCCATGTCTGAAGAATTGGAAAGCTTACTAGGAAACCTTCATTGCTCCTTTCATCAAGCAGTATTAAGTTATTTCATGGAACATGAAGGATTTGTACAGTAGTTGAAGCTCTGCCACTGATGGCCTGAAGTTCTAAATGCCTACTCTTGAGTCACCTGTCAACTGGAACTGATATTTTAGATAATTTGGGATATTTTAAAATTGCAACACAGTGCCATATTTCGTTTTCAAAGGTTGACAGATCTCACTGATAGATTGCATGTGCAAGAAGAGGGAATCTCAGTCATGGAGGATTTCGTGTTATTATGTTTATTTGAGTCTCCTTGACTTATGTCTTGTTCCTTAGAAGTGTGGAAAATCCCTCCAATCCATTTATTCCATTTCTAAACAATCAGCTGTTATGATGTATCACAGGCCTTCACACTGTAGCAGTCTTCGCCACTTACCTCCTTCCTGTTTTTTTACCAACTTCCCCCAGGACAAAGCTTCTCCCAGTCCTTGTATGCATACATTTTGGTGACTTGACTAAACATAGATTAGAGAAGGTGAAGACGTTACAGAGCTTTTTTCCCCCCAGTGCTGCTCCGCGAGGGAAAGAGTGCAGAAAGCCGCAAAGGTGGCCACCGAGCGAGATGACCAAGCAGGAAATGGAGACGTCCTCTCACTTGTGTAAAGGGTTTCCTCCTCATCCACCTCTATTGCTACTTCATAGACTTAACATATATTTCTTAAAGTTATTTTTACATTTGACATTTTAGTCATTTTAGCAGACGCTCTTATCCAGAGCGACTTACAGTAGTGAATGCATACATTTCATAACATGCATTTAAAAAAATATATATATTATTTATGTTTTTGTATTGTTACTTTTTTGTTATGTTACTGTGGTAACAACCTTGCCGCCAGGCTCAATTGCTATCTACTGTATCACTCTTAAGGGTATACATTTCCCTTGTTCAAATCTCTGGCAGGCTGATTGTAACACGCCTGCTCCCACTCCCCCTCTCCGGCGTTCGAGGGTGCCAGGGTGCCCATCATCACGCAAACCTGTCACCATCATTACGCGCATCAGCGCTTCATTGGACCCACCTGACCTCCTCTATATCGGTCTATTCCTCAGTTTGATCCCCGTGTCAGCATTAATGACGTTATGTTTCCCTTGTCCAGACGCTGTCCGTGTTTTGTTTCATGTCTGTTATTTATTAAATATTCACTCCCTGTACTTGCTTCTCGTCGCCCAGCGTCTGTCCTCACAGATTGATGTCAGGCTGAAAATCAGATCCCTGAAGAAATGCCTAGTATAGGCCTTACCACTGCACATTGATTTCCTTTCGTTGTGATTGCTGTCATTTCTGTTCTTCGCTATGTAATATGTATATCATTACTATGATCATATTATCATAATGGTTATTAGTCTCTTGCCCTGGGGTGCATAAGCCGTTTCCCGTGGTTGTGTGGTCGATGTACTTTGATCAACAGTGGGAAAAATAACTATTACTCAGCAGGGGTCTAGATTTACTAAGAGTGCATCTCAAATGGCATCTTATTCCCTACATAGCACACAACTAAGTGCACTATAGAGGGAATAGGGTGCCCTTTTGGACGCAGTGTAAGAAAGTAATATTTAAGTACATCAAGGCTTTTCTTATGGGGCAGCTTGACATAGTTGTTCGCCTCATGTCAAATAAAATTTTATTCAAATCAAACTATTTGTCACATGCGCCGAATACAACAAGTGTAGATCTTACCGTGAAATGCTTACTTACAAGCCCTTAACCAACAGTGCAGTTCAAGAAAGAGTTAAGAAAATATTTATCAAATAATTTAAAACTTTTGTTTTAACACAATAAAATAACAATAACGAGGCTACATACAGGGGGTACCGCGTCAATGTGCAGGGGTAAAGGTTAGTCGAGGTAATTTATACATGTAGGTAGGGGTGAAGTGACTATGCATAGATGATAAACTGCGAGTAGCAGAAGTATACAAAACAAATGGGGGGGGGGTGTCAATGTAAATAGTCCCGTGGCCATTTGATTAATTTTTCAGCAGTCTTATGGCTTGGGGGTTGAAACTGTTAAGGATCCTTTTGGTCCTAGGCTTGGCGCTCCGGTACCTCTTGCCATGCAGTAGCAGAGAGCACAGTCTATGACTTGGGTGACTGGAGTCTTTGACAATTTTTTGGGGCCTTCATCTCTCACTGCCTAGTATTTAGGTCCTAGATGGCAGGAAGCTTGGCCCCAGTGATGTACTGGGCTGTACACACTACCCTCTGTACTGCCTTACGGTCAGAGGCCGAGTAGTTGACATACCAGGCGGTGATGCAACAGGTCAGGATGCTCTCGATGGTGCAGCTGTAGAACTTCTTGAGGATCTGGGGACCCATGCTAAATCTTTTCAGTCTCCTGAGGGGGAAAAGGTTTTGTCGTGCACTCTTCACAACTGTCTTGGTGTGTTTGGACCATGATAATTTGTTGGTGATGTGGACACCAAGGAACTTGAAACTCTCGACCCGCTCCACTACAGCCCCGTCGATGTTAGAGGGCCTGTTTAGCCCGTCTTTTCCTTTCATCCACGATCAGCTCTTTTGTCTTGCTCACATTGAGGGAGAGGTTGTCATCCTGGCACCACACTGCCAGGTCTCTGACCTCCTCCCTATACACTGTCTCATCATTGTCAGTGATCAGGCCTACCACTGTTGTGTCATCAGCAAACTTAATGTTGGAGTTGTGAACCGAAAGTACAGGAGGGGACTAAGTACACACCCTTGAGGGGCCCCAGTGTTGAGGATCAGCGTGGCAGACCTGTTGTTGCCTACCCTTACCACCTGGGGGCGGCCCGTCAGGAAGTCCATAATCCAGTTGCAGAGGGAGGTGTTTAGTCCCAGGGTCCTTAGCTTAGTGATGAGCTTCGTGGGCACTATTGTGTTGAACGCTGAGCTGTAGTCAATGAACCATATTCTCAAATAGGGGTTCCTTTTGTCCAGGTTGGAGTGCAGTTGACATTGCGTCATCTGTGGATCTGTTGGGGCGGTATGCAAATTGGAGTGGGCCTAGGTTATCCGGGAGGATGCTGTTGTGAGCCATGACCAGCCTTTCAAAGCACTTCATGGCTACCGAAGTGAGTGCTATGGGGCGGTAATCATTTAGGCAGGTTACCTTCGCTTCCTTGGGCACAGGGACTATGATGATCTGCTTGAAACATGTAGGTATTACAGACTCGGTCAGGGAGATTGAAAATGTCAGTAAAGACATTTGTTGGTCCGCGCATGCTTTAAGTACACGTCCTGGTAATCCGTTTGGCCAGCGGCTTTGTAAATGTTGACCTGTTTAAAGGTCTTGCTCACATCGGCTACCGAGAGCGTTATCACACAGTCGTCCAGAACAGCTAGTGCTCTCATGCATGCTTCAGTGTTGCTTGCCTCGAAGCCAGCATGAAAGGCATTTAACTCGTCTGTTAGGCTCGCGTCACTGGGCAGCTCGCGTCTGGGTTTCCTTTTGCAGTCCGTAATAGTTTTCAAGCCCTGCCACATCCGACAAGCGTCAGAGCCTGTATAGTAGGATTCAATCTTAATCCTGTCTTGACACTTTGCTTGTTTGATGGTCGTCTAAGGGCATAGCCGGATTTCTTATTAGCGTCCGGAATAGTGTCCCGCTCCTTGAAAGCTGCAGCTCTAGCCTTTAGCTTGATGCGGATGTTGCCTGTAATCCATGGCTTCTGGTTGGGATATGTACGTACGGTCACTGTGGGGACGACGTCGTCAATGTACTTATTGATGAAGCCGGTGACTGAGGTGGTATACTCCAAAATGCCATTGGATGAATCCTGGAACATTTTCCAGTCTGTGCTAGCAAAATAGTCCTGTACCGTAGCATCCTCGTCATCTGACCACTTCCGTATTGAGCGAGTCACTGGTACTTCCTGCTATAGTTTTTGCTTGTAAGCAAGAATCAGGAGAATAGAAGATGAGAACTCTCTTGGTAAGTAGTGCAGTCTACAGCTTATCATAAGGTACTCTGCCTCAGGTGAGCAATACCTCAAGACTTCTTTAATATTAGACATTGCGCACCAGCTGTTATTGACAAATACACACACCCCCACCCCTTGTCAACCAGACGTAGCTTCTCTGTCCTGCCGGTGCAAAAAAATCCCACCAGCTCTATATTATCCGTGTTGTCGATCAGCCACAACTCGGTGAAACATAAGATATTACAGTTTTTAATGTCCCTTTGGTAGGATAATCTTGATCATAGGTCATTGATTTTATTTTTCATTGCACGTTGGCCAATAGAACGGATGGCAGTTGGGGTTTACTCGCTCGCCTACGAATTCTCAGAAGGCAGCCTGACCTAGGCCCCCTTTTTCTCTGTCTTTTCTTCACGCAAATGACAGAGATTTGGGCCTGTTCCCAAGAAAGCAGTATATCCTCACGTTGGACTCGTTAAGAGAAGAAGCTTCTTCCAGTTTGAGGTGAGTAATCGCTGTTCTGATGTCCAGAAGTTATTTTCGGTCATAAGTCAGTAGAAGCAACATTATGTACAAAATAAGTTACAAACAACGCAAAAATACTAACAAAAAATCACAGTTGGTTAGGAGCACGTAAAATGTCAGCCATCCTGTCATATACGTGTTTAGCAGATGTAGGCTTGTTTTAGCAGATGTTATTGCGAGTGTAGCGAAATGCTTGTGCTTCTAGATCCGACAGTGCAGCAATATCTAACAAGTAATATCTAACAATTTAACAACAAATACCTAATAAACACAAATCTAAGTAAAGGAATGGAATAAGAATATATAAAAATATGGATGAGCAATTTAGGACGGCATAGGCTAAGATGCAATAGATAGTATAGAATACAGTATATGAGATGAGTAATGCAAGGTATATAAACCGATTTAAAGTGACTAGTGTTCCTTTTTTTTTAAAGTGGCCAATGACTTCTAGTCTATGTAGGTAGCAGCCTCTGTGCTAGTGATGGCTATTTTACAGTCTGATGGTGTTGAAAAACAAGCTGTTTTTCAGTCTCTCGATCCCAGCTTTGATGTACCTGTACTGACCTCGCCTTCTGGATGGTAGCGGGGTGAACAGGCGGTGGCTCGGGTGGTTGTTATCCTTGATGATCTTTTTGGCCTTCCTGTAACATCGGGTGGTGTAGGTGTTGATTGAGACGTTATTTTCCTGACACCACACTCCGAGCCCTCACCTCCTCCCTGTAGGCTGTCTCGTCGTTGTTGGTAATCAAGCCTACTACTGTTGTGTCGTCTGCAACTGATCGAGTTGGAGTTGTTTGGCCACGCAGTCATTGGTGGACAGTGAGTCAGTCATTGGTGGACACCCTTGTGGGTCCCCAGTGTTGAGGATCAGCGAAGTGGAGATGTTGTTCCTACCTTCACAACCTGGGGGCCGCCCGTCCGGAAGTCCAAGACCCAATTGCACAGGGCGGGGTTCAGACCCAGGGCCTCAAGCTTAATGACGAGTTTGGAGGGTACTATGGTGTTGACTATAGCTCAGCATTCAATGAACAGCATTCTTACATAGGTATTCCTCCTTTCCAGATGGGATAGGGCAGTGTGATGGTGATTGCGTCATCTGTGGACCTATTGGGACATTAAGCAAATTGAAGTGGGTCTAGTGTGATGGGTAAGGTGGAGGTGATCTGATCCTTGACTAGTCTCTCAAAGCACTTCATGATGACAGAAGTGAGTGCTACGGGGCCATAGTCATTTAGTTCAGTTACCTTTGCATTCTTGGGTACAGGAACAATGGTGGCCATCTTAAAGCATGTGGGGACAGCAGACTGGGATAGGGAGAGATTAAATATGTCCACAACTGTGTGGTATGTGTGACATGTCATTAAGAGAAGTTGTCTAGTCGCAATGCTTGTTGATCTTAAAGATACCTAGTACATGGAATTAGTCATATTTCTGAGTCCGTATGTTTTCAGAGTAAGAGTGCTGATCTAGGATCAGGTCCCATGTTCATGTAATCTTATTCATTGTTATCTAAAAGGCTAAACTTAAATCAGCTCTCCTACTCTGAGATGCCTGATACATACACAGCCTGATGTCATTGTCTTTCCTTGTCCCTATTGAAGTCCACTTATGATTTGGAGAATAAACATTTGTGGACAAAACATTCACGCTCCAGCCCACAATTTCCAAACACCACTTGGCATGGCCTAATCACCCTAGTTGATTGTAATAAGTTAAAAGCCAGGCTACCTCCTTAAGGGCCTCTCTTGTAAACAAGGTCATTCATATGATTATGCCACGTGTTCAGTAAAGCGTGTCGTGACTTTGCTCGTCATTGCCACGAAAAGCAGGGTGCTTTTGACGAGACGGACATGGTTTCAAACGGTGACACTTCAATGGCCCAAAGTACACAGGGATGAGTCCTGAAACGGCACTCTATTCACATCATAATGCTCTACTTTTGACCAGAACTCTATGGGTCTTGGTCAAAAGTAGTGCACTATAAATGGAATAGGGTGCCATTTGGGATGTATAGGTTTCCTCAGCTCTAGCTGTTTGAAAAAACTGCATTTCTCCTTCAACAAATATGCACAGAGGCAATGTTTAACTCAAGCCAAGTTCTCTAAACTGAAGCCATTGAGTAGACCACCTGGAACTAAAAAAGGAATGAAGTGTCAACCGTTATTTTGGTGTTGTCTTGAACAGGAATACATTAGGAAACATTATTCAGAGTAGGTCATACAGCAGGCACCAGCACCTGATTCCCTCGTGCAATCAGTGGTTTAATCTTTGCTACCAAGTATCTTGAAATGGGTACAAAAACTCATCATAAATTCATATTATGCAGCACAATGATTGTACCAGACTTTGATGTTACACCTAACATATCTGACCAGACCGCTCGCGCACATATGTTGATTTTGCCCACACCAGACGCGATCAGGACACACAGGTTGAAATATCAAAACGAACTCTGAATCAACTATATTAATTTGGGGACCGATCAAAAAGCATTAAACATTTATGGAAAATTAGCTTGCTGTTGCTAGCTAATTTGTTCTGGGATATAAACATTGGGTTGTTAATAAAACTAATTCATCCACAGATAAAAGGGTAAACAGAGTTTGTTTCTAGAAATCTCTCCTCCTTCAGGCTTTGTCTTCTTTTGACTTTGGCGGTTGGCAACCTTTGGCGGTTGACAAGCAACTTTAAGGTGCATTTCCACTAACAACTGCATTGTAGTGTGAAAGATGAACTGAGGTCCAATCACCCACGTGGGTATATGTTCCTAAAAACAATGAGTAGATGGGAGAGGCGGGACTTGCAGCACGTCAAGCGCCACAAATATAACCAAGTTCTATTTTAGCGCCTGGCTACGTAGACGCTTGTGAGCAGTGTGGGTGCAATGATTGTATGTGCACATTTATTTTGCAACACTCACGCTGGTGTGGTCAGCATGTAACACTGTTATGGTGACTGTTTTACCACCACACTGGAGGTCATGAGTAATGACCTTATTCAAATTCCACTTGACCGTTTAGTCATGGTAATTAGGCTTCTCCAAACTCTGATGCTGCTGATGGTCATTAGTAGGCTACCAAACGTGCTAACTGCCTGGTACTCAGCACTCTGTTGTCCCTGTAATTACTAAATCAATGCAAATGTATTTGAAAATCAAACACTTTGTGAGCTCATGTTGCGCAACATTTCTATAGGCTATGCTTTTGCGGGGGGAAAAAACTGAGTTTTGATAGAGGCTATCCCATTAGCTTTCTATAGGCTAGGTTTACTATATTTATTTCTCAACTTTCCTAATATTAAGCACCTTGCTTCTCTTCACAACAATTTCATGCCAGCCTGCCTGGCATGAAGTTGAATCACTGGAAATGTGTCCTCCATTTGCTATTTAAGTGCATAGATGACTTTAGAAATTGTATATGCCCCTGTTCTGAGACAGGTGCATGATAATGGTCCATTCTAAATATTATTTAGTATATGTAAAGACAAGATGAATGTGCCTACCTCTTGTGAATGATGCCTACTATATTGTCACTTGTGAATGATGCCCAGCTAGTGTGCAGTAAGGCAAGAAACCATGCATGCCTTTTTTTAAGGGATGCACAATATATCGGTGAACATATCGGAATCGGACGATATTAGCTAAAAATGCCAACATCGGTATCGGCCCGATGTCTAGTTTCACGCCGATGTGCAAAACCGATGTCAAAGCTGACGTGCATACCTATATAACATGGGTACATGATGTAATGACGCCACATAAAATGTTGCCCTACACCTAACCTAGCCCTCAATGTCTGCTGTGTGGATCGAGCAGTCAACAACTCGAGCAGTCATTTGAAAGAGTAAGAACATTTCAGCAAGACAACTCAACGGTGAAATCCATTAATGCCACGATAATGGAATTCATTGCCCTTGACAGTAAACCGTTCTCTGTCGGGGATGATGTTAGCTTTCGTGACTGGTCGAGCACCGGTACACACTAACAAGTGCGCTATTTTTCAGATGTTGCCCTACCGGAGTTCCACAGTAATAGCATCACTGCTATTAGCTTCATGACATACTATGGAACGCCGTTTGGGTCTTTGCGTGTGAAAAAAGGTACATGTCAAATAACACTATTTGACAATAACACTATTTGACACGTTAAATAAGCTTTTAATTTGACATGTCAAATAACAGTTCTATTATAGAAAGTTGTGTGTTCTGAATTTGCACGTGCAAGCCAAGCGCCACCACTACCATCAGTAGCCCTGTCAAAGCTGTACAAAAAAGTCTGCAAACACCGGCCACGAACGATGTGCTTACAATACCGCCTTGGTAATAAAGCATTATTTGTTAGACCGTAACTTCTGGGGTAGATAGCTAGCTTTAGCTTGGTACCTAGCTAGCACCAATACAACCAGCCTGAAAACAATGACCAGTAGAAACTGTAGTCATTTCATTATTCTTAGCAATGATTTAGGAATCTTTGTAAGTATTAGCCACTTAGCCACTTGTGGTTCGCCTATTGAAAATAAATAGCTAGCCAGCTACTTCACCCTGTTGTCCAGAGCTAACGTTATAAGCAGCCAGCTAGCTTCATCTGGCTAGTGAGGCTCGACCGGACCGGGTGATGTGTTGTGAAGCTAGCCACAATGAGGATTAGGCACAATAGTGCAATTTGTGGTTTGCCTCTTTGAAAGTGATGCAGAAGGTTACAATTGGTGGAATCATGCCATATTTAGACTAGATCATGTTAAACAATGTTGGACTGTGAAGCAATGAAATGGGGTATCAGTCTACTCGGTGACACCCACAGAACACAACTGGGAAGAGTTTACGCAAATATTAGCGTTGTAGCTCTTATCGCGGGACTGTGACTGTGTGAAATCACCTCCTCAGTCAGCCTATTGTGTGTATTGACATTCATATTGCACTGTACAGCTTAACCGAAGGATTGGGGATCAATGAAATGGGGTATCAGTCTACTCCATACCCAAGATATTTTTTCCCCAACGTTCTCCTCAGAGTTATGAGACTCCAATATCCACGCGGTTTTGTTTTTCCTCGGGAATAGTGTTCAAAACACATAGGTTGACAATAAATGTGGCTCAATTCAGTTGATTCAGAGTCCCGCAATAAGAGCTATGACACTAACGTTCTCTGGGTGTCACTGAGTAGACTGTCATTGAGCCACAATCCATAGGTAAGGCTGTACAGTGAAATAAGTATGCCCCCAATGCAATTCTAAAGTATAATACATCCAGTGTGATTTCAACAGATTTGTCAAATTAACAAATTGTATTTTGTAGATTTTATATAACATTCCAACCTCGTTTAGCATGAGCTATTCAATTATGGCATAATTGTACTATTTGTGTTAATTTGCATCACTGTCAATGACTTTTATTTTGAAGGCTAACCGCAAAGTCCACTATTGTGGCTAATCCTTATTGTGGCTAGCTTCACATAGATGGGTCCGACCACCATTAATCAAATAAGAACTGTCTTAGAAATTAGGGTTATTTTAGATGATGACACCTAGCTATATAGTTAGCTAGCTACCGTCACCTCTTGGGTGAGGACCTCCTTCCCTCAGCCAGGGCATTGAAAATGGGTTGTGGATGGGTATTCCAGCATGACAATGACCCAAAACACACGGCCAAGGCAACAAAGGTGTGGCTCAAGAAGTACATTAAGGTCCCGGAGTGGCCTAGCCAGTCTCCAGACCTTAATCCCATAGAAAATCTGTGGAGGGAGCTAAAGGTTCAAGTTGCCAAACGTCAGCCTTCGAAACCTTAATGGCTTGGATAAGATCTGCAAAGAGGAGTGGGACAAAATCCCTCCTGAGATGTGTGCAAACCTGGTGGCCAACTACAAGAAACGTCTGACCTCTGTGATTTCCAACAAGGGTTTTGCCACCAAGTACTAAGTCATGTTTTACAGAGGGGTCAAATACTTATTTCCCTCATTAAAATGCAGATCAGTTTATAACATTTTTGACATGCATTTTTCTGGATCTTTTTGTTGTTATTCTGTCGCTCACTGTTCAAATAAACCTACCATTAAAATTATAGACTGATCATTTCTTTGTCAGTGGGCAAACGTACAAAATCAGCAGGGGATCAAATACCCTCACAGCCACACACCACCACTTATCACATCCTCCTCCACAGTAGCAAGCCCTTATCTGGCCCTTATCAGACTGTAGTGATAATGAACTTGGGAGGTGGTTAGGAAGTATAGATGTACTGGAGTCCTTCCCGACAGGGACACAGTAACACATAGACAGACCTGACAAATCATAGTTAGAACCCTGTGCCTATTTTAGCAGTAGCGCAGACTACCTCAGCCTGAGGGAATCAGAGGAATTACCATCTTCCTATCCTAACCAAAGAAGGAGTGATGCTGCCATGACATATGGGTTTTGCAAACGAGATTACTCGTGAGTTTAGCACTGACTTTGCTGATAAGTAAAAACATTCCTTACCCCAGGATACTTCAACTGGTGACTAACCGGGAGAATGAAGAAAAGGAGAAGGGCGTACTCTGTTTCTGCGTAAATGCGATACGTTTCGGCAAGATTTTGCTGATAAATGTACTACTTTATATGTGGTTGTCTCACCTAGCTATTTTAAGATGAATGCAGAAAATGTAAGTCGCTGTGGAAAACAGTCTGATTAAAAAATGTGTTTTAACATAAAGTGCCTTCGGAAAGTATTCAGACCCCTTTACTTTTTCTACATTTTGTTACGTTATAGCCTTATTCTAAAATGGAATAAATACAGTTGAAGTTGTAAGTTTACATACACCTTAGCCAAATACACTCAATTAGTATTTGGTAGCATTGCCTTTAAATTGTTTAACTTGGGTCAAACGTTTCGGGTAGCCTTCAACAAGCTTCCCACAATTACTTGGGGGAATTTTGGCCCATTCCTCCTGACAGAGCTGGTGTAACTGAGTCAGGTTTGTAGGCCTCCTTGCTCGCACACACTTTTTCAGTTCTGCCCACTAATTTTCTATAGGAAGGAGGTCAGGGCTTTGTGATGGCCACTCCAATACCTTGACTTTGTTGTCCTTAAGCCATTTTGCCACAACTTTGGAAGTATGCTTGGGTCATTGTCCACTTGGAAGACCCATTTGCGACCAAGCTTTTAACTTCCTGACTGATGTCTTGAGATGTTGCTTCAATATATCCACATCATTTTCCTACCTCATGATGCCATCTATTTTGTTAAGTGCACCAGCCCCTCCTGCATCAAAGCACCCCCACAACATGATGCTGCCACCCCCGTACTCGGCTTGTAAGCCTCCCCCTTTTTCCTCCAAAAATAACTGGTCATTATGGCCAAACAGTTCTATTTTTGTTTCATCAGACCAGAGGACATTTTTCCAAAAAGTACGATCTTTGTCCCGTGTGCAGTTGCAAACCATAGTCTGACTTTTTTTTTATGGCGGTTTTGGAGCAGAGGCTTCTTCCTTGCTGAGCGGCCTTTCAGGTTATGTCGATATAGGACTCGTTTTACTGTGGCTATAGATACTTTTATACCTGTTTCCTCCAGCATCTTCACAAGGTTCTTTGCTTTTGTTCTGGGATTGATTTGCACTTTTCGCACCAAAGTACGTTCATCTCTAGGAGACAGAACGCGTCTCCTTCTTGAGCGTTATGACGGCTGCGTGGTCCCATGGTGTTTATACTTGCGCACTATTGTTTGTACAGATGAACGTGGTACCTTCAGGTGTTTGGAAATTGCTCCCAAGGATAAACCAGACTTGTGGAGGTCTACAATTTCTTTTCCTGAGGTCTTGGCTGATTTCTTTTGATTTTCCCATGATGTCAAGCAAAGAGGCACTGAGTTTGAAGGCAGGCCTTGAAATACATCTACAGGTACACCTCCAACTGACTCAAATGATGTCAATTAGCCTATCAGAAGCTTCTAAAGCCATGACATCATTTTCTGGAATTTTCCAAGCTGTTTAAAGGCACAGTCAACTTAGTGTATGTAAACTTCTGACCCACTGGAATTGTGATGCAGTGAAATAATCTGTCTGTAAACAATTGTTGGAAAAATTGCTTGTCATGCACAAAGTAGATGTCCTAACCGACTTCCCAAAACTATAGTTTTTCAACCTATCCACAAATTTCTTGTTAACAAACGAGTTTTAATGACTCCAACCTAAGTGTATGTAAACTTCTGACTTCAACTGTATATATTTTTCGGGCAATCTACCCACTACCCTATAATAAAGCGAAAACAGATTTTTAGATATTTTTGCAAATATATTTGTAAAAAAAATCATAGAAATACCTTATTTACATAACTGTTCAGACCCTTCGCTATGAGACTCGAAATTGCGCTCCGGTGCATCCTGTTTCCATTGATCATCCTTGAGATGTTTCTACAACTTGATTTGTAGTCCACCTGTGGTAAATTAAATTTATTGGACACAACTGTCTATATAAGGTCCCACAGTTGGCAGTGTATGTCAGAGCAAATGATGTCCAAGGAATTGTCCGTAGAGCTCTGAGACAGGATTGTGTCGAGGCACAGATCTGGGGAAGGGTACCAAACCATTTCTGCAGCATTGAAGGTCCCCAGTAACACAGTGGCCTCCATCATTCTTCAATGGAAGAGGTTTGGAACCACCAAGACTCTCCCTAGAGCTGGCTGCACAGCCAAACTGAGCGATCAGGGGAGAAGAGCCTTGGTCAGGGAGGTGACCAAGAACACGATGGTCACTTGACAGAGCTTTAGAGTTCTTCTGTGGAGATGGGAGAACCTTCCAGAAGGACAACCATCTTTTCAGCACTCCACCAATTAGGCCTTTATGGTAGAGTGGGCAGACGGAAGCCACTCCTCAGTAAAAAGTACATGACAGCCTACTTGGAGTTTGCCAAATGGCTCTCAGACCATGAGAAACATGATTCTCTGGTCTGATGAAACCAAGAATAAACTCTTTGGCCTGAATGCTAAGCGTCACATTTGGAGAACACCTACGGTGAAGCATGTGGTGGTAGCATCATGCTGTGGGTATGTTTTTCAGTGGCAGGGACTGGGAGACTTGTCAGGATCGAGGGCAAGATGAACAGAGCAAAGTACAGAGATCCTTCATGAAAACTTGCTCAAGAGTGCTCAGGACCTCGGACTGTGGCGAAGGTTCACCTTCCAACAGGACCACGACCCTAAGCACACAGCCAAGACAATGCAGGAGGGGCTTCGGGACAAGTCTCTGAATGTCCTTGAGTGGCACCCAGCCAGAGCCCAGACTTGAACACGATCTAACATCTCTGGAGAGACCTGAAAATATCTGTGCAGCAATGCTCCCCATCCAACCTGACAGCGCTTGAGAGGATCTGCAGAGAAGAATGTTGGAAACTCCCCAAATACAGGTGTGCCAAGCTTCTAGCGTCATACCCAAGAAGACTTGGATGCTATAATCGCTGCCAAAGGCGCTTCAACTAAGATCTAAGTAAAGGTCTGAATACTTATGAAAATGTAATATTTAAATTTAGAATTTTTTATAAATTAGCAAAAATGTCAAGAAACCTGTTTTTGCTTTGTGATTATGGGGTATTAATCAATTTTAGAATAAGGCTGTAATGTAACAACATTTTGAAAAAGTCAAGGGGTCTGAATACTTCCCGACGGCACTGTAAACTGGGGAGAAAATATGGGATCTGCATTAGGGGAAATGGAGCCACTGTTCGCCCCAGAGCCTTTGTCAATGTTTTGGTTTTGTTGACTTAACTGAGGTGAGGAGCATCCAAACGGACCTGGCAGTTTCACCACTTAAGATTCCATCTTTAAACCCATCTACCTTTCTGTGTTTCCCAGGTTATGCTGCCCAAAAGCTGTCTGAGTCGAAGTGAGGAAGAAAAGGGCTAAAGCCACATTTCTCCCTTACCCGGTTTGCTCTCCAGACAGAGCCACAGCAGTTGCATCCATCCCACAGAGAAGAGGAGCCATGAGCAACTCCAACACACCCAGCAATGTCACAGACGCCATGGACTCAGTCATCCACAACGTAAGTCCATTCACGCTAAATTCATTTAGTCCGCCCAATCAGGTCATCCTAACTAACGTCTGCCGTATAATACAAACGAATTCAAAGCAAGAGACGTGTAATCGACTCATTGACAACAGTAGGAAATGCATGTCTACGTACAGGGATGTTATTACTCCTGACTTTTATTCATTTATGCTGAACTAATCTAATATTTTCATCAAATTGCAGTGGTTCTCTGCCAGAAAGGCTTTCATCTGTGATTGCCAAACACCCTTGTGTATTTTTACTCGTGACACATATTCTCTCTATGCTCAAGTTCTGCTTCGTCAGCCTCTCCAGTTCACTGTGTTTTGGCATGGGAGTGTATATTTGGGATTGTGCTATTCCTCTGAGAGCAGGGTATGTACAAATCCATACCTTCACTAAGGGATTAAAGCCTCTGGCTCCCGACAGACTTAAGGATTTTTTAAAATAAATTGTGACTTCTGAACTGAAACGTTAAGTGTTTCTTAAACTGTTTCCCTTGGGCACCATTTGAGAACTGCCTTATACCCTTATACTCCCTTTTCAGGCAGGGATTAGGGAACCAAGAATGTTGAAGTCAGTGTGTATTTAGAAATGAGTGGCTGTACTAGGATCAAAATATCTTGTTGTATTTCCAGACCTTTCTGGTGCCCAGTTTATGCTAGCCAGAACCAACTCATTGGCATCCGTACAGTACTGTTAGAAGCCCAGTGGTAAAGCATCTAGGTGGTTCAGGCTGAGAAGCCAGATGGCCTTGGACCTAGGTCAATAGCTAAAACTACATTCCAGTCCCCTGGGGGCCTCTCAAAATAACATCATATTAAGAGGATGAGTAGGTTGCTTTGGGCAACATTGAAAAAAATACCATACATTTTTGGGCAATCAATGAGAAACAAATACGCATCCTCTATGGTTTCTTTGTATGACTAATTGAGATCGGATACTGAGGTGTCGTTAGCATTTCTTTAACCTTCTTTCCACAATAGACAAACATCTATCGTCAAAGGTCCATTTTTGACCCTGACAAAAAAAATCTCCTCCGACCCACTTATGCATGTATGCATGCACACATACAGTAGACTCAAACGCATGCACCCCCACACACAGTGCAAGAGAGGTAGATACTAGACCGTCACCAGCTGTTCTGCCACATCAGGAAATGCCTGCTTTCCCTTAGCTTGGCATTTCTTTTCAGTGTTCAGACCGCTGCTTCCTATCCCATGTTACACAATCATGTGGCTGTAGCAATCCAGCCAACCCCCAGGACTGGCCTACTACCTCTTGGGAGGTGGACTCTCTAAGACATAAACCATTAAGTTTAGAAGGACTTATGCTCATATCTTGAATGCAGTTGTAGGATCTTAATTGGTTCACTCTTTTGTTGATGAGAATTTCCTGTACTGCAGGAAATGCAGATAAGCCTTGTGATTTACATGAAATTCACTGAAAACCTCCACTAACACACGGTTATATTAACTGTATTTTCATGTAGCCTACTTTTGTCGAGCTAATAGCCTAACCACCGATCAACTAACAATATGGACTAAACATTCAAATCCTGTTGCTGCAGGATTATTTTGCTATGACAATACTGGTCAAATTAAGATCCTACATCTGTACCTCCCTGTTTTAGAATGTAGCGGTACTTCTGTAGTTGAAATACAATGGCACTACTACACGTGTCTGAGTGGAGGAGTGCAGAGGTGCAAAAACATGTACATAAAACATGTACATAGATAAACTATTTGCACAAACAAAGACTGTAAGGGTGCTTGTAGCCGCAAGGCAACGAAGCGCAACACACAATTTTGGGGTGGAGTCTAATTGAAAGTTGTACGTAGGGCTGGGCGATAAATCTAATTTATTTGATTCATTCAAATGTATGTTTTTGCGTGATATTGCAAATACCTGTATCGCAAGAATCAAGGTTTTGTTATTTTTTTGTTTTTATGAGTGTTTCTGTCCGCTTGTTCTGGTCTCGTCTCCTCTCTTCTGTGCTGTGTGCACCTTCCCATTTACACGAGAGATCTGTATGTAATGATGAGATGCATGTCTCCGCCCTAAACCATGCAAGTCGTTGTCCCAAAGGCGGGAAGGCAGGCGACAAGCTTAGGTCCAAAGTAAACCCATAGAAACGCATCGGCCTTATTTTGGACAGATTTTTTGCCAGAGTGAAACCTCTCGCTACGCCTCTTTCTCTATGGTTACATACACACCAAGCCCGTCCCCATGCCTCTCACGCCAACAAAGTTGAGAGGTCACATCTCTATTTGCATTTGAGGTTTGGTCCAACAGAATCAGTCATATGGATGCACACATTGAGACATTATTTTACTTTAATAGAGGAGAAGTGAACTTTTCTAACGATACCCATTTTATGTCTCAACTACTCAAATTGTGTGCAGAGCAGACAATACTAAAGCGAGAGTATCAATAAACATTGAATCTGGAAAAGGAATGCTCAGTTTGTGGCGCGCTGGCATTGGGGTACCAAGTAACGCTAGCAGCATTTTAGCAAAAGACTGTTACATTAGCTGTCTAGTCTGTGTTTTATAAATGTGCAATAAGCATAACACACATTTATATAAAGAATTCGCAACTCATTCTCATTCTGCAAAATAAGGTAGGCCACTTAATTTCAACATCTGAACAAAGTGGACAGGCCAACATGCTTTTAAAACAGTTGGAGACAAACAGAAGGGTGTCTTCATAACAATTCAACTGTTCAACCTTGTTAGCTAGCAAATAGATCCAAGTTGGCTAAACTTGAAATATAAGGATTAGCTGGCTTATCACCAGCACATGGTCTTGAGATTGTTGAGACCTGTGTTAAAACCTGTTGGGGCTCGGGGGCAGTATTGAGACATTTTGAAAAAAATATGTGCCCATTTTTAACTGCCTCCTACACCAACTCAGAAGCTAGGATATGCATATTATTAACACATTCGGATAGAAAACACTCTGAATTTTCTAAAACAGTTTGAATGGTGTCTGTAAGTATAACAAAACTCATATTGCAGGCAAAAACCTGTGAAAAATAGATCCCAAAAAAATGTGAATTTTGTGACTGTACTATTTAGTGTCATTGTTTTATAGATACCATAGTGAGAAAGGATTCATTTCGCAACACCTACGGCTTCCACTAGATGTCAACGATCTTTATAAAGTTGTTTGAAGCGTCTATGATAAACAGAGAGCAAATTAGAATCCAAGGAAGTTGACATGTCATCACTTCATTTTTTTGCGCCTGCGCATAAATCTGAGAAACGTGAGTTTGTCATCATTTTTTATCTAGACATAGGATAGGTTGTGTGAAAATATTACTGATGTTTAACGTTAAAAATGGACCAAAAGATTAATGCTAAACAACATTTGACATGTTTGAACGAACATAAATAGATTATTTACTAGGTTTTTTTAGCTTTTCGGCGTGATTTTACCAGCCCCACACCACGTTTTGTGGGAGCATAATGAACGCTAAGTACTTGGTGTTATTTGGACATAAATTATGAACTTTGTCAAAAGAAACCACATTTGTTCCGGACCTGGAATGCCTTCCGGACCTGGGATCCTGCCTTCTGATGGAGATAATCAAAGGTAAGGGGGTATTTACAATGTTATTATCGATTTTAGATGATGCTAACTGTATAGCATAGCCTGTTGTTCTTAGCATAGCACCCCGTTTATTGCAAAATGTGATTTCCCAGTAAAGTTATTTTGAGATCTGGCCATTCGGTAGCAATTACGAGATGATAATATATTATTCTTTGAATGACAATATTATAATTTACCAATGTTTTCGAATAGTAATTTTGTTATGTTCACCGGAAGCATTTCAGAGAAGAAAAAAATCGGAATTTCACGCTACTGTAAAATGCTGTTTTTGGATATAAATATGAACTTGATGGAACAAAAAATGCATGTATTGTATAACATAATGTCCTAGGAGTGTCATCTGATGGAGATTGACAAAAGTTAGTGCATAATTCAAGCTGGTTTCTGCTTTTGGTGACGCCTGACCTTGAATTGAAAATGGATGTTTGTACTTTTGTGGCTATGTACTGTCCTAACATAATCTAACTTTATGCTTTTGCCGTAAAGCCTCTTTGAAAATCGAACAATGTGGTTAGATTAAGGAGACGTTTATCATTTAAATTGTGTAAAATAGTTGATTGTTTGAGAAATTGAAATTATTAGATTTTTGATGTTTTGAATTTCCAGCCTTGTTAGCAATCCCGGCTCGGGGTTCATTGCTAACCTGTAGCCCCAACAGGTTTTAATGTTCTATAGCCTAATGTCTGCTACAAGAAGTTAGTCATTATTAGTGAAGTTGCATTATGCATGGTTATATTTACATATGTAACAGTAAAGGGCATTTTCATAGACTTCAGTAATCATTTTGATAAAAGAATTACATTTTTAGTGGGTCTTATCCTTGTTGAAGGCAAATTTTTAGCCTAGGTGTATCTTCACCAGCCCTGAATTCATTAGATTATTGCTGACTGTTTGAAATGCAGTGTATTTGACCTTTTAATTGTACAACAGTGATTATTTAGAATAAACATAAAACATTTACAGTACCAGTCAAAGGTTTGGACACACCTACTCAAGGGTTTTTCTTTATTTTTCAAATGTTCTACGTTGTAGAATAATAGTGAAGACATCAAAACTATGAAATAACACATATGGAATTATATAGTAACCAAAAAAGTGTTAACCTGTTAGGGCTAGGGGGCAGCATTTGCACGTCTGGATAAAAAAAATGTACCCGATTTAATCTGGTTACTAATCCTACCCAGTAACTAGAATATGCATATACTTATTATATATGGATAGAAAACACTCTAAAGTTTCTAAAACTGTTTGAATGTTGTCTGTGAGTATAACAGAACTCATTTGGCAGGCAAAACCCTGAGACATTTTCTGACAAGAAGTGGATACCTGATGTGTTGTATTGACTTTAAACCTATCCCATTGAAAAACACAGGGGCTGAGGAATATTTTGGCACTTCCTATTGCTTCCACTAGATGTCACCAGCCTTTACAAAGTGTTTTGAGTCTTCTGGAGGGAGATCTGACCGAACAAGAGCCATGGAACGATGATGTCCCATTAGACACCTGGCGCGCGAGTTCATGTTGGGTACCCTCGTTCCAATACGTTATAAAAGAGTATGCATTCGTCCACCTTGAATATTATTCATGTTCTGGTTAAAAAAGGCCCTAATGATTTATGCTATACAACGTTTGACATGTTTGAACAAACGGAAATATATTTTTTCCCCTCGTTCATGACGAGAAGTCCGGCTGGCTTAGATCATGTGCTAACAAGACGGAGATTTTTGGACATAAATGATGAGCTTTTTTGAACAAAACTACATTTGTTATGGACCTGTGATACCTGGAAGTGACATCTGATGAAGAGAATCAAAGGTAATGGATTATTTACATAGTATTTTCGATTTTAGATCTCCCCAACATGACGTCTAGTCTGTATCGCAACGCGTATTTTTCTGGGCGCAGTGCTCAGATTATTGCAAAGTGTGATTTCCCAGTAAGGTTATTTTTAAATCTGGCAAGTTGATTGCGTTCAAGAGATGTAAATCTATAATTCTTTAAATGACAATATAATATTTTACCAATGTTTTCTAATTTTAATTATTTAATTTGTGACGCTGACTTGACTGCCGGTTATTGGAGGGAAACGATTTCCTCAACATCAATGCCATAGTAAAACACTGTTTTTGGATATAAATATGAACTTGATAGAACTAAAAATGCATGCATTGTCTAACATAATGTCCTAGGAGTGTCATCTGATGGAGATTGTAAAAGGTTAGTGCATCATTTTAGCTGGTTTTATGGTTTTGGTGACCCTGTCTTTGACTTGACAAAACATTACACACAACTCTTGTAAATGTACTGTCCTAACATACTCTAAATTTATGCTTTCGCCGTAAAACCTTTTTGAAATCGTAAAACGTGGTTAGATTAAGGAGATGTTTATCTTTCAAATGGTGTAAAATAGTTGTATTTTTGAAAAATTTGAATTTTGACATTTATTTGGATTCAAATTTGCCGCTCTTGAAATGCACCTGCTGTTGATGGAGTGCACCACGGGTGGCACGCTAGCGTCCCACCTAGCCCATAGAGGTTAAACAAATCAAAATATATTTTATATTTGAGATTCTTCAAAGTTGCCACCCAGATGGGATAGCGTACCGCTGCAGAATGCTGTGGTAGCCATGCTGGTTAAGTGTGCCTTGAATTCTAAATAAATCACAGACACTGCCACCAGCAAAGCACCCCCACACCATAACACCTCCTCCTCCATGCTTTATGGTGGGAAATACACATGCGGCATCATCCATTCACCCACACCGCGTCTGACAAAGGTGGTTGGAACCAAAAATCTTCCATTTGGACTCCAGACCAAAGGACAGATTTCCACCGGTCTAATGTACAGTGCTCGTGTTTCTTGACCCAAGCAAGCCTTTTCTTATTGCTGCTCCTTTAGTAGTGGTTTCTTTGCAGCAATTCGACCATGAAGGCCTGATGCATGCAGTCTCCTCTGAACAGTTGATGTTGAGATGTGTTTGTTACTTGAACTCTGAAGCATTTATTTGGGCTGCAATTTCTGAGGCTGGTAACTTCAACAAACGTATCCTCTGCAGCTGGGGTAACTCTGGGTCTTCCATTCCTGTGATGGTCCTCATGAGAGCCAGTTTCATCTCAGTGCTTGATGGTTTTTGCAACTGCACTTGAAGAAACTTTTAAAGTTCTTGAAATGTTCCGTATTGACTGACCTTCATGTCTTAAAGTAATGATGGACTGTCGTTTCTCTTTTCTTATTTGAGCTGTTCTTGTCATAATATGGACTTAATATTTTACCAAATAGGGCTATCTTCTGTATACCCCACCTACCTTATTACAACACAACTGATTGGCTCAAATACATTAAGAAGGAAAGAAATTCCACAAATGAACGTTTAAGAAGGCACACCTGTTAATTGAAATGCATTCCAGGTGACTACCTCAAGCTGGTTGAGAGAATGCCAATAGTGTGCTAAGCTGTCATCAAGGCAAACGGTGGCTATTTGAAGAATCTCAAATATAAAATATATTTTGATTTAAGACCTTTTTTTGGTTACTACATGATTCCATATGTGTTTTTTCATAGTTTTGATGTCTTCACTATTATTCTACAATGTAGAAAATAGTAAAAAAAATAAAGAAAAACCCTTGAATGAGTAGGTGTTCTAAAACTTTTGACCGGTAGTGTATATATTTACTGTGCATCGTGAATTGCCCATACGTTTGAAAAAAATTGAGATGATTTTTAGGCCATATCGCCCAGCCCTAGTTGTACAGTCGTGGCCAAAGGTTTTGTGAATGACACAAATATTAATTTTCACAAAGTCTGCTGCCTCAGTTTCTATGATGGCAATTTGCATTTACTCCAGAATGTTATGAAGAGTGATCAGATGAATTGCAATTAATTGCAAAGTCCCTCTTTGCCATGCAAATGAACTGAATCCCCCCCAAAAACATTTCCACTGCATTTCAGCCCTGCCACAAAAGGACCAGCTGACATCATGTCAGTGATTCTCTCGTTAACACAGGTGTGAGTGTTGACGAGGACAAGGCTGGATATCACTCTGTCATGCTGACTTGAGTTCGAATAACAGACTGGAAGCTTCAAAAGGAGGGTGGTGCTTGGAATCATTGTTCTTCTTCTGTCAAACATGGTTACCTGCAAGGAAACACATGCCGTCATCATTTCTTTACACAAAAAGGGCTTCACAGGCAAGGATATTGCTGCCAGTAAGATTGCACCTAAATCATCCATTTATCGGATCATCAAGAACTTCAAGGAGAGTGGTTCAATTGTTGTGAAGAAGGCTTCAGGGCGCCTAAGAGTCCAGCAAGCGCCAGGACCGTCTCCTAAAGTTGATTCAGCTGCGGGATCGGGGCACCACCAGTACAGAGCTTGCTCAGGAATGGCAGCAGGCAGGTGTGAGTGCATCTGCACGCACAGTGAGGCAAAGACTTTTTTTGGAGGATGGCCTGGTGTCAAGAAGGGCAGCAAAGAAGCCACTTCTCTCCAGGAAAAACATCAGGGACAGACTGATATTCTGAAAAAGGTACAGGGATTTGACTGCTGAGGACTGGGGTAAAGTCATTTTCTTTGACTCCCCTTTCCGATTTGTTTGTGGCATCCGGAAAAAAGCTTGTCCGGAGAAGACAAGGTGAGTGCTACCATCAGTCCTGTGTCATGCCAACAGTAAAGCATCCTGAGACCATTCATGTGTGGGGTTGCTTCTCAGCCAAGGGAGTGGGCTCACTCACAATTTTGCCTAAGAACACAGCCATGAATAAAGAATGGTAGCAACACATCCTCCGAGAGCAACTTTTCCCAACCATCCAGGAACAGTTTGGTGACAAACAATGCCTTTTCCAGCATGATGGAGCACCTTGCCATAAGGCAAAAGTGATAACTAAGTGGCTCGGGGAACAAAACATCGATATTTTCGGTCCATTGCCAGGAAACTCCCCAGACCTTAATCCCATAGAGAACTTGTGGACAAACAAAAACCCACAAATTCTGACAAACTCCAAGCGTTGATTATGCAAGAATGGGCTGCCATCAGTCAGGATGTGGCCCAGAAGTTAATTTACAGCTTGCCTGGGCGGATTGCAGAGGTCTTGAAAAAGAAGGGTCAACACTGTAAATATTGACTCTTTTTGCATCAACTTCGTGTAATTGCCAATAAAAGCCTTTGTCACTTATGAAATGCTTGTAATTATACTTCAGTATTCCATAGTAACATCTGACAAAAATATCTAAAGACACTGAAGCAGCAAACTTTGTGAATTAATATTTCTGTCATTGTCAACTTTTGGCCATGACTGTATGTACTGTAATGTGATATGGATGGGTATCTAATGGTATTATGGTAATAGATAATTATGGCCTACAGTTATCTACCCTGTTTCTGGTTAGAGTGAAGCGTTTGCTGTTTTTGTGACATTTCACTGACCACTAACATTTCATTTAACCTTGGCAAATCTGAGCTCTCCAAACCTTTTCTATTCCAAAAACAGATTGCTTGTTGAGGGCTGGAATTTGAATACAGTCTGTTTGGGAATCAGATTTTGCCCAGTACAGTTAGTTCAATCTATCTCAGGCAGACTGTTGGCAGCTATGAATCTTCTTAACAATCTCTTACACAGTGGATTCACAGACGGTTGTCACTACATGCACTAGTTGCTATCCAATGTATGTGTTTACAACTTAATGGCTGCAGATGATTCATTTTCTTGTGCATTGGCACAAAGCTGATAGTAGAACTGACAAAAGATAAGTCTGTTTGCTATAGCTGAAGCTTTCATTGGTCATTTTCCTCGCATCCTTTGCCCTTCTTAGTTAATAATTTGCCTTTCAAACGAGTGTACACATACTTGTATGCTAGGGGAAAGGGAGTGTGTGTCTGTGTCAGTGTGCTGTGTGTGTTTTTAAGGGGAGTTGAGATGATCCTATTTGGAAGGGTCTGTCAATGTGAAACTGGGTGATGTCCTTTTCCTGCCGCGGTGCACTGCCCATTGTCATGTGACTCGGGCAACCGACCGATATGAGACGAGGTTGAAAAAAGTTGTGCGGTTATTTTTTACTTTTCGGTCGCTAAAGATTGTGTCGTGAAAACGCGGTTGGACTTTGATGGAGTTTCTGTACACAGCAGCAAAGGTGAGTTATGAGTAACACAGGGTAACATACAAGACTAACCAGTTCAACATATTGTAAGAGTCACTGATCCCTTTGGGAGCGCCCCCCTCCATTTGTGTGGGTATGAAAAGACTACTCATTTCCCGTTCTATGTCTACATACCAGGTGCAGTATATTGGTTTTAAAGGCTAAACAATTTGAACCTGCAGTACCCTATAGATTTTGTTTACGTAATACCTTCAGGCAAAAATATAGTATATAGGCCTACACCTAACTTGATGTTTTTCCAGTCACAGTGAACACAATAGAATATAATTTACCTTCCTATTCCTATTTGCTTCACAATATTTGGTGTATATTTAGCCCGATATGTGCTTCAGCAGTTTTGTTGCACTGTCCACTTCCAAGGCATCTGTGATGGTCTTGTTACAGCCCTTTGACAGGCCATTGTGCGTACGTGAACCGAAGACAATTTAATTCTCATTGCAATCTTAATGAGAATACAATGCCTTCGGAAAATATTCATACCCCTTGACTTATTCCACATTTTGTTACAGCCTGAATTCAAAATTGATAAAATATTTATTTTTCTCAACCATCTACACACAATACTCGATAATGACAGTGAAAGCATATTTTTTAGAAATTTTTTCAAATGTATTGAAAATAAAATATAGAAATATATCAAATTTACACAAGTATTCACACCCCGAGTCAATACTTTGTTGTAGCCGCTTTGGCGGCAATTACATCTTTGTGACATCTTGGGTATGTCTGTATTAGCTTTTCGCATCTGGATTTGGGAATTTTCTCCCCCCCCCCCCCCCCATTGGAGATTTTCTCAAGCGCTTAAGTTAGATTGGGAGCGGCAATCCAGGTGACTACCTCATGAAGCAGGTTGAGAGAATGCCAAGTGTGCACAGATGTCATCAAGGCAAAGGGTGGCTACTTTGAAGAATCTCATATAAAATATATTTTGATTGAACACTTTTTTGGTTACTACAAGAGTCCACGTGTTATTTCATAGTTTTTTTTACATTGGATAAAAGCAGAGACACAGAGCTACGAAATGGTATATCATACACTGCAGTTGAGGAACAATGGGAAAGTAATTCTGTTTTGAAAGTTGATAAACTTGTAACCTCACTTTTGAGAAAATGGCCTTTGAATATTTTGGTACCAACTGGGAGAGCTCTTCTTTGTCTACTCCCATTCAACATTGTGTACACCTTCCTTAAGCTTTAGCCCAACCCATCTCTTTAAGGGTTGATATGAGCGTTCTGTACGAACAGCAGTCAAGCACCCAAGCTAACTTGCTAGCTACATCCAGACACAAATTACAGAACAGCTCACTGAACATTACTCGCCCTAGCAGAGCTGGTTAGGCTGTTATGTTATCCAGAGCGTTGGTGACTGCAACTGTGCTGTCAGATTGTCCGTTCGTAAATTCAGAGCGTTTCGCTCTTGGTGCGTTCAGAGCTCACACTGTACGCTCTGGCCAATGAGTAGGCTTGATCCAAGCGTTCTGACCTCACAACAGCAGTCAAGCACCCAAGCTAACTGGCTAACATTGGCTAGCTTGCTAGCTACTTCAAGACACAAATGAGAGAACACCTCACTCTGACCATTTTACTCGCCCTAGCAAAGCTGGTTAGGCTGTTTTTCATGTTATCCAGAGCGTTGGTGATTGTAACTGTGCTGCTGGCGACAATTTAATTGCGCTTTTTTGCAGACGTTTACTAACAGTGACCATATTAACCTCTCTAGGGAAGGTGGGACGAAACCCTATTCAACAGCCAGTGAAAAATCAGAGCGCCAGATTTAAAACCACAAAATGTCATAATTCAAAGTTCTCAAACATAGGACTATTTTACACCATTTTATAGATACACTTCTCCTGAATCGAACCACGTTGTCCAATTTCCAAAAGGCTTTACAGTGAAAGCAAAACATTAGATTGTTAGGAGAGTACATCGACACAATAACCACACAACCATTTTCGAAGCAACTAGCATGCATCACAAATACACAAAACACAGCTAAATGAAGCACTAACCTTTGACGATCTTCATCAGATGACACTCCTAGGACATTATGTTATACAATACATGCATTTTTTTGTTAGATAAAGTTCATATTTATACACTGCTCAAAAAAATAAAGGGAACACTTAAACAACACAATGTAACTCCAAGTCAATCACACTTCTGTGAAATCAAACTGTCCACTTAGGAAGCAACACTGATTGACAATAAATTTCACATGCTGTTGTGCAAATGGAATAGACAACAGGTGGAAATTATAGGAAATTAGCAAGACGCCCCCAATAAAGGACTGGTTCTGCAGGTGGTGACCACAGACCACTTCTCAGTTCCTATGCTTCCTGGCTGATGTTTTGGTCACTTTTGAATGCTGGCGGTGCTTTCACTCTAGTGGTAGCATGAGACGGAGTCTACAACCCACACAAGTGGCTCAGGTAGTGCAGCTCATCCAGGATGGCACATCAATGCGAGGTGTGGCAAGAAGGTTTGCTGTGTCTGTCAGCGTAGTGTCCACAGCATGGAGGCGCTACCAGGAGACAGGCCAGTACATCAGGAGACGTGGAGGAGACCAACAACCCAGCAGCAGGACCGCTACCTCCGCCTTTGTGCAAGGAGGAGCAGGAGAAGCACTGCCAGAGCCCTACAAAATAACATCCAGCAGGCCACAAATGTGCATGTGTCTGCTGAAACGGTCAGAAACAGGCTCCATGAGGGTGGTATGAGGGCCCGACGTCCACAGGTGGGGGTTGTGCTTACAGCCCAACACCGTGCAGGATGTTTGGCATTTGCCAGAGAACACCAAGATTGGCAAATTTGCCACTGGCGCCCTGTGCTCTTCACAGATGAAAGCAAGTTCACACTGAGCACGTGACAGACGTGACAGAGTCTGGAGACGCCGTGGAGAACGTTCTGCTGCCTGCAACATCCTCCAGCATGACCGGTTTGGCGGTGGGTCAGTCATGGTGTGGGGTGGCATTTCTTTGGGGGGCCGCACAGCCCTCCATGTGCTCGCCAGAGGTAGCCTGACTGCCATTAGGTACCGAGATGAGATCCTCAGACCCCTTGTGAGACCATATGCTGGTGCGGTTGGCCCTGGGTTCCTCCTAATGCAAGACAATGCTAGACCTCATGTGGCTGGAGTGTGTCAGCAGTTCCTGCAAGAGGAAGGCATTGATGCTATGGACTGGCCCGCCCGTTCCCCAGACCTGAATCCAATTGAGCACATCTGGGACATCATGTCTCGCTCCATCCACCAACGCCACGTTGCATCACAGACTGTCCAGGAGTTGGCGGATGCTTTAGTCCAGGTCTGGGAGGAGATCCCTCAGGAGACCATCCGCCACCTCATCAGGAGCATGCCCAGGCGTTGTAGGGAGGTCATACAGGCACGTGGAGGCCACACACACTACTGAGCCTCATTTTGACTTGTTTTAAGGACATTACATCAAAGTTGGATCAGCCTGTAGTGTGGTTTTCCACTTTAATTTTGAGTGTGACTCCAAATCCAGACCTCCATGGGTTGATAAATTGGATTTCCATTGATTATTTTTGTGTGATTTTGTTGTCAGCACATTCAACTATGTAAAGAAAAAAGTATTTAATAAGATTATTTCTTTCATTCAGATCTAGGATGTGTTGTTTAAGTGTTCCCTTTATTTTTTTGAGCAGTGTGTGTATATATATATATATATATATATATATATATATATTTATATATATATATATTTATATATATATAAAAAAAAAAAGCTGCGTTAGACAGGATTACCTACACATACTAACCAGCTGGAATAGACAGAAGCGTGCTATGTGGCAGACCAATACGAACTCATCTCTCTGCATGTCCAGCCCACCTCAGCCAGTTATGGCTAGCGGGAAGGTTGCTGTCTCTTTCTGTGGCTAAACCAACTAGTCTTGTAATTGAACAATTGTATTCCTTACTTACAGATGGCAAACAAGTTTGTTATTAAGGCACAGGAAAGTTCACATGTTCCAGAAGGCATTTCTGCCAAAAAGTAGTGACCCGTGACATATGCCCAGTTTCCTGAAACGTGTCACAAATGTGGAATAAGTCAAGGGGTATGAATTCTTTCTGAAGGCACTGTAACTAATAGCTACCCCTCGGCTGCCAGCACATCGGAAACCATTAACTCTGTGTGAACGATGTTGGACAGCTAGAAGTGGCATGTGAATCGTCCCCAAATTGCACCCTCTTCCCTATATAGTGCACTACTATGTAGGGAATAGGGTGATATTTGGGACACAGACATGGTGTAAGAGGATTGATGCCACCATCATGTGGTGAGTCACACTTCCCCAGAAGTGACCGCGGAGAGGCTCCAAATTTCAAGAAAGGTGTCAGGCATGACATCGTCAGCCTCGTTTTTGTTTTTGTCCCTCATAAAAGGATTCGAATTAAGAGTCCCCGCACCCCAACCCCCTTCCTCTTCTTCGTGTCAATGTATGACTCATCCAATGTCACTCACAGCCTTATCTCTCTCTTATGGCTATAATCAGCAAGCTCATGCAAGGGATATCACAATATTACGTCATCACATTATACGTGTGGGAAGGGAAGCTTCAGCATTGGTGGGCTACCCCTCAATAACATGTGATGTATGTAGGATAACCTCAGTATTGTCCTAGTTGTCTGTAGTTAAGCTTACTTGTTAAACTTGTCCAATAGTGTTCGTAGGACAGTTGGGTTTAATCAGCCACTTCAAAGCCCAACAGGTGAAGGAAAAGCAACTGTGAAATTCGTGTTGGCCTGTTTACCTGGTCATACCACTGGGAAGAGTGGTCATATACAATTAAGTTGGAGTCATTAAAACTCGTTTTTCAACCACTCCACAAATTTCTTGTTAACAAACTATAGTTTGGGCAAGTCAGTTAGGACATCTACTTTGCATGACACAAGTAATTTTTCCAACAATTGTTTACAGACAGATTATTCATCCTTGGGAGCAATTTCCAAACGCATGAAGGTACCACGTTCATCTGTACAAACAACAGTACGCAAGTATAAGCACCATGGGACCACGCAGCCGTCATAACGCTCAGGAAGGAGACGCGTACTGCCTCCTAGAGATGAAAGTACTTTGGTGCGAAAAGTGCAAATCAATCCCAGAACAACAACAAAGGACCTTGTAAAGATGCTGGAGGAAATGGGTACAAAAGCATCTATATCCACAGTAAAACGAGTCCTATATCGACATAACCTGAAAGGCCGCTCAGCAAGGAAGAAGCTACTGCTCCAAAACCGCCATAAAAAAGCCAGACTACGGTTTGCAACTGCACATGGGGACAAAGATTGTACTTTTTGGTCTGATCTGGTCTGATGAAACAAAAATAAAACTGTTTGGCCATAATGACCATTGTTATGTTTGGAGGAAAAAGGGGGAGGCTTGCAAGCCGAAGAACACCATCCCAACCGTGAAGCACGGGGGTGGCAGCATCATGTTGTGGGGGTGCTTTACTGCAGGAGGGACTGGTGCACTTCACAAAATAGATGGCATCATGAGGAAGCAAAATGATGTGGATATATTGAAGCAACATCTCAAGACATCAGTCAGGAAGTTAACACTTGGTTGCAAATGGGTCTTCCAAATGGACAATGACCCCAAGCATACTTCCAAAGTTGTGGCAAACTAGCTTAAGGACAAAGTCAAGGTATTGGAGTGGCCATCACAAAGCCCTGACCTCAATCCTATAGAAAATTTGTGGGCAGAACTGAAAAAGCGTGTGCGAGCAAGGAGGCCTACAAATCTGATGCAGTTACAGCAGCTCTGTCTGGAGGAATGGGCCAACATTCACCCAACTTATTGTGGGAAGCTTGTGGAAGGCTACGCAAAACATTTAACCCGAGTTAAACAATTTAAAGGCAATGCTATCGAATACTAATTGAGTGTATGTAAACTTCTGACCCCCTGGGAATGTGATGACAGAAATAAAAGCTGAAATAAATCATTCGCTCTACTATTATTCTGACATGTCACGTTCTTAAAATAATGTGGTGATCCTAACTGACCTAAAACAGGGAATTTTTACTAGGATTAAATGTCAGGAATTGTGAAACTGAATTTAAATGTCTTTGGCTAAGGTGTATGTAAACTTCTGACTTCAACTGTATATTTACACTCAAGGCATTAATCTTCCATAGCTTCCCCAGATATCCTCGTCAGGCCTGTTGCTACAGGAATGAAATGACTCAACACTCAACAGCCCTGAGTGTTGCTGGCTGTGTGGGATTTGAGCCATCTCTCAGCTCCTATAACCCTCTCTGTAGCATATGTGTAGGTGGCCAGCTGAGTACTGATTTAGCCTACACACTTTGCATGTAACAAACCTGTGTACATTTAAGACTGTAGAGGGTATATTGCATTACTGAGATTAATATTTCAGCTTGCCTTAAAGTTCCCTCACAGTCTGCTGATATGGACAGCCCCATCAAGAGGATCCTCCTGGATAATGTATTTTGGGAGAGAGTGGTAAGCAGCCTGAAACTCCTGAAACCTATAGCAGTAGCCACTGCACAGATTGAGGGAGACAATGGCATCCTGTCTGATGTTCGGACTCTGCTTGCAGATGTAAGAGAAGAAATCCGTACTGCCCTGCCCACTTCACTGTTGCTCCAAGCAGAGGAAACTGCAGTGAAGACTTCTGCCTGAAGCCCATACCCGCCGCAGCGTACATGTTGGACCCCAAGTATGCTGGCAAGAGCATCCTGTCTGGTGCAGAGATCAACAGGGTCTATGGTGTCTTCACTACCGTGTCTCGCCACCTTGGCCTGGATGAGGGCAAGGTTCTTGGCAGTCTGGCAAAGTACACTTCCAAGCAAGGGCTTTGGGATGGAGATGCAATATGGCAGTTGTGCCAACATATCTCATCAGCCACCTGGTGGAATGGACTTTGTGTATCTGAGAGGCAACAAGGGAAAGAGCCTATCATCCTCCAAATCCCACAAACATCAACCGCCTCAGAGCGCAACTGGTCCTTGTTTGGGAACACACATGGAACAGGCTGACCAATACAAGGGTTGAAAAATTGGTAGCAATCCAGGCAAATTTGAGGCTTTTTGAGCCTGACAACAAGCCATCCTCAGCCAGGTTGGAAAGTGACAGTGAAGATGAGGCCTCAGTCTGATGTTCAAGAGGTGGACATTGAGGAGGTCCAGGGAGAAGACATGGAAGCCTGAGAGGAAGACAACCAAAGCTATAGTTTCTAGACTATCATTTTACAGATGTATGTTGAAACTTTTTGGGGGAGATGCGATGGATCATTGGATCATTCAATATTCCCTTTTGTTGTTCAGTGAAATCATCCCATATGAAGAGTCAACTTATTTAAAGTTAATTTCGTAACTAAAATGTATATTGGAAGGATTTAATAATTTGCAATTATGTCTACTTAGGATAAGGTAAAAGGTTTATGTTTCTGTCTCCGTATGATATGGTAAATGTTTCCAATGCAAAAAAACATCTGGTATTGGTATTAATATTAATTCCCATATTTCCATTAATTCCCATATATTTCCGTTAATTCCCATATATTCCCGTTAATTCCCACAGAAGGTTTCCACCTCTGAATATTCCCCAAAATGTGCAACCCTAGTGGCTGGAGTGTTTAACGATTTTCCGGGCCTTCCTTTCACGCCTTCTTATATAGTGGTCACTTCCTCTATATATCTTTTACATTTTCCACCATGGCAGATTTGATTTCTCTTCTTATGTGTGTGTGGGGTTCAATTTCTATTTTGATGACATTTTTATGACAACCTAGGCAGGTTGTGGGCAGGCTACCCCAAACCTCCAGTACAGCCATAATAATGCTATGAGAACCACAGGTCTGTGAGTGTATATGGTATCTACAGTATCACCAACCTCTGTTTGTTCCTTACTTGAGTGCGCTGAGGGTATTGTGGAGGTCACTTACGATCGTAGGATTGTCACGATACCAGTATCGCGATACGACAATATCTGATTAAACATGGCAAAAAGGAAAACACAAAGCAGACTAAACTCTTTGATCCTTTAAAAAACCTAATGTTTATAAAATATTGTGTGCTATAGCTTGGAAAAGAAACACGTGATTCTGGGTAACGCTGCTTGTTTCCAACATTAGGACTGTTTTCCTCAGGAAATTTTATCCGCTTCATGTTCTGTTTCCTTGCCACGATACCTTTTGCGTATCGCGATACTGGTATCGTGACAACCCTACGAAGCCTCCACTTACCCCTAAGGTATGTTAAGACGAAAGCAGAGCACACTGCGTGTTCACATCTCTCCAGCACATCTCCTATCTGAGCACTCAGTACCTTCAAATGCAATGACTCATGAGATGCAGTTCTTGCTTAGTGCAGTTGCACAGGCCAATGCACTTTAATTTGACGCTTTTAAGTCTTCCAACGTCACAGAGCCATTGTGTGGTGTTGTCCTCTAACAATCCAAGTGGTCCGAACATGTCCAATGTTTAACCCCAAAACATTAGCACTGAGTAATGAGTTATTAGTTGTACCACAACTCCTACAGGAAGCCACCAGTTCAGGACATTCAGGTGTTCTATCTGATCTATTTGTGGACAAATGTAGTTGCTTCATGTAAATATGTGACTGTAAATCATGTGGAAATAAACATTGCTTATTCAATTACCCATGTGGCACATGTTCAATGCATGCCCTCTCCTACAGTACTAGGCTGAGAGGAAGTTTCTGCAAAAAGATCAAACATTTCACTCCTATATGTACACGACGGTTTCCTTGCTTCTCTGTAATTCTCTTTCTCTTGAGGTTGGAGTCTGTTTTATTTACAGTGTTCTAGATGTTCACATACTGTAGTGCCCTAGCAACCCCTGCCCACTCCAGTGCCTCTCTGACAGAGATTTAGGCTCTAAAGCACATTGGTCAATATTTACACACACACTACATCACCAAAAGTAAGTGGACACCTATTCAAATGAGTGGATTAGGCTATTTCAGCCACACCCGTTGCTGACCGGTGTATAGATTTGAGCACACAGCCATGCAATCTCCATAGACAAACATTGGCAATAGAAGGCTTACTGAAGAGCTCAGTGACTTTCAACGTGGCACCGTCATAGGACGCCACCTTTACAACAAGTCAGTTTGTCAAATTTCTGCCCTGCTAGAGTTGCCCCGGTCAACTGTAACCGCTGTTCTTGTGAAGTGGAAACGTCTAGGAGCAACAACGTCTCAGCCGTGAAGTGGTAGGCCACACAAACTCACAGAACGGGACCGCCGAGTGCTGAAGCACGTAGCGCGTAAAAATGGTCTGTCCTCGGTTGCAACACTCGCTACTGAGTTCCAAACTGCCTCTGGAAGCAACGTCAGCACAATAACTTTTTCGGGAGCTTCATGAAATGAGTTTCCATGGCCGAGCAGCCGCACACAAGTCTAAAATAACCATGCACAATGCCAAGCGTCGGCTGGTGTAAAGCTCGCCGCCATTGGACTCTGGAGCAGTGGAAGTGTTTCCTCTGGAGTGATGAATCAGCTTCACCATCTAGAAGTCAGACGGACAAATCTGGGTTTGGCAAATGCCATGAGAACGCTACCTGCCCCAATGCATAGTGCCAACTGTAAAGTTTGGTGGAGGAGGAATAATGGTCTTGGGCATTTTTCATGGTTTGTGCTTGGCCCCTTATTTCCAGTGAAGGTAAAACTTAACGCTACAGCATACAATGACATTCTAGACGATTCTGTGTTTCCCACTTTGTGGCAACTGTTTCAGCACGACAATGCCCCGTGCACAAATCGAGGTCCATTTAGAAATGGTTTGTCGATCGGTGTGGAAGAACTTGACGGGCCTGCGCAGAGCCCTGTCCTCAAGCCCATCAAGCACCTTTGGGATGAATGGGAACGCCGCTGCGAGCCAGGTCTAATCGCCCAACATCAGTGCCCAACCTCACTAATGCTCTTGTGGCTGAATGGAAGCAAGTACCCGCAGCAATGTTCCAACATCTAGTGGAAAGACTTCCCAGAAGAGTGGAGGCTATTATAGCAGCAAAGGGGGGACCAACTCAATATTAATGCCCATGATTTTGGAATGAGATATTCGATGAGCAGGTGTCCACATACTTTTGGTCATATTGTGTATACCTAAGTTAAAATGAGGGAGATGGTGAGGTATTGTTTGAGTGCCATTCAAACACTGCTTGCCCTTTTCAAGTGCGTTTGGTTTGTCCTCAGAGAGAATGAACGCAGAGTCTTGTTTATTCTACAATGCCACAATCATAGGAGATAGGTTAGTGCCAGGCTGGGAGATATGGGTAGGTACGATTAGGGCATCACGCGGCCAAGGTGGGCACGGGGAAAGGGCTCTCTGCTCATACCTGTGTTTTATGGAGGTGTTGAGATTCAGAGCGCCACAGTGTCGCCATAGACGAGGGCATTGCCATTTGTCTGCGAAACACCACTCCTGACTCTAATCATACCTCAAGTCTTCCTATTGCACCATGAGTGAGGTAAGTTCCTCAAATAACTGATGAGACAATTTTGTTTTAGTCTTTCTATTGCTGTTTTATTTTTGCTATCGTAGGAGTTTTTTGTTGCAATTTATTTAATTATTTTTCTCGTTGAATCGGTTTGCCTTGGCTGGGCTCACCTTTCCTCAGTGTTGCAGTTGTTTAGCCCGACAGTCCGGGGTTTGTTGTTGCACACGTTTTTGGTTGTGGAATATAGTTTCACCCCTCTGGCAATCCCTCACACATCCTCTACAGCGTTAGAGATTGACTGTGAAGTGATGTGAGAGTATACAGAAATGGGCTAAAATCTGTCTTCACTTCTCATGGAGTTCCTAGTGCGTGGGGATGTGTTTCAGGTAAACTTGGCTAAGATTGTTAATAATATAACTGAATGATGATGCTTTATTTTAACACATGGATGAGATCGGCAGCACTTTCAGTCTACTCTTAGATGAACTGCCCATCAACTGGCATTCAGGTATTGAATGCATTCGATAGGACTACAGACTGGAAAGATCTTCAAGATTTTAGATTTGTATCTTACAGGTCCAAAAACTGGAGACTGACAGAAAACAGCTCTCAAACCGGCACTTCAACTCCATTAAAGAACAATAGGACTCTGGTGATCTGTGTTTGACAGAGGTGACTAAGGTAAGGGTGAGGCCCATGCAGCCTACCTGAGCAACTTCTTGTGGAACGGTCTGATTTGACCTTCTGACAGTTGAGGAGTTTCACCTTGGGTCAACATTGAATGTTTGTGAAGGGGCCCCTCACACTCTACCACACAGACACTGTCAGAGATTTGTCAGAGTCTGTTTTTTTACACCAGTTTGTGGTATGTGTGCATTTACTACTGTAGGTAGTTCACACAGTAACTCCATAGCATAGTAGCCAGTGCTATGAAGATGAACAGAGTTTGTATTAAAAAAAATCGAATTTCTTTCATTCCTATATTTAACACATGCAGCAACCCCATTGCTAACCATGTTTTAATGAAAGGTAGAAAATGACCATTATCACTCCATCATGGAGTGATATTTTTCTTGGTGTCTTTTGGTCTAAGATGGATGGGTAGGCAAAACCCAATTTTCCAGACTCCAGTCATATAGACCGACAGGGAGCATGAGTTGGAATAATCAGCCAATGTTCTTTTTTCTGTCCCCCTTGAGTGCAGGAGAGAATTTGATCTACCGATGACGTGTTAAATGGTGTGAAAGGGTTTGAAGGGGCGTCAAATGAGGCATGGGGCCGCGACTGTTTGTCCAGTGTCACAGGAGGGAGCGTACTCAGCTCAGTCAGGAGCTGCACGAGCTCTACTGTAGCCACGGCAACATCTGCTTTGCCTTAAAGCAGGACAGAGGAGAGGATCCCCCTCTTTGTTGGGATTGAGTTTACCTGCTCCACCTCTGCATCCCGTCCTTATCACAACACACCCCCAGCAGATGAGGTCTGCAGCATGATCTAGCACCCTGCTGCTGGGAAAAAGAGATCACTTACAGTACCTCAGGGTTTCCCAGCCTTCTCCTCAGACACTTCCAGAAAGAAGTTTTACATATCTGTTGTCGCCCAGAACTGGCACACATTATTCAATTAGCCAAGGGCTTGATTATTAGTTAACTAATCGAAACCGGTGTGTCAGTGCAGGGCTACAACGAATGTGTGAAACATCTGGTGGTCTCAGAGGAGAGGGCCGGGAAGTACTGACTTAACTCCCCGGGTTGTCCATCATACCACTAATCACTCGCGATCATCCATAGACTTGTAGGGTAGTCACTGTGTTGAGTTTGAAGCTACTGTACTGTTTGGAACCCAAGACCACAATCATGTCTTTTTTGTGGATTCTTTATTTTTATTTGGAATGACTTGTACTCCCTCTAGTGTCAGTTTGGTGTGAGATTACATGGATTTGACATAAGCATGAAGGGTGTCAGCGAACAACCTCATATAGCAAACCTGAATAGCATGATAGGCTAAAATTGATAATTCTCCAGGCCATAAAAAACCTTCGCACTTCATGTTGATCTGAAAGAATTGGATATGTATTAGCAATATAGTAGTAGCTTTAACTTAACGGGGTAGACTAGATGGAATTTTCGCCATGCTGGTTACATCTATCCAAACCTTTCAGATTTACACAAGTGGCTAGGTGTTGTTTCTGAATGGGACCTATAACATCATGGCTCTTTCTCTATTAAATGTTTTCCTTGATTCCTCTCATTGTCTCTTTTCACCTTTTCAAAATCCATTGGAGAAGATTGGAGGAACCTTTTGACCTTCTCCAATTTGAAAAGAGACTAGGAGATGGGATGCGAGAGATCACAGAAATCGAATTGAGATGGAGCCAGTATCTTATCCCCATTGTCTCCCATGACTAATCTGACCCTCTCCTCCCTTTCTTCCTCTCTCAGCCGGAGGCGCCGTCAGCCTCAACCCTGCGAGGGGCGCAGCGGGCGGATGAGGAGGATGAAGGGGACCTGAACAAAGCCCTGGGAGTCCAGAGGTTTCAGCAGATCATAAGCCCTGCCCCCAGGATCCCTGATGAGCAGCACCGCACCTACAGCGAGGAGGACTTTGAGTGTAAACACGCACACACTTGTACACACAGGACATTCACACGCTTAGGTGGTTCATATACACTATATATACAAAAGTATGTGGACACCTCTTCAAATTAGTGGATTCCGCTATTTCAGCCTCACTCGTTGCTGACAGGTGTATAAAATTGAGCATACAGCCATGCAATCTCCATAGACAGACATTGGCAGTAGAATGGCCTTAATGAAGAGCTCAGTGTCTTTCAACGTGGCACCGTCATAGGATGCCACCTTTCAAACAAGTCAGTTCATAAAATGTCTGCCCTGCTAGAGGTGCCCCGGTCAACTGTAAGTGCTGTTATTGTTAAGTGCAAACATCTAGGAGCAACAACGGCTCAGCCGCGAAGTGGTAAGCCACACAAGCTCACAGAATGGGACCGCCGAGTGCTGAAGCACACAGCGCGTAAAAATTGTCTGTCCTCGGTTGCAACATTCACTACCGAGTTGCCTGTGGAAGCAACTTCAGCACAAGAAATGTTCGTCGGGATCTTCATGAACTGGGTTTCCATGGCAGAGCAGCTGCACACAAGCCAAAGATCACCCGGCGCAATGCCTAGCATCGGCTGGAGTGGTGTAAAGCTCACCGCCATTGGAATCTGGAGCAGTGGAAACGCATTCTCTGGAGTGATGAATCGTGTTTCACCATCTGGCAGTCTGACGGATGAATCTGGGTTTGGCGAATGCCATGAGAACTCTACCAATGCATAGTGGCAACTGTAAAGTTTGGTGGAGGAGGGCTGTTTTTTATGGTTTGGTCTAGGCCCCTTAGTTCCAGTGAAGGGAAATCTTAACGCTACAGCATACAATGACATTCTAGATGATTCTGTGCTTCCAACTTTGTGGCAACAGTTTGGGGAAGGCCCTTTCTTGTTTCAGCATGCACAAAGCAAGGTCCATACAGAAATTCTTTGTCAAGATTGGTGTGGAAGAACTTGACTGACCGGCACAGAGCCCTGACCTCAACCCCATCGAACACCTTTGAGATTAATTGGAACGCCGACTGCGAGCCAGGCCTAATCGCCCAACATCAGTGTGCGACCTTACTAATGCTCTTGTGGCTGAAAGGAAACAAGTACCCGCAGCAATGTTCCAACATCTAGTGGAAAGACTTCCAAGAAGAGTGGAGGCTGTTATAGCAGCCAAGGGTGGACCAACTCAATATTAATGCCATTGATTTTGGAATGAGATGTTCAACGAGCAGGTGTCCACATACTTATGGTCATATAGTGCACTTTTGCAGAAATTGTTATGGGGATAACATCATTTTTGTGAATCGTAAATTTAAAACAGTTGATTCTTTGATTTAAATTAGTCCCTCTGAAAACCACAGAAAATGATTTAACTCTATAAACCACAAACTCTTTATAACCGCTGAATCTTCCTGCAGACCACCGTCACTCCTCACACCACATCCACCATCCCCTGTCCAAGCTGCACTTCGAAGGGAGGAGGAAGAGCGGCAAGAAGAAAAAGAAGGAAAGCGACCGCAAGGACAATTCAGGCCCCACCAGCAGCACCACTATTGAGGAAGGAGAGGATGAGGAAGATAATGAGGAAGAAGGTGGAGAGAGCCACACCCATCTCTCTGAGACGTATTGTGACACCGTCAAAGAAGATGTGCAGGTAATTACAGTGACACCTAAGCAAACCAAAACTGGTTCTGTCAAAGTTTTCAGAACATTCGTCAGGTCGTGGCAAATGTTCTTTTAACACAAAAACTATGCAGGGGTGTTGATTCTAGAATGTTTGTATAAAACATTTGCCTGATGTTGCAAGAAGGTGCTCAGAACACCATTTAATATTTTCTTTAAAGGTTCCCGTAATCTTTCATAAGGTAGTGGGAGCAGTCTGGTGAGAACATTGTGGTGTCTTTTGTGATGAGACATTTTGTGTTCCCAAAACAAAAAACTCCAGTTGTTTCTACAATGTTTATTTTAGGCTGCAAAAAACATTCACATGATGTTGCAAGAATGTTCCCAGAACACATTTGGTCTGTTCTTTCAAGGTTCCCATAATGTTAATTTGGTTGTGGGAACATTGTGTAGACATGACAAGAGATACAGTATGTTCCCGAAACACACAAACTGTCCAGTTGTGCTGATTATTTAAATGTTTACATTAGGTTGCAAACCATTTGCCTGTTGCAAGAACAGTCCCAGAACACATTATTTGTTAGGTTGTTTTAAAAGTTCCTAAAACATTTATTTAGGTTGTAGAAACATTGTGGGTGATATGACAACAGATAGGTTCCCAAAACACTTAAACTGTCCAGTTGTTGACATTCGGCTACTGTTTGTATCAGGGTGCACATAAACGTAACATGCAACAATTTCAAAGACTTTATTGAGTTATAGTTCATATAAGGAAATCAGTAAATTGAAATCAATTCATTAGGCCCAAACCTATGGATTTCACGACTGGGAATACAGATATGCATCTGATACCTTAAAAAAAAAAAATGTAAGTACGGCCGTGGATCAGAAAACCAGTCTGTATCGGTTGTGACCACTATTTGACTCGTGCAGCTCAACACCTCTCCTTCACATAGTTGATCAGTCTGTTGATTGTGGCCTGTGAAATGTTGTCCCACTCCTCTTCAATGGCTGTGCGAAGTTGCTGGATACTGGCGGTAACTGGAACACGCGGTCGTACGTGTCGATCTAGAGCGTCCCACGTGCTCAATGGGTGACATGTCTGGTGAGTGAGATATGCCACACCTGTCAGGTGGATGGATTGCCTTGACAAAGGAGAAATGCTCACTAGCAGATGTAAACACATTTGTGTGTATGGAACATTTCTGGGATCTTTTATTTCAGCTCATGAAACATGGGACCAACACTTTACATGTTTATATTTTTGTTCAGTGTCGGTTGTGGAAAGAGTGAGGGTACATTAGAAGAGAGGATCCCAAAACACAAAATATGCTCAGTTGCGATGACGTTCATACAATGTTTAAGTTAGGTTGCACAGGACATTCCCTTAATGTTGTAAGAATGTAATGAGTCAGTTTTTATGACGTTCATAGCATATTTGTTTTAGGTTTAACAAAATATTCCATTGAAGTTCATGCAATATACATTTTACCTTTGGAGATCTTATTTCAAGAACATTTAGATAAGTTTTACCTAATATTACCACAACATTCTCAACATGCAAATTTGTAGCTAGCTCCTTAAAGCATAAAGCACATTGGAATACATCCCCCATTTATGTTTCTCTCCAGATGTAATGGCAATTCACATTTGAGGATTGTATTGTGTCAATTTTAACACGTAAGTCATGGTGGGGCAAACTCTAAATGTTGATTTGTTTATGCATGCCAGCAAAGCCACTACACAACATTAAACAATATTTGAATTGCACTATAACGGTGACAAACACTGCCCACAAACTGTGAGGGTCTACATAAAGCTGTCCCAACAGCAGAGCTTTCTTTTCAGCATCATGGAGTGAATCCTTACCACTGCTACACCTGGCTATCAGCCTTGTCTGGCAGCTAAACAGTTCATTCAGCCTCATTTACTTCCTTTTTAAAAAACATAGCTGATATGGCTACTTGCTTAAACAAATGTGGTTTCTACTGACAACTGAGATGTACAAATTATGGCAGAAGGGAACGATGAGCATATAACAGGCAAGCCGTAATTTCGATTAAGACATTAATGAGCGAGCTATGACGGATGTACTCAATATAACTATTTGTTCAGGCTTTTTGAAATGTACAGTGACAGAATTCGCATCATTGGCCGTTCTTACAGTATTCTCCCTGTACACCAAGTCAGAACCATAGGATATCTAAAGGGGGCATACAAGCAGACAATGAACACCCTTACAATATTCAATGACGTTTCTCTAAAACACGTTATCGGCTTCATGTGCACCACCAAGCTAAGTCATGAAGGGGAAAGGGACCAAATGATTAGGGTGAGGCACATGGGCTACTAACAGCTTACTACACTACATACACTTAGTATTACTTTCTTAGCTACAGTATACATATCTCCCTGGCATATTACATCATTTATGCAGCAGCATACAAGACATGTTTGGACTCACGTTGTTGTGCTGTGCTCACTTGAACAGGAAGATGGCGTGGCGCTCCTTCTTGTGGGCAAATTGTTGTCTAACTTTGTCATCGAAGTCTGCCATTCTCTGGATTTCCAAGACAACTGGAAACCAAAAAAAAAACAGGTTGAATCATGACGTCGGTGATCTTCAGGTCGGAGCTCTAGAAGAAGCCCGAGTTCCCGACTTGGAATTCCGACTTGGGTGACCGTTCAAAACTTATTTTCCCATTCGGAGCAAAATTTATTTTCCCAGAGTTCCCAGTTGTCTTGAACTCACTGAAGTCTGAGATTTCCCAATTCCGATTTTGCCGTTGTTTTGAACGCAGCAGAAGTCATGCTGTATTGACAGCATAGCCAATGTATTCAACCTTCTATACACTACCTACTCAGGTGTGACTATTTTCTACATTGTACATCAAAACTATAAAATAACACATATGGAACCTCTTTATCAGGACCATGTCTTTCAAAGATAATTCGTAAAAATCCAAATAATTTCACAGATCTTCATTGTAAAGGGTTTAAACACTGTTTCCCGTGCTTTTTCAATGAACCATAAACAATTAATGAACATGCACCTGTGGAACGGTCGTTATGACACTAACAGCTTACAGACGGTAGGCAATTAAGGTCACAGTTATGAAAACTTGGGACACTAAAGAGGCCTTTCTATTGACTCTGAAAAACACCAAAAGAAAGATGCCCTTGCTCCCTGCTCCTCTGCGTGAACGTGCCTTAAGCATGCTGCAAGGTGGCATGAGGACTGCGGATATGGTCAGGGCAATAAATTACGTTGTCTGTACTGTGAGACACCTAAGATGTGCTCCAGGGAGACAGGACCGACAGCTGACCATCCTCGCAGTGGCAGACCACGTGTAACAACACCTGCACAGGATCGGTACAGCCGAACATCACACCTGCGGGACAGGTACAGGATGGCAACAACTGCCCGAGTTACACCAGGAACGCACAATCCCTCCATCAGTGCTCAGGCTGTCCGCAATAGGCTGAGAGAGGCTGGACTGAGGGCTTGTAGGCCTGTTGTAAGGCAGGTCCTCACCAGACATCACCGGAAACAACATCGCCTATGGGCACAAACCCACCGTTGCTGGACCAGACAGGACTGGCAAAAAGTACTCTTCACTGACGAGTCGTGGTTTTGTCTCACCAGGGGTGATGGTCGGATTCGCGTTTATCGTCGAAGGAATGAGCGTTCCACCGAGGCCTGTACACTGGAGCGGGATCGATTTGGAGGTGGATGGTCCGTATTGGTCTGGGGCGGTGTGTCACAGCATCATCGGACTGAGATTGTTGTAATTGCAGGCAATCTCAATGCTGTGCGTTACAGGGAAGACATCCTCCTCCCTTATGTGGTACCCTTCCTGACATGACCCTCCAGCATGACAATGCCACCAGCCATACTGCTCGTTCTGTGCGTGATTTCCTGCAAGACAGGAATGTCAGTGTTCTACCATGGCCAGCGAAGAGCCCGGATCTCAATCCCATTGAGCACATCAGAGACCTGTTGGATCGGAGGGTGAGGGCTAGGGCCATTCCCCACAGAAATGTCCGGGAACTAGTAGGTGCCTTGGTGGAAGAGCGAGGTAACATCTCACAGCAAGAACTGGCAAATATGGTGCAGTCCATGAAGAGGAGCTGCACTGCAGTACTTAATGCAGCTGGTGGCCACACCAGATTCTGACTTTTGCTTATGACCCCCCCCACCCTTTGTTCATGAACACATTTTTTTCCATTTGTTAGTCACGTGTCTGTGGAACCTGTTCAGTTTGTCTCAGTTGTTGAATCTTATGTTCATACAAATACTAAAATGTTAAGTTTTCTGAAAATAAACACAGTTGACAGTGAAAGGATGCTTCTTTTTTTGTTGAGTTTAGTAACCAAAAAGGTGTTAAACAAATGAAAATATTCTTTATATTTGAGATTCTTCAAATAGCCACCCTTTGCCTTGATGACAGCTTTGCACACTCTTGGCATTCTCTCAACCAGCTTTTAAATGTTTTTATTTAACCTTTATTTAACTAGGCAAGTCGGGTAAGAAAACATTCTTATTTACAATGACGGCCTACCCCGGCCAAACCCGGACGACGCTGAGCCAATTGGTCAGTCATTACGGAACATTTCAAGCACTTTGAAACTTTCTTCAAGTGCAGTCGCAAAAACCATCAAGCGCTATGATGAAACTGGCTCTCATGAGGAACGCCACAGGAATGGAAGACCCAGAGTTACCTCTGCTGCAGAGGATAAGTTCATTAGAGTTACCAGCCTTAGAATTTTCGGCCCAAATAAATGCTTCAGAGTTCTAGTAACAGACACATCTCATCTCAACATCAACTGTTAGAGGAGACTGTGAATTAGGCCTTCATTATTGAAATTGCTGCAAAGAAAACACTACTAAAGGACACCAATAATAAGAAGACATGCTTAGACCAAGAAACACGAGCAATAGACATTCAACCAGTGGAAATCTGTCCAAATTTGAGATTTCTAGTTCCAACCGCCGTGTCTTTGTGAGACGCGGTGTGGATGAATGGATGATCTCTGCATGTGTGGTTCCCACCATGAAGCATGGAGGAGGAGGTGTGATGGTGTGGGGGTGCTTTGCTGGTGACACTGTCAGTGATTTATTTAGAATTCAAGACACACTTAATCAGCATGGCTACCACAGCATTTTGCAGTAATACGCCATCCCATCTGATTTGCACTTAGTGGGACTATCATTTGTTTTTAAACAGGACAATGACCCAACACACCTCCAGGCTGTGTAAGGGCTATTTGACCAAGGATAGTGATGGAGTGCTGCATGAGATGACTTGGCCTCCACAATCACCCGACCTCAACCAAATTGAGATGGTTTGGGATGAGATGGACCGCAGAGTGAAGGAAAAGCAGTCAACAAGTGCTTAGCGTATGTGGGAACTCCTTCAAGACTGTTGGAAAAGTATTCCATGTGAAGCTGGTTGAGAGAATGCCAAGAGTGTGCAAAGCTGTCATCAAGGCAAAGGGTGGCTACTTTGAAAAATCTGAAACAATACATATATTTTGATTTTGTTTAACACTTTTTTTGTTTACTACATGATTCCATATGTGTTATTTCATAGTTTTGATGTCTTCACTGTTATTCTAAATTCAAAAGGCACTCGCACATCTATCTTTTTGCAGAAAAAAGAAGAAACCCGCACACTGCTCTTGATAGTGTCAGTACTCTTTTAATAAGCTTTACGTATCGGCCTCGCGGCCTTCGTTAGAGCTTTTGAGAGTTTTTTAGATTAGCACCCTAATGTAGACCTAGCCCCACCCCCATCCGTTCCATGCATCAAACGAGGTTGGAGTCGAGGGAAAACAAATAAGTGCTACCAAATATAACAATGTGCATTTCATACATATTCAAAGTGTGTACTTAAAACGTATTAAACATATCTGTAAAACCACAATGAGGACATCAACCTTTTTATTTTATTTAACCTTTATTTAACTAGGCAATTTAGTTAAGAACACATTCTTATTTACAATGACTGCCTACCCCGGCCAAACCGGACGATGCTGGGCCAATTGTGCGCCGCCCTACGGGACTCCCAATCACGGCCGGATGTAATGCTGACCTACCAATCAAGTTTTCATGAATCATTCGGTACAGCGCAAGAAAAACATCAGAGTAATCTGAAATGGGGGCATAATTCATATTCCCGTTTACAACATAACATACATAGGCATTTCATCATTAAGACCTCCAGGAAATATTGTTCTGCAATGTAGAAAATAGTAAAAAATAAAGAAAAACCCTTGAATGAGTAGGTGTGTCCAAACTTTTGACTGGTACTTTATATCTCTCAGTTATAATTTTTGTAACAGAATTTACATTAACTAAAGGTTGCTTAGCGAAAAGGCAACATGCATATCTTACACAGCTGATGGTACCTTATTCCCTATTTAGTACACAATTTTGGATAGGGTCCTGGTAAAAAAAAGTAGTATACTATATAGGGAATAAGGTTCCGTTTAGGACACTGTCATGTTTTTTTGGGGTGTGGCTGTGGTTCAAATATTGAGTCTCCCTGTCATATTTCAACACAAGCTTAATTATTTATGGTTTGGGGTTACATTGATATGCAACTGACAACTATTGTGTTCTGCCGTAAACGGTAATGGTGTGAACATATGTATACTTTTTTTTCCCTTCATTCTGTAAATGTAAAAGAAATCATGAACGATTTTAAAAGCATATATATATATATATTAGTACACTCAGACATTACCGGAGTTGAGAAGATTGAGTCCCAACCAAGGTCTCATGTGTTCCCTCTCTCCTTCATAGTTTTTTCTGTCAGATGAAGATCACCTGGCCACACCTACCACAGACATCCCCTGCCCTGCCCGAGGGCTGGAGGTTGTTCCCCAGTCTGCCGTGAGCACCGACCCTGAAGATGCCACCTCCACGGAGTGAGTACACCTCTCTAAATGCACCCCCATTTTCATGTCCTTATTACTATAATGATGTGATCGGGTGAGAATCTTTGGCAGTTGAAGAGTGTCATCCTCCTTTGCGCCACAACTCGGCAAGGACTGTTTTATAGCACGTAGCCTGATACTGCTCGCTCGGAGGCTTTCTCCTTCGCTGATTGGATGGGAGAGGTTTGTGTGTGTGTGTGTGTGTGTCGCCCACTTTACGTTACCATGTCCCAGGCATCCAGGCAGCCTGCAGGGTTCTGATCTAATAGGGCCTGATTCCACCAGCAAGAACAAAGAGCCATATTTCACCTGTCTGACTGTTTCCATAGAGAATTCCGACCCTTCCTACTAACACACCTCTCCTCTCGACCCTCCACCTATGGCATTTAGTCTCAGGACACATTAGTGCTTTGTCTTGTCTGGGATATAGCTTTGTGGGCTCTCCTTTCATCTCCTTTCTCAAGTCTGCTGTAATATCACTCTGTGGACTTCCTCCTACTAATCCTAAAACTGCACACTACACATTGGAAGGTAGAGGTGTCACCCAAGTAAAGTATTCTGACTGCAGAGGGATCTTTGGAATATAGTTGTTTTCTGAAACTAACAGCTTTTTGGAGACTGAGTGTTTTTCGGTTTCGGAAGGAACTGCCTGGACTGGTGAATTCTTAGTGGGCGTTTTCAGTCTTTTAGTTTATCGAGAGCAACATTCAGAATTGATTTAATTTGATTAAGTATTTTTCCTTCTCCTGTGAAATGAGCTTTTCTGTATGTTTGATAATGTGCTTGTTCCAAGGAGTGTAGAGGGAGACCGACAAACCATTCTCCTTTTGTATCTTAGAAAATGTGCATTTTGTCATTTACTGGCCCAGTCTCCTAGATGTAAAAGTAGTTATGTTGTGTAGCTCACTCCAGATTCACGTCTAATATTTTGTTGACCTTAAAGTTAACTCTAATTTCTTTCTCTCCTCTCCCAGAAAGCCCTGTCCGGCCTCGTCCAGCAGTGACCCATCAGACCCCACCCCTCTCATCCGCGTGGCCAGCCGCAGCTACGACCTGCAGGAGCGCCGGTGCACCGGCAACATGACTGGCGCCGAGCAGGCTAAGTACGAGCGCATCCCCACAGACGAGAGCGAGGCGCAGACACTGGCCTCCGCCGACCTGGATGGGATCAAAAGTGAGTGTTGAGGAATATTGCCAACCTCAGTCACTTCATGTTCAGCATTTGTTCTCCACTGAAGCAATGTTTTAGTGCTTACTTTAATTCTAGGGGTTGTTTGTATAATTTAATTCAGAGCCAAGATGACATGCGGGTTCTCTCTTTGTTTAGACAGCATGTTATGTTCAAACTTCTTGTACTTGTAAATTTTTAAGGGCTGTTTTGTCATTTGGGAGATTTATTCAGAACCCCGGTACTCTGAACTAACCTCTCCCTGACCTAAGAATCTAAACTCTCCCTGACTTTCGTGTTCACTCAGGTTACTGTGCCAGATTAACTTTTAAAGATGTCTTTTTACATTTTACTTCTTCAATTGCTTAATATCTTGCTCTTTGTGTATGTGCGCCTGTTTGTGTGTGTGCTTGTGTGAAGGGAAGAGTCTTTGACTCCACTGAAGGTCAGAATGCCCTAAACTGAGAGAAAGAAGGGAACACATTGGGGTACATTAATGTCCTGTGACGTCCCCAGCTCCAGTGGCAACGGGTGATTTACGTCAGGGGGTCGACCCCTCAGCGGACAGCGGCAGCTTATCAGTGAGTGTGGCGGACACTGACAAAATAGGAGCGAAGTCCTCTAATTAAATTAGCCTGTTCCCGCTCTAAGCTGAGGCCCCTGGATCCAGGCCCGAGTCAACCCGGTGGCTAATTAAGAAAGCTGCCCCTCTGGTTCACAACCCCTGAGTCATAAGTGCCGATAAAACAATGTGGAAGAGCTAAGTCATCTGGGGGGAAAAAACATGAGAGGGAAGCTGAATTGCATGGAGATGATTTGATGTAGGTCCAGTGCCAACATGGGGCTACTTGACATAGAGGGTGTGGCCTTTGTCAGGGTCCCTGACTGCATCAGGAGTCTCCTCAGGTGGATCCTCTTTTATCTGCTTCCCAGCACTGCAAAGCAGCCTGGGAAAGTATCTCTGCGGCTGGCCGCTGCTCAATGATCGGAATTATTAGATCACTGTCTCATTTCTCTTTTGTTCAAACCCCTGTTAGCTCCTCTGCTAGTTAATGCGCTTGGACACTTTCTACCCTAACCAGGTCAGGTGGGGGTCAAGGAATGCTTTTTTTCTAGCTCCAGTCCTGGACACGCAAAGACTTGTCCTTGAGATGGGAGAGGTCATGGTTCCTCATTCCCATGCCAGGTTTATGCCAGCACTGCGCCCACCACCAAGCTCCTCTCCTTCAAGAGTGCCAGCCTTGCCCGGGCCAAGTCCCACTCCAGGACTTCCCAGACAACCACACACACACAACTGGAGTCCGGCACATTGTGAAGCCTCTAAGGCGGACGAACGGTTCCAGTAGACATAGCCCAAAGGTCTGACAAGGTACAGCGACACCTTACAGTGAAACCCAGACAATGAACAAGAGGCTCAAATGACAGAAGATGATACTTCGTTCCTCTCCAGTTTCACTCGCAGAGTTTTCCAAGGACGTACAGGACAACTTGTTCTTCAGGAGAAATGCTGTCATTTTTATACACCCTCCGTTTTAGGTGATGAATTGATGAAGGTGCTCAATGACCAGGGTGTTTCTCAAACAGTGAAGGAGCCCACTGATAAAGGTAAGGTTAGTTCCTACCTCTGACAGGATCATCCACACCCGTTGCCGCCTTCCCTCTGAGATGTATCCAACCAGCTCTCTTTCATCCAGCCTAATTATCCAGACTGTCCTTGGTTTGCGGCCAGCCTGGTAACCCAACTAGGGTTTAATAGCGGGAACCAGGTTACTGAGGTTTCCGGCCCAAACCCACTCCCGTTTCCCGGGATAAATAACTGTGAGAAACCGGTAAATTATAATAAATGATTTATATGAACAGCTTGAAGTGAAATAGAACTGTTAAATTCTATGCGATGTCCAAATCTGTCTTTACGGCTTCCTCTGCTCTGCTATCTGCATGATCAATCATCAACACTCAGGGTGGGGACAGACAGCGCATCTCATATGGAGTGCAGTTCACAATGCATGTATCATCTCATCAGCAGGTAACTTTTTTTATTGTGACGGGTACATTTGCTGTAGCATAGCCTATGCTACAGTAGTATTAGGACTAATATCTGAATATGCATGTAATTTACACATCTCCGTCTGGCTCACCTTTATTTTTTTATTAAGATCATATTTAAAAATTGCAACTGCAGAGTTTTAAAATAGCCTATCACTCTAATATCGCTCCAGCAGGTATATTGCACTGGTCATCCCCAAAGCCAACACTTCCTTTGGCCGCTTTTCCTTAAAGCTCTGCTGCCAATGACTGGAATGAATTGCAATAATCTCTGAAGCTGGAGTCTTATATCTCCCTCTCTAACTTTAAGCATCAGCTGTCAGAACAGCTTACCAATCACTACCTGTACACAGCCAATCTGTAAATAGCACACCCAACTACCTCATCCCCATATTATTACTTACCCTCTTGCTCTTTTGCACCCCAGTATCTCTACTTGCACATCATCATCTGCACATCTATCACTCCAGTATTAATGCTAAATTGTAATTATTTTCGCCTCTAGGGCCTATTTATTGCCTAGCTCCCTACTCTTCTACATTTGCACACACTGTACATAGATTTTTCAATTATTTCTGTTCTTTACAGTTATTGACTGTACGTTTGTTGACGTGTAACTCTGTTGTTTTTGTCGCACTGCTTTGCTTTATCTTGGCCAGGTCGCAGTTGTAAATGAGAACTTGTTCTGCCCCTGAACAAGGCAGTTAACCCACTGTTCCTAGGCCGTCATTGAAAATAAGAATTTGTTCTTAACTGATTTGCCTTGTTAAATGAAGGTTAAATATGTAAAAAAATAAGCTGTGTATGGTTTAGAATGACACTTGCTGTTTTGGCGGGAAATATCGGGTTACCTGGGAGAAAATATCTTTTTTTTTCTTGGGGTGGAACATTTGTAAAATACCGTGACAATATTAAACCTTAAACCCAACCCCACAGCAGTGCCAGGTGAACAAAAGCAACGGCCTGTTCTCTGTTACTGTGGGACTCTGAGATGCGATCTGGTAGCAGGATGGTGGAGGTCATCGCAGAGCCAAGAGCTCAGTGTTGGGCAGACCACTGTCTTGGGGAAAAGCTGCAACACTACAATGATGTTGCAATACTTGATAATGTAATGTTGACACTGTTATATTAGTGTTTGGGATCACAATCACCGCCACACCCTCTCTCACTATTGCTCATTCTGTATCTCTGGCTATGATTTTTCACTCACCTCTCCTCTCCTCTCTCTCCTTAGGCCATCGTTTTGAGGATGTCCCTGGGGTACGGAGACACCTGGTCAGAAAGAGCACCAAAGGCCAAGTGGTCCATGTTGGCAAGGACCACAAGGAGCCCAGCACACGCAGCCAAAAAAAGGACCGGACCCCACATGAGGTGAGCGACGGAAAATACAACCTGTAGTACCCACTCCTTTGCTGATGTTGGGACACATTGTCACATCCCTTGTTTCAGATATGATTGAGTTTTATTCATCAGATGGTTTTCATGGGTTTGCTGACGTTTTTGGCAAGGATGGTTTGAAAGTAAATCTGGTTAATTGCTTCTTGATCCATATTTAAACAAATAAATAAAACAACAATTGGAACATCAACTGGAAAATCCGCTATAGTATATTTTGTGGACGGGAGAGTGGGCAGGACACAATTAAAAATTAATGAATGAGTTCTTTCCTTTCACACACCCAATAGAAAGGGGCAGAGAAGAGCTCAGGTAAGGAGACACCGGGTTCTCCCTGAGAGAGGGAGCCATGTTCTATTAACACACACACATAGGTCCCCAGCAGCCAGGTAAACAACAGGTTCCTCTCAGGGTAAAGAGTGTGTGTGTGTGGGGGGGAGATGTAAGGGTCCCCTGCTCTGTGCACGGGTCGGTGTTAGTCGTCAGTGTGTTAAGCCCACACCTCCACCCTCTCGCTCCTTCCAGTCGTTACCGCCAGTGGTTCTGTAACTTAGCATTCTGCCTCCCGGCCAGACGGCATGGTCATACTGGACTACTTCGGCCAAATGGCCCGGCCCCAGAAGGTGAGGCGGCTTAGTCGGCCAAATGCATGTTCCAGGAGTGTGTGCATGTAGCAACGTGTCTTCACATGAGAGTAGATGCAGTATGGTTACTCGATAATCATTAGTTGTGTTGTTGGCTTGGTACTGAAACAGGTAATGGTTGGTTGGGTATCACTAACTCACGAGCATGGAGTTAGATTGGTTTCTCTTTAACCAGACTTTTGTGAAGTGATTAGGGTGTAATACTGTGTTTCTACTGATGATAGTATCTACTGTATTTATACTGTATTGTTACTGTATTTTTACTCATCATCGTTTGATGTGTGAGGGGGAAAAAACGAATTTAAACAGAGCATTTGTTGAGCTTATGAAAAATGGTTTTCACTGAAACGTCACATTCGCTTGTTGCTTAGGCTATTTGCCACTGCCTATATTTGAGAAGTGTATTGGCATTGTGGATAATTTCATTGCATATTTGTTCTTAATATAACCGAGTAACACTGGTGAGTGTGTTTCTGTTTGACGTCAACATGCAGCGCAGACCTGGGTACAAGTACTATTTAAAATCTTTCAAATACTTTGAGCGTTTGATGTCAAATGGACGGGTTTTGCAGTTTTGGAACTATTCTATTGGTCCATTAAGCCAGGCAAGCTCAATCAAGCACAGATGATCATGTATTTTAAATTATTTCAAATAACATTTGAATCCAGGTCTGATGCACCTTATAGTTGAAGTCGGAAGTTTACATACACTTAGGTTGGAGTCATTAAAACTCATTTTTCAACCACTCCACACATTTCTTGTTAACAAACTATAGTTTTGGCAAGTAGGTTAGGACATCTACTTTGTGCATGACACAAGTAATTTTTCCAACAATTGTTTACAGACAGATTATTTCACTTATAACTCACTCTATCACAATTCCAGTGGGTCAGAAGTTTACATACACTAAGTTGACTGTGCCTTTAAACAGCATGGAAAATTCCAGAAAATTATGTCATGGCTTTAGAAGCTTCTGATAGGCTAATTGACATCATTTGAGTCAATTGGAGGTGTACCTGTGGATGTATTTCAAGGCCTACCTTCAAACTCAGTGCCTCATTGCTTGACATCATGGGAAAATCAAAAGAAATCAGCCAAGACCTCAATTTATTTTTTAGTCCTCCACAAGTCTGGTTCATCCTTGGGAGCAATTTCCAAATGCCTGAAGGTACCACGTTCATCTGCACAAACAATAGTACGCAAGTATAAACACCATGGGACCACGCAGCCGTCATAACGCTCAGGAAGGAGATGCGTTCTGTCTCCTAGAGATGAATGTACTTCGGTGCGAAAAGTTCAAATCAATCCCACAACAGCAAAGGACCTTGTGAAGATGCTGGAGGAAACAGGTACAAAAGTATCTATTTCCACAGTAAAACGAGTCCTATATCAACATAACCTGAAAGGCCACTCAGCAAGGAAGAAGCCACTGCTCCAAAACCTCCATAAAAAAGCCAGACTACGGTTTGCAACTGCACATGGGGACAAAGATCGTACAAAAATAGAACTGTTTGGCCATAATGATCATCGTTATGTTTGGAGGAAAAAGGGGGAGGCTTGCAAGCCGAAGAACTCCATCCCAACCGTGAAGCACAGGGGTGGCAGCATCATGTTGTGGGGGTGCTTTGCTGCAGGAGAGACTGGTGCACTTAACAAAATAGATAGCATCATGAGGAAGCAAAATTATGTGGATATATTGAAGCAACATCTCAAGACATCAGTCAGGAAGTTAAAGCTTGGTTGCAAATGGGTCTTCCAAATGGACAATGACCCCAAGCATACTTCCAAAGTTGTCGCAAAATGGCTTAAGGACATCAAAGTCGAAGTATTCAAGTGGCCATCACAAAGCCCTGACCTCAATCCTATAGAAAATTTGTGGGCAGAACTGAAAAAGTGTGTGCGAGCAAGGCGGCCTACAAACCTGACTCAGTTACACCAGCTCTGTCAGGAGGAATGGGCCAAAATTCACCCAACTTATTGTGGGAAGCTTGTGAAAGGCTACCTAAAACGTTTGACCTAAGTTAAACTATTTAAAGGCAATGCTACCAAATACTTATTGGGTGTATGTTGACTTCTGACCCACTGGGAATGTGATGAACAAAATAAAAGCTGAAATAAATAATTCTCTCCACTATTATTCTGACATTTCACATTCTTAAAATAAAGTGGTGATCCTAACTGACCTAAGACAGGGAATGTTTACTAGGATTAAATGTTAGGAATTGTGGAAAAACTGAGTTTAAATGTATTTGGCTGAGGTGTATGTAAACTTCCGACTTGCGTTTTCCCATTCTTAGAATACTTTTTGACTGTCTTTACAGAAACAGCATGAGCCTTGGAAGAGCTAGCGTTAATTCTAAAACAACATTTGGAGAGGAATTAAATCCGAAGCAGATGCAGCCACATTAAGCATACTGAAACATTTTTCCCCTGATAGTTCAGCTATTCAGATCCTCACTGAATCTAATCCGATTGGCTCAATGGTAACTTGGTTGGAAGGAGATGCTGGTTTGAACATTTATGATTCAGACTCCTGGATGTCCATGGGCATACACTGAAAATGCTAATATCAAGAATATTGACTAGCATTGGTTTTTGGACAAACATGATGAAAAAGTTGGTAATTGGAGAAAGTGGCCACTGGCCAGGTAAAAAAACTAAAGCATGGATTGCTCTCTTATCTTGTCCATAGAGTGATTTATGAGGGTGAAGAAACCAATATTTTGTTATTTGGGTGAACTATCCCTTTGAATTCAGCCTGTCTCCCCCTCAGGTGTTTGTGGAGCTGAACGAGCTTATCATGGATAAGAACCAGGAGATGCAGTGGCGGGAGACGGCCCGTTGGATCAAGTTTGAGGAGGACGTGGAGGAGGAGACGGACCGCTGGGGCAAACCCCATGTGGCCTCGCTCTCCTTCCGCAGCCTGCTGGAGCTCCGCAAGACCATCTCCCATGGTAGGAGAGAGAGAAGAGACAGAGGGAGCGATTGTGTGTGTTTAGAGAGAGAAGACTGTGTGCAGTGTTTCCCCTATATGAATCGTTGCCGCCACCCCTAAATATACACTACCAGTCAAAAGTTTGGACACACCTACTCATTCAAGGGTTTTTCTTTATTTTTGACTATTTTCTATATTGTAGAATATTAGTGAAAGACATCAAAACTATGAAATAACACACAGGGAATCATGTAGTAACCAAAAGTGTGAAACAATTCTAAATATATTTAACATTTTAGATTCTTCAAAGCAGCCACCCTTTGCTTTGCTTTGACAGCTTTGCACACTCTTGGTATTCTCTCAACCAGCTTCACCTGGAATGCTTTCCAAACAGTCTTGAAGGAGTTCCCACATATGCTGAGCACTTGTTGACTGCTTTTCCTTTGCTCTGCGGTCCAACTCATACCAAAATATCTCAATTGGGTTGAGGTCGGGTGATTGTGGAGGCCAGGTCATCTGATGCAGCACTCCATCACTCTCCTTCTTGGTCAAATAGCCCTTACACGCCTGGAGTTGTGTTGGGTCATTGTCCCGTTGAAAAACAAATGATAGTCCCACTAAATGCAAGCCAGATGTAATCTCGCATTGCTGCAGAATGCTGTGGTAGCCATGCTGGTTAAGTATGCCTTGAATACTAAATAAATCACTGACAGTGTCACCAGCAAAGGACCCCACACCATCACACAACCACCTCCATGCTCACGGTGGGAACCACACATGCAGAGATTATCACCAAATCTCAAATTTGGACTCCAGACCAAAGGACAAATTTACACCGTTCTAATGTCCATTGCTCGTGTTTCTTGGCCCAAGCAAGTCTCTTCTACATATTGGTGTACTTTTAGTAGTTGTTTCTTTGCGGCAATTCGACCATGAAGGCCTGATGCACGCCGTCTCCTTTGAGCAGTTGATGTTGAGATGTCTGTTACTTGGACTCTGTGAAGCATTTATTTGGGCTGCAATTTCTGAGTCTGGTAACTCAAATGAACTTATCCTCTGCAGCAGAGGTAACTCTGGGTCTTCCTTTCCTGTGGCGGTCCTCGTGAGAGCCAGTTTCATCTAAGTGCTTGATGGTTTTTGCAACTGCACTAGAAGAAACTTTCAAAGTTCTTTACATTTTCCGCATTGCCTGGCCTTCATGTCTTAAAGTAATGATGGTCTGTCATTTCTGTTTGCTTATTTGAGCTGTTCTTGCCATAATAAGGATTTGGTCTTTTACCAAATAGGGCTACCTTATGTATGCCGACTATACCTTGTCACAACACAACTCATTGGCTCAAACGCATTAAGAAGGAAAGAAATTCCACCAATTAACTTTTAACAAGGCACACCTGTTAATTGAAATACATTCCAGGTGACTACCTCCTGAACCTGGTTGAGAGAATGCCAAGAGTGTGCAAAGCTGTCATCAAGGCAAAGGGCGGCTACTTTGAAGAATCTCAAATATAAAATGTATTTTGATTTGTTTCACACTTTTTTTGGTTACTACACGATTCCACATGTGTTATTTCATAGTTTTGATGTCTTCACTATTATTCTACTATATAAAACATAGTAAAATAAGGAAAAACCCTTGAATGAGTAGCTCTGTCCAATCTTTTGACTAGTACTAGTATGTATGTATGTTGACTCCAATGCTTCCCACAACTGTGCCAAGATGGCTGGATGTCCTTTGGGTGCTGGACTATTCTTGATACAGGAAACTGTTGAGCGTAAAAAACACAGCAGCGTTGCATTTCTTGACACACTCAAACCTACTACCATACCCCGTTCAAAGGCACTTAAATATTTTATCTTTCCCATTCACCTCTGAATGGCACACATGCACAATCCATATCTCAATTGTCTCAAGGCTTAGAAATCCTTCTTTAACCTGTCTCCTCCCCTTCATCTACACTGATTGAAGTGGATTTAACAAGTGACATCAATAAGGGATCATAGCTTTCACCTGGATTTTCCTGGCCAATCTGTAATGTTTTGTAAACACAGTGTATTTTTTGGGGCGAGACAAAGTATTGAAGTGCCTTTGAACGGGGTATGGTAGTAGGTGCTAAGTGCACCGGTTTGTGTCAAGAACTGCAATGCTGCTGGGTTTTTCATGCTCAACAGTTTCCTGTGTGTGTATCAAGAATGGTCCACCACCCAAAGAACATCCATCCAACTTCACACAACTGTGGGAAGCATTGGCGTCAACATGGGCCAGCATACTTGTGGAATATTTCAAGACCTTGTAGAGTCCATATCCCGATGAGTTGAGGATGTTCTGAGGGCAAAATGGAGGGGGGTGCAACTTAATAGGAAGCTGTTCTTAATGTTTTGAACACTGTGTACATGCGTGTGTGTACGTCTGAGTGTGTCTGTGTGTGCCCACCCTGCTGTGACCTCAGTGTCATGTGTGCCCTCTGCCACCAGGGGCGGTGTTGTTGGACCTGGACCAGAAGACCTTGCCTGGCATCGCCCACCAGGTGGTAGAGCAGATGATCATCTCAGACCAGATCAAGGCTGAGGACCGTGCAAACGTGCTCCGAGCCCTGCTGCTCAAACACAGGTACACCACCACCACTACACCTAAACACCAACCAGGACAGCTCAGTGGAAAATACATCTTGAGTATCTAGTAACCTAAGTATGGAAGTACGGAATACTAGTGTAAATTAAGTGTGTGGACACTTTAAACTCTGGATATTGTTTTTCAACAGGAAAAGTATTAAAAAAAATAGCTGGAGTTCGTCTAACATTTTGATCTCATAGATGAAATAGCATTATTAGTTCAGCATGTCAATTCACACAATGTTAAATTTGCTATGTCTCTGCCTGGTCCCGCCGCCTGCTTGCTTGATAGCGTGCGAGAGGGCAAGGTGCGACATATGCATCTCCTGCTCAACCTCTGTGTGCCTTTACCTCCCTCGCCCTGCAGTCACCCAAGCGATGAGAAGGAGCACAGCCACAACCCCTTCCCCAGGAACATCTCGGCGGCCAGCCTGGGCAACCTGCTGCCCCAGCAACACAGCTCCAACCACATCCACCATCCAGAGCCCTCCGTCACAGACCCCCTCATGGGCTCGGCCAGCACAGGGGAGCAGGAGACACGCATCGACATGGACAAGAACGACCAGCAGGTAGCTACAGTATAGTGTTGATTATATGTAAGGAGTAAATGCTGACATTTATTTTTCCAAGGTAATGTACAGAACTGAGGCATTTATCCCGCGTATACCACAGTTGGCAAAAAAAAACTATACTAAAGCGCACATTTACCAGTAAAAAAAAAAGAAAATAATAACTTGATATTTTCATTTTTAATGTACTCTTTTGGTTGCTAGAGAAGGGACCCAGTCGTTTGGTTGATATTTATGGACACAACCCAGTTGTTCGTTCTATATGTTCAGTTGCCATACACGCTGGCAACGTTCTTGTCCCTTGCTTGCTAGCTACCCAACTAGCTACGGCTAACAGAGTCACAACCTCTGCAGCCAGAATAACAGCATTTGTTTAAGCTGTTTTCTATTGACATTCATTTGGATACATCCATAATATGTCTGCAAAAACAAATCAATACTAGCTAGCTAAGTATTTTCCTCGTTGGACCTGCGTTTACAATGTATCCAATTTCAGTTTGTGTGGTTGTTGGTTTAGCTTTCTGTAACTTTGTAACAAGTGTGGTCCGCATCTTTGGGTGCATATTTCATCATGTTTGCAAGGTGTCCTGATTTAGCTTTTCCAACTGTCCCGTTATTTGGTTTTAATGTCCATTTTAGAATGCCCTTCTAGCCAATCAGAAACAAGTATTCAACAGTGCTGTGTATAAGTAGTGAGGAATGTATTAGGCAGATTATTCTACTGCTAACGAGTGTAGGTAAGTGTGTGTATGTGCAACGTGTGTACACAGGGATATTGAACTTTCATGTAAAAAGTATCTTCAGTGGATCATTTTTTGTGGAGGGGGCAATCTGTCCCATTGAGTTACCAAGGCCTGGGTTAAGTCTGTCCTGATTGGTATTGCAGCAGAAGGAGTCTACTCCAAATATCGGCATACACAGGTCGAAGTCCAAGCATGAGCTCAAGCTGCTGGAGAAGATTCCAGAGAATGCTGAAGCCACTGTTGTCCTTGTGGGTGAGTGGTCTGTTTTAACTAATCTAAGAACCAGAAGTACCAGAAAGCATCTCCTGTTACCTTTTTCAAATAACCTACTACCATCACCACCACCTCTTCTTCTTTTTCAGGTACTTATATTTGTCCTATTTCACACATTATTAAAACAATATTTAGTTTTTTTGCATATCCCAACTCTCCCTGATACACACTCGGAGAGTGGGGTCACGGCCAGGGTCGAATAACATCTGAAACAGTAGTCTAATATCAAGCATTCCCACTCTGTACAGTGTAACAGCATGCCCTGTTAACCCTCTGTCCCCCCTTCCTCTCCTTCAGGCAGTGTGGACTTCCTGGAGCAGCCCACCATGGCCTTTGTGCGGCTGCAGGAGGCGGAGGAGCTAGACTCTGTCCTGGAGGTCCCAGTGCCAGTCAGGTTCATCTTCGTCCTGCTGGGACCCCCCAGCACCAACATGGACTATCACCAAATCGGACGCTCCATCTCCACACTCATGTCTGACAAGGTCAGTGCGCTGTACTGTGGAGGCGAGAGTAGAGCAAGAGTCAATTGATGGAAGTTTAGTGGAACATCTGTGGGCCGAGTTTCCTGGCCACAGATTAAGCCCAGTCCTGGAGTGAAAAGCACTTTCAATAAGAATCTGCATTGAAAATGCTTTTTGTTCCAGGACTAGGGAACCGTCCCGATATGTTATTGTTACTATGGTCTTAACCATAGTATGTAGTGTTTTATTTCGCACACAACTCTGAATGCAAAAAAGAAAATCCACACACGGAGTGAACCTGTTTTGTTCTTGATCAGTGGCTATGAAGGCTCACATACTGTAGGACAAAGTGTATAACTCGAGTGTTTTTCCTGTTCTCCCCCGCAGCACTTCCATGAGTCGGCCTATCTGGCGGACGACCGCCAGGACCTGCTCAACGCCATCAACGGCTTCCTGGACTGCAGCATCGTGCTGCCCCCCTCCGAGATGGGTGGTGAGGAGCTGCTACGCTCTGTGGCACGCTTCCAGAAGGAGATGCTTCGCAAGCGGGAGGAGCAAGGAGCCCTGCTGGCCAAGGAGCCCAAGAGCCAGAAGGAAAAAGGTGGGGGTATCCTGCAATTTTGTTCAGAGAAATTATGTCCTAGCAACTTTCCTATCTTCTCAGACCGTTACATGGAGCCAGATGATATTTTAAAAGTTTCCTTTTTTTTTATGCAAAAAAGATTCCAAAGAAACGTCACTTTTCTAGTCCAGTATTTGAAATCGGTCTATGTCTATGTATTCCAGAGGCCCTCCTCTCGCCCGGGAAGCCGGGAGACGACCCCCTGCAGCGTACTGGACGCCCCTTCGGAGGCTTAATCCGAGACGTGAAGCGCCGCTACCCGAAGTACGTGAGTGACTTCAAGGACGCGCTGAACGCCCAGTGCGCTGCGGCCGTCATCTTCATCTACTTCGCTGCCCTCTCCCCCGCCATAACCTTCGGAGGCCTCCTGGGTGAGTCCCAGGGGTTAAATGCAGCCAGCTAGCAAATTCTGGTACATTTACAGAAATGTCCCTGTGTAAGTTAATAAAGTGACATAAAGAATGGGGAACAATGAACAGGAGGCAAAAATAACCACAACTACCCATCTACCCCTATCAACACACAACCAGACACTTAGCATGTATTTAAAGTAGGCATTGGAGCTATATTGAATATGTACTGAGAATGTAATTCGTAGCTTTTTAAAAAACATTCTTAGGTCATTCTCTGAATGTTGCCTGTGCGAGTTCTTGACTGTGTGCCTTGTGGTAGGTGAGAAGACTGAGGGTCTGATCGGTGTGTCTGAGCTGATCGTGGCCACAGCGGTGCAGGGTGTTCTCTTCTGCCTCCTGGGGGCCCAGCCGCTCCTGGTGGTGGGCTTCTCCGGACCACTGCTCGTCTTTGAAGAGGCCTTCTACTCGGTAAGTTACCTCAAACTGAGATGTGAGATTACATTATTGACTACCACATAAGAGTAGGGTTGGGCGATATGGCCAAAATATCATATGGTATTTTCAATTTTTGACGATATGAATTTGAATGTTTTTGATTAATAAAAGTTTGCTTTATGAGTAGCGCGTGACCCTAGGGTGGCAACACATATATTCTAAACTATTTCAATGGGTCTTTCTCCATTCTGATTGTTTTATACTGTTCAATTCAACTTGAACCTAAAGAGAATTCCTGCATTTCCATCAATGTTTATTATAATTCTGTAGTTAGAATATAAATAATAGTGGGCAATTTGAATACAGTGTTGTTTGACATGACAATGAATGAAAATGCCCTGAACGAGTTATTGTGACAGGGTAGGAACCAAAGTGATGTTCTGTGTTTCCTCGGGGGACCCTATAATCTTTGGCTACATTAAATCTTTATTCATATAGCCAACATATATTCATGCTTCGCCTATTCCTCTTTGATTTAGAAGATACTGTTGCACAAACAACATGCTCATTTAGCCTCCACCAGCACTGGTATCAGGCTGTATTAGCTAGCTACGTTTGCTCTGACTCAGTACTTTTATTAGCTAGCCAGCTAATGTCATTATACTGTTTGGATTTTTTTTTAACCATTTGTGACTGGTTAACTAGCTATTAGCATTAGTGGCTAACACTATTTAGTTTAACCTGCTAAGAAAATACAAACTGTGTTTCTTACGTCTGCAAACAGCTAAACTAATATTGTAATTATAGAAGCTTGTGGATTTATATTTAGATCAAAGTGGAAACAACATTGTTGCATTGACCATGCAGACTGAACAAATGTCTCGTGGTCAAGCAACAACAAACTCGCTCCTTGAGTGACGGGGTGATACGAGGTCTGTGTGGAGGGAGGGAGGGAGAGAGAAGCGTAGTAAACTATAAAAATGGATGTTACACACCGCGTATCACGTTTACCAAACATTTAAATATCGTTATAGAAGGTAAAGTAAAAACCCAAACCGGTCCGTGCATAAATACTGGTATATAGTAAAATACGGTATACCGCTCAGCCCTACATAAGACTCCCTTTTGTATTTTCCTGATGTTGACCTGTATGTGTGGCCACATGTCACTCTTCCATCAGTGTCAGAACTCGATACTCAGTTCTGTCTTAATTGCTTCCTTACCTGTCTCTCTCTCTCTCTCTCTCTGTCTGTGTGTGTCCATAGTTCTGTAAGGGGAACGGGATAGAGTACCTGACGGGTCGGGTGTGGATCGGCTTCTGGCTCATCGTCATCGTGGTGACGACAGTGGCCTTGGAAGGTAGCTTCCTGGTCCGCTTTGTCTCACGCTTCACCCAGGAGATCTTCTCCTTCCTCATCTCGCTCATCTTCATCTTCGAGACCTTCTCCAAGATAGGCAAGGTACTGTACACTTGACGCTCAGTTAACTATAGTATTGAAATTGATAGAAACTATTTAGTGCCCTTGTAAGTGCTAAAAGCACTTTACGTTGTAGAGAGGGGATCCAATCTGACTACTGATAATAAATGGAACTGACTTTAGATTGGACTGTTCTCAAAACATGGGGTCAAAATGAGTATGTTTTCCTAACGGGTACACTCTTAAGAAAATCTTTTGTGGCTGAGTGGCCCTGATCCGAGAACAAAGTGAAAGGGACAGACAGCCCGACTTTTATCTGGGCTTATGATTTCAGGAATGTTACTATTTTTAGACCTCTGCGAACACAAGACTTTCAAGGGATTATTTGTGTCTGGATTAATCTGTTTGCTGGGACCTTACAGGTATGTCAGTTTTAATCCCTCTGAAGCCGTGTTGAAGTGATCTCAGTGAGGGAGGTGTGTGTGGTGTGTGTGGTGTGTGTGTGTGTGTGTGTGTGTGTGTGTGTGTGTGTGTGTGTGTGTGTGTGTGTGTGTGTGTGTGTGTGTGTGTGTGTGTGTGTGTGTGAGTGAAGTGGTGCTTTATTGTGAACCCTTTTTTTCCTGTGTTGCCGGGCAGATTTTCATGGAGCACCCACTGCAGCGCTGTTACCTTGACAACAGCACGGCGGAGAACGCCACGATGGAGAATAGTACCGTGGAGCTATTGCTTGGCAACGGCACTATTTCGGTGGTGTCGGTGAAAGTCCTAGGGGAACCCAACACGGCACTGCTCTCCCTGGTACTCATGTCTGGAACCTTCTTCATTGCATTCTACCTGCGCAAGTTCAAAAACAGTGCCTTCTTCCCTGGCAAGGTAGGACACTGATACACTTTATGAGGTGAAGAGGCGCATTTCATTCTCACCGTAAGCACTATAGGGATATCAGGGTGTATTTCAATTCATTAGAAATTTAAAGGGATATGTCAGGATTTTGGCAATGAGGCCCTTTATCTACTTCACCAGAGTCAGAAGAACTCGTGGATAACATGTTTATGTCTCTGTGTCCAGTATGAAGGAAGTTTAGAGGTAGTTTCGCCAACCAATGTAACTAGCCTCATTTCCAAAATCCCAAAGTATCCCTTTAGAATCACAGATCTTCACTCCCCAGTGTCCCATCATAGGCTGTGTTATGCATTGCCTACACCTAACTATTTTGTGTTGTTCAGCTCCGTAGGATTATTGGAGATTTCGGGGTCCCCATAGCCATCCTCATCATGGTTCTAGTGGACTACAGTATACGTGACACTTACACACAGGTGAGTAGTACTGCAATGAAAATAATTCCAAAGCCCTTTATTAGTTTGTTCATTGTATTGTCTAGATTAATAAGCTTAACTACTGTCTTACTGAGAAATGATATAGAACTAGTTACTTTGAAGACATAATAGTGCATGGTATGTCATCACCCTCTAAAACTCATCACTTTCCTTATCCCTGACCTTGTGTAGAAACTGAGTGTGCCCAGTGGCTTCTCTGTGACCAGTCCTGAGAAGCGTGGCTGGGTGATCAACCCCCTAGGCATGTACACCCCGTTCCCCATCTGGATGATGTTTGGCAGTGTGCTGCCCGCCCTGCTGGTCTTCATCCTCATCTTCATGGAGACACAGATCACCACGTGAGACACACTATCACACTACATTACCCAGCACCCCTGTGTTCCGTCATGAGCTCCCCCTTAGTAGCAAAATGAATCGTGTGAATGGATAGTATACAAACTGCGGGAAATCATGATATGATGGTATGTTTTTATCCTGGCAAGTTGATTTACTCATTCTCAACTTCTCATCTGCCTTTCTTTCTTCCATTCCTCTCTTACTACCCCTCTTCCTCCCTAACTCAGTCTGATAGTGAGTAAAAAGGAGCGGATGCTGGTGAAGGGTTCTGGCTTCCACCTGGACCTGCTGGTGATCGTAGTGCTGGGCGGCACCTCTGCCCTGTTCGGCCTGCCCTGGATGGCAGCCGCCACTGTGCGCTCCGTAACGCACGCCAATGCCCTCACTGTCATGAGTAAGGCGGTCGCCCCCGGCGACAAGCCCCGCATCCAGGAGGTCAAGGAGCAGCGGGTTACAGGGTTGCTGGTGGCCATCTTAGTAGGTGAGTGTCTGTTGGATAGATGTCGAATAAACTAGACTGGAAGATGTTTGGTGCTTCTCAAAAGTTTAACGTGGCTTCCTCCACTTGACTCCTTCCCTTCTTCCGCAGTGATCTGAAAACGCAGGATAAAAACAAAACATATAAGCAAAATATCTGACTTTGCTTACGGTGACTTTGCTTTCACCTGTGTAGTTATTTCACGTCAGACTACTAGAAGAGGAAACTGGTAGATGGAGTATTGAGACGCAGTCATGTTTGCAGTAATATCTCTTAACTCTTCCTCCCTCGTCTTCCAGGCCTTTCCATTGTGATCGGAGACCTGCTGCGTCAGATCCCCATCGCTGTGCTGTTTGGCATCTTCCTCTACATGGGCGTGATGTCACTCAATGGAATCCAGTTCACCGAGCGCCTAATGTTACTGCTGATGCCCCCCAAGTACCACCCCGACCACACCTACGTCCGCAAGGTGACCACAGCTCAGAGTCACAGAGAGTAAACAGAGCAGTGGCTCTGGTTCCCTAAACCTTTTTGGTCCTAATCCGTCGAATAGATCGCTTGGTCCCAGATCAGTTTGTGCTCTAATGAAAACTCCTATGGAAAAAATTACAGTAGGAGTTGTCAAAACAGCACAAGCAGATATGGGACAAGGCTATCAAATAGAGCCTTTCCTATATAATCCACTATATCAGGGATGGGAAACTTTGATGGGGGTGGGGGCCACAAAAAAATCTGAATTTATCATGAGACGCAGTGGCTTGTGGGTCTGCATACCCAGACATGCAATCAGAGCAAGCCCTAGCCAAAATGTTTTTGGGGGGCCCACCACCTTGTAAACAAACATTTTTAGCTACCCCCCTTAACAGCAGAGGGGGGGAAAAATTACTTTTCAGAGTTCATTTCATGCAATTCTACACATTTTGCCATAGGGTGGAGAGATATTTGACATTTTTAAGCTTATTTCCTGCAATTCTACACATTTTGCCGTGATTTAAGCCATGTTAATACGATATCTGAGTGAGAGTAAATTACAAAATCAATGGGGCGGTTAGGGCCCCTGAGCAAATGCCGATTTGGTAAATAAACCATGATTACTACAAGTTTAGAAAGCTGGCTAGGCTAACTTACCAATAAAACATTGCTGATATGGGCTAAATGACTGACTGTAAGTGACTGACGTAAGATTATTATTATACATTTTTGGGGAAATTGATCCATGGGCCTACAAAAGGGGGGCCATCACCAGTTGCCCATCCCTGCACTATATAAACCCATAGAGGCTATTTCCCTCAAGTGGATACCAGAGTTTGTATACATACAAACATTAGGAACACCTGCTCTTTCTATGACATAGACTGACCAGGTGAAAGCTATGAGGGGAGGAGACAGGTTAAAGAAAGATTTTTAAGCCTTGAGACAATTGAGACATGGATTGAGGGTGAATGGGCAAGACAAAGTATTTAAATGCCTTTGAACGGGGTATGGTAGTAGGAGCCAGGCGCACCGGTTTGAGTGTGTCAAGAACTGCAACGCTACTGGGTTTTTCACGCTCAACAGTTTCCCGTGTTTATCAAGAATGGTCCACCATCCAAAGGACATCCAGACAACTTTACTCAACTGTGGGAAGCATCGGAGTCAACATGGGCCAGCATCCCTTCGGAATGCTTTCGATACCTTGTAGAGTCCAAGCCCCAACGAATTGAGGCTGTTCTGAGGGCAAAAGGGGGTGCAACTCAATATTAGGAAGGTGTTCCAACTGTTTTGTACACTCAGTATATGTGCTATACCGTATTACATACTCATGATTTTCATTGTCCCCTTTCGTGTGTATTACGGTAATCCACTTTATTAACTGATAGTAACTGTGTCCCCCAGGTGAAAACGCTGCGGATGCACCTGTACACGGTGATCCAGCTGGTTTGTCTGGCGGCGCTGTGGGCCGTCATGTCAACCGTGGCCTCTCTGGCTTTCCCTTTCGTCCTCATCCTCACCGTCCCCGTCAAGATGTTCCTGTTGTCGCGCATCTTCACCGCCCGCGAGATGCAGTGTGTAAGTTGGCCCATACACTAGCTTTAGGGCCTTTCACTAGGATTCACCCTATGAGCCCTGGTCAAAAGTAGTGCAGGGAATACGGTGCCATTTGAGATGTATCCCCTTTCTCTACTCCGAGGATGTTTCAGGAGAGGTCCTTATGGCACATTAGTTGTAATACTTATGGAGTTTATTCTTAAAGGAGAAGTTGTTTTTTTACAACGAAATCTCTATTTTGATGTAAATGGCATGTTATAGAAGGGTCCAGACACCTTTTTTGTGATTTCACCAAACAGCTATGGGGTTCCTGAAAAAACATGAACAAAGGTTCCAAAAACACCCAAATACGTCCTTTTAGAAACGGCAAAGCTGTCAGTATAGTGATGCAGTTCTTTTAGATGTGCACATGTCATTCCTAACTTTATCCGCAACGTTATATTCCCTTTTGTGCGACTCGAGACGTTTCCCTTATCCAGCTGTTCGGTTCTCCGCGTAGCCTGCTGCTACAGGTAACTGCCAAAATCAAGGGAACACCAACATAGTGTCTTAGTAGGGCGTTGGGCCGCCACGAGCTGCCAGAACAACTTCAATGCGCTTTGGCATAGATTCTACAAGTGTCTGGAACTTCCTGAATGGAAGCACATGCTTTTAATATATTTTGTATCCCCCATTTACTCAAGTGTTTCCTTTATTTTAGCAGTTACCTCTCCGTCCATTCTACAGGTATTGTTCAAGTCGCAACAAAATGGAGTAGAGAGTTCTGATTAAAGTTCGGAATGACACAATTTCATGTGTACAACACCTAAAGACCTGCAACACTATACCGGGATGTTTGCCGTTTCTAAAAGAACGTATTTGGGTGTTTTTGAAGCCTTTGTTCATGTTTTTTTTCCAGAGCTCCCATATACTGCACAGTAAGGGTGAGGAAGCGATTCGTTGTTTGGTGTATGTTTCTCAAAAAAGGTGTCTATAATATGCCATTTGCATAAAAAATGTTGATTTAGTTGTAAAAAATAACTTATCCTTCATGACTCTCTGCTCTGCTTGTTCTTCTTCAGTGGTTTTTAGCACTGGGTTGACGTAATGTACTTTGTGGAAAAAGTACCCTGTAAAAAGCGCATTACACATTACAAACAATCAATCATAGTTACATTTGAGTCATTTAGCGGACGCTCTTATACAGAGCAATTTACTGTTAGTGCATTCATCTTAAGATAGCTAGGTGAGATGACAACAGATCACAATCCTATCAAGTACATTTTCCCTCAACAAAGTATTTATCACCAAAGTCCGTGCCAGTAGGATAAGTGCCATTTCTGGTGGGAGGGGGCGGCGTCGTGAGTGTTATTTAAGTTACTCTTCAGAGGTAGGGTTTCGGTAGGGTTAACGGTACAGCTACTGCCTTGCTCTAACAGTCTGCTCTCCTCTCTCATAGCTGGATGCTGATGACGCAGAGCCCATCTTTGATGAGAGAGAGGTCCATGATGAATACTCAGAGATGCACATGCCTGTGTGACTCACACCATAATATACCTACCAGCCACTGTATTCTTCCCTCAGTGTCCACACCATTCTGCCAATCAATCAACCAGCCAATGAGATGCCTGCCCAACGGATCCACCAGCAAAGACCCTCTATATATATAAAATTGACAGACCCTCTGACCATCATTGAGCACTGTTGGTTTCCATTGCTTTAACCACACCTGACCAAAGGGTAAAGATGTCGCATGCAGGCTTTGGTCTTCTGAGACCCAGCTCTGTCATGGAGGGGTTTAAGACCACTCATAACCCCTGTCAATCTCATTCACTGGGACAGAGTTCAATTGGGTGTCATGAGTAGATTCAACGCTCTCATGACAACATACAGGCGTTCTCATGATGACACACAGCTGGAAATGGGGACACATATGGGGGAACTTCCTGTCCTCCGAAGGGGTCAGGCGTTAGGGGTCATAACCCTTCAGAGAGCACTTTGTGGCATTCGGTATGAATACAGACTGAAAGGTCCAATTGGTTCAGCATATTTATTTCGTTCATCATCATCATCCATGTTTTAAAATATTTCAACATATTTGCCTTTTTTTGTGGGGGGGGTTCAAATTCAGTTGTGTGTTTATAGATGTGTATTTTCAAGGTTTATTCCAGTGACCGTATATGGTAGGTAGTTTAGTACACAATTATTCATTTTTCAACCTTGAAAGGTTGTGCTGATTCACATTGAATGTGTGGAGGATTATATATACATTCCTTGAGTCAATATATTTAACATATTGTGCTTTCACTTTTTATGTTTAGCTCTTTTAGCTCACTAAGTGCCTTATGAAGGACATGATGGCTGTACAGAGAAACCTAATTATGTTACTTTTGTTTTTAGCAGCTGTTCCTTCAAGAGCACCTCTAAGCCCTCTGCACTATTTAAGGCACCAAATCTGGACATTTCAACAACAAAAAATATTTTGGGGTATATTATTGAATGTTTTATATTTTACTTAGTGTCTATCAAACACTATGCTGTGTATTTTTGTATTTTTTTTTTTAATATGCCTTAGATTTTTCTCTCCTGACCAATTCCATTAGCTAAAAAGGAAGGAGTGTGATTTTATGTTTCCAAGCGATTGCAAAGGGGACACAAACTGCTCCAACCTCAGACTGATATTAAGGTAGTGGTAGTCCAGTGGTTTTACCAATAGTCATTACAACACTGCTCAGCAATCACAGCAGTCTTGTGAAGTCTTGATGAAATGTGCGTGTCTATGTTATTGTGTAGATTATTTGCTTTCATCCAGTCATCATCCCCCTCTAGTGTTTATGCTGCCATTGTGGTGGCTAAAGTTTACCAGCAGAGGGAGACAAAATGTAACCAAAGCACACATTGTAGTACCAAATGATTTTAAAGTACTGTACTGAACGTGAAATAACTCTCCCCAACCGTTTCTTTTTCGTTAGCATTTTCTCCATAAAAACTGAAATGGGATGACATCTCTCAAGTGCTACACAATCTCAAGACATTTCTGAAGTACTGTGTATATACACTAAACATAGTGCTACTTTCACCAAGTACAGTAAACGTCTTGTATTGTTTTAATAAGGAGCTGTTTGGTTTCTCATGTTTGGTCATCTAAAGTATATCCTGCTGAATCCCTTTCTGAAGGTTATCGACATGCATCTGTGGGGTTCACAATGAGGACATCAATAGAAGAGACAGTATATGTCCTGGGGGGGGGGACCTTTTGCATTCTCACTGTGTGTTTGTTAAAGTGGTCTACCTACCAGCATAAAGCTAGTCAGTGTTTTGGGGGGGGGGGGCACTAATCTATTTGTATTTTCCTGTGTGTGAGTGGTTTTATTTCTTGCCAAATCTCGGCCATTTAAAACGTTTCAAGTGTGGTCAGAACTATCAAATGTGGGTGTTAACTCACCTGTTCCTTGCCACCAGGTTTATGATGTTCCCGAGGTGGGTAAAGTGGTTCAGCAGGTCAAGGCCATTCTCTCACAACATTCCATTTTTGTCATACCTCTAAGGTATTTTTTTTTTTAAAGTAGTATTAGTGATTATTATCAAAATGTGTCATTATTATCCAAAGTTTTTATATAGAATCAAATGTGTTGTCTAAAATTCCTAAATGATACTGTTGATGAAATTTCTGTTCAGTCTGTGTAGGCAATCTCCTTAGTTTCGCCCATGCCAGGGTAATCTCTTGTGGACAGACTATGTAAACATAAATCGTACTGTAGATCTGTCATGATACAACTGGATGTGTGAGATCAGCAGCATTAGTTCCAGTGCTTGGGTTTTTTGTCACTGGTTATTTGGACAAATCCTGATTTTGCAGGTGTTAGCATCTTTCTAATTTCGGATGGAGCAGGGACATTTGGCTCATATACTTGCCTGTAACTTGCAAAGAGAAAGGGTAGAGTTCTTTTGTTTTCGGTTCTGATCCTCGTTCTATCTCTTCTCTTAACACTTATGGACCCAGATCTTAATTGAACATCTGACCAATTACGCAAGACTTAAGTTCTGGGTTTACTAAGATTGATGCCAGGGGAATGGCTTGAAGCCTTTTTAAAGATGTTGTTTTTAATATATACGGATGTCTGAAGTTAGACCTATGAATATACTTTTTTTTACCTGAAATGCAGTCATTGATTGTGAAGACTGGACCTCATGTCTGTCTTTTGTTCTTTATTGCTTTACTGTTTCTCAAGCAAGGGAGAGGCCGAAGACATCACTAATCCCTTCAGAACAACTCCTTGAATACCCTACTCCTTGAAACATATTTTTTTTATCCTTTAGTGTGTGTACTTTACTGTATTTATACTTGGGATATTGCCTTTCAACAGTAAAAGTTCAAAAATGTATCTTTCTGTGCACCTCAACTAAGCTATACTCGGCTCCATATTCCCATGGTCTATGGCTACAGGGAGCCCAACTCTGATCTTTTGTTCAATTATTGGCAAAAGAGCTGATCTGATTGGTCAAAAGACCAATAAGTGGAAAAAATATCAGAATCCGGCTGCCGGTGTAAACGCAATCGAAGTCCTATATTTGTGCCTGAATTGATCTACAGCTGCACGTGAATGTATACGATATGTGATTGTGACATTTATCACCTGAATCTGTCATAGCCGTCATATATGTTTCCAGTATGTCACTCAAGTTCAATTCGTTTTCACTTTTCGAATGCCCATGGATCAAGGCCTGCATTCACAACACGTTTCAGAGTAGGAGTGATGATGGGATCAGATTTCCATTTTAGATCCTACTGAATAAGATGATATGAACAGAGGGGATCTGATCCTAGCACTCCTACTCACTCTTCATGAATACAGGTCCTGATCCCTCACATGTATTGCAATGTGGCATTATGTGTTGTCTTGAGTGTTTGAAGGGTGTTGTGTAGATGTTTTAAAAGATGTTGCCGTAATTCATGACCATGGACAAAATGGTGGTGTGCAAATTTTTTTTTTTTTTATGGAAAGCGTTATGGATGGAGGGAATATGTTCTGTACATGATTGTCAGTGCCCATGGAAACATTGCTATAATGCAGTTCCATTTTAAAAGAAACACAAAGCATTCTGGGTGGTCATTGCTTATGTTCAGTGTACATACACTCCCGGTCAAAAGTTTTAGAACACCTACTCATTCAAGGGTTTTTCTTTATTTTCTACATTGTAGAATAATAGTGAAGACATCAAAACTATGAAGTAACACGTGGAATCATATACTAACCAAAAGTGTTAAACAAATCAAAATATTCTTCAAATAGCCAGCCTTTGCCTTGATGACAGCTTTACGCACTCTTGGCATTCTCTCAACCAGCTTCACCTGGAATGCTTTTCCAACAGTCTTGAAGGGGTTCCCACATGCTGAGCACTTATTGGCTGCTTTTCCATTCACTCTGTGCTCCGACTCATCCCAAACTATCTTAATTTGGTTGAGGTCGGGGGATTGTGGATGCCAGGTCATCTGATGCAGCACTCCATCGCTCTCCTTCTTGGTCAAATAGCCCTTACACAACCTGGAAGTGTGTTGGGTCCTATTGAAAAACAAATGATAGTCCCACTAAGCCCAAAACAGATGGGATGGTGTATTGCTGCAGAAATGTATTTTGGTTTACTACTTTGATTTCATATGTGTAATTTCATAGTTAAGTAAAAAAAAAAAAAAAAAAACTTTAATAATTGGATGTTCTAAAACTTTTGACCGGTAGTGTAAATCGTTAAAATATTGATGACCAATAAAGTCAATTTCTATTAAACATCACTGCTGTATTGTTCTTTAACAATTCAACCAACACATATTATTCATAACAAGATGAGTACAGTTAAAAGTTACAGGATATTACAGAAAATACTTTTTACGATACATATACATGTTCATTTCATGTATGCTGTGACTAATACAAAACTATTTGTTATGTTGAAATATAGAAATTGAAACTTCCAGATTCTCATGTTGAAACTAACTTCCTTCTTGTAAGTAGGTCAAAAACAGCACATGACCAGACCTGCACATTATCCTTGATTGCTCAATCCCTCTCCAAAAACACATTTGATGCTCTTTCCCTTTTGTTTGTCTGAGTCAGTGTTCCTCCCTGAAGTGGAGTGGGTTGTCTTCATACAGAACAACAACCTCAGTCAGGCTGCTCCATACACACTGGGAGGAAGATGGCTGCTCTACTACTGCTGTTGTTGGTTAGTGCTGGAGTCCTGCTGTCTTCTACTGAGGCTCAGGAGGCTTACAATAAACTCCCTGATAACTACAGGAAAGGAGTGGATCTGGCCCTGCAACAACTCAACTCTCACGCTGGAGTCAAACACCATTTTCTCTTCTTCAAGAGTCTCCTGAAGTCCGATATAGAGGTAAAACCATTGAGGTTTCCATTGCTGGGAGGTTGTTTTTCTGAGGACTGTGGCAACACTGTGTTTTTGTGTAGACCATTCTGGTAAATGTTTATGGTTGTTTAGTCTACTCAATGATTTACATTTTCTTCCTCTAGCCTGGATTTGATGTGAGCTACATTTATCACAGTTTCTACCTGAAAGCCACCAAGTGCCCAAAGGGAACGGTTAACTCCATGCAATGCAAGTTCAGGAATGACCGAGTGAGTACCTGGAACTGTCCGAGCACAGTTGAGCTGAATCATCAATAACCTTAGGGCTTTCATACAATCCCATAAGTTATACACATCTAAGTCTACAGCATGGAATTGTAATGTACATATAATGCTGTCATATTATGTGTATTTCTACAGCCATTGATAGACTGTTCAGTCTGCTACAAAACCTTTGCTGGAGAGATTGAGAAGAATCCAAAACCGTATGTCCACTGTGTCCACAAACCAGCACTTACAGAGGTTTGTTGGATCGCTAGTTGTCCCTTCCCCTAACACTAAACTGTTTCAATCACTCACCAGTCAAATTCTATAACTAAGTATGCTTACGAAGAAAATGTTAGAATTGTCATTAAGAAAATGATAGAATTGTCTATATACTACTTCCTATAAAGATTAAGGACAATATCACGAGTTGAACTCTTTCTTGTCTAATTCAGAAACGGACAGTAATTGCAGGGATTTGTTCCATCACATTATTGAGTAAAAGTTGATTTTGAAGACAAATATATATTGTGAATGTTATTAAAGCAGAATATTAACCTGTTTATTTCCCCTTGTGAATTTCAGGATATGAAGACAGCAAGAATAGAACACTGTAACGCAATGAGTTACCACAGTGGAGCCCCTACTCTCCTGGCTTCAAAATCTTAGTGAAAGGGGCCATGTTAGTTCTGTGCCATGACAAAGTAATGCTATTGCACAATACATCTGGATTTAGTCTGGAAAGAAGAGCCTCTGTGTTCCTTATTCTGTATTCACCTTTATACTTTTTCTAATTACTTTAAACACGCTTAGGCTTGAGTTCCAAGTGTTCACTTCATGTGTGCTACGTACGTATTTCCTAATTCTCTACCTCTGCAATATCCCAGTTGAATGTGGTACATTTATGTTCAATAAAGTTTTATTCAGAAAATATTAATTCAAGTTATTGGTGTTCTCTCTTCCAAATAGCACATAGGTAGAGATGATGGGGGAAATTCCTCTAGATGTTACAGCGTCTCCCATTTCTCTATTGGAAGGCCAAGAAAAACATTCATGACAGTTAGTTGATAGCATGTTTAAGCTTGGACTTGTGATTCCTAAGGTCTGAGCAATATGTGTTTTGAGTCTCGTTGATGTTTATACCGGTAGAAGAAGTGTGTCTATTGTCCGTAGGGTGTTACTAACAGTGAACTGAACGATACAACACAAACAAGATTTGTTTAATATAAAATGTTATTTCAGTCTAGGTTTAATGTGCAATACATCTATCACAATTTCTACCTGAAAGCCACGAAGTGTGCCAGGGGAAATGTTAATCCATATGTTGTGTATATTCTAACAGCCACTGATGGACTTTGGAGTTTGCTCCAAAACATTTGCTGGAGAGATTGAGAAACACCCCCAAGCCGTAAATGATTTATTTCTAAATGACAAGTGTTTAAATGTGTTTGAAATGATGATACAGCGTGTGACCATTACCTTTTTATTTCATGCTATGACCTCGACAAGACTAGAGTACTGTCCCAAGATGAGCTACACCAGCGGAGCCTCTACTCTCCGTCACCAAGACTGAAATACCATAGAATAGATGGTTAATAAGACAGAATTGAAAATTAACTGCATTTACAACACACTGGTGTTATTTCTAGTTTGTACCAAGATCACAATTTATTTTTCTCCAGCGCCATACCAGTGTCGACATATGTGAAAACGGCGCAATTGTACATTTTGTAGTAGTAAAAAATAGCAATTTGATGTCATCAAAATAAAAGATCTAATAACACAGAATTTCAAAACACTGAGAGTGGCTGTGACACGGGGAGCAGGAAAATTCCCACGCCCTGGCAAGAAATGTGTGTTTTGAAAATCACTGTGTTACTTTTAATCCTACTCAATGATGTCAACCATTATGAATTTAGGACCTTCTTATCTTTTTAACCACAGAACATAGAAACGTGCCATTTTCACACACTGGTATGGTGCTGTAGATAATGAATATCAGGTTGAAAAGTGGTGAAATTGCCCTTTAAGTAAATTCTGATAACATTTACACATATTGAATAATAATTTATTAAATGTACATGTACATATCTGTATATAGTGTAATATTTAGTATCTCAGCTACACTGAAATTATTTTTAAAAAACGACACAAAAATGATCGAAATCTGTTAACTAAGTGGTGAGCCATTACCATATTGGTTTCCTGCTTCCCTTTGCCAATTGAAACAAACAACTTAAATACTAGGCTGGCTGACTACAGAGAATCAACCTTTTGACTCTGTTGTGTTGTGAGACACTGTTTTCTGGGTAATAACATATATAGAATATTTAGAACATTTTATTGTATCACTGCTTTTCAGTTGAGAAAAGCAATTCTAGTGGTGGTAAGTTACAGTACACAACAGTTGTGTAATGAAGTCCACATGGCCAGAGACCATGCCCTTGGGGCCCTCTTTGACCCAATGCCAGGGACAGATTTTATTGGTACCCCGATCCGGTTCCTAACAAGTACTTTGCAAAGATATGCTCTGCCCATACTGCAAAAGAAATGTAAAACAAAAAACATTGCCCTTTGAGTTTGTGCAGGTCACTGCGACTTGGAATTCGGGTGATGAGCAGCCACAGGAAGATGGCAGTCTCCAGGGATGCAGGGCTCAATCCGTGGGCATTCACGTGCAACAAAAGTATGGAAAGTAAGACGTGGGAAATAAATTGGTTTGTTTTGACTCTCAGCCCAGCTGCAAGATCAGTCCTGTTCCCTTAGTTTAGGTTCCTGCTTACATGGGTAATTCTACAGAAGTGGCGCAAATTACAGTCCCACCCTTAAAAATCTATTAAAAAAAATCCCAACTAATTACATTTCTTTACATCATGATATGTTCTAATTCAATCCAAGGCAATAACAAACATAATGCTAAATCAATATAGTACAATGTAATTGTTTATACACCTACACCTACTTGAGAGATGGCTGTGCCAAACACTGACTCCTGAACTTCACGCTTGAAAATAAAGCAATTCAAGATTTAAATGTTTTTTAACGATATTTCTATAGAACATCTTAAATTGTTCTATTATTATTATCTAATTAGTAGTTTTGTTAATTTTTAAACATCTTTCCCCCCAAAAAATGCTGTCCCACCTTTTTATGTCACTGCCGAAACACACATTAATATACTGTAGAATGAATGTGCTTTAAGCCACACCCATACAAATATCACTATAGATGACGGGATCACAATCCTCTCTAGCATGACCACATGGTGAGTAGTCTGTCTGCAAACATTTTGGAGTGAGGAAGTTGGTATATCTTCATGTATTTTTAAGAAGTGTCACTACCAAACATAATATTGAAAGAAATAAGTAAAGTATAGTTTTGGGATTCAAATATATGTTTGCTGGGATGTACATATGTCCAAATGAAAGATACTTATCCATTTGCTAGCTATGGGAATGTATTAAAGTAAAAAACAAGTCTATATTTTCCAAACCGAAACAACTGACACCATAGAGATATAGAGGTCTCAACTTTGTATCTGTGCCATTATGGTGTGTGTGACAGCACTGGCATCTCCATTTTAAAGTTGCATGCGCCATGCTCTACCAACAGAGCTACAGAGGACCACCATGTGGGTAGTTTGAGGGTCAAAGATCATACCCAAAGACATGCTAACCTCCCCTGTTATTGGTAATGGTTAGCATGTCTTGAGGGTATGTGTCACGGCTGTCTAGGACCAGTGGAGATGTGGAATCAGGAGCAGGAGACAGAGGGCCGGAGCAACTGTGTTTTAATAATAATAGTAACACGCAATAGCCGTAGGGCACCAGGCGCGTGGCGAAGTCTGCCAGGGGAAAACACCTTCCCAAACTAAGCGCACTGGGAAAAAAAGCGCATGGGGCGCAGCCCGGCAATATAATGGAAATTAACAGATTACAATCGCAACTGTCCTGAGTGGACAATAAACAATCCCGCACGAGAACCCCAACTGAAAATACACACTAAATAACCCCCCACTAATGACAAACACAAAACAGGTGCGAGATAGACAGACAAAACCAAAAGACACAGAAACAACGATCGGTGGCAGCTAATAGGCCGGCGACGACGACCGCCGAGCGCCGCCCGACCGACGTTAGATACTGTGACAGTATGATCTTTGAATCAAATCAAATGTTATTAGTCACATGCGCCGAATACAACAGGTGTAGACCTTACAGTGAAATGCTTACTTACCAGCCCCTAACCAACAATGCAGCTTAAAAAAATATGTATAAGAATAAGAAATAAAAGTAACAAGTAATTAAAGAGCAGCTGTAAAATAACAATAGTGAGACTATATACAGGAGGGTACCGTTACAGAGTCAATGTGCGGGGGCACCGGTTAGTTGAGGTAAAATGTACATGAAGGTAGAGTTATTAAAGTGACTATGCATAGATGATAACAACAGAGAGAAGTAGCGGTGTAAAAGAGGGTGGCAATGCAAATAGTCTGGGTAGCCATTTGATTAGGTGTTCAGGAGTCTTGTGGCTTGGGGGTAGAAGCTGTTTAGAAGCCTCTTGGACCTAGACTTGGCGCTCTGGTACCACTTGCCATGCAGTAGCAGAGAGAACAGTCTATGACTAGGGTGGCTAGAGTGTTTGACAATTTTTAGGGCCTTCCTCTGACACCGCCTGGTATAGAGGTCCTGGATGGCAGGAAGCTTGGTCGCAGTGATGTACTGGCCCATTCGCACTTCCCTCTTTAGTGCCTTGCAGTTGCCATACCAGGCAGTGATGCAACCAGTCAGGATGCTCTCAATGGTGCAGCTGTAGAACCTATTGAGGATCTGAGGACCTATGCCAAATCTTTTCAGTCTCCTGACGGGGAAAAGGTTTTGTCATGCCCTCTTCATGACTGTCTTGGTGTGCTTGGACCATGTTCGTTTGTTGGACACCAAGGAACTTGAAGCTCTCAACCTGCTCCACTGCAGTGCAGCCCCGTCGATGACAATGGGGTGTGCTCGGTCCTCTTTTTCCTGTAGTCCACAATCATCTTCTTTGTCTTGATTGCGTTGAGGGAGAGGTTGTTGTCCTGGCACCACACCACCAGGTCTCTGACCTCCTCCCTTATAGAGGCTGTCTTGTCATTGTTGTTGATCAGGCCTACCACTGTTGTGTCATCGGCAAACTTATTGATGGTGTTGGAGTCGTGCCTGGCTGTGCAGTCATGAGTGAACAGGGAGTACAGTAAGGGACTGAGCACACACCCCTGAGGGGCCCCTGTATTGTGGATCAGCGTAGCGAATGTGTTGTTGCCTACCCTTACCACCTGGGGGCAGCCCATCAGGAAGTCCATGATCCAAACAAACAAGAAATAAGACAAAAAAAACTGAAAACTTGAGCGTGCATAACTATTCACCCCCCCCCCCCCCCCCCCCCCCCCCAAAGTCAATACATTGTAGAGCCATCTTTTGCAGCAATTACAGATGCAAGTCTCTTGGAATATATCTCTATAAGCTTGGCACATCTAGCCACTGGGATTCTTTCCCGTTCTTCAAGACAAAACTGCTACAGCTCCTCCAAGTTGGATGGGTTCCTGCTGGTGTACAGCAATATTTAAGTCATACCACAGATTCTCAAATGGATTGAGGTCTGGACTTTGACTAGGCCATTCCATGACATTTAAATGTTTCCCCTTAAACCACTCGAGTGTTGCTTTAGCAGTATGCTTAGGGTCATTGTCCTGCTGGAAGGTGAACCTCCATCCCAGTCTCAAATCTCTGGAAGACTGAAACAGGTTTCCCTCAAGAATTTCCCTGTATTTAGCGCCATCCATCATTCTTCAATTCTGACCAGTTTCCCAGTCCCTGCCGATGGAAAACATCCCCACAGCATGATGCTGCCACTACCATGCTTCACTGTGGGGATGGTGTTCTCGGGGTGATGAGAGGTGTTGGGTTTGCACCAGACATAGCGTTTTCCTTGATGGCCAAAAAGCTCCATTTTAGTCTCATCTCCATATGTTTGGGGAGTCTCCCACATGCCTTTTGGCGAACAACAAACGTGTTTGCTTATTTTTTTCTTTAAGCAATGTCTTTTTTCTGGCCACTCTTCCGTAAAGCCCAGCTCTGTGGAGTGTATGGCTTAAAGTGGTCCTCTGGACAGATACTCCAATCTCCCCTGTGGAGCTTTGCAGCTCCTTCAGGGTTATCTTTGGTCTCTTTGTTGCCTCTGATTAATGCCCTCCTTGCCTGGTCCGTGAGTTTTGGTGGGCAGCCCTCTCTTGGCAGGTTTGTTTTGGTGCCATATTCTTTGCATTTTTTAATCATGGATTTATTAAAAATAGAACTGTTTGGCCATAATGACCATCGTTATGTTTGGAGGAAAAGGGGGAGGCTTGCAAGCCGAAGAACACCATCTCAAATGTGAAGCACGGGGCTGGCAGCATCATGTTGTGGGGGTGCTTTGCTGCAGGAGGGACTGGTGCACTTCACAAAATAGATGGCTTCATGAGGAAGCAAAATTATGTGGATATATTGAAGCAACATCTCAAGACATCAGTCAGGAAGTTAAAGCTTGGTTGCAAATGAGTCTTCCAAATGGACAATGACCCCAAGCATACTTCCAAAGTTGTGGCAAAATGGCTTAAGGACAACAAAGTCAAGGTATTGGAGTGGCCATCACAAAGCTCTGACCTCAATCCTATAGAAAATGTGTGGGCAGAACTGAAAAAGTGTGTGCGAGCAAGGAGGCCTACAAACCTGACTCAGTTACACCAGCTCTGTTAGGAGGAATGGGGCAAAATTCACCCAACTTATTGTGGGAAGCTTGTGGAAAGCTACCCAAAACATTTGACCCAAGTTAAACAATTGAAAGACAATGCTACCAAATACTAATTGAGTGTATGTAAACTTCTGACCCACTGGGAATGTGATGAAAGAAATAAAAGCTGAAATAAGTAATTCTCTCTACTATTATTCTGACATTTCACATTCTTAAAATAAAGTGGTCATCCTAACTGACCTAAGACAGGGAATTTTTACTAGGATTAAATGTCAGGAATTGTGATAAACTGAGTTTAAATGTATTTGGCTAAGGTGTATGTAAACTTCCGACTTCAACTGTATGCATGCACCAGTTTATCGTTTTAATTTATTTTTTATTTTTTGAAACAAGTTTTTTATTTTATTTCACTTCACCAATTTGGACTATTTTGTGTATATCCACTACATGAAATACAATTAAAAATAAATTTAAATTACAGGTTGTAATGCAACAAAATTGGAAAAACGTTAAGGGGGGTGAAAACTTTTGCAAGGCACTGTAGGTGTTCCTTTTGTCCAGGTGGGAAAGGGCAGTGTGGAGTGCAATAGAGATTGCATCATCTGTGGATCTGTTGGAGTGGTATACTAATTGGAGTGAGTCTAGGGTTTCTGGAATAATGGTGTTGATGTGAGCCATGACCAGCCTTTCAAAGCACTTCATGGCTACAGACGTGGGTGCTACGGGTTGGTAGTCATTTAGGCAGGTTACCGGCCTTGTGAATGTTGACCTGTTTAAAGGTCTTACTCACATCGGCTGCGGAGAGCGTGATCACACAGTCTTCTGGAACAGCTGGTGCTCTCATGCATGTTTCAGTGTTATTTGCCTCGAAGCGAGCATAGAAGTAGGTTAGCTTGTCTCTTAGGCTCGTGTCACTGGGCAGCTCTTGGCTGTGCTTCCCTTTGTAGTCTGTAATGATTTGCAAGCCCTGCCACATCTGACAAGCGTCAGAGCTGGTGTTGTACGATTCGATCTTAGTCCTGTATTGATGCTTTGCCTGTTTGATAGTTCGTCGGAGGGCATAGCGGGATTTCTTATAAGCTTCTGGGTTATAGTCCCGCTCCTTGAAAGCGGCAGCTCTGGCCTTTAGCTCAGTGTGGATGTTGCCTGTAATCCATGGCTTCTGGTTGGGGTATGTGCGTACGGTCACTGTGAGGATGACATCATCAATGCACTTAATGATGAAGCCAATGACTGATGTGGTGTACTCCTCAATACCATGGGAGGAATGCCAGAACATATTCCAGTCTGTGCTAGCAAAACAGTCCTGTAGCTTAGCATTTGCTTCATCTGACCACTTTTTTATTGATCTAGTCACTGGTCCTTCCTGCTATAATTGTTGCTTGTAAGCAGGAATCAGGAGGATAGAATTATAGTCAGATTTGCCAAATGGAGGGTGAGGGAGAGCTTTGTATGGTCTCTGTGCATGGAGTAAAGTTGGTCCAGAGTTTTTTTCCTCTGGTTACATGTTGATAGAATTTTGGTAAAACGGATTTAAGTTTCCCTGCATTAAAGTCCCAGCTACTAGGAGCGCCGCCTCTGGGTGAGCGTTTTCTTGTTTGCTTATGGCAGAATACAGCTCATTCAATGCTGTCTTAGTGCCAGCATCTGACTGTGGCGGTATGCAAAAAGCTACAAAAAGTAAAGATAAATTCTCCAGGTAGATAATGTAGTCTCCAGCTAATCATGAGATACTCTACCTCAGGCGAGCAATAGCATCAGACCTCCTTAGATATCGTGCACCAGCTGTTATTTACAAAAATACGTAGTCTGCCTCCCCTTGTCTTACCAGACGCCACTGTTCTATCCTGCCAGTGCTGTGTATAACCAGCCAGCTATGTTGATAGTGTCATCATTCAGCCACGACTCCGTGAAGCGAAAGATATTACAGTTTTGAATGTCCCGTTGGTAGTTTAATTTTCTGTGTAGGTCAACTATTTTATTATCCAAAGATTGCACGTTTGCTAGCAGAATGGAAGGAAGTGGGGGTCTATTCAATCGCCTACGAATTCTCAGAAGGCAGCCCCCCCTCCAGCCCCTTTTTCTCCACCTCCTCTTCACGAAAATCACGGGGATCTGGGCCTGTTCCCGAGAAAGCAGTATATCGTTTGCGTCGGGCTCGTCGGACTCGTTAAAGGAAAAAAAGGATTCTGCCAGTCCGTGGTGAGTAACCACAGTCCTGATGTCCAGAAGTTATTTTCAGTCATAAGAGACGGTAGCGGCAACCTTATTTACAAAATAAGTAAAAAATATAAGTTACAAACAACGCAAATAAACAAACAACAGAACAATCGGTTGGGGGCACGTAAAATGTCTGCCTTCTTCTCCGGGGGCCATTTTTCAAGAAGGATTTTGAATTTGACCCTGTGTAACTTTTCTCACTCATTATTATTCACGATTCATTCAGGAATATCTGCAATCATAGTAGCATTAACATATTATATTCTTATTTAGAATATAAGTGACTCCAAAATAACACAATTCATATTTATCAGATCACGAAACTCACGTTAGGGCAAGATGTAAACAAGGCTCTAGACAAGCTTGATTTGCAACAGGGGTTTCACTCGAAGTACAAAGTAGAGGGAAAGAATTAGAACTGACTCATGGTGTCATGCTGTTCATATACTTCTTCACATACAGTGCCTTCAGAAAATATTAATCCCCCTTGACTTTTTCCACATTTTGTTGTGTTACAGCCTGAATTTAAAATGGATTAAATGGAGATTTTTTTGGTCACTGGCCTACTACACACGATATTCCATAATGTCAAAGTGGAATTTTTTTTTTTAATTCTTTTTTTTTTTACAAATGGAACCCTGATATGTCTTGTCAATAAGTATTCAACCCTTTGTAATGGCAAGCCTAAGTTTAGAAATAAAAATGTGCTTAACAAGTCACATAATAAGTTACATTGACTCACTCCATGTAAAATAATAGTGTTTAACATGATTGTTTTATGACTACCTCATCTCTCTACATCACACATACAGTACAATTATCTGTAACATACCTCACTCCAGCAGTGAATTTGAAACACAGATTTAACCACAAAGACCAGCAAAAACGTTTGGACACACCTACTCATTGAAGGGTTTTTCTTTATTTTTACTATTTTCTACAGAAAAGTGTGCAAAGCTGTTATCAAGGAAAAGGGTGGCTACTTTGAAGAATTTTTGGTTACAACATGAACACTTTTTTGGTTACAACATGATTCCATGTGTTATTTCATAGTTTTGATGTCTTCACTATTATTCTACAATGTAGAAAATAGTAAAAAATAAAGAAAAACCCTTGAATGAGTAGGTGTTCAAACTTTTGACCGGTACTCTATGTGTATTAAAGTAGTCAAAGGTTTAGTATTTGGTCCAATATTCCGAGCACACAATATTCCTAGCACACAATATTCCCAGCACACAATATTCCTAGCAAACAATATTCCTAGCACACAACCCTAGCACTAGTGACTCTACAAACTTGTTGGATGCATTTGCTGTGTGTTTTGGTTGTGTTTCAGATTATTTTGTACCCAGTAGAAATGAATGGTAAAGAATCTTTTGTGTCATTTTGGAGTCACTTTTATTGTAAATAAGAATATAATATGTTTATAAGCACTTCTACATTAATGTGGATGCCACCATGATTACGGATAGCCCTGAATGAATCATGAGTAATGATGAGTGTGAAAGTTAGATGCACAAAAATTGCAGGTGCCTAGCACTCAAATGTTTTCGAAGTATGTACCCAAAATAAGGTAGGCTACATTCAATTGGCTTTGGTTCTGGGGAACATCAAGAAAGGTGCAGGTTGTTAAATAGCTGTTTTATGATAGACACACATACAGTCGACCTGGCCCAGGTATCCTGGAAGGATATTGACCTCATCTTGTCAGTAGAGGATGCCTGGTCATTCTTTAAAAGTGCCTTCCTCACCAACTTAAATAAGCACGCCCCATAAAAAAAAAAAAATGAACCAGGAACAGATATAGCCCTTGGTTCTCTCCAGACCTGACTGCCCTTGACCAGCACAAAAACATCCTGTGGCGTTCTGCATTAACATCGAATAGCCCCCGTGATATGCAACTTTTCAGGGAAGTTAGGAACCAATATACACAGGCAGTACGGGAAAGCTAAGGCTAGCTTTTTCAAGCAGAAATTGGTATCCTGTAGCACTAACTCAAAAAAGTTCTGGGACACTGTAAAGTCCATGGAGAATAAGTGCACCTCCTCCCAGCTGCCCACTGCACTGAGGCAAGGAAACACTGTCACCACCGATAAATCCCTATAATTGAGAATTTCTATAAGCATTTTTCTACGGCTGGCCATGCTTTCCACCTGGCTACCCCTACCTGGATCAACAGCCCTCCACCCCCCACAGCAACTCACCCAAGCCTCCCCCATTTCTCCTTCACCCAAATCCAAATAGCTGATGTTCTGAAAAAGCTGAAAATTCTGGACCCATACAAATCACCCGGGCTAGACAATCTGGACCCTCTCTTTCTAAAATGATCTGCCGAAATTATTGCAACCCCTATTACTAGCCTGTTCAACCTCTCTTTCGTATCGTCTGAGATTCCCAAAGATTGGAAAGCTGCCGCGGTCATCCTCCTCTTCAAAGGGGGAGACACTCTAGACCCAGACTGCTACAGACCCATATCTATCCTACCCTGCCTTTCTAAGGTCTTCGAAAGCCAAGTTAACAAACAGATTACCGACCATTTCGAATCCCACCGTACATTCTCCGCTATGCAATCTGGTTTCAGAGCTGGTCATGGGTCAGAGCTGAATTGGGCAATCATAACGTTTCATGTAAAAATGTGTATACTGTGTTGTGAACCAATAAAACAATCAGTTTATTTTAATTGGGTTCATTTTGGATTGTCAACAAAAGTGATGCAGCGGAGGTTTTGTATCATTTCAGCCAGCAGTTTTGAAAGGACCACTCACGAGCCAAAATGGGTCCCCGACAATTGCACAACGTATGGTTGCAAAGCTATCGGAAATGTATTCTGTAATTTTGGTAATTAACAGGTAATCTATGGCAATTTTGTGTGTCCATATTGTCCATGAGTTTCTAGTGGATAGACCGTTCAAGAGAAAATAGCCAACTCTTCCAACTATTGCCATAACAATTGACATAATAAAATAAGTGTAAAAAAATATGAAAGCTATTTTATGCTGAAACCCTTATATTAAACACCAATGGTATTCACTAAGTTGGTGCTTTATATGTAGGATAATTTTTTACAGCTTTGTCATAAAAATTATATTTTAAAATCATCTTATTTGATTATTTAATATATTTTACGTGAGATAAAGCCACACAGAGGGCCATAGATAATTACAGACACCTGTGATAATCTGAAGTACCCAAAAAGGCCACTAGATGTCATCTTATAAAATTAAATAAAACATTTCGAAAGCTACCAAAATTCTAGTAGTTTACTGGTAAACTTAAAACGTTTCCAGTAATATACCCTCCCTTTGCAATCCTAGTACAGCATCATCAATTTCTTATGATATGTTACATCCTCCCAAAGAAAACTAACAATATTTGCATGATTTACGGTATCATTATTCATAATTAATTCATCATTAACTTTTGGTTAAGGCATGTGACCGACCAATACCTCACGAAGCTTCTTCTCTCCAAGCTGAGACCTTGAAACAGTCAATCAAATGCATCAAATGAATCAAATGTATTTATGAAGTCCTTTTTACATCAGCTGATGTCACAAAGTGCTATACAGAAACCCAGCCTAAAACGCCAAACAGCAAGCAATGCCGATATAGAAGCACGGTGGCTAGGAAAAACTCCCTAGAAAGGCAGGAACCTAGAAAGAAACTTAGAGAGGAACCAGGCTCTGGGCCCGTCCTGAGCCAGTCCTCTTCTGGCTGTGCCGGGTGGAGATTATAACGGTACATGGCCAAGATGTTTAAATGTTCATAGATGACCAGCAGGGTCAAGTAATAATAATCACAGTGGTTGTAGAGGGTGCAACAGGTCAGCACCTCAGGAGTCAATGTTAGTTGGCTTTTCATAGCCAAGCATTCAGAGTTCGAGACAGCAGGTGCGGTAGAGAGAGAGTCGAAAATGCCAGGTTCTGGACAAGGTAGCACGTCCAGTGAACAGCTCAGGGTTCCATAGCCGCATGCAGAATAGTTGAAACTGGAGCAGCAGCATGACCAGGTAGACTGGGGACAACAAGGAGTCATCAGGCCAGGTAGTCCTGAGGCATGGTCCTAGGGCTCAAGTCCTCCGGGAGGAGATGGGGAGAGAGATAGAGGGAGCATACTTAAATTCCCACAGGACACCGGATAAGACAGGCCCTGTCCAGGATACCCCTGGACAGGGCCAACCAGGCAGGATACAACCCCACCAAAGCACAGCCCCCACACCACCATCTTACTACCCTGAGACAAGTCCGAGTATAGCCCACAAAGATCTCCCCCATGGCACGAACCCGAGGGGGCGCCAACCTGGACAGGAAGATCACGTCAGTGACTCAACCCACTCAAGTGACGCACCCCTCCTATAATATATTATGTCATGCAAAAGAAATAAAACATCTCATCAACAAAAAAGAAATATCCTGCAATTTGCATGATGTTACAAATTCTAATTCAATACATTTAACATCCCATACAATTTCTTTAAACTAACATCTTGTTTAAATAATGTTGTCATTGAAAAAGCTGTGGGATCGATTTCATGGCAGGAGTACATTTACTCTCTATTGTGTCACTACGGTAGCATCTTCTTTGAGTAGTCTATGGAGACATCTCCATTTGTCTTTCCGTGATTTCTCGCATTTTGTCTAATTGCCTCCTTCTCGACCAAATTGGAGGAGAAGGTGGGGGTCAAGGAAAGATGAACCGAGTGTCACGGCTTTCTTCGTCGGAGGACGATATAGCGAAATCGTCGTCCGAAAAGGTGGACCAATATGCAGCAGAGTTGGTGTTCATTTTCTTAATTTATTAACAAACGTTGTACACGAAAAAACAAGAAAACAATAAGCACGACAAATGACAGTTTTGCAGGCTAACAAAACACGCAATGCAAAAACAATCTCCCACAAATACAAGACAAACACACCCAACTAATATAGGACTTCCAATCAAAGGCAACACCAAACAGCTGCCTTCAATTGGAAGTCCACCCCAATTAACTCAACATAGAAACACACTCACTAGACTACACATAGAAATACATAAACAGACCATAACTCAAAACCCGGAAATAATAAATCAAACACCCTCCTAACTAACACACCACCCTGAACCACATAAAACAAATAACCTCTGCCACGTCCTGACCAAACTACAATAACAATTAACCCTTATACTGGCCAGGACGTGACAGTACCCCCCCCCTTAAAGGTGCTAACCCCGGAAGCACCTTACATTTTTTATATATTTTTTTAAAACACAACCCCAAACAACAAAACAAATTTCCCCTCTACTAAAAGGGAGGGAAGGGAGGGTGGCTGCCGTCAACGACGGCACTGTGCTACACCCCCCCTCCCCAACCCATCTATATCAGGAGGTGGCTCCGGTTCTGGCCGTTCCAGGCAATCGGGCCACTCTGGCAGCTCGGGGCAGTCTGGCCAGTCTGGCAGCTCGGGGCAGTCTGACCAGTCTGGCAGCTCAAGGCAGTCTGGCAGCTCGGGGCAGTCTGGCAGCTCGGAGCAGTCTGGCAGCTCGGAGCAGTCTGGCGGCTCGGGACAGTCTGGGCAGTCTGGCGGCTCGGGACAGTCTGGGCAGACTGGCGGCTCGGGACAGTCTGGGCAGTCTGGCGGCTCGGGACAGTTTGGGCAGTCTGGCGGCTCGGGACAGTCTGGGCAGTCTGGCCACTCCGGTGGTTCGGGGCAGTCTGGCCACTCCGGCGGTTCAGGGCAGTCTGGCCACTCTGGCGACTGTTGACTGGCGGGCAGCTCTGGCGACTGTTGACTGGCGGGCAGCTCCGGCGACTGTTGACTGGCGGGCAGCTCCGGCGACTGTTGACTGGCGGGCAGCTCCGGTGACTGTTGACTGGCGGGCAGCTCCGGTGACTGTTGACTGGCGGGCAGCTCCGGTGACTGTTGACTGGCGGGCAGCTCCGGTGACTGTTGACTGGCGGGCAGCTCTGGTGACTGTTGACTGGCGAGGCTGGGTTTACGCACTTGAAGCCTGGTGCGTGGTGCTGGTACTGGGCGTACCAGATTGGGAACACGCACCTCCAGGCTAGTGCGGGGAGCGGGAACAGGTTGAGTTGGACTGGGTTGACGCACTTCCGGGTCCGCACGAGACACAGGAGCTGGAAACCCAGGGCTATGGAGGCGCACAGGCGGTCTTGATCTTACCTCCTGCACAACCCGTCCTGGATGGATGGAACTAGTAGCCCTGCAAGAGCGAGGTGCTTGTACAGGGCGGACTGGGTTGTGCAGGGGCCTGATGGTAGCCGTGCGTAGAGCGGGAGTTGGGTAGCCTGGTCCTCGGAGGCGTACCGGTGACCTGATGCGCTGCGCAGGCATCCTCCTACCAGGCTGGATGCCCGCTCTAGCACGGCACCTGCGAGGGGCTGGAATAACGCGCACCGGACTGTGCGTGCGTATGGGTGAGAGTGCGCTCCTCAGCGAAACATGGCGCTCTCCACCTCATACGCTCCTCCATATAACCATGGGTAGCTGGCTTCCGGCTCTTCCTAGGCCTAGCCAAACTACCCGTGTGCCCCCCCCCAAAAAATTATTGGGGGTGCCTCTCGTGCTTATACGCCAGTCGTGTCCCTCGGAAACGTTCCCGGTCCATACTAGCCTTACTCCATGGGCCTTCTCCGGCCATAACCTGCTCCCATGTCCATCTCTCCCGATTGTCCAAATCACAATTCCTCTGCTCCTTCCTCTGCTGCTTGGTCCTGGTTTGGTGGGAGATTCTGTCACGGCTTTCTTCGTCAGAGGACGATATAGCGAAATCGTCGTCCGAAAAGGTGGACCAATATGCAGCAGAGTTGGTGTTCATTTTCTTAATTTATTAACAAACATTGAACACGAAAAAACAAGAAAAACAATAAGCACGACAAATTACAGTTTTGCAGGCTCACAAAACACGCAATGCAAAAACAATCTCCCACAAATACAAGACAAACACACCCAACTAATATAGGACTTCCAATCAAAGGCAACACCAAACAGCTGCCTTCAATTGGAAGTCCACCCCAATTAACTCAACATAGAAACACACTCACTAGACTACACATAGAAATACATAAACATAGACCATAACTCAAAACCCGGAAATAATAAATCAAACACCCTCCTAACTAACACACCACCCTGAACCACATAAAACAAATAACCTCTGCCACGTCCTGACCAAACTACAATAACAATTAACCCTTATACTGGCCAGGACGTGACACCGAGAAAGAATATTCAGTGGCTACTATTGTGCATTTTTCCAGGCCACCTCTCAGCCAAACAGAAGAAGAAGCAGCCACGCTGATCTCAAAATCAATCAGATCAAGTAATTTCAAATCACTACTAGGCTGATTAGTTGTCAAGCAGTTTACCAACAGACACTTAAACTGGGAGCAATTGACCAATAGGCATAGAGCAGTCCTGCATTACTGCTTGAGTTATTTCATATTAAGCCTAATGAAATAAATCACAATGTAGAGTCAGAACAGTTGTACACATTCATTTCAGTTTCTGAATACACCCCTGTATTGATACCTCCCTTGAATTTTTACAAATGTCTGGTCGTGTGAAATAATTGAACATTTAGGCCTCCTTGTGTTCATTTAGAGATTTGAAAGGTGCTTTTTGAGGATACATTCAAGACTTATTTGATTGGATGTTGAATTTTCAGAAACAGAGTGCCTGTATGGTCTACATTTTTTCTATTTTTATACTTGATAACTGAATACATTAATCTAAAAACACTTATCACAGCTATGTCACTGGAAATTGCAGTTACTATTGAAGTGAAAAACATGTTAATTGCTACGATGACTGAGAAGATGATTCCAATCATCACAGCACCCAGATGTCCAGACAAAACTTCTCAAAGGGATTCAGCTTTACTTGTCACATCACACTAATGTTAGCAATTCTTTCAATAAAACAAACTCCAAAGCAAATCAGGGGGAGTAAAATAGCTTTATTCAGAGAGGACAAATCAAGATGTTATGCTGGGAGGTAGATGTTCAGATGTTCAGTCTCCCCTGTCCTCAGCTTTTCCCCACCGAACAAAGGAACAGGATGCCATTTATAACCCCCCAACCTAGCCTGGGGTTGACCAATCAGAAGTCCTTGCAGTACAACTTGGCCAATGGCCAAATAACAAATATCCTGCCTCCAACTCAATGTACAGACCAATGAAAACCTGGCACACGTAGCACACGTCGTTCTGAGTTCAGGAGTGACATTCCACAGATTCTGAACAGATGTTGAACTGAAACCCAACTCCTATTTACAATTTGCTATTGACCATTAATACTCTAGTTTTTAGTCCTCTCATCCTCTGTGTTGTGTATTTATCGTCAAAATATTCTTACATTCCCCCCTAGACCATTTAAAAAATATAGTTAAAATGTATTTTTAGAAAACATGAAAAAATAAGCTGAATAAAAACATTTGCAGTAAGCATAAAATCATTTACGTTAAACACCTTGCATTTCTATAAAAGACAAAGGATATATTGTACTTGCCGTTGCAATAAGAAATAGATTTCACATAAAGTTATTGAAAAGAGGTATCAACAAGTGTGATACCATATCTGAGAGAGCATGGTTCACTACAGCACCGAGGACAGTTACCACGGTCACATTGACCACAATCATGAGGCTTGGTGTGATGATGAAGACCTTTATGATCCCCACCACATTCTGGTGAACACCACAGACACCCATCTCCAAAAGACACGGTTGATGAATCTTATGATATCCCCTATCACGTAACCATCGGATTTTAGCAGACAAACATCGGGCAATAGCACACTGTATAACCTGGATGATGATAAGAAATAACCACAGCTCCCACTATTGGAAGTATCATGCTTGTAACGCCCTGGCCATAGAGAGGGTTTTTTTGTTCTCTATTTTGGTTAGGCCAGGGTGTTACATGGGTGGGCGTTCTATGTTTATTTTTCTATGTTGGTTTGTTTCTTTGGTTTGGCCGTGTGTGGCTCTCAATCAGGAACAGCTGTAGATCGTTGTTGCTGATTGAGAGTCATACATAGGCAGCCTGTTTTTCCTTTGGGGTTTGTGGGTGATTATTTTCTGTCTAGGTTTGTGTTAATCCTGACAGGACTGTTTGGCTGTCGTTTCTTTTCGTGTTTTGTTTGTAGTGTTCATTTGGTCAAACCTTTTATGATGAACACATCCTCCGCTGCACCTTGGCCTAATTGCGACAATGGTCGTTACAGAATCACCCACCAGAAAAGGACCAAGCAGCGGAGGAAGGAGCAGCACCAGGAGAAGAGCATTCAGGATTCCTGGAAGTGGGAGGAATTACTGGACGGAAAAGGACCATGGGCTCAAGCTGGGGAGTATCGCCGCCCGCAGTGGGAGATCAAGGCAGCGAAAGCTGAGAGGCGCTGGTATGAGGCAAGGGAGCGCAACAGGCACGAGAGGCAGCCCCAAAAAAATGTTGGGGGGGGGGCACACGGGGAGTGAGGCAGAGTCAGGTTGGAGACCTGAGCCAACCCCCCGTGCTTACCGGAAGCAGCGTGGTACTGGTCAGGTACTATGAAGCGCACGGTGTTTCCAGTGCGCACTCATAGCCCGGTGCGCTATAGGCCAGCCCCCCGCAAGTGCCATGCGAGTGTGGGCATCGAGCCAGGGCGGATTGTGCCAGCTCAGCGCGTCTGGTCTCCAAAGCGCCGTTTCGGTCCAGGTTATCCTGGCCGGCTCTGCGCACTGTGTCTCCGGGGCGCTGGGAGGGCTCAGTTCGCCCTATGCCTGCGCTCCGCCCGTGCCGGGCAAGAGTGGGCATTCAGCCTGGAGTATGGGTGGCAAGCCTACGCACCAGAACTCCAGTGCTCCCCCACAGCCCGGTTTATCCTCCTCGGACCAGGCCTCCAGTGGGTCTCTCCAGCCTGGTCTATCCTGTGCCTCCTCCCAGGACCAGGCATCCAGTGGGTCTCTCCAGCCTGGTCCATCCTGTGCCTCCTCCCAGGACCAGGCCTCCAGGGGGTCTCTCCAGCCTGGTCTATCCTGTGCCTCCTCCCAGGACCAGGCCTCTTGTGGGTCTCCCCAGCCTGGTGAGTCCTGTGCCTGCGCCCAGAACCAGGCCTCCTGCATGTCTCCCCAGCCTGGTGAATCCTGGGCCAGAGCCGCCAGAGCCGCCCGCCAGTCCGGAGCCGCCAGAGCCGCCCGCCAGTCCGGAGCCGCCAGAGCCGCCCGCCAGCCGGGCGCAGCCAGAGTCGCCCGCCAGCCGGGCGCAGCCAGAGTCGCCCGCCAGCCGGGCGCAGCCAGAGTCGCCCGCCAGTCCTCCGGCGCAGCCAGGGGCGCCACCTAAGTTGGCCAAGCCGAGCGTGGAGCGGGGTCCACGTCCCGCACCAGAGCCGCCGCCGTAGAAGGGCCCACCCGGACCCTCCCCTTTAGAGTCAGGTTTTGCGGCCGGAGTCCGCACCTTTGGGGGGGTACTGTAACGCCCTGGCCATAGAGAGGGTTTTTTTGTTCTCTATTTTGGTTAGGCCAGGGTGTTACATGGGTGGGCGTTCTATGTTTATTTTTCTATGTTGGTTTGTTTCTTTGGTTTGGCCGTGTGTGGCTCTCAATCAGGAACAGCTGTAGATCGTTGTTGCTGATTGAGAGTCATACATAGGCAGCCTGTTTTTCCTTTGGGGTTTGTGGGTGATTATTTTCTGTCTAGGTTTGTGTTAATCCTGACAGGACTGTTTGGCTGTCGTTTCTTTTCGTGTTTTGTTTGTAGTGTTCATTCGGTCATTAAAACATTTTGGTCTCATTGCGACGACGGTCGTTACAATGCTCATCAAAAAAACTTCCCCATATACCAAATGTGGAAGACAACCACATGACTAAGCCTAAATCATCTGGATAGTAATTATGATATTTAGTGCTTTCAGTCCTGATCTTTTGGATTAGGTCAGTTATTTCCTCAGAATTATCAGGAATATAAGTACAGCATTCAGCACCAATAACAGCACATGTACCCCCTTGTGCGGACAGAGGATAATCAAAGGCCAAACGATTTTGCATTGCCACAGTCCGAATGGCAACCATCTCAGCTGTAATTAAGTCAAGGCTCTCAACTGTACTATAATCTAGGATTTCCAAAGAATTAGCCATATTAATAACTTCCCGTGCTATTTTAGAAGTACCATAAGAGGGAAAAGCAATCGCAAAGAATCTCTCAGTTTCTGTAATCCCACGTTTTATGACGGTGTGAAAAAGGAGAATTCACAGTACAACATATCCCAAAAAACACTACCCTTTCCACAACTTTGGTAACCAGGAATAGGCATAGGATCCACAGATAAAGTAAGTTCCATTAGGAGCTATCATACCATTATTGATGATATTACCGAAGGTATTGGCATAAAAAGTGGTCATAGTGCCATTACCGAGAATCAATTCAACAGACATTAGACATTCCGCAACCTTTAGTACCATCACAGGCAGATAGATAGATCTGTTGTCTGATCACACTTACTCTGTCCTACTTTGACAAACACGTCCTGGTGCAGTTGAGACAAATTCAGAGAGAGTGATCTATTAAAACATACACATGCCCCATGTTGGGTGGTTAATAACTAGGTAAGGTGGTTGCTGATTAGTGTTATTGGTTATCTCAAATGAAGGAAGGTACTGCAGAACTAGGTACTCTCGCATGTTGATACTTAACATTCTCACCCAAATTAGTACCAATAATCGTCTCATACCAATTAACATCTCTCCATATACCCAACATTTCACTCTGGTTAAAAGGAATAACCCTTAATTCCTGCCCTTGATGTGAATGGTGCATACGTACAAACCCAACAGCTACTTTGATTGACTACTGTGGCATAGTGTAGAGTGAAAGCTAGAAACGTATTGACGCCCGGGTGTCCATCATCCTTCTGATGCATCTCTGTGTTGGAAATGGAAACCACTCACATCCTGTATTAGGAGGAAACTCACAAGGAAAATAATTTCAAACATCTTTCACTTGTCTGCAAGACGATAGTATTCAATCGTCCTATTGTCAAGGTAATCATTCACAGAGTCCTTTAAAAATGACCAGCTCTCCCAAACTGGTATCAGTCCCACATAGATAACTGTTATACATTATGTTCTGACAGTCTGCCGGTAGTGAGGAATTCTTCTTCCGTTCCACTGGTTGCACTTCACCGGTGATCTTGTGTCATTTCAGGAACAGTCAAGAGATATTACTGCAGCCTCAGACGATAGATTCTCTTAACCTGTAACGAAGGAAACAAAAAAGTGAAAGTAACATGTCCTGGTTTCAAGAGAAATTGACATTTCACCTAGATATCCCTAATATGACAACTGCGATATACAACATAGAAGCTTATCAGTTTCTTATCATCTTACTATGCTTCTTCACCTGAGATTGGCCCCCGACTGCTAATCATTCAGTTCTTTATTCTCCAGGCTCCGCTTTGTCATCAACATGGACAACCTTGCAATGAATATGGACAACCTTGCAATGAATGACATGTATCCATCGTGATTTTTCCCTGGACTTTTACTGCTGACCTCGTTATGAGCAAAACTTGATAAGGACCTTCCCATTTTGGCCCTGATGTGTCTGTCACATATTTTTTTTACCATCGCCCACTGTCCTGGCACTACGTCATGTCCCCCCTCCGGAGTTATTCCCCACTAGAGAGTTGTATGCAATAATTAAGCATTGTGTCACTCATGAAGTGAACGACTGCTTTTCTCAAATCTAACGTGCCTGTATTATCACATTGTCCATTGTAGTAACTACCCAGTAACTACCCATGCCCATGCCCAGCCTGCCTCACACCCCCCTCCACAATGCTTTAACCCTCTGTGTATAATATAAACTCGGGGTTTACCAGATGACTCTATAAACGGTCCCCGCAGCCGGACAACTTTCTCATGGCTTCTGGAGGGAAACGCTGTAGGAATGCTCAACCGGTGTCGCTTATTCAGCCGACAGAAACTTTCAACCGGTTCTCCCCATTAAGCGAGTCGGAGTCGGAGGCCGAGACTTCTCTGGTCTCTACTCCTCCCGTTGTGGGGTCTGAGACGCCGACGGCTCCCACCATTAGCTCTGACAAATTGAAAACCCTAGTCATTGGCGACTCCATTACCCGCAGTATTAGACTAAAAACTAATCATCCAGCGATCATACACTGTTTACCAGGGGGCAGGGCTACCGACGTTAAGGCTAATCTAAAGACGGTGCTGGCTAAAGCCAAAACTGGCGAGTGTAGAGAGTATAGAGATATTGTTATCCACGTCGGCACCAACGATGTTAGGATGAAACAGTCAGAGGTCACCAAGCGCAACATAGCTTCAGCGTGTAAATCAGCTAGAAAGATGTGTCGGCATCGATTAATTGTCTCTGGCCCCCTCCCAGTTAGGGGAGTGATGAGCTCTACAGCCGAGTCTCACAACTCAATCGCTGGTTGAAAACTGTTTTCTGCCCCTCCCAAAAGATAGATAATTGGCCCTCTTTCTGGGACTCACCCACAAACAGGACCAAGCCTGGCCTGTTGAGGAGTGACGGACTCCATCCTAGCTGGAGGGGTGCTCTCATCTTATCTACGAACATAGACAGGGCTCTAACTCCTCTAGCTCCACAATGAAATAGGGTGCAGGCCAGGCAGTAGGCTGTTAGCCAGCCTGCCAGCTTAGTGGAGTCTGCCACTAGCACAGTCAGCGTAGTCAGCTCAGCTTTCCCCATTGAGACCGTGTCTGTGCCTCGACCTAGGTTGGGCAAAATTAAAAATGGCGGTGTTCGCTTTAGTGATCCCTCACTTCCAAGGCAGTTATAGTCAATGAACTAATCACTGATCATAATCTTGATGTGATTGGCCTGACTGAAACATGGCTTAAGCCTGATGAATTTACTGTGTTAAATGAGGCCTCACCCCCTGGTTACACTAGTGACCATACCCCCCGTGCATCCGGCAAAGGCGGAGGGGTTGCTAACATTTCCGATAGCAAATTTCAATTTACAAAAAAAAAAACAATGACGTTTTCGTCTTTTGAGCTTCTAGTCATGAAATCTATGCAGCCTACTCACTCACTTTTTATAGCTACTGTTTACAGGCCTCCTGGGCCATATGCAGTGTTCCTCACTGAGTTCCCTGAATTCCTATCGGATCTTGTAGTCATAGCAGATAATATTCTAATTTTTGGTGACTTTAATATTCACATGGAAAAGTCCACAGACCCACTCCAAAAGGCTTTCGGAGCCATCATCGACTCAGTGGGTTTTATCCAACATGTCTCTGGACCTACTCACTGCCACAGTCATACTCTGGACCTAGTTTTGTCCCATGGAATAAATGTTGTGGATCTTAATGTTTTTCCTCATAATCCTGGATTATCGGACCACCATTTTATTGCGTTTGCAATCACAACAAATAATCTGCTCAGACCCCAACCAAGGAGCATTAAAAGTCATGCTATAAATTCTCAGACAACCCAAAGATTCCTTGATGCCCTTCCAGACTCCCTCTGCCTACCCAAGGACGTCAGAGGACAAAAATCAGTTAACCACCTAACCGAGGAACTCAATTTAACCTTGCGCAATACCCTAGATGCAGTTGCACCCCTAAAAATTAAAAACATCTGTCATAAGAAACTAGCTCCCTGGTATACAGAAAATACACGAGCTCTGAAGCAAGCTTCCAGAAAATTGGAACGGAAATGGCGCCACACCAAACTGGAAGTCTTCCGACTAGCTTGGAAAGACAGTACCGTGCAGTATCGAAGAGCCCTCACTGCTGCTCGATCATCCTATTTTTCCAACTTAATTGAGGAAAATAAGAACAATCCTAAATTTATTTTTGATACTGTCGCAAAGCTAACTAAAAAGCAGCCTTCGCAAATGGAGGATGGCTTTCACTTCAGCAGTAATAAATTTATGAACTCATGATCATTAGAAAGCAAATTACGGACTCCTCTTTAAATCTGGGTATTCCTCCAAAGCTCCATTGTCCTGAGTCTACACAACTCTGCCAGGACCTAGGATCAAGGGAGATACTAAAGTGTTTTAGTACTATATCTCTTGACACAATGATGAAAATAATCATGGCCTCCAAACCCTCAAGCTGCATACTGGACCCTATTCCAACTAAACTACTGAAAGAGCTGCTTCCTGTGCTTGGCCCTCCTATGTTGAACATAATAAAAGGCTCCCTATCCACCGGATGTGTACCAAGCTCACTAAAAGTGGCAGTAATAAAGCCTATCTTGAAAAAGCCGAATCTTGACCCAGAAATTATAAAAACTATCGGCCTATATCGAATCTTCCATTCCTCAAAAAAAAAAATGAAAAAGCTGTTGCGCAGCAACTCACTGCCTTCCTGAAGACAAACAATGTACACAAAACTCTTCAGTCTAGTTTTAGACCCCATCATAGCACTGAGACTGCACTTGTGAAGGTGGTAAATTACCTTTTAATGACGTCAGACCGAGGTTCTGAGAAGGGGTGCAACTCTCGCTCTCTTGAAGACGGAAGGGACGTAGCCAGCGGTCAAGGATGAGTTGATGAGCGAGGTGAGGTAGGGGAGAAGGTCTCCGGAAATGGTCTGGAGAAGAGAGGAGGGGATAGGGTCAAGCGGGCAGGTTGTTGGGCGGGCAGCCGTCACAAGTTGCAAGATTTCATCTGGAGAGAGAGGGGAGGAAGAGGTCAAAGCATAGGGTAGGGCAATGTGAGCAGGACCAGCGGTGTCGTTTGACTTAACAAACGAGGATCGGATGTCGTCAACCTTCTTTTCAAAATGGTTGACGAAGTCATCCGCAGAGAGGGAGGAGGGGGGAGGGGGGGGGGGGATTCAGGAGGGAGGAGAAGGTGGCAAAGAGCTTCCTAGGGTTAGAGGCAGATGCTTGGAATTTAGAGTGGTAGAAAGTGGCTTTAGTAGGAGAGAGAGAGCGAAGGTTGCGACGGCGAAATACCTTCTGAGTAGGGGCAGAGTGAGTAGTGTTGGAGGAGAGCGAGAGGGAAAAGGATACAATGTAGTGGTCGGAGACTTGGAGGGGAGTTGCAGTGAGATTAGTAGAAGAACAGCATCTAGTAAAGATGAGGTCAAGCGTATTGCCTGCCTTGTGAGTAGGGGGGGACAGTGAGAGGGTGAGGTCAAAAGAGGAGAGGAGGGGAAAGAAGGAGGCAGAGAGAAATGAGTCAAAGGTAGATGTAGGGAGGTTAAAGTCACCCAGAACTGTGAGGGGTGAGCCATCCTCAGGAAAGGAACTTATCAAGGCGTCAAGCTCATTGATGAACTCTCCAAGGGAACCTGGAGGGTGATAAATGATAAGGATGTTAAGCTTGAATGGGCTGGTGACTGTGACAGCATGGAATTCAAAGGAGGAGATAGACAGATGGGTCAGGGGAGAAAGAGAGAATGTCCACTTGGGAGAGATGAGGATTCCAGTGCCACCACCCCGCTGACCAGATTCTCTCGGGGTATGCGAGAACACGTGGACAGACGAGGAGAGAGCAGTAGGAGTAGCGGTGTTTTCTGTGGTAATCCATGTTTCCATCAGCGCCAAGAAGTCGAGGGACTGGAGGGTAGCATAGGCTGAGATGAACTCTGCCTTGTTGGCCGCAGACCGGCAGTTCCAGAGGCTTCCGGAGACCTGGAACTCCACGTGGGTCGTGCGCGCTGGGACCACCACGTTAGAGTGGCAGTGGCCACGCGGTGTGAAGCGTTTGTGTGGCCTGTGCAGAGAGGAGAGAACAGGGATAGACAGACACATAGTTGACAGGCTACAGGAGAGGCTACGCTAATGCAAAGGAGATTGGAATGAAAATTGACTAAACAACTGGGGAAGCGAGAGAGCAGGGCCTCCCTCACTAACTATTCACTGAAACACTCAAATATAACTTTTCCAACTTCCACTTTAGAAATTATAATTGATGTAAACTACAGTGGTTCAATGTTTCCAGGAATAGGCTTAAACTTAGTTTATTTAGCTAGATAACTTGGTACAGTATTCTTCCGTGAAACCCACCCAGTGCACCGTATCCTATGACGCCGTAGCTAACTAGCGTGCTAGCATCCAATAACACACGGTTAGCACCAATACTTGGTTACAACAAACTACCAATGGATCATTCGTGTCCGTGTCTAGTTCCTTTCATAACGCTCTCATCTTCTTCGCCCGTGTAGTGAGGACATGTATGTTTTGCATGAGATATGGGCAATACAGTGACTTCAGCACCCGTATCTACAAAAAAATCTACTGCAAAGTTGTTAAACATCATGTTCACATATATCCCATCCGATTTCATATGTACACCAGCTGAGATGGAACGTAAGAGGGGGTCTATTAGTTTTCCTCCACAGCATCCAGCAAACTCGGTTGCTGAGCCGGAGAGTTTCTTACATTTCTGTATCAGCATTGTGTCGTTGGGGCTGTTGTCCTGTTTCCATTTTCCCTTAGCCTGTTATGGCTAGGGGGCAGTATTTTCACGGCTGGATAAAAAACGTACCCGATTTAATCTGGTTACTACTCCTGCCCAGTAACTAGAATATGCATATAATTATTGGCTTTGGATGGAAAACACTCCAAAGTTTCTAAAACTGTTTGAATGGTGTCTGTGAGTATAACAGAACTCAAATGGCAGGTCAAAACCTGAGAGATTCCTTTACAGGAAGTGGCCTGTCTGACCATTTCTTGAACTTCTTTGCCATCTCTATCTTTTACAAAGGATCTCTGCTCTAACGTGACACTTCCTACGTCTTCCATGGGCGCTCAGAGCCCGGGAAAAACCTGAATGTCGTCATCCCAGCCCCAGGCTGAAACACATTATCGCCTTTCTCAAGTGGCCGATCAAGGGACTGTGGGCTTAGGCGCGTGCCCTGGCTGCCCCAGTCTTTGTGATTTTTCCTCTGTTTGCCGAAAAGGAGATTCCCGGTCGGAATATTATCGCTTTTTTACGAGATAAATTACATAAAAATTGATTTTAAACAGCGGTTGACATGCTTCGAAGTACGGTAATGGAATATTTCGATTTTTTTTATCACGAATTGCGCCATGCGCGCGACCCTGATTTACCATTTCGGATAGTTTCTGGAACGCACGAACAAAACGCCGCTATTCGGATATAACGATGGATTATTTGGGACCAAACCAACATTTGTTATTGAAGTAGCAGTCCTGGGAGTGCATTCTGACGAAGACAACAAAAGGTAATAACATTTTTGTTATAGTAAATCTGATTTTGGTGAAGGCTAAACTTGCCGGGGGTCTAAATAGCTAGCCCGTGATGGCTGGGCTATGTACTTAGAATATTGCAAAATGTGCTTTCACCAAAAAGCTATTTTAAAATCGAACATATCGAGTGCATAGAGGAGTTCTGTATCTATAATTCTTAAAATGATTGCTATGCTTTTTGTGAACGTTTATCGTGAGTAATTTAGTAAATTGTTAGTAAATTCCCCGGAAGTTTGCGGGGGGTATGCTAGTTCTGAACGTCACATGCTAATGTAAAAAGCTGTTTCTTGATATAAATATGAACTTGATTGAACAAAACATGCATGTATTGTATAACATAATGTCCTAGGTGTGTCATCTGATGAAGATCATCAAAGGTTAGTGCTGCATTTAGCTGTCTTCTGGGTTTTTGTGACATTATATGCTAGCTTGAAAAATGGGTGTCTGATTATTTCTGGCTGGTACTCTGCTGACATAATCTAATGTTTTGCTTTCGCTGTAAAGCCTTTTTGAAATCGGACATTGTGGTTAGATAAAGGAGAGTCTTGTCTTTAAAATGCTGTGAAATAGTCATATGTTTGAAAAATTGAAGTTTTTGTATTTTTGAGGAATTTGTCATTCGCGCCACGCCTATCATTGGATATTGGAGCAGGTGTTCCGCTAGCGGAACGTCTAGATGTAAGAGGTTAAGGGCTAGGCGTCCCGCTAGCGGGACAACTTCCGGTGAAACTGGAGGGCGCACAATTCAAATAAATAATCATAAAAATGATGGATATTAAACATTTAGGTACATACAAGTGTTTTATATCGGTTGAAAGCTTAAATTATTGTTAATCTCACTGCACTGTCCGATTTACAGTAGCCATTACAGCAAAAGCATGCCATGCGATTGTTTGAGGACATGCCCCACAACAAAATATTTTTCCACGGGCACAGGTTTCATAAATTCACAAATAGCGATTAAATATTCACTTACTTTTCGGAAATCTTCCTCTGATTTGTCATCCAAAGGGTCCCAGCTATAATATGTAGTGTAGTTTTGTTAGATACAATCCTTCTTTATATCCCAAAAAGTAAGTTAAGTTGGTGCCATCGATTTGAGTAATCCACTCGTTCAACATGCAGAGAATTGAATCCGAAAATCTACAGCTAAACTTTGTTAAAACAAGTCAAAATACATTTCTATTGACTCCTCAGATACCCTAAAATGTAATCAAACTATAATATTTCTTACGGAAAGAAGTATGTTCAATAGGAAACTGATTTTTAGCAGGTCTACAGCTAAACTTTGTTAAAACAAGTCAAAATAAATTTCTATTGACTCCTCAGATACCCTAAAATGTAATCAAACTATAATATTTCTTACGGAAAGAAGTATGTTCAATAGGAAACTGATTTTTAGCAGGTGCGTCTTCATTGCACGCCCAAATACACATTTCCAAGACTGTGTCCTTCTACTAAAACTCATATTTCTTATTCGTTTTGGAAGTTACAAGCCTGAATCCTTGAACATAGACTGCTGACACCCTGTGGAAGCCATAGGATTTGCATCCTGGGAGCTAGAATTCAGTATGCCTCTATACTTTCCATTGTAAGAGCATGGGCTCTCTCAAAAAAAAATTCATGTAAGGTTTTTCTTTTGATTTTCTCCTACCATATCTATTGTGTTATAGTCTCCTACATTATTTTAACATTTCTACAAACTTCAAAGTGTTTTCTTTCCAACGGTACCAATTATACGCATATCCTGGCTTCAGGTCCTGAGCAACAGGCAGTTTACTTTGGGCACGTCAGTCAGGCAGAAATTGAGAAAAAGAGACCCTAGCCCTAAGAAGTAAACGGACCCTTCTCCTCCTGGCCACTTTCTTTTCCAACATTCTCGTTGCCAGTGACCAGAAATCCTGCAATAATGACATACAGACAAATAATGTTGTTGGTTTCACTCGGAACCTGCACTACTCTAATACCCACGTCTCGTGAATGCTTAAAAGTTTTCGACCATTAATCCAACTGTTTTGGAGATGCTGATTTATGTGTGATTACTGTCACTATAAGTTTGTCTTTACTCCCTTTTACAGCCTGTGTTCTGGTCGGCCTAAGACATTATTTGTCACTGCTGTCAGAATCTGTTGACTCAAAGACAAGCAGTGCTGACCAGATGCTTGAAACCTGATCTGCCTTGCACAACTCAGTGTGAGGATAGCTAAATTGGAGAACAGAGAAGCCACAGGTGGGGGTCACGTCTGACTTTTTCACCCGTGTCTCCAGCTCTACTTTGAAATGGTTCAAGACAGTGAATTTAAAATCTGTTTCATGTTCACATCCGGAAGAGCTGTACCATCCTTTTCCAGAGTGGTTTTCTCACTTAACAATAACATTACCTTAATGTCAAAAGTTGTTTAATATATATCTCTATGTTTATACAGTGGCTTGCGAAAGTATTCACGCCCATGGCATCTTTCCTATTTTGTTGCCTTACAACCTGGAATTAACATGGATATGTTGGGGGTTTGTAATCATTTGATTAACACAACATTCCTACCACTTTGAAGATGCAAAATATTTTTTATTGTGAAACAAACAAAAAATAAGACAAAAAAACTGAAAACTTGAGTGTGTATAACTCTTCACCCACCCAAAGTCAATACTTTGTAGAGCCACCTTTTGCAGCAATTACAGCTGCAAGTCTCTTGGGGTACATCTCTATAAGCTTGGCACATCCACTGGGATTTCTTCCCATTCTTCAAGGTAAAACTGCTCCAGCTCCTTCAAGTTGGATGGGTTCCGCTGGTGTACATCGATCTTTAAGTCATACCACAGATTCTCAATTGGATTGAGGTCTGGGCTTTGACTAAGTCATTCCAAGACATTTAAATGTTTCCCCTTAAACCACTCAAGTGTTGCTTTAGAAGTATGCATAGGGTCATTGTCCTGCTGGAAGGTGAACCTCCATCCCAGTCTCAAATCTCTGGAAGACTGAAACAGGTTTCCCTCAAGAATTTCCCTGTATTTAATGCCATCCATCTTTCCTTCAATTCTGACCAGTTTCCCAGTCCCTGCCAATGAAAAACATCTCCACAGCATGATGCTGCCACCACCATGCTTCACTGTGGGGATGGTGTTCTCAGGGTGATGAGAGGTGTTGGGTTTTCGCCAGACATAGCGTTTTCCTTGATGGACAAAAAGCTCAATTTTCTCATCTGACCAGAGTACCTTCTTCCATATGTTTGGGGAGTCTCCCACATGCCTTTTGGATAACACCAAACGTGTTTACTTATTTTTGTCTTTAAGCAATGGCTTTTTTTTCTGGCCACTCTTCCTTAAAACCCAGCTCTGTGGAGTGTACGGCTTAAAGTGATCCCATGGACAGATACTCCAATCTCTGCTGCGGAGCTTTGCAGCTCCTTCAGGGTTATATTTGGTCTCTTTGTTGCCTCTCTGATTAATGCCCTCCTTGCCTGGTCAGTGAGTTTTGGTGGATGGCCCTCTCTTGGCGGGTTTGTTGTGGTGCCATATTCTTTCCGTTTTTTAATAATGGATTTAATGGTGCTCCGTGGGATGTTAAAAGTTTCTGATATTTTTTTATAATCCAACCCTGATCTGTACTTCTCCACAACTTTGTCTCTGACCTGGAGAGCTCCTTGGTCTTCATGGTGCCGCTAGCTTGGTGATGCCCCTTGCTTAGTGGTGTTGCAGACTCTGGGGCCTTTCAGAACAGGTGTATATATACTGAGATCATGTGACACTTAAATAAAGTCCACCTGTGTGCAATCTTACTAATTATGTCACTTCTGTAGGTAATTGGTTGCACCAGATATTATTTAGGGCCTTCATCAGTTTTAATTGTATTTTTTTATTTTACTTTTTTTATTTCACTTCACCAATTTGGACTATTTTGTCCATTACATTAATTCCAAATAAAAATCAATTGAAATTACAGGTTGTATTGCAACAAAATAGGAAAAACGGCAAGGGGGATGAATACTATTGCAAGACACTGTATAGTTATTTAATCCCAATATATATATATATATATATATATATATATATTTTTTTTTTTATTACACCTTTTGAGGACTGAAAGCTCTTCTAGAACACAAATAGTTTTTGTAGGGCCTGGCTACCCATAACTTATGTTCACTCAAAGCTTGTTGAATACTTACAAGGATTACATTAACCACACGTGTAAAAATTGCTACTGCTAGCAACTCACTTCTATACAACAAGAAGGTTTCACCAAAAACAGAGGACTCCAACCTTTTAATAGAGTAAGGACTCCAACAATTTAATAGAGTAAGGACTCCAACCTTTAAATAGAGTAACAAAGGACTAAACTGTAATTTTACAAAGGACTTGAACACTTATACATCACAGATACATATCACTCATACATATCCTTTTAAAATGATATTGGTCTAGACTCATCCAGCAATTCTGCCATCAATCAGGAGATTAGGAGTTGACTCCCCAAAGTGGGTTACGCTCAGCCTTCTCTCTTTCTTCTGGATCAACACACAGTTGATACGTTTTCTTGTTGTTGTTCAGACCAATTAATCCGGGTCACGGCACCAAGTGTTAGCAATTTATGTTATTCTTCAATAAAAAAAAAATGCAAATCAGGGGGAGTAAAATAGCTTTATTCAGAGAGGACAAATCAAGATGTTATGCTGGGAGGTAGATGTTCAGATGTTCAGTCTCCCCTGTCCTCAGCTTTTCCCCACCGAACAAAGGAACAGGATGCCATTTATAACCCCCCAACCTAGCCTGGGGTTGACCAATCAGAAGTCCTTGCAGTACAACTTTGCCAATGGCCAAATAACAAATAATCTGCCTCCAACTCAATGTACAGACCAATGAAAACCTGGCACACGTAGCACACGTCGTTCTGAGTTCAGGAGTGACATTCCACAGATTCTGAACAGATGTTGAACTGAAACCCAACTCCTATTTACAATTTGCTATTGACCATTAATACTCTAGTTTTTAGTCCTCTCATCCTCTGTGTTGTGTATTTATCTTCAAAATATTCTTATACTAAAAACGCTGTCTGGGTGCTATTTGGATAAAATAAGCTGGGTATGATTTTTTTGTGAGGAATGTGTGACATTTCGAATATAATTCTAAAACTGAACCTTCTTGTCCTCTCTGTGGTATCCTCCCTTATTCCCTGACTATAAAACCACCCTATTCCCTCAGCTCAATGTTGCCTATTGTTCACTTACTAGTTTCATTGTCTTCTCGTCTCCTCCACAGCCACATCCAGCCTGTAAGTATCCCATTAATGATCAATGTTATGTTTCCAGCTATGTACTGTATCTGTCGCCTCCTTAGCTGTGACATGTTATTGGTCTTTGATTCCACTTGACATTGGTTCTCTCTGTCAGTAGATTCCTCTGACCATTGCATAGTTACAGGTATTAAAGAGACGAGGGAGGTTGTAAGAAAACAGTAAATTACTTGCATGTAAAAACTACTGTTAGGAGGGAACTAGACTTGAAATGGGCTGTGAGAAGTGTGCTCATTCTTCACTGTTTGAATTTTGGTAATTGTTTTTGGGGTTAAGAAAAAGCAATATGGAATGCTCCATATTCTCATTCTAACTACATCCTATGTCATTTCAGAATCATGTCCAGGAACTACATCTTCAAATATGATGAGATGCGTAAGGGAGACTACATGTGGTCCAATAACAAAGAGTGGAAGGCCTGCTTCCAGGTAAAGTATGTGTCTAGAACTTATATACAAAGCAGATTCTTAAAGTGTTCTTAGTCAGTGTAGATTTTCATGTTACAACATTCATTATCAACATTCAGGGGCCAAGCTCTGATCAATATAGCTCTACATTTCCATCTGTCTCCATAGGAGGATGGTAACTTTGTGATCTACGGCTGGAAGCCAATGTGGAACTCCGACATCACCTGCCAAAGAGATGCCCCCCGCCTGTACAGTGCAACTTTGTCATGTACAAGAGGGAGGACAAGGCCATGTGGCACACCAAAACTCAGGCCAACGTCTTCAAGATGTGCCGCATGTGGTTGAGGAACGACGGCAACCTGGGGATGGAGAAGGACGGAGAGGAGGTGTGGAACTCCGCCCAGAACAGGGGATCAAAGTGAAGCACTCTGTGGAGTAAAATAAACGTTATCAAATGTATCTGAAGTTTTGGTGTTCTATTCTTGTATCCATTATTGCTTTTTTATATTCAAGTCCTTGGACTTAAATGGTAAATATCATTCTGGGTATGAAAATCAGTATACAACTTACTATCATCTTTTTTTGCTAGTTTTAGAATGTAGATTTCCTTAGATTGAATGTTGCTTTGAAAATAGACCAATAGCCACACCAGAGAGAAAGGTTTTCTCCATCATGAAACACACTACCAGTTCGATCTGGGCTTGAACATAACTTTGAATCCACACCCATAGAGATTCTATAAATCATGAACCCTAGGATCCCTATTTTCAGTGCATCTGTTCAATTATATTTGGTCAATAAAACACACTGTCTTTTGTAGGCCAGTGAAAAGAAGTGCGCGATGCAAAACAGTATCAATTAGCACCGTATCTTAATGTGATCTCAGAGAACATTCAACCAACAACACAGCATTGTATCAATATATACACAAAGATGACACACATGCCACTGACTGAATACTCATGATGCCTTAGTTCAAGTGAACTGAACTCCCTTGATGCAAACAGCTGACTGACTCCCTTGATGCAAATCAGCTGACTGATATTTCTAAAACTTTCCACATACACATTCTTTGTACTGGGAACACATGTTCCTTGTACTGGGGAAATCCAAACCTCTTACAGACATATTTTTCACAGACAATATTTTCACTTCATATTGTCCGAGATAGTTCAATCATATCATGCACTTGCAGCTAAGGTTATTAGGGTAACATGCTTAACTCATAACTTAACAAGATATTGATATAAAGCTCAGTCATGCCACCTCATTTGACTGGCTTATGTATTTTCCTGACACACAGATGAAATAAAATCATGGCCATATATAGACTGGTTTACCTAACCTAAATCCAATATCTCACTCCAATAATTTCAATTGGGTCCATATGAGTTTTTCCTGACCAGACTCTGGGCCCTAGTTATAGCCTGTAACTAGGGTTAGAGTCAGGTCACATGGTCAGGGAAAATGTTGCCCATACTTGATGTCTTGTGAGACAAGATTAACTAGTCATCTCAAATGCAGAGAACTTGCCTATCAATTGTCACATTGAAAACAACATCCCTGTCCCAGACAACTGGTCAAGAAATGGAAGGCTAAGTAATATTTAACAGAGAGCTCTATATCTGAATGTAGGCATACATTTAAGATATACAATATACCACACCCTCATTCCATGAATTAAAATTGTACCTACCCATACCATCCCCCACTGTCACAGGACACCATCACCAACATACCACAAGGCAGCTCAACTTACCCTGCACTGGGTATGCTCAACTAACCCCATACCTGGGGTAAATTGTGCCAAGAGACCACTTTTTTGGACAAGCTATGTTTGGAAAACATATGTTTAAATGAATCTTTATCATTTCCAGGGTTACACAACCTTCTGAAATATATGTAGATATATTTGTTAGAAGGAATACTATATTTCCCTTGATGTAGTGATGCTAAATGTGTAACGGCTGTCGTAGAGAGGGGCCCAAGATGCAGCGTGGCACGTGTTCATGATTATTTATTTGAATCTAACAAACACTCGAACAAAAATAACAAAGGGAAACCAAAAGCGCACAGTTCTGTCAGGTACAGAAAACTAAACAGAAAACAACTACCCACAAACACAGGTGGAAAAAAAACCCTGCTTAAGTATGATCTCCAATTAGAGACAATGAGGACCAGCTGCCTCTAATTGGAGATCATCCCAACAAAAAAAACATAGAAAAAGAAAACTAGAACCTAAACATAGAAATACAAAACACCCCCTGTCACGCCCTGACCTACTCTATCATAGAAAATAACATCTTACAATGGTCAGGACGTGACAGAATGGCTCAACATACCCCCCTTTCCCCTACTATAGTTTACAACAGAATTCTATAGTAAACTGCAGTGTTTTTTTCATGTGGGGTCTTTTAAAGTGGTGCCTACAGTTGCGCTGAGCTCCACGCTGGGGTCTCTGTTGAGTAAGTTTGAGGGGTGAATGTAGCACATGTGGATGTGTGAAACTTACTCCTCAGCCTGAAATTTCCCCACTTGCGCTGACAAATAGCTAGCTTTTCATGTGGCGCGACTGGTAAGAGGCTTCGGGAGAGTGGTCAAGTGTGCTAGCAAAGCAGAGGTGCTGGGTTTGAGCCTTGGTGGGAGCCATATCAGGAGGAAGTGGTACTCGCTGAACAAGCAGCCTGATGGCCTTTACACCAGCATAATCCATCTATACTCTACATCATTTTATACATAAAGCTACTCAGGTCTACCGTAATTGAGTGAACATGGTGTCACATTTTGAAAACCTCTAAAACATACAGTGCAGTGAGTTAAAAGTTCACTCCACTAATAGATCTGTACAGTGGCTCTGTATTCACCAAGTTTATGGGCATCCTATGAATGAGGTCTTTCTTTTTAGTTATTTATTTAACCAGGCAAGTCAGTTAACAACAAATTCTTATTTACAATGACGGTGATGGGGGTCACCTTGGGGCCATGATAGGTTCTGCACCAAATGATTGATGTATTATAATAATTGATTATGCTTATGTTGTATTAATAGAAGGGGAAAGGCTATAAGACCCCTCCCCCACTACATTTATAGGGTCCTGGACCACAGATTAGCAACATATGCATTATGAGGTTTAATACTGGTCCACAGTTCTTTTCTAGTCTCTGCTTCTAATAAGAAACAGTCTGAGAGATGTGTGAGTTATTGCAGTTAAAACAGGGTGTCTGTGAGAAAGCGCCTCAAGGCTAAAAGAGATAGATAGACCCCTGCAGGGGAGTAAATAGATAAGAGACAAGTCAGACACACCACTGTAAGCCGTAAGGGAATGGAAAATTACTGCTGAGCCCTTAGAAAACACGGGACTATTGTTTTCTCCTGCAAGTTTGTATAACTGTATATGCATGGGCTTGGTCTCATAAGTAGAAGGTGTTGATGTAGGCAGTTACACCACTAGGGGTTGACTGCAAGTATATTAAAGCAACTTTGACCTGTTTTATTTTGCAGAACTTACTCTGAAACATACGTGCTGTGTTTCCGTTGTCAACTTCTGTCTGCAATTGCATTAATAAAGGTTTGATTGATTTACTTAAAGAAGATATTGTCTGATTGCTGATTTCACCAATAAGCCAATGATTGACAATGAACAAGGAACCTACCCCAACAACGACCTACCCCAGCCAAAACCTGGACGACGCTGGGCCAATTGTGTGCCGCCCTATGGGACTCCCAATCACGGCTGGTTGTGATACAGCCTGGAATTGATGCAGTGCCTTAGACCGCTGCGCCACTCGGGGGCCCTTATGTCACTCTGAGATGAATATCTGATCAACACAAGTCGAATCAGCATGTCCTTGTTTGCTGTGCCAGGTTTATGCCACTCAGACTATATTGTGTAATTCTGAGAAAGGTACAAACAAATTTTATCATCCTCCAGGTTACCATTTTGCACCTGAGTATTCATCACACATTGCCTTTCAGTGAGGAGGGATTGGACCAATGTGAAGCTTGGCATTATGGTTATAATTTTGTGAGGGGTCAGACTGGGAATTTAACCAGGAGGACTCCTACTCCATCGATAAGCACCATGGGATTTCTTTTTTAGACCATATGTAACAGGGTTGGTTATGTTTCCACTTGCCTCTAAAGAAATGTGTATTTAATGTTCAAGCATTCTTATTGGTTGGTTCAACTCTGATGACAATAAGATGTGTTGTGATTGGCCCCGCTTGCAGATAGGGGGAGATCGCGAACGTCAGGTCTTCCCAGTATGAAAATGTGATGCAAGAGGTAGGTGACGTTCTGAATACTGTTTTATATTTTATATTTTACAATGTGTACAAGTTTGCTGTACATTACTGATTTATACATGTGTGGGTATATGGTACCTGTTAGGGATTGAGGGGCTTTCTGGGATGTGCTTTGGCATATGATTGCTGTAAATAAGTGTTAGCTAGCATACACCGACGTAATGGTCACATAAGCCCACTGCTAACACAGTTGTCTTCATGCTACAGATTTTGCCATCGACAGCCATCAATATCGTTAAGCCCTGCACAACTAACGTGCTGTTTCCCATTTAACAACAGGTATTTACACATGTTATATTTTGTATTGTATTTTTGTATTTTGTTCACCCAGTATGAAAATGTGATGCAAGGGATTTTACCTTCGACAGCCATCAATATCGTTAAGCCCTGCACAACTAACGTCCCGTTTCCCATTTAACAGAAATAAATTATGCTCAACTGGGACCACTGGCTGATGTGATTTATTTGGACAAAACACAACGCAAGGAGAGTACGATTTACATCTGTCAGAACCTTGATTTAATATCACATCCAGAACGTACAGTAAGTTGTCCCTATAGCAACTATACCAAGGTAATGTGGTCATCATATACAGTACATAAGGTCTTTCCCCCAGCAGTTTCCCATCCAAGTACTGGGTGGTATACAGGGGTCAATGTTGAGAATTGGGTAATATTTTAGAAACGTTGATCAATGATATTATATTACATTTTACATTTTAGCCATTTAGCAGACGCTCTTATCCAGAGCGACTTACAAATTGGTGCATTCACCTATAATATCCAGTGGAACAACCACTTTACAATAGTGCATCTAAATCTTTTAAGGGGGGGGGTTCGAAGGATTACCTTATCCTAACCCAGGTATTCCTTGAAGAGGTGGGGTTTCAGGTGTCTCCGGAAGGTGGTGATTGACTCCGCTATATGATCTAAAAGCACAACCAAATTCCAATGGAAAATCAATGTCAGATGTTTTATTTCGTTTTATTCACGTAAATGGGTTATCACTGCGCTTTCAACCATTTAAAAGCACAACAAAGTTAAAATGGGAATACAATGTCAGATATGTTGTTTATTTATACAACTTAATGTGTCATCACTGTGCTTCATCTATTACCACAACTAAATGACCTTGATCGCAGTTGAGATTACGTTAAAGTACATGGTGCAAGTGGTCAATGCGGGTTGAGATTCTGACCAGATTGTAATAGCAATTGTGAAAATTTCCACAGACCTGCGACCCTGAAGATGCACACTTTCTATGATTATAAAACCACATTTATTGTTACAGCAACCTCAAAATGTGTCAATGGATGGATGTGTAACTCATTTTAAGGTTGAATAAATACTTTTACATAAGTTTGTAAGATATCCTTAACATTAGGCTATTTACTGTCTTACAAAAGTAATTGAATTGTGTTTGGTTGTCAATGCAACCAAATATCAACATTTAAAGGAGATCTTCTGCTTGGATAGCTCCATCTGTGCCACTGAGGTCTGGCTTTAATTCCAGTTTGTCTGCAAATGTATAACTGATGTGTTGGATTCACGTCTCCATTTCAACCAAAGATCTAAGTAAAAGAATAGCACTAAATCAAATCAAACTTTAAATGCACTTTATTTACAGTTTGACTTGATTTAATCCTATTATTTAAATTTGGTTTTTGGTTGAGATGTGATTCCAACATATCATGATTACCTTGTAGATTCCATTTGAAATCAACAGTGGTGGGAAAAGTACCCAATTGTCATACTTGAGTAAAAGTAAAGATGCCTTCATAGAAAATGACTTAAGTGAAAGTCACCCAGTAAAATCCTACTTGAGTAAAATTCAAAAAGTATTTGGTTTTAGATATACTAATGTATCAAAAGTAAATGTAACTGCTAAAATATACTTAAGTATAAAAAGTAAACGCATAAATCATTACAAATTCCTTATATTAAGCAAACCAGACAGCACCATTTTCTTGTTTTTTAAATTTACGGATGGCCAGGGGCACGCTCCCACACAAACATCATTTACAAACGAAGCATGTGTTTAGTGAGTCCGTCAGATCAGAGGAAGTAAGGATGACCAGGGATGTTCTCTTGATAGGTGTGTGAATTAGACCATTTTCCTGTCCTGCTAAGCATTCATCATGTAATGAATACTTTTGGGTGTCAGGGAAAATGTATGGAGTAAAAAGTACATAATATTCTTTAGGAATGTAGTGAAGTAAAAGTATATAAATAGTAAAGTAGTACTTAAGTAGTATTTTTACTTAAGTACTTTACACCACTGGAAATCAACCAAAGCTTGAAACCAGGATAGCCCTATATGTATTGTCTATTTTTTGTTGAAGCTTGGGCTGAATTGAAACAATAGCTGTTGATGACTTAGCATCATTGATTATATATTACTGATAAAATATGGTTACATTTCATTTGATTTGTTGAAAGTACCCTTTGGAATGACTTCGATAGCAACAGTGAATCTATTAAGTGGAGATTTCGCAACAATTATTCTCACGATAGCACATTGGTAATAGTCAGTGACAAGTATCAAAGCTAAGCAGCATTGGGTTTGGCTAAAATCCTGAATGGATAGTTATAGATAGATCAACTCTCCAGTAGAAGCAGCTGCCCAGCCTATTATTTTTGTTTTCTTATAGTGGATATTACCTATACAAGGATTGTCTATGTTGAAAATTGGTTACTGTCAGACTGGGTGCGCAACTGGTCAACTGGAGTCAGGTGCAGGAGAGCAGAGATGAGTGAACAGGCACACTTTAATTGGCAGAAGCAAATCAGTCGGACGCAACAGCATCACAACACTCCAGTCAAAGGCAAAAGCGAATAGCGCACTATTCACACAAAAAATGTACAACAATACAATACCACGGGTTCAAAACAATACCCAGAAAAAAACAGCCTGCCGCGTCACACAATAAACGTAACGAACAATACCACACACAGACATGGGGGGAACAGAGGATAATATACATGTAGAGTGACGAGGGGATGTAAACCAGGTGTGCGGGAAAACAAGACAAAACAAATGGAAAATGAAAGGTGAAGCGGCGATGGCTAGAAGACCGGTGACGTCGACCGCCGAGTGCCGCCCGAACAAGGAGAGGAGCCGACTTCGGCGGGAGTCGTGACAGTTACCTTAATGACATTATCCTGCGATTGAAATTTTGCCCACAAAACAACAGTTGATGACTTTTTTCAAATCCAATGTATTTTCAAGGTAGATTCCACGTCACAATAAGTTGAGAAATTACTTTGAAACAACGTTGATTTAACTAGTTTGTGCCCAGCGGGTTGTTTTAAATCTCTGCTGAACTTCTAATTTCAGAGTCATGAGCAGAAACTACATGTCCAAGTATGATGAGATGCATAGGGAGACTACCTTATGTCCAACAACCACAAGTGGAAAGCTTGCTTCCAGGTATGTGTCTAGAACTTGAAAAATACTATGGGACTACTTGAAAGTGTTATTTTTGGAGTCCATAGAAGACTTCCCATGACCAGTTGTCTAAAGTACTAAAGTAAAAATACCAGAAAGTACTTACCAGAAAGTACTACTTATAGTTTTTCTTGGTATTTGTTCTTTACTATTTATATTTTTGCTACTTTTACTTTTACTTCACTACATTCCGAAAGATTTTTTTTTAAACATTTTACTCCTTACATTTTCCCTGACACCCAAAAGTACTCGTTACATTAAAACAGGAAAATTGTCCAGTTCACACAATTATCAAGAGAACATCCATGGTCATCCCTACTGCTTCTGATCTGGCAGACTCACTAATCACAAATGCTTCGTTTGTAACTTATGTCTGAGTTTTGGAGTGTGCACCTGGATATCTGTTAAAAAGAAAATATACTAGAAAATGGTGCCGTCTGGTTTGCTTAATATACAGAATTAGAAATTATTTATACTTTTACTTTTGATCTTAAGTATATTTAAAACCAAATACTTTAACTTTTACTCAAATATTATTTTGCTGGGTGACTTTCACTTTTAGTTGAGTCATTTTCTATTAAGATCTTTACTTTTCCTCAAGTATGACAATTGAGTACTTTTTCCACTAACTGCCCATGACTTTGGAACTGGAGAGTTAAATTAATGAAACTCTGACACCGCTGGCCAGCGCGACGCCTATCGCAAGACGACTGCAACTTTGTAATGTACAAGAAGGACAACAAGATGATATGGCAGACCAAGTGCCCGGCGTCTGGTGGCTGTGTAATGATGTGCCGCATGTGGCTGTGTAATGATGGCACCATGGTGGTGGAGAGGAGGTGTGGTCCTCTGCTCAGTCTAAGGGATTCAAGCAGTGAGCAGAGCACCTGCATCTCTACCGGGGATAAGTTCATGTTGATAATACCCACACTTTCCATCTGTGTTGTATGACTGTCTTCCTTGACCTATGTTCAATAAAGAGCATGGTAAAAATAAAAGATCTGTTGTCTTCTGATTGTATTTTTCTTGCATTATCCTGATCTATCTATCAATGAAAAGGAATAGGGGTAACATCATTCAGAACAACCAGAAATGATCATAGAATTTTGAAGTATCCTCTTGCCATGAATGTGAGGAGAAAACAATATGGCATCTATTGAGCACATTGGGGAATCTGAGAGCTGTGAACACATCAGAATCTGGCAGATAAGAATAATGAATAATTGTTTCAATGAGCAGATATTTTTAGCACAGTGCATAGCGCACAAAACAGTTGAATAGCTCTGTTGAAATGTAGAGGCTGAGGTTCATTCTGTTGGCAGCCCCTCCTCTTGGTTACCACAGGCCTCTCTGAAGTGCCATTCTTAACGAGCCAGACACATGGCTCGTCTAGACACCACATTGTCCCTGTCCTTTCTCGTGCCAAGAGTAGCCTAAATCTCATTAGCAATGGGAGGGGTTGGCAGAGTGCTGGCTCAAAGGCTCTCCTCACCTATTGTGCACCAAAAAAAAAGTGCAAGACTCTGTGATTATAGAGGTGAATGGGTTTATATCTGGGAATATTTATAAGACATGATTGGTCTTCTTGGTCTTCAACAAATGATCATTGGAAGACATCAAATGAGGTCAAGTGTTGTGGGGATACTTTTGGGCTTAATGTGAGTTAAATCGATCATGACTCAGTGCCTGTTGCCTACAGTAGATTAATCACTTTTTTTTTTATTGGATCTCTACATTTTTTTTTACAAAATTCTGCCAAAATGTCCACTAGATGGGGGACAACGCTTTTAATAGTGACACCTGTTTTCGTGATATGTCCAATTTCATCTGACGCACAGTTGTAGTAAGAGTTTTGGCTCCTGCCTGACTATTGTTCGTGTCACACCTTGATCTGTTTCACCTGTCTTTGTGCTTGTCTCCACCCCCCTCCAGGTGTCACCCATCTTCCCCATTATCCCCTGTGTAGTTCTACCTGTGTTCTCTGTTTGTCTGTTGCCAATTCATTTTATTTGTGAAACCTACCAGCGTTTGTTTCCCTGCTCCTGTCTGTTTCTTGCTCCTGTTTCCTAGTCCTTCCTGGTTTTGACCCTTCTGCCTGCCCTGACCCTGAGCCTGTCTGCTGTTCTATACCTTGTCCCACCTCACTGGATTATGGACCCCTGCCTTCCCTGACCCTGAGACTGCCTGCCAGTTCTAGACACTTTGCACCTTCTCTGGATAACTGACCCCTGCCTGCCTTTGACCTGTCGTTTGCCTGCCCCTGTATTAGAAATAAACATTTGTTTAGGCACTACAATGAACATTGTCCAGAGTGTGTCAAAGACTCTGTCCAGTTCTGGAAATAACTGCCCAGGCAAGCAGATTTACATCGATTAATTTTCCATTATTGTTTTTTTCTTTCTTCCCCTGAGCTTCTTATAAAGTCTGAAAGGACGAAGGATGAAACTACATTTCCAAAAGACAAACACACACTCTGGCCTACTTGGCTGTCAGAATCTCCCTTGTATAATTAGTGTCATGACCAAAGTTACAGCCATTTCCCATTTTCTATACTCAATGACAGCATGGCTTCGTTTGAGAGACATCTGATTTACTAAAAACCCATCATATGATGTGAATAAATTGTTTTTCTTCTTTGATCTCAAGTTCAATGGCAGGCAGATGCAGTTGGGAGGTTTTGAAGGAATCTATAGTGGATAGTGATCGCTATCCTATCATGTGTACTGTAGGATTGAGGGTGGTAGAATCAGTAGGAAATGGATTGAGGAGATTGATATTTGGGAAAGTGGAGTGGGGTCAGTTTCAGGAGTTGAGTGAACAGGAGCTGTCTCAGGTTGATCACAATTCAGATATAGAAACAGTGAATGATGGAGTAAGAGGAGCAATAGTAGGATAACACAGTCCCCTGGTAGAGTGAAGAGTGTAGAGAAGGAGTGAAGTGTAGGAACAGGGCATTCAGAATGTTGAAAAGGTCCCATAATTACCAGTTACCTGATTCAGTGTAAACAAGCACAAGCAGTAGTAAGAAGGATCATTAGGACAGCTAAGAGGGAGTATTGGTGCCGGTTCTGTGGAAACATAGCCAGGACCACTCCTGTGGGAGAGGACTGGGGGATAATTAAGAGGTTGAGTGGGGTTAAAAGAGATTGGGATCTCCCAGTGCCTAAAAGTGGGGAGATTGTTGCAGTGAGAGATATGGAGAAGGCAGATATGTTAGCACAGGCATTGTGAAGGTGCACAGCTCAAATAATCTGACAGAAGAGGGGCAGCATGGGAGAGAGAGGGTCAGAGGAGAACATCTGGGGGTCCTGGATCAGAGAGAGATGGTGGGGGATCCATTGAATGCCCCTTTTACGTTGGCTGAGATGAAGAGAGCATTAGCTAAAGCTGGGGTAACATTTCCTGGGAAGGATGAGATGTGTTACATCATGATGGCTCATCTCAGTGACACTGCAATGGGGAAAGTATTGGGCCTTTATAATAAGGTGTGGCAGGAAGGGAAACTGCCTGGAAGTTGAAGCAGGAGGTAGTGGTGCCAATACGGAAACCAGGGAAAGACCCTACTAGTCCTTCAAGCTATAGTCCGATAGCGTTGACATCTTACGTATGGAAAGGATGATAATGGAAAGGCTGACGTACTTTCTGGAGAGTAGAGGACTAATGTCACCAGATCAAAGTGGGTTCAGGAAAGGCAAGGGAAAGATGAATCCTGTACTGTGCCTTGAGTCAGTCATACAGAAGGCACAGGCAAATAAGGTAGCAGTTTTCTTTGATGTAGACAAGGCTTATGATATTTTTATTTTACCTTAATTTAACTAGGCAAGTCAGTTAAGAAAAAAATATTATTTTCAATGACGGCCTAGGAACAGTGGGTTAACTGCCTTGTTCAGCGGCAGAACGACAGATTTTTACCTTGTCAGCTCGGGGATTCAATCTTGCAACCTTTCGGTTACCAGTCCAACGCTCTAACAACTAGGCTACCTGCCGCCCCATGATGTGGAAGGAAGGCCTACTTATCAAGCTGGATAACATGGGGGTTGGAGGAATGTTTTTTTAACTGGATAAAGGATTATCTTTTTGGGCAATCAATACAAGTGAGGGTGGGGAGCTCTATGCCAGAAAGCTATGACGTAGATAATGGTACCCCCCAAGGAAGTGTCATCAGTCATTTGTTGTTCTCCATTGTGATTGACGATGTATTCTCCCAGGTAAGACCTGATATTGGGAGGTCATGGTTTGCAGATGATGGGGCACTGTGGAAGAGAGGGAGAAATATTACCCATACAGCCAGAAGAGTTCAAGAAGCGATTAGTGAAGTTGAGCAGTGGTCCATCAGGTGGGGCTTCAAGTTTTCTTTTTGTGCTTTTTTTCTAGAAGGAAGGTTGGGGTGGAAATATACCTGAAGCTGTATGGAAGGCGTCTGGAGGGGGGGGAGGGTTTAGGTTCCTGGGGGTCTGGTTTGACACTCAAATGACATGGGTGGAGCATATTAACAGAGTAGTTGAAAAAAGACAATATTGAATGTGATGCGTTGCTTGTCAGGAATGGAGTGGGAGGGCAGATATGAGAGGCGTTGTATACAGCACCAGTCAAAAGTTTGGACACCACTACTCATTCAAGGGTTTTTCTTTATTTTTACTATTTTCTACATTTTAGAATAATAGTGAAGACATCAAAACTATGAAACAACACATATGGAATCATATAGTAACCAAAAAAATGTCAAACAAATCAAAATATATAAATATTTGAGATTCTTCAAAGTTGCCACCCTTTGTCTTGATGACAGCTTTGCTCACTCTTGGCATTCTGTCAACCAGCTTCACCTGGAATGCTTTCCAACAGTCTTGAATGAGTTCCCACATATGCTGAGCACTTGTTGGCTGCTTTTCCTTCAATCTGCGGTCCAACTCATCCCAAACCATCTTAATTGTGTCGAGGTCGGGTGATTGTGGAGGCCAGGTCATCTGATGCAGCACTCCATCACTCCCCTTCTTGGTCAAATAGCCCTTACACAGGCTGAAGATGTGTTGGGTTGTTGTCCTGTTGAAAAACAAATGATAATCCCACTAAGTGCAAACCAGATGGGATGACGTATCGCTGTAGAATGCTGTGGTAGCCAGGCTGGTTAAGTGTGCCTTGAATTCTAAATAAAACCACAGACAGTTTCACCAGCAAAGCACCACCACACCGTCACACCTCCTCCACCATGCTTCACGGTGGGAACCACACATGTGGAGCTCATCCGTTCACCTACTCTGCGTCTCACAAAGACACGGCGGACAGATTTCCACCAGTCTAATGTCCATTGCTCATGTTTCTTGGCCCAAGCAAGTCTCTTCTTCTTATTGGTGTCCTTTAGTAGTGGTTTCTTTGCAGCAATTCGATTCACACAGTCTCCTCTGAACAGTTGATGTTGAGATGTTTCTGTTACTTGAACTCTGTGAAGCATTTATTTGGGCTGCAATTTCTGAGGCTAGTAAGTCTAATGAATTTATCATCTGCAGCAGAGGTAACTCTGAGTCTTCCGTTCCTGTGGCGGTCCTCATGAGCGACAGTTTCATCATAACGCTTGATGGTTTTTGCGACTGCACTTGAAGAAACTTTCAAAGTTCTTTAAATGTTCCGTATTGACTGACCTTCATGTCTTAAAGTAATGATGGACTGTTGTTTCTCTTTGCTTATTTGAGCTGTTCTTGCCATAATATGGACTTGGTCTTTTACCAAATAGTACCATCTTCTGTATACCACCTTTACCTTGTCACAACACAACTGATTGGCTCAAACGCATTAAGAGGTAAAGCAATTCCACCAATTAACTTTTAACAAGGCATACCTGTTAATTGAAATGCATTCCAGGTGACTACCTCATGAAGCTGGTTGAGAGAATGCCAAGAGTGTGCAAAGTTGTCATCAAGGCAAAGGGTGGCTACTTTGAAGAATCTCAAATATAAAATATATTTTGATTTGTTTAACACTTTTTTGGTTACTACATGATACCATATGTGTGATTTCATAGTTCTGATGTCTTCACTAGTATTCTACATTGTAGAAAATAGTAAAAATAAAGAAAAAACCTTGAATGAGTAGGTGTGTCCAAACTTTTGACTGGTACTGTATATAGCGCTGTTAATGTCATCACCGGTTTATGGAAGTTTAGGATATGGACCAGCAGCTCAGACATCTTTTTAAAAAAAGCTAGATGTAATCCAGGCCCTGAGAATATGTTGGGGAGCACTCAGGACCTACAGGGTAGAGTTGGTAGAGATGCCGTTAAAGTTAAGATGACAACAGCTAGCCATTGCATATTGGGTAAATCTACCAGGACATAAGGTTACACATCCTACAAAAAAGGTGCTCCTAGAGGGCTGGGAACATAAACTAAATCTGAATACAAGCATTGGGTGGATAGGCAATTGCATGGCGAGAGAGATGGGGTTGTTTGGGAGGGAGTTTAGCCCCTCTGTGGTTCTAGATCTAGGCTTGCTTGAGAGGGTAAGCGATGTTGCGGAAGGAGTAGATTCAGTTGTAAGTGAACATTTAAGAACACAATACTATGCTTTCTTGAATATATTCACAGATGGATCTAAGGACCTTAAAACAGGGAGGACAGGAGCAGCTTTTAGTGTTCCTGAATTTAAGGTGGCAGTGACAAAAAGAGCAACGGATCATTTATCTGTTTACACAATGAAGTTGTTGGGCATACTATTGGCTGCAGAGTGGGTGGAGGAGGTGAGGCCAGACAGAGTAGTCATCTGCTCTGACTCTTGTGCAGCACTGATGATCTTAAATAAATGTATGTCTCAGAGCAGACAGGATGTATTGTATGAGGTTTTGCAGTGCATGTATGGGGTGAAACAGATGGTGGTATTTATGATGTTCCTCTGGGTACCAGCTCATGTGGGAGTAGAGGGGAACGAGGATGTGGGTGTTATCGCCAAGCAGGCTCTTAAACATCCTAATGTTGAGATAGAATTGTCAATCAGTAAAGCAGAAGCCAGAGGGTTAATAAGAACAGTGGTTAAAAACAAATGGCAAGAGTTGTGGAACAGGGAGAGAAAGGGAAGACACCTGTAAGATCATTGTCAGGAGGCGATGGAGACAGTGGAACATGTTCTAATTCAGTGCCAGAAATATGTGAGGGAAAGAGAGCGATTGTTATTAGATTTGAGGAGTAATGGGGTTGAAAAGCCAGGATTAAGTGAACTCCCCGGGAAATCTTCGGAAGATGTAGTATTTAATTATGTATTTTATTTTCTTCGGGAGATTTGATTATTGGGGAGGATTTAGACCTTCACTGTCTGTGGTCCACACTCCAGTCCAGCTGGTGGCGATAATTCCACTTAAAGTTGGTTGCCAACCGCCATATAAAACTCACAGAAGAAGAAGCGAATTAACCAACAACAACAACAATGACGCATGGTGTTAGGAGATGTAAAAAAAGATATACTTTATACCGTCAACGGGAGAGATAATTAACGAAACAAAAGACAAAAAGAGGCAACGGAAAAACAACTTTTTTACTATCATTTTTTCCCCATACACATGATTTTGCTCTTCATCTGTGAATACGGATAGTAGGAGCAACATTTCGCAATCTATTTTGCATGCAGTTGAGCGCGCAAACTGGACTATAATATTTTTCCTCGGTTAACCTGTGAACACGACTGTTATATCATTTATTGAAGCTTTTTATTTTAACTGTATCAGGCGTACATTTTGAAGGTGTTTTATGAAACCTTTATTTTTGACTGCTACGGTTTACCCCTGTGCTCACAGCAAGATGTGTTGAGCTCTTTACTATAGCTGTGTCGTCGGGGATTGTAGACTGCATAGACATTTGCGCTACATTCGAGTGAAACCAACTGGGAAATACCAATAAACACGGAATACAATGACTATGTCTGTCCCGGAGAGCAATTCAGGGTCCGAGGGGAAGGAGGAGGAGAGTGAAGATGAGAGTGAAATCCTGGAGGAAAGCCCATGCGGTCGCTGGCAAAAGCGAAAAGAGCAGGTTGGTCTATCTATTTGGTTGCTCCTGTGGCAGTGATTCAACTTGTGGGATACACATATTGACAGTTATAGGGGAGACAAGAAAAACATCCTTCTGTTTGGAGCATGATTTCCTGGATCATGATTTCCTGGATCATGATTGCCTGATAGGCCTATAGTGTTCGTCGTAACGAATCTAATAATCCTTGGGGTTGGATGGTGATGCCAGTCAGATGGTGCCTTCCCGTCTGTACTCTGTAATGTAGCAGCAGGTGCAACCGATACATTCCATAGTAGTGGCAGGCAACTATATTCAGCAGCGGCCTTATTTTTTGTAGTAATGGACGGTCAGGGGCCAGAACATAGCCACAATGCCTAGTCTACTCCACCCATGCTGTACCAAGGATTTCCAGCACACAGCTTTAACCAACTACTGTAGGTATGTTGGTCTATTGTACTTTAAACAATGTGTATGCGGGTTGCTTAGGATTCAAACCTGGGTCAGTAGGTGCCCAACATAACACCTGGTGGCAGTGTGTTGGACACAGTCACTCTTATATAGAGGACTATAGAGCCTGTCTGCCTTCCTGATTTCTGTAACCGTTAGCTTACCTGTGTAATATTGACTTGTTTTGCAAACATGGTCCTGTTTTATTAATTGCTGTGCTGATCAATGGGCAGTTTATTAACTCCGTCAAATTAATATGTAGCTTAACATTCTATGTATTTGTATTTATTTTTTAGTAAAGATGGTGACGCTACAATAATACACATTTACTGTAGGCCATATCTAAAAATACATACAACCTAATGATCTATACACTGTATACATAACATTAGGAACACCTTTCTATGACAGACTGATCAGATGAATCGAGGTGAAGCTATGATCCCTTATTGATGTCACTTGTTAAATCCACTTCAATCAGTGTAGATGAAGGGGAGGAGACAGGTTAAATAAGTATTTTTAAGCCTTGAGACATGGATTGTGTATGTTTGCCATTCAGAGTGTGAATGGGCAAAACAAAATATTTAAGTGTCTTTGAATGGGGTATGGTAGCAGGTGCCAGGCACACCAGTTTGAGTGTGTTTCAGTGCTGCTGGTTTCCCGTGTGTATCAAGAATGGTCAACCATCCAAAGGACATCCAGCCAACTTGACACAACTGTGGGAAGCATTGGAGCCAACATGGGCCAGCATCCCTGGGGAACACTTTCGACACCGTGAAGAATCCATGTCCCGATGAATTGAGGCTGTTCTGAGGGCAAAAGGGGGTGCAACTCAATATTAGGAAGGTGTATCTAATGTTTTGTGTGTGTGTGTGTGTGTGTGTGTGTGTGTGTGTGTGTGTGTGTGTGTGTGTGTGTGTGTGTGTGTCTGTACACAAGTATACACATGCATAGAACAAAAATATGAATGCACATTTTTTTGGTACTTTTTACCCGTTCTTTCCCCCCTAATTTCGTGAAATCCAATTGGTAGTTAAAGTCTTGTCCCATCGCTGCAACTCTCATACGGATTTGGGAGAGGTGATGGTCGAGAGCCATGCATCCTCTGAAACACGACCCCGCCAAGCTGCACTGCTTCTTGACACTGATCGCTTAACCTGGGAGGCCAGCCGCACCAATGTGTCGGAGGAAACACTGTACAGCTGCCAACCGAAGTCAGCGTGCATGCGCCCGGCTGCCACAAGGAGTCGCTAGAGCGCGATGGGACAAGGACATCCCAGCCGGCCAAACCCTCCTCTAACCCGGGCGACGCTGGGCCAATTTATCAACCCTGGTATTTCTTTATACAACTTTTCAAATATACACAACCGGCAGTTTATGGTCTAGTTATCTGTATACTCACCACCACTGCACTGGGGATCAACGAACTCCAACCACCTGTTCTGCATGATTGGATCTTTTGCCAGGGCATGCAAACCATAGTTGGTCAATCCTTATAGGGCCGCGATCTTTTGCATTGAGGGCGATGAAACAATGGAGCCCCATTCAGCGACGGGAAGTGAATTAGAAGGGGCGATTTGCACTTGGAGTTTGGCAAAGGGGGGCATGATTTTTTAAGGACATAATTGTAATCCAAACCCAACCTTCATTTACTCGTTGTGACTTACTGATGTTCCAAACTCCGTTTTAGACAAGACTGACTTTATGAACAAAATGTGCTTATTTACACTTTGTAGTCAATTGACATTAGAATGAATGCTTCTGACTCATATTGATGCCCCACAGGCCTGTTTTTAAAAGGGATTAGTTGGTTTTAATGGCCTGTCTCTAGTTAAAGGTGCATTATACAACATTTCCACATGCAAAGCCTGATTAAAACAACATTTGCGACCAAAAGTCTGTCATTGGCAGTGCTATTGTAACCTCTAATTTGACCTCTGCCAAAAGGTTGGGGCCTTAATGGCACAGGTGGTGTGCTTGCTTAACTGCAAGGGTTGCTGGTTTAAACCCTGGTCTTCTAGCTGTTGCCCTCTAATAGCTCAAGTCAGTTTTGAATTAACTATAGTCAAAAATAATTGTCTGCTGTTTTTAGAAGATGAATAGGTCAATTGATTGTGACAGTCTTACATTGTAAAATATGACTCAATTCCCATTGAATGCAAAGTAAAAGAAAACTGTTTAAAGTCATTGACTTTTGAAGGTCGTATAACTCAGCAATAGAGACTGAACTAAGATATCCCCATGTACACTAGATCCACGTCTTTCTTGTGCCTTTTACATCTTGTTTCTAACCTAAAGCGTTCCGCGCCATTAGAAGAGTTGTTGACAAATATCCAACACATGGCCAAGTTATCCGTTTGGCACTGTTGGTCAGCACACATTTGGATTAAAATGTCCAGAAGACAGGAGGAGCGTACTAGAATGTATTATGGCTGTTAGAAACTGGTGAGTTTTTCTGATGCTAGCAAGCATGCATTTGCACACAGGATTCAGTGCAGAGGTGCTGTTTGTTTACATGTAACTTTAGATAGCAATTTGTTTTCTCAGCAGTTTGAGTTGTGTTCTGTCTGACAGTGAAATGTGGCTAGCTCTTACCATAGCTTGGACTACTGAGTAGCTAGCTGGCTAGTGTTGCAGAAGCCCATTGCATGCATTGTAAGGTAGCAGCGTGACAATTTGACCAAAGTGCAGTGTGTCCCACAAAAGTGTGTGTGTGTGTGTGTGTGTGTGTGTGTGTGTGTGTGTGTGTGTGTGTGTGTGTGTGTGTGTGTGTGTGTGTGCAATGAAAATTGGTGGTCAGCTAGCTAGAAGGGTGTCTTTAGTCGCAAAACTTACCGTTATTTTCCAGTCCATTTAATTGTTGAGCTCGAGGTGATTTCATCCTCTAACCGTTGGGGGAAAATGAGCTAACTAGCATTCAGCTGATTGGTGTTAGCTAGCTACAGAGGCTAGCTGCTGGACTTTGGGCAAGCAAGCTCATGTTAGCTAGCTACCTACGTAGTTAATGAAAATATCTGTTTGCATTCATGAATAACGCCATATAGCTAGCTAGCTAGCTACAGTAGCCTAGGTTTGTTTGCATACACTTATTATGCCTGGCGGCCTGGTGCAAACAGCTGTACTGTTGCGCAGCAACTGAGTTTCTAGTCCCGGTTTTAGAACTCTGAGCTCCGGCTAAAAAAAGATGTTAGCATTGTCAGAAATGCTACAAAAGGTAGCAAGCACATCGTTGGTTCTTAAGACAGAAATGAGCACTTGAGAGCAATACATTATAAGTGTAATCAAAACTGTTGCACCAACAAACTTATGCAGTCTGAAAGGTGGCAAGTCTAATGGTCACTTTATGGACGCTTTAATCTTGTTCTTATTCAACACGTAGATATTGAGCTAGGTTGGGGCAAGACATTTTCTTTTTTCTAATGTTAAGGACCCAGTATGTGGTTCTCGTTAACGGCCGGACTGCTCATGACAGAGGCAGGGAGTGTGTTGTGTACCTCCAATCAAGGGTATTTGTGAATTATCATCGACATTGGTGTCATATTGGCTTAGTTATGATGGTAGGGAGATTTTCATTGAACTTTGTGCATCAATCAATCCCCATTTATTTTAACCGGTGCGACAATAATCATTTGTGCACTGTGCACCTGCCAACTCTCCTGCAATTCAAAGTTCAATGCCAACTCTTTCAATTCCGGAAAAAACTTCAGAGCCAACAAGACAGCACACCTCTGTCTTACTAAATGTAGCCCATGTATCTGATGCTGTCTGGCCAAAAGAAGAGTAAACCCTTTTTGGCCAGACAGCATCAAATACATGGGCTACATATACATGTCCTCTGCCTCAACGACGATGGCAGTATTATCAGCAGTACCTGTCTTTTTACTAAAGAAATGCATTAACTTAGGACATTTTTCAGTTAAAATTAAATCTAGTTTATTTTTCCTTTTCTCTGCCCCGCTTTGAAAGCGCCTCACTGCTGCAACTTCAATAAAAGTCACGTTTCCAATCCTATCGCGTCGAAACAATGCATGGTAACTCTGTCAGGGTGGAATATTCCATTATTGTGAACCAGTCGGTGGGTGATTAATGACACTTCTTTCTACTATTATGAGAAACTTGGATCATATCATAACACATTTATTACACATCTATAAGCATTTCATGAATGTGGTTTAAAAGGTCCCAACCGCATTATTAAAGGTTAATGAAAAATATCCACAGCATATCTATAGCACATTGATGTCATGCTATGCAAGAGCTCATATTTAGATATCTTGATAGATGCATCATTATAATGACAGCGTAGTGTCATCATTATGGCTGTTCTCAAAAGTGTGCCTCTGCCATACAAGTGTTAGTAAATATGCCAAAAGGCCAAATGACATTTAGAAAATCATGCTGATATTAGCCCCATTCTCCCCACCGGCCGGTATAGGCCCGTGACTTACCTTATTCTTCTTCTCTCTGAGGTCAATGGTGTATGAAGATCACCACAGGGTTGAATCCTCAGGGTAAATCTTGTTGAATAAAATCGTGTAGTTGAGGGTCATCGACTCATTCGTAACTCATTAACAGCCCTCCTCCATATCACAATTAGGCCTAAGTTGGGTCTATGTATCTGAAGGGCTTACCGGGAAAAACTTTAAAAATGACTAATTTGAGGTAGAAAGTTAGAGCACACAACAACAAAGTAGAGATTGGTTTATTTTATCTCACTTTAATCCATTGGACAGGATGCGAACAGGTGACTTGACATTGAATATCCCTTTGAGCATGGTGAAGTTATTAATTACACTGGATGATGTATCTATACACCCAGTCACTACAAAGATGCAGGCGTTATTTCTAACTCAGTTGCCAGAGAGGAAGGAAACCCCTGAGGGATTTCACCATGGGGCCAATGTTACACAGTTACAGAGTTTAATGGCTGTGATAGAAGAAAGTGAGGATGGATCAACAACACTGTAGTTACTCCACAATACTAACCTAATTGACAAGGGTGAAAATAAGGAAGCCTGTACAGAATAAAAATATTCCAAAACATGCATCTTGTTTGCAACAAGGCACTAATGTAATACTGCAAAAAATGTGTCAAAGCAATTCACTTTTTGTCCTGAATACAAAGTGTTTGGTTTGGGGCAAATCCAATATAACACATTACTAAGTACCACTCTCTAGGGTTGGGCGGTAGCCAGATTTGCATATTGTCATACCATACTTCTCTCATCCTGGGATTTACAGTATTACGCAAAAAAAGCCCATTGGGTGTCTTACCAGAATGCTAACAAAAATAGCACAAGTAATAGCGAATTTCCATGGAGGCTGCTAGCTAAATATGCTAACTTAAATAAACAAATTGCGAAGACAGGTAATCCAGCTCATAAAGTTATACATATACAGGTAGGAGCTATCAAATGCCATTTTCTGTGAGTTTGGACATATACAAGCGAATGTAAATGAGAGACATTGTGCAAATGAACAAAGTTTTGATGCATGCTTGTCTGAAGGAAGAACAGTACTGGCTCTGGAGCAGCATGTATATACTCGCTTTGTCTGTGTGGAGTTTTGAGTTTGGCCTGCCTGCTCTGCTCAGAGAAGATGGTGGACGTGCACACCGGAGAAGATGGGGGAGGAGCAGACTGGCTGAGAACGGAGAGGAGAAAAAACGCAAGGAAATCAAAAGATGGCAGTGGCAGCTGTACAGATAACTCATCCAAAGAGCTTTGACTTCTCCAACACGGCAGAAGGTTAACACAATATGATGCCCCGTCACCTTATTATTTCAGCCACTTACTTAGATAACTAGCAAGTTAAACTTAGGGTTCACATTAATGCAGAATTTTTCGTGTTTCACACAGGAAATCTGCACAGAACTAAAATTCTTCTTATTGTAATTTCTGTTCAGCATCAGACAAATTCTGTGCTTCGTTTGCACTTCTCCACTCGGATGAGAATTTGCGAAGGGCTTTCTATCAGCAGACAGTGCTCTGACTGATGTGGAGCTACTTTTCTCCGGTGCTTTTATCAGTGTGCCAGCCTACTTTTCTCAGGTAAAATGCCGGATTAAACAAAACATTAGGAAATGTAACTAGCTACATTTTTTTATGACAAACATTGGAAATATGATGGCCATGCATTGTTTTTGCAAAAAAAATACCTTGCTTTTTCATTGTAAAATAATTTAGTTGTGTGGCAGGCAACCAAATAGCATTGCACTTCTGTTGTCATCTGATAAAAATGAAGCTACTTTCTGTTGAATGTGTTGCACTAATGTGTTTTCTGTGAAGGAAAACTATAGTTGCACGTCCCTGATCAGTTTATTGAAGCAGAAAAACACTGTTGACTCAATATAAAACGTGACCCCTGACAATACATAGCTGGACTCACCTGCTCCCGCTTTCTCCCGTCGTGCCATTTACAGACAAACCCGTGACTGGCTCAACTGTTATGGGGAATTACGGTATGCTTCATAATGTGAAATAATGTGACCGGTGAAATGAAGAATGCGATCTGCTTTATCTCCTAATGTATTGCACAATTTGACTGCAGGTATTTACTTAAAAAGTAGCTACAAATATAAACATTTTGTGAAAAACTTCAAAGAAATTGTTTTAGTGGTATTGACGTCATTGAAAAACTATCCTGTGGCTATTACAAAATACCCCGGTATATGGTATATACAGTTTACCACCCAAGCCTACCATTCTCCATATTTTTAAGCATAGTGGTGCCTGCATCATGTTATGGGTATGCTTGTAATCGTTAAGGACAGGGGATTTTTGCAGGATAAAAAAAAACCGGAATGGAGCTAAGCACAGACAAAATCCTAGAGGAAAACCTGGTTCAGTCTGCTTTCCACCAGACACTGGGAGATTAATTCACCTTTCAGCAGGACAATAACTTAAAACACAAAGCCAAATCTACAGAGGCTTACCAAGAATACAGTGAATGTTCCTGAGTGGCCGAGTTAGTTTTGACTTAAATCTGCTATAAAATCTATGGCAAGACCTGAAAATGGTTCAATAACAATGATCAACAACAAATTTGACAGAGTTTGACGAATTTTGAAAAGAATAATGGGTAACAAGGCTAGTGTGGAAATCTCTTAGAGACTTACTCAGAAAGACTGCCAAAGGTGATCCCAAAGGTGACTGCCAAAGGGGATTCTAACATGCATTGACAGGGGGTTGAATACTTCTTAGGGTTTCCCAAACTCAGTCCTGGGGCCCCCATGGGTGCATGTTTAGGCTTTAGCCCTAGCACTACATAGCTGATTCAAATAACCATCTCATCATCAAGCTTTGATTATTTGAATCAGCTTTGTAGTGCCTGGGCAAAAAACAAAACGTGCACCCCTTGGGGTCCCCAGGACCGAGTTTGGGAAACCACTACTTATATACTAAAGAAATTCATGTTTTACAAATGTTAGAATCTAAGAAGATAATAATGATAATATGGTTCAAGGTAAATGGCAAATTATAGCACAAAATAATACTAATAATAAGAGAAATGGTGTGTCTTGTTAATAGGGGTAAAGGTAAATATCTGTCGTTCTGCCCCTGAACAAGGCAGTAAACCCACTGTTCCCCAGTAGGCCGTCATTGTAAATAAGAATTTGTTCTTAACTGACCTGCCTAGTTAAATAAAGGTTAAATAAAATAAATAGTAAATGTCAAAATATTCAGGTGATATTTGGGTGTCTTTGAATCCAGAGGCACAACAACTCTACGCAACAACATTATAGAAACGAGGATAGTGAAAAATCAGAGTTTAGCCTCTTGGCATCCAGAGTGTCTAATGATTATTTTCTTACATTGTTGTGTCTCAATGCGCCAATAGGCTATAAATAAGAGCTAAGTGCAATGGTCAGGTCACTCTGAGGAAGATGTCAGCTTGACATCGAAATGTCAGTCGCCTATTCACATCCTGTACAATTGATTTATTTTCGCTCACTTTAATCCATCTCAGATTTTTTGTTGTTGAGTGCTCCAACTCCTTTCTACCTTGAATTAGTCCTTTTGGAAGATTTCTTGGTCAGTCCTCGTGATTTTAATCTTTTGTTATTGAACACTCCTCCTTTCACTTTGGTGGCTGAAGCATGAAGGCCCACCTGAACTCTGGTCTATGTATGAATTCTATGCACTCAAAGGAAAGTCATCTATTTTCCCATTCCTAAAGCATTTATAACTAAGCACTTAATGGTAATTATAGATCAGTGGCAGTTTGCATTTAAATGTAAATGTATGAATAACATTTTAAAAGGTCAATTTAATGTAATTTCTAATACCTTATTTACATAAGTATTCAGACCCTTTGCAATGAGACTCGAAATTCAGCTCAGGTGCTTCCTGTTTCCATTGATCATCCTTGAGATGTTTCTACAACTTGGTTGGAGTCCACCTGTGGTAAATTGATTGGACATGATTTGAAAATGCACACACATGTTTATATAAGGTGCATGTCAGAGCAAAGACCAAGCCATGAGATCGAAGGAATTGTCCGTAGAGCTCCGAGACAGGACCGTGTCGAGGCACAGATCGGGGTAAGGGTACCAAAACATTTCTGCAGCATTGAAGGTCCACAAGAACACAGTGGCCTCCAATATTCTTAAATGGAAGAAGTTTGGAACCACCAAGACTCTTCCTAGAGCTGGCTGCCCAGCAAAACTGTGCAATTGAGGGAGAAGGGCTTTGGTGAGGGAGGTGACCAAGAACGTGATGGTCACTCTGACAGAGCTCCAGAGTTCATCTGGAGATGGGAGAAACCTCCAGAAGGACCACCATCTCTGCAGCACTCCACCAATCCGGCCTTTATGGTAGAGTGGCCAGACGGAAGCCACTCCTCAGTAAAAGACACATGACAGGCTTCTTGGAGTTTGCCAAAAGCCACTCAGACTATGAGAAACAAGATTAAACCAAGATTAAACTCTTTGGCCTGAATGCCAAGCGTCACATCTGCAGTAAACCTGGCATCATCCCTACGGTGAAGCATGGTGGTGGCAGCATCATGCTGTGGGGATGTTTTTCAGTGGCAGGGACTGGGAGAATAGTTAGGATCGAGGGAAAGATGAACGGAGCAAAGTACCGAGAGATCCTTGATGAAAACCTGCTCCAGAGTGCTCAGGACCTCAGACTGGGGCGACGGTTCACCTTCCAACAGGACAATGACCCTAAGCACACAGCGAAGACCACGCCAGAGCCCGGCCTTGAACCCGATCGAACATCTCTGGAGAGACCTGAAAATAGCTGTGCAGTGACACTCCCCATCGAACCTGACAGCTTGAGAGGATCTGCAGAGAAGAATGGGAGAAACTCCCCAAGAAGACTCGAGGCTGTAATCGCTGCCAAAGGAGCTTCAACAAAGTACTGAGTAAAGGGTCTGAATACTTATGTAAATGTGATATTTCAGTTTTTTATTTTTAATACATTTGCAAAAAAACTGTTTCTGTTTAATCATTATGGAGTATTGTGTGTAGATTGATGGGGAACAATTAAATACATTTTAAAATAAGGCTGTAACATAACAAAATGTGGAAAAAGTGAAAGGGTCTGAATACTTTCCGAATGCACTGTAAATAAGGCATCTTTTTTTATTTGGAATAAATTTGCAACAATTTCAAAAACCTGTTTTTGCTTTGTCATTCTTTGGTATTGTGTGTACATTGATGAGGAATTGTTTTATTTAATCTATTTTATAATAAGGCTGGAACATAACGAAATGTGGAATAAAATTTGTCTTACTTTCCAAATGCACTGTGGAGGGCAAGACTGCACAGCCTCCCATAATTGTATGGTCCTGTGAGGGGCCAAGTGCTTATATGTACAGTTGAGGTCGGAAGTTTACATACACCTTAGCCAAATACATTTTAAACTCAGTTTCACAATTCCTGACATTTAATCATAGTAAAAATGCCCTGTCTTAGGTCAGTTAGGATCACCACTTTATTTTAAGAATGTGAAATGTCAGAATAATAGTAGAGAGAGATTTCAGCTTTTATTTCTTTCATCACATTCCCAGTAGGTCAGAAGTTTACATACACTCAATTAGTATTTGGTAGCATTGCCTGTAAATGGTTAACTTGGCCCATTCCTCCTGACAGAGCTGGTGTAACTGAGTCAGGTTTGTAGGCCTCATTGCTCGCACATGCTTTTTCAGTTCTGCCCACAAATTTCTATAGGATTGAGGTTAGGGCTTTGTGATGGCCACTCCAATACCTTGACTTTGTTGTCCTTAAGCCATTTTGCCACATCTTTGGAAATATGGTTGGGGTCATTGTCCATTTGGAAGACCCCATTTGCGACCAAGCTTTAACTTCCTGACTGATGTGTTGAGATGTTTCTTCAATATATCCACATAATTTTCCTACCTCCATGATGCCATCTATTTTGTGAAGTGCACCAGTCCCTCCTGCAGCAAAGCACCCCCACAACATGATGCTGCCACCTCTGTGCTTCACGGTTGGGATGGTGTTCTTCGGCTTGCAAGCCTCCCCCTTTTTCCTCCAAACATAACAATGGTCATTATGGCCAAACAGTTATATTTTTGTTTCATTAGACCAGAGGACATTTCTCCAAAAAGTACGATCTTTGTCCCCATGTGCAGTTGCAAACTGTAGTCTGGCATTTTTATGGTGGTTTTGGAGCAGTGGCTTCTTCCTTGCTGAGCGGCCTTTCAGGTTATGTCGATATAGGACTCGTTTTACTGTGGATAAAGATACTTTGTACCTGTGTCCTCCAGCATGTTCACAAGGTTCTTTGCTGTTGTTCTGTGATTGATTTGCACTTTTCGCACTGAGTTTGAAGGTTGGCCTTGAAATACATCCACAGGTACACCTCCAATTGACTCAAATTATGTCAATTAGCCTATAAGAAGCTTCTAAAGCCATGAGATAATTTTCTGGAATTTTCCAAGCTGTTTAAAGGCACAATCAACTTAATGTATGTAAACTTCTGACCCACTGGAATTGTGATAGTGATATAATCTCTCTGTAAACAATTGTTGGAAAAATGCAATTTCTACACCCATTTATATTTGGCTTAATTAGACTAAGCTTAATGATTGTTAGCCTAATGATATTTAATCACCATTCATACATGGAACAATAATTTTTTCTTCGACGTACTGACTCCTATGCGTGGTGCGCAGGCCACGTAGCCTTTTTCTATGCGCACTGAAGCGTGCGCAATTACGCACAACCAGAATGACACAGACACACTCCGACATAAGCCATTTGCTTTTGTTTGGACTGCAGAGAATTACATGTGATATCAGTGTGTAATCACTTCCGGGTGACAGCCCTGTGTTCTTCTGGCTGCTATCTTTGCTATTTTAGCTAAATGTCAGTCATGAAAAACAAAAAGTTTAACTAAATGTTACAATTTTTTGTTGTTGTTTTTTTTGTCTATTCGAGAGATCCCCCAGGAAGTGACGTCCTGTGTAGCCAAAATAGAAAGAAATTCATGTTGTTTCTGGATCTTAATTTGTCCTGTTGGTAAAGGTTTGTAATATGCAAAAGTGCAATTTAATTCTTATAGTGAGATAGATAACATTGTTAACTAAATGTTTTATGGTTGTATTAGCATTTATGATGATTTTGTAATGTTTATTGACTTAGTTGGACAACGTATTGACATTGCCAGGGACTTAGCTAGCTGTTTGCTAGCTAGCTAGCTAACTACATTAAGGAATAAGAGGGAAATGCTAGCTTCCTTTACCACCCTGTGTTAGTAATTTTTACTCTGAAATGGGGAATTGAATTTGAATTCTTTGATTTGTTAAGTCTATTCAAGAATAGTCAAACATAAAAATGTTAATAGTAGGATTCTTTGGCGATGTCCATTGTTTTTTGTTCTACGTCTGGAGAAGGTTAATATAATGTTCATATTTCCTTTAACATTCTGTGTTGTCTATTCTTTTTGATAAGTGTGGCATGTTTATAAATGCTTTATACATTCTGTATGAATGGTAAAATTGGAATGACAGTACATTGACTGTGTATAATTCATACCTAGACCTTTTAATGTTAACCGTAAACGCTTTATGAATGGGAAAATACAGAAGGTTGGACTTTAGTTTGACTGCATATAATTCATACGTACACTGTAGACCCTTCATGTGTGTGTTATAGACCACTTCATGTGTGTGTTATAGACCATTAACTTAATTGTGATGTGGAGGAAGGCTGTTAATGAGTTACAAAAGAGTTACCCTCAACTACGTGATTTGATCTGTAAAATTTACCTTGAGGAGTCAACCCTGTGGTGATCTTCATGCACTGTTGACCTCAGTGAGATGGTAAGTCGGGGGTCTATACCGGCCGGTATGGGAAATGGGATTGTGAAGTCTATATATCAGCATCATTTTCTAAACGTGGTTTGGCCTTTAGGCATAATCATTATCACTGGTATGGCAGAAGGACACTTTTGAGAACAGCCATAATTATTTTAATGATGCATAAACTATTAAGATACCGAAATATGAGCTCTCGCATAGCATTACATGAATGTGCTATGGATATATTTCATTAACCTTTAATAATGGATATACGACCTGTTGTAAGACATTCATGATGCTTAAATGCTTATAGATGTGTAATGAATGAGTTATGAATATGTAGTCAAAGGAAATCCTTATCTATAGGGTATTGATATGAAATATATGTATGTTAAGAAATCATTGATCTATGTTAGGTTCTAAATAAACTAACAGAAAACTAGGAAAAGCTCAAACCAAGTTTATTCACCCAATGGGTCAAACAGCTGAAAAGACAAAGACCTGTTTCCACCAGCACATATATTTATACCCCCTTTAGGTGAAGTCTCCTCCTTTTCTCTAAACACTACATCTTTGTTGCTAGGCAGGAAATTAAGTGATGTGGGTAATAAACTGTTCCTTCTCCCTTCATGTGACCTGACCTGACCTCGGCCCCCATTCCTCACTAATCCACAGCTATCCACCCTTATCAGTGACCTGACCTCAGCCCCCATTCCTCACTAATCCACAGCTATCCACCCTTATCAGTGACTGTAACCATTTAATTGCCTTTTCCCTTACTTAGTAACTCTCCAAGCCCATGGCTCATATCCACCCTTAATTGACCCCACCATATACATTCCTCCTACATATAACCATTAACTTCTGGTGTAGCAAGTATTTCAAATGACAACCCAACATCTATTATAAATTATTATTCTGCTGAATGGATTAATACATTTTTTGGAAGCCTTTTTGGAAAAAAATATGGCCTCATTAACCAGGGCACAGTAGCCAGGCAAACCCCCCCCCCATCCCTCCTCGTTTCCTTTGCAACTTTGAAGCTTCCCACAGATTTTGCTGCTGCTGAATCAACCTGCTGAAGCAAGACAGAGTGAGGCCCCTTGATGACACATCATCAACGAGCCAGCTCACGAGGCCCCTTGATGATGTGAGGCCTGATGCAATTGCCTCCTCTGCCTAATGGTGCAATTGATGCAATTGCCTCATCCGCCTAATCCGCTACTGCCCGTTGCCTCCACTGTGCTTCGCACAATTGCCTGACCTCCCTCCCGCTCTCAGTCACAGGGTACTTCACATGACAGACACGTTTGGCTAACAACACACCACAGCCCACCATTTCTCCCAGTGTTTTTCCACTCATTGATTACTGTCATTTCCATGTAAAAAATATCCTTGAGCAGCAATATGCGAAGTTCATAGGAGCATGTCAGATGAAAGCTAAGTCAACATTTTTTTTTAATTAAGCCATATATAAATCTTTCTAATATTTTCCATCCTAAAAATGAGGAATAAGCAAGGGCTTTGAATGTTTGTCAAGGGATGGAAAAGGGGTCTAGAAAACATCTACCATAAAAAGTCTTAAAAGGTATTAGAAATACACATAAACACTAATATTAAGACCCCTGCCAACTAATATGCCTTCTGTAAGTTTAAGAAACATTGTCTTGTGCCTTAATTCCGTTACCACAAATCCACATCTTTAAGATATTTTCTAATTTCTATCCTTCATGAGGGAGGATAATGAAAGTTCACAAAAGTAACAAGTAAAGATGGACCTATCAATTTGTTATAGTGTTTGACTGATATCAATTTTTAAGTGATTAAAACGCAAAATTCTGTTACCAAATCGTTAACAGAATTTCAGAAAAATGGATGAGGAAAATCATAGTAGTCACAAACCACAGTTGAGTCACCTGTTATTGTCCTCCATTCCAGTGGCATACTGTTATGTTCAGTTGAAATCTGTTTTCTTTCTGTTGTCTGGTGGTCAAAGAAATAGTCTGAAAAGTCTGGACAACCTCGCGCTCTCTCTCTTTCATTAATTTAGTTCATTTCATTTTGGTCCGGTCCCGACCAGCCTTGATTTCAACGTCCACAGACGTCTGGACCGGCCTTTATTTTGCCCAAACATTGACATAAACTTTGAGCACCTCTATCTTCTGAATGTTTTGGCATTTTCGGTCGAAAAAGTCACTTTCTGACCAATTCTACCATGGGCAAATATCTATGGAATGTTTTGTTCAACTCAAAAGGCGTGCGGTCAAAAATGTATTTAATTCAAATGGAACAACCCTTAAGAGACATTGTCATAATGTTGCAGGCAGAGAGACTCTATTGAGGTAATATTTTTACCCATTTTGGTTTTTCCCCCACCTGGTTTTCGCTTTTGTGTGTCATGTTTATATGAGCAATTTCTCTCTTACATTTTTGCTGTCAATTTCTACATCAGTGCCAACCCCTAGAGGTAGTCACTAGCCTGGTCCCAGAACTGTCTGTTATCTTACCAACCAATTCATTGTCATTTATTGTCATGCTAAACATGACAATTCCATAAGAAGTTAGCAAGCTAGCAGAAACAGACTGGTACCCAACTTGGCAGCTTGATTTCAAAGCTTTGTGGTACTCTGTCTACATGGGGCAATCATAGTGTCTGATTTGGGTGTTTGTGCAGCCCTTACATGAGGACAGCCAGATGGACCTCAGAAACATGGCGAAGGTCATCACAGAATCCTATCCCTTTTCAAGATAAAACATGTTCTTATCATCACATTTGAAAGGAGTTTACATTCCAGAAGCCTATGTCAAAAGTAGTGCAAGGGGTGCCATTTATGGATGCAGACAAGGCATTTCATTGCACCATGGAGGTTAAATGAGCTCACGGACAATGGCGGAGTAACTCTACTCTACCTGGACCTGTAAGTGTGGGACCTTTTACTTGTGGCCTAGCTGGGGAGATTATCACCTGCAGCCCAAAGCCCCTTCACCACTGAACCCCAGGGGGGGCTGGAGAGCGAGATGGAAGGAAGTGGGATTTTTGCCCAAATAATCCCTACTAGAGAGAGACATTGTCCATCATCCCATGCTTGCATTAATCCTCCCTAGAGAGAGACAGATTGTCAGTCATCCCATGCTTCCATTATTACATCAATGGTAGCAGTGAAGATGGGACTGCAGTGATGGAAGGACCCAGTGGATTGTCTCAATGTACATTTCTGACTGTTGAGGGACTGTGTAAGAATGATGATTGACAAGGACTAATATATTTGCATAGTTTTGTACAGGTGTCACTGCTCACTGTTGCAGGTCTTTGTTTTGAGACAGAGGGGGGAATAGGTGCCAACATTGTGCACCAACAGCTTTATGCAAATGACTTATTAGAAGGTGCATGCTTGACATGCCTGTCATGGAGAAGGTTGATGTCTCTTAAAAACTAGTATTGTCAGCAACATCTTTAGCTGTGCTTTACAGTTATCGTACCATACAGTAGGCCTACATGATATTACAGTACTGTACATGGATCACATTCATGTGGTAACTGTGATTGACACGTCCTCAAGCAACCAATTATCCTAATGGCCACCAAACCCTCAGCTCAGTCTGAGCCACATGCGTAGCTGGCCCTTGTAAACCCATGTCATGTCCCAGCTGGCTTGCTTTAAGGGATCTCTCTAATGACCACCACTTCCTAATGATCCAACACAGCCCGCTCGACTTTGTCGCCTGGACAGGGCAACAGCTGCTCTACGTGGAATGACAGCCACTCCGATGTCCCCTGGAGGGACACAACCCGGGGTTCCACCTGTTCACATGGCTGCATGTCGTCTAACGCAGCAGAGGGCCGATGGCTTTCTCTCTTGTCAACCCTGTCATGTCTTAAATAGACACTCGCTGTTATGCAAAAGCACATAACAGAAATGAATCCCCCCTTATCTCATATTCAGAGCCCACTTGATTGTTATTTTTCCAGGTTGTTAAACTGGAAGAATATTTAATCAGATTGAATTCCATGTACACTTTCAGGGATTGTCTGTTGGATTATCTTTCGTCTGACATGAGTTGAGGAACACATGGATTTCAGACAAAATGAAAAGCAATCGGGGCAATTCCACAGTAACGGAGTGATGCTGAGACTCAGATTTTCACTTTAAAATGTATGCCAAACTAAAATAAAGGATTGCAAAGTTAAACAAACCATGCACCTCTATGCACAAGGACTACTTTGAACAATTTCCACTGAACATTTTACAAAAACACATTTACTTGAAGAGCGGTACAGATAGATGCAAAGTTTGTGCTGTTGGTGATCATCCTGTTACCAAACTTTGCATCTGCACTCAAGGGCATCATGCCCTTAGGGGGCACAGGGGCACGTACCCCCTCAGATTTGTATTTATTTTTCTGTAATACTACTAGCCACCTATCAATTTTATAAAGTTGGCTTTAGTTAGACTTTAGAAAAGCAAGCAATAACTAAATCCCACTGGGCACAGACATTAGTTCATTGTCTAGTTTTGATTTACATTTGGTTGAGTTGTCAACTAACGTGAATTCAACATGAATTCAACATAACAAAAAATCACCATGTCCTTACAGTGATGACTTTTTGTAAATCCAATCAGTTTTTCAGATTGATTCAATGTCATCACATTGATTTGTTGAAATGATGTGGATACAACATTGATTCAATACGTTTTTGCTCAGTGGGATGTACTGAATAAGGCTCACATTCCTTTGTCTTTTACCCAGATTTTTGCAGAGAAACGTGTTTAAGTTCTTTAGTCAGTCAGGAGGATACAGACAGCCTTTAATTTTTTTTTTTTTACATAGAATTAAGCATAATGACTAGGAAAAAGCTGTTTCAGTTGTTTGAACATTTTTTAATTCTCCAACCACCCCCCAGCTATCCTCATGTACTTTGTGCACCCTCAGATTGTTCAAGTAAATGTTTTTTTTTTTTTAATTGTTTAAAAGTTGTCCTTGTGCATAGAGTTGTAAGGTTTATTTAACTTTGCAGTCATTGGTTTTTGTTTGGCATACATTTTAAATGAAACAATCTGAGTCTTTGCATCACTCTGTTACTGTGGAAATGGCCAACATCAATATAAAATGCTGAAATTATAGGCCTAATGCTCCAGAATTGCTTGCATACATCTAGCTGGTTAGCCCTATTGGATACAATTCTAAAAGAGGACCTCTTACTTAATGAAGATATAGAGTAGGACTACAGTTAAACCTGATCCATCATAACAACCCACTGAGCCAACATACATTACTGAAAGTGTAGCTCGTCTGGCTACCGTTACCACAAGGCCTGTTAGTTCGTCTTTGCTGGGCTGACCAAATTCAGATTCTTATCTGTGTCGACAGGAGGTTTTCTCATCTAGAATGATGGCCGCTTTACATGTAGTGATATAATGCCTTCCCCCTTCGAGCGCATCGGGAGATTTCTGAATGAATGGTTTCATGCCGCTGTGGCAGACAGACGGTGTCCTGTATCAGTGAAAAGCAAAGGAGTTCAGATGGCAGGGAATCTCGCCTTGAGCAACCTGCACAGTGTACCCCTCAATTGATGCTCCACAGTCCACATAGAAGGCATACTTTACAAAAGCAAAAATGTATTGACAAAAGATTATACCAAACATTCAGATTTTTTCTGGGCATTTTATTTAAAAGGAAGCTCCGTACTGAAGTTTGTGTGTTCAATGTGTTAACCATTCTCTTTCTCTACCAATGTAATTGACCTTTGTAGTGTGTGAGGACATGTTTTATGACCCTCCTTTTATGGTTCTGTCAGACATGAGTAGTTCATAAAACCTTGTTGCCACAGAAATTCGTTTCTCTCAGAGAACAGCTTTTTGTCACAAATGTTAATGAAACTACAGGTGTGTTTGCCTTTGAGCAAACATACAGAAGATATGCTGAAATGCACATTCATACTCCAGCAAACACAATGGTGTTAATAAACGCTAAAAAAAGCATTAACAAAATAACTGACATTGGTGATCATTCTTGCTAAGTGGCCTATTACTGTCTTATGCTGAAACAAGCTGCTATCCAAACCATGGCCAGTCAGTGTCTACAATAGGCTGTCAGCCTGTCACACAGCACAACACATGGCGTTTCCAGGCCTCCTGGCCTGGCCTTGGCCAAGAATATTGTCTGTCAGGTGCACTAGTGTGGCTAGATCCCGTTGCCAGGACACGGTGTGACTCCATATCCCTCAGTGTCATAGGGCTGAGATCTGAACGAGGCAGGAGCTCCGTCAAAACAAACAACAGACCAGATGGTGTCCAACACAACCTCTTAGAGTCTGTCATTAACAGGGGTGGTGTTCCTCTTATTTGAGAAATGCAGCAGATTTTTTGCTGTTCTTTAAACTGGTTTGACTTGTAATGTTTGATATATTGCATACTATATGGTCCACTGATGGATAGCTCTTTTGTGCTAGTGTAATATCTGAACCGATTTAGGCCTAGGACTATATTCCCCTGGTAGGTCATGAGCATGGACGTTATGGTCACAGAGGAGTTAATTATGCTATTGACCACATGGCCCTATGGAACTTGTGACCTATTTCTGAAATGTGAGAGCGTTCATTGACGAGACCCTTTGGGGTCACTGTATACAGAACGGTATCTGGCAGTGTTTTCCTCAACAGTCATGCGAAATGGGCCACCTGAGTCTTGTCGCGCTCCCTTCGACAGGGGAGCTGGCATGAAAATAAATCCTTGGCTGTGTCTAAACTTGACAGTTTATGCAGCTTTAAGTATTCTGATCATAGAGTTTTGAACATGGAATTCCGAACAGGTCATGGGTCTACACCTACATTTAAATGTCTACCGTGTCCACAGGGTGTCTGGATTCCATTTTGCTGCGCTATATTCAAATGCCAGTATGCATTCTACAAACGGTGGAATAGGCAAAATATCATAACAAAACAACAATAACTAGCAAACTTTTGTAGCTAACCTCTAGCTAGCCAGCAAGCTAGCAAGCAACACTAAAGGGATTAGCATAACTCTAGCCAAGCAAAAAATAGCTTTTATAAATGTTAGCTAGCTGGCTAGCATTTATGAGTTGAGCAAACACGTTCTTAACACGCTAGTAACGTATTTCCTCCAACGTTATAATGAAAAGGTGCCTCTCGGTCCCAAAACACACGTTTTCTGGAGACTTGTGGGAGTGCTGATGACGTCGCCCATTGTATGCGCTTTCGGTAGCCTGATTTGCATCCAGACTGAGGAGAAATCCGCACACAGTGCATCCCTGACCACCTTACTGAAGTGGTGAGCCAGATCTGAACACAATCAGACCACAAAGTGACTTTTGTGTGTCTACACCTGTTTTTTCAATGCTACCTTCATATTCTGATTGCATAAGTCACATGTACAGTGCATTCGGAAAGTACTCAGACACCTTTTCCCCACATTTTGTTACGTTAAAGCCTTATTCTAAAATGGATAAAAAAAATACTCAATGTACACACATTACTGTACCCCATAATGACAAAGCAAAAACAGTTTTTTAGACAATTTTGTAAATGTATTACAAATAAAAAACTGAAATAGCTTAGTATTCAGACCCCTTGCTATGAGACTCAAAGTTGAGCTCCGGTGCGTCCTGTTTCCATTGATCATCCTTGACATTTCTACAACTTGATTGGAGTCCACCTGTGGAAAATTAAATTGATTGGACATGATTTGGAAAGGCACACACCTGTATATAAGGTCCCACAGTTGACAGTGTATGTCAGAGCAAAAACCAAGCCATGAGGTCAAAGGAATTGTCCGTAGAGCTCCGAGGCAGGATTGTTTCGAGGCACAGATCTGGAGAAGGGTACCAAAAGATTTCTGCAGCATTGGAGGTCCCCAAGAACACAGTGGCCTCCATCAGTCATAAATGGAAGACGTTTAGAACCACCAAGACTCTTCATAGAGCTGGCCGCCTGGCCAAACTGACTAATCGGGGGAGAAGGGCCTTGGTCAGGAAGGTGACCAAGAACCCAATAGTTCCTCTGTGGAGAGGGGAGAAACTTCCAGAAGGACAACCATCTCTGCAGCACTCCACCAATCGGGCATTTATGGTAAAGTGGCCAGACAGAAGCCACTCCTCAGTAAAAGGCACATGCCAGTCCACTTGGAGTTTGCCAAAAAGCACCTAAAGGACTCTCAGACCATGAGAAACAAGATTTTCTGGTCTGATGAAACCAAGATTGAACTATTTGGCCTGAATGCCAAGCGTTGCGTCTGGAGGAAACCTGGCACCATCTCTACGGTGAAGCATGGTGGTGGCAGCATCATGCTGTGGGGATGTTTTTCAGAATCGGGGACTGGGAGACTAGTCAGTATCGAAGGAAAGTTGAACGGCGCAAAGTATAGCGAGATCCTTGATGAAAACCTGCTCCAGACCGCAGACTGGGGCAAAGGTGCACCTTCCAACAGGACAACGACCCAAAGCACACAGCCAAGACAATGCAGGAGTGGCTTCAGGACAAGTCTCTGAATGTCCTTGAGTGGCCCAGCCAGAACCTGGCCTTGAACCTGATCGAACATCTCTGGAGAGACCTGAAAATAGCTGTGCAGCGACGCTCCCCATCCAACCTGACAGAGCTTGAGAGGATCTGCAGAGAAGAATGGGAGAAACTCTCCAAATACAGGTGTGCCAAGCTTGTAACGTCATACCCGAGAAGACTCAAGGCTGTAATCGCTGCCAAAGTTGCTTCAACAAAGTACTGAGGTAAAGGGCCTGAATACTTATGTAAATGTGTTTCTGCTTTGTCATGGGGTATTGTGTATACATTGAGTATTTAAAAAAAAAAATCAATTTTAGAATAAGGCTTTAACGTAACAAAATGTGGAAAAAGTCAAGGTGTCTGAATACTTTCCCGAATGCACTGTAAGTGTCAAGCGTAGACACGACCCTTTAGGGATAGGTGACATGCCGCAACAATTCTGCAAGGTTCCTCCGTAGATGTCATTGTTGTCGAAATCCCATGACTTCCCTGCGACCTTGGATCCATGTCACAGTGTCACTTGGCAGTTTGAGGGTGCCACCGGTGGGTAATTCGTTTGAGTGGTGAAATGTTGATGTTAGCCCTGTTTTGTTATGTTGATTGATTAATATTCTTCCGATCACTTCCTTCATTCCGATAAGTTAACTTTGAGTAGGGATAAATCTAGAAAGTGCATATTATTACTGACAGAGCCATTAAGATTTGCATAATTTAAAAGTACAAAGGTCCAATGATGTCACCATCAATGTTCCCTGTAAACTGTGCGCCCGCGCACAGTAGCCCGAGACTGCCGCACAGCTCCCCCCCAGCCCAAGGAGAGAAGCACAAGATTGAACTTCGATCAACTTTCTAGAGTTTTCCCTGTTAGTTAACAGTATCAACGTTTCCCTTTACTGTGGGAATTGTGATCGAATCAACGCAATATTAGTTACTTTCAATGCAACATACCAAAAGAAAATGTAACTATGCAGGAGATTTTGTTAAAGGCAGAACGCATCAGAGTACAATTCTATTGTGCAGGACTCAGCCCATATGTGAGTGGATTTGAGCCGGTTGGGTTGGAAATCCAGCTCAGAGCGGTGTGCAAGCTCCTGTCCTTTCGTCCCACTCCATGTCCTTTCCTACCACTCTGCTAAAAAATAGGGGAAAAAACTGCTACTCCAAATTCGCCCCATTCATTAAAATCACAATTTAACCAACACACATCTATTTTTGTGACTACCTGGACCTACCATTTAGTTTTGAAGTATTGAAACCAAACCATATGGATTTGAATGAAAAGTATTTGAATAAACATGAAAAGGTGAATGTAAGAAGCGAACATCATTTCAAATAGGCTACATGTCATATTAAACAGCATATAGATCAGGAGCCAGACAGGATATAAGGATATAGCTTACAAATAAATACTTTGTGAACCATTTGCGAGTGCGACACAATAGGCTGGTAGGGACATAGACCTCAGCTTTATACCACATTTAATTGTATTAAATCATTATAGTCTATAAATTGCGCATATAGGCTGTGACAATAGGAAACCACTCACCCAGAGGCGGCGCTCCTAGTGGCCGGAGACTTTAATGCAGGGAAACTTAAATCAGTTCTACCAAATCTCTATCAACATGTTAAATGTGCAACCAGGGGGAAAATAATTCTAGATCACCTGTACTTCACACACAGAGACGCGTACAAAGCTCTCCCTCGCCCTCCATTTGGTAAATCCGACCACAACTCTAACCTCCTGATTCCTGCTTACAAGCAAAAATGAAAGCAGGAAGCACCAGTGACTCAGTCTATAAAAAAGTGGTCAGATGAAGCAGATGCTAAACTACAGGACTGTTTTGCTATCACAGACTGGAACATGTTCCGGGATTCTTCCGATGACATTGAGGAAGACACCGCATCAGTCAAGCATTGCTAAGAGCTGCTGGCAAACGCAGTAAAGTTTGAATGAATGCTTACGAGCCTGCTGCTGCCTACCACCGCTCAGTCAGACTGCTCTATCAAATATAAAATCATAGACTTAATTATAATATAATAACACACAGAAATACGAGCCTTTGGTCATTAATATGGTCAAATCCAGAAACGATCATTTCAAAAACAAAACGTTTATTCTTTCAGTGAAATACGGAACCGTTCCGGGTGGCAACCCTAATTCTAAATATTGCTGTTACATTGCATAACCTTCAATGTTAGGTCATAATTATGTACAATTCTGGCAAATTAGTTCGCAACGAGCCATACGGCCCAAACTGTTGCATATACCCTGACTCTGCGTGCAATGAACACAAGAGAGGTGACACAATTTCCATAGTTAATATTGCCGGCCAACATGAATTTATTTTAACTAAATATGCAGGTTTTAAAAAATGTACTTGTGTGTATTGATTTTAAGAAAGGCATTAACGTTTATGGTTAGGTACATTCGTGCAACTATTGTGCTTTTTTCGTGAACGCGCTTTTCTTAAATCATCACCCGTTTGGCAAAGAAGGCTGTGATTCGATGATAAATTAACAGACACCGCATTGATTATTTGCAATGCAGGACACGTTAGATAAACTAGTAATATCATCAACCATGTGTAGTTAACTAGTGATTATGTGAAGATTGATTGTTTTTTATAAGATAAGTTTAATGCTAGCTAGCAACTTACCTTGGCTCCTTGCTGCACTCGCGTAACAGGTGGTCAACCTGCCACGCAGTTTCCTCATGGAATGCAATGTAATCGGCATCAAAAAATGCAGATTACCGATTGTTATGAAAACTTGAAAATCGGCCCTATTTAATCGGCTATGGCGATTAATCGGGCGACCTCTAGTCTGTGGACTTTTCCATGTGAGTATTAAAGTCACCAAAAATTAGAATATTATCTGCCATGACAACAAGGTCCGATAGGAATTCATGGAACTCAGTGAGGAACGCTGTATATGGCCCAGGAGGCCTGTAAACAGTAGCTATAAAAAGTGAGTGAGTAGCTGCATAGATTTCATGACTAGAAGCTCAAAAGACGAAAACGCAGTCTTTTTTTTTTTTGTAAAATTGAAATTTGCTGTTGTAAATGTTAGCAACACCTCCGCCTTTGTGTGATGCGCGGGGGATATGGTCACTAGTGTAACCAGGAGGAGAGGCCTCATTTTAACACAGTAAATTCATCAGACTTAACCTGTTATGGCTAGGGGGCAGTATTTTCACGGACGGATAAAAAATGTACCCGATTTAATCTGATTAGTACTCCTGCCCAGAAACTAGAATATGCATATAATTATTAGCTTTGGATAGAAAACACTCCAACGTTTCTAAAACTGTTTGAATGGTGTCTGTGAGTATAACAGAACTCATTTGGCAGGCCAAAATCTGAGAAGATTCTGTACAGGAAGTACCCTGTCTGACCATTTCTTGGCGTTGTTGATTATCTCTATCAATTACAGGGGATCTCTGCTCTTACGTGACACTTTCTACGGCTCACATGGACTCTCAGAAGGCGGCAAAATGCTGAATCGTGGCTTTGCAGGCTCTGGTTGAAACAAAGTAGCGCGTTTGGGTAGTGGCTGGTTACAGTACTGTGAGACTCAGGCTCGTGCCCGCGTCGACCGAAAGCTTTGTTTACTTTCCTCTGTTGAGCTAAACGGAGATTCCCGGTCGGAATATTATCGCTTTTTTACGAGAAAAATGGCTTAAAAATGGATTTTAAACAGCGGTTGACATGCTTCGAAGTACGGTAATGGAATATTTAGAAATCTTTTGTCACGAATTGCGCCATGCTCGCGACCCTGATTTACCATTTCGGATAGTGTCTGGAACGCACGAACAAAACGCCGCTATTCGGATATAACGATGGATTATTTTGGACCAAACCAACATTTGTTATTGAAGTAGCAGTCCTGGGAGTGCATTCTGACGAAGACAACAAAGGTAATGAAACTTTTGTAATAGTAAATCGGAGTTTGATCAGGGCTAAACTTGGTCGGTGTCTAAATGGCTAGCCGTGATGGCTGGGCTATCTACTGAGAATATTGAAAAATGTGCTTTCACCGAAAAGCTATTTTAAAATCGGACATATCGAGTGCATAGAGGAGTTCTGTATCTATAATTCTTAAAATAATTTGTTTTTTGTGAACGTTTATCGTGAGTAATTTAGTAAATTCACCGGATGTTTGCGGGGGGTATGCTAGTTCTGAACGTCACATGCTAATGTTTTTGATATAAATATGAACTTGATTGAACAAAACATGCATGCATTGTATAACATAATGTCCTAGGGTTGTCATCTGATGAAGATCATCAAAGGTTAGTGCTGCATTTAGCTGTGGTTTTGTTTTTTGTGACATTATATGCTAGCTTGAAAAATGGGTGTCTGATTATTTCTGGCTGGGTACTCTGCTGACATAATCTAATGTTTTGCTTTCGCTGTAAAGCCTTTTTGAAATCGGACAGTGTGGTTAGATTAACGAGAGTCTTGTCTTTAAAATGCTGTAAAATAGTCATATGTTTGAAAAATTGAAGTTTTCGGATTTTAGAGGAATTTGTCATTCGCGCCACGCCCATCATTGGATATTGGAGCAGGTGTTCCGCTAGCGTGTTTCAGCATGTTTCAGTCAGGCCAATGAAATCAAGATTATGATCAGTGATTAGTTCATTGACTATAACTGCCTTTGAAGTGAGTAGCCCTATTTTGAGATGTGAGGTATCACGATCTCTTTCAATAATGGCAGGAATGGAGGAGGTCTTTATTCAAGTGAGATTGCTAAGGCGAACACTGCCATGTTTAGTTTTGCCCAACCTAGGTCGAGGCACAGACACGGTCTCAATGGGGATAGCTGAGCTGACTAGACTGACTGTGCTAGTGGCAGACTCCACTAAGCTGGCAGGCTGGCTAACAGCCTGCTGCCTGGCCTGCACCCTATCTCATTGTGGGGCTAGGGGAGTTAAAGCCCTGTCTATGTTCGTAGATAAGAGGAGCGCACCCCTCCAGCTAGGATGGAGTCCGTCACTCCTCAACAGGCCAGGCTTGGTCCTGTTTATGGGTGAGTCCCAGAAAGAGGGCCAATTATCTACAAATTCTATCTTTTGGGATGGGCAGAAAAGTTTTCAACCAGCGATTGAGTTGTGAGACTCTGCTGTAGAGCTCATCACTCCCCCTAACTGGGAGGGGGCCAGAGACAATATTACTCGATGCCGACACATCTTTCTAGCTGATTTCCACGCTGAAGCTATGTTGCGCTTGGTGACCTCTGACTGTTTCATCCTAACGTTGTTGGTGCCGACGTGGATAACAATATCCCTAACTCTCTACACTCTCCAGTTTTAGCCTTAGCCAGCACCATCTTCAGATTAGCCTTAACGTCGGTAGCCCTGCCCCCTGGTAAACCGTGTATGATCGCTGGATGATTTTTTAAAAGTCTAATACTGCGGGTAATGGAGTTGCCAATTACTAGTGTGTTCAATTTGTCAGAGCTAATGGTGGGAAGCTTCGGCGTCTCAGACCCCGTAACGGGAGGAGAGACCAGAGAAGGTTCGGCTTCTGACTCCGACTCATTGCATAATGGGGAGAACCGGTTGAACGTTTCTGTCGGCTGAATGAGCGACACCGGGTGAGCATTCCTACAGCATTTCCTTCCAGAAGCCATGAGAAAGTTGTCCGGCTGTGGGGACTGATCGAGGGGATTTATATTACTATCTGTAGTTATTGGTGGCACAGACGCTGTTTCATCCTTTCCTACACTTAAATTACCCTTGCCTAACGATTGCGTCTGAAGCTGGGCTTGCAGCACGGCTTTCTCCGCTATAAGGCGATCATTCTCCTGTATATTATGAGTAAAGCGACTGCAATTAGAAGGCATCATGTTAATGTTACTACTTAGCTTCGGCTGGTGTAGGTCGTGTAGAACCATGTCCAGATAAAGCGTCTGGGGTGAAAAAGTGATACAATGGTAGCTAAGACGGGGAGAAGTCTCTCTATAATAAAGTCCTGCTCTACCACCTTAAAATCACTATCAACAAGGCAGATCCTACAGGCTCTACTTTTGCTGCACCTGGACTACTGTTCAGTCGTGTGGTCAGGTGCCACACAGAGGGACTTACAAAAATTGCAATTGGCTCAGAACAGGGAAGCACGGCTGGCCATTGGCTGTACACAGAGAGCAAACATTAATAACATGCATGTCAATTTCTCCTGGCTCAAAGTAGAGGAGAGTGACTTCATCACTATTTGTATTTGTGAGAAGTATTGACGGCAGGTAGCCTAGTGGTTAGAGCGTTGGACTAGTAACCGAAAAGTTGCAAGATCGAATCCCTGAGCTGACAAGGTAAAAATCTGTCATTCTGCTCCTGAACAAGGCAGTTAACCCACTGTTCCTAGGCCATCATTGAAAATAAGAATTTGTTCTTAGATGATTTGCCTAGTTAAATAAAGGTAAAATAAAAATATTGACATGTTGAAAGCACTGAGCTGTATGTTTAAACGACTAGCACACAGCTCAGACCCTCATGCATACCCCACAAGACATGCCACCAGAGGTCTCTTTACAGTCCTCAAGTCCAGAACAGACTATGGGAGGCGCACAGTACTACATAGAGCCATGACTTCATGGAACTCTATTCCACATCCGGGTGGTCCACATTGTCCCGAAATAAAGTGAAATAAACACAGCTCCTGTAGCGTTGAAAACATTTGTTAGCGTCCTCCATTTTAGGCTACAGGCTAGCTAAGCTAGCAAAGCTAGCTGGGCTTTCGTGTCTGTCTTCTTGACAGGGAATTCTCAACTTGTTTGAGAGAGAATTACACAGCTATCCAAAACATCAGGCCAAGATAAGCCTACATCAAACACACAATTAATTCGAATTTTTGTAAAATTCCCGATGTGAAACATGTATTTTGTAGATGTGTGTGGGGCGTGAAATTACCCAACATCCGATTTGAAACAAACATCTTCCTACCAATGAATAAGACAATACACCACCCATGGAGTCCCCACGTCCCATGCCAATCCTACCCCAACAACGAGTATACAGTATCAATTCTCTCTGTTTGACAAGTAGGATGAAGCTGTGGATTGGAGTATTGCTTCTCCATAATATGTAATGTATCCCCTGTGAATCTGGTGATGTTTTTTCCCCCTGTTCAGAGAAATTAGTAATTCAAGTCACTTGCATTATTTGCCATAAAATTGTGTGAAAGTACCAGGTTTTGACCATTAGATGCTGCTGTTCCTGCTATACCACCACACTCTTATCCATTTTGCTGGTCTCTTGTGTTTATTCAGAAATCCAATAGATTTGACTGATTATGAAAATAAATTGTGTGGTCAACCTCACAGTTCAAGCCAATCATCCATGAAAGCGACAATCTGAACCTCCATTTTAGAGACTTGATGAGCACAAGCTCATAACATCAACACCTAGTTTTGTCTGTGGAATTTCAGTCGAATCCTTGATTAAAGCCGATTGGCGAACTGTGGCTATTGGACCTAGCTAGGGCTTCAGTGAGGGGGGCAAAAATATTCTAACACGTACCAAACTCAAAAATCTAGAAAAATTACAGGAACATAGCATCACTTAATGCACCCAACTTAATCAATCAGGCCTGAGGCAAAGTCACACTTCGGGCTGCCACTCACTCAGAGACCACACCCGTACAGAGAAAGCTGCTAGCAACAACAACCACGCTGCTTACACAACCTAAGGTTGCCTAATGCCATCACACTCACCAAAAGCGACACACACACGTGGTACGTTCAAACACACATGTACGCTCACACTCATAACGTATGCAAAAACAAAGACACCCGCACAGTCTCTGGAGGTGGAGGTGAGATCAAATAATCCTTTCCACTCACCATACTGAGCACACTGGCTTATCTAAAGGGTCTTCAACACTTGTTCTAATGCTTATCACATCCCAGAACAAATGACTTCTAACTTCTAGAATGTGATTGTGTTTTAGTTATCTCTCTCCCACAGGCGCTGTGAATACAAAGCTTTGTCAAAACAGGCTGACCCGGGGAACAAAGACAATGTGCCTAGTGTACTCTTGTAACCCTGGTACTTGAAGAAGCACAACACACTGGACACAGCAGACAAAGAGAGAAGAGTAATCACGCTTTCATCTGGATCACAAATGGGGGGGGGGGGGGGTGTATTCCATACATTTTCATGGAACAGAAGACATGAAATATTTTTCGGAGTTTTTTGTAGGACTGGTAAAGCCCATGTTGTTACAGTTAAAATCTGTAGACAAATCTTTTCATTGTTGATGTAAGCACATTTGAAGTTGTGTGTTTTCAAATGGTTGAATTGAGTGGCTCTATACTGTCAACGTCTCCCAAATCCCCAGACTGTTTTGTGTTTGGGAAATGTTGAGGAATCTTGCTGTCTCCACTTCCCACTCAAGCTCTCAGGAGCAAAGGCAAAATCAACAAGGCTTCCCAGTGTGTTTCGATTGTATTGTGTCCAACAGCTCTGTGTTATGGTACAGCTTTGTGTCTACTGATTCAGGGCTGAGGATCTTTCATCCTGCCTTGCTCTCGTACATTCCATCCTTGACATGGTCTTTAAGAAAATGATGAGGTGAAACTTGAGAGCTTGTCTATCTATGGATGAAGTCGACAGGGACGGAGTATTCTATTTGGACAGGGCCATTAGGACCACCCTGGATGACCTTGCTAATCCTTTCAAAGAGCCAGAACATTTCGGAGCTTTGGAAAGAAATAGTGCGAAGAATGACTGTGCTATTAAACTTGATAAAAGTTTCTAAATGAATCAAAAGGAGTCTGTTCAAATCTCTCACCAGCCATTATTCAGAAGAGCTTCCGGTTAAAGACTTTGGAGAAGATACCATTTGGCTTGGACTGAGATAACCAATGACAAATTCAGTGTTAGGAAATTGTTTGACTGTTTAATTAGCAATATAATTCAAGTTATTCCTTGGTTTGTTGTGGGATGTGCAGTATGGGGATGCTGGTCATTTTCTATTCGTCCAAACTATTTTGTATTTGTCAAAGCAAAGAATAACACTAGATTGTGGGTTGCTTCATCACCATCGTTAGTTTGAAAACCAGTAAACCACAGAACAGAGCACCAATATCTCAGTCCCTTTAATGTTAAGCTGATGTAACAAAATGTAGTAGTTGAGTAGACCTACCCTGAGTTGTTACCTGGTATTAAAATTGGTGTGAGAGAGAGAGAGAGAGAGAGAGAGAGAGAGAGAGAGAGAGAGACCTTTGTTATTCTCAGGACCCACACACTTACATTGTATCCCCCTCAGACAAAGGAACTCTTTTTAATTTGTTCTCTGCTACAGTGAGTACAGTACAGAGACACCCACTGCACGGCCATAGATAGTGACGAGCTGCCACATTGTAGAGGGCCTTAATAATATCCTCCCTTCCACCGCTCCCTAATCCTCCCTTGGTCCTCTTCTCTCTGCCTGACTAATTCTAGCACCCTGTCTCTAACACACACAGAGACAATACGCCGGCCCCGTGGCACATGTGGATGAGCTTTCATTTATCATCATTGTGTGTGTAGTGGTGCTGTCTCTAGTGTTGGGATTCCCGGCAGTATATTTATAATCAGCTTCTTTCCAGGGAGGCCTGAGATCAGATCTTCAGTCATTTGTGCTGTCTCCCAAATGGCAAACTATTCCCTTTATAGTGCACTACTTTTGACCAGGTCTCATAGAGCTCTGGTCAAAAGTGTGCACTATAGGCTATAGAGTGCCATTTGCGACGCAGCCCTGGTTTCCTCCAGTTAGGGTTTGGAGCAGAGCCAGAGATGGACATCCACAAGCAATTTATGCCTACTATAAGTGTATCCGGAGTTGGTGTGAAAAGCTTAGTATGCATTTTTGACCCCATTCTCACCCCCCTCCTGTGGCCTAGGTTGCGCCCCCGGCCAGAGGATTGTGGCTGACTGTCTGTGGATTACCTGTGGCTGACTGCTTATGGATTCAACAACATAATTTTTAATCAGCTTGCTGTAGATCATTACATTTGTTTGACATACATTTTAGATAGCTTTGAGTTATATTAGTATCTGACCAGTTTACTTGTTTATTAGTATTAGGAAATGGACTGGTACAGTGAATGTCCAAGATGGCAGCATGTCAAGTCGTTTATCTGTGACTAGTACATTTTAACCTACTAATAACCTATTTATTTATGGTTGAGTAATTTCCTTGTTGTGTAGTGCAAACTATTTTGTTTTGCTGGTGTAAAGATCCCGGGTCTCCCTCAACTCGGCACTTCATTACTCAATGTTTTTAATTTGCTGTTCTTGATTTTGTTATTCTATGGTTTTTACTAGATTACTTGTAGTTTTTCATGTTGTTTGTCTGTAATTTTTGTAATGACTTGGACCTGCCTATCTTGGCCAGGACGCTCTTGAAAAAGAGATTTTAAATTTCAATGAGCCCTTCCTGGTTAAATAAAGGTAAAATGTAAATAGGGTGGCAGGTAGCATAGCGGTTAAGAGCATTGGGCCAGTAACTGAAAAGTCCAAGAGCTGATTAGGTGAAAAGTCTGTCGATTTTCCCTTTGAGCAAGGCGCTTAACCCTAATTGTACCTGTAAGTCGCTCTGGATAAGTCGTTTCCTAAATGACAAAAAAATATAAATAAACAAGCATTTTGAATATGGGTATTTCCACGTAAAAAGCCCCATGAGCATTAACATGTGAAGTTCATAACAGCATATCAAATTTGGTGTCAAATGAAAGCTAAGAGTCTATATTTGTGAGAAATGACAGCATATATAAATGTTTCAACCATTTTCCATCCCAAAAATCTGTAATAAACAAAGGTTTTGATTTCTGGTCAAACAGACGGAAAAGGGCTTAGAAAACATATACCAGAAAAAGTCTTAAGGTATTAGAAATAGTTAAAAACACTATAATGCTAGAAGTAAAGACCCCTGCCAACTAATATCAACATTTAGATTTCATTTTGCTGAAATTATTTGCCTTCTGTAAGTTAAGAAATAATGCCTAGTGTCATTCTGTTACCAAAAACCCACATATCTTGAAGATATTTTCACATTTAAATCCCTCATGAGGAGGAAGGTTAAGGAAAGTTCACAGAAGTTACAAGTAAAGGTAGACCTACCAATTAGTTAGTGTTTTACTGATAACAATTTGGTTTATGATATATTAAGTGATTAAAACACGTCATTCTGTTACCAAATCAGTAACAGAATGACCCAAAAATCTCTAACAGAATGATTGCAAAGTGAATTGGCTACCATGGGAATGCCACAGATGTCTCAAAGTATTGAGGGAGCGTGTAATTGGCATGCTGACTGCAGGGATGTCCACCAGCACTGTTGCCAGAGAATTTAATGTTCATTTCTTTACAGTAAGCTGCCTTCCACATCGTATTACAGAATTTGGCAGTACGTCCAACCAGCCTCACAACCGCAGACCACGCCAGCCCAGGACCTCCACATCCTGCTTCACCTGAGGGATGGTCTGAGACCAGCCATCCGGACAGCTGATGAAACTGTTGGTTTGCACAACCAAATAATTTCTGCACAAACTGTCAGAAACCGTCTCAGGGAAGCTCATCTGCGTGTTGTTGTCCTCAACAGGGTCTTGACCTGACTACAGTTTGGTGTCGTAACCGACCAAAAATTTCTATGGACATTTTTAAAGTAGTCATTGTGCACAGAGTTGTATGGTTTGTTTAACTTTGCAATCAATGTTTTTTGTTTGACATACTTTCAAATTGAAAAATCATAGTCTTAGTGTCATTCTATTACTGTGGATTGCCCATATCTATCAGACTAAATAGACTTTCCAAACAACAGAAAGAGTATTGGCTGAAGAAATATTTAGAATCGGCACCAGTTGGCAGCTGGAAGTGGTGTTTGTATACAAAGCAGTACCGTACCTTCAGGCTCTGATCAGGCCCTACACCCAAAGAAGGGCACTGCGTTCATCCACCTCTGGCCTGCTGGCCCCCCTACCTCTGCAGAAGCACAGTTCCCGCTCAGCCCAGTCAAAACTGTTCGCTGCTCTGGCACCCCAATGGTGGAACAAGCTCCCTCACGACGCCAGGACAGCGGAGTCAATCACCACCTTCCGGAGACACCCGAAACCCCACCTCTTTAAGGAATACCTGGGAGAGGATAAAGTCATCCTTCTAACCCCCCCCCCCCCCCCCCAAAAAAGATATAGATGTACTATTGTAAAGTGGTTGTTCCACTGGATATCATAAGGTGAATGCACCAATTTGTAAGTCGCTCTGGATAAGAGCGTCTGCTAAATGACGTAAATGTAAATACCTAGAAATAAGTTTTGTCCAAATCGGGTTTTAGGTACTATATATTTATTGTATATTATTTGAATCCTATTAATTACAATGGCCAATTTGGGTGCAATCAATTAGCTTCATTTCTCAGAGATCAATAAAAAGAGTATTGGAACCACACTGCAGGTTCAGTAGTGTAATAGATAAAGCCAACAGTGTTTACAACAACATTTTAACTATGAAATGGATAGGCTGTATACCGTGTATACCCCAGATATTGGTTTTCTCTACAGACATAACAGTGATATTAAAAGCATCTTGTGCGGTCAACACTGTGTTGCGACCTCACGTAAGGCCTATCTGGTCAAGTCATCATGTGCTAATGCCAATCGCCTACGCACCTTGGGTAGAACGCAGCGCTAGGTGGGCAGAGTATGGGCCAAAGCAGCCTGGTAGGATGCCAATGTGGCAGGCTGCTGTCATCTGGGCTGTATATTTATGGCAGTGGGCACAGCAGGGTGGGTCTGTGGATTGGGTGTGGGCTTGTTGATTAACAATGTGGTAACACGGTGGTGAAAGAGGCCATTTTAAATCTGTTTATAACTACAGTATGTGTAAGCTTTTGCATTTTGTGAAGGTGCCTATGAAAATATCTACTGTGCTGCTGCTGCTGCTACTACTACTACTACTACTACTACTACTACTATGTAATTACTATTTAAGATATTAATAGTAAATTCAATTATAACTTGAAAGCTTATAAGCACTTAAGTAATAGCTTTCATATGGTAGACACCCAAAACGAAATAGCATCACATCAATGTTTAGACATAACGTTTTATCTCAGATTCCCTCTTTCAAATGAATTCTAACACTTTCATTGAAGACATACAGATGTCAGTTGGACCAGCGCCAGCTATCAAAATCACCCTCCCTCTCTCACTCGCTCAAACGCTAAAGCAGCGGACAGAATCTGAATAAATCTGCTACATTGAAATGTATCTGAAATGCATCCAAACACATCAGCAACCGTTGTTTTCTATACAGTAGCTTAATAACTAACACAAGATAGATATTGGTCTCCACTACAACATACAAGTGTCACGTTTCTCGTAAATGCAGCCTTACAGTAGGCTACACCTAGGTTTCTAGCGAACCTAAGGTTACAAATCAACTGTCAAAATGTAGTTCAATCGTGGCCTGGGATAGTCTAGCGGTTAGGGCCACTGCCTTCAGCATGCACATATAAGCCTACCCTGTATGTGTGCGTTGGATTCTGGCCCAAATAACTCATTCGACTGATTTTAGTTACACATAATAAAAAAATCCCCATAAAATCAGTAAGTTTAAGCTAGAGATATCAGAGCTAGAGATTTGAGAGAGATTTGCGTTGGCTGCGTCTCAATCCACCGCATCTGCCAATGTCGGCCTTCTGCTGCGGAAGGTGACCGAGCTACAGCGGTGTTTGTCAGACCATGAGACATCACAAAAATCGGTATTCTCACGAAAACGTCTAACGTTTTGCCTACAACCTGTTATGACCACTCTATGGAAAGGGGAGACTATCACGAACATAATGGTGTTCTCCACTTTGCTCTATTACCCCCAGAAGCGTCTGAAGGTAACCCATACAAACGAATGGAAGTATTGAGGTAGTTTTTTGCCCCCAAAATATAGGGTTAAATATGTGTCAAATAGTTCCTTAGCTTTCTTATATCTCCTAGATAAAGGACAGTCACTTCAAAACCTTATTCCTTATGATTTAAAAAAAAAGTATATTTAGCCATTTATGAATGTGTTATTCAAATGTGTTTCAATGAGCTATAATAGTAAAAGCCTAATTTAATATTTTATTGGAATACCTAAAGGGGTGCTAAAATTCAAAATCAAATAGCGAAATGATCCATGGTATGACCATCTTTAAACAAGTCCATATATTAGCTTAGTACCTCCCCCCCAACGGCTTAGACTTTTAGATTAATGGATAACATAAATAGGAAACAAATAAAATAATAACAGTAGGCTACACCAACATTAGTTTCCATTCATGCAAAGTGTCAGGTAAATTGCCACAGTAGATTTGCTGTGATAAACAAGGAAATACTTTATTTCAATTGTACGTAATGCTTGTCAAATAGATAAATCAACCTTAGTCTTTTAAAAAGGACTGAGTTGTTTTGATGATAATACCAAACAGAGGGCGAAGGTATCTTAAAAGACTTTGGTTGCAAGCAGGAATAAGAAAACACCAGCATCATCTTTTAGGGAGCGGTATATATTCAGCAATCCCTATCCCAGTCTGCTGTCCCCACATGCTTCAAGATGGCCACCATTCTTCCTGTTCCCAAGAAAGCTAAGGTAACTGAACTAAATGACTTCTGTCATCATGAAGTGCTTTGAGAGACTAGTCAAGGATCATATCACCTCCACCCTACCTGTCACCCAAGACCCAATTCAATTTGCTTACCATCCCATTAGGCCACAGACAATGCAATCGCCATCACACTGCCCTATCCCATCTGGACAAGAGGAATACCTATGTAAGAATGCTGTTAATTGACTACAGCTCAGCATTCAACACCATAGTACCCTCCAAACTCATCATTAAGCTTGATGCCCTGGGTCTGAAGCCCTGTGCAAGTGGGTCCTGGACTTCCTGACGGGCCGCCCCCAGGTGGTGACGGTAGAAACAACATCTCCACTCTGCTTATCCTCAAACTGGGGCCTGTTCACCCACGACTGTTCACCCACGACTGCATGGCCAATCATCAAGTTTGCAGACGACACAACAGTGGTAGGCTTGATTACCAACAACGACGCGACAGCCTACAGGGAGGAGGTGAGGGCCCTCAGAGTGTGGTGTTACCTCAGTGTCAATAAAACAAAAGAGATGATTGTGGACTTCAGGAAACAGCAAAGGGAGCACCCCCCTATCCACATCCACAAGTTTTTTAAGTTCCTCTGTACATATCACCGACAAACTGAAATGGTCCACGCATAGACAGTGTGGTGAAGAAGGCGCAACAGCGCTTCTTCAACCTCAGGAGGCTGAAAAAATGTGTCTTGTCACCGAAAACACCCACTAACTTTTACAGATGCACAATTGAGAGCATCCTGTCGGGTTGTATCACCGCCTGGTACAGCAACTGCACCGCCCACAACCACAAGGCTCTCCAGAGGGTGGTGCGGGTTGCACAACTCATCACCGGGGGCAAACTACCTGCCCTCCAGGACACCTACAACACCCGATGTCACAGGAAGGCAAAAAAGATGATCAAGGACAACAACCACCCGAGCCACCGCCTGTTCACCCCGCTATCATCCAGAAGGCGAGGTCAGTACAGGTGCATCAAAGCTGGGACCGAGAGATAGAAGCTGTTTTTCAATCTCAAGGCCATCAGATTGTTAAACAGCCACCACAAGCACAGAGAGGCGGCTGCCTACCTACAGACCAGCTGTGCGGGTGAATTTAGCGCATATTGATGGTTTAACGAGACATCAGCTGGAGATAATCTAGTGCTATCGATGGTATAGGCCCCTTGTTATTTTTATTATATTCCAATACATTCTGAAGGCTACCCGTTAGCCTATCCATTGTCACATAATGAAAGGTGTGAAAACCGATAGATTACTTTTTGTGTTTCCATGGCTGAGCTGATTTGGGCCATCAGTTGATTGACAGCTTGTTGAACAGCTAATTTCACCATTTGCGCCAACCCTGTCTCTTTAATCAAACGACAATGATTTGGTCATTATTATTCAAGGATCTGGCACTTTGCCACACCCATGTGTTAATGTTAAAATCCTCCCACTGCTAAATGGCATATTGTTAGACCTAGCCTATATTGTCAATGTCCTGTGTGATCATTGTATTATACAAGCCTATCATGTTTTGCTGACGAGCACAGGACTGGGTCATTCCACCTCAAAAAGCACAAGAAAAAGATTGTTCTGAAATTGTGCCTGTTAGAAACAGAAAATGTGCATTCCTACAACATTATTTTATTGAAATAAAATGTGATCTCTGAGAAATTAAGATAATTGATTGCACCCAAATTGGCCATTTTAATTAATAGGATTCATATAATATTCAATAAATATATAGTACCTAAAATCCAATTTGGACAAAACTTATTTCTATGTATGGTACTGCTTTGTATACAAACACCACTTCCAGCTGCCAACTGGCGCCGATTCTAAATATTTCTTCAGCCATTCAAATCCTCCTGTAGCAGGATTATTTTCCTCCTGTACAGGGTGGCTTGAGAAGAGGTGATGATCAAATATGGCTTATGCCTATTCTGTAAATGCCATGAAGTTTTGAATGTAAATCTTACATGAGGGAAAACACAGCATATCCTGTAAAAGATCAGTGCTGCTCTGGAACACAGACACAGACAGTGCTGCTGCTCCGTTCAGAGTCAGTCTGGCCTTTTCCCTGACTGTGTCCTCAAGTCTGGTGGCACCACATGACCCTGGCAGTCGGCTCCCTCGCCCAAATCTTTCTCTTTGGCTCTGCTCTTCTCTCTCACATCCTATTGCTCAGGATCATTAAGAGACTGCTGTGTATTAACAAGTGGAATGGGTTTGGGTGCATCGTACAATTTAATACTGCAGTAGATGTGTAGCCGTTGAACCTGTCAGGTTTTCTGAGGGTTTCACGGTAACAGCTGATCTTTGTACTGTTCAACATTTTTCTGACTCCATAGAGACAGGAAGGGCAGCCCTCCTGTATCTGTCAAGAACAGGTTGACCACTGTGGGCCTTTTGCGTTATCTGTACATCAGGGGAAAAGGGATTGGGATAAGCTATCTCGTGTGTGCTTAGCTCTGAGCTGCAATGTGTGACTGACTATTCTCTTGCTGGCTGTATTCTGGGCTGAGCAGTCATCTGTGTTGTGTTAATGCATACTCACTGCTCATCTGAGGCGGAAAGAATGGGAGCCCAGGGCTTGTCTGTCTGTCTGCTCTGCCAGGCTCTGGAACACAGACATAAACAGTGCTGCTGCTGCTCCGTTCAGAGTCAGTCTGGCCTTTTCCCTGACTCAGTGTCCTCATAAGTCTGGTAGTACCACATGCCCCTGGCAGTCGGCTCCCTCGCCCAAATCTTTCTCTCTCTATTTGGCTTTGTCCTTCTTTCTCACATCCTATTGCTCACCCCCAATTTCTCTCTCATCCCCTCTCTCCCAATCTCTCTTTTGTTCTTAGTCCCATCCCCCCTCCCCCTTGTTTCGCCTTTTCATGAATCCATCTCTTCACTCCGGAAGTATCTCTGATCCTCGCTCCCCTTGTCTTTTTGCGTCATCATGACACAGATGGTCGGGGCTGCAGGTTTTTAGCAGTCAGACGTTATGGCACATCAGTGCTATAGAATTGTTGTTTACATAAGATCCATATCTGCCCATTTAATGAATGAAAACCGGTGTCCATTCAGGATTTTTAATGGGGATGCATAGCTTTGCAAAACGGCTGGCAATCCTCCCCATGCAGGGTCATTCTAAATCACCTGTGATGTTTTGTAGCCATAGAGAGCATGGCTGGCTCCGAAACATCTAAATGATTCACAATAATGGCTACATGTAGTACGTTATGGCTGGAACAAGACACATGCTATATTTATGCTTGTTCCTCGTCAGTTATGGCATATGCGGCGCTTGTGAGATCTCATGTGTGTTTGTCTCCCCCTGCAGATCAGTCAAGGTAATGTCCCAGGTGTTGAGAGTGCTTCACTGGCCATGGACACAGAGGAGGGAGTGGAGGTGGTGTGGAATGAGGTGCTCTTCAATGACAGGAAGGTCTTCAAGGCACAGGAGGTACGTCAGACAGAAGCTGTGCACCCTATTCCCTATATAGTGCACTACTTTTGACCAGGGGTTATAGGGCACTATATAGGGAATAGGGTGCCAGTTGGGATGTAGACAGGGTTTCTATTGTCAATGGCTATATGTTCCAATTAGAGGAGGCTGGTGGGAGATCATTGTAATGGCTGAATCAATGGAACGGAGTCAAACGTGGTTTCTATAGGTTTGATGTGTTTGATACCGTTCCATTTATTTCATTCCAGCCATTACAATGAGCCTGTCCTCCCATAGCTCCTCCCACCAGCCTCCTCTGGTTCAATTCAATGTACTTTCATTCTCCAGAGAAAGCTCACCAATGGAAGTAGAAGTCAATGATTTAGAAGTGCATATTTTGGCAAACCACCTACATACAGTACCAGTCAAAAGCTTGGACACCATCTTATTCAAGGTTTTTTTTCTTTATTTTTTTTACTATTTTCTACATTGTAGAATAATAGTGAAGACATCAAAACTATTAAATAACACATATGGAATCATGTAGTAACCAAGAAAGTGTTAAATCAATCAAAATATATTTTATATTTCAGATTCTTCTTGATGACAACTTTGCACACTCTTGGCATTCTCTCAACCAGCTTCATGAGGTAGTCACCGGAATGCATTTCAATTAACAGGTGTGCCTTGTTAAAAGTTAATTTGTGGAATTTCTTTCCTTCTTAATGCGTTTGAGACAATCAGTTGTGTTGTGACAAGGTAGGGGTGGTATACAGAAGATAGCCTTATTTGAAGAATCTCAAATATATATTTTGGTTACTACATGATTCTATATGTGTTATTTCATAGTTTTGATGTCTTCACTATTATTCTACAATGTAGAAAATAGTAAAAATAAAGAAAAAACCTTGAATGAGTAGGTGTCCAAACTTTTGACTGGTACTGTATGTACTCAAACCTCTCCCCACCCCATCTGTTTTTCAGGAAAAGATAAAGGAGATGTTTGAGAACCTGATGCAGGTTGAGCACCCAAATATAGTCAAGTTCCATAAGTACTGGCTGGACATGAGAGAGAGTCAAGCTCGGGTATGTCTGCTATCTATATTGAACAAAAACATAAACACAACATATAAAGTGTTGGTCCCATGTTTCATGAGCTGAAATAAAAGATCCCAGAAATGTTCCATTCTCAGAAAAAGCTTATTTCTTTCAAATGTTGTGCATAAATGTGTTTAATGAGGATTTCTCATTTTCCAAGATAATCCATCCACCTGACCGGTGTGGCATATCAAGAAGCTGATTAAACAGCATGATAATTACAAAAGGTGCATCTTGTGCTGGTGTAACCTGTGCGAAATGTCTAGCTACTTAGCGGGGTGCGCGATAATAGCGTTTCAATCAGTGACGTCACTCGCTCTGAGACCTTGAAGTAGTTGTTTCCCTTGCTCTGCAAGGGCCGCGGCTTTTGTGGAGCTATGGGTAACGATGCTTCTTGGGAGGTGGTTGTTGATGTGTGCAGAGGGTCCCTGGTTCGAGCCCAGGTAGGGGCGAGGAGAGGGACGGAAGCTATACTGTTACACTGGGGACAATAAAAGGCCACTCTAAAATGTACAGTTTTGTCATACAACACAGTTTTGATGGAGTGTTCAATTGACATGCTGACTGCAGGAATATCCACCAGAGCTGTTGCCAGAGAATTTTATGTTAATTTCTCTACCATAAGCCGCCTCCAATGTCGTTTTTAGTGAACTTGGCAGTACGTCCAACCGGCCTCACAACCACAGACCACGTGTGACCACGCCAGCCCAGGACCTCCACATCCGGCTCCTTCATCGGCGGGATCATCTGAGGATGGGAAGGGGGTGTTGAAGAGCATTTCTGCCTGTAATAAAGCCCTTTTGTGGGGAAAAACGAATTCTGATTGGCTGGGCCTGGCTCCCCAGTGGGTGGGCATGGCTTCCAAGTGGGTGGGCCTATGCCCTCCCAAGTCCACCCATGGCTGCGCCCCTACCCAGTTATGTAAAATCCATAGATTAGGGCCTAATGAATTTATTTAAATTGACTGATTTCCTTCTAAATTGACTGATTTCCTTCTAACTCAGTAAAATCTTTGAAATTGTTGCATGTTGCGTTTATATTTTTTTTCATAATAGATCATTCTCACTCACTCTCAGGAAATGTTTCTCTCCCTTCATCTCTTGGTTTGGTCGGCAGACTGATAGTATCTCTTTCTACTAATCTGTTGGACAGGTCATCTTTATCACAGAGTACATGTCCTCAGGAAGCCTAAAGCAGTTTCTCAAGAAAACCAAGAAAAACCACAAGACCATGAATGTCAAGGTCAGTGTCTCTCCCATAGGGGAAATACCCTCTGACATCCGTGACACTAGTCAGTTAATGACATACTTGTTGATTCCCACAGTACCATGAGTTGGGTTGTGTTCAGTAGGGAGAAACCTCCCTGTTTCAAATGTTATACCTGAACTGTCCAATAAGAACACAGATTTACTTTCTCCGTTTGAAAACGTTTTTCTACCTTGTGCCCTACTGAGCACGTCTCTGACGATTATACTTTGGTAGTTCCCTTTGTCGGTCAGCTCCATATGGAAAAAGTGGTATTCAAGTTAGGACCAAATAAATACTTTACTCCAACTTTACTGTCCCAGGAGGACACGCTCATCCTTCTGGACATTGTTTGTTAAAGTTTGGGAACTAGTTTTGTGAAGTTTCCTTTCAATTTGTTAGTTATTCTTCTGCCTGTTTTGCCTCCCTAACTGGTTGTAATCAGGGTTGGTTAGGTTACTTTTTAAATGTAGTCTATTACATTTACTAGTTACCTATCCAACATTTTTATCAGTAACGCAACTTTTGGATTACCTTAAAGCAGTAACGTAATCTGATTAGTTTCCATGACTTTTGGATTACTTTCCTCTTAAAAGGCATTAGAAGAAGACCAAAAGGATCCATCAAACGCATTTGGTGTCATCATCATAGTGGTCTCTGACTTGTGGTTAAACTCGCTCAGGTGTAACAAACTTAAACTTGCGCCTATTTTCAATGCTGAATTGAATATCATTGAGAAAACAAAGGTGTCAATGTATTTTTTTCTACCAACCATTCTTTCTAAAGATATAATCATCAAATTTTTCAAAAGTGTCTAATCTGATTACTAGTAACGTAACAGATTTACCGTTTTTTGGGAATCAGATTACATGTAACTCCCCAACCCTGGTTTTAAGTAAAATGACTGGCACGAATGAGTCGACATAGTCTGTTAAGCCGGGTCACAACCTTGCCCACAGTCATGCGGTTTCACCATGTCTTTGAATGATACTCACAAGTGTTGTCTTGTATGTCTCGACTGAGTGCATGCTCAGGCTGCCCTGGATCGAACCAGCTTTTGCGACCGCTGTCTCCTGCTGCGTACAAGCTCTCCCGAGAGCCGTGTAGCCTTGCTTAGAAAGCTTGCTGGGACTGAAGTTGACTTTCCTCTCCAGGGTGGTCATCTGAAGATCCTCTCCTACAAGACCGTACTGCTCGTGGCTTTGGCCTCGGCTTAACACGTTGGAGATCTCCATGCGTTATCCGTTCACCCCACCCCGCCCTTGACAACTCAAAGGTGACGTTGCGTCCTTATGCAGCCTTCACCCCTAAGGTCATGACTATGTCCTACAGGTCTCTAGCTTTTGAACTTTTTCCATTTCTGCCTCCTCCGTTTGCTTCTGAGGAGCAATGAAAGTTACATGCCCTATGGCCGGTAATGGCGTTACGCAGGTATATTGAGCGGACCAGGGGTGTCAGTTTGTGCGACCAACTATTAGTTTTGGTAATCCGGCTTGTGGTAGAGTGCTTTCTAAGCAGCGTCTCTCCCACTGGATTGTGGAGGCTATTGCTCTGGCATATGACAGCAAAAGGCAAGAATGACCTACACCAGGGGTCTGGTGGCATCTTGGGTGTTGTTTAAAGGGTTGCCTGTAGGAGATATTTGTGCTGTGGTGAGTTGGGCATCACCACGCACTTTTGTGAGGTTTTATCGCTTGATGTCACTGCCCCCAGTGTAGCCCATATCATGCTTTCAACTGGGGCATGAGAAGGTCATTAGGCAGGGCAAATTGCAGATAGGCTGATTGCACAATACCCAAGTACCACAGGTTTTCCTGTCGGGTTGGAATTCTGGGTAGGCTATTTCATTTGGTGTCCACTTGGGCGTGATTTCATATCCCCATAACCATGTTGTACCAAGCTGACCGACTGAAATGGAATGTTCCATTATGACTATAACTACTGTTCCCTGAAAGAGGGAAACAAGGTACAACACCTGTTCGGCCCCATGCTGCCTAGTTCTGGGCTCAGTGAAGTGGGGTACTGAATTGAAAGGATGAATCCTTGTCAGGCGCGATTCTAATGTTATTCAGTAGAGGGTGCTAGCGAGCCAACTCCCCATAGCTGTGTTGTACCTCGTTTCCCTCCTTCAGGAAACAGTATTTGCAGTCATAATTGTATGTTTACTGTTCCCGCATACCGTATTCCACTATTTAAGTGTCTGCTGTTCACTCTGTCATTCCAGGCTTGGAAGAGATGGTGTACCCAAATTCTCTCTGCCCTCAGGTAAGACCAATAACTTTCTCTTTCTCTCATCCCCTCGATTTATATCCAATGGCAGTCTGAACTATTAATCTAGGACTGGGGTCTTTAACTCTTGTTCCAGTCCAGCACTAACATATCTGATTTTACTAATCATGTTCCAGCAGCTCTCCAGGGCCAAAGTGTTCAGTCAAGTGAATGGATCTTCAATTGCCATCTTATTTACCCCCAGTTACCTGCACTCCTGTGAGCCGCCCATCATCCATGGCAACCTGACCTGTGACACCATCTTCATCCAACACAACGGCCTCATCAAGATTGGCTCAGGTCTTAGACTGCAGACTTTCTACCTAATCCTAACCTAAATATAACCTATACCTAACCCTGTGGTAACATGCATTAGGAACAGTTCAATTGTGACTTGAGAGCTTCATCTGAATAAATGGTAGCAGTAACAGTTAGCATTGCATGCTAGCAAACCCCTATACTGTACATTGTGTGTACTACAATTGCCCAAATATGTATTATCATTGTTCTTCTATCTATGCAACTGAAGTTAATACTGGACACCCTGCTCTTTTCTATCCACAGTATGGCACCGGTTGTTTGTGAATGGTAAGAACCATATAAGTGTGCCGCACATCTAATTATCAGTGAACGTCACAATATTCTGTGTGGTCTGGGTTTGATTTTTCTAGCTGTCTGTCTTGTCCTCCCAGTGTTTCCGGAGGCCAGTGTTCATGGTAAAGTCCGTGCACACCGAGACGAGCAGAGGAACCTGCACTTCTTCTCTCCTGAATACGGCTGTGAGCGTTTTACTGAGCCTTCCTCGATTCTGTCTGGTCTTCATACTTTTATTGGTTGCCAGTTTCACTACGGAAATTCCCACCATGCTGTGACTAGGCAGTTAATATCATACATATTAGAATAAACGTTCTCTCTCTCTCTCTGTGTCTAGCGGCTGAGGATGACTATGCCATTGACATCTTCTCCTTTGGGATTTGTGCTCTAGAGGTGAGCACCCAGCTGCAATAGTTTATAAATGTATTATAAACCTTACTCTCCGTCCTTACGGACGATAAGAAAAGTATTTCATTCTAATCAATGAATTTTGTCTTTTAGGACAGTGAAGCACTGCTAGCAAATCTGAGCTTTGTGTATATAAAACAGTTGTATTAAGTTATTGAAATGTGTAGGCCTGTGACAATCCGTGCCACAGAAAAGATTAACATCAGGAAATGGAGTTTGCTCTTCATTTTTTTTTATTGTTCTCTTAAAGTTTTTCTTATGTAGGCTTACACAGGAAAAAGGATACATTACAGTGGTAAGGTAATAGGGCCTATAGCATTGTGAATTCCACAACAGTAGCACAAACATCACCTATCAAGCATTCATGATCAAAACAGTGGCTTCTGATACCCAAGTGCCTGCCATGAACAGGCACACAAACATAACACCAAAATGTTGCTACAGACCTTCTTTACAGCACATCTTTATAAACAATTGATCATTAGAAAACTCTTTTGCAATTGTTAGCACAGCTGAAAACTGTTGTTCTGATTAAAGAAGCAATAAAACTGACCTTCTTTAGACTAGTTGAGTATCTGGAGCATCAGCATTTGTGGGTTCGATTACAGGCTCAGAATGGCCAGGAACAAAGAACTTCCTTCTGAAACTTGTCAGTCTATTCTTATTCTGAGAAATGAAGGCTATTCCATGCGAGAAATTGCCCAAAAACTGAAGATCTCGAACAACGCTGTGTACTACTCCCTTCACAGAACAGCGTGAACTGACTAACTAGAATAGAAAGAGGAGTGGGAGGCCCCGGTGCACAACTGAGCAAGAGGACTAGTACATTAGTGTCTAGTTTGAGAAACAGACGCCTCACATGTCCTCAACTGGCAGCTTCATTAAATAGTACCCGCAAAACACCAGTCTCAACTTCAACAGTGAAGAGGTGACTCCAGGATGCTGGCCTCCTAGGCAGAGTTCCTCTGTCCAGGGTCTGTTCTTTTGCCCATCTTAATCTTTTCTTTTTATTGGCCAGTCTGAGATATGGCTTTTTCTTTGCAACTCAAAGTCTACACTGTATTTCTGATCAATTTGATCATTGTTTTAAATGGACAAAAAAAATGTGCTTTTCTTTCAAAAACAAGGCCATTTCTAAGTGACACCAAACTTTTGAACGGTAGTGTATGTAGGCTAAATGTAGCCAAATTCTTTCGGGTAAATGTCATGATCTGTGATCAATTTAGAATAGGTTAGTTTAATAGCCTACTGTTGCATGATTATTGTTTATATACACTGAGCGGCTGGACCCACGCTTTTATAGGCTTTGCCTTGGGAGCAAAATGGCATTGCCATGACGCCATAGTTATTTCTTATTTTTTTTTAAATGTAAATCTTTGTCAAACTCAATAAAGCCTAATATAAATAGTCACCCGGGGCTTTATTTAATGGTCATTTGGAATGTCAAGTCAATTAGCATTTTGGATAAATAATACAAAACACTGCGGAATATTAAGTGGCCAGTACCATGTAACTGGATGATGTGCTTCTTTTATGAAAATCTGTGCAAAATTGTAGGAGTAGACCCTGCTTCAGTGTATTATAATATAGATGTGTTGCATTGTCCTCTTTGTAGACCTTCAAGTTGTGTTCCTAAGCACAGTACACACATGTCCTCTCTCTGCCTAATATTTCAGACACTGTGTATAGCAGAACACACCGCACAGACCATACAAATACACCCATGTCCATCAGTGGTATGTATTCATGAATGCCAAGGGAAGCCAGTTTGGATTGGGCTTCAGACCAATCACATCACATTAGAAGCTGTCGTTATCCTCCGGTAGCTAGCTAGCTAAAATTGTTCCTTTCCTAAATTCACCATGGATGGAGATAGGGATTTGGACTTGTGGTTTTACTTAATTCTCTGTACTGGCCAATGATTATAATGGTGATTCTGATCCAACCATTAATTCATACGTTGTGCCCCTGGCCTGAGAGGATGTAAGTTCAACATGTAGCTAGATGTAGAAACGTTAGGCTAATGTTAACTAGCTTGCCTGGCACATCATTGCGCATGAAAGGGAAGTTAGGCTAGCGAGCAAGTATTTTAGCTAGGTGGCCTAGGACAACAAAAACACAAAGCTTGTATCACAGAGTCATAGACCGTTTAGGCAACATGAAAGAGGGTGGTATTGGCATTTCTCTGCAAGTAGAGTCACACACACATAAATCATTACCATGGATAGCCACATCATATAGCTTATGTTGATTGGACTAAATCGTTTTTGGTATCTTTTAGTTGACACTATTAGGTGATTAGATGATGTTGAAATGGTGCTGGAATAGTGGAAGCAGCGCCTGTTCTTTGCAACTTGGTAACTCGCCTTGGTTATAAAGCAATAGTTGTTTTGTAGTCTGAAAATGTCAGAACATTTTACTTGCTTGACCTTGCTGTATGTCATATAACTGTTTGTTACATGCAATATATTTTTACGCATTCACCGGACAGATGTTGCTCTCTGGTTTTATGATGAAACAAAGGTGTGGTTGAATTTATTCTGCCATTGTGTCTTCTTATTGTCTCGGCCTTAGGCCTAAATATCACAGTGTCAAGGCATATGAACTAGCAAACAATGCAATTACAGTTGGAAGTTTACATACACTTATGGTAGAGTCATTAAAACTAGTTTTTCAACCACTCCACAAATGTCTTATTAATAAACTATAGTTTTGGCAAGTCGGTTAGGACATCTACTTTGTGCATGACACGTAATTTCTCCAACAAATGTTTACAGTTGTATCACAATTCCAGTGGGTCAGAGGTTTACATACACTCAGTTGACTGTGCCTTTAAATAGCTTGGAAAATTCCAGAAAATGTCATGGCTTTAGAAGCTCCTGATAGGCTAATTGACATAATTTGAGTCAATTGGAGGCCTACCTTCAAACTCAGTGCCTCTTTGCTTGACATCATGGGAAAATCAAAAGAAATCAGCCAAGACCTTTTTTTGCTGACCTCCACAAGTCGGGTTCATCCTTGGGAGCAATTTCCAAGCGCCTGAAGGTACCACGTTCATCTGTACAAACAATAGTAGGCAAGTATAAATACCATTCGGACCACGCAGCCGTCATACCGCTCAGGAAGGAGACGCGTTCTGTCTCCTAGAGATGAACGCACTTTGGTGCGAAAAGTGCAAATCAATCCTAGAACAACAACAAAGGACCTTGTGAAGATGGAGAAAACAGGTACAAAAGTATCTATATCCACAGTAAAACGAGTCATATATCGACATAACCTGAAAGGCCGCTCAGCAAGGAAAAAAACGCCATAAAAAGCCAGACTACAGTTGCAAACTGCACATGGGGACAAAGCTCGTACTTTTGGAGAAATGTCCTCTGATCTGATGAAACACAAATAGAACTGTTTGGTCATAATGACCATCGTTATGTTTGGAGGAAAAAGGGGGAGGCTTGCAAGCTGAAGAACACCATCCCAACCATGAAGCACAGGGGTGACAGCATCATGTTCTGGGGGTGCTTTGCTGCAGGAGAAACTGGTGCACTTCACAAAATAGATGGCATCATGAGGATGGGAAATTATGTGGATATATTGAAGCAACATCTCAACACATCAGTCAGGAAGTTAAAGCTTGGTCGCAAATGGGTCTTCCAAATGGACAATGACCCCAAGTATACTTCCAAAGTTGTGGCAAAATGGCTTAAGGACAACGAAGTCAAGGTATTGGAGTGGCCATCACAAAGCCCTGACCTCAATCCTATAGAAAATGTGTGGGCAGAACTGAAAAGGGGTGTGCAAGCAAGCAAGGAGGCCTACAAACCTGGCTCCGTTACACCAGCTCTGTCAGGAGGAATGGGCCAAAATTCACCCAACTTATTGTGGGAAGCTTGTGGAAGGCTACCCAAAACGTTTGACCCAAGTTAAACAATTTAAAAGACAATGCTACCAAATACTAATTGAGTGTATGTGAACTTCTGACGAACTGGGAATATGATGAAAAAAATTAAAGCTGAAATGAATCATTCTCTCTACTATTATTCTGACATTAAACATTCTTAAAATAAAGTGGTGATCCTAACTGACCTAAAACAGGGAATTTTTACTAGGATTAAATGTCAGGAATTGTGAAAAACTGAGTTTAAATGTATTTGGCTAAGGTGTTTGTAAACTTCCGACTTCAACTGTATCACAACACATAGGGGAAAAAAGTCATATTACAACCTGCCTTGGCTTCCCTGGTATATTTTACCCACGCACCGCTTCTGATGTCCATTCTTAACATAATCTAATTTATTTATAGATGGCTGTCCTGGAAATCCAGGCTAATGGGGATGCTGTTGTGTCCAAGGAGGCCATCACCAACGCAGGCCAGTCTTTGGAGGATCCCCTCATGAGAGTGAGTCTCACTCATGTTTCCTTTCATGGCCCAAATATAGCCTAGCAACACAGTGTGCAAATGCACAAAAACACAATCTTTCTCTGATTAAAACAAACACCTTGTCAATTGTATTTATTTAACTAGGTAAGTCAGTTAAGAACAAATTCTTATTTTACAATGACGGTCTACCAGGGAACTGCCTTGTTCAGGGGCAGAACGACAGATTTTTACCTTGTCAACTCGGGGATTCGATCCAGCAACCTTTCGGTTACTGCCCAACGCTCTACCCACTAGGCTACCTGCCGCTGTCAATAGGGACAGGAAGTTTCCTTGACTATGTGACCTGACCATTCCTGACAGAGTTTTTCCTTGTTTGGTCACATGGTCAGGAAAGAAAACCATCTGGTCAAGTTAAATCAAACTTCACATTTTAAATGGAATTTGACATACTTTACATTTATCAAACCCTAACCACTACACTACATAGCTTTAACTTGGCTCCACTCCCTCTTGTAGGAGTTCACCCAGTCATGTGTACGTCATGAAGCCAAGCAGCGGCCCACAGCCCACGACCTGCTATTCCACCGCGTGCTGTTTGAGGTCCACTCCCTCAAGCTTCTGGCTGCCCACTGCCTCATCAGCAACCAGTGTGAGTGTTTCCTCAGTCCTCACCTCTGGAGCCCCAAAGCACACAGCATGCAATATGTGGAATTGCCATTTGAGTGATTCCTCACGAAACCCAGACAAACAAATACCATGATTTTGGGGATGTTCACAACATTTCATCCATAGAATTGGAGGAAGGATTTAATATTTGTATCTAAAAGCATAATTGAAAAATAAAACCTTTTGAGCTGACAGCCGTTTTGCACTGTTTTGATATGGCTGTATTCAACAACCTACCAAGAAGGCAATATTTTGAATAATGTAGTAGTTTTTCACCCCTCAAAGCTATGGCCTTTCGCTTTCACTTGGAATGTTTTATTTATGTCAAAGAACAAAACACTTTTCAACTCATATGATCTAGTATATAATACAAGTATAATAAACCATATTCAAATATGATGATATCATAGTGAATTCATGACATACTTTATAATAGATATATAGTTAATCAGTTTTAGGAACATCTACCCAAATATTTCACCTTCTTTATTACTTTATCCAAAATATCATGACATTAGTGATAGTCAAAATTTGTGAACGTCTAAATCAACATTTTGACAATTTAAACAGCCGTGTCCACCCTATCGACAAGGGGAGATGCGCTGTGAAAAGGGCGCCTTTTCTTGGTTCTATTCATGTGTTTTGTGTCTGTCTCCGACAAACAAAGTTTGACTTCCACACAAAATGACTTCTTTACTTATTTTAGGTTTAAGGAAGTGTGTGGGTCTCAATCTATATCACACAGCTATGAAAGTTATACATTTAGAACCGCCTGCTCGATCGGACACTGTCAAATATGGCGTATTTATTACATTTTGGCCTTACACAGGCCTCCTTTGAGACGGTGTAATGTTTCATTTGTAAGCGCTACAAACCAAAATTGGTGTCAGATGAAGCTTTACTGCTTGTTCGAAAATGAGTAGTATTTTGATTTCAATCATTTTCCCACATTCATTTATGAATATTGAAAAATATGAATTAAAAAAACTAATGTTTTAATTTAATAATTGTTAACTATATTGTTGAACATAATATGCTCTACGGGCATATCAAAGTTCCAGGGTGGGACCTCTGCTAGTTTTAAAGTTATGACCCATTTTATACAGAGAAATTGGCATAGGTAATGTAACCAATCACAACCCTCCTTTTACTTGTATCATTGCACATCCTGCAAATTGCCAGTAGGGGGCGACCATTTTGAATCCATTTTCATATTCACTCTGTTGGTAATGCTTACAAGTTGGATCATAACTGTAAAAGTAGCAGAGATCCCACTCTGGAACTTTATTATCCATGCATAATCGCTTTACCTCTACCTACATGTAAACATTACCTCAATTACCTCGACTAACCTGTGCCCCCGCACATTGACTCTGTAGCTTCCCTGTGGCTCAGTTGGTAGAGCATGGTGTTTGCAACGCCAGCATGGTGTGTGCAACGCCAGGGTTGTGGGTTCGATTCCCACGGGGGGCCAGTACAAAAAAAAATAAAAAATTAAAATAAAAAAAAATGTAAATTATAAAATGTATGCATTCACTACTGTAAGTCGCTCTGGATAAGAGCGTCTGCTAAATGACTAAAATGTCAAATGTAAATGTACTGGTACCCCCTGTATATAGCCTCGCTAGTGTTATTTTGTTGCTCCTTAATTATTTGTAGATTTTTTTTATTTTAAATGTTTTACTTAAGTTTATTTTAGTAAATACTTGAACACTTTTTTTCTTAAAACAACATGGTTGGTTAAGGGCTTTAAGCAAGCATTTCACTGTAAGGTCTACACCTGTTGTATTCGGCGCATGTGACAAATAAAATTTGATATGCCCGTAGAGTATATTATGTTCAACAATATAGTGAAAAAAGATCAAAAATTGTTTTTTCAATATATTCATGTTTATTTTTCAATGTTCATAAATGAATTAAAGAAAACAATTATCGTAATCAAAATACTGCTCACATTACAGCGAAAGTGGTAAAGCTTTCATATGACACCAAATTTTGCTTTGTAGCACTTACAAATTAAACATTATGAAGTCTTAAAGAAGGCCTGGGTAAGGCCAAAATGTCAGAAATATGCCAATTTTTATGAATTATTTCTCAATTATGCTTTTAGATACAATTGTCAAATATATGTCAACATTCCTTCCTCCACAGGACCGTTCTTTGGATTAAATGTTGTGAAAATCCCCCAAATCATGGTCTTTTTTTAGTCTGGGTTTCATGAGGAATCACTTTTTTTTTGCCGGGGGAACCAGTCTGTTTGGCTAGCCTGGGTACCAGTCTGTTTGGTATGACAAGGAGTGGCATGATGACACAAACAGAGTGGTATCCAGGCTAGCCATTCCTGTGGGAGAGAGAAAAGGTTTCCACATTAATTTCCTTTTTGTCATGTGACAGCTGATAAATTATGTAGATTTTGTGGGACGTATATTTTGTTACAATGGAAGTGGAAACATTTTTCTATTTAATTTGCTAATAGACAACCTGGTATGGAATCCATGTAAAGCTCCCTTTCCCCTCTCTATCCAGACCTGCTCCCAGAGAACTGTGTGGAGGAGAAGACCAAGTCCTTTGATCCCAACGGTCTCATGGCGGAGATAAAACATGGCGACCGGCCTGGTGTGCAGCTCAAGTACTCCCATGTGTCCCCTTTGGAGCTGGACAAGTTCCTGGAGGACGTCAAGTAAGGGCTAATTCCACTCACCCATTGGGCTCAGGTCAAAAGTAGAACACTATATAGAGAATAAGGTGCAATTTAGGACGCAACCTGAGAGGACTGCCTTGTTCATTGTGAAGGGTATTATATATGCACCTATGGCTCCTGACTTCATTCTGAATCCCCCTCCTCAGGAATGGGATATACCCCCTCATGAACTTTGCGTTATCGCGGCCCCACCCTGTCCCCCGTGCCCTCTCCCTGTCCCATGAACAGGTGGAGTCGGTAAAGACCCCCACCCCTGAGCCCCAAGAGACAGAGAGCAGAAAGGTGAGGTCTGTGTGTGTATGTCTGTATGTCATTCTATTTGTTTATGTCTGTGTGAGAGAGACAGTGTTGCATGTTAAAGTACGCTTATCACTCTAATGCAATGTTGGTCTGATGGTGTGTTGCAGGTGATTCAGATGCACTGTAACTTGGAGTCAAATGAAGAAGGGACCAAAACTCATGTGAGTTTGATTATAATCTTCTTTTAAGTAATGGCGTCCACCTCACGGCAGCCTTTTGCAGTTACCATAACTGACACGACAAAACATCCCCCCCTACTTATTTTTTTTAATCCTTGGATCCCCACAACTAATTGCATTTGGGGGATAAGCATATTCTGGGTTAATGAAATGTATTCCTCTCTCCTCTCCTTAGCTCTCTCTGTTTCTTAAGATGGATGACAAGCTCCATCGACAACTCAGCTGTGACATCCTTCCAAGTGAGTTCTAATGGACACTTTCATATCTGTTAAGTTACATTTATTGCCACCCTTGATAAAGATGAGCAAAAAGTAAATAAATACGAATACTGGGCTCTATTGTATGCTCAAAAAAAAGTGAAAATTATAATACACAATTGCTCAGAGAAAGATTTTGTTTACACCCCTTTTTTCAATACCTCACCTTGCGATGATAATGGCACTGAGCCTTTTCCTCAAAGGTTTTATGAGATTGGAGAACACATTGGGAGGGATCTTAGATCAACCCTCCATACAGAATCTTTGCAGACCCTTGATATAATTAATTTGCAATTATGGACTGCCCTCTTCAATTCAAACCACAGGTTTTCAATGGGGTTCCAGTCTGGAGACTGAGATGGCCATTGCAAAATGTTGATTTTGTGGTCAATTAACCACTTCTTTGTGGATATTGATGTGTGCTTGGGGTTATTGTCTTGCTGGAAGATCCATTTGAGGCAACCAGGTTTTGGGCTACATTGTCCTGGTACTTGGTAAACTTCATAATGCCGTTGACCTTAATAAGGGCCCCAGGACCAGTGGAAGCAAAATAGCCCCATAACATCAAATATCCACCACCATATTTTAACAGTAGGTATGGGGTTATTTTCTGCTTATGCATCCTTATTTTGGATGCCAAACCCACCACTGGTGTGCTTGGCCAAATAACTAAATTTTTCATGTCATCTGATCATAGCACCGTTGCCAATACCATTTAGTAAACTCCAGGTCGTTTACATTTGTTGGATGACATGAAAATAGAGCTCTTTGGCCATGCACACCAATAGTGTATTGCATACTGTTGTATGAGGCTAAACTATTTTGAATGAATCTTTCAGATGACAGCTCCAAAGACCTTGCCAATGAACTTGTTCACTACGCTTTCATAAGTGAGGTAGGTATTATTTTTGCGTAATGTTATTGCAAATGGCCTTAATCATTATAATCGATATCCTGTAATGATCTAACTGCTAACCCTGTGTAACCCCATGCAGGAGGACTGTGAGAAGCTGGCAGGGTTCATTGAGGATGCACTCACCAGACACAAGGGCAAAGCCTCTGGAACCACACAGTGAGAAGGGTCCGTTATGAAAACTGGCTCACAGAGAGGGGCCTCATGCATTGACCACTCAAAGAGAAAGGGGCCAGAAGGCAGGATCCCTCAGCCAGGATCAGAGGGGTCGTGTCCAGTGAGGGTTTGAGGGATTGTGCCTGGTGATTGGTGGATCATCCCATAGAGGGCTAGGATAGGCCAGGATTGAGAGGGGCAGGAAGCATCTCTGGTTGGAGGACCCATAGACATCATGGCTACAGTGCATTCGGAAAGTATTTATTTTTTTACGTTACAGCCTTATTCTAAAATGGATTTTAAAAAAAACAATTTCCTCATCAACCTACACACAATACCCCATAATGACAAAGTGAAAACAGGTTTAAAGAAATATTTGCATAAAAAATATTTCTTTGTATTAAAAATAAAAAAACAGATACCTTATTTACGTAAGTATTCAGACCCTTTGCTATGAGACTCGAAATTGAGCTCCGGTGCATCCTGTTCCCATTTATCATCCTTGAGATGTTTCTACAACTTCATTAGAGTCCACCTGTGTTAAATTCAATTGATTGGACATGATTTGGAAAGGCACACACCTGTTTAGAAGATTCCACAGTTGACAGTGCATGTCAGAGCAAAAACCAAGCCATGAGGTCGAAGGAATTGTCCGTAGAGCTTCGAGACAGGATTGTGTCAAGGCACAGATCTGGGGAAGGATACCAAAATAAATTATGCAGCATTGAAGGTCCCCAAGAACACAGTGGCCTCCATCATTCTTAAATTGAAGAAGTTTGGTACCACAAAGACTCTTCCTAGAGCTGGCTACCCGGCCAAACTGTTCAATCGGGGGAGAAGGGCCTTGGTCAGGGAGGTGACCAAGAACCCGATGGTCACTTTGACAGAGCTCCAGAGTTCCTCTGTGGAGATGGGAGAACCTTCAGGATCGAGGTAAATATGAACGGAGCAAAGTACAGAGAGATCTTTGATGAAAACCTGCTCAGGACCTCAGACTGGGGTTAAGGTTCACCTTCCAACAGGACAACAACCCTAAGCACATAGCCAAGACAACGCAGGAGTGGCTTCTGGTAAGTCTCTGAATGTCCTTGAGTGGCCCAGCCAGAGCCCTGACGTGAACCCAATCGAACATCTCTGGAGAGACCTGAAAATAGCTGTGCAGCGACGCTCCCCATCCAATCTGACAGAGCTTGAGAGAATCTGCAGAATCTGCGTCATACCCAAGAAGACTCAAGGCTGTAATCGCTGCCAAAGGTGCTTCAGCAAAGTACTGAGGAAAGGGTCTGAATACTTATGTAAATGTTATTTCAGTTTTTTATTTTTCATACATTTGCAAAAGATTCTAAAAACCTATTTTTACTTTGTCATTATGGGGTATTGTGTGTAGATTGAGGGGAAAAAACGATAATACATTTTAGAATAAGGATGTAACATAATATTTGGGAAATAAAATCAAGGGGTCTGAATACTTCCCAAATGCACTATGTTCAGCTATCCCACAATGCAGTGGAAGATTGATAATTACCCCTGCCTAAAAGGGATGTAATGCCTTAATGTCTTCATGACTTTGTTCCTCCATAATGCCACTACTGTTACTGTACTGCCATTAGAGATATTTCCAATGATGGATGGACATAGTTAATTCGATACGAACCAATAAAACAGCTATGTTTTCATGTTAATTTACAGTACTTTAATTAATAGTTTATAACTCCAGAAATGTTAATTGCTTTTGGAAAATACTCTTAAAAAAAGAAAAAAATATATAAAATGACTCCCTAGTTTTATAAGCCCCAGCAATACCTACCATAGAAATGTCTAGTGAGAGTAACTTTGATGACAAAGATGAGAACCGTCCAACATGCACTGGTAATGCTAAACATGCTAACACTTAACTTATGTTTGCTTAGTTCTATGAACAGCATTGGCGTTGCACAGACCTCTTTTTCTGTTTAAGTTTTAATGGTGTATTATGGTCTTCAAACAAACTCGCAGTGCATTCTACCAATCCTTTACTAGCCTGAATGACTCTCCGTGCATTAGTAGTAATGAGATGATGCCTCTCTTTTAGTCTGTAGTGCTCTTAAGGGTTTTCCCTGTGAAAGTGTTCTGGAAGCCAAAGACTTGCATAGTGCCTGTGATGGCAACCTACCATGTACAAAACCCATAACACAGCAACATAAAGCAACTTCAGAATAAGATGAAAAACTCCTCCAGCCAGTCAACAATTCAGGCTATTGTGTTGTCAACAGAAGGATATACTTTTATTTTCTTTTATTCTGAAAAACAGATTGTGAATGTGAAGAGGGGCCACAGCAGAAATGTTTAAATCCATTCTAGAAAAGGAATTGCAGCTAAACAGATAGAATATGTGTACTTAATATAGTGAATATACTCCACTCCAATTGAGACATTTTCGAACAAAATATAAATGGAGGGTTTTCATAAATAGTTCAGAAGAAATAAAGCCCAGAATAAAAATAATTTGGGAGCAATTAATTGCTGGTTTACTGAATGATACAGATATTGTATCTTAATGTGATCATTCTGTTGTCGCTGAGAATTTTCCTGCACCGCAGGAAATTCAAATGAGACTTGTCATTTACAAAAATTCACTGAAACCCCGCAGTTATCTTTTTCTCTCGCTCGCTCAAATGCCAAAGCACCAGATTGAATGTCGCAGTAGTACCTTTATTCTAACGTACATCAACAACCGTTATTTTCTATAGCTTAATAACACAAGATGGATATTGGTCTCCACTACGACATACAAGTGTATTTGAAATATAGCCATAGGCTACACCTAAACTATAGCCAATCAAAACTCATTTCCCATTTGGATTTTTTATTAGCTTAATGAAATCCTGCTGCAGGATTATTTTACTCCTGTGACAAAACTGGTCAAATTAAGATATAACAACTACAGTACACAACACAAAAAAAGCATTATATACTTATGTACAGTAGGTTGAAGCTGAATTCTGTGTTAATAAATGTGCTATTTAGCCTTTATGTCCACCGATCCCTAACCTCGGTTAACCAAGTAGACTGTCCACAAGAGATTAACAGATCCCCAATGCCTTTTAAAGAAAGCGAGAGTCAAGAAATAAGGGATTTTGGTCTAAATGGATTTAGTAAATTATGGATGGCTTTAAAAAGTTGCCAGTTTTTAGGGAGGAGAAAAAAATAACTTTTCTTAATCAATCTTGAACAGTATATATTCTTCAGTATCTGCACCTGTTAACAACATTACATTTGTTTCTTATGCTATCTGTAAAGCTGTGGCCCCATTACAATTGCAGTCCTGTATAGATGTTGCATAATCTGCTCATTTCTCTTAAAATGTCCAGCCTTTTATCAGCTAGTCTCGAGGGAAACGTTTCTGGGAGAAGAGTTATCGGAAGAATATTGTGTAGATAACGGTGTTTACCTTGGACAGAAGTGTGAATGCTTAGAGTGGTGCTATTGTTGCTCTTATCTGGTCTCATAATCTGCAATGCATGTATTAATAATAGCTGAAACTGTTCAGACTTTGCTTTTCCAAGATTGCCTTAGTCATTGACTGACTCCAGGGGGGACCTGCTCAAGAAAAATGTATGCCCATTCATCCATCCATCAGTCTTTCTCTGTAGTGATCACTTTCTCCTCCATGTGGATTCTGTTGAATTAATGTAGGCTCTGTATTGTACTGGACGTGTTCTACTTATCCTTCTGTAAATTATTGTACTGCAATGAATGAAAATAAAAAAAAATGTTTTGTCACATCATGGTGAGACTGTTTGAAGATTATTATTGTTCTTTTAAATATATTATTGGTCTTGGGGTCCTGACAAACATTTCAACTTTAAGACACAGATAATTAACAATTTTTTCCCCCAAGTCAAGCTGTTAATTTCAGTTCAAGGGGCCTAACAGCAGACAGACAGTGACCAGGGGGAGGTCACACTAGTGAAAGAAGTTTTACTTAAAGGGTCAATCTGTGATTGCTACATCCATTTTTGTTTGAGAATATAACTTGCCTCATCAAATCAAAGTTTATTTGTCAAGTGCGCTGAATACAACAGGTTACAGTGAAATGCTTACTTACAGGCTCTAACCAACAGTGCAAAAGTGGTATTAGGTGAACAATAGGTACACTAGTGGTTCTGGGGGGGGGGGGCAGTGTCCCTGTGACAACAATTTTGGACCCCCTTGTGGCCCCCCTAAATGTGGAGTATGAACTAATTTTTATATAACACATTTTTGCTATCCTTTTTTTACATCCATTATTAGACAGTGGCAACAATGATGATTATCAACATGGTATTTTGCCTGCAATGCAGTGAAGAAAACGATATGACAACAATAACGTCTAATGTAACTGGCCCCTCTAACAGTACAACTGCCCCCCCCCCCCCCCCCCAGTTGAAATGGTCTAGAACCACCACTGAATTGGTAAGTAAAGAAATAGAAACAACAGTAAAAAGACAGTGAAAAACATACATACAGACACCGGTTAGTCAGGCTGATTGAGGTAGTATGTACATGTAGATATGGTTAAAGTGACTATGCATATATGATGAAGAGAGACACTAGCAGTAGCGTAGAAGAGGCGTTGGTGGGTGGCGGGACGCAATGCAGATAGCCGTGTTAGCCAATGTGCGGGAGCACTGGTTGGTCGGGCCAATTGAGGTAGTATGTACATGAATGTATAGTTAAAGTGACGATACATATATGATAAACAGAGAGTAGCAGCAGCGTAAGAGAGGGGTTGGGGGGGAGGCACACAATGCAGATAGTCCGGGTTTAGTTCAACGGTCTTACCCCATCAGAAGCCAAAACTTTAATTCTGAGGGATGGTCAGTCCTTTCATCCATCTCTCTGTCTATGCATTTGAGTGGTTACATTTCTCCAGCCCCATCCCTCAGTGCCTGAACACTGACCTGAAATCAAGCTCTCGCGATGTTCTTTCACCGGTCTCGAGTTTAGTGTTTGTCCTGCAAGTCTCGCGGTACTCGCAAACTGGTGGAGGGCCTATTCAAGTAGGTGTGCTACATGGCGGTGACGGAGATTGCGGTAAATAACTTGCTAAATAAGTTAAATATGAACTTAGTTATTGTTGTCCCAGTCCTGTTTCTCAAATAGTTGTGAACCTACATATCTTGTAGGAATGATTGGTTTATTCCCGTGAACCACGTTTAATTCACAAAACCTGAATTTAGGCATGCGGCCTTTATCAACTACTAGCAAGCTAAGTTAGCTAACTACTGCGACAATTGGATCTAGACTAATGCTTTCTAGCTAAAAAAAAATAAAGCAATTGCTAGCTCACTGGTAAAGATGCTAGTATGTTAGACTGCCTTGTTGGAATTACAATGCATGATTGAAAATAGTGATACGCTAGGTAGCTATGTTAAAGAAGATGCAACGACCAAGTTAATCAGCTACGTTAGCTCGCCTCAACTATTCTAACGTTACTTACGATTGAGCTCCACTCAAGTGTAGCAACTTAGCTAGTCATTTAGCTAACTAGCAAGCGTCTTACATGCTTCGCATTATCTAGTAACTAGGGGTGTAACGGTTCACCAAACCCACGGTTGGGTACGTACTATTGCGTTTTTGTTATCACGTTTCGGTACAGCGGGAAAATTAAATGCCATTCACAATGTTCCTGCCATTGTCTGTTGTGACAGGGTTGTTATGTGGGCCTCAGGTTTCCACTCTGATGCTGCGTTTGTAACTATGTGGGAATTTAACGTTTCCAGTTGTGAAGTCATAAATACCAGTTGGATGCATTCATGTGATTTGAACTCGAGAATTGTCCATTGGCAAATGGTCAACAAGCTGCGTCAACCATAAACTACAAGTACAACTTTAATGATTGTAAACCAATTATAGAGTTAAAAAACCACATTAATAAATTGCTTTTAATTACAGAAAATGCTGTTAGAGGTATTTCGTTAATAGGTGACAGAGGTCACTATGTGGGAGGTGGATGCTCAGGATGATAGACAAGTTTCCCAGTAGGAATTAGTTGGAGGTCCATTCAAGTGGATTTTTCCCAATTTTATGTGGTAAATTCCCACTTCCATCTTCGAGAACGCACCATGACACTGCTCCCTTCAGTGCCAGATGCGTGGCCGTAGCAAGGTACATCTCCCACTCCAGGGTAATGTGATGAGAAAGGGGCTATCACTGTTAAGTATGCGGCAGGGCTTGATATTAACTTTTTTAGCCATTTGTTCTCGGGACAAGTAAGACAGATTTTTTTTACTTGTCCGAAAGCTTAAGCCACTTGTTCCAACAACAACAAAAAGTCCATAACACCATCAACCAAAAGGGTGACTGAAAATGAGTGAAGTGCAAAGGAGGGGTCTGAAATCATTTTCGGGGCTTTTCCATACATAGATGATGTTATCGCCCCCAAGCGGCCATGTAATGGCCCGCTACGCATTTGGCTAGTGTGCTACGACGAGGGACGAGAGGCATCATGATATTGGCAAAATATATTTGGTGGAGCCAAAATTTTCCAAATAGCCTATTCCACTCTAGTGGAGCTGTAGCACGAAAGAGAGGCCTAGGCTCCTGTACATATCTGGCTCTGTGTAACGAGGCGAGTGACACCGTCACAGAGCCTTCCTGGCGTATTTTGATGGGTTGAAAATCATAATGAGCTGCAGAGCGACTGCTGTCCTCAGAACTGGATAATTATAAACTATTTGCAATTTTTCATCATCCTCCTCTCTTATTCGTCTAGGCTACTATATGCGTTGTAGGTAGGTTGCACATTCCTAGAATAATATGGAACTAGGCCTAGGCCAACTACACAGTTCATTCATAAGCTTTCCTCAGCTGTAGCCTAAGTTCTTTTGACTCATTATATTTTTCAATCTTGGTATTTTGCTCAATTTCACTTCTTGTGGGTTAAAATATTTGTAATTCAAAATAAATCTGTGAATGAGAATAGCATAGACTCCAACTTTGATAATTATTCCCATTTAAAAGCTGCAACTTTAGGAACAACACTTTATTAGAATAGTTTGGAAAGCCTCCCAAGTGGTGCAGCGGTCTAAAGCACTGCAGTGCTTGAGACGTTACTGGAGACCCGGGTTCGATCCCGGGCTGTGTCAACCAGTCGTGACCGGGAGTCCCATAGGGCAGCACACAATTGGCCCAGTGTCGCCCGTGTTAGAGAAGGGTTTGGCTGATGGGGCTTTTTGCCTTTGCTCATTGCCCTCTGGAGACTCCTTGTGGCGGGCCGGGTGCCTGCAGGCCGACATTGATTGTCAGTTGAATGGTGTTTCCTCCAACACATTGCTGCTGGCTTCCCGGTTAAGCAGGCGGGTGTTAAGAAGCGTGGTTTGGCGGGTCATGTTTTGGATGACTTGACCTTCGCCGCATGCAGCCTTACAATGTATTAAAAATCAAAACATATAGCCCAACGTTTGTAGAACAACTAAAGTTACATTTAATAACTCTAAATTAAGAATTTTGGTGGACCTATTTCTTTGTTAACCGCTCAACACAGAATAGATGCATGTGCGCACTCCCTCAAATCGTTGGGAGAAAATATCCTTTCTATTTTATTCAGCTTAGTTCAATTAGATTCTTTATACTATAAAATAATGCCATGGAATTATAACCAAATCTTGTCTGCTAAATGAATTAGTGTAGCCCACAGCCATAAGGTATTAACTAGATCAGGACCTAACATAAGGACAACTCAGAGTATGCTATTCTGTTTTTCTGAAATAGACTACATTTTCTTCATATCATTTTTCTTTAGAACTGTCTAAAATAATAATGGATTTATTGTGAAGGTGTAGGCTATATTACATGGATTTAAAATGTAGATGTTCCAAATGTCTGCATCAGTGGCTTGTAGGTGTGGAAGCCAGGAGATGCTAAATGTGTTAATTAACGGTCAATTACCGTGAGACCAACCGTTATTTGCTTGACAATCACGGCTGACAAAATCACAGCCCTAACTGTGGGGGTCGTAGAGCACCATCGTGTTCGTGAGAGTCTCATCTTTCCATAGTCATAATAGTTTGTAGGCCAAACCGTTCGGACACTACAGACGATTTTGTGAGAAGACCGATTTACTTAGAATGTCAACCATTCCCTGCTGTGCGCTGCCTGAACCAATTGTGATCGGAGTAATTGTTTTTACTTTTTATTAATGGACAACTGAAATATTTTGTGGTTGTCTGTCTTTTTTTTTTATTACTTACCCCGGACAAGCCTTAACGTCGAGCCTTAAGCGCAACACGGTGCATTGGAAAGTGTATTGAAAGCTTTGGCTTGCTTATATTGGACAGGTGCTACCTGTTTGCTGAAATGGGTGCAAGTGGGAAGTACGTAATGTGGCTCGAGCACTTTCACGATAGGGTTTCCGTTAGCCAATAATACCCGCTAAAAACAATTGCCACCGGCCTGGGAAAAGAAAATATCCCATTGCAAAATACTTTTTAGCCTATTAAATTGATGGAAATACATTTGACTGGTCATGCTTATCAGTGTATGAGTTAATTTGCATAATTGAGTGGAATTCAATTAGCGCTTGTGTGCAGTATATTCGTTATGTATGTTATTTATCAAGTGTACAGCATACAGAGCAGAAAATCTGTCAGACAGCCGTGAGCGTGGCTACTACAGCATCTCAAACAGCAAATTCATAGTTGACAGAAGGCAGGCTTCATCAGCTCGTCACACCACTTTGCAATGAGCTGGAAACATATAGTTAATTGTTTTGAAACCTGAGCGTTTTACTACATATTATGAGGCATGTCTTACCTTGCTTCAAAGTAGCCTAGCCAAATTCATTCTTTCATTGTCCAGTAGCCAAAGGCATCATATTAGCATCCCATGCTAGTTGTTGCATATTAGATCTCTCTTTCTAAATTTCTAACAGATATTTCATCTGTCACATGAAACCGCTCACATGTGTGGTGCGCTTCTGACAAGTGTTATCCCGCTAATTGCATTGTGGAACAAACATTCGCACGAAGCCTACTGTGTATTGCTGCGCTTATAATGTGAAGAAATAATAGTTTATCAACATTTTAGGCTAAATATTCTCATTTGTTGCATCAGACTCATTGCTTTTTTAACCTGTTAGGGCTAGGGGGCAGTATTGACACGGCTGGATAAAAAACGTACCCGATTTAATCTGGTTACTACTCCTGCCCAGTAACTAGAATATGCATATAATTATTGGCTTTGGATAGAAAACACCCTAAAGTTTCTAAAACTGTTTGAATGGTGTCTGTGAGTATAACAGAACTCATATGGCAGGCCAAAACCTGAGAAGATTCCATGCAGGAAGTGGCCTGTCTGACAATTTCTTCCCCTTCTTGATTATCTCTATCCATTGCAAAGGATCTCTGCTGTTACGTGACACTTCCTACGGCTCCCATGGGCTCTCAGAAGGCGGCAAAAAGCTGAAACGTGGCTTTGCAGGCTCTGGCTGAAAAAAAGTAGCACGTTTGGGTAGTGGCTGGTTACGGTACTGTGAGACTCAGGCGCGTGCCCGCGTCGACCGAATGCTTTGTTTTCTTTCCTCTGTTTACCTAAACGCAGATTCCCGGTCGGAATATTATCGCTTTTTTACGAGAAAAATGGCATAAAAATGGATTTTAAACAGCGGTTGACATGCTTCGAAGTACGGTAATGGAATATTTAGAATTTTTTTGTCGCGTATTGCGCCATGCTCGTGACCCTTATTTACACTTCGGATAGTGTCTTGAACTCACGAACAAAACGGCGCTATTTGGATATAACGATGGATTATTTTGGACCAAACCAACATTTGTTATTGAAGTAGCAGTCCTGGGAGTGCATTCTGACGAAGAACACCAAAGGTAATCAAACTTTTGTAATAGTAAATCGGAGTTTGGTCAGGGCTAAACTTGGTGGGTGTCTAAATGGCTAGCCGTGATGGCTGGGCTATCTACTCAGAATATTGCAAAATGTGCTTTCACCGAAAAGCTATTTTAAAATTGGACACCTCGATTGCACAAAGGAGTTCTGTATCTATAATTCTTAAAATAATTGTTATGTTTTTTGTGAACGTTTATCGTGAGTAATTTAGTAAATTCACCGGAGGTTTGCGGGGGTATGCTAGTTCTGAACGTCACATGCTAATGTAAAAAGCTGGTTTTTGATATAAATATGAACTTGATTGAACAAAACATGCATGTATTGTATAACATAATGTCCTAGGTGTGTCATCAGATGAAGATCATCAAAGGTTAGTGCTGCATTTAGCTGTCTTCTGTGTTTTTGTGACATTATATGCTAGCTTGAAAAATGGGTGTCTGATTATTTCTGGCTGGGTACTCTGCTGACATAATCTAATGTTTTTCTTTCGTTGTAAAGCCTTTTTGAAATCGGACAGTGTGGTTAGATTAACGAGAGTCTTGTCTTTAAAATGGTGTAAAATAGTCATATGTTTGAGAAATTGAAGTAATAGCATTTCTAAGGTATTTGAAAATCGCGCCACGGGATTACACTGGCTGTTGCGTAGGTGGGACGATTTCGTCCCGCCTAGCCCAGAGAGGTTAAAGTTTTGCTTTATGTAGCCTAGGCCTATGAATTTGGGATCTAGTGTCCCTCAACTGTCCCAGTCGGTTTGGAATAGGCTATTTCTTTCTCGACAAGCTGTAGATAAGTAAGGAAACTTCTCTACTATGGGGGATAGTAGATTGACACAGGCTAGTGATTTTGCTGTTCGTTACTCGTCTTGTTGGCTGAGAAAAAGTACACGTGGACAGTTATTTTAACATCTTCAAAGTGCGCAACATAATTAGGTAAGAAGGACCGCACATCATTGCATCCTCGACTTGCATGTTCTGTTATTATGTTACCATAATCTAAATGTGATTTCTGTCATTTTAAGCACCGTGGGTGGACGCCCTAATCAGGCTACGCACCCAATGCATATGGGTTCTGGTCAATTTCTCAAATGTCTGATAAATTCAATGTCACATTTTCCGAACCGAAACATTGTTTAACTTCTATGGGCTAAGTGGGATGTTAGCGTCCCACTCTATTCAACAGCCACTGGAATCGCGTGACGCGAAATACAAATACCTAAAAAATGCTATAACTTCAATTTCTCAAACATATGACTATTTTACACCATTTGAAAGATAAGACTCGTTAATCCAACCACGTTGTCCGATTTCAAAAAGGCTTTACAGCGAAAGCAAAACTAAATTATGTCAGGAGAGTACCCAGCCAAAAATAATCACAGCCATTTTCAAAGCAAGCATATATGTCACAAAAACCAAAACCACAGCTAAATGCTGCACTAACCTTTGATGATCTTCATCAGATGACACTCCTAGGACATTATGTTATACAATACATGCATGTTTTGTTCAATCAAGTTCATATTTATATCAAAAACCAGCTTTTTACATTAGCATGTGATGTTCAGAACTAGCATACCCACTGAAAACTTCCGGTGAATTTACTAAATTACTCATGATAAACGTTGACAAAATACATAACAATTATTTTAAGAATTATAGATAAAGAACTCCTTTATGCAAACGCTGTCAGATTTTAAAATAGCTTTTCGGCGAAAGCACATTTTTCAATATTCTGAGTACATAGCTCGGCCATCACGGCTAGCTAATTTGACACCCACCAAGTTTGGGGCAAAAATTGGATTACCTTTGCTGTTCTTCGTCAGAATGCACTCCCAGGACTTCTTCTTCAACAACAAATGTTGTTTTGGTTCCAAATAATCCATAGTTATATCCAAATACCTCCGTTTTGTTCGTGCGTTCAGGTCACTATCCGAATGCGCGAGCGCATTTCGTGACAAAAAAATTCAAAATATTCCATTATCGTACTTAGAAGCATGTCAAACGCTGTTTAAAATAAATTTTTATGCAATTTTTCTCGTAAAATAGCGATAATATTCCAACCGGACAACGTTGTATTCATTCAGAGTGAAATAAAAAAATGATGAAGTCTCGTGAACGCGCATCTCCAGACTCACTGTCCCCAGGCAGGCCACTTACAAACTCTGCTGCTGTACTTTGCCCAGAGACAGGAGACCCGTCATTCCGCTTTCTGAACGCTTTAGAGAGCCAATGGAAGCCTTAGAAAGTGTCACGTAACAGCACAGATGCTGTAATTTCGATAGAGATGCAACAGAAGGACTACAAATTGTCAGACAGGCCACTTCCTGCATGGAATCTTCTCAGGTTTTTGCCTGCCATATGAGTTCTGTTATACTCACAGACACCATTCAAACCGTTTTAGAAACTTTGGAGTGTTTTCTATCCAAATCTACTAATTATATGCATATTCTCGCTTCTGGGCAAGAGTAGTAACCAGTTTAAATCGGGTACGTTTTTTATCCGGCCGTGAAAATACTGCCCCCTATCCCCAACAGGTTAACATGGTGCTGAAACCCCCTATTCTCAATCATGGAGAATGGGCGCATATCCGCGGCTATAAACTAAAAACTATAAACGTAGCTTACTTATCGGTCGTGCAATTTATTTGGGAGGTGTGCTTGGGTTGCATGAAGGTCTGCTTGGATGCAGAGGGGAGGGGATGTTGTGGTGTTTCTTTGCGTTTCTTTCTTGTACCGGTATACTGGGATGATATCAGCTGCATAGGCTATTCTCATTGAGTGTGGCGACATACTGTTCAAGTTTTATCCATAACTTTCCTTCCATCGGTGTTGTAATCTACTGGGAAGCCAACATTTAACCAAACTGGAGATTTAAACGATGATGGAGGATCCTCCAATTCTGGTTTATCGACCCCACCACTCGCCATCGTACAGAACTAGTTCCCAGCTGCGCCTCACAAAAGGACAATTTGAAATGCGGCAATTAAGATTTGAATTGTAATTACAACGTGCGTGTAGGGCATAGGCTGTAGTTGTTTTAACAGAATAGCCTGAAATGTTTTTTTTTAGCTCAGATTTACTCAAGGCGTATTTTTTTTTTGTGTGTGTGTGTGTGTGTGTGTGTGTGTGTGTGTGTGTGTGTGTGTGTGTGTGTGTGTGTGTGTGTGTGTGTGTGTGTGTGTGTGTGTGTGTGTGTGTGTGTGTGTGTGTGTGTGTGTGTTTATTTGGGTTCACAGTGCGGAAAGAACCGAGTTACCTGAAAGGTTCAGTACGAGTACATGTACCGTTACACCCCTACTAGTAACTAACTAGCTACATAGCTATCTAGTTTGCAAGTTAGCTAGCTAAGTTTGTATAAAATTAGCTAGCTTAGTTAATACTTGGTGCAAATAAAGGATACCAAGTTTACCGCCTTGCAGCTGCTATCATGTTAGTCTGAAGGCATTTTCTCTCTCTCAGACTTTTTTGAATTGTTAAGGCTTCCCATTCACTCTTCCCCCCTGGGTTATCCTGCCTCTGAGGTCCCAGCGTTTAGCAGGTTGTAGGTAAGGAGCTTTTCTCTACGCACGCTTGTCTTGAGCGTCCCAATCACTGATGACTGGTCTTTGATATTGAGATTACCTGACACCCCCCCCCCCACCCCCACCCCCCCAGTACGACATATGCACTGTGATGATTCCCAATCTATACCTAAATGATCCTTATTATGATCATAGTAGAAGAGAGAGATGTAGCCTACCAAATGTGCAGTGCACAGCAAGTGTCATTCATTTCTCCAATAAATAAGTGTTCATGTCTCCTGAGGATCCTCACATGCATATTAATGTATTTTCACTGCTGTGGTTCTTCAGGGAGGGACGGCTCTGATGATGGAGAATGGACAGGGCACAGGCGCGAAGCTTGGCCTGCCGCTTCTCACCCCGGAGCAGCAGGAGGCACTACAAAGGGTGAGCCTACTACATGTACATTACTAAATACAGGTGTATACGTAATGTCTCTACATTAGTCAGTTTGCCTGCAGTTGCATTATTCTCTCGCGTTTCCTTTATTCTCTCACGCTGAATGACTTTTCTTCAGGCAAAGAAGTATGCCATGGAGCAGAGCATCAAGAGTGCCTTAGTGAAGCAGACCATTGCTCATCAACAACAACAGCTTACCAACTTACAGGTGAGACGTGCAGAATTCTATACTCTTACAACTGCAACTTAACTCTACATGTCGTTGACCATATGTTCTTATCTCTTAACGCCAACCACAGGCACTCAATTATAGGCTCATATCTAAGAGTAACTTGGACCATTAGCAAGATTGTCACATAGTAATTCGATATGACTATCTGCCCTGGGAGCTTTGTAGGTATGAAACATTACTTTATTGTTTAGTAGCACAAAACATAGCAGCACAGCATATAAAGTATATTTGTCTGCTTACGATGATAGGATGGGTATATTTGTCCTCTTGTTTCTGCCTCTTTTTTTCAGCTGGAGAAGATCAGCAGGAAGACTTTGTTAAACATGTTGAATGCTTTGCACTTGTTTTCACATAGGGGTTTTGATTGTGGGGTGATGTTGTGAAATGGTTTTGGGGAAGATTTGAAGTGGGTGGCAGAGGGAAAGTCAAATCAGTCCTGAAAGCTTTTTATGGGGAGTGTGTAATGTCTCTAAAAGCTGATGTATAGCAAAGGAACAACATTTGAAAAAGCAAAGCTTAAAGATATATCTAACCTACTTTTCAGTACCTTTTTCATCTTTACTGTCTTTCAGATGGCAGCAGTGACAATGGGCTTTGGAGATCCTCTCTCACCTTTACAATCGGTCAATAGATTATTACACTTTTTTCTCTGTGCGCATTCATGATAAAAAGGACTGTTACCCTTTTTTGATCGGCCACTCTGGGCTCCATCCTAGCCATTGCAGCTGACCAAATAACTAATATTTCAAAAGAAGACATGTTTATAAATATTATAATTATGAGGGACAAGTTCTTATACAATGTGCTGCGTCTTCTTAATTCAGTCTGGTTAAAGCTGCAAAACCTTTTTGGGCGACACATTCATATATGTATATGTATGTGAGTTATACATCTGTCATTCTCATTGAAAGCAAGTCTAAGAAGCGGTAGATCTGTTCTCTATGTGCACTATTTCTATGCTTCCCGTTCTTAAGTTTAGTTTTAGCATCTTTTACTTTCGGTTTTGTACACCAGCTTCAAACAGCTGAAAATATAATATTTTTGGTTGTTGAAAATATAACGGTTTAATGGTACAACGGTTCTCTACTCTTTACATTGCTTGTTTTGTCTCACAAACTGAAATTAGGCAAACCTTTTAAATTTTTGCAACCAGGAAATGGCAGATGGAGTTCTGCATTTTACACCTTTAATGAAGTCTTGTGTCTGTATGCCCACTGCACCATTTCAGAAGTGCCCTGAAGTACTTCCACTAGTGGCAACAGCTGTTAGTCAATGTTTTTTAAACTGAAAGAGATTCATAATGGAAATTTGGGATTTGTTTGAATTTATACACACTGCATGGTGAAAAGTATGAGGACACCCCTTCAAATTAGTGGGTTTGGCTATTTCAGCCACACCCGTTGCTGACAGGTGTATAAAACCGAGCTCACAGCCATGCAATCTCCATATACAAACATTGGCAGTAGAATGGCCCATACTGAAGAGCTCAGTGACTTTCAATGTGGCACCGTCATAGGATGCCACCTTTACAACAAGTCAGTTCGACAAATTTCTGCCTTCCTAGAGTTGCCCCGGTCAACTGTAAGCGCTGTTATTGTGAAATGGAAACGTCTAGGAGCAACAACAGCTCAGCCGCGAAGTGGTAGGCCACACAAGCTCAGAAAACGGGACCGCTGAGTGCTGAAGCGAGTAAAAATGTCTGTCCTCAGTTGCAACACTCACTACTGAGTTCCAAACTGCATCTGGAAGCAACATCCGCACAAGAACTGTTTGTCGGGAGTGACATTGAAATGGGTTTCCATGGCCGAGCAGCCACACACAAGCCTAAGATCACCATGCGCAATGCCAAGCGTCGGCTGGAGTGGTGTAAAGCTCGCCGTCATTGGACTCTGGAGCCGTGGAAACGCGTTCTCTGGAGTGATGAATCGTGTTTCACCATCTGGCAGTCCTATGGACAAATTTGGGTTTGGCGGATGCCAAGGGAACATCTGCCCGAATGAATAGTGCCAATTGTAAAGTTTGGTGAAGGAGGAATAACGGTCTGGGGCTGTTTTTTATGGTTCGGGCTAGGCCCCTTAAATCCAGTGAATGGAAATATTAACGCTACAGTATACATTGACATTCTACACGATTCTGTGCTTCCAACTTTGTGGCAACATTTTGGGGAAGGCCCTTTCGTGTTCGAGGTCCATACAGAAATGGTTTGTCGAGATCTGTGTGGAAGAACTTGACTGGCCTGCACAGAGCCCTGACCTCAACCGCATCAAACACCTTTGGGACGAATTGGAATGCGAGCCTGGCCTAATCACCCAACATCAGTGCTCGACCTCACCAATGCTCTAGTGGCTGAATGAAGCAAGTCCCTGCAGCAATGTTCTAACGTCTAGTGGAAAGTCTTCCCAGAAGAGTGGAGGCTGTTATAGCAACAAAGGGGGGGACCAACTCCATATTAATGCCCATGATTTTGGAATGAGATGTTTGACAAGCAGGTGTCCACATACTTTTGGCAATGTAGTGTATTTGTGCACAATACAAACCTTTTATTAGGGGATTTTTAGCAGAACATTTATTATGGCTTTTTGCTCTATAGCCTGAAATCGCAATGCAAATGTGGTTGAGAATATCAATGCAGGGAAGTTCATGTCTTCTTTATAAATATGATGTTACTTTGCATTGATTGACGCTGAGAAAGCCTGCTTTGGTGTGGGGCGAAAGAGGGTTAGTAGTCTCTTTCAATAACTAAAATGAGACCTTCTCAAACCGGAATCCCTTTTTGGCAATCTCAAATTTTATGTTGTAAAATAGGAAATCACTTTTCTCTTATGCAATAGATGAGTCTGTTACTAGTTCGCCTAGTTCGCCTGTGGGTGATAACGCAGCTATGCTTGAGTAAAAGGAACCAGTAAACTGCTTTCAGTGGTTACCCATCCCTCCCTCCCCTTAGAGACGTAAGTGTGAAATGCTTTCCTCAGGCTTTTTATCTTTGTATGGATGCTTCTCAACTGATATACAGTGTTGTGAAAAAGTATTTTCCCCCTTTCTAATTTTCTCTACTTTAGCATATTTTTGAAACTGAATGTTATCAGATCTTCAACTAAAACCTAATATTAGATAAAGGGAACCTGAGTGAACAAATGACATATTTCATAAACAAAGTTAAGTATTTGTAGACTCAGGTTCCCTTTATCTAATATTAGGATTTGGTTGAAGATCTGATAACAGTTCAGTATCAAAAATAGGCAAAAAGAAAGAAAATCAGAAAGGGGGCAAGTACTTTTTCACAACACTGTAGGTGTTGATTTAGTTTGTTGTCCATGTTGAAATGTCATCTCATATACACTCCTGGACTACAGGTCAGTTTCAAGGGCTAAATATTAGCGAGGGGCATGCATCTCCATCACCTCTTGTGCTTTCACCCATATAAATACAGTAATGATACAGATTTCTTAAAGTTATGTAGCTGTATAAGTGTCTGCATTTACAAAATTGTTGATATATTCTTGTATACTGAACAAAAATATAAACGCAACATGTAAAGTGTTGGTCCCATGTTTCATGAGCTAAAATAAAAGATCCCAGAAATGTTCCATATGCACAAAAAGCTTATTTCTTTCAAATGTTGTTTATATCCATGTTAGTGAGCATTTCTTCTTTGCTAAAATAATCCATCCACCTGACAGGTGTGGCATATCAAGAAGCTTATTTAAAAAGCATGATCATTACACAGGTGCACCTTGTGCTGGACACAAAAGGTAATTCTAAAATGTGCCGTTTTGTCACACAACACAATGCCACAGATGTCTCAAGTTTTGAGGGAGTGCGCAATTGGCATGCTGACTGCAGGAATGTCCACCAGAGCTGTTGCCAGACAATTGAATGTTAATTTCTCTACCAGAAGCTGCCTTCAACGTCGTTTTAGAGCATTTGGCAGTACGCCCAACCAGCCTCATAACCGCAGACCACGTGTAACCACGCCAGCCCAGGACCCCCACATCCGGCTTCTTCACCTTGTCTGAGAGCAGCCACCTGGACAGCTGATGAAACAGGAGTATTTCTGGAAAAACTCATTCTGATTGGGTGGGCCTGGCTCCCTGGTGGTTGGGCCTGGCTTCCAAGTGGGTGTGCCTATGCCATTCCAGGCCCACCCAAGGCTGTGCCCCTGCCCAGTCATGTGAAATCCATAGATTAGGGCCTAATGAATTTATTCAAATTGACTGATATCCTTATATGAACTGTAACTCTGTAAAATTGTTGAAATTGTTGCATGTTGCGTTTTATATGTTTGTTCAGTATAGATAGCAATAGTCACAAATCCATTTTTCAGGACTCTTTATTTTGCATATGCCCAGATTGCATCCATCCCTGACATTGGCCTGTATGTCTATTGTTGGGAAAAGCAAACACAATAGAGAATTAAAAATATTCCCAGTGATTTACCTCAATGTAAAAAAAGACATTTTAAAAAAATCACAGTTTACCCATACACATCTAGATTTGATTTTGTGTGTTCTTTCTTTCTTTGGCCCCCTAAGCATCATGGTGTGTTTTTCTCCGTGGTTACCAGGTGGCGGCTCAGCGGCAGCGCGCTCTAGCCATCATGTGCCGGGTGTATGTGGGCTCCATATACTATGAGCTCGGGGAGGACACCATCAGACAGGCTTTTGCCCCCTTCGGCCCCATCAAGAGCATTGACATGTCATGGGACTCAGTTACAATGAAGCACAAGGTCAGTTTATAGAGCATGCTCAAACTACATCGCCACACAGAATTGCAATAGGATTAGAATTAGATCTGCATTAATCATATGATTCCCAACTGGAGAATTTGTCATGCTCGTGTTTGTAACTTGTCTCATGGGTCTATGTCTGTGCGTGCAGGGCTTTGCCTTTGTGGAGTATGAGATCCCGGAGGCTGCACAGCTGGCTCTGGAGCAGATGAACTCGGTTATGCTCGGGGGCAGGAACATCAAGGTGAGTGGCCTGGAGAGGCAGCCCCTCCTGCCCAGTGGAAGTGGACCTCTCAGAACCCCCTCTCTATACCCCTGGAAAGAGCAGTGCTCCTGCTATCATCTTTTTAACTTTTTAATCTTTTCTATCGAGGATGCATGGAGACAGTTCGGACATCCCCTTTTCTCATTTCGCTCCTTGTGTGTAACTGAACTATTTCTGGGTGAATCACTAATTGGTAGTATCTCTAATTCTGTGTATTTAAAGCCACTCATTTCTTTTTCTTTCTTTGCTTGTATGTATGTCCATTCATTTAAAGGTGTGTGTGTGGTTGCATGTGTGTGCGCACGTGTTTGTGTGTGCGCGGGTGTGTGTTTTTGTGAATGTATGCGCTGTCTTCTGCTCCATGATGTCATCACATTGTTTTAGTGACCAGTTCCTCTAGGATACCCGGGCAGCGTGTGATGATGCGTTGCTCTGTGTCCGAGATGTGCTGATGATGGGCTGCGCCTGGTTGGTGTTGCTTGGCCGCCCCACCTGGAGCACAGATCATATACAACATAGCCGCTCAAAGAGACGCTCCAAACACTAACCTATAGATGACAGTTGTTAGAGGACATACCTCTGAGACATGTCGGTCCTTGACAGTGTATTGCCAGCCACAGGTCTTGTTAATTTATAGCTATTTCCACTAGTTGATCCTCAGCTGCAGCTCCGGCTTAAGGCAATCTGAACAAGCCTTTCTTTTAGTGTTGGTCAAACATGCCTGAGTAAGTGAACAAGTCATAGTAGCAGCTTTACAGAATTATTATCTACATGATTTTCAGATAGGCTATACTTTTCTTTTAGTTTCATGATTTCTATAGTACATTTCAGTTGACAATTTTGAAGTGATTAAGTTGTTGGTATGTTATAGTCTATAAAGAGTGAGAGTTAAAGAAAATAGTGTGTCGATAGAAGACATTGTCTCTAGACTATAGTGCAGGTTGTCACATTTCATATCACTCGTATTACCTTAGCCCTGGTGGACAGATGCAGTTTAGCAAGGCTAGTGTAAACTTGGCTAAGAATATATTAGGTGGCAATTACAAAGAGAAAGCGTCTCCTTTAGATCTCTAATAGAGCATTTCCATTCAGGATTTACCCCAAATGCTCAGATTTTTCTGTTTACGTCTACGTGGGCTGGCACCCATGTCTTACCGGGCCATGGCTCCGGCGGGCCTGCTCTCACTTGGGGCATAACAATGGCTAACTGTGAATTTTAGCAACTTCTCACAAAGCAACCGTTTATGCAGGGGTTGTTAATTCTGCTCTTCACATGCTTCACTGTCAGCCCTAGCTATGGAACACAGATTCCCTAGTATAACATAAGTGAGTATACACTCGTGTAACACTGGTGTTACAGTTTGAAAAGAAGCGTAATTGCATTGCCCTGAGTTGAAGGCGTTAAGTGGTTTTGGAGCTCGAGGTGTTGCGTTGCTTGGTCAGTGGCTGTGACACCCCACTCATTGGCCCTGTGCTGGTATCTGTGCTGTAGGTGGGGCGGCCAGGTAACATTGGTCAGGCGCAACCCATCATCGACCAGCTGGCAGAGGAGGCACGAGCCTACAACCGGATCTACGTTGCCTCCGTCCACCCCGACCTCTCAGACGAGGACATCAAGAGCGTCTTTGAGGCCTTCGGGAGGATCAAGTCCTGCACGTTAGCCAGGGACCCCACCACGGGAAGACACAAGAGCTTTGGCTTCGTCGGTGAGCAGAGAGGCCCCTGGCGGGTGGCGGCCCTCAGGATGTGCTGTTGCTGTGTGTTTGTCCTCCTCCTAACTCCCCCCCCCCCCCCCCCCCTCTCTCTCCCTGGCAGAGTATGACAAGCCCCAGTCGTCCCTGGATGCAGTGTCCTCCATGAACCTGTTTGACCTGGGGGGCCAGTACCTGCGGGTGGGCAAGGCTGTGACCCCTCCCATGCCCATGTTGACCCCCACCCAGCCTGGTGGCCTGCCCCCCGCTGCAGCCGTGGCTGCTGCAGCAGCCACCGCTAAGATAACGGCCCAGGCAAGTATGATTCCCTTCCAAAGGGATCTATTGGCCTTCCAGGTAAATATACTTCTGATGCACAGTACCAGTCAAAAGTTTGACAAACCTACTCATTCAAGGGTTTTTCTTTATTTTTACTATTTTCTACATTGTAGGATAATAGTGAAGACATCAGAACTATGAAATAACACATATGGAATCATGTAGTAACCAAAAAATATTTTATATTCTTCAAAGTAGCCACCCTTTGCCTTGATGACAGCCTTGCAAACTCTTGGCATGCTCTCAACCAGCTTCACTTGAAATGCTTTTCCAACAGTCTTGAAGGAGTTCACACATATGCTGAACAGTTGTTGGTGTGTTTGGTCATTGTCCTGTTGAAAAACAAATGATAGTCCCACTAAGCGCAAACCAGATGGGATGGCCTATCGCTGCAGAATGCTGTGGTAGCCATGCTGGTTAAGTGTGCCTTGAATTCTAAATAAATCATCTACACTGTCACCAGCAAAGCACGCTCACACCATCCACCACCTCCTCCATGCTTGACAGTGGAAACCACACGTGGAGATCATCCGTTCACCTACTCTGCGTCTCACAGACATGGAGGTCTCAAATCTCGACTTACAGATTTCCACCAGTCTAATGTCATTGCTCGTGTTTCTTGGCCAGTTTCATCATAGCGCTTGATAGTTTTTGCGACTGCACTTGAAGAAACATTCAACGTTTTTGAAGTTTTCCGGATTGACTGACCTTCATGTCTTAAAGTAATGATGGACTGTCGTTTCTCTTTGCTTATTTGAGCTGTTCTTGCCATAATATGGACTTGTTTTTTTACCAAATAGGGATATATTCTGTATACCACCCCTACCTTGTCACAACCCAACTGATTGGCTCAAACGCATTAATAAGGAAAGAAATTCCACCAATTAACTTTTAACAAGGCATAACTGTTAATTGAAATGCATTCCAGGTGACTACCTCATGAAGCTGATTGAGAGAATGCCAAGTGTGTTTAAAGCTATCATCAAGGCAAAGGGTGGCTACTTTGAAGAATCTCAAATATAAAATATATTTTGATTTGTTTAACACTTTTTTGGTTACTAAATGATTCCATGTGTGTTATTGCATAGTTTTGATGTCTTCACTAGTATTCTACAATGTAGAAAATAGTAAAAATAAAGAAAAACCCTTGAATGAGTAAGTGTGTCCAAACTTTTGACTGGTACTGTAGGTAGCTAGGTGTAACCATAATTCAAAATGTCCTCAGTAAAGTTTTAATATACTAAAGATAAATGTAATTTGTATATAAAGCTTACTTTTCTGATTTTCTCTGTGCTTTAAGTAACATACTCTGAGTGTACAAAATATTAAGAATGCTTTTCCCATGACATGGACTGACCAGGTGAATCCAGGTGGAAGCTATGATCTTTTATTGCTGATGAGACAGGATAAAGAAGGCTTTTTAAGCCTTGAGACAATTGAGACATGGATTGTGTATGTGCTGTTCAGTGGGTGAATGGACAAAATATTTAAGTGCCTTTGAACGGGGCATGATAGTTTTATATTTTTTATTTTATTTCATCAAAATATAGTACGTGCCAAGCGCACCTGTTTGTGTCAAGAGCTGCAATGCTGCTGGGTTTTTCTTGCGCAACAGTTTCCTGTGTGTATCAAGAATGGTCCAGCCAACTTGACACAATTGTAGGAACCATTGTAGTCAACATGGACCAGCATCCATGTGGAACGCTTTTGACACCTTGTAGAGTCCATTTTCTGAGGGCAAAATGGGGTGGTGCAACTCAATGTAGGAAGGTGTTCTTAATGTTTTGTACAGTGTTTGTTTTGATGTACCCTGTAGTTCTAGAATTTGATATAATATTTGATGAATTGATAATGCAGGGCAATATAAAGTATTCTACTGCTGTGTATTTGCTAACAAAATGTGCTGTGCCATATCTGCTTGTGTTGTGATGTGAGCTCAACCTACAGTTGCAAAAGTATTAGGAATGTAACAATTCACCAATTTGCATCGGTCTCTGATTCTGATGTTTAATTAAGATACAAATGCATCGGTCCGCAGACACCAAACGATCCAAACATAACATGCATCAGTCAGAAAATCTAATCAAACATTACGAATCGTCGGTTTGCGGTGACATTTCTTTTCTAACCAAAATCCAAATGAGACAAAATGTTCAGCTGCCCCTTTAAGGGTGGGAGGTTACCATGGTAACAGGCCACTCCAGTTTTGTCAGATGTGTCTGAGATTTGAGATCTGACTAGGTGGTCTCTTTGCTATTAGTTGAAGCAACAGACTCAAACTAATGTTGAAAACAACCGAGCTTGTGAACAAAATGTAAATAGCCAAGAAACACGCGCACAAAGTCTCACTTTGTAGACTTTGGAGTAAATTAGACCAACTTTTATGCCTGTGCGCAGCACCTCCAGAAACAATTCTATCAGGCAGAGGATTTAGCAGCTATGAAACAAAACAACAGAAATACTTTTGAAAACTACTACTGCAGCATTTTTCTGCTATAAATCGCAACTCGCACATGTGCTCATATAGACTTTTGACTATTTTTAATTTGCAAACGTAATGCTCGCCCTGCCAATTGACCACCCGCCAATGTGGCTGGTGAAATAAACATTCTTACCCGCCATACCTAAAGCTACCCACAGGTGGCGGTTGTTCATTTTATGCCCTGGTGCCAGTGACCGATTTCGAGGGGAACAATGAAAGAAAGCAGTGGAACTGGCTTCGTGGTCCAGAGTTGAGTTTGAGGACTATAGACACACACACACACACCAGGGTTTCTGTTAGGAAAATGTTGCGCTGGACATTTGACGGGAAGCATTTTAATTTATCGGAGATTTGAGAAATGTACAAGACCCATATGCATTGAGTGCATAACCTGATTAGGGCGTCCACCCACGGTGCTCAGAATAACAGAAATCACATTTAGATTAAGGTAATTCATAATAACAGAACATGCAATTTGAGGATGCAACGATATTATGCGGTGATTCTTACCAAATTCTGATGTCCACTTTCAAGATGTTAGAATAACTGTCCACATTTATTTCTTGAAATTTAGAAAGAGAGGAGATCCAATATGCAACAACTAATTTTGGTTTCTTATATGACCTAAGGTTGTGCCTTTGGCTACTGGACAATTAAAGAAAGTTGATATAAAATAAATGGTCTGAATTTGGCTAGGCTACTTTGAAGCAAGGTAAGACATGCCTCATAATATGTAGTAAAACGCTCAGGTTTCAAAACAATTAATTATATGTTTCCAGCTCATTGCAAAGTGGTGTGACGAGCTGATGAAGCCTGCCTTCTGTCAACTATGAATTTGCTGTTTGAGATGCTGTAGTAGCCACGCTCACGGCTGTCTGACAGATTTTCTGCTCTGTATGCTGTACACTTGATAAATAACATGCATAACGAATATACTGTACACACTTGCTAATTATGCAAATTAACCTATACACTGATAAGCATGACCAGTCAAATGTATTTCCATCAATTAATAGGCTAAAAAGCATTATTTCGCAATTAGATTTTTTTCTTCTCCCAGTGCCAATTACCGGTACATTTTTTTACTTTTTATTATCGGCCAAAAGCTGGCTATTACCAGCTAACGGAAACACTGACAAACACACACAGACAATGAATGAATGTGTTTATTGGGGCTGGGCGATACCAGTATCACAGTGGGGGTTTTTTCCATGGCAAAAATGTAAACACAAAACAGACCAAATTCTTTGGTCCTTTAAAAACCTGCAGTATGTAAAGTATTGTGTGCTTTTGCTCAACAACATAATGATCTTTGTTTCTAACACTAGGGTTTTCCTTAAGAAGTTAAATCCACTTTGTGTTTTGTTTCCTTGCCCGGATACTAACGAGTATAGCGATACTGGTATCGTCCCGGCCCTAGTGTTTATGCAACAAATGTTAGTGCATCGAAACAAATCGATTCGTTCTCTAAACGAACTGAATTGTACTGAATAATTTCAAACGAAAACATATCGGAGCCCATGTATCTAGATACGTATTGAAAGGTAAAGATCTCTAAAAAGTATATCCTGTGACTGGCCCTTGCTTTTGTCATTTAAAGTACTAGGATAATAATGGGATGCTAAAGTTCCTCCTGTAAACTAATTGGGCGTGTAGGCTAATTACACTCTGGAGTCTCACTGCTCAAGCATGCACTCCCACTGCTATATCTGGCAGTGGCACTGACATTAGTCATAGTTATGTTTAGTAATAAATAGTAGTCTTGGAAGTTTAGTGGTTGTTTATATTATAACATATTAACAACTTTTGCTAGTAGAATATTGTATATTGACCTGCCACTTAAAAAAAAAAAGTTTAATCGGTGCTGAGCTTTGAGGACAGGTGAGATGCAGAGTAGAACACTATACATGCTGTATGAAGTCTGACTGTGCCACCTCACTGTGTTTTCCTGCTAATGCGTCCCGCCCCTCTCTCAAGGAGGCTGTGACCGGGGCATCAATCTTGGGGGCGATGGCCGGGGCAAACCAGATGGGCCAAATGGGTCCAATGAGCCAAATGGGTTCGATGGGACAAATGGGCATCCCTCAGGCAGTCATGGCTGCCCAGGCCCCCGGAATGATCACAGGTGTGTATTGAGATGTGTGAGTACAAAGGGTGTTGTCCACTGACTTACACACTCACTTAGGTCTGTTTGAATGTTTAAGAGCAGTGGTTCCCAAACTTTTCATAGTCCCATAGCCCTTCAAACATCCAACCTCCAGCTGCCTACCTCCTCTAGCACCAGGGTCAGCGCACTCTCAAATGTTTTTTTTTTCTTCCATCATTGTAAGCCTGCCACACACACACACACACTATACGATTAATTTATTAAACATAGGAATGAGTGTGAATTTTTGTCACAACCCGGCTCGTGCGAAGTAACAAAGAGCTCTTATAGGACCAGGGCACAAATAATAATATCATAATAATCAATAATTTTGCTCTTTTATTTAGCCATCTTAGATATAAAACCTTATTTCTTGATCGAAAATTGTGAATAACTCACCACAGGTTAATGAGAAGTGTGTGCTTGAAAGGATGCCATAACTCTGCAATGTTGGGTTGTATTGGAGAGAGTCCCAGTCTTAAATCATTTTCCACACACAGTCTGTGCCTGTATCTAGTTTTCATGCTAGTGAGGGCCGAGAATCCACTCTCACATAGGTACGTGGTTGCAAAGGGCAACAGTGTCTTAACAGCGCGAATTGCCAAGGCAGGATACTCTGAGTGCAGCCCAATCCAGAAATCTGGCTGTGGCTTCTGATTAAATTACATTTTCACAAAACCGCTTATTGCAATTTCGATGAGGCTCTCTTGTTCAGATATGGGTAAGTGGACTGGAGGCAGGGCATGAACGGGATAACGAATCCAGTTGTTTGTGTCATCCGTTTCGGGAACGTACCAGCATAATTGCTCACCCAACTCACTCAGGTACTTTGCTATATCACATTTGACATGGTCCGTAAGCTTGAATTCATTTGCACACAAAAAAATCATACAATGATGGAAAGACCTGTGTGTTGTCCTTGTTAATGCAGACAGAGAAGAGCTCCAACTTATTAATCATAGCCTCAATTTTGTCCCTCTCATTGAATATAGTTGCGGAGAGTCCCTGTAATCCTAGATTCAGATCATTCAGGCAAGAAAAAACATCAACCAGATAGGCCAGTTGTATGAGAAACTACAAGCAGTCAGACAAGTGAAAATGATGGTCAGAAAGAAAACTTTAAGCTCAGAACTCAATAAAAAAAAAAAAGTGTCAATACTTTGCTCCTTGATAACCAGCACATGTTGTTATGTTGTAAAAGCTTTACACGGTCACTGCCCATATCATTGCATATTGCAAAAAATACACGAGAGTTCAGGGGCCTTGCTTTAACAAAGTTAACCATTTTCACTGTAGTGTCCAAAACGTCTTTCAAGCTGTCAGGCATTCTCTTAGCAGCAACAGCCTCTCGGTGGATGGTGCAGTGTACCCAAGTGGCGTCAGGAGCAACTGCTTGTACGCTCTTTACCACTCCACTATGTCTCCCTGTCATGGCTTTTGTGTCATCAGTACAGATACCAACACATCTTGACCACCAAAGTTCATTTGATGTCACAAAGCTGTCCAGTACTTTAAAAATATCCTCTCCTGTTGTCCTGGTTTGCAGAAGAGGATGTCTTCCTTAATTGACCCCCCAATAAACGTAATGAACATATACCAGGAGCTGTGCCAGGCCCGCCACGTTCATGCAACAGTTTCATTTATTTTATAATGAAGTCGGATCTCAGAATCACTTGTGTGATTAATAAAAATTCTATCTAAATGAAAATTATTCAAATCTAAAATAACTTCTATTGCCATTGGCAACAATGTAAAAACAGTCTACATAAAGCCAACAAATAAAACGTTGCAGCCTGCAGGTAGAAAATATGATAAAAATAGGTCACATTGGCTACACATGGCTTGTCTGCAATAAACTTGAAACATTGTGTTAACTATCGACTTGGTCCAGCCTGAAGCTTGCACTAACAAACTTGGATCATTACATAAAATATTTTGGACCCTCAGTTTCCAGTGAGCTCCAGACGGACACAGCTGTAGGATATTTGCGCAAGGGATAAGAAATAATCAGGTAGACCTATTTTATGACGTTTCCACCGGATCAGAGTATTACTTTTTTTTCCCCCCCTTTCAAACTGAGTGGTTATCGAAAGGGGGAGAGCTGGAAAGATTTTTCTAATGGGCTACATTGAGGAACTATTGTCATTCTCAATGGATGTAAAAACAGACTTAGTTTATTTTCTGTTTTAGGTGATGAAAATATCACTTTGAGAAGCTCATCAGCTCATTAGTGGTGGTGAGTTAAGACAATCAGAAATACTATCAGATCCCCAAATGGGCACATTTATAAGCCTACATTTGCACGCAGGCCAGGTAGCCTAGGCCAACTTCTATTCCATAATCAGGTGCGCGTCCTTAATCAACATTGACTGGAGCGCTCCAAACAAAAGACAATGACTATATTGGCAACTGGTAAATGGAATGAAATAAACCAAAACTTGTTTCTCACAAGTGTAGCATAGGTTGTGCACTCTGCAAACAACGTGTCCACTCCGACAATGACAACTATAAAATACTAATATTAATATATTGAATGCATTAACAGAAATTATGGTAGCCAAACAAACATTGTAGATTATAAATGATGGGAAATAACAGTAAATATACTACTGGTGATACTGGTGTGCCGTCCCAACGGCCTCCATAATGGATTAGTCCACTGAGACAGGCGTCAATCAAGATGTGCCATAATTATTGAATTTTTAATTTTAACTGCTGAGGGAAAAAATATCGACCAACAGCTTATCGACAAAACAATCGACCAGACAACTAAAAGGGGTCAGCCCTAACTCTAAGTATACAAAATATTAAGAACACCTGCTGTTTCCATGACATAGACTGACAAAGGTCAATCCAGGTGGAAGCTATGATCCCTTATTGAAGTCACTTGTTAAATCCACTTCAAATCAGTGTAGATGAAGGGGAGGAGACAGGTTAAAGAATGAATTTTAAGCCTTGAGACAATTGAGCCATCGATTATGCATGTATGGCTTTGGTAGTAGGTGCCAGGTACACCGGTTTGTGTCAAGAACTGCAATGCTGCTGGGCTTTTCACGCTCAACAGTTTCTTGTGTGTATCAAGAATGGTCCACCACCCAAAGGACATCCAGTCAACTAAGCACGACCGTGGAAAGCATTGGCGTCAACATGGGCCAGCATCCCTGTCGAATGCTTTCTACCCATTGTAAAGTCCATGCCCCAATGAATTGAGGCTGTTCTGAGGGTAAATGGGGGGAGTGGGGTGCAACTCCAGTATTAGGAATGTGTTCCAAATATTTGGTGTACTATGTGCATATTTGTATGGCTGACGCATGTAAATGTCCCTCTCATGTCCCTGAAGGTGTGACGCCAGTGCGTCCAAACCTGCCAGTGCTGCCCCAGGTGGGCCTGGTCAACCCTGTGCTGGCCTCGCCGCCTGTGATCACCAACCCAGCCCAACCCAACCCCTCTCTGCAAGAACTGCAGAAGAAGAAGCAGGAGGAAAAGGAGATGCTGCAGGACGGGACAGGCCAGGAGATGTTGAGCGACCAAGAACACATGAGTATCTCAGGCAGCAGCGCCAGACACATGGTCATGCAGAAACTGCTGAGGAAATCAGAAGTAAGACCAGACATGAAGATAAAGATATTTCAGGGATGCAAACTTGTCGCTTTTTATTTGATTTATTTTTATTTAACCTTTTATTTAACTAGGCAAGTCAGTTAAGAACAAATTCTTATTTACAGTGACGACCTACCTGGCTTAATTATTGGAGTGGGTCGCAGTGCAAGTGAAGTGGACAAATTGTGTCCATTCATTTCGCCTGTTACAACCAAAAGCACAGACCAGTCTGACTAGACTTTGCTGTCATGTAGCCATAGAGAAGTGCCATAAAGGAAAAACAGTGCACAGTGACAGCCATGCTTGCGCCTTTATATCTTTGAAAACCGTGTCTCTAGCCCAAACCATTCAAAAGTTATTATCGGAGCTACCTTTCCCCTTTCTACTGTGAATTTGCATGCATTTGATAGAATTTCATAAACCTGGTCACGGGCCGTTTTATGTTAATTGCAGGCCGCTTATTGTTGATTTGATAACAAACAACCTTGTTTATTCATGTTAGCTAGCTAACAACCTGGTAACTTGACCAATATGCTATGCACAAATTTGGATGACACAGGAAGAATGGAAAAGGGGTAGAGAGAGCCTACTCAAAGATGCGCTTCGAAGGTAGGATGCATATGCCTACTCAATGTAATTTTAAGCTATATCTTAATCAGAAATATTTTTGGTGCCTAACTTTTCTAAGTTTGGAGCAGCGTGTGTGGGAGGGAGAGCGTAATATACAGTCAGGGGGCGCAACTTTCACTGGGGACGGGGGGTTCATGTCCCCCCCCCAGTTTTATCATTGGAATGTGATACTAAACGAGGCAACGGTGTTCTTTAGGACCATGCGGACGCCTCTGAGCGATCGGGTAGGCTGTTTGGAGTATTTATCCAAACAGCCTAAGTTATGTCCCCCCGACTTCTAAAACCAAAGTTGCGCCCCTGGTCTAAGGTGTAAAGTAGGCTAAATAGGGTTTCAAATAGTTTTTTCCACTTACTGCCACAATGACATGCAGATCAGTATGCATTTATATTTCTTACTACATTCCGCCTGCCCAATCACATGTAGGCTTTTGGATATGAGCAAATCATCCATTTTCTGCAGTAGCCTATTCTATTATACAGTGAACACTAAAGGTAAATTCAATGTGTTGTTTTGAGTAGAGGTGTAAATATCAGGGACAGGTTTTTGTGTAGCACATGCAGAACGTATAGAAAACGGTAACAGGACGCAAATAAATATTTTCTTGTACTTCACTGATTTTAAATGTGTTTCAGTGCTAAGAAAGGTAACCTTTTTGGGCCCTTACCAGTTTGCTTCTGTCATATTTGCCTTGTTTCGTGGCATAAATTTCACAAAAGGTGCAGTACCTTCACTGAAAAGTTGATCATTTTTTGATGTAATGCGATTTGGATTGGTATACATATTGACATGTTGTTGTGCTCGTCCCCAGTCTACGGTGATGGTGTTACGGAACATGGTGGGGCCAGAGGACATCGATGACGACCTGGAGGGTGAGGTAACTGAGGAGTGTGGCAAGTTTGGTGCCGTCAACCGAGTCATCATCTACCAGGAGAAGCAGGGCGAGGAGGAAGATGCCGAGATCATCGTCAAGATCTTTGTGGAGTTCTCAATGGCCTCTGAGATGAACAAGGCCATCCAGGCACTCAACGACCGCTGGTTCGGGGGTCGCAAGGTCATTGCGGAGGTCTACGACCAAGAGCGCTTCAACAGCAGCGACCTCTCCGCATAAACTGTCTGAAATGGTCGCCCAACATCCTTCCAATAACCGTTGCTCAAATTCACTTCAGCCACTCTCACTGCTGCTAGAGATTTGAGCCTATTTTTAACTTGTATTTTTTTTTTATTGATGTTAATATTATTAATGGTCTCTTTTGAGGGATTGGTTAAGAAAGGAATATTTGCGCCTCATGGATTTAGTCTTTTCACCTACTGTGAAGACTTGATTTCTTTTTGTGTTATTTGCAGCTTTTTTTGTAATCAAAGTGAGAAGTTATGATTAGGTTTTACCCCCCTTTTTAAGTTTGCCAATGTTTGCTCTTCTAACATTGTCAGGACTCTTTAAACATTGTTTTAGAGCCATTGGTTCCAGTTTCCTCACACAAATAAATTCTTCAACTATGCAAATGTCTGTTGTGAATTTCTTATGGGTTTGGGATGGAAAAATACTTTCAAATACTAATATTCCACATTTGACATTACAATAGAACATTAAATCATATCAGTTGAAACTTCAATTAACAAACACTTACTGTACTGAACAAAAATATAAATGCAACATGCAGCAATTTCAAGGATTTAATGAGTTAAAGTTCATATCAGTCATTTGAAATGCATTAGGCTCTAATCTATGGATTTCACATGACTGGGAATACAGATATGCGTTTGTTGGTCACAGATAAAAAAGTAGGGGCATGGATCAGAAGTAGGGACGTGACCACCATTTGCCTCTTGCATAGAGTTGATCAGGCTGTTGATTGTGGCCTGTGGAATGTTTTCCCACTTTTCAATGGCTGTGTGAAATTTCTGGATATCGGTGGGAACTGGAACACGTCATACACGTTGATCCAGAGCATCCCACACATGCTCAATAGGTGACATGTCTGGTGAGTATGCAGGCCATGGAAAAACTGGGACATTTTCAGCTTCCAGGAATTGTGTACAGATATTTGCAACATGGGGCTGTGTATTATCATGCTGAAACGAGGTGATGGCGGCGGATGAATGGCACGACAATGGGCCTCAGGATCTCTTCACAGTATCTCTGTGCATTCAAATTGCCATTGATAAAATGCAATTGTGTTCGTTGTCCGCAGTGGGGATTTTAACATGTACATTTTGGTGGGGCAAAAACACAGTGGGATGCATGCCAGCAAAGCCACAATACATTAATTGCACTATAACAATGCCCATAAAGCTGTCCCAACAGCAGTCCCAACATCTTACCACTGCTTCACCTGGCTATCAGCGGAGCCTTGTCTGGCAGCGAAACAGTTCATTCAGGCATTTACAGCCTTTAAAAAAAAAACATGGCTGATATGGCTGACTTGCTTAAACAAATGTGGTTTCTACTGACAATTGAGATGTACAAACTATGGCATAAGGGGAGGACAAGCGGATATGAGGCAATCCATAATTTAGATTAAGACATTGATGAGCGTGCTAGGACGGACGTAGTCAATAAAACATGGGCCGTTCTTAGTGTTCTCCCTGTACACCAAGTCAGAACCGTAGGATAAAGAAGGGGGCATATAAGCAGACAATGAAAGCTTTTACCATATTCAATAACAATGGCATATTACATAATTTATGCAGCAGCATACAATACATTTTTGGACTCACTTTGTTGTGCTGTGCTCACTTAAACAGGAAGGTAGCGCTGTGGTCCTTCGTGGGCAAATTTTGTCATCAAAGTCTGGCATTCTCTGGATTTATGGTGCTTTCAAAACAACTGGGAACTCGGAAAAAAACAAGGTTGAATCATGATGACGTCATTGATCTTCAGGTCGTAGCTCCAGGAAGAGGCCGGATTTACCGTTCAAAATGTATTTTCCCAGTCGGAGCTCATTTATTCCCAACTTCCCAGTTGTCTTAAACTCACTGAAGTCAAGTTTTCGCAGTTCCGAGTTAACAGTTGTTTTGAGCACGGCACAAATCATGCTTCCATTGACCCAATTTGCATATCACAGAGTGCCCGCTCCATCTGGGAGGAAGAAAGACAAACAAACATCACAAGTCCACTTCGGGTTACCTTCACCGATTTAACAGTACCCAACATCTTTTCCACACAACCTGATACCACATATCGATCAGCCAAAAGGCCTGGATCCACTTTCTCCAAGAATCTTACTCCCTCTGGGCCATTACTCCTCTTTATCATAACCATGTCCATTGATGCAAGGCTCAGGCTTCGAGCTCCTCTCCACACCTTCCACCTCACTTAAATCTCCCTCATTCACTTCCATTTCACCTCCAGAACTCTGTCTGGCGGACATCTCACTCTGTTTGTACTTGACCCCAGTCTTCTTCGACACACCATCTCCCTTTTTATCACCATCTTCATCAAATTCAACCTCTGCTTTCCTCATGCTCATTGACCTCTTCTTCCTCTTTTTCCTCCTTCATTATTATTATGTCTCTGTCGCAATATTCCTCTTCTCCCAGCTTTGCTAGAGGCTCGGTGGCATCTCGACATAACTACATATCATAATTGTTCTGCTTACCTCGTGTCTTCTCTGGGCGCTGACATTTTGAGAGAATGAGCAGTGGCACAACTCCCTGAACTGCTCATTTGCCAGTATTAGTCTTAGTAGCTTGTTTCCGGCAAAACTGAAATCCGTTTTACCTCATTTCTACCAGCATGTCACCTGTGCAACTAGAGGCAGAAAAACCTCTAGATGACCTTTACTCCACACACAGAGACACATACAAAGCTCTCCCTCACCCTCCATTTGGCAAATCTGACCATAACTCTACCCTCCTGATTCCTGCTTACAAGCAAAAACTCAAACGGGAAGCACCAGTGACGCGCTCAATACGGAAGTGGTCCGATGAAGCTACAGGACTGTTTCGCTAGCACAGACTGGAATATGTTCTGTAATTCATCCAATGGCATTGAGGAGTTTACCACATCAGTCACCGGCTTCATTAATAAGTGCATCAGCGACGTCGTCCCCACAGTGACTGTACGTGCATACAGTGCCTGCAGAAAGTATTCACAACCCTTGACTTTTTCCACATTTTGTTGTGTTACAAAGTGGGATTAAAATTGATTTAATTGTAATCAACTATCTACACCAAATATTTATCAACTATCTACACCAAATACTCTGTCAAAGTGGAAGAAAAATGCTAACATTGTTTTGATTTTTTTATGGGGGAAAAAACGAATATATCTTATTTAGATAAGTATTTGTAACGATCGTCGTCGGGTGACGAGGAAGCGGACCAAAACGCAGCTGGGAGCGAACACATGTTTATTCTTTACACTGAAGTAAACACGTACACAAAATCTAGAAAATGCCGATACGTTAACTGCTCTAAAACAAAGAGACAACACCCCACAAACAGCATGGGGGAAAGAGGAACTTAAATGTGATCCCAATCAGAGACAACTAGCGACAGCTGTCTCTGATTGGGAATCGACAGAACCCAACATAGAAATAAACCCCATAGAGCTAGCACAAGGCTATAACGCAAACATAGAAAACAAACCCAGGAAAAATACCCAACATGACACACCCTGACACAAAATACCCGAGTTCACCTGGTCAGGGCGTGACAGTACCTCCCCCCCCCCCCCAACGGTGCGTACTCCCGGCGCACCAAACTTAAGTCTATTAAGGGGGGGGACCCGGGTGGGCGCCTCACCCTCGGTGGGCATGTCCACCGGACGCACCGGGCTGTGCGGGCGCACTGGCGACACAGCACGCAACTCCGCTTCCCATGGCTTGGTGCGGGGAGCAGGGACGGGCCGGGCAGGACTGTGGACACGCACCGTGGGCTTGGTGCGGGGAACAGGAACGGGCCAGACAGGACTGTGAACACGCACTGGTGAACTGAAGCGCGGAGCCGGTTTAGCCACTCGTCCTGGCTGGATGCCCATCCTAGCACGGCATGTGTTGGGCATGTCCACCGGACGCACCGGGCTGTGCGGGCGCACTGGCGACACAGTGCGCAACTCCGCATCCCATGGCTCCTCCTCCAGATCTTCCCTCAGCAGGTCCTCAATCAACCGCCTCATCTTCGTCTCCTCCTCCGCCGTCATCCCCCACGAGAGCAGTGGTCTGGGCTCTTCCTCTGCCCTTCCGGACCACCCCATTAGCCCCCCCCAAAAAAATCTTGGGGGTGTCTTCCGGGCCTCCTCGACCGCCGCCTGCGACTCCGTCCACCGGCTGGCATTACCTCCTCGACCTGGGAATCCTTTCGCCAGGGTCCTTTCCCCGACATGATCTCCTCCCAGGTCCAGAACTCCTTCCCCTCGCGAGCCCATCTCTCGCGCTCCTTTTCCTCCCGCTGCTTGGTCCTGGTTTGGTGGGGTGTTCTGTAACGATCGTCGTCGGGTGACGAGGAAGCGGACCAAAACGCAGCTGGGAGCGAACACATGTTTATTCTTTACACTGAAGTAAACACGTACACAAAATCAAGAAAATGCCGATACGTTAACTGCTCAAAAACAAAGAGACAACACCCCACAAACAGCGTGGGGGAAAGAGGAACTTAAATGTGATCCCAATCAGAGACAACTAGCGACAGTAGAGCTAACACAAGGCTATGACGCAAACATAGAAAACAAACCCAGGAAAAATACCCAACATGACACACCCTGACCCAAAATACCCGAGTTCACCTGGTCAGGGCGTGACAGTATTCAACCACCTGAGTCAATACATGTTAGAATCACCTTTGGCAGCGATTACAGCTGTGAGTCTTTCTCAGTAAGTCTCAAAGAGCTTTTCACACCTGGATTGTACAATATTTGCTCATTATTCTTTAAAACATTCTTCAAGCTCTGTCAAGTCTTGCCATAGATTTGAAGTTAAAACTGTAACTAGGCTATAGGAACATTCAATGTCATCTTGGTAAGCAACTCCAGTGAACAGTCGTGGCCAAATGTTTGAGAATGACACAAATATTAATTTCCACAAAGTTTGCTGCTTCAGTCTCTTTAGATATTTTTGTCAGATGTTACTAAGGAATACTGAAGTATAATTACAAGCATTTCATAAGTGTCAAAGGCTTTTATTTTATTATTAAAGAGTCAATATTTGCAGTGTTGACCCTTCTTTTTCAAGACCTCTGCAATCCGCCCTGGCATGCTGTCAATTAACTTCTGGGCCACATCCTGACTGATGGCAGCCCATTCTTGCATAATCAATGCTTGGAGTTTGTCAGATTTTTTATATTTTTTTGTCCACCCTCCACAAGTTCTCTAAGGGATTAAGGTCTGGGGAGTTTCCTGGCCATGGACCAAAAATATTGATGTTTTGTTCCCCGAGCCACTTAGTTATCACTTTTGCCTGATGGCAAGGTGCTCCATCATGCTGGAAAAGGCATTGTTCGTCACCAAACTGTTCCTGGATGGTTGGGCGAAGTTGCTCTCAGAGGATGTGTTGGTACCATTCTTTATTCATGGCTGTGTTCTTAGGCAAAATTGTGAGTGAGCCCACTCCCTTGGCTGAGAAGCAAACCCACACATGAATGATCTCAGGATGCTTTACTGTTGGCATGACACAGGACTGATGGTAGCGCTCACCTTGTCTTCTCCGGACAAGCTTTTTTCCAGATGCCCCAAACAATTGGTAAGGGGATTCGTCAAAGAAAATGACTTTACCCCAGTCCTCAGCAGTCAAATCCCTGTACCTTTTTCAGAATTATCAGTCTGTTCCTGATGTTTTTCCTGGAGAGAAGTGACTTCTTTGCTGCCTTTCTTGACACCAGGCCATCCTCCAAAAGTCTTTGCCTCACTGTGCGTGCAGATGCACTCACACCTGCTTGCTGCCATTCCCGAGCAAGCTCTGTACTGGTGGTGCCCCGATCCCGCAGCTGAATCAACTTTAGGAGACGGTCCTGACGCTTGCTGGACTTTCTTGGAAGCCCTGAAGCCTTCTTCACAACAATTGAACCGCTCTCCTTGAAGTTCTTGATGATCCGATAAATGGTTGATTTAGGTGCAATCTTACTGGCAGCAATATCCTTGCCTGTGAAGCCCTTCTTGTGCAAAGCAATGATGACGGCATGTGTTTCCTTGCAGGCAACCATGGTTGACAGAGGAAGAACAGTGATTCCAAGCACCACCCTCCTTTTGAAGCTTCCAGTCTGTTATTCAAACTCAATCAGCATGACAGAGTGATCTCCAGCATTGTCCTCGTCAACACTCACACCTGTGTTAACGAGAGAATCACTGACATGATGTCAGCTGGTCCTTTTGTGGCAGGGCTGAAATGCAGTGGAAATGTTTTTGGGGGATTCGGTTCATTTGCATGGCAAAGAGGGACTTTGACATTAATTGCAATTCATCTGATCACTCCTCATAACATTCTGGAGTATATGCAAATTGCCATCATACAAACTGAGGCAGCAGACTTTGGGCTGCAGGCCGTCTCAGGAGGTTCCGGGCTGTAGGCCGTCTCAGGAGGTTACGGGCTGCAGGCCGTCTCAGGAGGTTCCGGGCTGCAGACCGTCTCAGGAGGTTCCGGGCTGCAGGCCGTCCCAGGAGGTTCCGGGCTGCAGGCTGTCCCAGGAGGTTCCGGGTTGCAGGCCGTCCCAGGAGGCTCCGGACTGCAGGCCGTCCCAGGAGGCTCCGAAACTCGGGAGCGTCACTGGAGGCTCCGGACAGGGGAGCGTCGCTGGAGGCTCCGGACTGGGGAGCGTCGCAGGAGGCTCCAGACTAGGGAGTGTCGCTGGAGGCTCCGTGCCATGAATCATCACTACAGGTTCCGTGCCATGGATCATCACTGGAGGCTTTGTGCCATGGATCATCACTGGAAGCTTCGTGCCATGGATCATCACTGGAGGCTTCGGACCATAGATCATCACTGGAGGCTTCCTACCTGGAGCTGGAACCGGTCTCACCGGACTGGGGAGACGCACAGGAGACTGGGTGCGCAGAGCAGGTACAGGGTATACTGGGCCGTGGAGGCGCACTGGAGGTCTGGAGCTTAGGCCTGGCACACCCTGTCCTGGCTGGATGTTTACTTTAGCCCAGCAAGGGCGGAGCGCTGGCACAGGACGAACTGGTTTGTGCTGGTGAACGGGGGGTACCGTGCGTAGTAGAGGTCGACCGATTAATCGGAATGGCCAATTAATTAGGGCCGATTTCAAGTTTTCATAACAATCGGTAATCTGTATTTTTGGCCACCAATTTGCAGATATATATATTTTTTAATATAAATATTTTTTAACTATGCAAGTCAGTTAAGAACACATTATTTTCAATGACAGCCTAGGAACGGTGGGTTAACTGCCTTGTTCAGGGGCAGAACGACTGATTTTTACCTTGTCAGCTTGGGGATTCGATCTTGCAACCTTACGGTTAACTAGTCCAACGCTCTAACCACCTGCTTTACATTGCACTCCTCGAGGAGCCTGCCTGTTATGCGAATGCAGTAAGAAGCCAAGGTAAGTTGCTAGCTAGCATTAAACTTATCTTATAAAACAACAATCAATCAATCAATCATAATCACACATGGTTGATGATATTACTAGTTTATCTAGCCTGTCCTGCGTTGCATATAATCGATGTGGTGCGCATTCGCGAAAAAGGACTGTCGTTGCTCCAACGTGTACCTAACCATAAACATCAACCTGTTGGGGCTAGGGGGCAGTATTTGCACGGCCGGATAAAAAACGTACCAGATTTAAACTGGTTACTACTCTTGCCCAGAAACAAGAATATGCATATAATTAGTAGATTTGGATAGAAAACACTCTAAAGTTTCTAAAACTGTTTGAATTGTGTCTGTGAGTATAACCGAACTCATATGGCAGGCCAAAACCTGAGAAGATTCCATACAGGAAGTGCCCTGTCTGACAATTTGTTGTCCTTCTGTTGCATCTCTATCGAAAATACAGCATCTGTGCGGTAACGTGACACTTTCTAAGGCTCCCATTGGCTCTCTAAAGCCGCCAGAAAGTGGAATGGGGTGTCTGCTGTCTCTGGGCAAAGTACAACAGCTCTGTTTGTGAGTGGTCAGCCTGGGGACAGTGCGACTGAGATGCGCCTTCAGGAGAATTCTCAATTTTTTTCTTTCAGCCTTTGAATGAATACAACGTTTCCCGGTTGGAATATTATCGCTATTTTACGAGAAAAATAGCATAAAAATTGATTTTAAACAGCGTTTGACATGCTTCTAAGTACGGTAATGGAATATTTTGAATTTTTTTGTCACGAAATGCGCTCGCGCGTCACCCTTTGGATAGTGACCTGAACGCACGAACAAAACGGAGCTATTTGAATATAACTATGGATTATTTGGAATCAAAACAACATTTGTTGTTGAAGTAGAAGTCCTGGGAGTGCATTCTGACGAAGAACAGCAAAAGTAATCCAATTTTTCTAATAGTAATTCTGAGTTTAGTGAGTCCCAAACTTGGTGGGTGTCAAAATAGCTAGCCGTGATGGCCGAGCTATGTACTCAGAATATTGCAAAATGTGCTTTCGCCGAAAAGCTATTTTAAAATCTGACACCGCGATTGCATAAAGGGGTTCTGTATCTATAACTCTTAAAATAATTATGTATTTTGTGAACGTTTATCTTGAGTAATTTAGTAAATTCACCGGAAGTTTTCGGTGGGTATGCTAGTTCTGAACATCACATGCTAATGTAAAAAGCTGTTTTTTTATATAAATATGAACTTGATTGAACAAAACATGCATGTATTGTATAACATAATGTCCTAGGAGTGCCATCTGATGAAGATCATCAAAGGTTAGTGCTGCATTTAGCTGTGGTTTTGGTTTTTGTGACATATATGCTTGCTTTGAAAATGGCTGTGTGATTATTTTTGGCAGGGTACTCTCCTGACATAATCTAATGTTTTGCTTTCGCTGTAAAGCCTTTTTGAAATCGGACAATGTGGTTAGATTAACGAGAGTCTTATCTTTCAAATGGTGTAAAATAGTAATATGTTTGAGAAATTTAAGTTATAGCATTTTTGAGGTATTTGTATTTCGCGCCACGCGATTCCACTGGCTGTTGACTAGGGTGGGACGCAAGCGTCCCACCTAGCCCAGGGAAGTTAAAATCAATACACAAGTATATGTTTTTAAACCTGCATATTTAGCTAATATTGCCTGCTAACATGAATTTCTTTTAACTAGGGAAAATGTGTCACCTCTGCAACAGAGTCAGGGTATATGGAGCAGTTTGGGCCGCCTGGCTCGTTGCGAACTGTGTGAAGACTATTTCTTCCTAACAAAGACAGCCAACTAAGCCAAACGGGGGATGATTTAACAAAAGCGCATTTGCGAGAAAAGCACAATCGTTGCACGAATGTACCTAACCATAAACATCAATGCCTTTCTTAAAATCAATACACAGAAGTATATATTTTTAAACCTGCATATTTAGCTAAAAGAAATCCAGGTTAGCAGGCAATATTAACCAGGTGAAATTGTGTCATTTCTCTTGCGTTCATTGCACGCAGAGTCAGGGTATATGCAACAGTTTTGGCCGACTGGCTCTTTGCGAACTAATTTGCCAGAATTTTACGTAATTATGACATAACATTGAAGGTTGTGCAATGTAACAGGAATATTTAGACTTATGGATGCCACCCATTAGATAAAATACGGAACGTTTCCGTATTTCACTGAAAAAATAAACGTTTTGTTTTCGAGATGATAGTTTCCGGATTCGACCATATTAATGACCTAAGGCTCGTATTTCTGTGTGTTTATTATATTATAATTAAGTCTATGATTTGATATTTGATAGAGCAGTCTGACTGAACGGTGGTAGGCAGCAGCAGGTTCGTAAGCATTCATTCAAACAGCACTTTCGTGCGTTTGCCAGCAGCCCTTCGCTGTGCTTCAAGCATTGTGCTGTTTATGACTTCAAGCCTATCAACTCCCGAGATTAGGCTGGTGTAACCGATGTGAAATGGCTAGCTAGTTAGCGGGTGTGCGCTAATAGCGTTTCAAACGTCACTCACTCTGAGACTTGGAGTAGTTGTTCCCCTTGCTCTGCATGGGTAACGCTGCTTCGAGGGTGGCTGTTGTCGATGTGTTCCTAGTTTGAGCTCAGATAGGAGCGAGGAGAGTGACGGAAGCTATACTGTTACACTGGCAATACTAAAGTGCCTATAAGAACATCCAATAGTCAACGGTATATGAAATACAAATCGTATAGAGAGAAATAGTCCTAGAATTCCTATAATAACTACAACCTAATACTTCTTACCTGGGAATATTGAAGACTCATGTTAAAAGGAACCACCAGCTTTCATATGTTCTCATGTTCTGAGCAAGGAACTTAAACATTAGCTTTTTTACATGGCACATATTGCACTTTTATGTTCTTTAACACTTTGTTTTTGCATTATTTAAACCAAATTGAACATGTTTCATTATTTATTTGAGGCTAAATTGATAGTATTTATGTATTATATTAAATTAAAATAAGTAAGAGCGTCTGCTAAATGACTAAAATGTAAGTGTTCATTCAGTATTGTTGTAATTGTCATTATTACAAATAAATGTAAAAAAATTGTCCGATTAATCGGTATCGGCTTTTTTTTGGTCCTCCAATAATCGGTATCGGTATCTGCTTGAAAAATCATAATTGGTCGACCTCTAGTGCGTAGAGCTGGCGCAGGATAACCTGGGCCGAAGAGACGCACTGGAGACCAGGAACGCTGAGCCGGCACAATTCTTCCTGGCTCACTGCCAACTCTAGCATGGCAACTGTGGGAAGCTTGCACCGAGCGCACCGGGCTGTAGCTGCGCACTGGCGACACAGTGCACATCCCCGCATAACACGGTGCTTGCTCGGTCACTCGCTCCCCACGGTAAGCATGGGGAGTTGGCTCAGGTCTCAACCCGACTTCGCCAATCTCCCCGTGTGCCCCCCCCCCAAAAAAAAATGTTTTGGGGATGCCTCTCAGGCTTCCGTTGTTGCCGTGCTTGTTCCTCATAGTATCGCCGTTCTGCTCTCGCTGCCTCTATCTCCTCTTGCGGACGGCGATACTCCCCAGGCCTTGTCCATGGTCCTGCCCCATCCAGGATTTCCTCCCAGGTCCAGTCCTCCTGACCACGCTGCTTGGTCCTTTGGTGGTGGGTAGTTCTGTTACAGCTGTCGTAGAGAGGGGACCAAAGAGCAGCATGGTGAGTGTTCATGATTATTTATTAAACACTAGAACCAAAGAAACAAAACGAAAAGCCAACAGTTCCGTCAGGTAATGAATACAAAAGAGAAAACAACTACCCACAAAACACAGGTGGAAAAAGGCTGCCTAAGTATGGTTCCCAATCAGACACAACGATAGACAGCTGCCTCTGATTGGAAACCATACCTGGCCAAAACATAGAAATAAAATACATAGAATGCCCACCCCATATCACACCCTGACCTAACTAAACAGAGAAAAACGGCTCTCTCAGGTCAGAGCGTGACAACGGTGGGAACCATGCATACTCTGCATCTGTGGTTGGAACCAAAAATCTCAAATTTTGACTCATCAGACCAAAGGACAGATTTCCACCGGTCTAATGTCCATTGCTCGTGTTAAGAAGCAAGTCTCTTCTTCTTATTGGTGTCCTTTATGTAGGGGTTTCTTTGCAGTCTCTGAACAGTTGATGTTGAGATGTGTCTGTTACTTGAACTCTGAAGCATTTATTTTGGCTGCAATTTCTGAGTCTGGTATCTCTAATGAACTTATCCTCTGCAGCAGAGGTAACTCTGGGTCTTCCTATCCTGTGGCGGTCCTCATGAGAGCCAGTTTCATCATAGCGCTTGATGGTTTTTGCGACTGCACTTGAAGAAACTTTCTTGAAATGTTCCTTCATGTCTTAAAGTAATGATGGACTGTTGTTTCTCTTTGCTTATTTGAGCTGTTCTTGCCATAATATGGACGTGGTCTTTTACCAAATAGGGCTACCTTCTGTATACCACTTCTGGCTACCTTGTCACAACACAACTGATTGGCTCAAACACATTAAGAAGGATGAAATTCCACCAATTAACCTTTAACAAGGCCTACCTGTTAATTGAAATGCATTCCAGGGACTACCTCATTTGTATAAAAAAAAAAATGTTATGTGACCTTTTTTAACTAGGAAAGTGTAACGCCCTGGCCATAGAGAGGGGTTTTTTGTTCTTTATTTTGGTTAGGCCAGGGTGTTACATTGGGTGGGCGTTCTATGTTCTGTTTCTATGTGTTTGTATTTCTTTGTTTTGGGCTGTGTGTGGCTCCCAAATCAGGCACAGCTGAAGTTCGTTGCTGTTGATTGGGAGTCACACATAAGTGCATGTTTTTCCGTTGGGGTTTTGTGGGTAATTGTTTCTGTTCGTGTTACTGTGTTTAACGGGACAGGACTGTTTTGGTTGTCTGTTTATTGTTTTGTATTGTATAGTGTTCTTGCCGAAATTAAATATATGACGAACACTAACTCCGCTGCGTTTTGGTCCACTCTCTCTAAAGGCAGCCGTTACAGAAAGTCAATTAAGAGCAAATTCTTATTTACAATGACGCCTACCAAATGGCAAAAGGCCTCCTGTGGGACGGGGGCTGGGATTAAAAAATAAAATAAAAACATAGGACAAAACACACATCACGACAAGAGAGACAACACAACACTATATAAAGAGAGACCTAAGACAACAACATGGCATGGCAGCAACACATGACAACAGCATGGTAGCAACACAACATGGCAGCAGCACAACATGGGTCAAACATTATTGGGCACAGACATCAGCACAAAGGGCAAGAAGGTAGAGACAACAATACATCACGCAAATCAGCCACAACTGTCAGTAAGAGTGTCCATGATTGAGTCTTTGAATGAAGAGATTGAGATAAAACTGAAGCTGGTTGAGAGAATGCCAAGAGGGTGCAAAGCTGTCATCAAGACAAAGGGTGGCTACTTTGAAGAATCTAAAATATATTTTGATTTGTTTAACACTTTTTTGGTTACTACATGATTCTATATGTGTTATTTCATAGTTTTGATGTCTTCACTATTATTCTACAATGTAGAAAATAGTAAAAATAAATAAAAACCCTTGAATGAGTAGGTGTGTCCAAACTTTTGACTGGTACTGTATCCACCTGTCATCGGACCTGCTTTTGCCAACCTGTGTTATTACATTACGCATTTGCTGAATTCGACTGTGCAGTCTGTCTACTTCGCTTTCATTACCGCTAGATGGGGCAATTTATTAAGCAAAAAAGTAGAGCGTTTTCAACTTTAACATAAAGCCAACCTAGACTGGCTGACGCGACCCTCGGGAGAGCTGTGACCACACAGGTCTGGAAAGCACTAGCGGTTCTGGGGGGCGGGGCAGTGCCCCTGTGACAACAATTTTGGACCCCCTTGTGGCCCCCCTAAATGTGGAGTATGAAATAATTTTTCAATAACTAATTTTTGCTATCCTTCTTTTTTTACATCCGTTATTAGACAGTGGCAATGATGATGATTATGAAAATGGTCTTTTACCTGCTAATGCCTGCAATGCAGTGAAGAAAACGATATGACAACAATAAAGTCTAATGTCACTGGCCCCTCTAACAGTACAACTGGCCCCAGCTTGGCCCCCTAGTTGAAATGGTATAGAACCGCCACTGCTGGAAAGGAGGCCGGTTGATGCAATATTTGCTCAGAAGTTGTGCGACGGGTTTCATTGCTTCTCTCCAAAAAACATTTTTTGGGGGGGTGAACTTGAAAATGTGTTTGAAATAGAAAATCCAACTGTTGTAATGGAAGGGGGCGGCCTCGGGGGCTGTGCATGTGGGTGTTTGAGTGAGAAAAACACAGCCTTCTTCATTATTGACACATTGTGCCAACAATATCAAAGAGCCATTCCAGACTCTGAAGTCAGAATGAAAACCAGAATAAAGCCAACCCTCTTCTAAAAGTTATATTGAAGACCTCCTATCCCCTTGGGGTCGCTATTATCAGTTTGGGTGTTTGCCGGGGGAGGGAGAAGGAAACAATTGGTGCACTTGATTTTATTTTCCTGGATATGTGTGGCTGCACTGACCGGCGTATGCAGTCCTATCAGTGTCGGGCGGTAGTTGTCCTCCAAAAAACTAAGGCCGATATCATCTCTATTCATTCTAGGCAATTTGATTTGATTTCGATGTCTATTCATTCTAGCAAAATATGAAGGAAATGCTGAGTAGGCACTAGGCATGCGTGTGAGGTGAGCGAGGTGTCCGTTGTAAATCGAGCACACCCAGCTCCAACAACAATAAGGAGGAGTCAGTGGGCGTAGATAGAAGGTAGTGGTTAGCGCTCTCCACCACATTCTTATATCGACACACACCCGGTCGGAGTGAGGAAACTCCCGAGCGGAATATTTTTGCGACAGAGGATTTCTTCAATGTTCGCTAAATGAAGGAGTCAAAAGCCCAAACACCTCGGACTTGTTCTGCGTGGCATCCCAGGCGTGCACAGCTAGTCACAAAAGCAGTGGTACCTCCAGTTTAGCCCTGCCCAGCCTCACACACCCCACCGGCCTGGCTCAAGGAGGGAGGGAAAATAATAAGATTGTTGATATTGTGGGTTCAATAGTTGTTGCTTTACACCTGTCACGACTTCTGGTCATTGTTTTCAGTGCAAACAGCTTTTGAAAGACTGCCCAGAATTGGTTTCGAATTTGGAAGATCGTTAAATTGCAAGTTTGTTTCCGTAGCCGAAAGAGGCACGAGTGCTCACAAGCTAGTAACGTTAGCGACACAACACAGCAGACGAGTTCCATCCCTCCAGACGCAACTTCCAGAGGCCATTCAGTGTGCCTCCATGGGACTATTTCCGATAATGCAACAGCCTGTCATATTTTACGGATCAGCATTCTCGCATTGAGCAACATAACACACGTGTAACGGTGAACCATATAATATTTGCCAAACCAGCTAGCTAGTAAGCTAGCCATCTTGCTAGACAGGTCAGCTTCCTTGTATCAAATAGCAAACCGTCTAGTACTAGTAGCTAAATGAAATCGTTAGTTTGTTTTAAAGTACTTTTTTTTTTGATAGCAAACCGTATAGAATTTTAAGAGACATCGACTCCAAACACGGAAGCTAGTTATCGTATTTTAAAAAGAATGTAATCTATCACATTTGAGTCGCTGAGAGCCAACAAAAGACTCAATTTTGGATATCAATTGACGACACGAATTATTTCTGTGTCCCTGGTTTTAACTGGATTTGTCCTCCCCTTTTGGTTCGACGCGGGAGCAGCGGGATTTCGACCTCCACTCATCTGTCACGTCGATATTTGTATACGTTCTCCTATCCCTCCCTTCCACAACCTTTCCCCGTTTCTCTCTCCGATGCGGAGTGCTGAGTAACGCCGGCAACCAAATCGATAACGGCGGCCGGGACATGCTGAAGTGTATCCCTTTGTGGCGTTGTAACCGCCAAGTCGAGTCGGTGGACAAGCGACATTGTAATTTGCAAAATGTCCCAGACGAGATATTTCGCTACAGCCGCAGTCTGGAGGAGCTTCTCCTCGACGCTAACCAACTCCGAGAACTACCCAAGGTAAGCAACCGGTGATTTTCATTACCACGTTGTGGCCTATCCTGGCTATCCAAATCATTATGCATGGTCAAATCAAGGCTAACTGACGAATCTCCACTCTATCAATGTATGCAACCATGAGCAACCCCCATGGAACAGGTGGCTGATGTTTTGATTTACTTTGCCTGCCACGCGTCTGTAAACATCTGGCAACATCAGTATAATTAACTGAGCATATTAACTAACTAATCCCGTCACGCAGGAACAACATACTGTTTATTTATAAAGCGGTTTAAATGCCATTAATTAATATTCCAAACACCATATTGGGTGAGTGTTGTAGTTACTTTCATATTCTGGGGGCTATGACTGTCCGCGGGAAGGTGTGATGCTGCCTTTGTGTCCTCTTGTTCTTGTCAGTGGTTACTCAATGCATGTGTCATCAAAGTAGCTGAGAGAGGAGGTGTGTACCATCAGGCTGGCTGCTCAGAGCAGCTGACAGCACATTGATAACAGCAGAGAATAGGAATCAGAGGAGAAACGGGTCTCTGCCTTCCTTGGATGCTTGCTGTGTGGAGTCAAGCAGAGGAGGCTCCCGCTTCAGAGTGGAGTGGGCATGCTGCATGATATCAAATGTGCAGACGGACTATGAAAGGAGTCCGCTGGCCTGCACTACGTTGCCCGCAGTAACGGCACAGGCTGGTGGGATTGGAAACCCATTCACACTACTCCTACATGACAAATGACATAAGCTCTGCTGGCATGCCCCTCGTGTTTATTTTTAGGGGAGCTGGATGTTATCTGGCTGTGCATTATGTTCCCCTCCAGCTTCCAACACTCATTTACACCAGAGCACTGGGGCGTAAGAGTGACCTGACTTTCGCCTCATTATGCCGCTGTGTTCATTGTTCTGCTACGGGATAAGGGAATGGCTGTGCAAGATAATGGGCCTCAAGTTCATCAGAGATGTGTTGCTGCTCAGAAATGCTGAGACAGGCTCTCAGACGTGGTGGTGGGGAGAGTGGCACAGTCACCAGTAGTTCTTCTGTCGTGTCGACAACCCAAGGTCATAAGAAGCTACGCTAAGATGGCAAAGTCTACTGAAGTGTGCAGGTCCACAAGAATCTCTAGAGAGTTTGAACACCTGTGTAAGAAGTCACTAGTCAGTCACTTGTAGGCCTAAGTATTCTGCTTAGGCTGTTGACAGTCTACCACTTGAGTCATTCCCTGAGTCCCATACCGTTATATTAAGATATGCAAGCGCCAGTACGTAAGGTAATGATTCACACATTGCGTTTATTACTTAAGTTAGCAGAGACAATACAATTGTTCACAATCTAATCCAGTCGAAAACACAATCTGATTTGTCAACCAAGACCTCAGTTGCACTTGCTCTTAAAATGTCACTCACCTTTTGTCTGAGTTTTGTACACGGACATAACGGGGATGAGAGGGACCGTGTGTGTGTGGCTGTTTGTGCTGACTTGGCCGAAAAGCTCTGTTTATGACTAAGCTGAGCGGGACAGACAGACATCCAGTTGTTTAATATTCAACCCGGCTGCTAGTTAGGCTAGATGCTGACTGGGGTTTCCTGTCACAGCTCAAGGCTGCTGTGGGGGGCTGTATCCAAGGGTGCATCACCTGGTCTGCTTGACTCAGCCACCGAAGGGAGGGCCTGGTGGTGCAGGGGACCCTGAGGCTGGCACAAGGCATACACTCAGGACCACTAACACGGCACTGTATTTAGCCGAG